>NC_134574.1:62497907-63697907 GCF_050947875.1 Dermacentor variabilis
TGATAAACAAACTCGTACTTTGTCACAACTACGGCCACACTTGTCTGCCTCCCACTAATGCCGGCGTATAATCGTCATCGCGCCAACCTATCATCGTTTTCAGCAGGCTTCCAGTGTACGACAACATACTCACGGCCCATTGAAAAATTGAGATAAAAATGTTTCACGGCGTTTTCCGCATTAGCATTTCATGATTATGCACTGAGCGGCAAGATTTCCATTAGATTAAAAGAAATTGGAGGACGCATAAGCTTCGCATTTAAGAATGGAAGGCGATATGATTAAAAGATCCCTGAGTGCTTTTCACGCTTCCCAGCAGCTACAGCTTAGGTACCGTAATTTTCATCGGGAAACACTGGTGACGACGTTATGGACCAAGGCGAGCTTTGTGATGCTTTTTTATGGCGTGCGAGCAACCGAGGAGGCCACGCCGCTCCTACTAAGATCTACCTCAAACGGAGGCTGAAAAGCGCTATCACGTTAAAAGGGGTTGTGTTTGAGTCTCTGCCTAACAGAATATATTTTCTCTTATATTCAAATTACAGTACTGCGCCATTATGTCAGTAGCTTGCATGTGTGTGGTACTTTACGATTTTTCTGCGTATTTCACGTTGAAAAAATTCAATGAGTTCAGTAATTTCTTTGCGCCACATGGAGCACCTGCGTGGTTGGGTATGGATGGATGGATGGATGAATAATTTTCGTGAGGTCCGTCAGTGCGCGCGATTCGTGCGCAGCGTTCCGCTTCCACGTCAGGACAGAGAGCGTGTTTCGAAATTCTTTTTCTCGAAGCGACGTCCGACCCTATACACCAGACTTGGTACACTGACGCCGTATTTTCTTGCGTCACGGGACCCTCAACGATATCGCGTTATATGGGGTACCAGTAAAATTGGATGTCACTCCCTCTAGCATAACTCACCCAGCTAACCCAAAAACATACCTACCTGCACATCACTGAAAGCAACTGCTAACATTTTTCTTTCGCCCCGGAACTTCGATTACAGTTTAAAATACTATGTTGCTTACCAACGTGGCACAGAATATTTAGCAGCGGCTCCTTTAGATCATCGGTAGAATTAAATATTTCAAAAGGGATCTCTACTCACCTTTTTGCTACAAGGCCGGTGCATCAAATACAAGAAAATTTTATGACCTATTACACCACGTTACGGTAGCTATAGATAGACAGGTGTGCTGTCTGATGGGCGTGAAGCGTAGTTCAGTGCTTCTCCGCCTCACGACGACAAATGTGGCGCGGCGGTCAGGAGCCTCTCGTAAGCGTCACGCATAGTTTGCAGCGGTGGTGGCCGCATAACAAACGAATTGCGGCGTATTTATTAATGTGTTTAAACCGGAAATTGTCTTCACAGCGGCATTATAGACAGGCACAGATTTCCGAATGATGCGGAGCCCTGTCAGCTGCGAACGTAACGTGCCTGCCTTGTCTTTCAGCTGTTCGTCTCCCGGATTGAGAGGTAACAATGTAGAACTCTTAACGCTGTTTAGTGCGGTCAACATGTTAAAATTGAGTCTACGAAGAGGAATACACGTTGTTCACGGACGAAATAGCCCGTTATTAGGATTTCTAAAGCGAAAAAGTCAGAATTTGTTTTATGGAAGAGTATGTTGGTGCTCTGTGCGAACGTAATTTGTCCAAAGCCGTAGTATTTCTACAGCACGAAATGCGGAGTCCAAATGCCTTGGCTTGAAGGAATGGAAATACAAACGAATGAATATTCTTATTCGCACAAATGAACTCCTTCTTTACTTCTGTGGATGGTATTATAAATAAATACGCTATATGTTAATATAAATATGTCATATATAAGATGTGTGCTAGTTGATGTCGAGCTACAAACGTTTGCAATATAAGCATTTTTTGCCTGTAAAAATTAACTTATTTTTCTTAGAAGAGAAAATAGTTCTTACCTTGTTCCATGATCTATGGTGAGCTCCATGAGAGGAGTGGTTGTAGCATACGAAATATTACTTAGGACTCTTGACGATCAGGTAGGGGAAGTTGAATGCAATGTTTCAATAATTCTTATAGTAAGGTTTCTGATTAGTAGACCAAGAACGTCAAGCTTTCAGAGCAAGCAATAGCTTAAAATAGAACATGGCACTGATTCCCATCACTCACAATGCTTGTAGGGTAACGTGCTTTTAGTTTTCCGGATTACGCTCAGGAACCAAGTTTTTGCTCTCGACAAGGATGCGCAAGCTAGTGGTGTATCAGCTTAATGGTACTGTTAGCAAGTTCTACTTTGCGCTGCTCACAAGCGACCAGCCGAGAACGCTTCATCTGGATAGAGGGAGAGCAATCTGCCAGGAGCAGCGCACGCAGCAATCCTTTTCTTGAAGACCTTGTCCGCTGCAATTGAAGCTGAGTTTTCTCCTGCTGTGTGGCTGTTCATATTTGTCTGAAATCCGCAGGTTTTAAAATCACCTTTGCCAGGTAACATAGCAAAACGTCTTCAAGCTTCTCTCGCAGAATCATTTTGTCGACCTCCTATCGACAACTTCGCTTAATCGCTTGTGTGCAAATGGTTATTCTTCACTTGCTCAACACGCGTACTTTTCATTCGCATACTATTTTCTTGCATCGTGCGCAGGTTCGGACCCCTGTATCTTATGGCCCGCATCCCATCGAAGTCTTGCTTGTTCTTTCTTATGGAATTTTTTTATAGGTAAGTGTAACAATGGGGAACGAACACTGATTTATTAGTCGCAGACACGCCCTTGGAATCTGCACAATACGCTCAACGCAATGGTCCTCGACGTAGCGCTCCTAGGCGACTATGCCGTTGAAACAATTTCACAGCACAATGAAATGCAAGCTCACGTTTGTAGGAAAGGTTAGTCTCGAGGCGAGCAAACAAATGATATTTTAGCTCGTGGTTTGTGCGCTTGTAGCCGAATATACAATTCCGCGTAAGACAAGTGGTGCCTCTCTGGCTAGCTTTCTGCTGTGCAGGAATACTTTCACTCTGTATTGGAGCCCAAAAAGTTTCGTACTCACGAACCTCACCGAGAGTATTGATTTGGCTCGTGAAACGTCTAAGTGAATTACAGGACTCTCGAGAACTCTCATTAGTGGAAGCGCAGCGCACCGTGCCGTCTGCGTGTTAACAGACGACATAAATGGTAGCTTGTGAAAATGACTCTCTGCACCAAGAAATATCGCACCTTGATGCACTTTGGCAACATAATTTAACAATTGTGTGTGAGACTTTACTGTGAAAACATAATATATTCAATATAATAAACGAACAATTACAACACACAGAGTAGTAGACGACCCGCGCTTCGCGACAAGTGATGATGACGACTTATTCGCATTCCCTTTGAAATGGGGAGGTAATCAATGGTCACCTAGCCTGTTTGAGTTACGCAGGTGTGCTATATACATGCTTTTTCTTGTACCATATTTCTATACTTCTCTTGAAGAGGTCGCCAGGGGGCGCCGAGAAGTGCGGTCGTGCAAACATCAGTTCCCGTTTCCTCAAACGTTTTCGGTGGTACAGTACGCGAAAACGCTTGAACATTGTGCATCATTCGACGCACTTTGTTGGGGGATCAAGCCGATACCGAATTTATATCGCTAGGTGCTTTTCGGGAACATTTATACGACCTTGGACTTCTCGCCACGCTGGGCGCAGCTAACCCTAACGGGTTAATGCCGGTGAGGAATACGGGCTAGGCCTTGGCCTAACTCCGGCGTGGTGGGCATCCTGCACGAAGTCGATATGGTGCAAAAGGTAGAAATCACACCCGAAGAAGCAAGGTGCTCCGGCTGGACCACGGAAATGGACTAGACGAAGAAGACAAGGCAAGAAACTTCCAAGTCGACGCCGATCCCGGTAAAGCTGGGAGGCGGCAGGGGCGGCCGCAGCACGGCAACCCCGCGGAACGCGCTGAAAAAGCTGGCCGCAGCCTCAAGGCTCCCGAGACTGCCACGGGACCATATTCGAGTTATCGTTAGGCCAAGAGGTGGCCTCGACGTGAAAAAGATAAGCACTATTAGAGTGGCACAAGCGCTGTCTATGGTGGCGGCGCTTTCAACCGACGAGCTTGGCGAAGACATCGTCTGCCCAAATAACGTGCAAAACATATACGTCATCTCAACAACAGAAGCAAGGAACGCGCGTGCTTACGGGATGGTTCAACAGATCCACCTGCGCGAAGGGGTCCTTGAAGTGGCCGCGTACATAGCCGCATCGGACAATACATGCAAGGGTGCTGTGAGGGGAGTCGACGTCGAGTTCGACGACGCTCAGCTCCGCTCAATGGTCGTACACCGACGGAGCACTACCACATTGGAGGTGCGTCGCATCAAGACCACCACCATGGTTATCGTCCTGTTCGACGGACTGAGGGTGCCGAACTTTGTCATGTGTGGAACGGGCATGCTGCCCTGCTCTTTATACAGAAGGCAAGTTGATGTGTGCAACGGTTGTGGGGACCTGGGCCACACGGCCGACGTATGTGCGACCCACAGTGTGAAGAAGTGCAGGGGATGCGGAGCCGTGTCCCCCACTGAAGGCCACCAGTGTGAGGCAAAATGCGGCTTATGCGGAGGCCCTCACCCAAAGGCTGATTGTAAGTGCGAGAAACGCTTCGAAACGCCGCATGTCGCCAGGCAGAGACGCCGAAGGTGCCGGCGGAAGAAAACTGGCGACGCCAAGAAGGGCGCCAACGCGGCACGCGAGATGAGGCAGGCACTGACGTCAGCGCTACGGAAGAGGAGTTCTTCGAGGGGGCGCTCCCGCTCGCGCAGTCTTTCCCGCTCTAGAACGCGCTCCCGTTCACGTGAAGGCTCCGTGCAACGAGGGCGCTCTCAATCTAGGGGCCGCTCAAAGTCCATGGTGCGCTTCGCAGCAGGTCCCACCTGGGCCGACAAAGTGAAACAGACGAAAGAGACGGGCCGGACGCAACACGCCGTCGCACAGGAGAGCGAGCCGGCGCGCGATCCCAGGATCGCGCAGTTAATTAACGAAAACGCCAGTCCCAAGGAGGAAATCCACAAAATGAAGGCTGACTTTGAGGTCTTCCGAAACGTCAGAGCCGTCCAAGCGGCCGCGGCAATGCAAACGTCTACGGGAGAAGGGGCCACAGCAAGGGCGGTCAAGTGCAGAGCTACCTCCACCCCGGGTGCGGTTGAGGACATGAGTACGCGGAGGCTGCCGTGCAGAGGTCCTTGGACCGGATGCAAAAATCATTTGCCGAACTGGTACAGAGTAACCAGACCCTTCTACTCAGAGTGCAACTGCTTGAGAACGAGCTTGCCAAGCGCTGTGACCTACATTACGGTGATGCCGCCGGGCCGGAGGCGGTGTCGAGTGAAATGCTACAAGACAACCAGCAGTCGTGGGCTGACGAGCAAGACGGCATCCCAGCTCACCTCCGGTCCAACATGCCCAACCAGGGCCAGACCGGATAGTAAGCTCATCGTGTGGCAGTGGAACTGTGCCAGCTTTCGGAGGCGCAGACCTCAACTGGTGCAGTTCATCAAGGCCCCCCGGGAGCCGCAAGAAAGGCCCCACGTCATTTTGCTACAGGAAACGGAAATTGAAATGATTTCCCTACAGGGGTACCGAGCTGTCTCCTCGTTGGCGGAGAACGTGCTCGGCATCGCGATACTTAAGGCAAAGAAGTGCGCCTTCCAGGTGCGCCTTCCAGAAGCACACCAAGCTGGAAGCGATGCTTGTCGAGATCATACGCAACAGTTGGGTCAAGAACAGCGCCTACGTTATCAATGTGTACTGCTCTGTTAGGGACAACCGGCAGACCTTCTACAGCCTAACAACCAAGGCATCGTCCAAGGCTAGGGAGATGCCGCTCGTTATAGCTGGAAATTTCGACGCGCCGCACAAAGCCTGGGGCTACGTGAGAAGCATTGCCAAAGGCTGCAGACTCCTGCAGGCAGCGATTGTGACAGCTCCCTATAACTGATAACCGACCCCCACTACCCCACGCGCATGGGAAACTCGGTCTCGAGAGAGACCACCCAAGATCTGGTCTTCGTCAAGAACGCACTGGGAGCGGAATGGCACAACTAACAATGGAATCTGGGCAGTGACCCCTACATCGTGTAAATCTCCCTACTGGCCAGCGCGGCGCCGCAGAGGGCCTTCGAAATAGTCGACTGGAACGCCTTCCGAAAGAGAAGAAAGGACGACCAGGAAAAATATGAGTCGTTTGCGCGCAGCTCAAGAAGGACGTAGCTGCGGTCACCAGGACCGTCGAAACGGACCTTAAGGTCGACCGCATGGACGTTCGATTGGCACACCTGCTTGAAGCCAAGAATTCCCTCAGGGCCAGATCGAAGGCGCAGAAGCTGAATCGCGATCGCGGACCTCAACCGCGAGATCGAATCGCACTGCAAAGAGCTCGGCCAGCAGCAATGAAACGAAGTATGCGCGTCGATCGACGGCCAGATGCGTGCGGGAGGCAAGTGGAACCTCCTCAAGCAGTTATTGGACGACACGCAGTCCAAGAGAAACCACACTCTGGCCATCGATAGGCTGGTCCACAAGCTCTATAGCGAAGGCGCACCTACGAACGAAGTGATGGACGATGTCGCGCGTCGCTACCTGCCCATCGGGCAGTCCGAGCCGGAAGATTACCCGGCCTATGGCGGCAAGGTGGACGAGGAGCTCGACGCCCCCTTCTCCGTCTCGGAAGTCAGAGAGGCCCTTCAAGGCCTCAACGAAGATCGGCGCCAGGGCCAGGTGGAATCTCGAACAGACTCCTTCGAAATTTCGACGACGGCTCGATCGAACTTTTCACCAATGAAATCAACGATGTCTGGGAAGCCGGCATCGTACCAGATGCCTGGAAGGAGGCCACGGTGATCCTAATTCCGAAGCCGGGCAAGACGCCAGCCATAGACTGTCTGCGACCCATTTCGCTCACGTCTTGCGTGGGCAAGGTGGCGGAGCATGTCATCCACAACACAATATCGAGGCATGTCGATGAAGGGCACCTCCTCCCGCTGACTATGGTCGGCTTCAGACCCTCGATGGCCACTCAAGAGGTCATGCTGCTGATCAACAGGCAGCAGTATGACAACGTGGTCATGAGAGATCGTCCGAGGCATCTTGGCGCTGGACATCGCCAAGGCCTTCAACACGGTCAAAAACAAGCACGTCCTCGACTCTCTGACGAGATTGAACCATTGTTAGAACGTAATGTTCTAACAATGGTTCTGCTGTATTTTCAAGCTGACGCTTATATCAGTAGGATTTGGCGCTTAACTTTGTTAATTCCAAGCCATCGCACATGGCTTGAATGTGTTTATCAGATGCTATTCAACATTTTGTACTTGTCGCGACATTTCAGTCTAATCAGGGTCAAATCTTGCCACTTCACCATTTGTGTGTACTGCGGCTATCCCACTTAACCTGAACGCGGGTACGAACGCGGGTACGCGGGTACGAACGCCTGATGGTCAGCATCACGAAGCGGCACTGGCTGTAATCGAGACAGGAGTGCGGCTGGGCATACCATATCTTTTTGCAGTATGTGTAACCAGATGTTGCTTCACTGAAGCAGATACATGTGGCAGTGCGTATCCCCATTATGGAGTCACAATTTAACATTAACTAATAAATAAATGGATGGTTGACTGCCCTAGCGGCCACACCGAGGACCAGGTGATCTGGGTTCAGCCTCAGGTTCACAGATTACAGCGTGGGCTACAACGTCGCCTCGTAGTTCTCAGATTGTTATGACGTCGCCACACAAAAGCAAGAACTGGCAAATTGTATGCGGTGGTGGCTGTTGCCTCACTAACTTTGTTTGCTAAAAATATTGTCGCAGCATTGCGCGACTGAGGCAGAGAAAGAAGAAGTAGAGGGGGCGCGCGTGATCTCGGGGTACTCTGCGCCGGATGGGCCTGGCCTGTAGCTTCCATTTCGGACCTCGTTTCACCCTGTAAATAAGCATCATTCGTAACATCTTTGGTGGAGGTGCGGGGTACACGTCTTTCTTTGTGACGGTGTTTAGGCGGCGATAGTCCACACAGAATCTCCATGAGTTGTCTTTTTTCTTCACTAGGATCACAGGAGCAGCCCAAGGGCTACATGATTCCCGTATCACTGCTTTCTGTAACATTTCTTCGACCTGCTCGGCGATGACTTTTCTCTCTGAAGGTGAAACGCGGTAGGGCTTCTGACTAATTGGCGTTTCTTGCCCTGTATGAATGCGGTGCTGCATACGAGACGCCGGTGGTGTATGGGACGCTCGTTGGCCTTGAGCAAAATGAAACACTATGGCGTAGCGAGCGAGCACAGCTTCCAGCAGGCACTGCTCACTAGAAGACAGCGACTTGTTAATCATGCGCTTAAAGTCAGCAGAATTATCATGGTTGGAATTGGGGTTGTATTTCTTTTCGGCAGTTGAAATTTCGACCGTTCCGACGCTGACAATGGCTTGTTCATCAAAACTTGCCAGTTTAAGTCGTAGCGGCAATGTTATGGATTGAGTTGAAACGTTCACTGTTCACAAACGAGTACAACCATCAGTGGTGACAACGACGGAGCGAGGGACTATCGCATATTTCTTGAGCGCATTGTTATAGTCAGGCTCGGCTAAACCACAACAAGAACCTGTACGAGGGCGAGAAGTATTCACAGGCACAAACATTGCAGTCTGAGGGGGCTAGGTCACATCTTCTGACACGGAGAGAACGTCGGCGGCATCACTGGTGCTATCTGTCATTGAAGTTCATGCGTCGCGGCGAAGAGAAATCGCGTCACTTCCACAATCCAAAGTTGCCCCCCACTTACGGAAGAAATCAATTCCTAAAATAATGTCATGTGTTGTACGTTCAAGGACAGTAAATTCACTTCGAAATGTCTGGTCCCCTATCGTAACTGAAACAGAACAGACCCCAAGTGGGCGCAACATTTCCCCACCAACTCCACGAAAGGTAGCGTTCCGATCCCAAGAAAACATAACTTTTTGTCCAAGACGATTTTTGAAGGACAGGCTCGTAACAGAAACTGCCGCCCCGGTGTCAACTAAAGCAAAAGCACTCACATTGTCAACTAAAACTCACACTTTGTTTTTAAACAATTTTACACAAGTGGGTCTTGATGAAGTTGAACATATTGCGGCCTCACGCCCGTCGGTCGCACCAGCTAGTTTCCCAGCGGCGGTGGTGATAACGAGCGATGACGAGGTGATGGAGAGCGTCGTTGTCGTGTCGGTGGTGGTGTCAGGCTGCGATCGGAAAAGGGGGAGTCACTGCGGTTCGCGCGTCCCCGCTGCAGCCGCTGGAAGGAACTGGGATACGGCCAGGGGTCATCAGCGGGCACGCGGGGTGTGTAGGAATTAGACCGTGGAGCACGCTGCTGGCGACGGTGGCAATACCTAGCAATGTGTCCAGGCACACCGCAGCTGTAGCAAATGCGGGAGTCGCGGCTTGTCGCGGGTGACACCGGTGACATGGGTGTTATGGGTGGAAACGTACTCTCAGGCTGGTTGTAGAAGGGAAGAGCCCGCGGAATAAATAGTTGTGGTGCATCTTGTCGGCGTCCCAGACTTGTCGGTTGCGGTGGCAAGTTGCTGCTCTCCGTACGATCAGCATAGTTCCTGCGAGGTTCTCGGTAACTGTGAGGTGCCCAGGTGGGCACACGAGAGCGATGATCAAACGCACACTGATGGCACACATGAGCGTCGTCAACAACTTTAAGGCGTTCAAGCTCTTCTTTAACCACTTGCGGAATCACCGAGGAGATGTCATCGTGGGTTGGGACGGACACACTTGCAATAGTAGTAACATTGTCCAAGCGTCCAAACTTTTGCCCAATCCTTCTCATTTTCAGCGCTTCAAACGCCCGGCATTGTTTCCGCAGATCAGGTGGAGTACTAAGATCTTCCTTCGTGATAAGAAAATTATAAACATCTTCAGCTATTCCTTTAAGCAGATGTCCTACTTTGTCTTCGTCTGTCATGGTAGCGCTGACGGTTCCGCCTAATTTCAGAACAGTCTCTATGTACGTTGCACACGTTTCGCCAGGTAATTGAGCTCGTCGGGAAAGCGTCTGCTCAGCCTTCTTTTTCTTAGAGATCGGGTCCCCGATCTCTAAAAAAAGGGATCGGGCAGATCGAGATAAGAAAAGCGGTTCTTAAAGATCGGGTGAATTCTTCTACAAAATTGTCCCAGCTGGTCAGAACGCTCTCGTGGTTTTCAAACCAGAGGAGCGCTGTTCCAGCGAGAAAAAAAACACGTTATCGAGCTGCTTCGTAGTGCTCCAGTGATTGTGGCGACTCACTCTGTTGTAATGTTTCAGCCAGTCGTCGATGTCTTCGTTCGCCTTCCCCGAAAAGGTGGGTGGCTCTCGCAGCGGTGTCCAGTAGCCAGCCTGACCTGCGTGATTGCTGTCTGGTCCGCCACGGGTGGGGTCGTCACTGCTTTCTCCGGAATCGGCCATGTCCGCTGCTTGTTGTCGTAAACCGGCCAAGCCCCTACTCTGTCGGACAGTTGGTAGAGCTGGGTCGTCCAGGATCGTCCAAGGTTTACCCCGCACGTCCACCAAAGATGTTAGGTAACGGACGTTTCGCCTGAAGGTTGCAGCAATCTCATCCACTATCAACAAAACATGCTTCAAGCCGAATATAAGGAGAAGTTGAGTCATTTAAGAAGATATCCTGAGAGGGTCAAAGGAATACATTCGCACGCTCCAAGGAACAGGCGCACATGATTGAAACATACACGCCTACATAAAACACGCCTTAGTGCTTGCTGTACTCACGCCGATTTCATGGTCTGAGCAATGATCGTAATCTCGCTTCGGTGGCCTCATGCGGGGACCTTCAAACGCGCAAAAACCCAAGCCAGACTTGAACATAATCGCACGGCAGGGTAGCTAGAGTGACACTACTTAGGTAAGATGAGTGGGCTCATTCACTGTAAAGCGTCACACGCTTTTACAGTGCTTTCTTTTGTCTTTGTAGTGGAAAAGCGACGACAAAGGTGGGTGGGGTCTCTATCCTTGCCCATGTGCTGGTACTCCAGCACCGCGTGCTCAGGCAATAGGCAGTTTTCGTATAGCGTAAAATGCTTGCGCTAGCGTTTGCGCGTTCCGCCGGCGAAAGGTTTGCGGGAGGCTATTCGATATAGCTTTAAAATAGTGTAAAATAACGATGCGCCGGAAACCGCGAAACTCCACCGCGCCATCTAGGTGCAAGTAGACAAAGCTCTAAAGCTGACGGCTCGCCATCTAGTTCAAAGTAGTCAAAGCAGCATTTTTAGAGAGTAGTCAGTTTTAGAATAAAGTTTATTGCTTTGCGTGCCCCCCTTCAAGAAGGTCGTTTAATGTACGCGAACGAAACGTAAGGAAGACGTGCAACGACAGGGTGCCGTCTGGTGCCTCGTGACGAAATTATGCAAACCATGAGAATCGATTAGCAAGCATTCTGTTGGTATGCAGAAGCGTTTCGTCAGGCATGGGACGCCGAACGATCTTAGAAACTGGACGCGCTATTCACTCAGAATTAGCGTTTCAGATGAGTTTAGACCAAGCGGAAGCTCATTTCAATAGTTGCTGCCGACGAACGAGAGGTAGAGCGTAGCCATCACGAGAACTCACTGTGGAACGGGAGCCATAGGTGCCGCCATGTTCGACAACGTTATGTTTTGGCTTCGGTCCTTTGCGAAGGTTATCGTCTTCCGCTAAATTCCGAGAATAGTGGAGGCACGCATGAGCAAAGCTGCTATAGCGTTCTGCGCGGGCGCAGCGTCTGCGCCGCTATATTTTAACATTTAGCGTGGTGCAACTTACGCTATAATAAACCGAGTCCAATGTGGTGTAGAGCAAAATTGAGGAGAGAAAACGAAAGCGTGGGCAAAGACACGCAAGGTGACGCTCGTCGGTGAAACTTCTTTTTTATCGCTGTTGGCTTACGGGGTGCTGCGAAAAGGACCGCAACACCTGTCTTTGCCGCTACCTCATTGCGTCCGCGACATTGGCCTGCATTTTACCCGAACTAAATGAGACATTGTTACGCGTTCGGTACGAATTGTGTTTCGGAATAACTGAACAACTTGATACTACCTTTCAATTTGTGTTTCAGAATACATCGGAAACCAGTTGCGCCTAAAGTGTTTCAACATTTCTCACATTGTACATCTGCATGAAGAAAAGGTAAGGGGTAATATAACTATATCGTGTTCCTAAGCTTCCAAGATCACGCGCGCACAGAGCCGAAGATTTGGCTGCATGATTCTAATATGCAGGAAGGAAGGAGTATACACGTATAAACAGAACGTGAACATTCGTAGCTTGCTGCATGTAAATTAAGAACGTAATATATTTTGCTTGATCGATGGAACAGTACCGGCTGGAAGAAATTGCGCGCGGAAGTGCTATTTGAGAAATTTATAATCGAATTTAGTAACATCAGTAAATTAATAATTGAACACTAGAAGAGTAACACCAAGGAATAGCTATAGTTTACTGTTAGTTGGCCCTTCTGAGTCGCATAGGATGGATCTGTTTACCTCTGTAACCTAGATTCGAAGACTGTCCCACTTACATTCTTAGGGCGGTAGCCAAGGCTGTCCATCTTCGTGCTCTGCAGAGACAAAAATTTGGATATGTCAGCTCTCATTTGAACTGCAGGTGATCCTTGACAACTATGCGAACGCTTCATTTGAGTGTATTGCTTCTGACAGATAACATTCGCGACCAAATACAAAGAAAGTGTTGTTTAGTTACTCGTAATAGAAAAATACATAAAACATTTAAAGATTATGTCTCGCTCCTCGCAATCGTAAAATCCATTTCGACTGTGTATGATGAAGGGGATCATCAGACCTAAAATATTTCACGACAGTTGACGAGATATTAGCTAGAGTTAGAGGCGTAAGTACCGGCTCACATGTACTAGCTGAAGTTCACAGCATTCTGGTCCACGAGAACTTCATCATGTCTCACTTGCATGATAAATATATACGCTATCAACAGGAACTGACGATGTCACTGTGCACTTTCTTTTTATTTGTAAATTTAAAATGATGCTATCATTTCATTTGCTCGACAGCGACGGTGCTCGAACGATCGGTGTTGAACGCTCATCGGTGCTGAACTGAATGAACTTAGTTACGCTGTAGTGCTTGGAAGAAATGGCTACGAATTTTTAATTTAGAGCGGATTTCTTTCGGCTGCGACTAGTTGATTTCAAGGTTTTATGTTCTGGAACTGCGCTCGCATCATTCCTTCTATATCCGTTGTGGCCATTGTCTACTGCCTGATGAGCCTTATGGAGTGCACTAAATGGACCTATGACCTTCTGTGCTTCCGTTCAAGTTCGGGAGCGCATTTAGTAAGTTGTCAAATTCGAAGCAACTTTAAAGACGTGTGGTTAAGCCTAAGCTTTTAAACGTTTCGCGCCTACAGTTACAGGCATTTTCGGCAATGTTTTCTAATCTACAGAGCCGAGGACGTTAATTGACCTCCTGCGCATTTGAACCAGCTACATAACAGCGCGAATAGCTCGGGGCAGGGTTATCAGCTATTTATAGCAGAATTATATATAGACCATTATGATGAAGAAACTGCGCTCACTGACTGATTGAAGATAAAAATAACGCACACAGATGTTTCGGCAGGCATACGGGTTCCTTCATCACTCTCAAGGAAAGTCTTTGTGTGTTATTTTGAGCTGGACTAGGTCACTGCCCACAATTTCTTCATCATGTTACCTGACCACATGAACTTTCGTGCAACTATTGACTACTGTTTACCATTGTTGCATGTATTGCATTTGCATGTTCTGTAGTTATCAAAATATTATTTTTGTCCTCTATTTAGGATTCAGGTGCACCAGAGACTTTCTATACAGACAAGACGAGGAGAAGAAATTAACGCCATTTGTCGCAAAATGTGTTCGATCCGCATTTTCCTGCCTTTAGATACCTTTGGTTGGCTTTGAGGAGTGTTTACATTTTCGTTCGCATTTAATTCCTAGACGCCATATTTCTCATAGCTTTATTACAGTTTACTGGGAGCAGGAGTACTTTGTAAAGAAGCTCCATAAAGGCCTGTCGATCTTGCTCATAATTATTCGTTCGTTATCTGTGAGTTACTCGTTCTAAATACCGGCATAAGCAATACCTCTTATGCCGCATTTGTTCTTGTACGTAGCCGCTGCAATTGGCGAGCATCCCTACATACCCAAAGGCAGGACACTTTGTGTACTATAGAGCGTCTTGATGTGCTGGTTCCGAGGGCCAGCTTACGCAATTTTTGAGGTCCAACCGAACGCGCAAACAAAACTGAAAGCTTTATGTGGTGTTTACGTCCACCTCTACTACAAAAACTATCGGGAACGATTGTTGAAAGACGCTGCTAAAAATCGCATCTGTGAATTTTGTCGGAAGCTCTCGTGTACCATGCCCCACGCCAACCTTCTTCCTGACTTTTCTGTCTTTACGAAGATTCAAATTGGCACATGTGGCTCGAAAAAGTAGGCAACTTCTAGGGTTGAGCCTGGTTTCGGAGTGCCAAGTTGACATTCACTATTTATGCCCATGTTCTTTACTTGTATGTTGCGTGCGCGTCCCCCCCCTCTGCATTTTTCTAAGTAGACAAGACAGGTTTAACCGGGAGAATTATAGCATATGTGCATATGTGTTTGGCGGCAATGGATGTACAAGCACCTTTTTTTAAATTTTTATTGTGGCACAAGTCCGTACGCAGTCTAAAACAGCGCGGTCATACTTACATCACAGGGTGTGCGTTTGTGTGCCAAACAAAACGCTTGCCTTGTTATTATAGGTGGTGAAAGGATAGCACTCTTTGTCTTTCTACTAATGCTTTTCTTGAGGCACTTGTGGTTGCTGTATGAAGAGACGAATAGTACACCATGAGCTTTGCTACTTCTGCTAGTAATCATGAAATATAGTTTATAGAGATATAGTTTATTTGAAAGAAGGTGAAGAGATCGGCCTGAGCTAACGCGCTATAGCTTGCTACTCTACATAGGGGGAGGCGGAACGGGGACATAAAGGTGTGACGAGCGATGACGATGATATAGAAAGAGGGATGCAAAACAGTGAAAGCAAGTTCAACATTCTGATAATAAATATTCAGAAATCTCATGCTTGAAGCCGCTATCGGGTTCCGTATCTAGTCTGTAGTCACCAATTCAAGCGAACGTAATGATAAAGGCGCTAAGATGAAGCTGGTATGTGGGCCTCCCCTATGAGCAGGACGAGCGTCAAGCAAAACATTTACAGCATGTAAAGAGCTGTCATAAGCGGCTCCAGCACGGCGAGCACTTTCAGGGCACTTTTAGCGGTCAGATTCAGGAGACCACCATTAATCACGTGCATTGACTCTACCAGGTGTCCCAGCATTTTCTGAATGCTTTCCTTCTCAATGTGTCCATCTCCTTGATTGACCCTAGTGTCATTACCTTCATTGGACCTATCATTATTGCCTTCATGGAACAGATGCCCACTAGGGCCCGCGGGCATGTCTATAGGCCTAGAGGGCAGCAAAGGCCATTCCGTGTTTGCATCAGCCGGTGGAGGTGAATGTTTGCCGCGTGCTGTCAACGACCTTGAATTAGCAGTATGCGCTATTACCGTCCTTAATTTATTTTTAATATTATGAGGTTTTACGCGCTAAAACTACTTTCTGATTATGAGGCACGCCGTAGGGGAGGACTCCAGAAATTTCGGCCACCTGGGGTTCTTTAACGTGTACCTACATCTAAGTACACGGATGTTTTCGCATTTCGCCCCCATCGAAATGCAGCCGCCATGCCCGGGATGCTGTTACCGTCCTCGATGCACGCACAGGCACATGTGATCATGGCGCCTGTACCCCGCTATGTCATAATAATAATAATAATAATAATAATAATAATAATAATAATAATAATAATAATAATAATAATAATAATAATAATAATAATAATAATAATAATAATAATAATAATAATAATAATAATAATAATCAGCCTCTTTTATGTCCACTTCAGGACGAAGGCCTCTCCCTGCGATCTCCAATTACCCCTGTCCTGCGCCAACCGATTCCAACTAACGCCCGCGAATTTTCTAATTTTATTGCTGCACCTAGTATTCTGTCTCCCTCGATTGCGTTTTCCTTCTCTTCGTACCCATTCTGTAACCCTAATGGTCCAATGCTTATCTATCCGGCGCATTACATGTCCTGCTTAGCTCTATTTTTTCCTCTCCCCGCTATGTAGTTCTGAAATGGCTTTGCGACGCTTCTTTCGCGAGCGTTGGTCACTTTGGCGAACAGATTGAGCAGTGTCATTACGTGAAGATAGCTCTCTTGCCATTATTCGAAGAATACGAACTTCTTTCATCTTCGAGCATTCCTTCGAAGTCACTTCGTGAGAGCCAGTACAGTTGGCACGTTTAAATGAAGACGCATCACAGTCGGTAGTATTGAGCTCTCCGCCGCAACGCGAGCAGGTGGCTTTACTTCGTCAAACAGCGCTCACGTGTCCTATCTTTAGACATTTCCAGCACTGACGAGGCCTCGGAACGAATGGTGGTACACGGTGTATCACGAAGCCCACTTTGGCAGACGCTGGTAATGTCGAAGAAGCAAATATGAACTTGATATATCGGGAGTTCCCCGAGCGATGAATCTCAAGAATGCGCACCAATGACCTAAAAAGATTGTTCACGTCCGCATGCTTGATTTCAAGCTCCACGTCAGAAATCACACCAGTCGTTGTCTCCATCCCGTAAGTAATAAAGGAGTGGACGAAGATTGCGCTTAACTGTGGAAGGGTCTCTTTCTCCAGTATTGCTGAATTTTCTCCATCTATTGTCAGGATGTTCTTGCGAGCGTTGATCCTGATCACGTTGATTTGCCCAGGGGCAACACTTTCAAAATATTCGGTTAGAAACTGCCTGCTAAGGGAGTTCCTGTTGTGTGACGTCGAGAGTGGCACGTAAGAAACCGTGAAGGATCCCTGCTCACTCTGATTCGATAAAGTCGCCTCAGTCGACATGCGGCGCAACTTCTTCATGCGGTGGCCCATGGCTACGGTGTATTCACTGTCAGAGTCCATGACTTCTGGCGTTGAGCTTTCCAGGAATCGAGCTGGTGCGAGCTTCTAAAGGCACGTCGTCCAGAAATGAGCGATAAACAGACGACTGGCCTTCTTCAGGTGGGCGTGGGAGCGTCATCTTGCGCATTCTTAATGAAATGACTCTCACGAAAACGGCAAAAAAATAAGGAATTGCTAACAGCGAGAGGCCCAGAGCAACAGTTAACCCTGGGCACTTGGTTTAGGTAATTTTTGCGGCAGTAAAATAAAGTACAGTATAATAGTATGATGTTACAGTAATAAGTACAGTAAATAACAGTACGATGTAAAGCAGTCACTTGAGTTGAAGATCGGTACCATGATCCATTAGGAATAATTGCTGAAGCACGTATATAAAAACGTGTGATAGGAGGAAATGCAATGGTGTACCGACTTCATATTTCTTTTAACAGAACGTCGTCAATTACCCAGGCTGCGGGTAAGCGCTCATCCTTTCCTATCTTTCTTTGTCCCTGTTTGTTAAGCGCAAAGTTTAACGAACAATCAATTCGAACTAGGCCGGCTCGCAGTCAGGATGCCCGCCGATGTCACGCCGCAGTCATCGCACTTGTTTTGACAGTTTATAACTTCCTATAAAAAGGCATGGCTACTATGACAGATATGAAGGAGATTTGGATGGACAAGTGTAATGAGGTGGCACCTCTTTCATTTCGGAAAGAACAGGGGGTGGCTTGCTAAAACTGCGCGCAACGTTAACCATGTATTTAAGGAAATGTAACAAAAATGTGTAATAATAATGTCACCTATTATTTGCTGCCGCAATTACACACACGACTTACGTCGGTTTCGTTGTCTAGAAGATCGCAGTCTTTACTCGGTCATGCAGGGTTGGCGCACACAGGTGGGCTATTATTGCTCTATGAATAACGCAATCGCAGCTCAATATAACATCTCACTCACTGTTGAGAGAGACGTAACTAGGTAGTAGGTTGTCTAATCAAGCGGCGGTGGTCGCGTTTGAGAGAACTCACTCGACCATAGTAGGTCTAATATAGCACACTATAAACTCTGCTGAATAAAAGTTACAAGGTTTACATGTTTGCTAGTCGTTACAGAAGTTGGATGGTTGCTAGACTATCGCGCCCTCGTATTTGAGACGTAGGGCCTAGAAATCACGTGAAGCAACTTGGGGAGCAAGACAGCGGGAAGCCAATCCACCTTCACCGCGTTCATCAAGGCGAACGCACAAGTAATAGGGAGCGAGTTCAATTGCAAGAGTAGACCGTAACACCCACCACAAGCTGCATTATAAGTTAAGCACGGGAGAATTCTAATGCGTGCATAGTGTTACTTGCACATTCATTCACGCCGTTTCATACCCTCACGTCGTTCATACCCTCAGCAGCATAGCCCACTGAGCATCTATGATTATTGACGCATGGATTGTTTGTCTTTCCTGGGTGGCCACTTTTCATCGTCTAACAAATGTTATCGCCCAGTGCGGGACACACCGGCATGTATTTCAAGTTTCCCTAGCAACGTCTACTGCTCGACCGTGAAATTCGCATCGCGAGAGGAATAGCTCGACTGCACGGAGGATGAGCGGAAGTGATGCTGACATACTTCAGCTAGACCTTCAAAACATCAATAAGGCCATGACGATCTTGTACAACGAGGAGATTGTGGAAACGAGCAATACGTTCGCCCTCTCGGATGAGGCCGTATCCACCTCGACGACCACAGTTCCCTACCCAGACTTTGGTGCAAATCCAAGCTGCCCCATGAGTACGCAGCAAGAGCCCAGGGGCTTCTCCAACGATATGAAAACTGCTTTTCGACGTCGTCGAGGATTCAAAAAACACCAGTTTGAAAGCATCGCATAATAACCGAACAGTGCGGTCGACCACTCCGCCAGCGCCATTACCGAGTGTCGACGCGGAAACGACAAGTTATAAGGCAACAAATTGATTAAATGCTGCACCATTCATACGTAAAAAGCCCGTGGGCATCTCCTGTAATCTTGGTGAATAAAACGGATGAAACCCCACATTTCTGCGTCGATTATCGATGACTGAACGAGAACACAAAGGACTTATAACCCTTCCCAATGATAGATGACGCATTGGATTGACTCTGCGACGTCAAACAGTTCTCGTCGATGGATCTCAAGGCAGGTTACTAGCACATAAAAGTCGACTAAAGGGATCGTGAAAGGTCCACCATCATTAGGCCGTATGGCCTCTGTGAGCTCAAAGTCACGCCATTCTGACTGTGCTAGGTGTCTGCAACGTTCAGAGCATGACGGACGCGATGTTAGCACGGTTGAAGCGGCAGACTTGTCTCGTCTATTTGGATGACAGCGTCATCTTTACCTAAAATTTCGACGATCACCTTAGTCGCCTTGGGACAGTATTACAGGCCAGCAAGTCCTGAGGGCTGACCCTGAAGGCGGAAAAGTGCCGCTTCGCTTATAACGAACTTCTGTTTTTGGGCCACATCATCAGCGAACCTAGAGTCCGCGCTGATCCGCAGAAGACAACTGTCATCACTCGCTTCCCATAGCCCACCGACAAAGAGGGAGTGCGCAGGTTCGGTGGCTGTGTGCCCACTACAGTGCTTCGTCAAGAACTTTTCGCGCATCGCCGCGCCAATAATTTCTCTTACAAAATGAGACATGGATTCCAAGTGGCAAGAGCCGCAAGCTAAAGCCTCCCAAAAGCTTAAAGGGCGAGTGCAGTCACCACCAATGCTCGCCCATATCGACGAAGGCGCCGACACCGAAGGCCACACCAACGCAAGTAGGGTAGGGCTCGGTGCCGTCGCAGTCCTAATGAAAGATGGATTTGAAAGAGACATTGCTTAAGCGAGTTATTATTCTGCTAGCTATTATTCTATTCTAGTTATTATTCCATTCTAATTATTCTACGGCGGAAAAGGAATACCCTCCTATCATTTCGGAAACCACGAAATTCCATGATTGTATGCGACCGCCATGCCTTGCGTTGGCTGGCAAATTCTCGGAGTCTGAGACTCCACAGATGTGACATAACCGCCGTATTGAAATGCGAACGGAAGCACTCTGATACTCACTGCCTACCACACACCCCCACTGACCCGCTGTCGCATTGCTACCAGGGTGACGACGTAATCCTAGGAACGATAAACATGGAAGACTACACTGAAGAGCCATGAGCACACCAGGAGCTAAAATGCGTCGTCGACTATTTGGAAGGCAACACCGATATTGTCCCCAGTACATTTAGGCGAGTATTCTCTTCATTTGCACTGCAAAACGACGTCATTGTAAAGAAGCACTTCTCACCATTCCGTGCCAACTATCTTCTTGTGCCCTCAGCACTGCGTGCAGAAGTACTGCACGCCCTACATTACGACTCGAGCGCTGGGGAACTCGGATTCTCCTGTACTCTATTGATGATGCAGGAGAGGTATTACTGACCGCTCTTGACCGCCGATGATGCGCGTTACGTCAAGACATGCCGGGACTCTCAGCGACATAAGACACCGCCGACGAAGCCAGCGTGATTACTACAGCCGATTGAGCCTCCTTGCCGACCATTTGAGCAGATTGTGATGGATGTGTTGGCACGCTTTTCAATATCAACACACTATAAATAGCAACACACGAACGAACGAAAATCTTTATGACCTACAGCACAGCGTTGATGGCCACTCGAAGGGTTAAAACAGCTAACGGTTGGAACGCCTGGGCGTTACCCCACCTCAAAATGATCCCTCATGTGCTGTCAGATCTATTTTAAGTGAACGACAAATCTTTCAATTAATAGCCGATACAGCGGCTTCTGCATCGGCAAGCACGGTTGCTTGGAGACACTCGGTACAGATATGAATCACATTTATAGCGCCGGGAGCGACGAAAGGCGCAAGATGAGAACAGTTCGCTGATGACGTAGTTCTTGCTTCCGGGTTACGGTGATTAGCTTTCGAATACCTAGCCCTCGGTCAACGTTTCACAGGTGAAGCCAACGACGTCCTGTTCGAGGGAAGCTATGACTCCGCAAGGTCAGGCTGTCCCGACATGCGGCTCCTCAGGCGAATGCAGTGACCAACAAACGGGCACGGCGTATTGGTTAGCAATGGCGGTTCGTGGACAGGGATGCCGTATGCGAAGCAATTTAGCGGGTTGTCTAGTGTTCGCCATAAACTGAAGCATTGTGGGGCTGGTTATGCGAATGTAGGTACAGGTGCTTGCAGAAGGGAAAGGTGATAAGCAAAATTATTATCGGGGCGGAATGGACAAAACTTCAGCGTCGGTCATTGGTGCATTGACAGAATGTGGCGGAATAACGGTGGCATCGGCCAAGAGACAAAGACGATGACAGGAACGGTGACACGTGAGCTAATAGAAGTACTTTGACGACTTGCTGCTGGATGGCCTGTGAGATTTCTGTTGCTAGCTACTCCGAAGTTATGGGCTTGCAAAGTCCTTTATCTGCACATTATTACGCTAGAAAGTGAATGGGGAAATGGCACCGCAGAAGCTCCACTGCTAAGGGTACCACACTGGCAATGTGAAGACATGGCTTCGTATTCCACCTGTGGCCAGTTGTTTTACAGCCAATTACAGCAAAGCTGATAATGACTAGGGTTTCGGGCTCTCCTGTTCGTCATGTGCTACAACTGCGAGCCAATCCCGTAGATAGCGCAATACCGGGCCGAACTGCGGCGTAGTTGAAAAAAGCTTCAAGCGCTCTACTAACTTGCAACAATAAATGTAATATTTTGGGTCCAATTAGAGTCTGCACCTATATTAAGCTAATAAGAACAGATACTTCGCTTTGACCCACGTCGGCCATGTCTACGTTCGGACCGCCTTCTTTATGTCGGCGTTCGCAGTGCTTGCGTATTTGCTTCCCTTTCCTTCAGCTCTGCCAGGGTGGTGGTCCCGTCGAAATATCATGTGTGTCAGTTTCATCCACCTTCTCGGGGTGGTGTTCCTGTTGTGCATGCAAATGTATAGAAATCACGCTAAATCAGTTGGTACCTTTGTTCAAGATTTTGCATCACCTCTGTGCCGTGTGATAAACAGTTTCACTGGTCATCCACCGTCAGAAAGTGGGATGGCTCCATGCATTACTTTTCATCCACTTTCACTTTCATTTATTTAGCATGTCTTTGTTTAAATGAAGAGCTGCAGAGAATTTCCCCTTTTCTGTCTTTATTGCCATCGTATGTTGGCTACATATGATGTGACTAACTTTCCACACACACACAGACATATTATATATATATTGTCGAGGTGGACACAAGTGGACACAAGAGGCCCATTCCGATCCGGTCAAATGGTGTTTGCGGTACTTGAACGGGTTGTAGCAAGCAAGCTGGTTTCGTTGGAGGTGCCGCGCCGCTAACAATCTAGGCAGGTCCGAAAGTAATGTTTCATGGCAACAGGAGTCCTGGCCAATATAATTTTTGTGCACTTTGTTCAGCGTATGCGTGTGTCCAAGATGCCCAGAAGTGATCTTCTTGTGACATGCCTCCCATACATCGAAATTAAGATAAGGAGGAATGACGAGCAAATAGCTGAATCCGCTCGAAGGGAACTCCGTTTCGTATAGAACTTTGTTCCTTAAACAAAACGATGAGTTTGTCCGTCCAAGAAATTAATCCGGCCTATTGCCTCAGCGTTTTCGCGTTGTTGTACAACGTATTTGACAAGACCGACGAATGCTGTCTCCTCTTCATCGGAATAAGCCATCGATACTATGGGCGACCGAGACAGGCAGTCAGCGTCGGTATGGCGTTTCCCCAACTTGTACATGAGCGTCATATCAAACTCTTGCACTCTAAGTTTCCAACGTGTTAATGGCCCGGAAGGATCTTTAAGATTTGTGAGCCAGCAGTGCGAAAGATGGTCGCTGGTAAGTTTGAAGGGGCGACCAGACAAATATGGGTGAAATTTGGTAACCGCCTATACGACGGTGATGCACTCCTCTGATGTAGCGTAGTCTGCTTCTGTGCGTGAGAGTGTTCTGATTGCACAAGTGATCACTCTTTCTGTGTCCACCTGGCACTGCACAACTACGGTCCGAGACCAACATCGCTGGCATCAGTGTGAAGCATTGTAGGAGCTGTCTCATCGAAGTGGAAAAGCACAGGAGGCGTTTGTAAACGGTTCCACAAATCGATAAAGGCAGCATCCTGTTCGTCGCCCCATACGCAATCAATGTCATCCCTCTTGAAGTGAGTTAGTGGTGACGCAATGCGAGCAAAATCTGCCATAAAGCACCGATAATATGCGCAGAGGCCTAGAAAGCGCCTGACAGCCTTTTTATCTGTGAGTACAGGGAACTGCGTGACAGCAGCAGTATTGTGAGAATCGGGGTGGACACCCGCGCGACTGACGACATGTCCAAGCTACTCTAGGCCCTCAAAGCAAAATAGACATTTCTTCGGCTTTAGGGTGAGGCCGGTGGACTGTATTGACTGCAGAACAAGTTTAAGCCGGTCAAGCTGCTCTTGAAACGTTGCGGAAAACACTATGCCATCGTCGAGGTAGATCGCTTTCGACTTCAGCCTCGAAAGCGCGGCGTCCATGAGCCGTTGGGAAGTGGCAGGCGCAGAGCACAACACGAAGGGCAAAACTTCGTACAGTCCATGTGGCGTCACAAAGTGGCTTTCCCATGGTCTCTCCGGTCCACCTCGATTTGCTAATACCCACTTTTGAAGTCCACTGACTAAAAGTAATGAGAGTGGCGGACACAATCGAGAAAGTCATGTATACGTGGGAGTGGGTAGACACATTTGTTTGTAAACTAATTTAGCTTGCGGTAGTTGACAAAAAAGCACTGGCTACCGTTCTTTCTCTCGACTAAAGCTACAGGCGATGCCCAGGGTTCATTGACGGTTTAATTACGTGGTTTCGAGCATTCTAGTTACTTGCTCCTGTATCGCTTCACGCTCCTTCAGAGCCACACGATAAGGGTTCTGGTGAATTGGTCTGGCCGTTTCTTCCGTGATTATTCGGTGCTTGGTTAAGGGCGTGCGACTGACCGCTGGTGTCGACGCAAAGCAGTCCTAGAACTCGGCTAGTAATGCGAGGAGTTCTTGTCCTTCTTGAGGTAAGGTAGTGCTGACGTCAAGAACAGGAGCATCATCTTGTGCACATGTTCCTTCAAGCATTGAAAAGCAGCCCTGGACATCTGCAACACCATCGAAATAGGCCAAAGCTGTGCCCTTGCAAGGTTCCGAGGCTCCGTGCTGAAATTTGCCAGCGAAAAATCTGTGCGCCCATTAACGATGTTGACAATACCTCATGCGACTGAAATACCTTGAGTAAATGAAAGCGGGGTTGTATGCAAGTCCTTCCCTATCGAACGGCACGTCGCATGCCACAGAAACAAGGGTGCCCGACGGAGGCGGAATGACATCGTCGTCATCACTGAGGCGTGATGAGTTGCGTTGTGGTTCTAAGCAATCAACTCGATCAGGGTTATGATAAAGTGTTACCAAACGGCCTGGGATGTTGATAACCGCACCATACTTCCTCAGAAAGTTTACTCCGATAATCAAATCTTTACAGCACGCGCCGAGAATGAAGAAAGCGGCGACGAAAGATTCACCTCCTATGTTGACACTCGCCGCACATCGTCCGGCAGGCATGAGTAACTGCCCTCCTGCAATCCTTATATGGGGCCCTGTCCACGGCGTCTTTACTTTCTTCAGACTAGCTGCCAGGTCTTGACTTTATCTGGAGAAGTCTGCACCCGTGTCGACCAAAGCTACCACTTCTTGCCTGTCAACAAAAACAATAGGGTATTCGCTTACAAATTTGTCGCTGTTACGGCTCGTCGGCTGCATAGCGCCCTGCGGTGGAAGCAAAGGGACTTTTTATCGTCGAGACGGCTTGCAAGCTTTCCCCCAGAGGTTGCCGACTTTAGTTTCTCCGGCGTGAGCTAGGTGACTTCCTGTCCCCTGAGGCCATTGAAAGTAGAGCATATTAGTGCAGAGGATTGTGTAGGGGACGGAGATCGCGACCGATAGCCGATGTCGGCCTGGTGATTCGGAAGCGACTCCTGGTCATCGGCTCGGCGACCCTCAAAATGAGAGCGGGTGGCTGCAAGCTCTGGAAAATGAGCTTGGGGGCGTAGCGAGTGGTCGTCCTTGGGACGGCGACATGCAAACCGTGGGCGGAGAGAGCGAAACGGTACGTCGTGATGCCAGCAATGGCGGCGAATATGGCCGGCACCACCGCAGTTGAAACAGAGTGGGCGCTGATCAGCAGTCCCCCATACATATGTTTTCCGAAACTGTGGGTGTCTGGGAGGTTCTTCCTGGGATGACCAAGGTGTGGCAGTCTACGGCGGGCCTTACGGTGGTTTCGACGTGAACGTCGGACCACGGCGGCTTAGTTCATGGAATGCGGTGCAGGACTAAGATTTCGGGAAGACAACGCTTGCCTGATTCCGCCACGTATGACTTCAGCGACAGACGCCATTGGCCGTTCTACTGTTGGAGTCGCGAGCTTTTGGATCCACTCACGAACAATATCCCTATTTAGATCTCGCCGAGAGCTCTGAGTGTCACGAGTTACGGCGGCGGTGTTGACCTCGGTGCTGCTAGACAAGCGATCGTACTGCCTGCATCGTTGATAAAAAGCTCGTGCAATAGCAGTAGCCTACTCAATAAAATCAGTCACGGTACTTCGTGGATTGCGCACAAGTCCGGTGAGCAACTAATCTTTCAAGCAGTGCACGAAGTAGGGCACCTTTTTATCATCCGTAGTGTTTTGGTCGGCTCTACGACATAGATGGGCCATGACCTCAGCGAACACTGGGACGGTGTCGTTGGACTTTTGAACCCTAAACTCAATTACCTGCTAGGTACGGTCCTGTCGGTCAACACTTGCAAAGGTACCAAGTAGCTGGTGGCGGAAGTCCCTTCAGGTCGATATAGTGCCTTCTCGATTTTCATACCACGTAAGAGCACTATCGTAAAGAGCTAAGTAGACATTAGAGAGCTTCTGTTTTGAACTCCAGTCATTGATCCTGGTGGCGTGCCCAAACTGGTGAAGCCAGACTTCGACGTCATAAAAGGCGACGCCATGAAAGCGATCCGGAATCCGCGTTTCGAGAAGGGTTACCTTTGGCGGTCTGGAAGAACGGCCGTTTTCGGGAACCTGTGGCGGTCTGTCATCCGCTATGGGAGGCGATGGTTAACATCTGGACGAAAGTTCCTGCGAGGGTGAGTTCCGGAGCAAGGCCTTGCAACCAACGACTGGAATGATGCAGAGGTGTTGCAAGACTGCGGAAAAGCCTATTGCAAAACCGCCAGAACAAAGACATCTTCTTGGTCGCAACATTTGGAGTACGTTAAAGCACTATCCTCCTCGTGGTCTACATGGCTACATACAGCACGCGTCAATATATATATATATATATATATATATATATATATATATATATATATATATATATATATATATATATATATATATATATATATATATAATATATAAAGAGAGAGAGAGAGAGTTAATGGGCGAGGTGGAGGGGAAGCGAGGAGCCCGAATATTGGTAGTCAC
Source organism: Dermacentor variabilis (assembly GCF_050947875.1). NCBI lineage: Eukaryota > Metazoa > Arthropoda > Arachnida > Ixodida > Ixodidae > Dermacentor > Dermacentor variabilis. The sequence continues at coordinate 62,524,516 of NC_134574.1, forward strand.
TCGTTTGTAGCCAAAATGCAGTGACCCCCAAGGACAACATTAGCTCCCTTTCATTAAATTGAAATATAAAAATGGTAAACGCAAAATGAAGGGGGATAGAAAACAACATGCTGCAGGTGGGCTCTGAGCCCCTGCTTTCGAAACATGCGTACTTTCTTCTTAGCAAAGGAGCTACCACGGCGCTGCTTTCTGCCTAACTTTGGAATTCATTTATGTGTACTATATCTATCGTTGGTAGCATGGAATAGTGGCGTGTTTTTGCTGGCAATTGATCTTATGCCCTTTCGTAGCTCTGCTCTCCGTTTGTGGTTGCGATACTGGCGTCTGGTTTCTATGTATCGTAGTTCAATTTGCGGAAAGAAAATTCTTAGATGCGGCATGCCATTGAATCCAGATCTGTCTCTATTCCTCTTATGTTTGTGCCTCTTCCGTAACGATCGGCATCACATAGCCGAGTCATATGATTTTGTGCACAATAAGTCCCTGTGGGAAACTATTTTTGGGTTTCTTAGGAATTACGAAATAGGTAACACACTCTTCAATTCTTGATGACATCACTGTAATATCTTTTTACTTTTCGCTTTTGGGCGACGTTACAGAGTACATGTTACCTAGCAATGTCACAGAAAGCGGTACTAGTGGTAAAGCAAAAAAAAAGACCAACCCTTCCTTGCCAGAAATTGCGGGTGAGCGAAGGCTGTCCTGTGTGCACCTGACCTTTGTCACGGTGAAGTAACACACAGGTAACGGTGGCGGATTACTTCGGCCTTCCACTTCCTCAGCTCGACATGTTCTCGTTGTTGTCGGATTGCGTGGGCGCGGGTGGCGCTAAAGGTGCATAGTCCGATGTTATTGGCGGGCAGGCGAGCGCAGCTCGATGGCGGGTGCGTCGGAGTGCGTTGGCAGCGTCCAGTTACGTTGGCTGTGCCAGTGCGTGGAATCATCATTCGAACTATAGACGCTGTTGTTCTTGCCAACGTGATGCTACGTCCCACTAGATTTAGCCCTTAACAGCTGGATCGGCGTGCCCACGGTGAGCACTTTCATGGGCGAGTTCTCGCTGCCGCTCATCGAAGGCTGCCCGTTCCTATGGGGAACGCACAATGCGTGGCCATCGCATCCATTTTAGGAGACAAGAAATTAAAATTTATTATCGTGTTTTACGTGCCAAAACCATGATATAATTACGATGCATGCCATAGTGGGGGACTCCGAAAGCTTGGACCACCGGGAGTTCTCCAAGGCCCACCTAAATGTAAGTACATCGGTGCTTTCGCATTATGCCACTATCGAAATGCGGCCGCCGCGGCCTGGGTTCGTTCCCGCGACCTCGTGCTCAGCAGCCCAACGCTATAGCTACTTAGCGAAAATGGCGGCTAGTTTTCCGACACTGAACCGAACGGAAACGAAGCCGGCGCAGCGTGCACGAAACGTTTTCCTGCACGTTCCGTCCCCGCCGAAAGCAAAATGGTTATGACTGACTGCGCGCGTGGCGTGAGCGCGCGCCTATGCTTCTTTAATCCTTGCTAATGACTCACGTTCCGGCGCCGGCAGGGTCCTAAACTCATCAAACGGCTATTTCTCGTAGCTGCTCTGCTCTGGGAGCAACTGGGTCTTTTTGCACGACTACATCGCCACCGAAACATGGGAGCCAATGGAAGCTTCGCTCGCAATACTATGGCACAACTCATGTCACGATGAGTAGCACTTGAGCAACGTAGCTACACACCGTATTTCCCAAGTTACGTTTACCTAACATCTGTAGTAGTCATTCTGAGATTTCCGTCGCTTCCGCTTCATGCGACATACTCCGGTATTGTCCCACTTCCCTACTACACTAGCTTGCAAGGTCGACAATAATGATTGCGGCATGACGGCGACTTTATGACGTCGACGCAGTGAGGAAAATGGAAAATCGGAGGAATGACTGCAATGAAAAGCAAATGCAGTCGACGACAGCACGACGCTACTGAGATGACGATTCTCAATGGTGACAATGGCATAACGAGTGCAGCTCGACGACATGAGATTAACAGGATGACAACGAGTGTATGAGAACGATGGCACAACGACGACGGCATGTGGGCGATGCCAAGGAAACGGATGTAAAATAGCAACTGTATGACGACGACGACGTATTGATGGCAATGATAATAAAACAGTGGCGTAATCACGATTCAACGACGTCATCCGTATTAGGATAAAATGACGAAAAAGGAATGTCATTGAATTTACGAAGGCAGCATAGCGGCAAAAGAATGACCATGTGGACAATGGTAAAACGACAGCACGACACCGACAGCATGGCCACACTAGTACGATGGTGGCATGATGAAATTCGGATGTCGAAGTTAGAATGCTGGCGATAGAAAGACCACGACGGCATCAGAACACCGACGTTGGTGGAAATGCGCCACGCTAATGAAACAAAGATGACGATGGCATTACGAAGATATGAGGACAATGGGATAACGATAGGACTATCACGACAATAGCATGACGACGACTCTATCACGAAGGCTGCGTGACGACGATAGCATAATCACGACGATATGACTAGGAAATTACGACAATGGATGCATGATAGCCAATTTCTGGCGATGACGAAATGACTACGATGGGATGTCAACAGTGGCTGAGCCAACGTGAAATAATCGCAATTGAATAATGAAAAGTATGTACGATAGACTGCTGAACAAATATTGATGTCGATGGAACGAAGAAGGCAGTATGGCCATGACGGCTTGACGACGGAGGCATGACGACAATGAAATGGCGTTAGTGTTTTGATTAGCAAGGGGCAGCGTCGCGGCGAAGGCAGGACGACGATGGCGTGACAATGACGGTATGACAGATACCGGATGACAAAGTTAGAATGGGTTGCGCACCACGGCCGTCATTCAGAAGTGCCCCCCCCCCAAAGGAAAAAGCGAATTGCGCATACCAAAATTGTTCCGGACTTGCACATGCATTGTATTTCGTGACTTTTACATTGTTTACTGCGAGGGTGTTGCGCGTCAAGCTATCATACCATACCCGTGCTCTAACATAGGCCTGAAGTGGTACTGACATACTCCTGGTGCTCTTGCTTGACTCTTTGAGAGGCCTCGAAGCACGCTGTTCCAGGTCGTTCATAAATGCCTTCATGACGCTGGCTTTCACAGAATGTTAAATATTACCAGTTTGCCCTAGTGCGCGCTTCGATGTTTCTGTTATTTTATGGAGGGTACATTTCTGTTGCTATCGCACGAAAGGAATATTCGAAATGTGAAAGCACAACAATTGTGTTCAATGCCATTCAATTTACGAAAGTAGGTTGCACGTTGAGCCGCCTACAAAATTTTTCATCATGTTATAAATGAGTTCAGTATAATAATCTAAGTGTCTTTTTTATACAGACCAAGCACTGGATTTCTTTACGGCAAAATCAGTATTACCTACTGTAGGCGTTCCGCACAAGAAATGACTCTTTCAGTATAACGATTATTCCCATCAAATTAAGTAAACATAAGATGAACAACACTTCCAACTCTCAGAGATACATTCCAGAAAGATTTTACATGGAACGCGGTTTTGATAGACAAACGAAACATGCTTTTTTATATATCAATGTTTCCGTGAAATAGACTGAGGTCAAAACCACATACTGAGGATAATTCCAAACATTTATAGCACGCTTTAAACCGCAATAAAATTTGCACTTTACCTTAATGCGGCTTGCGCAAGAGACCTACTACATTCGGAGAAACTTAAAGGAACATTTAGCAGTCCTTTTCCCATAAGATGTCCAGCGTTGGCCGAGCATCTTGCAGCAGCGCCGACGCCGTCCATGTCAACGCCCATCCTGTGAACAGTAATGAATGAAAACAAATAAGGAGAATCGCCGAAGGTAACCCTTTTGCCGATGCTTTTCTTTATGTCTAGAAAAAATGCGAAACACAATTTCCCAATTGTGATGCAGACGCCTTGTCGCAATTGCGTTCGATGTGCCTGACACCCGAACTTGGCGGCACCATTGGTTATAATTACACGTGAACGATGACAATACTGCAGTTGCCCGAACTCCATGAAGATTTCTAAACGCATTGAACTTTTCGCTTCCTCAGTTAATCCCGGTATAGACAACATTTAGCATCACATAAGTATTACACTGAGGCGTGAGCTGCACTCCAAAGTACAGGCTTGCCAGATAATGTGGTGTGGATTCACCTAAACTTGAACTAATAATTTCATTGGACGACCACTTGCTAATTTACACAACAGGTTACACATGAGCCCGTATTAGTAAGTTGAGGATCTTAAAGTGTACGCATTTTTTTCTCTCGCTCTCGTGTTAATGACAGAATATTACGTCATATTTGGTACTTATACGGATTAGAACATTAGGAGTGCCTTACAGAGTCGATGCCATATGTGCTTACATATGGAGGAGAGACTTGGAGACTGACAAGATAACCTGAGAACAAGTTAAGGACCACGCAAAGAGCGATAGAATGAAGATGGCTAGGTATAACGTTAAGGGACAGAAAGAGAGTAGTTTGGATCATAGAGCGAAAGGGTATACACGATATTCTAATTGACATCAAGAGAACAAATGGAGCCTGGCAGCTCATGTAATGCGCCGGTTAGATAACCGCTGGACCATTATGGTTACAGAATGGGTACCAAGAGAAGGGAAACGCAGTCGAGGACGGCAGAAGGCTAAGTGGAGCGATGAAATTAGGAAATTTGCGGTCGGTAGTTGGAATCGGTTGGCGCTGGACAAGAGTGGAGATTGAAAGGACAGGCCTTCGTCCTGCAGTGGACATAAAACAGGCTGATAATGATCATAATAATCGTGACAGAGTCGATGTGCTGCAGTAATGAAGCTTAATTTCGTCTTCTATGGATGTCGGAAGCACTAATGACAAGTATTCAGTAGCAGCAGTGAGAACGCATGGAATCTATGCGATCATCTCGACTGTGGGAGCGCGTGTAGAGTAATTGCTGTTGTGAACACCACAACAGCTCCCACTGTCCCCTATTTCCGAAGGCGTGGAAAGCTCTTTCGCAACGTGTCGTGCACATCCTCCACTTGGTGTTGCTACTAGTATCATTTCATGCCATGGTTTATACCCACTATGGGAATTTCGTGATGAATTGGGTTCGCAATACAAATTAATGAGGAATAAAATTTCTGGAATGAAAATTAGTGCTGATAGTCGCTTTGCATTTTACACATAGCGCTGCTAAAAGCTGCTGTCGCCGTTATTAAAATGCAAGACGTGTCTAGTGAGTTTAAGAAAGTTATGCGCAATTTTTCGCAGAAGATGCACAAAAAAAAAACAGTTTCATTGCGAACACTAAAAGAAAGATGATTTCAATTTATCTACTACCACCTACACCACAAATGAAATATACAGAAACACACGATGTGGAGGAAGCTTTATCAATTGGAAAAAGAAATTCCATCCACTCGAGTGTCACAAAGATACAATGAAAAACTATACCGCCTTCACGGAAAGAACGCTTCGCAGTTGAGGAAGAATTTTCCCGTGAACAAGGTATTGATCCCAGGACCAACGGATTTCCAGTGCTGTTCATTGCGTATGTACCACATCAGGTAAAGAGAAAGCAAATAGATTACATGGCTAGGGCAACTATAGGTTGCCACCTACATCGGGGTCCGTTAAGATCATTTGTCAAATGATGAAGCAAGTTTACGACGCAGTGCTGTCTTGTAAGCCATGTATGCATGTTTTATAGTAGTGCTAGATCACTCCAATACATAACTTCGGTTCACGGTTAGATCCTAACGTCATTTTTTGAATTTTTGTTCTGAGACGTTAGAGGAGAACGTCGTTGCAATAGCCTGATTCCTAGGAAATAGTAAGCAGTAATATATGTACCTCTCTACGTCGGAGTACGCTCCTCCACTTACCGCCTCTGAAGTGAACTGCGAGGTATTCATGTTACTTACATCCCCTAAAGATTGGCATAGCTTAAGGCTCGCCTAGTTGCCTATTAGTACTGTCAATGGCCTGTGCGCTTGCAAATTCAAATGACACCACATAGGTAACATATGGAATGCATAGCAGTACCACTTACGCATGCAGGAACACCTTAACGATACTGTTCACAGCTGAAAAGCTTCCGTCATCCTTCACCATTGCAACATTGCTGCCAGTACAGATACCACCTTTGACAGCAAATCCTGTAACAAAGAAGAGTTTTCTTTTGTCGCAAACTGTAGATGAAGTGTGAATACTCTCCCGTTGTAACAGATCTAGAATGCGATCAAACAAGACGTCACGACATAATAGGTCTACTGCGCCCTCCAGATGCAATGCACATTCAAAAGCAAGAAATAAATTGCCGCTAAAAGATACATTAACTGCCACAAATTATACATGTAGTAACGATTAAATTGCTTACTAATCGAAAAAAATAACTACAGAATGTGCGACCTTGCAAAATCACAGCCCATTTTTTACCAAAGTCACATTTCAGTCGTTTGCAGTAACTATTTGAGTTGCGTTTAAATAAATCACACACTTTCAAACGTTGCTGGCATCACACTCAGGCTTGAAAGACCGCAGCATTTTGCGCTTGTTGAAGAATTTTTTCCAATGGCTGCAATATATCCATGCAAATATATATTTCGCGGCTGTATGGACCATAGCGTTCCCACCTTTCCCACTAAATTTGTTTTCATTGACCTTTTTATATTCCTCCCAGAGCAGTTCACTAAATTCTGCGCCTTTATAAGTACAGCGATACGTTCCGGAGGGCTTGAATATGTAATTTTGTGGAAATTATTCAAATAACGCACATACTTTGAACTTCGCCTAGGCATGACCGATAAAGCGCCCATTATTTTTGCTAAACGTAAACGCCTTGCCTCCTGTTATTCACAAAGGGCGGGGTAACCTATCACAAACCTTGCATATCGCATGAAGAAAGAGGATAATGGCAATTATCTGCAACGCTGCTAATTAATAAAGATATGTTAAAGTTGCGCGACACATTGCACACGTGAGGCCCCATTTTTCAGAGAAAGTACAAGTGATCTAAACTAGGAACATAAGGTAACTAGCAAACATAGCACATAGCGGCCCCATAAATATTTCGAACACTTGCTGAATAATTTTTCGCAATGAATGTATAAGGTAAAAACTCCGGTAAATTCTGATGCAGATTTGTCATATCTTTGCCCAATTTGTACTGAATTGGCTGTCGGCATCGAATACAGTTTGCCCGACGGAGTGCGTGATTTATGTACGCTTCTTAAACACACTTATAATGCTCAGTAGCACTTGAACTAGTTTTCTACTACAAATGACGTAATTAACCAACACGCTTGAACTTCGTTTACACATTATGCATGGCATACCCCTTATTTTCACCAATCATAATTGAAGCGCCTTGTTTATTTTATTGTGGACAGCGCAGAAACATATTAGGAACATCGTGCACTGAATGAAAATTGAAAGAGAACACCAATTAAGTAAATATTTGGAAACGTTTAGATAACGCAATAACAGGCAATATTTCGCAGACGTTTAGATGTGACATGCGCCAAATATGCTTGTGAAGCCATGTAACACGCGAATAACTGATTGTCAGCGAAAGCTGTAATAAAGCTACAGAATTTCTACTTTTATCGAACATCACCTATAGCATGCTCATTAGTTTCACAAAATATGAACAACGTACCTAGCTTTGTTCGCCACCAAGACAGGGCAAACCAATTACAGGGATTGTATAACGTTGAAAGGTAGCGGGGAAGAAAGAGTATTCAGTAAATATTTTCAAATCACGTATTTACTCTCAACGTTAAAACCAATAAAACATTTGACGCACGTCACTGCTCACACCTCGCCCACTAAACGCGAGTATGAAGTTGCTGCCACCACGGGTTTCATCCGGAAGATGTGTAAGCGTTACATATAGCGCTTAGAAAAATGCCGAAAATGGTGGTATATCACGTAATTGACCCATTTGATTAAATGCATAATTAGCTCATAGACGTTAAATATTTCCCTAGATGAATAATTCAGCGATTCGAGGCTACACATGTCCCAATGTCCGCACGTGCAGAACTCGCGTCTCTCCATTGTGTACTAGGGAATACAGTCTAAAGAAAGAGGTTTTCTGCGACTGAAAGCCGTCACTAAAGTGTATACGTTAGTCATCGCTATGAAATGATATTCGTGACCAAATGCCGTGAAATAGCTTTGATTTTAGCCATTACTTGAAAAAAAAAGTGACCAGATTTATTGTGAAGGTTACCGAGGCATGGAGGAATCGATCCTCCTCGAACGTCACTTTAAGACCACTGGACCCCGATTCTTCCCTCCAGGACGGTCGCTGCAAAGCAGATTCGCTGTGTGGCACAAAGTTTCTCGTTAACCGAGTGGTATATTGCTTATATGAAGTCCACGACACTGGATAAACTAAGCCCTTCGCAGCAACGCGGACATCCATCTGTGTTGTAACAACGCTTGTGGCCTCTTTTGTGTCGGTCGTCATTGGGTCTTGCTTAACGATAGCTTAATCAGCCTAAATTCAAAAGGCTCACATTTCTGCTTGTGATATCTGTGGCTGCTAAAAGTGAACAGACAACGTATTGTGCCATTGCCATCGATGAGACATACAAAAACAGTTAGAGTCGAATGCGTTGCTTCAACTGTAGATAGCACCACCTAGCTGTGCAAGTTTTCTTTCGTTATTAAAAAATCGTAGACGTCTTCAGCGATGCCTTTTAACAGATGTCCCTCTTTGTCTTCATCCGACATATTCGCGTTGACAATTACACATAGCTTGTATATTTCTTCAATATACGTCGTACACGTTTCACCAGGCGATTGGGCTCTGCGCGAAAGCGTGTGTTCCGCTTTCTTCTTTTTGGAATTCAAGTCGCCAAAGAAGGCTTTCAGCTCCTTAAAAGTTTACCAATTGGCGAGCACGCGTTCATGATTGTGAAACAAAAGTAGAACGGTAAGGGCGAGAAAAAATGCAAAGTTTACAAACTGCGCCGACGTACTTAACCCGTTATGCCGGCTTTTTCTTTCATAGCGTCTCAGCCAGTCATCCACGCCTTCACCTCTTCTACCTGAGAATATACGTGATTCCGGCGTCCAGTAGCTAGGACGCCTTGGTGTCTGGTTGGCTTGAACGATGCGTTCTTTGATGGTGTTCTTCGACCAGCCTGCTTGGGCGTCCGCCATGCCAGTTGGCTCTGGTGGTAGTCCAGCCAGGCGTCTGCTTCTTCGAAAATTTTATAGGACTGGGTTGTCTAGGGTGTCCAGTATCCAGCACGTCAACCACTTGTTACTAATGTAGTCAGGGCCGTAGCCAGGGGGGGAAGGGCTTATGGGGCTTTAGTTCCCCCGAAATTTTTGTGTGCTGCCCATGCACCGCCGACCAAAGCAACCCCCGGCGCAGGAAATCATTCTCGATTTTGTCTAGAACGTCTTTTTCATGCTCGAAAAGCCATTTCACCGAGAAAATTGCGAACTCGGGCTGGATTTCGCGGCAACGCCCATGCACCGGGAGTGACATAACGCGAGCAGCCCCATCCGAGCACAAAGTTTCAAGGACGTTTTGATGGCGAACGGACTCGCCGCGGCATCTCGCAGAGGCCGCGAAATCTACGCTCTATCATGGAATCTACGGAGCGCGTGGATGTCGATTCCGAAACTTTATGGGTATAATGTTTTCAAAAACTTTTGACGCGAAAACTGCATTGCCATTTCCAAACGTGTGCCTTAGATTTTTAATTGCGGAACTTTGTAAGTTTAATGTTGCCATTAATATTGACGCCAAAGGCTCATTAGCTTTTCCAAAGTCGTACATCGGGCCATACAACGAGACAAGCCAAATCAACACACCATAAGACAAGTTGACAAAGCCCGCAGCCAGGCCTGATGAGACGGAGCGTTGTGGTGGTTCATTCGTGCCGTCATGACACAGAAAAATATCAACAATCTTTTTCACCTGCGCCAAGGCATCCAGTGAAGACACTAAAGCCAGCCAAGGTAACTACGCTCTTATTTATTTTTTCTTCTTTGACTTTTAAACGCGAGGACAGATTGAGCCTCTTCAATATTTTTCTTCTCGCTCCCCTACCCGCGGGCTGCCAGAGCCAGCGGGTAGGGGATGCGCATGCGTTTTTCTCGTGTTGCCCCGACCAAAGCGCGGCGCACTTTGGTGCGCGTTCGGTTTTCTCTGGCCGAGTGCATTTTTGCCTGGCAGATTTTTGCACGCTTTCTAGCTAGCAGACGAGAAAAAGAAACAACGGTCGCTCGCCGCCATCACTGTGGGGTTTCGACGGATTGCACGGCGTTCGCTTGAGCGCAACCTCTCCTGAAAATCTTGTCTCGCCGGCGTAGGATACCGAGCAGTATGCGCATGCTTCTTGGTGGACCAAACGTCTCGTGTTTTCTTCGATATTCCTTTAATAGCCACATTAGTTGCCCAAAGTAGGCATTCGATTGTGACCAACATACTTTCCTTCGCGTTTTTTTTTCATGGCGGTTCCCCCGCCCCCCCAAAGGAAAATAAATGTTGTGGCGCAGCAAATTGTCTCATGGTGAAATTTCTATTTTGTTACTTCTTTTGCGCAAAGTAATGGGCCATGGGACGCTTCAGCTGCCGGATACACTTATTATTCTATGGAGACTGTAGGCTCATTGCTGCCGTCGCCCTCATGTTCCGCATAAAGTCCAAGGGCGATAACATCGGGACCGCGTGCCGCATGCTGTATGTGCGAGTGAAAGCACGTGGGGGGTGGGGGGAAATGAGTGGGCCAACGATGGTGGCTCAGTCTTGTGTGCACAAACAAGAAAAGCGGGGAGCAAGCGCGCCGCCTTCCGTCGCGCACGATACATCGGGGGGAGTGGTTGGAATTGGCGCGGGAACTAGGATTCTATGAATCTGTGATTGCGCAACATGTTTATTTGCCTTGTTTGACCCATTATATACCGTGACTTTTTCTTAGATACGTAGATTTATTGGAGACTATTGGAGATTATTGGAGTGCAGCGAACTTTGTTTCCAGTGGCATTCTTGCCCTTTATCAAGCTGTATCTTCGCATTTGTATATTCCATTGTACTTTCGCATTTCTAATGTACGAGGGGGAGTCGAATGAAAGTGAGCCTACCCACCCCGCGCAATTATGGTTCTGTTCGCTATCTGCAAGGCCTGAGCGTAGCACGCAGGCATCTCTCATTTACAAAAGTGGCACGCAGCTGTGAGGATAAATGTTGTTTAATGCGCTCATAAAATGGGTTTAACATGGTTGCGTGACGTAATGGACGCTCCAGATGTTGAGCAGCGTGGTGCCATGAGGTTTTTGACAGCTGAAGGTGTTTCCCAAAACGAAATTAGTCACCGGATGGCTGCCGTGTACATTGAATATTGCATTCCATCGACCACTGTGAAGCGTTAGAACAAACGGTTCAAGAAGGATGTGAAAGTTGCAAAGACGATCCCAGACCAGGCCAAAGCACCCCCCCCCCCCCCATCGTGCAATGAACCCTAAATAAACTGCAAAGGTTGATGAGCTGACGACACAAGAACGATGTGAACATCAGTCACGGTTCGCTTCACCGTCACCCTTCACGCCATAATTCATGAACATCTTGGTTATCGGCTTTTGTGTGCGCAGTGGATGCTCAAGATTTTGAACCACCGCCAGAATACGGAGAAGTTCGGCGCTGCGTTTACTCATTTGATCCGGTATCACAATAAGGGTGACGATTTCTTGTCTGCAATTGTAATCGGTAACCAACCATGGTGCCACTACTACGAGCTTGAAACACGACTGCAAAACTTACAATGGAAACTTTCGAATTCACCACCCCCAAAGAAAGCAAAGGCCATCATCTCCGGCGGAAAGGTGTTGTTGACTTTTACTTGTCGATCGTCAGGGGCCATTACTGATAGAATTGGCTAAATCTTGAGAGGCTATCAATTGTTTCCGATATTGTGAAACGCCGGATCAGCTGCGTGTCGCAATAAAGAACAAACTACGTGAAAAATTGACCAATGGGGTCATCTTGTTCCACGACAGTGCCCGTCCCCACGTCGCTGATGTGGATAATATAAAGCTGGCTAAGTTCAAGCGGGAAATGCTGCAATATCCGCCATACAGCTCAAATCTGTCGCCTTGCAACTTCCACTTTTTGGAGCAACCGAATAAAGAGCTCAAGGTAACCAGATTCGTCACGGACGATGACGTGAAAGTCAGTTGCAGACGTTTTGAAGCGGCAACCCAAGGAGCATTATGAGACGGGAATTACGCGAGTCGATAGTCAATGGGACAAATGTCTAAATGCTCATGAAGGCTACTTTTAAATAAAGTGCCCCATTTGTCGTATATTAGCATTGGCTCATTTTCATTTGACTAGCTCTCGTATATTCTGCAGAAATCCTGCTTTTTGTACGTGCTCTCTGCTGCGACTATAATTTCGGTGCAATTACTCACGATACAAGACCATTGACAGCTGCTCCTGCGTAATACATTGGAACAAGTGACAGCGTCATTGAGATTTTTCACTGGCCGTCGCATATGTACAAGAATGTAAACAAGGATCTTGAATGACGCAGTTTCATTAACATACTTGTCCTCAACTTGTTCCTTTCATGGCCTTTACATTTTTAATATCAGCGGCATGCACTGCTTTGCTGCTTTCGAACTGATGTAGTTCTAAAGCTCGTGTGATATTTTCTTTGCTTAATAAATAGACCGAAAACATGGAAACATCGATATCAGTTATGTTGGGCACAATTTTTGGCACCTACGAGTGTAATATTTTATGAAAAAATACGTATTTTACTTGTATTGACAGTGCGTAGCTTTCAAGAATCCGTTTGCAGTATCTTTGGCAATGGAAATGCAGTTATTATTCATGTATTTGATCCTTAGGCAAATTGTTTAAGAGGAAGCTTTAGCTTGGGCCCAACTCCGTCGCGGCCTATTCAGATACATGTAAAACACAAAAACACTTTTCTGAGATTACTCCAAAATCGCTTTTAATGAAATTTGTTGCGTTTGAGAGAGAAAGTTAAATTCTAGTGTATGTTGGAAGCGGAATTTCGATTTAGGGCCGGAACTTTGTTTAAAATATTTTGAAAAATTCGAAACTTCGAAAAAATAGAAGGACGAACTTTACAACTTAATAGCTCTGCATCAAGAACAGATATCGGGGTTCTGTAAACGGCATCCATTACCCCATTCAAAGCAGGCAAATTCGAAATGTGTATTTGTATCTTACATGGATTGGTTATTTTATATACAAGGGTTCTGCAAGAGCCAAATTTCATAATACTTCTGAAACTCGTGTAACATATCAATTTTGTCCGCTGTAGATATACTATCATGTGCAAATCACAGAATTGTGATATCAATTTTCATTGCTGATTTACAGAGTTGTAAACTTTATTGTATCGTTTTCTGGAAATTTTCAACTTTTGCCACTTTTGAATAAAATATTGCCGACCCAAATAAAAAATTCAGAACAAACAGCCACTAGAATTTTAGTTATTCTTTTAAATGCAACAAACCTCACCAAATTTGGTTCTGTGGGTACCGAGAAGAATGATTTCTCCTTCTACATCAATTTAGATAGGAGTATCCGACCTCATGTTTCCTCTTAGGAGGAGGCCAAGCTGCAATGTGAGCCCCCCCCCCCTTCCCTGAACGAAATTTCTGGCGACGCCACTGAATGTAGTATATATTTATTTACAGTGAAAAGGAGATGGAAAATATGGGCGGTTCGAAACAGGCTATCACTGCAAAATCCTTGCGCCGCTTCTTCCTTCTATTCCACGCTTCTCGGATGCTGTGTTACAGTATACACACTGGCAACGAAATATGAAGATTGGAAGGGTTCTGGGATATGCTGTATCAAACTTTCTGCACAAATTCAATGTTTACCCTCTATCTTTTTATCCAAAACGCCTTTTTCTGCATGAAGCGCAGAAGTAAGTGTAACGCAAATGCATTTTTTCTAAGCTTTTAAAATGAATATCTAGAAAATTTTGTCACACACCGAATTTGACCTGCCACGATGGCACAGCTGATATGGTGCTGGGCTCATAAACACGAGTTCGCGGGATCAAATCCCGGCCGAAGCCACCGTATTTCGATGGGAGCACAATGCAAAGCTAGCCGTGTCCCGTTGAATGGTTCAGGATCCTCTGGTGGTCAAAAACCATCCGGAGTCCCCCGCTACAGCGTTCCTCGTAATCAAATTGTGGTTTTACGCGTAAAACTTTTGAATTCATTCATTGAACCTATGAGTCTGTTCTATGCCTTGCGAACTCATCTACTACAATTCGCTAATTCCAATATGTGCGGTGAAGTGATTTGTTTTAAGGTTTATTAGTGCAAATTTTCTAATCAGTCAACTAAGAATTTAGGCTTCTGGTACAAGTATTATCCACTCGTATGGCTAAATATTTCAGGAATTATGATTTTGCTACTGGGAAATAGAGTTTAAATCAGTAAATTAAAAAACACCACGTACACGGATTTCTGCCTACGCTCTCGTAACATGGCGGAAAAAGCTTTCATAAATAGATCACCTTTACTTGTGATAGTTAATTAACAGTTGCTACGTTGTATATTTAGCTTCATATTTCAGCAGCAGAGCAACAGTATTCTGTGGATACTAGGCCTGCAGACGCAGAGTAAAGTTCCAAAGTACTGCAAATATATGGAGCATACACTAACAGGTCCCCGATTACAGTGGCTTTATCATATTTTTCGACATATCGCGAACTTTCTTAAAACGAATCAAGCTATTTTTTAGGCATGTGAGAATCCTAATTATAGTAGTATGTGAAATACGGTGACTGTCAAAAAGGTTCATGAAATGCGTCTGCTGATAGATAAATATAAATCTGAAGGTGGAAATGATGCTCGTCACACGTCTACAGAAAAGATACATTTTTTTTCTGGTTGTGACAATGGTTATACTTCAAATATCTAAGATGAACCAATTAGTGTGCAGTGGCTACCACGTAATTTTGAGGCAATATTCTACACAAATTTATTAGAAATATCATTTTTTAGTCTTCCTATTTATCACCGTGCTACAGAACCACCTAAACTAATATGCTATTGAGCACAAATTATAAGTGTCAATACTAGGCGTGGCGAGTGCTTTCTGTGTGGCGGGATTCAAAAATCTTCGTGCAGATTATTGGTACCAAAGCGACAAATGGGGGCCCGTTGGGCGAGAACGCCAGCGTATCTCATCCGGACAAGCGAGAAACGGCACCTAAATTCCCACAGGATGTGACGTCCCGTCACGAGCGCGGCTTGACGGAGGAGAGCGGGAGTGTTGCGTGCGGAAAGAGGTCGCCACGCGGCACCACCTCACCTTCGCTCTCCGAAACCTGCGTTATTGGCACTCGTCCGCGCAAGCTCGCACCTGCGTTCTACCTGCGCCTCGGTAAGGCCAAATCAATACGCGCCAATCCAACAGTCGGACGACTCAGCATGCTCCGCTTGCCGCGGGGAGTTCCTCTCTCGAAGGACCCCTCAGCGGCGTTCAACTGGACAGACGTTGTTTAGCGTTCCAACGGATCAGAAGCGCTTAGGCGTCCTCAGATCTTTACGTGTGAGTTATAAATGCGATTGGTCGAAATAATAGGCCTTCGACTCTCGCATCCATGATGGTTAGGCCATTGCACTGCTTTGTAAAACTCGCACTATTAGTGAACCCATTTCTACGCTAAGAGGTTCAAAACGTGAAAATGAAAGGCCGTGACTACTTTTCTAGCATTACACATTATTCATTCCCTATGGACACCTATATTTCGTTTTAATATATTGGGAATACCATATTTTCGAATGCATAAAATGCCCTCGCCCTGAATAAAGATTGACAATATTTGTCTCTTTCCTTACTACATGTTTTTAGACAAATCATGCTGATTGTTATGAAAACATGGGTTCCAAAAATTTTGTATACACATCTAGCCAACTTCTACCAACTTTATGGTGCATGATACATATGTAGGACTGCCAGCAGAAAATCGGAACATTTAGGAAGAGCAACATATTTTAGTTGTGTGCAATACAGGTGTGCAATACTCATGTGCAGTACAGATGTATGTCCGGGTTCATAATAATGCCTCTTTACTCGCCAGAAACGTCATCCCCGCTGGCTCCTTTCAGAGTTCGTCTGCAAAAAAATATGCATTATTGATGACGAATATCATCACGAGTGTCAGTAAAAAAGGACTTCAGGCGCTATTTACTTACCCAGTCACCAGAACGACAAGCTGTTTTCCACTGGTACTTGTCGAGTATATGGGGGCCAGAAAAGATTTCCATCTCTGAAAAACTTCATTTACAGTCGATTGTCTCCGAGAATTAGAAAATATGGCATTACTCTCCGTGTTCTTCAGCTTCGAAAAGAAAAGAGAAAATACATTAGAATTCTACTTCATGCAATGGTCATGGGTGCGCTTCGTCCTAGTGGCAGCTGCGCTGACTCTTGGAACTATTGTCAGCATGTTTCATCGGTGCCTTGCATATCATACAAAGGTGTACTCGACCTCTATGTCTGACGCGTGGAAACATTCCAAAGTCATCTTGCGGACTAGGGGCATTTCACGTCCAATGTCGGGGAAACAACATACATATTTCTGCACTACTGATGCTATGTTGCGCACAATTGGCAATAAAGTGTAAATGACGTATAAAGTGCAGTCGTTAAAGGTCGCCACTCTATATTAATTTACAGAGGACGATAGGGGTTATGCAAATGACGCAGGTTTTGCTTAATGTATCAGCATTTTCTTATCGTCATTACGTTTAATAGCAATGTGACAATAACTACAACCTTCCTCAATATAATGACACGCATATCTTACATTACGGATTATTCCTCGTTGTCTTACGTGGATTCGGGGTGCGCTCTCTATTTATGACACAGAAGTAACTCAGGTCAACTAGCCTTTCGACTACGGCTGTCCTAGCTTGTGCTAATACTGAAGCTCATTAGAAAATATTTTCAAAACGAATGCTCATCAATACACAAAAAATCTAGCATTTTCTTCTGTTTATCTTCCTGCAAATGTAGCCGCTGATAGCATTGCCAGAAAAAGGAAACTTAGTGTAGTTTCTCCCAAATTCCACTTTAATGCTTAAAATGCGACTTAAAATTCACCACTTTAGAGCCAGTAATGTGCTCAGCACATATAACAGGCAAACTAAATAATTGACTTGTGACTTATATAGCGTGTCTGAGCTATCATGCGCCACGACTTAAAAATACGAAAATGCAGACGTAGGTGGACAGAACGAAGGAAAAGTTTGCCGTAGTTTGGAGATGCTGAGATTATTTTTTGCATGATGGCTAACTTATTATTTAGTTTTGATTAATTATTGAAACAACTTCTCAATTATTATAATTAGATGAAAAGCGTCAGTGATAAAATTGTAGACCAGCAATAAAACTCCCGATACACCTTTCTGTTGCTCAAGTCGTGGTACTTAAAAGTGTTTTTCCGATCGTGAAAGAAAGTGCCTAACACACGCAAAATTGCCGCGTGACTGGGCACTCATGGGTTCCGTTGCTTTCCACGGCAGCCGGAAAAGGTTCATTCTCTTAGAGGGAGAGTGCATCTATACTCCATGTTGCAACCTGCTGACGGCACTGCCAAAGGTCGAGCAATGTCGTCCAATGACGGCTGTAGCAGCACAGCAAATACTGCCTCAAATATTTTAGCAATCCAGGACTATTTTGAAAATATAAATACGGAAATTTAAAGCGTAGTTAGGACTGATATTATTTAAAGTGTAGAGGACGCTTCAATCAGTTTTGGAATTATGAAACGAAGCCAGTGTTGATGTAGCTCAGCGGAGACCTGTTGCAATGTGGTATTCAGTGTTGCCAAATTAGCGGCTTTTCCGCTAAGTGTAGCGAGTTTTTACAGTCTTTAGGTAGTGAAGTTGTATTGCGGAAGGCGTGATTTTTGTCGTTTTTTAGGTCCTGTTAGCTTCTTGAAGTCGTTTTCGTCATTCTACATTTTCATTTCTGAAGAGTCGACGCTTTTATAATTGTACTCTTTTCTACCAGAAAACGTCGCTGTGCGCGTGTGACATTACTGAGGTGTCACGATGCTAAACATCGGAACACGCTGAACGCTTCGAATAGTGCGCCCCTCTTGGGGCAGCCAGTCGCAACTACATCCGTCCATCCTCAGGCCATTCCAGAGAGTCTGCCCGCCATTTCGTGTAGTTAGAAACTCGTTGATGCTACCAATGAAATTGCTGAATCTGCAATCGGAAAAAATCGCGGCCTATATGCAATGGCAAAAGCTCTCTCTCGTCACCTTGAACAATCGTACGAGCACAGCTGCATTCTGGGATGAATTGAAAAAGTACAGGGACGCGTCAACAAAAATAATTCTTTGAGCTAGCCGAGTTTGTTATGTCCATGCTGGTGCGGCCCTTGTCAAACGCAGAGGTCCAACACGTGTTCAGTCAACTGAACATTATCAAATATAAGCAGATGAACAGAATGTGAACAGTTGACAAATGTCATCTTAGCTGTTTGAGCTGGACTCCAAAAGTCGAGTAAATGCTGCTCATGCTACGAACGACCAGCAAAGGTAGCGCAAGATGCCCGCATGGATGTGTGCTTCGTGAGTAGCGCTGGAAGCCCGCCTGGAACCAGCGGAACGAGTGGACAACCACCTGCTCAGTGCTCGGCAAACAAAAACAAAGCAGGCGATATCTTTCTGTGAATGAAAGTGCTTGCACTCAGTCAACAGTTTCTAGTAAGGAAAGAAAGAAGTGCATGGTTAAAGTTGAGTCCATGGTTTATAGTTATTAAATAATTTATTCTTGGGTTGATTGATTGAAAGCTATTGAAAGCATGGAAATTATGGGCACCTTTGGTGCAAATATTGAACTTAGTGGATTTTAGCGGGGTTTGGGGTTCCCGTTGCAGGCTTTTCTTCCTCAGTTTGCAAAATTGGCGCTAATGCAGCACCTTTCAGCAACATCATGGTGTCGCCCGAGTCGGTTGTGTTGCCAAAAGCTGTGTCGCCTCTTTGCCGCCAATCAAATGTACGCTGTTTACTCTAGCTGGTGAAGCAGATGGCTTTAAATGTTTTTCAAGCGCTTCGCCTGGAGAGCGGGGAAAATTCAAGTGTGTATTCGCTCATCACATTACGGCAAAAGTCACCCAGGTAAGAGTGCGAACGTTCTAGCGGTGGACCACACATGCGGAGAATGCGGGCAGTGCTGTCAACGAAGAAGCGTTCTTCTGGCAAAGGCCGTGAGCGGGCAAAGAGGCTGAACGATTTCTACCTGAGCGTGTTTCTAAGGGCAGTGCTCAATATTTTGGGCAGATTGGGTAAATTGCAGCTATTGTAAGGTGGTAAAGCGTTTCCAAGAGATGCTTCCGACCGTGTCCACAGCGATGATGCAGAGGGTGCTGAAGAAGCTTGGCTTCCAGTAGAAGAAACGAATTTCTTTTCATCTACCAAAAGTGCGTCAACAACGCGTAGTCGGAGGCGGATTGATGGCATCATCCAATCTGCAATACGCACGTCGATCTGTACTATCAACTGGTCTTAAAACCCCAGTGGTAGCAGGCTTCTTGAGACACGTTGGGGCAGTGAGTGCGGTTTCGTCGACGGCGCAGCGGAAGTCATACAGCTGAGGAAATATCAGGTGACTAGCACGAGGTAATGAAAGGAGACCACGACGAAAGTGGTTCTCTCAGAAGCTGCTCTCACATTTACGACCAGGTGGTGCTATAGTGATGGATAATAGGCCATATTCTTCTGTCAAGCAGGATAACGTGCGGCACATGAGTAGCCTCAAAAAGAACGTACAAGCTTGGCTGTCCGGAAGAGGTGTTGCGTGACGCAGCAATATGGTGAAGGCGGAGTTCTTGAAGCTTGTCGGCGCCGGAAACACGGACGGGGATCGCGACTGTGTGTACTGCATGGCTGAACTTCTGGTCACCTCATCGTGTGCCTACTATCCTACCATTGTCAGCTAAATGCTACAGAGCTGGTTTGCAGAAACATCAGTGGCTCCCTGGCGATCGCAAGCAACAAGTTTAAGATACAGGACGTGCAGCCTCTGGTTCGACATGGCATAATGAATGTGACTGCAGAGAAGTGGAAGAGCTATGAGAAGCATGTTGCCAATGAGGAAGATGTAATGAGAAAACTGGACCACATCATCGACGATATTGTTGGCCATGGACAAGGTGTTGTAAGCAACCTGGATCATCAAACAGTCAGCAGTGCTGCTTCAAGTTGTGATGAAGAGATCAGATGTGAACCTCTAACGGGCTAAAGGGATTCATTACATGTGTGCGTACAAGTCAGGATCATTCAGTACTGTCGCAATGAGCGCAACGAAAATTAGAACAAAAAATTCCCAACTACAATCTTTGAACATAAACTTTTTGATTGATGGATCAATTGATTTCGCATCCTGAGCCATACGTCTGTCCAGGCCTACATTAGACCCAGCTTCCTTGGGCAGTCACCACACTGAAGTCAATATACACGTGGAGAAACATTCAAAATAACTCTGACCTGACAAGAACTGTTGTGAACAGGTGGCTACAGAAAATAAAAGTAGGGCCAGCCCCTTTTAAACGCACATTGGGACATCCAAAAACAAGCAAAAAAGTGAAGGACTCTTAAGCTTCGCCTTTAGGAGCGGAAAGCGATAGCATTCAAACATCCCTGACTCCTTTTCACGCTTCCCGGCAACTACAGCTTATGTAACCATAAGGCTTAGCGGGAAACGCTTGCACCGAACACTATGCAAAAAACGACCTCTCTGGTAGAGACGCAGTCGCTTGAGCGGGCTTCGATGCGGTGGAGGCGAGCGCCATTGGAAGTGCTGCAAGGAACCTGGCGTGCCACCTCGGGGCCTCCAAGATTTCCTCGAGCCGGTGCACGCAAATCGTGGGTGGCGTAGCTGGTGTATGGATGGAAGAAACGCTGAAATTGGGGCTTGTTAGAGTTTTCGCGTAACAGAATTGTTTTCTCGTATATTCAAATTACGATCCGACGCTATCATGTCTGCAGGTTGTGTGTAAGTCACACTTAACAATTTTTATGGCGTATTTTACTTGCAATTAGTTTTACTTGAATTAGAGATGCAATTAGTTCAGTAACATCTTTGCACTAGGAAGAAGGTCTGCGTTGTTGGGTATACGTGGTTAGGTATGCACGGTTGGGTTTGCATGGCTCGGAATGATCTTTGTGGAAACGATGGTCCACGCGGAACACCGACGCCGGGTTTTGTGCCACACGGGGCCCTTAACGCTATCGCGTTATAATATGAAAAAGACACCAACTGCCGCTTACTACAAAAATAAAAATGTAAATATTCTAGATGACCTTCTTCAACACAAATGGAGTAACCTGCCAAATTGACGAGGTGCGGCAGTCGCGTAGTAAAACAATTATGCAGTGCGCTTTATCATTATTGGCTCGGGACGGCCCTACATCCCACATTACTGTCATCAGCTTGCGAGATGGACTAATGAATCCATCAAAAGCGTTGCCTTTTGATATCCTTTTGAAGTGACATTGGTCTCACAACGGTGTCGGTCCGAACTGAATAAAAGTCTCGGTAGACCCCTAAAACAGGCGTAGAAAGAAAGGTTTATAACTTTCCTGAACCACATTTGACGAACCAAGCAAAATTCCTTTACGAACGGCAATTAGCACTGCATACTTTGTCATTTCACGCTTTGCATCTGCAGTAGTTAGGGGCAGTTGTCATCACTTGTGATAACTAGAAGTTTTCATCACTTTCCATTGTCCTGTCGGATAGCGGAATGTATGGCAGGTCACCTGGATTGATCATATTCGTTCGTGCTTCATGCTCAATACGAAAACGGTACTCGTAACGAAAAATTACCTAGCGATGGATCTTGGTGCTATCTACAGCACTGGAATGCTTTTTTGGTTCAAAAAATCCCTGCGAGTGCCTCCTGATCTGTACTAAAATCAAAACTGTGAGCATAATGAAACATGTGCTATTTCTTAATGCCTAACCGATGACTAGCGCTTCATTTTGATGCGCGCGTTATTTCCACATTTCCGGAGTCATCGATATTCAATTAAACACTATCTGCAATAGATAACGATTGAAGACTGGCGATAAAACCATGCCAAAACTATATTTGCCCAGCATCGCATGTAAGCAAAATGCGTCTTTTTTTAACTTTATACAGCTACTAAACGATACTATCACTTCGAAACTTTTTGCATTTTAAAAATTATTTTTCAGGCAGACGTTAGTATTTCCGTACAGTATCCTTGGAGAAAAACTAGTGGAAGGAGTGTAGCTCGTTTGTTAGATTGGGTGAAAATTTGGTATAAAAATTGATTAGGACCAATAATTCTTTGTACTGTGTCACGTTACTAAGATTCGGCGCTGCTTGAATTGCTCTGCACTTTATCGACAGTAGGGTGCAGGCCATGCGTCTCTAGTTCATGTCAGTGCTGCTGGACTCTCTCAGAAAAATTTGCAGTTTGCCGCGCTAACGCGGATACACCGCCCGCTCTGTGCACGCAGCCCTTTCTCCAAACGACTACGCCGCTGTGCGGTGTTGCGTACTCTAGGGTAACGTATCGTACTGCTGCCGAGAAGTAGCGACGCCTGCCTATCGAAGCTCGACCGACGTTACTTATCGGGTAGCGTGGTGTTGTCGGCGGGCTGCAGACATCCGGTAGACCATGGCGACCAAGCAAGGGGGAGATGATTTCTAGTGCAAAACTTGCGCGATTTATTCAAAGGTAGATGAAAGAAAATGAGAAGAGCATGAAGTGTATAAAAGTACATTTCCGAGCCCCTTAAGTAGGCTCTCTATAATCGTGGGCGGGATCTTGCTTTCGTCGATGTTACGTGACCGGCACTGAAAGAGGGGACCTCCTCCTTTGGTTATACCGAGCCTGCTGACAGGAAGAAGGCGTCCCGCCTCCTGGAATTGTAGGCGCATGCCCGCCTTTTCTGCGTATTGCGGGTTCGTAGAAGCTCTCTACTACTTCCAATTGAAGGAAAGGGCCTCTCGAAGCTCACACACACACACTCACACACAAAAAGGAGGCCTGTACACTGCGGGGCTTCCGGCAGGCAGGCAGACACTGGAAATGGTCACGGCGAATTAGGAAGTCACGCTTCATTTCGACGAGGCAAGGTGAGATGGTCGGTTGAAATTCCTGTCAACATGTGGTTCCAGACGCCAATCTTAAGAGCGGGTTCTTTACCAGCGAGCACGTCGTCTAAATAGCAGGCACTACCATGAATGTCCCGAAAAACATAGTCTATGAGTGACTGGAACATGGCTGGCGCACTAGCTACACTGCACGGTAGCCGCCGAAACGTAAGATGACTAATATATGACCAAATGACCAAATTACCCAAAAAGTAGAAGAAGCCACCTTTTTGCACCACCAGAACATTGCAACGCGCTCGCATCCGCGTTGCTGTGAGCTTATCAGTCTGACGTGAAAAATTATCACAGGCTGGAATGACATCACAGGGAACAGACGTGCCGAGTAGAAGAGCCTTCTCAGCGCAACGGCAGTAGCGTGCCAAAGAGTTATTTCTTTAGTTCTCGCTCATTTTTAGGAGCGTTAGGTTAGCCGAGCATTCTTTATCAATTATTATTTATGCCTTTCATTTTCTAAGGCATTTTGCTTACATTTTCGCTTAGGTTTTTGCACAAGTAGGGTTACTTTGTACTGCGCCTTGTTAGTACAATATGATGGTAATAGGAATTCGAAATGCTAGGTACTCGCAGTCAGAGCCACGCGTGCGTGTCTTTGACAGCGAGTACTGCGAGAGATATTTCCGATCAGGGAATATGTATATTGCAATGTATTGAGTTCTTGTGATGATTTTTGCTGTACATTTTTTTTCATATGTATATCGCACTATCGACTCCTGCCCAAGGCCTAAGACTAAGGCCGGCAGTATCCTGTATATAAAAGAAAAAACACCGTGAGCATATTTCTTATGACCTATTCAAAGCATTGTTTAATAATTCATTGCTTTGGGTCTAACTTGGAAAAAGACTATTCTTGTTGTTTTTTTGCTTTTACGCGCACTCTGTTTTCAGCCCTGCGGCGTCCCAATCGCTCAACAAAAGGCTCCTCTTGTAACAATACAAATTTGTATTGCTCCTCCAAACCAAAGAGCAACGAAAGCTACGCAGCTTGGTTCCCCATAATGTTGTTGCCCAATTTCAAGAACTCTCTAATAACTAACGGGATACAATTGTTTTGATTCCGGTAGCTCACATTTACCCGCGGAACGCCTCTTACGCTAATGGCCGCGCCATTATCTGCACCAATCTTCACTTGCTTCTGGCTGTTCATCAGGGTCCCTATAACGTAAAACTGTTCCAATCTGTTTTTATTCCGCTCTCCTGACGTCAAATTTGCGTAAATGCCACCGCAAGCATCGGGTGGCGACCGACAGGGCTCTCTGAACAGACCAATCGAACGCTCTCCTCGTTTATAGAAAGTGACCTTGTTACCTTCAAAAACAAATAACATTGCCTACAATGAGCGGCTTGTCTTTTCTAATTGGCTGACAAGAAGCGAGGTGCAGGCTCAAGTGGAGAGGGATTCGATTGGCGCCCGGCCAGTGCGTTGAAAATCGATAACTGCATGAAGAGGGTGATGCCGGCGTCTGCGATTGGTCCGCTTTCCCTTACTTAGCTTGACGTGGCTGGTCAAAAATCGCGGCGGCATGCAACGAAATTTTAAGAATACCACCAAAAGGGATCCTCAGCAAACAAGAGTTGGCTGAGCGAGATCGTACACGTGCCGAAAGCGCTCGAAAACTTTCCACGGCCACAGGAAGTTTTATTTTACGCAAAAAAAAAACATGCCTTCCGGCAGATGCGAGTAGACACTGCCTGAGCGATCAGCGGTAGCCATCTTTTTCCCCTTACGGAACGGGGCAGCGTGCGCCTATTCAGGAAAAAATTCAGTTTTGTTCGGCATACTAATACATCATTAACGCGTACACGTCACTTTGACGCGGAGAGTTTTCGCGGTTTTGTGACGTTGCGTGACAGGCAGGTGAAGTGGGTACAGCCTCAAAGCTTTTGACCATTTGTAGAGGACTAGTGGCGAATAGGCGTCGAAGCAAAATAAAAAAAATTGGGTTTTGTTCGGTCAAATCACGCATAATCAGTTCATATGCGGGATTCACGTCACATCACGTCACACGTCTTATCAGATGCGGAGCTATCGAGTTTTCGTGACTTTTCATGACAGGCAGGTGAAGTGGGCGTGCTCGAAAAATTTCTTGACCAATCGCGGAGGGGCAGTTTTGCAGAAATAGAATAGAAACGCTTGAAATAGTTTCACGTTATAGCGCCCCTGGTTTGGTAAGGTTCAGTGAACTATTTTTTTTCAGACATGGCAGTAACCACGGCTGCTGTGACTAATTCCGTTAGTATTTGGTGTGATTCCTGCTTTCCCTTTCCTTGTCTGAGAAATAGCAAGTCCTTTTCGTTCGCATGCTCCTCGAGCCCGTGTACGGTTTTTGTCCTACACATTTTTGCTACAAGTTCTGACATAAAACACTTCCAACAAATGCTCTTCGATAATAAACACCTCGCGGTGACGTGCATTCCAACACATCCGCAATAAGCGCGATAAGTCTTTTCTTTGTAGATTTCGGAAAAAGAAAGTGCCTAATCTGAAATTGTGTGCTTGTTACTAGGTTCATTAGTATTGGCCCTCTACTGCTTGGTTGACTTGCCGGGCCCGCGTTGACAGTGCACGTTCGCTGAGCTGCTGGTGGTGCCCTTGTTCAACATGCCCGGGTTTTCTTTTTTGATAATTCAGGGGCAGCGGCAACCTTGACTCACTCTCAGCTGACTTCGTTGTTTTGCGGTGCAAGAAGATGGCGGAGAATCGCATCCGTCCGTAAGCCAGTAATCAGGCTAGATCTGAGCATTTTGACGCCACTCTCTTTACCGCAGCAACGATCTTTGCGATGCTTTTCCTTGGATTCTGTTTTCAACGACAGGGATGGTATACCCCGTTAAGTACTGAACATCTCAGAGCGTAATAATGCTCGGTCACCTTCGCAGCATGTTTGTATCTTACGTCGGTGCACTTCGGCGACAAGAAGCTACGTAGCATCACGTAAGCCCTTCCCTCTAGGGCGGTCAAGAAGACTTGGAGCGTCTTACTTGCGTTTACTCCATTGTCGGTTGTGAGCAGCTTGAACCATAGGCTGAAGTAACACAGCAAGCTGAGTGAATTGGTAACTGAACATGTTTCTAAGGGTGGACAGCGCAACCCGGACGAATGACAAAGGAAGTAGACGATACGAGCGCCGGCTGACAACAGTTTTTTTTTCAAAGCAGTGATTACATACACATACAATGAGATCATGTGATGGCTACAAGTGGAGAAAGCATGTCACCCTATCCTTCCATCCAAAAATTGGCTTCTTTCTTATTTAGAGAGAAAGAAGCTTACTTTGGGGTGCATTTCAACTCATGCGCATGGGTCAGCCTGTCATGCATCTCTTTTTTGTACTAGAGCGAATTTTGGCGCTGCAATCGTTCAGGCAGCATGGGAATGATGTGTAGTACATGGATTTGTCTGATGTTCGTGCTTTGGGCTTCAGATGTTCTCGTGGCTATGTTTATTATGCCTTATATCGTCTTAAACTGGCCTACATTTCAAGGCAATTTATACTTTTTAATGTAGATGGTAATAAGGTTCTGCACGCAGGCATAATCGCTGCGAATTGCCGTGGCTCTGCTTGTCCATGCGTCTATGGCGTAATGATATCAATATCGCGCTTATGTGCCAGAGGCCTGGTGTTCAAATACTGCCGTATGACTGTTTAATAATTGTTTATTGTAATATTTTCCGCCCAGAACATTCTTAAAAATGATTACTTTGCAATGTCACGAATGCTTTTGAAGCCAAAACGACGAAGTTTAGGCAAATCCATGTACTTCCCGTTATTCCCATGCTGGCTCAATCGCTCCAATTGCAGCTGCCATAAAGATTAGCACCAGAGCTTCTTCTAGTAATTATTGTATGAAACTATATTCCAGATATAGCCTCGGTTATGTTGATCTCCTCCTCCTCACAAGTTGACAAGAACGTAGATACTGACGTCAATTCAGCCGTCTATCCGAACTTAGCACCAAACCGACCTAGGTCAAACGGTGCTCAAGCGCACTGGCAGTGATTGGCGCGTTCTGGCAGATTCGCCAATATTTTTTTAATGGCCATCACCGGGAACCCATATACCAAGCTGCGTCTACATAAATGTGAGAAAATGTGATACCAGGGCATCACATTTCCCAGCGCATGACGAGTAATGTGATGCGCCAGCGCTAACATGCAGCGCATTACCCATGCTTCAATGTTGGCTGCACACATTGAAGGAAAAGCAGCGTTTACGGCGCCTCCGGCGCAGCTGCTTGTCGGTTGTTAACTGCATTACGTTAAGCGCCTCGTGTTCTAAACAATCCCGTGTGGGCGTGTGGCGCCGGGCGTCTCATGAGCGAAAATCATTGCAAACTACGGATACCAAACCACGCAGGCCCTCCGCATGGTGCAGAGGCTCTAATGAACTAATTAAATCTATCAAAGCGAAATGCGTTTGAAAAATCGTTAATTACTACATACACATAACCTATAGAGATGACAACGTCCGATTGTTTTGTTGCAAAAGCAATTATGTACGGACTCTTCACGCGCAATTCTGCCGTTGGCGTCGCCGTCACCGTGAGGTTTCGGATAAAGTGTGAGGGCGATAAAATTGTCGTCGCGCGCCGTATGCTGCATGTGCAAGTGAAAGCTTCTGGGCGGCCTGCATGCCCGTGAGCTCCCACCCGGGCCGCTGTATATTGATAGCCATCTCTGACGGTGACATGGTCCACCGTGGGTAAGGAGGGGGGAGGGTGCTCTAATCGGGTCGTCGCGGTACGCCGCATGCATGCGCCTGTGTCTGTGTCTTGAAAACCGCCTGCGACGTGTAGCGTCAGCTGCGCACTACGTTTTCGTTTAGTTGGCGTTCATGCGAGCGCCAGCGAGAAGTTGGCTCGATGCTGCTGCCGCGCCTACTGATTCCAGCGTTTTGAAGTGAGTTTCTGCGATCATTGAGTGAAATGAGTTTATACTTGTTTGTGCGTGCGTGACACCATGCTTGCTAATTTATTTAATATGTTAATTTATTTAATAATTCTATACGGCCGCTAAAACTAATAGCGTTACTTACTATAGCTGTCCACTAATTTGATATTGCAATTGATCCTTGGCCTTTCGGGTGAAACTGCGACTTTCTCAAAAGGCAATGTCGCGTTTGCATGCTGCACTGACGCCGAGAGTCCACCAGCTCTCCTATGCTAATTTCGTTAATGATTCTAAGGAACGCTATTGTTAAAAAAAGAGATTTGCAGCGCGCACATTGTAAACGCGGCTACAGTCGCCGTAGACATCCACACGTGAGGACCCTGCTTTCCTTGCTCTTCCAAGCCGATCATGACTAAGCATTTGATACGCGAATTTGTATTCTCTAATAACCAGCTAATAATGAAGTTTGTCGGGTAGGGCTTATGTCAAGAGCAGCACTTCTTATAATGAATCTTTAGCAGTTACGTATACACGAAATACTTTTGCCGCACGAAGCTGGCCAAGATACGGTTTTTGATTAATCACATCTGTGAAAGCTTTTAAGCCAAAAAGTATTTCTCGACATTTGAAGAGGAAGTTGTGAAGGCTGGGACACTCTAATTTATAGCTATTCTAATCGGTTTATATTAAATTTTCGTCACTAACCATCATAGATCGGTCAAACGCTTTTTTTTTTCGGGCTACTCGTACTTCAGCTCTGTGTTACGCGATGTTACAGAAACCACGAAATCTCCCCAGCTGATATGACGGATATACATTGAATACGCATGTCTAGATTGAACAAAAGTAAAAATACTATTTAACATTTTACGTCTTTCTACGAATGACCCCTGCGCTGCTGGTCGAAATTTTTGGCTGCGCCTTCTTCGCCTGTCTATCATGCGACTTAAGGTAACAGCGACAATGTTGTGCACATCAAAGCTGCGTGACGCATAAAAGGTGTAATATATCGAACAACGCTAAATAGCTTTAGAGTAAGCGGATGCTGGTAGACGGGGAGGGGGGCGTATCCGAAGAAATAATAGTGGCAGAGTAAATCACTCTGGGAGTGGCCACTCGGAGCTGTGGGAGAATGATTTAGATGCAAGCAGACATTTTTGGGTGGTAGCACAAGGTTGCTGAGCATTTTCAGCAAGGATGGGTGGTTGAGAATGACGAGAGAAAGAGACCGATACTTCTGCAGCCCACACGGAGCACGGCTCAGTGTCTTTGTGTTGAGCGCAGTGGGAAGACTGAGATTAGAAATAGGAAAATACTAGAGGAGGAAGGTTACTTATCGGTGCAGGGACGCTACAACGTAAAACTATTTCAAACTTTTCTACTCCAATTCTGCAATAAGATTCTAGGTCAAAAAGTTTTTTGACCACCCCCACTTCATCTGTCTGTCTCGCGACGTCACAAAAATCGCGATAGTTCCCCATCTGATATGACGTGTACACACTGATTGTGCATAACCTGTCGGAACAAAACAAACATAGTTATTTCTGATTCGACGCCTCTTCGCCATTAGCCCTCGGCTATTGGTCAAAAGTTTTACGGCTGGACGCACTTCACGCGACGTCACAAAACCGCAAAAACTTACCGCGTCAAAGTGACGCGTACGCGTTAAAGATGCATTATTATGCCGAAAAAAACTGAATTTTCTTCTGAATAGCCGCAGGCTGGCCCGTTCCGAAAGGAATAAAAGATGGCTGCCGCCGATCGCTCCGACGCTGGCTACCCGTCCCTGCCGGAGAGCATGGGTTTGTTCGCGTGTAATAAAGCTTTTTGTGTGGCCCTGTAACGTTTTAGAGAACTTTGGGCACGCTTAGGGCCTCGTTCTGCCAACTCTTCTTGGTTGAGGATCCGTTTTAGAGTCATTCTTAAGCTTCCGTTGCATGCCGTCGCGATTGTCGACGAGCCACCGCAAGCGAAGTAAGAAAAAGCGGACCAATCCCAGACCCTGGCACCACCCTCTTCATCCGGTTATTCATATTCAGTGCAGTGGCTCGGCCCTATCGAATGGCTCTCCACTTGAGTATGCTGCTCGCCTCTTGTGAGCCAATTAGATAAGACAAGCCGCACAGTGCCGGCAATGCTGTTCGTTTTTCAAGCAAACAAAAGTCACCTGCTATGAAAGGGGGGAGCATTTGATTGGTTTGTTCAGACAACCCTGCGGGTGACCGCCCGCTGCTTGCGTCGACGGTTACGCAAATTTTGCGTCAGAAGATTGGAATAAAAACATATTGGAATAGTTTTACGTCATACAGCCCCAGGACTGGAAGTAGCAAGCAGCATAACTCAAGAGACCGCGGTACAGCGAGGTGTTCCGGCAACTACGCAACATCGTTCTGTCTGCTGTTCTCTGCTGATGATCCATTAAAGCGGCATTTGGGAAGTTTCATTACACGCAATTTTGCGATTTTCGAACATGGACAGCAAGCTGAGAAAAGGAAGCGGACCAATTGCTGACGCTGGCACCACCATTTTATCCTGTTATCGACAATTACAGCACTAGCTCGGACCCACCAAAGCCCTCTCCCCTTGCGCGTACTCCCCAGAGTTTGTCGACGAACAGTATCAGAAAAACATGTCAAGTTAGGCAGTGTTATCTGCTTTCGAAGCAAAAAAAAAAAAAATAACGCGTACTTCTCTAAACTAGGAGAGACTTTGGTTGTGCTGTTCGAACATGGCTGCGCATCGTCGCCCGACGCCTTCCTTGGCCGGTATCTAAGTTTCACAGCTTGGCATTGAAATTAATCAACATAGAATTGTTTTGCGATATACTGCGCCTGGGCATGTAGGCATGGTAGCAACAAGATTAGAATTTCACAAATACAGGCCGTCCGTTCAAGCATAGCGAGCCCTTCTTTCAAATGTAGGCTGCTATAGGCGTGCGTAGCTTTTTAACATGCAGACTTACCATATGGACACCCTTCCAGATTATATTAAAATGGCCGAATCGCAGGAGGCTCAAACGTCTTGATACCTAGTGTAAAAAATTTCACTTTTGTTAAAGAATCCAGAAAACCGCATTTCTAAATGTCTCGTGTTACGCATTCTTTCAAGGAAAAATTTACTAAGTGAGGAGTGTTTATGAGCTGTTCTGTAGCACAGGATTCAAAACGTTGGCGACCATTACATAAGTCTAAAACAGGATACCTGAAAAATGCCTACTATATTTCTAAGATATTAGCTGAACGACAGAAACAACGTCCCAAAATACGACACGCTAAAATTTCTTGTTCTGTTTTTCAAGTGGGGTGCCGTTAAACTTTTATTCATTGTGAATGAAAAAAGCATCATACGGTGATTAAGGCAGCTGGATTGTCTTTCTCGTATTTACAATTTGGGAGTAAGAAAAGCTGTTGTGGGGTGAACAAGCAAGGTTTGTCGCTATTTCGCAAGGAGATCAGCATAAAGGCTGACAATGTAAGTACTTTTAAATTGCGCTTGTGCTTTGCGCTTTCAGCTCATTTTGAAGGCCTAATCGGCTTTTTTATGCGTTTCCATTTGTAAGGTATTCGAGACACTTTTCCGTGGTTATCTCTCTGTCTATATTTTCATCTAGCCATCTTCCCGCCTACCTGGGTCAATGGGTAGTCCGTGGTCGAATGAATAGCGCATCGGGAGTAGTGGTCAAGGAACAAGGTTGGAAATGAACCAACAGACCAACGGGGCATGTGGCCGTGCGCACATAGGTGCAGCTCTTCAAAGAACCTATTTCATGCCGGCATGCGTCCCTGTATGTACACTATTTAGCGGGTTCCGCACTTCCATGAACGTACTTGAAGGAAACTTGGGTAACTAGGTTATTTTCCAGAGAGAATGTACCGATGCTCGGCGCAATCGAACCCACTTCATACAAATGGACTGGGTGTGTGCCACTTTTCGGTGAACTCCTTTTATGTCAACGCTTTAGTGAGCAGCGCCATGAATGCACTTGGCATGTACCGCTCTTCGATGAACGTCTCCCTAACTTCTGCACTTAGTATGTACGCCCAGGTGTGCCACAGTCGGGGGAATTGTCAGCCTTCGCAGGAACTGGCGCGCCACGCTTCTCGTCTCGAAGGCCTCGTGCGCACTTAACGGCAGCACAACTAGATGGTGCAGCGTGTCCAGAGAGAATGCGATGGAGGAGCTTTCGCATGCAGCGGCGCGCCATGCATTTTGGTTGCCTCACGCAGGCTTCCCGGCGGCTTCTCTACATGCCGCCTATTATTCTTAGGAAAGCGCGGATAAGCTGCCCCGCTGCAGTACACGCCCCATGCATAACTGTTGTATACTATAGCAATACGTTGGTCGCTATATTGATTCATTGCTAAATATAATTATTGTCGACACTCATCCTGAATAGGGTTCTGCCATTCTTTTAGTGCCTGTAAATTAAAACGATTTTTTTCAACCGGTTCAAAGCTCATGGCGAGTATTTTGAAATTATTCAGTGCTTCATTTATTGCAATGGTTAAACGACTGCGCTGCCTTACCGAGCGGAACATCTCTTCGTAATATGCTTGCTTTGCTCTAATAGAGGCTACTGGTTGTTGGTGGTATGAGTCTTCAAAAAGCACTATTTCAATGTTCCATTCCAATTGCTGGCTTGGCACTGCCTCTAAAAGGAAAAAAAATCTATGATGCTACATTTTCTCTTTCCATGGACAATGCTACATTGATGCACAAAGTAGTCCTTGATGAAAGGGAAGATGCGAGCACGTGGTCTCTGCTCTGTGGTGGTTACCCAGTGCGCCAGTGAGTGGCAGCGAGAGAAAGCACGTCCACTTTTGGCGTCATCTATTGGCGGCCAGAATGACTAGGCATGACAGATTGGCGAGCGCCTGCTGGACTCCCTCTCCCGCATGACTGTTGCGCAAGGAGCGGGGCCTGCAGCGCTGCCTCTGCTCCTAGCAAATCGCGCTCGTTAAGCGAGCGCACTGGAAGCATGAGAAGTGCCCCGACACGCCCGACAGCTGCACCAGGATATTTGTTTTGCAGCATGCAGCTCTGGCTCCTCGCGTTCCCGCGTATCGTGCATAAACACATGTTCACTCGGAGCGATTTACGAGAAAGCGATGCACTCAGTTGAAACTTTGACATTGGTTTGCCGTTTAGAAAGATTCCGTTTAGAAAGACTTCCGTGGAGAATCGCAAGATGTTTCCCTTCAAGACGCCATTTCCTCCTAAACGAAGAAGGACCAGGCACCCGAAACGGACAGGGAGGGGCCGCCGCATGGTGTCAGCTGCCAGAGCGATTAATTCGCGGCTTAATCATTTTCTACTCTGCGTACTCTGGTTCTTCTGTAATTCAGGGCACCCGCTTACTTATTCCTCTTCGAAGCCTTTGAAAAACTAGAAAATTTATAGTTGCGCGAAACTTGCAGCCAAGAAAACCAAAAGAAAACAGAAGACCTCATTCAAATACGACAAAATAGGTTGCCCCCGGCTTACGGCTGACTTTCTGAATAAAGGACCTTCTCAGCTCTGAAAAAATATTCCAGGCAGTTTTTGAGTTGCGTACTGATATCCACACAACTCCTGGAAGCAAAGGGTGGCTGTTTTTCGTAAAGTAAACCGCACACAACCATAGAGCAATATACAAAATAGTTATGAAGACTTTTTGAGCGAGTACGCTGCCAGCTCCATAAGGTCCATTTTGTCGTCGCGTATTTGCCTCCCGCCAGTGTTAGAGGGGAGCCGAGCATTATGCAAGGCCGCTGTGTTTAAAGCCATTGAAAGCAGAGTGGAGGAGAACTTGGCCGTCTTTTACTTCAAAATATCTAGTGCCAGATTCACGATTATTAAACGAGTAGTTTAACATGGTTGCATTGCACCAGACAAAAAGGCTACCTGTCTTGTTTCCTCAGCGGCTTCTTGCTGTTTCTACAGTGCGTTTGTACAGAGAATAACAACAGCATCAACGTGGCTATGATGTTTAGAAGTAAGGGGCGCTATAACGTAAAACTATTCCAAACCTTTCTATTTCAATTCTGCAATCAGCCTTCTGCGATTGGTCAAACACATTTATGGACCCCCCCGTCCCCCCGCTTCACCTCTCTGTCACGCGACGTCACGAAGGCCGCGATAGCTCCCCGTCTGATATGACGTGTACACGCTGATTATGCATGATTTGACCTAAAAAAGAAACAGTCATTTCTGATTCGACGCCTATTCGCCATTAGCCGCCCGGCTATTGGTCAAAAGTTTTTGGGCTGCTCCCACTTCACCTGCCTGTCACTCGTCGTCACAAAACCGCAAGAACTTACTGCGTCAATGTGACGTGTGCGCACTAACGATGCATTAATATTCCGAACCAAACTGAATTTTCCTCTGAATAGCGGCAGGCTGCCCCGTTCCGAAAGGAATAAACGATGGCTGCCGCCGATCGCTCAGACGCTGGCTACTCGCACGTGCCGGAGAGCATGGGTTTATTTTGGTATACTAAAACTTTTTACGTGGCCGTGTAAAATTTTCGAGAACTTTCCGCACGTTTACGACCTCGTTCTGCCTACTCTTCATTGCTGAGAGTCCGTTTTAGCGTCACTCTTAAGCTTCCGTTGCATGTCGCCGCGATTTTCGACCAGCCACCGCAAGCTAAGTAAGGGAAAGCGGACCAATCGCAGACGCCGGCACCACTTTCTTCATCCGGTTATCGACTCAGTGCAGTGGCTCGGCCCTATTGAATCCCTCTCCACTTGAGCGTGCTCCTCGCCTCTTGTCAGCCAATTAGATAAGACAAGCCCTTCAATGTAGGCAATGTTATTCGTTTTTCAAGCAAACAAAAGTGACCTCCTATGTTCGAGAAGGGCGGTTGATTGGTCTCTTCATGCAACCCTGCGGTTAACTGCACGGTGCTTGCATCGGAGGTTACGCAAAGTTGACGTCAGGAGACTGGAATAAAACATTTTGGAATAGATTTACGTTATAGAGCTCAAGCTGTGTTTTCGAAGCGCTTCTTATATGGACTACCCAGGACATAGCTAACGCTGGTAGTGACGCCCAAGAGAACTTGGGCTCAAGACGATACGAAACAGTTGCGTGTATTTCTGTAAATATGCACTCATGCCAATTATGGCGCCATCACATTACTTTGCCTTCAGACTACGTAACGCTGCGCTTCAAGGCTTAACTACTTTATTTTTAGTGCTTATATCCCCTGAACGAAAATACGTGATATCTTGCTTTCTTTTACCCGCCGTGGTTGCTCAGTGGCTATGGTGTTGGGCTGCTGAGCACGAGGTCACGGGATCAAATCCCGGCCACGGCGGCCGCATTTCGATGGGGGCGAAATGCGAAAACACCCGTGTGCTTAGACTTAGGTGCACGTTAAAGAACCCCAGGTGGTCAAAATTTCCGGAGTCCTGCACTACGGCATGCCTCATAATCAGAAAGTGGCTTTGGCACGTAAAACCCCAAATATTATATATCTTGCTTTCTTTTCAACGAAAGGGCAAATGACGCATGACGGATTACAATGAAATCGCGAAGGCCTACCGCTTGGCTCGCAGGACTCTTCCACCCCCGCACCCGAGACTAAGTCGAGCAGAGGCGGTAGTACTGAGACAGCTCCAGACCGGATCGCTACCGAGCCCGAAACTGATGAATCGCATGTACCCCGAGACATATCCGACATATATGTGCAGAGTCTGCCGGAGGGAGACCGCAGACTACACGCACATCTTGTGGGACTGCATTAAATATCCAAAAGACGCTAAATCAAGAACACTCCCACCGCGGCTCGAGGCAGCCGCAAAGAGCTACGACCGAGACGATCAGCTCTGGGCCGTCCAGCAGGTCCTCGAGGCGCTCGAAAGGCACGGACCCAACGAGCCGGCAACGGTGTGCGGAGATCCGCGCCGAGTAACGGCAACTTCGAGGTTGACGTAGGCCCTCGTCGGGGCGCGCGAGCGCCCAACTGCAGGCATAAATAAAGTTTCTCCAATCCAATCCATCAACGAAAGAGAACCTATTTAGATGAAATGCTCCACTTCGCGCCAGGTTTCAATACCTAGTGGCGTCTCCGTATCCGCCTATCACATTCGTCGTCCTCTTGGGCAGGGAGTCGCAGAGAGCGCTCGCAGCGACGCGCTCGTTCTCAGGTGGTCCCATTCCTCGTTTATGACATTCCACAGATTGTCGGCCGAGAGTTCCCGGAGGGACCGGGCAGATAGCGCTGTTTTCAAGCAACCCCACAAGTTTTCCATAATGTTGAGTTCTGGATAATGGGGCCGCTACATCAGAACGTTCACACCACGTGCTTGAATAAAGGTTGTAACTTTTTGAGATCTGTGAAGGGAGGAGTTATCTTGCTGGAAGATGTGACCTCCTTCCGGGAAGGTTCCATAGGAACGTGGGGTGCCATCACGATATCAAGGATAGTGGAGTAGATGGAAGACTTGGGCTTGTCCTGGATGCGAAATAGTGGACCGAGACCTAATCTGGTTATACAGCCTCATACGCCCACTCCTGAACGGCCACTAGCAGCTACGCGCTAGAAGTATTCTGGCCTGTAAATGAAGAAAAGTGTCGTTTTAACCTACATTGGCATCAAATTTTTTGTTACTTACTTTGGAAGACTAACTTTCCTTGGCGTCAACGGCGTGAGAATGTCCGCGCTTATTCGGGCGTACTCTTATCGACGGTTGTTTTCTGGGAGACTTTGGTACTTCTTTTACCTGGTTTTCGTTAAGTTTACACAAGCAAACCTTTTCCCGTGGCAATACCTAGGCTGCAAGCTAAAGCCGGTGTTTAAGTCATCTTCGCTTATATGTTTAAGACACTACGATATGTACAATTTATAAATTACGGGGAATTATTTTGTTGGGCTTTCGCTATGGTTTCTCAAAGCAGTACAATAAATTTTTAACGTGAAGCACCACTTACCGGCTGTTTTCAGGACGCCAAACTCTTTGCTTTGGTCTTACCAGATCCTGAACGAGCTTTCATCACAATACACGACGCGTTACCAGTAGGCGGTTGTCCAGCACTCGTGGTCCCTCTCAAACTGCAGCCGTTTAGCTTTGTTCACGAAAAAGCAGTTTCCTGCAGGTGACGTGCTTCTTCAGCCCTACTTTCGTGAGGCGGCGCTTCAGAGTCTTGTTGCATGCGTTAAGAACAAGTTGCTGCTGTATTTCTCGGACTGTGGTCCGCGGGTTCAATGCCGCTGCAGCAATGATGCAGCGTCTTGGTCCTCTGTCATTGCTGGAGTTCTAGACATGTTCGGAGCGGGCTTTATGCGACGTTCATTTCTAAAAGCATGAATTATCTTTTTCATTGTTTTCTGCCGTCTTCCTGTGAGTGAGGCAATCGCCGGCTGGCTGAAGCGTGCAACGCCAGTTCTATAAATTTATAGCGTTCCTCCAGTGGAACACGTGCTACCTTGTAAACGTCCTGCTTAGTATCACACGAAAAGAAACTGTGCACCCCAACATGATTTTATATCGCGACTTTTTTCACTGGAGAACAAAGTATACAATGCCGCCAGTTTTCCTTGAAACGTGTGTCCATAAGTAACCACGATGTTTTATTTGAGCTCTATCTTTCCCAATGGGCGAACAAGCTCACCAATCGCAATAGTGCTTTTCTTATTTCTTGTTTATTTCCTGTTTATTACGTTATTGATAAACTATTCATTGAAAATTTCATAAACATAAGGAAATATTTAGCCTTCAGTTAGTTATGCAGCAGCATCTAGGTCACTGTCATTACGGCCAAAAGAGAGAGAGAGAGGAAAGGGGAAAGGCAGGGAGGTTAACCAGAGAAAAAGATCCGGTTGGCTACCCTACACTGGGGAGAGAGGGGAGGGGGAGGTAAAGTGGTAACAAAGTAGAGATAAGGAAAGGAAGGCGCGTAGACACACAATCCCAATCGGTCACTGGCACCGAATACTGTCATCGCACAGCACAGTGACACTTGCCGCACTATCAACATCTGTTCAGGCTACAACCACCTGTGCAATTTTGTCGCCCTCAAAAACCGCAACAGTGCCCTCGTCGCCCTCTGCTGCGATGGCTTGTGATGGCGGTATTTTAAAATAAGTACCTCTGTGAGAGGTCTTTGGTCAAAGCGCGCTATCGCGGTTGCGTGTGATTGTCTCTGTAAATTATATCGAGGACAGTCACAAAGAAGGTGTTGAAAAGTCTCCTCGTTACCACAGTCCTCACACGTGGCGTCGTCGGCCCAACCAATTCGGTAAGCGAAAGATTTGGTGAAAGCCACCCCTAGCCATAGTCGACAAAGCAGGGTAGCTTCGCGACGGCAGAGTCCAGCTGGAATACAAAGGCGTAGAGGGTAGTCAAGAT
Organism: Dermacentor variabilis; assembly: GCF_050947875.1. Lineage (NCBI taxonomy): Eukaryota > Metazoa > Arthropoda > Arachnida > Ixodida > Ixodidae > Dermacentor > Dermacentor variabilis. The sequence continues at coordinate 62,562,967 of NC_134574.1, forward strand.
TGTGGAGTCGGTAGTCGTGAAAACTTCCAGCGTTCCACAAGGAGAACGTGATGTCACGGCTGATCATTCGAAGTTTTCGAGCGGCATCTGTCCTTGATAACGGTATCGGCTCCTCTTCGTCCCCTTGAAGAGCCGACCGAGCAGCGTTGTCAGCGTGTTCGTTCCCTATGACTCCGCAGTGACTTGGAAGCCACTGAAATGTCAAGTTCAGTCATTGTGCATGGCTTCAGAAGCAACCAGGGGCGCTGTAACGTAAAGCTGTTCCAAACTTTTCTCTTCCAATTCTGCAACCAGCCCTCCGCGATTGGTCAAAAACTTCTTGAACCACCCCCACTGCACAATGCGTGCGTCGCCGGTTACGGAAATTTTACCTCAGGAGATTGGAATAAAAGCATGTTAGATTAGTTTTACGTTATAGGGCCCCGGTGTGGATTAAGCGTTGAAGCATTTTCTATACCTGCTGACCGATACGTTGTCTGCAAAAGGGGGTGCATCTATAAGAAAACATTGGTTTAAAAAGAAGCCATCCGCAGTATATATTATTTGGTAGTTATTCTACAAACCCACGCCAAAGTTTGACTTGAGTGCGTCGCTTTCTCCGAAATCGCTCCGAATCAGGTGAGGTTAACTACGCGGTGAAGCGGAGCGCCAGAGCTGCGTGCTGCAAAAAAGTATGCAGAAACTCCACGGGGTTTGTTTAGGTGCGCACATGCACACCCCCTAATTTCTGTTCGCCCACCCCTACATTTAAGTTGTCCTGCCCTCAAATTTCAAGCTGGCGAGTTTCAAGTTTTCCCACCCCCAAAGTTCAAGTCGGCCCACCTTGCAATTTTCATTTGGCCCACTCCCCAATTTCAAGTTGGATACAGGCCACATGCCCGCATGTCCCATTTCATAAAAAAAAACACCCTGTACACGTTCACGCACTCAGTTGTACACGGGTAATGTATACGTTTCGAACGGCATCAGGCAGCAACTACATGCGCATATCTTGACAACTGCTTCCAATACAACACAGACATATAAATTCTAGCCACAAATATACGTAGAGAGAGAGAGAGAGAGAAAGACAAAGGAATGACAGCGAGGTTAACCAGAGATTATCTCCAGTTGGTGCCTTGTACTGGGGGAGTGGTAAAGGGACGCGATAGGTGAGAGAGAAAAGAAAAGAAAATGAAAAAAATTCCAACAACATAAACGAACACACGTACACACGATACGCGCGAACTGTTTCTGTGTGTCAGCACTATCCCGCAGTCTGTGAAGGCGTTCCTCGTGTTACGAAGTGTCACCGTCGAATCCATAGTCACACAGTATACATTCACAATTTGTCAGAAAGTCCCGTATTCTTAAGTGCCGCTACAGCGCCTTCAAAGCAGATCGAACTGACGTTCGCGTAGGCGAGTTTCCAAGGATGTTGTTTTCTGCTTTGCGGGTTGAAACGAGGGCACTCACAAAAAAGGTGCACGATTGTTTCATTGCACCCGCGGAAGTCACAAAGTGGGCTTTTGGCTATTCCAATAAGAAAGAAGTAGGGATTTGAAAATGCGACTACAAGCCATGGACGGACTAGAAGGGTGCAGTTACGCCGTGGAGGTTTGGGCGGAATTCAGAGCCGTCAATTTCGTTCCAGGATTTGAATGCCTGCACTTGTAAACTGGGGGTGAATTCTGTTCAGTTAATGTTAGGTCACGTGCAAGTGCGGAAAGCTTTTTTCGCTGCGTCGGCTCTCAAAAGAGGAATGGCAACGCAGTTAACACTGTCATGGGCAGATAGGGCAGCTGCGTCGGCTCGATCATTGCCATGTATGCCACAGTGACTAGGCAACCACTGATATATTATATCGTGTCCTTCGTCAACTATGCGATGGTAGACTTCTCTGAAACCTGCCACGAGCTGCTGATGTGATCCATGGCGTAGTGCTGAGAGTACACTCTACAGGGCTACGTTGGAATAACAGAAGATTGACCATACATGGGGTGGTTCCTCCTGAACGAAATGAGCCGCAGGGCTACCAGTCCAGCAGGTGTCGTTGATGATACATGCGACGTTTTTAGCTGAATTGTGACGGATCTCATCGGTATCACCACAGCGGCAGCTGAAATTGCAAGTGTGACTTAGGCATCGATGTAAACATGTACGCGGCCACTGTGCACTTCCCGTAAAACTCCTAACGTGGCCTGCTTTAGGGCAAACAACGGCTTGTTAGCTTTTCTCGTGATTCCTGAGATGGTAAGGCGTACTTAAAGTTTGTGCAGGCACCATAATTATGAAGATGGTCTTGCTTCAGGCATGTACTTCGATGGAAACAAGGTACGATTGGCGACAACTATACGAATGAAAGTTGCCTGTGGCGTTTCTGCGGGTAATGCGGCAAGATGGTGAAATGTTAGTCAGGCAGCAGGCCAAATGTGAGCCCTGAGAGCGTCCGTTGCCAAGTCCGTTGAAATTTAGTAATCTCGAGATATGAAAGTCGTTGCCGCTTAGACGTACACTTTGAAAGACTGAGACACGTCCAAAGGGCTTGAGCTTGTAGTCCCTGGAGTACACGTAGGTATGTTTTCAGGTGTTACCAAGCACAGGGAGGCTGTATCTTGTGAAACCGAAGAACAAGGCGTTATAAAGCTGCAGCATTGACCGCACCGTTGTGCCCCATCAGTTTCCGCCGAGAAATCTGAGATGTATTATTGCCCCAAACCTCTCGTTTAGGTATAAAACGTGCGGGCTTCATGATAGGTCGTGATTAATAATTACACCTAAAAGCGGTGTTTTAGTGTGTTTGCGTTTTCTCGCCCATTGACACAGAGTAACACTTCATTGCCTTCCGAGTGAATGTAACAAGGCAGCATTTCTCTGACGACAACTCTAAGTTATATTTTAGCAAGTACAGTGATGTTAATGTAGCTGCCTTTTGTAGCCTTGCCCGTACCTGCAGTCGTGCTACAGCAGACGCCCAAATGCAAATGTCCTCAGCATAGATTGATACTCGAGCTTGTTGGGCAAGCATCTGACTAGGCCAACAAGCACTAGGTTGAATAGCGTGAGGTTCAACCCCGCCTTGCGGTACTCCACGGAATATTCAGTGTTGAGTTGTTGCGCCATCCTAGGTCATCATGAAGAAATGCGTGTCGGTCAAAAAACTGCATAGCCACTGAAAAGTACGGCCACCGATTCCGGCCTCAATTATAGCCTCTATAACGGCCTATTGTGCTGCAATATCATATGCGCCTTTTACGTCAAAGAATGATGCTACAGTGAGTCGTTTCAGACGTTTTTGATGTTGAACAAAGGTCCCCAAATCTATAACATGATCTACAGATGAGCGCCCATGCCGGCAGCCAGCAATAGCATTTTTGTACACGTTGCCATTTTCCAGATAACATTCCGCGTTGCCCCCCCCCCCCCGAAACACATTCTTTCCTATATTTTTCATATGCAACTGGCCAGAGCGATGGGGCGCTACTATGACAAATCTAACGGTGATTTACCAGGTTTGAGATATGGCACTAATGGGCTCCGTTTTCATTCACGTAGAACCAAACCGTTGCGTCAATACTTGTTGTAATGGTTTAGAAGCATGAGTCGGGCTTTCTGCCCATGATTGGCGAGCGCTGCATAAATGAATCATTTAGTGCATCAATGCGGCGCTGAATCTCCCTTTGCATCCGCCTTGCCTCTGTAAGATCGTCGATGGATTTAGTTCTCTATCTTCGTTCAGCCAGCCGGCGAATCGCTCGTAGTGGCTGCAGTTCGGCTTCAAATTCTTCATATTTCGGGAAAGGCTCATGTTTCGGAAAAAGCCTGTTGCATGGCTTTTTGAATTTCGTGCTCCAGACTAGAATGGTTTCTTCACTGACATACTTTCTCCTTGTGTGACTGAAACGTCGACCAGTCAATTCGCCGGAGGGTCATGGAGGAGTAGTTAAACAATCTCTGGATCTTGAGGTATGTGGGAATATGTTCGCTTCCATGTGATTCGATGTCTGGGAACCACAGCCCGTTTCATTCAAGGCGCCCAGAAACCAGCGTCAAGTCTAGGCTGTTGCTGTATGTAAGCCCCCTAAATCTGTCAGACTACCATCGTTGAGGCAGTAAAGTTTGTGCTGTGCGACAAAGGATGCTAGTCTCCTTCCCCTGGAGTCCATCTTCAAACTCCCCCAAAGCGCATGCTGAGCCTTATAATCTTCGGTGAGAATCGCAGGGCCAGGTGTCGCTGATAGAACGTCACGCGGTCGTTTTGAGCCGAAGCAACTTGATGGAGCAATATAAACAGCGAAGAGAGTGAACCTAAGCTTCTTCGTTATTACAATTAAACAAACCTGCTGGTTGTCGTGATGCGGGAGTGTGTGCAACACGTATGTCAGATCACATCTAATATGTACCTTGCTCATGTCACCACAGGTAGCAGATATGAATGCCTCATAGCCAGAAATGCTTTTGCTATTCTGCACGTTTGGTTGGCAAATTACGAGTATCGGAAAACGGTTTTCGAACACAAGATGTCTAAAATTTGAAATGATCTATTTGAGGCCGCGGGCATCCCACTGATATAGGGAAGCTTTCTTCACTTCTTTGTGGAAGGGCAGCGAGGGGTGGGCCATGGTGCTATGCGATGCTTTGAAGCACTGGAATCAGCGCGTCCAGTACTTGCAGTGCGATACGAGCAGCCAGAGCTTCCATGTTTGTCAGTAGTAAACGCATGACATTAGTGAGTGACTTTAGCACATTAATCACTTGTGTATTCTTGTCTCGCATTTGGTCAACTGAAGCCACATTGGACGTTAGGTGGCGAGTGGTGTGCTATGGCTCTCAAGCGTGGCATGTCTTCGGCAGTGCTGGTCACACCTCACTTGATGGAGCATGGATAGGTTGGCCGCTTTGTTCGTTAACATTCGTGCTCTCACTGGAGACAGATGTAACAGGAGGCCGCGTAGCCGCACGAGACATCTCCCTCGAATCGGAAGAGGATTTCGTAGACTTTTGTGTCCGGGAGTGATGTTGCCTTATCGCTGCAAAAGCGTCACTGTGTGATCAACCGTCTCTGGTCACTTTTCTCAAGGTTTTCTCCTCTTTCTTTAGGCGTGCACAGTAGCATCTATGTGTGACAATCCATCTGTGGTCACTTTTCTCATGATTTTCTGCTCTTTCTTCAGGCGTGAACAGTCTTTTGAAGATACAGCGTGCAAGCCTTGACAATTTGGGCACTTGTGCTCTGTTGCACGGCAAGGGTCGGTGTCGTATTGTTTCGAACATTGTGGGCATATCGTTGTATTTCACCAGACAGCACTCACCTTGCCAATTTTTGACACCTCTGCACTGAGATGATTTGTGTACAAAAGGCTGTACCACGTGCCGAAACTGGCCGACCTTCACATGTGATGGTATGGAGTCCACTTTAAGCACGAGCCTTACACAGGTCGACTTGCCAAGGCGCCGAGCTTGGAGTAGGGCAACACCATATCTCGCAGGTTTGATTAAAATTGGCAGGTTGCTGTTGCTGATCGATATGTCAATATCATAAACAACACCAATCGTGGTGTCGTTGTCCTGCGGAATAAGGTAGTGGACATTAATGTTGCCCAGTAGGTTTACTGCCATCAAAGCTCTGACTGCGCTACGGTTGTGGACATCAGTAGCGCGGACGTTCTTTGGATTATTAATTATGATGTCCTTGATTTCACATGGGACAATAGCCTCTAGAGAAACGGAAATCGCTTGTCTATTAAGGCGGCTGAGGTTGTCGGCAAGTGTGTCTGGCACAAAAAGAATTGTCTGTGCCGATGGCGTTCGCTGTGGCATGACGCTTGACTTACTAGACGAAGACCGTCCGCTGATCTTTCGTCTCTTGGCCGTCCGGTGCACCACTCTTTTGGAGCTTTCGTCATCTGAGGCATCATCGCTTGAGCAGGAGTACAACACAGTGTCCTCGCTGTCAGCTCGACTTGGGGACAATTTCTCTTGAACGGGTTGGTTGCTACCGAAGTAGCCCCGTCGCGTCGGCATTCTGTCGACTCCACTTGCATTGCCGTGGCAACGGGAATGGCGTCACCCAGTAAAACACGGGAAAAAGCCGCAAATACTGCAGCGCGAAGGAACAGTGGTCTCTACAAGAATCACTTCGTCTTCGTCTCAAAGGTTTATGAGTTGTTTACAAATTTCTGGAAATAACTCCTAAACCTATGAGCAAGTACCCAGCTACACCCACGTGTACGGCGCATGACCAGCTGTGCTGACTTTCTAATGGTAGCATGTGCTTAGTGTGCGATTGATCAGCAGTGCTGGGGATACTATTGATGTGGTGGTGCCATAAGCACACTGGTCATTCAAAGGCCGTCACACAGTGGCAGTTGTGAACAGCAGCGGCGTGTTTATGCCCATTTCGTTATGTCTACAGTCATTCACCGGGCCATTCCACTGCAACCACTTGACAATGGAGGGTGGAATTTATGTACGATACATTTAGGCAATTTCTCATGAAAAAACACCAGGAATGCTGGAACGCATCAGAAAATGATCACCTTCGATGGGGGCATGGATGTGCGCCTAGAATAAAGGTGTACTCGTCGGCAGTGCGCTTCATTGCCGGAGACAACACCCCACTGAATGACGGCATTCATTTTCGCAAATTGAACTTTGCAGCATGTTGTTATTTAAAAAATAATCTGGAGGAAGCAAAAGCCAATTTGGATATATTGGGTGTTTCTCTTTATGCAGAACAATTAAAAAACTGCATTCGCAATATCGCAGCCCATTTGTTTTATAACAAGTTTACGCGGACCGTAGCCGGTAGATAAATTTGAATGAACGTTACACAAAGTGCCAAAAAAAGCTAAATCACTTTTCATTTCTCCTTTATCACACATGAGTTAATTGGCATACTGAAGCCAAGCAGCACTTCACTGCACTTCACTTCACTTTTATTTCCTTAAAGACCCCTCAATGGCGTTATTACATGAGGCGTGGGGTTTACAAATGTTGTTCATTCTAATTAGTGGTCACATGAGTTCAATGAAGAATATTAGTATTAACCTTATCAGCAAATGTCGACCAACAGGCGATTTCGGATATGTGACGGATCAGGCCGTTACAGTCGCTTGATGATCAGCAAAAGAAGGATGCAGAGAAGGTTGTAGTACGGCTGCGTGGACGGGTTACTTGCAAGGAACGTCCTGTACGCAGGGAATGGCGAGAGGGTGGGGCCAATACATATGGTGCATGATGGAGCGAACTGTAATAAAACTTATGAAAGAGGATTAACGAATCAATGCGACACTGGGATGATAGCCTGTTTAAGGCGGACTGTGCTTTTAGTAGTCATACGCTAGTGTTGTAAGAATACGAAGAATGAATGAATCTTGCCGCATGATTCTGAATTCTGAATTCTGAAGCATTGGTACTCAGGAGACATAAAAGTTGAGGTGTGAACAAGTGGGTTTGCTCAGCATTTTGCATTGTAATAAACATTAAGGCTGATGTCATAAGCACTTGCAAATTGCACTTGAACTTTGGGCTTTCACGTAAATATTTAAGACCTAAATGAACTTTTAATTGTGTTATCATTCTTAGGGTGCTTCACAGAATATTCGGTGGTTAGCTGTCTATTTATCATCTATGTTTGTATCTAACCTTCTTCCAACCTACCTAGGATGCCTGTTTACGAGACATCCTAAGGCTAGCACCACTTTCGAGATAAGCGCCACTTAAATGTGTGACAAGATACTTAGCCTTCAAGGTAAAAAGTGTTTCTCAGAGCTTAGGAAGATCTTTACTTGAACGATGGAGGTAATTTCGAGCAGACCTTCAGGGGGATATCTAGAAAGCTGTGGTAGTTTAAGGATTTCTCCGAAGCCTAGCTGATTTTACATATTTTTAAAAAATCTACACCTTTTACGACTTATCTTTTCTAACAATAATGATCTGTCTTTCACCCACGTTTCCTTACTTTACCGCTGCGAGCCCCGTACTTCTATGTCACAAACAGCTGACGCGTAATAAACGTGACACAGCATTCTCGACAGGAAAGTAGCAAGCGCCGTGTTTTTAAGAAAGACACGCAACCAAGGCAGGTGACGATTATTCTTGTTGAACAAATATAGACCCTAAAGGGTGCAGCCGCTTTAACAGTGCACTAGAAGTCGGTTCCAATTTGCAATTACAACCTTTGCGCAAAATTTCGTATTGGAGTTTGTAGTAAGCATGGTGTAATTAGAGAATATGTTGCTCAAGTTTGCCCTATTGCTGGTGTTCGGCTGGCCACGTAGTCCACCATCAAAGAAAAAAAATAGAGGCCAAAATATTCTTAATATAAATATCTTTTAAAGCTACAACGTTCAGTAAAATGTTTGCCTGAGACTAATCCATTATGTTTCAAAAACCACTTGTCGCCGTCTAACGCTCCATTGTGGTTATATTGTTTGCGCCAGTAAGTGGAATATTCCACGCTCGCATTGTCTCCGCTTTTAACCGTAATGCTGCCATACTGCGCCGCTTACGAGTGTTCTCCTAAGCCTTAGCAGCCGGAAAGGAATACCTTGGAAAGTCTCCCACGCAGTCTCCCGGAGTATCCACTTACAGAAAACCTAAATATTTCATTTGTTTGCAAGTAACGTAAACACTATGCAAACAGACACGGTGCAAAATGTGCATTCCATCATATTCCTGTTATTTAAAATTATTTTCTTAGAACAGTCGCTGATAGAGATCCAGCGTTTGCGGTGAAGCCCTGGTGAAAACAGAGAAACGGTTATCGCTATTTCTTCCCCTGAAAATGTTTCGAACGATAATCCCGCGAGTCAATTTAAGCTGTCCGGCACTCGATTAGGGCAAATCGCGGAATTGACTAAGATTCAGGAAAGAAAACAATCAACAATATTCAAAGAAAATGGTGCACATCCGCAAGAAATCCTGCTTTCAAGCCTAGAACCACTAATTATCAAAAATTGTTTGTATTCAACAGCCTCCATTTTAGCCCCATCGAACCCCAGCACGACGGCACGGTATGGTACGTTTAGACGCTGTGAAAGACATTGAAGGAGAATAAAGCATTTCTTGTTCTGAAGGGGGCGCAGTGGAGGAGCACTCAATTTTTTTGAAAGCAGCTTTTGCCAAGCCGTCGTATTCGCGCTTCCTCTCCTGGAATCGAAGAAGGAATCATGATGCTGGACGACAATATTTTGGTTGGACAGTTCTCTGACAGATTACTTAGACATAATGTGCGCAGGACAAAGGACTTAAGAACACGGAAAACGAAGCACACACCACTCGTAGAAAACTGAGTATGTGTCGTTTCGTGTCTTCACGTGTCCACGTATCTGCGCGCGCTATGCCTAAGACCATTACAAATTAGCGACCAGCTCATTTCATCAGACATGCAGGACCCTGGACATACTGAATTTTCACATTGGCCATTTGTCATTTATATAGCAGCAGTATGTAACGAGCAAAATGGCCGGCAATTAGGATACTCCCTAATACGGCATTTAGGCGCAGCTGTATACGTCCTTTTATTACGCGATCTATTGAGGCAAATAATTTGAGACCGAAATTGCCACACCGACTTGCAGTAGGCCAGTGCCGCCAGCGCCTTCGCTGAGAGAGGGGCAGTATGACATGAAGGAAGGAAAGCCCAGGAGAGTCGCCGCCTAGCCCGCATCCGTTGAAGCGAGTGTGGCGGAAGTAACGCGTTGTTTTTAGCAATGGAGCACTGGGATCGCTACCCCAAACCCCAAGATTGGCATAGCAAGCACGCTCCTAAAGTTCTCGCTGCTGCTGTCGGCCCCCAAAAGTGATATCGGATTTTTCGGCCCGGGTCGTTCTCGAAGCGATTTCCGTGCACGAGACAAGCTAAGTTTCGACAGGGGTGTAAAAGCTTCAAAGTTAGGTTTTGTGTCTGTGGGTGTGACTGTCAGCCAACAACAGGGACACTATTGTAGTCACGGCGGGGGTCTTCATCGGCTTCTTCATCGTGCCACCGAAAAACACAGTGGTGCGTCTGCTTCACTAACACTCTTACAGAAGTTTCCTAGCTCCGGCTGCGAGAAATTTAGCTGTAAACCATTATGCCGTTTATGCAAGACGTGCTCTAAGTGCATCTGCCGCCTGATAAGTATGATATGAGAATCTCTGAGTGGGTATGATACCTAGATAATTTTGTAATTTCGCGGGAGCATACTATAATCACAGGGATTCCACATGTTCAAACCTGGTGATTGAAACTTCTTGTAGCTATGAGGGAGAGAGAGAGAAAGAGAGAACAGTTTTTTGTAATGAGATTGGGTGACTGCCTAGTAGGGTGGAGCCCTTAGTTCAGGGCCGCATTTGCTCGCGCCACTCCGCGTGCCCGCCGCATCAGCCGTTGCTGCTTTACCGGGTCTGGGCTGGTCAACGCAGTCTCCCAGGAGCAAGGTGAATGCGAAGGAATAGGGGAGCAACCGGGAGGGTGTGGGCCCTCCCGGGTGCAATGATATACTGTGGGATTTGCTCCACAATAGGGACAGTATGAGGGATATTGTGTGGGGTGGAAGAGGTGAAGATAATATAGGCAGGAAAATGAACCAGTTTGAAGCTGTCACCACGCAGCGACATCTTCTCGATTAAGGGAATTATATATTGGAGGGAAGTGTCTACTGGTATGTATGTGATATTGTGGAGTTTAAGTGTAGTTCAGCGGTTCTGTCGATGCGTCGTCTTGGTTGGGCAGCTCTTCCAATTGCGCCCGGTCAGCGAGCTCTCGGGTTACCGCATTAGCGCGTTCATTACCATGGAGAGAGGCTTGTCCATGTATCCAGACGATACGCGCCCTGCGTAACGCTGTGGGGTGTAACGATGTAAGGATGCAGTGTGTAGGGTGTCACCCTCCCTTGTGCCAAAGTTCTGCGGGAGGTATGTGAATCAGTGACCACTGTGATGTGTCCATCCCGTGCCAGCATGGTTGAAGCGTGTACGATGGCTCGGGTGATAGCAGCCTCTTCCACCATGCCCCTATCCACAGCGTTGAGCGTAGCCAGAGCGCTCAGAATGTCTGTACTATCTAGTACGACTATACTTAGGGCAGGTTTCCGTGGGTAGCGGGTCACGTCCGTGTATAGGACCGGGGTGTTCGATGTTTTGTTGCCAAAGAGTCAAGCCAGGGCTTGTGCTCTTGCCTTTTTTCGGCCTTTATGAGGATAAGGGTGCATATTGCGGGGAATCGGGGCCACGTGAATTTGTTGTGAATGCTAAGTGTGCGGTTTTCCTGTTGTGGTTATCTTGGTGTTTGGCATCCTAGCCGGGACGGAATGTGGTACCCTTGCATTGTTCGTTGCAGACGTTGCAATTGGCTGTTAAGATGACATTCAAGTAGTTCGCGGATGGTGTTGTACACCCACGGTCCTAGTTGAAGCTGCGTAGACGCATGTTGGGGTAGTCCCAGTGCATCGACCGGGTCCCGGTCGAAGAACCCAACAGCACGCGTGTCAAGACAACAGTGAACTCTTGTTTATTGCGCTGGGCATTTTACACCAGAGCGAAGGAAAGGAGGTAGTGGAAATAGAAAGCAATGGAAGGCACGTTTAGTTGCAGCACGCAAAGATAGCTTGTGCTCGTTGAAATGATACAATGCATCTTCCCTTCAACGCTGCTGGTTTGTCTGCTGGAAGTTTCGATCGTATCCCAGGCGTTCAGGAGGACGGGTGTGACGCAGCGACCTTCGTTGTGGCAGAACTTGTTGCGAAGGTGGCTGTGTACAACTAACTTGTTGCGAAGGTCACTGTATACAACTAACTTGCTGCGAAGAGGGCTGTGTAAAACTTGCCGCTGGCGCACTTGACGAGTCGGATGTGCGAGATTCTAGAGAGCCCGGAACTTGGTCTTCATCGTAATACTCTTCACCTATAGTGCCCTCGAAAGGTTCGCTCGTTGCCAAGAGGTGCTGCCGATTACGGCGTAAGTTGTTACGGTCCTGCGCTTCCACATAGAAGCAACGAAAGTGGTAGTGCCAAGTTGCATGCGCTTGGACTTATAAAAGTGCATCCATGCAGGGCATCTCGGCATTGGAAAAAGGCAAAGCCCGAGCAAGACAGCTGGTATACTGGCCAAACCTAAATGCTGACATTGAAATGCTAATCCACAAATGTCCAGTATGCCAGACTTATGCGTAAAAGCAGCATTCATAACCATTCATCTTGCGTTCAACACCCACACAAGCCTGGTACCGTGTTGGTGTTCATTTGTTTCAGTACGGCTACCCGTTCCTTCTTGAGAGCGACCATCGCTCATTAATTGACATGCACAAAAAAGCCATTGCTGATATGCCGCCAAGAGTACAACGCTTCTTTCTGCGGTTGTCAAAATATAATTACACCTTGTCTTTTGTTCCCGGAAAGCAGATGGTGGCAGACATGCTTTCCCGGGCACCTGCTCCTCAAGATGAGACAGCTTTGCCCACAAGTGACGCTGAAGTTCACGGAGTCACCGTAGTATCGGCACTCATAAGTGAATGAACCGCTTCAAGGCTTGCAAGCGAGACTGAACGTGACATATATCTCAACCAGGCACTACAAAAGCTTGCGCAGGGGTATGCTGTGGAAAGTCTGCTAAAGCCCGTTGCCTCTGAGCTCTCTGTAGGAAAAGGAATGTTTTTGAAAGGAAGGAAGGTGGCTGTGTACAACTTGCCGCTGGCGCACTTGACGAGTCGGATGTGCGAGGTTCTAGAGAGGCCGGAACTTGGTCTGCGTCGTAATACTCTTCGTCTGTAGTGTCCTCGAAAGGTTCGCTCTTTGCTAAGAGGTGCTACCGATTGCGGCGTAAGGTGTTACGGTTCTGCGATTCCACATAGAAGGAACGTGGTCCGACTGATCGAAACACCTTGGATTTTCGTGCCCATGCTGTCCCCTTTATGCGAACGACGTCGTGGTTCTTGAGGCCTGGAAGTACCTTACGGACGGTTTCTCTTGTTTCGCAGCATGAGGCAAAATGGTTAAGCCCATTTAAGACCTGCCGTGGTCATCTCCGTGGTTGGTAACATTTAAAGACCTGCCGTGGTCATCTCGCAGCGCTTCGGCTCGACGATACTGCAAGCACCTGAAGTTCCCCGTCTGTTTTCCTCCACAACGCGCACTCGCGTGCTGACGTTTCGGCGCGTTGCAAAGAGCAACAGCTTTATCCAAGGTTAGCAACTTGTCCATTAGCATCTTCTCTCGGAGCTTCGGGGAGTTAGTACCAAATACAATTTGGTCCCACTCCATCTCGTCCATCATCGTTCCGAAGTTGCAAAACTGTGCTTGTCTCTTCAGCGCACGAAGGAACTGTTCAAAAGGTTCAGCTTCGTTCTGGAATCGAGAGCGGAAGACCTAACGCTCGCGAATTATGTTTTGTTGCTCGACGTAGTGTTCCTCAAATTTACCTATGACAGTCGCATAGCCTTGCTTGTCCTCGCCTTCGCTGAACGTAATTTTTTTTAAACTTCGAGGGCCTCCTCACCAGTCACGCTGAAGAAAAATGCTGTCTTCGCTGCCTCTAACCTCGGTTTTTCAGAGCATTCCGTGGCTGCCAGAAAGAAATCAAACTTTTGCCTGAACAGCTTCCACGTCCTTCCTCCATTGGTCGCCAGGCCAAGAGGTTCCGGTGGCTTGACGTACTCCATGTCCTTGGTCTTCCGTTGCAGGCATACAGGGCTTCAGTATCCCACTTCTGACACCATGTATCGACTAGGTCCCGGTCGAACAACCCAACAGCATGCGTGTCAAGACAACAGTGAACTCGTGTTTATTGCGCTGTGCATTTTATACCAGAGCGAGGGAATGCGGGTAGTGGAAATAGAGGGCAAGGAAATGCACGTGTAGCTCCAGCGCGCAAAAATAGCTTGTGCTCGTTGAACTGATACGATACACCCAGTGCTGCCTTTAGTGCCGTACGGAGGAGGGCGTCCATCTGATGCATCTCAGTCTGGGTCAGATTATGGTAGGGGAAGTGGTAGGTTAATCGGATAATTTTGAGGGCTTGCACAATTCGGAGTACGTCTTTTTCTTAGATCCCTTGTCGGTGGTTTGTATTGCGCTTTATCATGTGCGTTACTTGGGTAAGTTGTTGGCGGAGCGTGTGTAGGGCATGTGTGGCCTTCCCGTAGTGTTGTAATTGAAGGCCTAGTACACGTAGTCTGTCTAAAGGGGTTAACCTAGGGGCCCCATTTTTATTAATCATATTTGATGAAAAAAGAGAGCGCTACGAAGACAAGGACGAAAGAACAACATGTACGACAGACAAGGCGCTACTTCCAACTAAATGTTTTTTGAAGAAACAGAACTTTAAATAGATGCAACCAAGGATGGCCTATCGTGACATCACGACCTCCCTATCTCTTCAGAAAAGCTATCTCCTTTTCGGTAAGCGTCACTGAAGGGCAACTAATGCACGTGCCCTCGGCCTTTGCAATGTAAAAAGCTTCCAATATCTCCCGTTCTAGTCTATCTCTAGACCGTGCCAGAAACCTGGTGTCGCGAAGATACGGACGGCAATTGTGACGTTTACAGTGTTCTGCCAGATGGCCCCCCACATTGTTATTTACGGCCCAATTGTGCTCACGCGCCCTTTCATTAAAACACCGTCCGGTTTGACCGATATAAACCTGTTGGCAACTTAGGGGTATCTCGTATACGACATTAATGAAAGGGCGCGTGAGCACAATTGGGCCGTAAATAACAATGCGGGGGGCCATCTGGCAGAACACTGTAAACGTCACAATTGCCGTCCGTATCTTCGCGACACCAGGTTTCTGGCACGGTCTAGAGATAGACTAGAACGGGAGATATTGGAAGCTTTTTACATTGCAAAGGCCGAGGGCACGTGCATTAGTTGCCCTTCAGTGACGCTTACCGAAAAGGAGATAGCTTTTCTGAAGAGATAGGGAGGTCGTGATGTCACGATGGGCCGTCCTTGGTTGCATCTATTTAAAGTTCTGTTTCTTCAAAAAACATTTAGTTGGAAGTAGCGCCTTGTCATCAAGTATGCTCAACCAACTCGCCCACATCAAGCTTCTGCTATTAATCATATCATGCGTATCCAACTAACAAAGACACCAAGGAAAAGATAGGGGAAATGGCTTGCACTCACTAATTCCCCCCCCCCCCCCCCCACAATCCAAGAAATTTTAAATTAGTGTGAATGAAGGTGTATGAAGAAACAACTTCCCGCAGGTGGGGAACGATCCCGCGTCGTCGCATTACGCGTGCGATGCAGTTGTGTTTGTTATTTGTTCATCTAATAACATAGCCTTTAATTACCATTTCTTCGTTTGAATTAGTTAGTACATCTAATTTCCCCTGTTTGCAATGGTGACGTTTTTGGCTTCGCATGGTATTCTTGTAGCTATGCAATGTAACGAATACCACAAGTTTTCATACATTATAAAACGCTACAAATGTAATACTAGTCGGCTTTATATATGTACACATCAGTGGTGGTAACGTGAAAGAAGCGCTGCACTGCTTCCAGCCCTGTGCGCCACCAGACAGCTTCTTCAGCGTACCGAAACCTGTATTCACGCGATCTTATCCGCTCTCTGAGGCAAATGTTCTACGCCGTTCATCTGCCATAACCATGACTTCTACGCTTTAGATACGTCAAAATGATGAATAGATGCTCGTTCTTGTGATAGCAATACAATACGCGTGGACGTTAACCCTTTTTGTTGAATTTAAAACATGTACAGGAACACTGGCAGCAAGTGTATTACCTGTAAATGCCTGTGGACATTGGTTTGCTACATTGCTTAGTTACATCAACGAAAACATTTCCCCTTTCTTTCACACAACAGAAAAGTACGTCTCAATATGTATTGCTTTCTGACAGAAACATATTAACGCAAATAGAAGTATTTGTCTAGATCACCCGTTGTGAGCCTGCCTTCCAATCAATCAATCAATCAATCAACCCATCAATCAATCAATGTATTATCTATCCTCCTAAACTGACCGATTTGCCCATGTTGTGTACCTGTTTTGGACCCAAAGTACTTGCTGCTTGTCCTGATGCAGTAGTAGTCGGTCTATTTTCGCTATTCCAGCCCCGTGATGTGTTATCGCACCACCATAGTAATACCATCGTGGTAGTTCCATCGTGGTCATTCCATCCTAGTTATCGGACTCGTCATCCTGCTGTCGTCACGTCTTCCACTCCGACTCATTGCTCTAAGCTGTCTTACAGCTTGGGCCACTAGTTATGTGTTTGGAGTCGTGATGCCGTCGTAGTCATTGCATCGCCATCTTTCCTCCTTTTCCATACAGCTCTCGTCGTGCCTTCGTCACCGTGATAGTCGCCGTGATTCCTTCGTCGTGATGCTGCCGCTTTATTTTCTCATCACTTCAATTAGAATAATGCCACTGTCATCACGCCGTCGTCGACATACCGCCTTGGTCGTTCTATGAACTTCAGTCTTTCTTGGCCACTATATTTTATTCATAATGTCGCGACTGAATCGCTACTATGCAAGCTCTGGGATGCCCCATCGTCAGACAGTCGCTAATAGGCTTCCATTGCTCGACCGTCTTCCTAATTGCGTCGTGGTCCATCTATTTTACA
The DNA here is from genome assembly GCF_050947875.1 of Dermacentor variabilis. Lineage (NCBI taxonomy): Eukaryota > Metazoa > Arthropoda > Arachnida > Ixodida > Ixodidae > Dermacentor > Dermacentor variabilis. The sequence goes on from NC_134574.1 coordinate 62,579,521, forward strand.
GCTTCATCATCCCGATCTCGACCCACAGAATTTGCGACGTACTAATAATCTTGTCATGGTCATCGTAAACTCGTCGTCATCTCATTTTGTTCTGGCCGTTGTCGTGCCCTCGGGGTCATTGCATTGTTCTCAAAGATTCGCCATCATACATTCGTTGTCATACCGTCTTTGGAATGCCGTTGCGGTCATTCCATCGTCATAATTGCAACTCGACATTTACCTGTTGAAACCCCACCGTCGTCCTTCCCTTTTCGTCGCGCTGTCGTTACACCGCTGTCATCACTTAGAGATCGGCATCCCATTGTCGTTATGCCGTCACCATCGTTGCATTACAGTCGATCCATCAACATCAACCCAAGTTCCATCAACTCGGAAGGCGAATTGCGACGCATAGTGAGGCTGACCTGATCCCGTGGTTGCAAATGAACCAGAGCCTTTGAATCACTAATTCACCCTCTGTGGCTCTGTACCGCGTACAAAAAACACCTTCTACATAAAATTTGAAGATCTCATAGAAATGCGCGTGTGACCATGCAGAAGAGAATGTACAGCATCTTCTGGTAGCATGTCCGCGACACGACACACACAGACAACGCTTAGCACATAATTTAGTGGCGTTAGACCGCACGCCCTTCAGCCTCAGGAAAACCTCGGGCCCTTGGCGAACATACTCATTCTAAAGAGAAGCGTTACTGGCCCTTCAAAGATTTAGTTTTAGTGCGTAATTAGTATACATTTGTGACTGAACTTTGTGCTTTTATGATTTATTGTAGACTTTCATGTTTACTTTGGCAGTAGTGTACTTATGTGACTGAACTTTATGTTATAAAGATTTGGAATTCACTTTTAGTTTTAATGCGTCATTCTGTCGTAAGCATGCTGCCGGCATTCAGTAGTTATTCTGCCGCCATCATCATGCCATCGTCAACACTGCGTCTTAGTCACGCAGGCGTTAGCACAGATTCATTGCCCTACCGTTGTCGTCATACTGTCTTGGTCAAGTCATCGACGTCCTGCTTCTTTCGGTTTTCACAATACCGTCGTCGTCACACAACCGTGGTCATCTGATTGTACTCACGTCATCGCCGTCACGTTGTCGTCGCTATTCATTCGTCATAACTGATGAAACACCTAGTCCTGGTAACCCTGTTGTTGTTATGCTCCTTCGTCAATCCATCTTCACTGCGTCGGCGTCCTACACTCGTCGTCATTCCTCCATGACTCCACACGACTTTGGCAAGCGTGTTCCATAGCAAAGTGGGGAGCTAGCGGAGTATGTGGCGTATAGCGAAAGCAAAGAAAATCTCACAATTAGAACTACATGTGTTAGTTAAGGTCACTTCCCGTTTATTTGTGGCGCCACATTGCTTGATTGCTATTCGCATTGCTGTCGGTAATCATGATGAGATGAGTTCTATCGTATTTTTTTTTGTTTCATTGTGAAATTTACTATCGATAATGACGTCAACACCCTCCAATACAGTTATGCATGGCAAAAAATAGGAAATAATGCAAATTAACTTTTCACAGGAAGACGAACGCTGCCAGCGATGGACAGTGGGCAAGAAGGAAAACTCCCATTGTTCAGCAGTTATACTGGCATGAACGGTTTCACAAGAAGACTTGTCACCATAAGATTCGCGGTCAGTATCTTATGTTCAGAATATAGCAGAAATGCATATCACTCACGTGTGGACTCGGATGAAAAAGAAGTGAGTCCAAGCTTTAAACTTCTAAAAAAGCATCATCTGACCGGGATATGCATTTAGTGTGCCAAATTGTAGCCGTTGTTTGTGTCGTGCATGTCAAACGAATAGCAAGTATCATGCGGCATACGTACCAATTGGCTTCCGGCGCATCGCCGACTACAATAAAGGAATTAGAGAACAGTTTTAGCCGCTGGAAGCACTTGGGACGATAGCAACCAGATATGTTGTCTTTCGGGGTCAAATTTTACCTCGCGCTTGCTCATAGCAAAGCAATCACTGACTGCGCCACGCGCAGCAGCTCTTTTCCGCTAGCACATTTGAGCAATTTGAAAGTAGGACGGCTGCCTTCCCTATATAGCAAACCATATATAGCATGACGTTACACCTACAACAAAACATTTGTACGCAACTTTTCAGCTTAAGTTGCCGCCATTGCCGTACTTACGTATATTCGATCCGAAGATACTAAAGGCCACGAAAGCAGAGAATCCATAATGGCAGTAGGGAATACAAGCCATGAAATAACATAGACGAAAAGGAAGGGCGAAATTGGCTGATTTGGTGCCTCTTGCAACGTATTTGCCGGAGAGAAAACGTTTTCCCTCTTCTACTCCTCTGATAAAAATAATTTCAAAGTGTCACCTTTACGCTGATAATGGGAGTGCGGTGTGCGAAAATATTGCAGGACTTTGCTAGTAGATTTTTCACTCAAAGACAATGAGCTTTGTTGTAAAGTAGAGGAACTCCGCGGTACTTTCTCCTAGATTGTCCCGCGTTGCTATTGTACCCGTACAACAGTGAATGCAGCAGTATATTCAAAAGCTAGATACCAGGAATCAGGAGTTTCTTTACTCTTTTGAATCACCCAGTCCACTTTTACAATGAGCGGTGCGAAGTACGAAGGATCGTGGGAAGCCAATCATTTACAGTAGAGCTTATTTTTTTTTTCGATTGAAATGGACGTTTTCATCAACAATGAATCTAAGTTCAAAAATATTATCAAATTAGAACACGGTATTTGTAATAAGAGCCGTACATGTATTGAGAGAGAAGAAGGGATTTTGAATAAGGAAAGTATATCTATATAAAGGTAACCCCTGTGCTGTTTCCGGTAAAGAGCCGAGGTTAGGTGAATTCTTTTGCCTCTCAAAAGGTAAAGGAGCAAACTGCCGTATAGACCCCTTTCGCGGGGATCCCACGGACGCCGTCTTATAGGATCACGTGGTGAAGCGTCCGCTGTTTGCCTCTGCTGCCTTTGTTGCCCAAGTGTTTCGAATGGGTGTGCATGACGGCCGGTGCGGGTCAGCAAAATTCTGTTTCAGCAGATATTCTGGAATATGACTGGATGGACAAAATTATGCTTTGGCCACAGCTTCAGTGGACATGTAAGCGCTTTCTGAGCTGGATACGCCTTGTTCAAATGGCGCGAGCAGAGTATACGGTGGTTGTAATAAATTCGGCGTCAGAAATGTATTCCATACGGTCGAAACTTTCCACATTTCAATTATATCAGGATCAGTGTGTATTACTCCTTGTTATTTATTCGAGAAGTACTCTGAAGCTGCGGTATGTCAGGTTTCTGACTTAGTAAAGTTCCCGGGTTTTGTCACTGGCTGAATGTTTCTCTGTCTAGTCGCTCACGGCTGTGCTTAGTTGTGATATATATATATATATATATATATATATATATATATATATATATATATATATATATATATATTTCCTACCGCACACAAAGTTTTCGGATGTAAATGTTCTAAACTTTGTAATAGCTTGTAACAAAGACGCATTATCTCTATCCAATCACTTACTCTGTGGACCCTAGCGTGCGAGTTAGGGTAGATGCATGCAGATAACGTGCCAGAAAATTAACATCCCAGGAAGCAGAGCTACTCCCTGTGTCACTGCGTAACGAGTGGTACTCACTCTTGCCGATATGCTAGGGTTGAAGTCCTTTTCTTGAAGTTTATTCATCGAGTGCTGGCGAATGAGTGAGACATTTTTATCCTCCGAGAAATCCTTACATCGTGAAGGGCCGTAAAAACAGGCACTGCTTATTTGGCAGTGGTTCGTGACCTTGATCACACGGATTCATTCCATTTCTTACTTTGGGAGTCACTATCTTTGCAGCTAAGTGCAGCACACTTCTTAACTCTACAGCTACACACACTGTAACATGAACGGGCCACTGGGCGATAACGAACACCAATTTGCATTTCGGACAGCTGAACGCATAGAAACAGGGCACACGTCTTAATGGATTCGTATCGGTGCGCTTTCGCTCACGCAATATGCGGCGTGGCGCCGAAAGCGCCATATGATCCCTGTGCAGCAATTTACTCAGCGAGAAGGGTCTACGCCACTTCCCGCTGGACAGTGCTTCCTCTTGGTAGGATCCAGTCGTTTAGCGTAACAACTGGGCTCGTAGCCCAGCAAAGCAACAGACTGAGGACCGGCGGGGACATATCCATACAGATGACGCGCTCTGGCTGGCTGACTCACGTCACGATTTCCTTCAGTTTGATCCAAGGACTTAAAGAAAGTCGCCGTTTTGCCCGAAAAGCGAAGTATCAATTACGATAGTAAAATAGGAGACAGATATACGAAGTAAGGACATTACTTTTTTGAGCCATATAAACTTAGAAACATTCGCTAAATAACTGAATTAATAAGCATGGTGTCAGCACGCACAAGCAAACGTGAACACATCACAATCGATGAGCGCCGACACTCACTGTCAAAGCGCTGGTGTGAGCTAGCGGAGCAGCATCAGCGAGCGAAGTCACCTTCGTGTCGTCTATCGCTTAAATGCAAGAGCGGCTAGAACAGAGCGCGCATAAAGTTATGAGCCGTTTGCAGACCCACTTCAAGATACGGTGCACGTGACCATGCGCACCGTGCAAAGTGCGCATTAGTTGGAGTCGAAGCCGCCTGCCCCCCCCCCCCCCCCGCGCGGCCTCCTAGCTTTGGTAAGCTTCCCTGTCGCCCGGTCGCGAAATGTACAGTTGCTGCCGGATCAGAGCGCCGCCCCTTTCCTGCCTACCATTCCCCGACAGCCAATCGCGTGACAGAAGACAACCCGTTTGCTACCCGCTGTTTCCTTCGCGCGCGCCAGATTCAGGCGCGATCGACGGCTTCTCTGGCGTTCCTTCACTCACAAAGCATATGACGCCCGACGACGGTTTTATCGCTTTTGGGCTTTATACCGAACATCACGGTGACGCCGACTGGGACGGTAAAAAGGCGACTGGAGGGTAAATGTAATTTCTATCGCAATAATAATGCACTAACGAGCGAGCTTGTGAGGAACAGCTGAATTTAGTTACAAATTGATTGGACACCAAGTCAAACGGCCCCATATAAATTACAAGCACATTGCTCGCATAATTCAGAAGGGTTGAGTTTGTGCTTTGGGAACATATAGGCGTGGCTCTTAGAACATACGGCAGCAAAGGTAACTGCAAATTACCAAACTGATTCGCGGCGTGACACAACTAAAATTTCGCTGGAAAAGCAGCTTGGGCTTGTTTTGTTGGTTTACCATCCTGGTGTTAACAATGCGAAACGTAGACGGGACACGAGACGACAAGAGGCCACCACAGGCGTTAACTTTCAACAACGTTTATTTAAAAGATAATCATTTGACGTGCAAAAAGCGAAGTTGTTTTTTTTGTTCGTAACAAGGACGGCATGCTGACAGATTGCTTACGAAGTCTGGCAATCTCGGCTGCATCAACTATAACCAGGTGGTCATTGTGTTTTTTCAGTACTTCACAGCGTCTCAATTCTACGGATAAAGTTTTAGAAAGGCAATCCTTGACGTGGACACCTAGATTTCTGTTCGCCTGCCCGACGCTAATTTTATTTTCCGATAGTCTTTCGTTCGTGCATTTCACAGTTTGCCCTATATACTTTTTCCTACATATAAAGGGTATATAATACACCAAGCCTTGTGTGCAATCCACAAAATGGCCCTGGTGATTTATCGTGCACCCTTGCTGCTTTATTGGTTCTTCTGCATTGTCACGTCGGCCGAGGCTTTTCAGTTTTTCCGGGGCAGTAAGCGCAACATTAACTCCTGCTTCGTGCCCTATCTTTTTCAAGCGGTGAGATATATTCTGCACGTAAGGTAGGGCCACGGTCCTTCGATTTGTTTCATTATTGCGGCTTCGCCACCTTGCTCACCATTGACACACCCGAGATTTAGGGGCTTGATCATTCGTTCTGCAACAGAGAGAAGAAGGTGTGACGGGTAACCAGCCCCAGTAGGGTTTTCAACCTGTCGAGAAAAACGTTAATTTCGCATTCAAAGTGCATTTAAAGCTGGTGAAGAGAGGCATTGCAAACCTTTGTCTAGCGAATCTCCTTAAAATATAATGCATGCACGCAACGGAACAAAGTTTTCGTCGACAGGTTGACCGCCTTATTGGGGCTGGTTACCCGTCGTACCTTCCTTTGTCTATTGCGGAGCGAATGAGCAACAACCTAAAACTCGAGTGTGTCAATGGCGAGCAAGGTGGCGAGTATACAAAATGAAAGGAAAGCGAAGCACCGCGGCCGTGCCTTACGTGCACAACATATCTCACCGCTTGAAACAGATAGGGCACACAGCTGGAGTTATTGTCGTGCTTGCTGCCCCAGAAAAACTGAAAAGCCTCTGACGACACGTCAATGCAGAAGAGCCGATAAAGCAGCAAGGGTGCACGATAACTCACCAGAAACGTTTTCTGGATTGCACAGAAGCCGTGGTGTATCGTATACATTTGAAATGTAAGAAAAAATATATAGGGAAAACTGGAAGACGCACGAACGAAAGACTAAAGGAACATGAACTTAGCGTCGAGCAGCCGAACAGGAATCTAGGTATCGACGTCAAGGATTGCGCTTCTGAACCTTGGGCCGTAGAATTTAGATGCTGTGAAGTGCTGAAAACACGCAATTACCAGCTGGTTCAGGAGGTCATTGAGGCAGCCGAGATTTCCAGACTTCGTAACGAATCTGTTAGCACACTGTCCCTGTTACTAACGAAAAAATAACTTGAGCTTTTGCTCGTGTAACCATTATCTTGTGTGCCATAATGTGCGTGTTTCACATGACGTGCAATGGCGTGTCTGCGACACGTGTGAGAAATGATATAAGAAGCCGCGTTTTTTCAAATAAGCGTTGTTAGAATTCAGTGCTTGTGGTGTCGTCTTCTCATCTCGTGTACCGTCTACGTTTTGTGCTGTTAAGACCAGTTAAAATTTGTAACGAATGACTGCGCGTCCTTTCTTTAGAGGGAGCTTGATTGGAGAATCAAGGACACATGCGTCAACGCTTTTACATAAGGCGCCCTACCAACAAAGTTACTGGTTAATACTCGTGACTTCGGCAGAATATTGGGTGTAAATATCGCGTGAGACCATCATTGGAAATACAATTCGCTGCGAGATAATAAGGAGGTGCGGCTCGTATAGTGAACGTGATGGTGTCCCTCGGCTACGGTATGGAAGAATAAAGAGAAGGAATGTCACTTTCTGGTCACAGATTGAGGCATAAGGAACCCACTGTAATAGTTATGCGGCATTTCAGATGATCCTGAAATATAAAGGTTTAGCACCCTCTTTGACATTAAGCAGCCGTTTTCGTTTATGAAATCTTGGAATAGGATCAAGCTCGACTATTGGAGCAAAAAAACTTACAACTCAATAGCGAATTTCTAGATATGTTTTTAAAAGAAGTTGGAACATTAAACTTTCGCGGAGCCCAGTTACGTTAATTGTTAGGCAGATAGCCTGAATGCCTGCAATATGACATTTTCAAACATGCCTGCAATACCGTTCGCCGCTAAATGTCTCGGTAAATGAGGAACTTGTAACAACTGCTTTAAATTTTCTGAGGCACCATCACCATTAAAGTAATAAAACAGCACTTCAGCAAAGCACGAGAAGTGTCCCTTTCGTAGAGCAGTATGATACTACACCACAGATCTTTCGATATATTTTGTGGAGCGGTTACGGTGCGCTCTGCTCAGGGTTTCGCAATTGCGATTCAGCGCAGGGTTCACGGCGACCGCGGAGTGTATGTAAAGTTTACTCCGTACCATAACTTTCAGCTGGCGTATTTATCCTACGGCCACGTGCTGTGATGCGTAAATGTGACAGTGCGGCCTTTTTAACGCATGCACCTGGCATGCGATTGGTTTGAAACCTCGGTTCCATATCACTGATTGCTTGCTTATTCGTTGAAGACGTAGACAACCATCTGAAGACATTTAATATTTTTTCCAGCTTTGGTTAGCAATTAGTCAAAAAATTTCTAGCACAATAACGTATTCCTGCTTTATTTATTGACCTACTCATCGTTAAAGAAGACAGAAAACTAGGCGAGGGGCTGTCTGGGTTCTTGTTAAGTAGTGTGGGGATAACGAGAGCAACAACGCATTACAGAACGAATGTAATGTCGTCTACTGCTTTATGTCCGAGAAATGTTTAATGGATCTGAGTACCCGACCGTCTGGCAAGGCTATAGAACAAACATGACATCATAATGTAGCTAGAGCAAGTATCGCGAAACAATCTACCAAAATTTTGGTAGTTTCTCCTCTACCGCGAAGCCCTGGCAGCGATACCAAGGTTTAGCGTTCCGCTTGAGCTTCTCGGACGTGCTCTAACCAATTTCGCCACACAGTTGCGAAATGTAGCTGAGACTCAGCACACTAGGCAACTTCTGATGGGCCGAAAGTATGACGCCCTGGTAGCTACCAGGTGTCTTAGAATTCCGGCGTATTGGCATCAGTTGTGGTGCAGGCGTTGTACCTCGGTGGTGAACGAGATCTCACCGACGGAGATATTTCTGGGTTAGTCATTGTTGCCGTTGCTGGCAGTTCAGAAAATACTACCTCACTGACAACTCCGAAAAAACACAACAGCAAATGCCCCCTCTCTATTCATTTTGCGATTCCCGAGATACACAAAAAGCCTGACAAGTCGGTTGTGGCCCTATTCCAATTGGCCCACCTAGACCTATTTTAAAAATATGGAGAACATCTTAAAGTATTTTCGGTCGCATGGGTAAGCAGCGACGCTCAAGACGCTACAGCAGCTTTCTGCTGTCCTTCGACTGGCATAAGAATGGTGTCATTCATCCTCATGAACAACGGCGGTGCTGACAAGGATTGATGTTGCTCTGAAGTGCGTACACGAAGAAATAAGCACATAGAAGGTCGTCATCTTTACAGAGTCCCGTGCTGCCCTAATCAGGCTGTTGAGAAAGTATCCAATAGCTCAATTCTACGTAGTATAATAAAGTCCGCCGACAAAATTACATGTTGTGGGGTGTTCCTCCTAGCTCAGTGGATGCCATCGCACGTGGGTATTGCTGCAAATGAAGAGGCTGATCTCCTCGCCTCAAGTTGAGCTCACAACGGGAGTGACTGACCAGAAATTTCTTGTATGATTGACAACGCCCGTATGTTAATCCACCGATACTTCCTCAAACAGCACCCATACCACCGTTTTGAAAAAGGCTTGTTCCCTCCCCGTATTGTAGACCTCACTTGCCTCGTAGTGCTTTGAGGCACTGTTAGTGAAATTAGGAGTTGGCGCTGCGTTGCTGATCTAACATTTTTATTGTCGAGGAGGTGTGCACTGTGCTTGTGTACGTTCTGTGGCTCCTTTGAGACACTTGAATACACTAAAGTTGAGGATCACGCATACGTCATTCAATGTGAACTGCTCCATATGAAGCATGGACTGATTGGACTCAACTGTAAGGCCTTTGACGATTGCCTGTTTTTGAGGGGGTGTGCTGCTCAATGCGACCGGGCACATAGAGTCTTGCTTTCATGCAGAAAACAGAATTTTCCTCCCGTTTATAGAAATCTTTTCCGTGTTCCTACTAGCACATCAGTTTCGCTCACCTGAAAAGCGAAATATACCTTTTTACTGCGCATTTAGCAACGGGCATGACACATTTCTCGAAACACATAAAGAAAAGCAAGCACGTGGGCCTGATCGGTACGCGAAGTATAAAACTGCAGCAATTAGATCGCACGTGAAAAACACGGCCGATGGGGCACGAAGCCCCGATTTAACTGAAGCGCCACTGAGTGAGCAATATTTGCCGTCTGGAATGCCGAAGTTATGCGGAATCACATGGCTTCTTTCACAACAGGGCGTGAAATTCCGCGAGCTTCTTTTTAGGACAACGGTCGTATGCTAGCTGCTTGCGCTAGCCCTGGCAACAGTCTGCCGACAGCAACGAGAGTCCGTGGAAGTCTGCGACTTCAGATATATGAAAGAGGAACGCAATTCTACCAGCTCTCGGGCTGGCCGGCGCAGCTTCCGTAGCTGTTCGCGAAAATCAAATACGTAACGGCAGTCCCAAGCAGTCCAGGACTGATCCTCGCAGAGGCTCATTGCTAACTCGACGAGCAATGGGAAGGACGTGCCCAGACGCATGGCATATTACGAGTTAAATGTGTGCCTTTGTCTATGATATTAGTAGTATATTTTCAAGGCCGCGCGTTGTTAATGCCAAATTGACTTGTATGAGATGCAATGATTTTTTTCTTTACAAGTAGTTCGGTTGTCTGCCACGTTCGACACAGAGTTATAGTTAGTATAGTTATTTGAAACATATTTATTATATCCGAATAGAGGAAAGCGCGACTCATTGATTCAGTATTTACCGCGATACCAGAATTTACTGATTTCTTTTGCGCGCTCTTTTTATCTTTATAAAACCTCTATTGGGAAGCGGAGTCGACAGCGCGATCTCCGTCATCACGTAAATGTCAGCAAAAGTTTGCTTCTAGCTAATAAGTGAAGTGGCAATTATAGATAATGTGGCTGTATTATATTGCTGCTGCGACGTTGCTTCATGGTAAGTATGTGAAACAATTCTCTGATGCATATCGACGGTAGTGCACAGTTTGAATTTGCAAAGAGCAAGTACACTCAGTCGACAGACGCTTTTGAGGCACGTGTTGGTATGACGTGTCACATATCGAGGCATCTCATAACGACCGGCAGGTGTTAAGTACAGCCGGTTAAGTTAAAACAGTGAGTTGCTAGGAGCATATCATATCATTCATGCCTCTGCGATGCGGCATCCACCGCGTATTCGCAAGGTAATTTTTACCGCTCCAGAGAAACGCTATTCCGCATCCCACATTATGTATGCTATTATGCATACTATGCATATTATGAGTGCGTTTGGCAGGCATTCCCAAATCATGAACAGCAGGTTGCCGTTATCCCTCAAGAGAACAGTATATAATAGATGTGTCTCACCAGTACTCACCTACGGGGCAGAAACCTGGAGGCTTACGAAAAGGGTTCTACTCAAATTGAGGACGACACAACGAGCTATGGAAAGAAGAATGATAGGTGTAACGTTAAGGCATAACAAAAGAGCAGATTGGGTGAGGGAACAAACGCGAGTTAATGACATCTTAGTTGAAATCAAGAAAAAGAAATGGGCATGGGCAGGACATGTAATGAGGAGGGAAGATAACCGATGGTCATTAAGGGTTACGGACTGGATCCCAAGGGAAGGGAACCGTAGCAGGGGGCGGCACAAAGTCAGGTGGGCGGATGAGATTAAGAAGTTTGCAGGGACGGCATGGCCACAATTAGTACATGACCGGGGTTGTTGGAGAAGTATGGGAGAGGCCTTTGCCCTGCAGTGGGCGTAACCAGGCTGATGATGATGACGATGATGATGATGATGATGATGATATGCATAGCCAGTCTTGAAGGCGGCACCTTTCGAGGGTCACAAAATTGAAAACCGCAGCATTGGGAGACCTTTCTGCCCAGCTCTGACCAGTGAGATCAGGTCTGGGCCATCCAGCTAGACGAAGCAGGCGCTGAGACCCAGGGGATCATGGGCGTCTGCTGGGGGGAGGGAGGCTGCGTCCGCCATGACGATTGCTGACAACAATAAATGTTGACTCTCGCACTCTCCGCACGTTGCGTGAAAGAAATAAAATATTCAATCCAGCCGTTTCTAGTCATTATTGTCGCTACTACAAAGGTCATTCGGCCGTACAGAACGAATTATTACTCTCCGAGTTAGCATGTCTCAAGTCTACTTATATAGACCCGTATGTTCTAAAGGGGTGTAGTTTCATTTCCAAGGCGTTTCTTATTGATGATTGAAATCAAAGGGTCGATACGCTAAACAATGACGACATGTCGTCGTTCGTGTCTCGTCCGAACCCGTGGCAAAGGCGAGGAAGATTGAAAAATAATATATCGTGCGATGCTACCGACCTCTAGAGTACATTTTCCTATTTCTTTTGAACGCTACAGCTCGCGATGTGCCATTCCGTTGCAAAGAATCAGGTAACAGACGGAGCAAAGTCATTCCAGGACTGCCAAATATTTCATAACATTTCGCGCGCTGAAGAACTCGCAAGCGAGCGTTGTTTTTCTTGATTGTCTCAACAGGCACCATGGCATGAATGTCTTGAATCTAGCCTAAATGGCTTCCTGGTACAAAGTTTGTGAGTTCACTTAATTTTCACGGCATAGACTGTGTTTGAGGTACAAATTAATAGAATAGTCTAGTTTTCCCATGTGTTTCAGCTGATTTTTGATAGTTGCTTTATTTTTCTAGCAATACTGTAAGCCTTTGCCCCGGCTTAACCAGCAATTGTATTCTATAACTGCCCATGGCAGTGGAAATAAAAGCAAAATAAAGAGTAAATATGAAAAAGAAAACATCCATCCCACAACACTGGCACTCAACCCAACCAGAAACTTCGTTCCTTTCCCGTGAATTAATGAGGAATAGAAAAGGTTACAACAACAACAATTACAATATTATACGTATAACGTTCCAGCATTTACGGAGGTTCTAAAAACACCACTCGCAATATTTACATCTCATACCACAAGGTAGCATACAGTTACCCGTGCACCAGTGACTAAAGCATTCAACCAACGAAGCACCTTTCAATTACTCGCTCAAACACTCTGAGGCGCAACCAAAATATGACCTGAATTTCGAGACAAAGTCATCCACAGAATCATATTCTACTATTTGCTTTGGCAGCGCGTTCCAGATATCCATGGTCCACGGAATATATGAATATCTGAACGTGTCGCAGTGTGCGAGATATGGCCTGGTGTTTTTATTGTAACAGATTCTGTTGCAGTGTCGATGCGGTGCGGTACGTAATCTTGCTTATTTGCGTTAACATTGTCATGATAAGGCATGAGCGGAAATTTCATGAGAGTCACACGACACCAACAAGCGAAAGTAGGCGGTGATGCTTGGTTTCTAAGAGTGCTTACATTCTTGTGCCGAGGATACTTAAGTAGACTATATGAATCACAGCGCTTAGAGAATACTAGAGTATATCAATTGCAAGAAAATATCAAAACGTTTATTTTGAATAATTTATTTTTTCTGTGTGTGTGTTTTTTTTCAGGTGCGGGTTCCACATACTCAAGATTGGCGTTACTAAAGTTTTATGTGCTGCTATTTTCGCACAGGACGGTGCTGCAGGTAATTTTCTTCGCAAGAAAGCGAGCAGTCGGATATCCTTTGCTCATGTGTTTCTAATATGAGCATTACAATTCAACGCGTTTGTAAAGGAAAAGTCTAAATATTTTACTGTGTCATTTATTATCTAATCGTTATCGAATATACTAGAATTGACCCTAACGATGATCGTTTTTTATGAGTAATGGAGATATATTTTGATGTTTTGTATAGTTAATTTCCATTTCCGCACGTCACAGAAACAGTCTTTATTATTTACCGTAGAATTTAATTTAAACATGTCATCGATTCCTCGCGAATTCCTTGATGCTTTCGCGCCTATTTTGTTATTTCCTATTAGGTGCATTCCATTGTAAATGGGATGTTTTGTTTTCCTATAAGCTTGTATAATCGTACGTGATGACTTTCTTAATTTTTTACACTCATTGCTGCGATAAATTTATGTTCCACTATAATATTATTCGTTTCCTAATAATACGCACTTTCATTTGCTTCCCTCAGGGCGCTTGTAACTATATATTTTGCTCGATGACTTTCGGGGCTTCTGTCCTTCGCGTGATATGCTGATTGCATGGCTCACCTCCTGGGTGATTTTATTGTTGTTGTTGGAAAATATTTTTTCTCTCGTTATTTGCCTTCCTTATCTTCGGTTATGGCCTCTGTGCAGTTTTCGACAGCGCAATCACCCATCGCAGGATGGTGACCTTCCCGCGCATTACCATTCGCGCATGTTTCAGGTTCTGTGGCCTTTTCGCGTTCCTTAATTGTGAGACGTCCCCAGCGTACTCACTTGGCATAACTTTGCATTGTGGAAACTTGGTTTTCATCATGTCGAATAAACTGAATTCGAACGTCGTCACAAAGGATCAGTGTAATAGGCCATTACGACTGTCAGCCTGTTTCACTTTTTTCTACATATTTTAACGTCCTATCATTTCTTTCTACTTCCGCTGTTAAGTTGAGCCATGTCCCAAGTCACGTCACTAGATGAACTTATCTGAAGTTAAGCGTTCTCGCTTTTCCGCCATCTACGAGAAAATCTGCGATAAGAACAGATCTTCCAAATCGTTGCCGATCTCGTATTGCTCACGCTTCGGCTTATGTATTCATTTGTGTGGAATGTCCATTATGAAAGCAGCGGCGGTTCGCAAAGGAGAAGAATTGTGTCAATTAAAGGGCCTGCAATATCTTCAGCTTAAAATCTCAAGGGAGAACCAAACATTCTGATGCTATCGTTAACTATAAATATCGACAAATGGAGATAGTGTTACCAGGTCCGCGCACTCTCAAGTTCCAGTGATCGCCATTGAGGGCGAAAAACCAACCATGGCGTTTACCAGCATGAAGCGCGAAAATGCAGCTATTATAATAAGGTCGCATACCTTAAATCATATTTTCGTTCTGCAAGGGGCGCTCAATGCAGCCAACTATTTGGTGTATAAACGTGCACATAATCTGGTAACGTACAAATAATAGTTAACGTGGATTTTTTTGCAAATTATAGAGACTATTGGCTTCGTTGAACTTAATAAATGATGCACTTTATTACTTGAATGTATGTTTTGGGAGCCTACTGACGTGTGATTATCAGCAGCCCACTGGTATGGATGGGAGGCCATGCAGGTTATCGTTTCAAATTGTACGGATTGGACTTTTCCCTTTGGCAACATCACTCAAGGTCCTTGTAATGAGAATACAATAATATCTCCGCCAGTTTATACGTCCTTTTTCCACATCCTGCAGACAGCGAATGTTTTTAAAGATGGTAAATTTTATGAGCTGCATGCCGTATTCCACAGCGACAATGACTGCACAGCTTCCTTCTTCAGTGATATGCCCCCTCTGGCCGTTTAATGACGTGTTACTTGAAAGAAAGTGCTAACTGGCGCGAAAAAGACCCTCTGAAACCAAGCAATATCTGTTTGTGGAGTGCCTACAAAACCCAATAACCCTTGCAGTCTCTGGGCGTGTGCATCGGCGAGTAAAAAGGCAGTGCTTTGCAATTTCAGCTTTGAATTTCCTTCTTGAATCTGACGTTGACTGATTGTCTGTAAGAAACAATATATCGGATGAACAAGACAATCAATGAACGTCAGATTAAAGGAACATCGTGCCGACACGGCTATAAAGTTCCGAAAGCGTTCGCCGAGCCAACCAGGTAATACCTTTGATGAACATAAACTCTACAACTTAGAGTCAAATTTACCTTCTGACAGAGACAGAAAACACTTAGAATTATACCTTATCGATAAGTTCAAGACATTGCATCCAATAGGTATAAACATTTCAAAGGGATGTTTAGTATCTTTTCACTGTGCTAAACTTCAAGCTATAGGCGTAACGTAGTTTGGTTGCATCGTTGTTTCTTTTTCCTTCCTTTTTTTCTTTCTTCCTTTCGCTTTTGTTTATATACTTATTCTATTTCAGTAATTGTTTCTATTTTTTCATGAGCACAGTTACCAGCCGTTCCTTTTATTGTCTCTTTAGAGACAGGATAGCCCACGACCACCAACCAAGCAGTTAATACAGGGGTGCTGTGTACACGGTCGTTGACATGCCGGCAGACACACCGCCGTGTCATCGGCCTTCTGAACAACACCCCTTTATTCTTTTCGCCGCGAATACACCTGCGGTCATTGCCACACCTACCTGCCATACCCCGTCTTCCATGTAGAGGAACCCTACCTATATATACTGCACCGAGGAAAGCTTGTGTCGCCATATATAAGACACGCCCACTTGTCGAAATGTTGGCTCCCACATTTACTTTGTTCTCGTTTTGCACATCGTCTTGAATTTCTATCTCCCGTCTTCCCAGTGTTGTCCGTGAGTGAATGCCACACTGTAATCTTGAAAGGCTGTTCTGATCGTACAGGTGCTTTCAGCTTTGCTGTCAAGAGTCTTTACGATTAGGTTGAACCAGTAATTCGCATCACTCGGCCTTTGACTTTGGCTCACTTGATAGCGCGTCACGAAAAACTGACAGTAGTCAGAACAAGCACTCCCGCACAACGCCAGACGCAGCTGAAGGCCATGGCACGTGCACAATGAAATCACAACGGACTCTTCAGCCTCAATAAGCAGTGTGATAAATTCCGGCCTTGTTGTTATATATTGGTCTGGTAAAATACATCGTGTTTATTCACTCATGCAGTTAGTGTCGCGCAACAAAGACAGATAAGGAGCGAGTGAGTTGAAAAAGATGATAAGGATCGATGAGGGGCTATATGGCTCTTATCACTATTGATAATTGTTTTATGCGGCTGGGTAAGTCGCTAAAAGGCGATAAGGCTAATTTAGACCAAGGGCTCGAAGAAGAGGGTTCCACGCATTCCTTTTAGGACTTCTTTAATGTTCCTTGATTTGTTCTTACGTCGTGGCACTCCCTGCTGATGCTGCCACTTTACACGGTTGGCAAAGGTTTAGCCAAGGTCCTTCCGCAAAGCGCAGAGTATGTTTCCCTCATGTAGAATAAACTGCATTCGTACAGCATCATGCTACATTGGTGTAATGATCTCACGTGCTGTTTGCCATTTTTTCTATATATTTCAACATATGACCCTTTGTTTCTTCTTCCGCGCTTACTCGTAGCCATATCCGAAGTCACGTCGTTGGTTGAACTTTTTCGCAATTAGGCTTTCTTACTTTTCCACCCTCTAATAAAAAGCCGAAAGGTAAGAACAGCTCTTGCGCCTCATTCTCGCTCTTCTCCTCGCTCCCATTTCGCCTTACTCTGCACTTTCAGATATATGCATTATAAATATCGCGGAGGTTTGTCCTAGTTGAATGTGGACAAGATGTTCAACTAAACGTTATCTGTAGGGAACCAAACTTTCTCGATGTTAGTGTTAACTCTAATTATATATGCACAATTGGTGGCAGTCCTACGTGTATTGGCATATTTTTTTGACTAAACTCGCGCATTACGTCAGGCGCCACTGCAGTGCGATTAGAACCGCCGCGAACGCAGCGCCTTTGCAGCATGAGCCTGCATTGAGACGTGACCCACTAATCTCAGCGTGTGGACAGGCGTCCACGGAACTTGGTAGGACCCTGGAAGACCTCCGTCTGGCCTGAACGTAGCTTGTCGTATTCTGCTTGCATATCTACAAGAAAGTGACAATGCAACTCGTGAAGTGTGGTGCTATTGGGGTGTCGCCTAAGAACCGAACTGCATTACTGATTAAAAAATTATGGGGTTTTACTTGCCGAAACGACTTTCTCATTATGAGGCACACCGCAGAGGAGGACTCCGGAAATTTCGATCACTAGGTTTCTTTAACGTGCACCTAAATATAAGTACACGGGCGTTTTCGCATTTCACCCCCATCGAAATGTGGCCGCAGAGGCCGCGATTCGATCGTGCTCAGCAGCCTAACACCATAGCCACTGAGAAACCACGGCGGGTGTAACTGATTATGATAAGGCCGTGTGGTGACTGTTGTCAGTTGTCGCTGAACGATTGGCGGCACCTAAACAGGGAAGAGACAGAAGACCAGCACAGCAGCGGAAGTAGACGTAGGATATAATTTTTTGTTTACCGTGGCACGCCTGCATTACTGAGATAGATTGTGCTTCTTGGACATTGTGATGCGTAGGAATATTAGGGTTGAAATGGTTGCATATCTTTATTAACCAGGAGTGCCGATCCATGTGCACTGATTTAAACATGTTACCACGAATTCGCTAGCAGTTGAAGTGTTCCTTCACTATATTGCGACTATAAATTTGTATGAAAAACTGTAACGCTAATTCAGTGCGCACAAGCAGAATCTTCTACGCTTGGTAACGAAGTAATTGATTCTACTTGGATGTCTTAATGATATTACCACATTGTCATTATTACGCGAACACATTCACAATTCGTGTCTGAAGACTTTTGAAATAAACTGCCGAAAGTCGCTCAGGCCTACCGATGAACCACTGCAATACTATGGCACGCTAAGAAAAATGATGTGAAGCGTTAGCCGCACGAGCAATGATGCAGTTGCCAGGTTTTTGAATTGTTTTTTGCAATATCCTTTCCAACATTCTCTATCTGCGCTCTGCCTAGCCAATTATCCTAATAGTTCATGGCATCCCTGTTACAATCCGACGCAGTGCAATTTCGCTGACATTTCGCCGCTGATTCCTCATTATTTAATATTCGGAATTTAATAAATAACATCATTATGGCTCGTGAAAGCGTACCCAAAATGTTGATGATTTTATGTTGCATCTTGCTTGAAGTGATTTTACATCTTTGACATTACCATAGCATGATCCCCACATGCTGTTCTGACCTTCCGAATTACTTCGCCTTGGCTTTCATAGAATTCAGTACATAAATCAGTGCAGCGTATATTCCCATCTGCTGTTTCATTCTAGCTTACATAAAGTCGCTCCTCATCGAGCCGACAGTGTTCAGCACGACCGCTCCTGCACAAAACCGCACGAAGTTCAACAACCCCTCAATTGAAGAAAGCGCATTTGATAATACAAGAGAAGCGGCAGTAATGGCGCCGACTTCGAACTGTGTTATTTTTTCCCCGTAATATGGTTTACCATCTAGACGAATTCAACATGCTCGTTCCACAATATGCAGTGTGACCGATTTCCGCCTTGTAGTTTTTTAGTAAAAAAGTTTCCACTGCTCCTAAAGAAGTCGTGTATGATTCCCAACCTGCACGTCTTGTAGCCTTGGTGTGCTACAAAAACACCCTGTGAGATGATGCTGATTCATACATTTTGTTAATGTAAAAGCCAAACAAGGCCAACACGAACGACAGAAAAACCGTGAATTGTCTGTGAAAGAAATGCTTTGGAAATGGCAGCTCTTACATGGCTGTATTGAGACATAAATTGATTCTCAACGAAGTGCGTAAAATACATGAGTATTACAATATCGTCAATGTTTGCCAGTCTGACATGGCCAATACAGGGATACAAAGTTACAGAGGCACTTAATCCTTATGGAAGTTAAGTGCTGAGTCTTATGTACATGCCGCACGAATGTATACGGAATCTGCTGCTGATTACATTTCACTTGGTCGTTAGCTGGAATTGGGAAAAGTAAATATTGAGGATGGTGCACCCAAATGTTAGGGTTGCACCAAGTTGATAATGGCAGTGCGCCATGCAACTTTTCACAGTGGGCTAGATGAGATTTGAACGTGGGCCAACTCAGTTTCGTTATTGGGCAAAGTCAATGTTGGCGGTGGGCCAGCCAATTCTTGCGGGTGCACCAAGTCAATTTAGGAAGTGGGCCAAGTCTCTTGTGAACGTGCGTCAACTCAATTTGCAAATTCCAGCAGTCAGTTTATTTAGTTTGTGCCACCGAGTCCGTCCGACGACGTTGAAGTTCACTATCGGATTTCGCGGTGCAAGCCGCAGCTGGTCCAGTGCCGACAACGTGGCGTCTTCACTTTGTCACGGGGGTGTTGATACCATCGGATGTTAATGCCGCAGGTTCGCCTGATTTTTACGCTTAACGGGGCATATATCGCTTTATCATTAAGATATTGTAATTGCTTGGAGCCAATGCCGCTGCAGTCTCATCACAACACTTCTACCCAATAACCTGCGACAGGTGCTCTGCCAATGAGCACAATCACAGGAGCACACTCTAGAAAAACATTGTGCCACGAGTTTCTTGCGATGACAACATGTAATCAAACATCGTCTAAGAAGCCTTAATTTCGAGGACACCTAAGCACTTCTTAAGAGTCGTAAATGCAAAAGCATTACCGTCCACTTAAACCGCCAGTTCTAGTCTTTCTAGTCTATAACACCTCGCGGGCAAGCGAGCTCTCTAACACACTTTGACAACGCCTCCAGGATAGCGTAGAACCGGTGCACTTCG
The DNA here is from genome assembly GCF_050947875.1 of Dermacentor variabilis. Taxonomy (NCBI): domain Eukaryota; kingdom Metazoa; phylum Arthropoda; class Arachnida; order Ixodida; family Ixodidae; genus Dermacentor; species Dermacentor variabilis. The sequence goes on from NC_134574.1 coordinate 62,599,567, forward strand.
ATTCGTGACTTCATGCTAAGTTTTCCAATTGTCATAAAATTTAATGGGAACGTTTCCGAGTAAGCCTGGGTAATTTTGACGTCACCCCTTTTGTCCCACAGGGCTTGGCAACGGAAATTTCGTCCCATGTAGGATGATGTGATAAAGCGGATTACACAGGCTTTCTCTCTAGAAGGCTCGGGTCTAGACGAGATGGTAAGACGCTCGTCTTCTGAGCGTGGCGTCCTAGGTTGGAAACTTCTCAACTATTCTCAATCAATCTTTGACTCGAAGCTCTTCCTCTAGTACACCGAGTTGTCATTGCCATCATTTGACTGATGAATACGCTACACTTCGCAAGGTTGCCGCGGACGATCATAAATTGCAGTGGCCACTTCTATCCAGTGATGGCGCTGCTATTTACTTTCTATAGTTGACGTGCAATGTTAAGTGGAGGAACGTTCTAAAATGACCGGGGTCAGTACTGCGAATGCTTCTCCGGTCGAGTTTATCCTTATTCTGTTTTTTGACTATGAATTTCTTCTACCACAAACAGGAGGTTTTTCACCAGTGCTAGCCATGTAACTATGCATGTCATACGGGTGCCCGTCGAGAGACGAGAACATTTCGTCGTAAACGCGGTAGTGATGACCAATTACCCAAAGATGGTTTAATGGAACTTATTACGTGTTTCCATGTGTGCCACATAAGTGGCCACAAGGTTCCTATATTTTTCTTTATAGTAACGGCAAGAATTCATGCCTCGTGCAGGAATATCTACTGAAAAGTTGCTGCCTTGGTAGCTCTGAATTTAGCGTTTTATCTGCGAACATGTTAAGCTGACAAGAGGGTGGATTGCAAGCCCTGTTGTGTTCATGGTGTTGAACTCTGTTGTCTTTATTGCGCTTCCGACTCTGAGTTTTGTTTGCTGTGGAACATTACTTCTTTGTCGGAACACGTACCGTCTACTTATAATATTCCAACTCCAGAAAAACTAGATATGAGTTCCGCCTTACCTGCTAAGCCCATCCAAGTAGTGCCTGAAAGCGAATTATTCAGTACCAAGATGACTGAATGCCAATCCTGGAACGCAGTACAATGTCGCTTTAAGTCCCTCTACGCACGTATTTGGTTCGATTGAAGCCTTTAAGATAGCGCAATGATTACACAGAACGAGCCTCTAGTCCAAGCTGAAATAAACGTCTGTTATGTGTATTGTGTGTTTTGATAATACATACAATACTAGCACTGTACTAGGTCCTTCACCTTAAGTGACCTTCGCATAGTTTGCACAGATGTCGGTGCGTGTTCGCGATCTTCATTTTGCCGTACAAGAACTTGCGCGCTCACCGGTCCTGTTTCAAGATGAAGCGAAATATGTTTGCGATTACATCTTACAGCAAGAATTAACACATGAACGCTGAAAATTATGCGCAGTTGATATGTCTGAATGAATGGGTAGGTAATGACAGATACGAGATATTTTAGAAATGTTATGGGAATTAGTTATACCAACCACATTCCAGTTCAGCGAAGCGCTCTCCCACTTGGGTTAATTGCTTCCAGCGTTCTAAAAGTTCATCCGGCTGTTGTATTTGGATCTAGAGGCCGTGAGTTCCCTTTCGAGACCATTTGTTGCTAAATGTAAACCCAGTTCCGGTTATTATAACACTCCCTGTATTTCAGTACTGATTTATAATACGCGCAATGTTTGGCGTAATGCACCAATGTAATTTCCAGTGCACCTGCACCTGAGTGCCGCAATCTTGTTTACATCGACGCGTATGGCCACGGCTCTTCGTTCACTTCAACATATATGCTGTATTATTAAATACAAAGTGCTCAATTCTAGAACATTGGAAGAAGACGCATATATTCGCTCACATGATAAGCGTTACAAGAACCGTATGTGCGGCAAACTGCGGCCCGAATTGAGGGTGTGTATCTATATTGATACGATGTGTTATTGCAGCTTTTGTAGAAGGCTAGCTCTCACATTTTGTACGTATCTTTATAACGCGTACAGTTAGCGCGTTCAGTAAAATATTGTTAGATGAAACTTTGTGAGTACAAGCGCTCATTCAGACACCGTGTACAGCATTCTTCGCAAAAATACGGATGTTCGCAAAAGAAAGATATGGTATTCTGTCTGTTTCGTGGAAAACAGTATTATTAGAGTCCGTAAAAATAAAACGGCGAGCTTTTCCGTATATTAACAGAAGCCTTTGCCGTATTTTCGAAGTACTACATACTTTCCGTATATTTGTCGTTACACCAGTAAGTCCTCGGTGTAACGACAAATATCCTCCACATAGTGATGGAAATTTTTTACAGCGTACACCCTCGCCGCTAACACACCTTAGGTCCTTGGCTTCGGTCATTAGAAGAACCCTAGCTACATATACTGTACCGAGGAAAGCTTATGTCGCCATAAATAAGACAAGTCCACTTGTCGAAAGGTTGGCTCCCGCTTTTACCTTGTTGTCGTTTTGCTCATGGTCCTTGAATTTCCACTTCCAATCTTCCCCGTGCTTTCCCTCGGTCACTGCCACAGAGTAAACTTGAAAGACTCTCCTAAGCCATACTTCACATCATTCGCCGTTTTACTATGGCTCACTTGATAGCGCGTCGCAAACAAAAGCAGACAGTAGTAAGAACAAGCCCTCCCGCACAACACCCGAAGCAGCTGAAGGCCATGACACGTGCAGGATAAACACACCAGCGGACACTTCTCCCTCAATGAGCAGTGTGATTATTTCGGGCCTTGTAGCTGAACTTTCCTTTGCTAAAATAAATCAGGTTTATTCCCTCATGGAGTTCGCGTAGCGCAACAGACAAATAAGCAGTGAATGAGTAAAAAAAGATGATAAACAGTGATGAGATGCTATATGGCTCTTATGACGGTGGATAATTATATTACGCGGCTTGATAAGGTGCTAAAAAGTCATCAAGCTGATTTAGACCGACAATGGCTCGACAAACACGGTTACAGGCATTACTTTAGGGCTAGTTTAATGTTCCTTGACCTTAGCCCGTTCCATATGTCGTGGCACTACCCAGTGATGCTACTACCTTACAGAATTGGCCAAGGTCCTGGTTCAGCATAGCGGACAGTGTGCTTCGCTCATGTAGAATAAACTGAATTCATCCATCATCACGCTAGATAGGTGTAATGATCTCACTTGTTGTTAGCTATCTTTTCTATATAGTTCAACATATCAGCATTTGTTTCTACTTTCGCTGTTACCCGTAGCTATGTCCGAACTTACGCCAATGGATGAACGTTTTCGAAATTACGCTTTCTTACTTTTCCCCCTTCTAACAAAAAGTCGTAAGGTGAGAACAGCTCTTGCACCTTACTCTCGCTCTTCTCCTTGCTCCCAATTCGCCTTACTCTGCACTTCCAGATATATGCATTATAAATATCGCGGAGGTTTGCATACGGAGAAGAATTGTCCTAATTGAACGGGCGACAAGATGTTCAACTAAAAGTTATCGGTAGGGAACCGAACTTTCCCGATGTTAGTGTTAAATCTAATTATATAAGCACAATTGGAGGCAGTCCTGCGTGTATTGGCTTAATTTTTTTTAATAAACTCGCGCATTCTATACCCCATAAGCTAAGACGTTTTGAATGTCGAGGAACTACTGACATTTCGTTCACGAGCCATCATCAGCCTTTTCACCCAATAGAAGAAGCCTAAAACCATCGCCGACGCTTTCCACAACAACTACCTGAGGATAGCAATGAGACCTTTTTCGCGTTGACGCCCTGCACGTGAAATTTCCGCAACTTGTCGAACACACGCATAACAGACCCCGCATCCACAGTAGATGCAGGAATGTTGGAGGTGTGCGCTGAAGGAACACGGTAACGGTAGCAGCTATTCCTCCGAACAGGTTTCGAAATGGATTCAAGACCAAAGAGACACGGAAAAAACAAGCTTTCGTCGGCACTGGAGGCAGCAAGTAAGAAACGGATAACTACATGTTGCTTCTGATACTCGCCGACCCCGCGAAGAGAGACCATGTCCTAAATGCATTCCACGAGGCATGGTAATGACGTGAAACTTATTCCAGAGTTAGCTTATCTACGGGTAATCAATTCGTACGTTATGTGCCTCAACAACATTGCCAAGTCTAGGTTAACCCAGAAGAGGTGACACAATCCTCATATCCACAATATAGTTCAGGCGCCACTCGAGGACGGTTAAAACCGCTGCGAATTCCGCTTTGACAGCATGAGCATGCATTGACGCTTGGCCCACTAATCCCGGCGTGTGCCCAGGCGTCCGCGTAGCTTTGCAGGTTTAGAGCCTGTAGGATTCTGGAAGACCTCCGTCTGGCCTGAAGCTAGCTTTTCTGCTTCAGGCCTACAAGAAAGGGACAATACAACTCTTTAAGTGTGGGGCTTTTGCCGTATTGCCTGGGAACACTACATAACGCATTGTGATAAGGCAGTTTGGAGACTGTTGTCACTTTGTCCCTGAGCGATTGGCGGCACCTTAATAGGGAAGGGACAGAAGACCAGCTAAGCAGAAGAAGTAGAAGTGGTTTTTTTTATCGTGGCACGCCTCCGTCATTGACATCAATTGCGTTTATGGACATTGTTGACGCGTAGGAAAGCTAGGGTTCAAAAGGTTGCATATCTTTGTTTATCAGGTGCGCCAATCCATGTGCACTGATTTAAACATGTTACTACGAAGTTGGTAGCAATTGAAGTGTTTGAACACTACATTGCGACTGTACAGTTGTATGGAAAACTGCAGTGTTAAGGCGGTGCTCACAAGCAGGCTCTTTTACGCGGAATAACGAAGTAATTGATTCTACTTGTATGTCCTAATGACATTACCACATAGTCATTATTACGCAAAGAAAGTCCCAATCATGTCTGAAAAAATGTCCGACCACGCTTCTGGATAAGGAGAACAAGCCCTTGGCGCTTTTGTTGTCCTGACCACCTTGTACACAGTTCGCTTCAGCTGGCACAAGGCGACTCGCACGGTTCTTTCATTTGTCGAACTGGACTAGGAACTCCTCCTCCGGAGTAGGCTTAGTATGGCCGTCTCCTTGAACTGACGGTGCTTCCGGGGGCGAAAGTGTTTTGCAGGCAGGTGCTTCTTGCTTTCGTTTAACTGCCAAATTGCTCAGGCCTATCGATAAACCACTACAATACTATGCCATGCAAAGAAAAAATGGTATCAAGCGTAAGGCGCACGAGCAATGATAGTGTTTCGTGCAGTTGCCAGGTTTTGAATTGTTTGGTCAATATCCTGCACACGATCCTACATCTGCGGTTTGCCTAGCCAATTATCCTTATAGTATCATTCGAAGCATCCATGTTGCTATCCGTAGCTGTGCAATTTCTCTGACATTTTGAGACCCCCCCCCCCGATTCGTCATTATTTCTGAATAAGAATTTATTAAAACAGCCTCTTTATGGCTCTTTAAAGCGTTCCCAAAACGGTGATCATTTTAAGTTTATCTTACATATTGCTTAAAGCGATTTTACATCTATGACATTACCATAGCACGATCACAACATGCTGTTCCGACCTTCCAAATTGCTTCTGCTTGGCTGTCGTAGAACACTGCAGATAGAATAGTGCGGCGTTTTTTCTCATCTGCTATTTTATTCTGGCTTACATAAAGTCGCTCCTCGGCGAGCCGAGAGTATTCAGCATGTCCGCTCTTGCATAAAAGCTCACGAAGTTGAACAACACGCCACATGTAGGCGGAACACAACACGGACACTCACCCCTCACTTAAAATTTTAAAAACAAATGTGCTAAGACAAGAGAAGTTGCAGGAGCCTCGCCGACTTCAAGCTGCTTTATTTTTTTTCCATAACATCTTTTACCATCTAAACCAATTCAGAATGCTCGTTCCACAATATGCAGTGTGACGAATTCGCGCTTTGTAGTTTTTAGTTTAGTAAATAAGTTTGCACTCGTCCTAAAGAAGTCGTCTATTATTCGCAACCTGCACGTAAGGTCGCCTCCGCGTGTTACAAGAAACATATTGCGAGATGATGCTGATTCATAGATTTTGTTAATGTAAGAGCCAAACATTGCCAACCAGAATCACAGGAAAGCCGTAAACTGTCAGCGCAAGAAACACTTTGGAAATTGTAGCTCTTACATGGCTGTATTGAGGCCTAAAATTATTCTCAACGAAGTACGCAAAATACATGAGTACCAAAATATTATCAATAGCTGGCATGCGATGACCACTAAAGGGATAAAAAGTTACAGAGGCACTTAATTTTTATGGCGCCTAAGTCTTAAGTCTTATGTGCATGGAACATGAATGTAACTTAAGTCTTCCGCTGAATACTTTTCACTGGTCATTAGCTGGAATTGGGCAAAGTGAATAATGAGGATGGCCCACCCAAATTTTGGGGCCGTACGAAGTCGATTCTGGCAGTGTGCCATGCAAATTTTCGGAGTGGGGTAGATCGAATTTGAACGTCGGTAAACTCACTTTCTTTATTGGGCAAAGTCAATGCTGGTGCTGGGCCAGCCAAATCCTTGCGGGTGCGTCAAGTCAATTTCAGGAGTGGGTCAAGTCTCTTGAGAATGTGCATGAACAAAATTTTCGAATTGCAGGCAGTCAGTTTTTTTTTTAGTTTGGGCTACGGAATCCGTCCCACACCGTTGCAGTTGACTGTCGGCTTTCGCGGTGCAAGCCGCAGCATTTCCAGTGCCGGCAACGTGGCGTCATCACTTTTTCACGGGGTGTAGGTACCACGGGATGGCAATGCCGCAGGCTCGCCTGAGTTTCCGCTTGATGGGGCATATAATGCCTTCGCATTAACATATTTTAATTTGTTGGAGCCTATGCCGCTGCAGTCTCATCACGAAACTTGTACCAAATGACTTGCGGACCTGTGCTCTGCCAATCTGCACAATCACAGCAGCACCCTCTAGAAAAATATTCGGCCACGATTTTTCGCTTTATCACATCTAATAAAACATAGTGTTATCAGCATCATCATCATCATTATCATTAGCCTGGCTACGCCCACTGCAGAGCGAAGGCCTCTCTCATACTTCTACAACTACCGCGGTTGTTGTGGCCATGTTGTCCCTGCAAACTTCTTAATCTTATCCGTCCACCTAATTTTATAGCACCCCTTGCTACGATTCCCTTCTCTTGAAATCCAATCCGTAACGCTTAATAACCATTGGTTATCTTTCCTCCTCATTACATTCCCAAGAAGCCTTAAATGGGAGGACACCTTAGCACTAAAGAGTTGGGAATGCGAAAGCATTAACGTCCACTTGAACACCAGTGAGGGGTCCTTCGGGTCAACAACTCCTCAGCGGCAAGCGAGAGCTCTGCGAAACTTAGACAACACCTCTTAGATAGCGTAAAGCCGGTGCACTTCAATTCGTGACTTCATGCTAAGTTGCCTAATTGCCATAACATTTAATGGGAGCGCTTCCGAGTAAGCCGCGGTAATTTTGACGTCCCCCTTTTCTTACGCCCGGTTTAGCAATGGTAATTTCGATCCATGTAGGATGATTTCATCAAGCAGATTGCGCAGGCTTTCTATCCAGGAGGCCCAGGCTTAGACTAGCTGGTAAGACAATCGTCTTCTGAGGGTGGGGTCCTAGGTTTGCAACTCACCCAGTATTCTCAAACGATTCTCTACTCGTAGATCTTCCCCTTCTTCACCGAGTTGAGAACGCCATCATTTGACGGATGAAGACGCTGCACATCTCAAGAATTGCCGCGGATGATCATAAATTCTAGCGAGCACTTCTGTGAAGTGACGGCGCTGCTATTCACTTTCTTGAGCTGACGTGCAATGTTAAATGGAGGAACCTTCTAAAATACTGCAGTCAGTAGTACGAACGCTTCTACTTTCGAATTTATTGTTATTCTGCTTTTACCCATTAATTTCTTTATAACAATTACCGAGGCGAAGTTAGAAAGTAGGCGATAGCTTGCGCGGAGAAGAAATGCTTCCGAGAGCGAGTGGTATGGTAACGTGTCGTTGCGGAAGTGCCCCATCCCCTCAGACAATACCTGGCCCTTCAACAAGGCTGCACGGGGCCCCTTTCGGCCTCTTTGCTACGTCGAAGCACTCCTGGGACGTGGCGGTGCAGACAACGGGAGTTTAGGCACCGTTCCGCTGCAAGAGATGGTGGCTTTTTCGCAAAATGGGCCATCTGCTGCTTTCACATCAAAACTGCTTTGGTAGAAAGAAGTGATTTTACGCTTAGAACCAATACTGGATGACGAGTTTCAAGACGTTGGTAGACAAACAAAAATATTGCCTGTTCTTATCAATTTATAGTTTGCCACTTTCTGGCAAAACGTGGCGCGCGGTCAGAGCCCCGCCACTTCTACAACAGAAAGGAGGTTTCTCACTAGTGAGCAATTATATATGCATGTCATATACGAGTGCCCGTCGAGAGATCATTTCGTCATAACCGTGCTAGTGATGACCAGTTGCCCAAAAGTGGCTTAATTTGGTGGAACTTCTTACGCGTTTCCATGTATGCCATATAATTTGCCAGTAGTTTCCTAATTTTTTTCTTTATAGCATTGGCAAGACTCAAACTAGTCCCTTCTCGCAAGGCTGGCATCAGAGAGGAGAGCCTAAGTAGGCTTGTCCAATCTTTTATCTTGAGCCACGTCACGTACGTTGCAGCCTACCACAGATGGCTACAACGCGAACGCAACAAAGTCAACATAATCATCAATAGAGCATACAAGACGGCGCTGGATCTTTTCGAGTACACGAGCACAACCCGCTTCTTATAACTCTGGATACACAACGCGCTCGCAGATATAGCCGAAGCGCAACGGCCCTCTCCACTGGAGCGGCTGTCCACGACCAAAGCCGGTAGGAAGATACTAGACGACCTGGGAATAGGACTCTCGAATGAGGCGGAGATGAAGCTCCCCATCTCGAAGAGGTCCGCCGCCCACCAGAATCGACCCCACACCGAAGAACATTAATTCCGAGTCCAAAATGGGAAGAATAGCGGTGAGGGCCAAGGCTCTCATCGACGTGCACGCCAACAACCAGCACGCGCGATACGTGGACGTGCGCGAATACCCACTGAACACCTTCGCAGCGGTCATCACAGAGGCGTCAACCGGCGTCACGGAGACTGCACCGAGCGTGAGAAACGCCGGAGCGGAACGAGCGGAGGAGGTAGCCGTCGCCCTGGTAATCATCGACGCAGACTGCCACACGGTGCTGAGTGACTCGTGACAGGTGGTGCGAAACTTCGCCAAAGGCCAAATCTGCAGGGACGCCGAGTGCGTACTGGAGCGGCCAAACTGCAAGACAGAAAAATAAAATTCAAGTGGTTCCAAGCCCACGGGGGCGACGCGGCGGCACGCAATCGCGACCACATGACGAACTACAACGACATCGCGAAGGCCTAACGCCTGGCTGGCAGGACTCTCCCACTCCCGCACCCGAGGCTGAGCCGAGGGGGGACAGCTCCTGAGCGGATCGCTGCCGTGCCCGTGACTGATGCATCGCATGTACCCCGAGACATACCCGACCGATAAGTGCAGTGCACGTCGGAGAGAGGCGGGAGATTACACGCTCAACTTGCGGGACTGCATGAAAAAACCAGAGAAAGTAAGGTGAAGGACGGGCTCGCCGAGGCTCCGGGAAGCCGCAAAGAGCTACAACCAAGACCAACAGCTCTGAGCCGTCAAGCAGGTCCTCGGGGCGCTCGAGAGGCAGGGACGCAGCCAGTCGGGAACGGCGAGCGTAGGCCCGCTGCGAGTAAGGGTAAACTCGTAGACGCCGTAATCCCTCGACAGGGCTCGCGAGCGCCCAAATGCAGGCACAAATAAAGTTTGCTCCAATCCAATATCAGTGTTCTTTAACGCTAGCCACATTTCATGGTGAGTATTGTGCTGCGGGTATGCGCAATGTTTGAGGGTGATCGTCGGTGCTGTAATGTACGGCCTCTTTTACATGTGTAAGTATTTCTAGGCCGACCCAACGAGGAATGCCGCCCGTTCGTCACGTAAGACGAATCGCTATGTAGAAAACAATGCTCAAGAATATACAAAAGGAAGAACACTTGCGGGGGTGAGTGTCGAACCTACTACCCAAGGCTAAGTCCAGTGACTTACCTACTGGGCTAAACTGACGCGCTTGAAGAAGGTGGATATGTCTGAACCATATGAATGCGTTTTACTGCCGGTACAAGCAGTTTCTATGAAGGCTTTGTTGAAAGATTTTGCTACGGTGGAATAAAAGCCATCTCTAGAACAAGATGTAGAACCGATTGGTGCATTGTAGATATCAGGAAAATTACAATTTTTCCAAGATTTATTCCCGAAGATGCTAGCTTATCGTTTCGTTTCAGTGTTCACGATATTCGCCTTCCGTTGGGGCGTTCCTTGGCAGACTGAAGTGGCAACATTCTATCAGTCTTCATGCGCTTCCCATAGCGCAGAACAGAGAGAACCAGCCAATGAGTTGAGAATCATGATAATGACTGACAAGCAGTTACATGGGTCTCATCTGGGAGATAATGGTTCGACGTGGATGCATAAGGTGCAGTAGATCGATAAGGGCATATATTATCGGAGCAACTCTGAAATACTTAAAATGCACCAAAAACATTGATATGGGTAGAAATATATCCGATAAGGTAGATAAGGATCGATAAGGTTGATAAGGAGAGATAACGGTTGATAAGGATCGAATCAAATGCAATAAGAGTTGATACGAACCCATAAAGTTCGGATGTAGTCCGATGAGCTTTATAAGGACCAAGAAAGGTCGATAAGCGTTTAACTGGTAGGATCGTGCTTCATAAAATTGATGATGACACCGGGCTGCGTATAGATGAGCAATTGGCCCAACGCTTATGTATACTTAGACAAGTCCTTGGGGAGTTTCTGCATGAATTTTTGTACTATTGACACAATTTCCTAAAGATGAGGCTGAATAGTTGCAAGCCAGTATAAGTTCTACGCGGTGCCCACGACGTCATTTGCGTCTGTTGCAATATTGCTTGAGATATCAGCACTGTCGCTGTCTGTTTAGATCACAGTACATTGCACTAATTTCCTAGCAGTTATGTTGCGCGGATGTGCGTGATGGAATTAAAATTGCAGACATTCCAACCAGCCTGAGCCACTCCCCTGGCTGCCGTAGTCTACTCCTAGCTACTTGTAGATAGCCCCCTACCACGCGAACTCATTAGCGTACCATGAAAAATGGTTCAGTTTAAGAGGCCACGTAGCCGACACGACCATAAAGCTTGCATAATGGCATCGCAGCCTGAGCGCATTGAAGGTGTTCGCAAAGCGCCGTTTACAACACTGTCATTCTTCGTCCGCCTTAACCGCTGTAATGAAGCTAGCTCATTCACTGCGCAATTTATGCGGAATACCAACACGGACAAAGGCAAAATTGCGGTTGGGCCATGTAGATTTTCACACAGAATGCAACTGCCGATATCTCCAAACCTCGCGAGGCCGGCTGCCAAAGTCGCGAGACGTGTCTTGGCCAGAGAGAGGGTACGCCATTCACTAATCCAGCATGCCCAATCAGCGAAGATGCGATTGAATGGCACCACAGCTACCGGCATGGAATAGCTATATAAAACACGATGCGCCTCCTGGCACATCAGTTTCGCTCACCTGAAAAGCGATATCTACCTGTTTACTGCGCATTTAGCAAAATGCATGACAGATTTCTCGAAACACATCAGGAAAAGCAAGCATGTGCGCCTGATTGCTATGCGAAGTATAACGCTGCAGAAATTAGAGGGCGCTCGTCAATACTATGCGTGATGGGGCACAAAACACCGATTTAATGGAAGCGCCACTGAGTACTCAATAGTTGCCGTCTGGAATGCGCAAGTTGGGCGGGAGCACGCGGCATCTTTCACGACAGGGCGTGAATTACCGCGAGCATCTTTTTAGGATAGCGGTCGTATGCTAGTTGCTTGCGCTTGCCAGAGCAAAAATCTGCGGACAGCTCCGTGAGTCCGTGGGAAGTCTCGTACTTTCGGTACATGAAACACGAACGCGATTTTACCACTTCTCGGACTAGCGGGCGCAGCTTCCGAAGGTGTTTACGTAAATGGAATTCGGTACGGTAGTCCCAAGCAGTCCGGGATTGATAATCCCAGAGACTCATTGCGAATTCGACGAGGAATGCGAATGACGTACCCGGATGCACCGCATAATATGAGTCAACTCTGTGCATTTGTCTCTGTTATTAGCGGTAGGCTTTCAAGGCCGTGCGTTCCTAATGTCCAATTCACTTCGATGAGACGCAATGATTTTTTTCTTTGCAAGTAAACTTGTATGCCCATGTTTGACACATACTGAAATGATAATGAATCAGATCATGTTTTTTGACGGAGTTGAATCGATTATATCCGATTAGAGCGAAGCCCGACTCATTAATTCAATATTTAATGCGATACCACAATTTACCGATTTTTTAGCAAGCTCTTCTTATTTTCATAAAGCCTGTATTTAAGCGGTGTCGGCAGCGCGACCTCCATCATCAAGAAAATGTTAGCTAATGTTTGCTTCTCGCTAATAAGTGAGTAGATAATTATAGATAATGTCGCTGTAATGTATTGTTGCTGCGATGTTGCTTCATGCTAAGTATGTTAAACAATTTCGTTGATGCATGTCGGGGGTAGTGCACAGTCTGAATTTGCACACAGCAAGCACACTTAGTCGACAGACGCTTCTGAGGCACGTGTTGGTATGATGTGTCGCATATGGAGGCATCTCATAACGACCGACACGTGTTAAGTACAGCCGGCTAAGTTAAAGTAGTGAGTAAGCGAGCAGGTTGTTTAGGAGCATATCATATCATTCATGCATCTGCCAGGCGGCATCCATCGCCTAATCGCAGGGTCACTTTTGCCACTTCTAAAGAAACGCTACTCCGCATCTCGCATTTTGTATGGGTCGGCCGGATCTGCCAGAAATTCTATCGCCATGTTTGAAGGCGGCTTCCTTCCGGGGCCCCGAAATTCAAAACCGGCCGCAGTGGAAGGCCATTCTGCCCAGCTCAGACCAGCGACACCAGGTCTGGGTAATCCAGCTAGACGAAGGAGATGGTGAGACTCATGGAATCTCGGCCATCTGCTGGGTGCAGAAAGGCTGCGTCTGCCGACGCGATTGCTGTTAAGAATAAATGTTGACTCTCGCTCTCCCCGCATGTTGTGTGAAAGAAATCAAATGTTTAATCCAGCCGTTTCTCTCATTATTGTCACAGCTAAAATGCTAATTCGGCCATTCACACCGAATGGGTACCCTCCGAGTTAGCGGCATCGCGAATCTCTACTTATATTGACCCGTACGTTGTAATGTTGTGCAGTTTCATGTCCCAGCCTTTGTTATTGTGGCTGAAATTGAACGCATGATACACTCATCAATGACGACGTGGCGTTGTCCGTGTCTTGTCCGGGCCCATGGCGAAGGCGAGAAAGACTGAAAAATCAATATATTGACACGTGTACTTGTTTGTCGTTATCGGGCGACACGTTTCACCGCCTAACAAATGTTATCGCACAGCGCAGGACGCTCCTGCATGTATCGCAAATTTCTGGAATGTTATTGGTGCTTCCATCCGCTGTCTGTGACAGAACCTTGTGTAATCGATTGCATGTGAGTGCGATGCGAATAATGTAGAACTTCGGCGAAGGCACGCCTATCCCAGCGATTATTCAGGAAGATTGGACGAATGATGTATAAAAGCCGACGCGCTTGACCCGCTGATCAGATTTTCGACTATCGCCCACTGTGTTCACCGCAGTCGCCATTCTTTAAGTGTAGCCTGTTTTTGAGGTTACAAGTTCGCCCAATAAAACGTTAGTTTTGTCTTTCTCAGTTTGGCTGCTTTCTTCACCGTCACTACCACGTGACAATATCGTGCGAAAGTACAGACCCTATGTGTACACCTGCATATTTCTTTTGTACGCTACAGCCCGGGATCTGCCATTTCGCTGCAAAACATCACGTAACAGATGAAGCAACATCACTGCAGGACTAACAAATATCTCATAACATTTCTTTCGCTGAAAGACGCACAAACGAGAGTTGTAGTCATCGATTGTCTCAACAAGCACCATGTTAAGAATGTCTTGACTTGGGCCCAAATGATTTCCTGGAGCGAAATTTCTGACTTCTGTTTAGTCATTTTCACGGCATGGAGTGTGGTTGGGGTACAAGTTAATAGAATAAGCAAATTTAGCCATGTGTTTCAGCTCATTTTTGATAGTTCCCTTATTTTTTAACAATACCGTGAGCCTTTGGCCTGGCTCAAACAGCAAATCTATTCTATAACAGCACATGACAGTGACAGTGACAGTAGCGAGGCACTATAAGTGGTAAGGGAATATATCTACTTAGGACAGGTAGCGACCGCAGATCCAGATCATGAGACTGAAATAATCAGAAGAATAAGAATGGGCTGGGATGCGTTTGGTAGGCACTCTCAGATCATGAACAGCAGGTTTTGCCATTATCCCTCAAGAGAAAAGTATATAACAGCTGTGTCTTACCAGTAGTCACGTTCGGTGCAGAAGCCTGGAGGCTTATCAAAAGGGTTCTGCTTAAATTGAGGTCGACTCAACGAGCTACAGAAAGAAGAATGATAGGTGTAACGTTAAGGGATAAGAAAAGAGCAGATTGGGTGAGGGAACAAACACGAGTTAATGACATCTTAGTTGAAATCAAGTAAAAGAAATGGGCATGGGCAGGACATGTAATGAGGAGGGAACATAACCGATGGTCATTAAGGGTTACAGACTGGATTCCAAGGAAAGGGAAGCGTAGCAGGCGACGGCTGAAAGTTAGGTGGGTGGATGAGATGAAGAAGTTTGCAGGGACAACATTGCCACAATTAGTACATGACCGGGGTAGTTGGAGAAGTATGGGAGAGGCCTTTTCCCTGCAGTGGACGTAACCAAGATGATGATGATGATGTTGACGATGACAGGGCGAATAAAACCAAAATAAAGAGGAAATATGAAAAAGAAAACAGTCATTCCACAACACTGGGATTTAACAAAACCAGAAGCTTCGTTTCTTTCCCATGAATAAATTAGGAATAACAAAATGTTATAATAATAACAAGTACAATATTAGTCGTATGACATTATTGTATTTCTGGAAATTCAAAAAATAGAAGTCGCAATGTTTACATCTCATATCACAAATTAGCGTACAACTACACGTGCACCACTGACCAACGAATAAATCACTGACCACTGAATAAACCAAAGAAGTATCCTTTTAACTATGCGCTCAAACACTCTTATGCTGTTGTGCCATACCAGGTGCCTATCGTCGAGGCGAAGGGCGCTGCCATACTACGTGGACCACGTGCATATGAGCGAGGCGACGGGAGCTCCCACTTCTCCGCGACGAATCAAGAATTCGACGAGGCGGACTTCAAGAAGCATCCAGCCATTTCCGCGCCGAATACATATTTCAACGCGAGTGATGTCAGCTCCTGTCTAACTGGTTCCTGCTGACGAGGGGTCGCCAAGGGGACTTAAGGGAGAACCGACGCATTGTGAGTAGAGAGGGTCTCTTCGAGCCGCCCAGTCGGTGTGATGCGCTCCTGCAACTAAATGTACGCTATCATCTACTGTCTGTGAATATTGTATAAAATTTTTCGTTTCTTCTTCATCTGCGGAAAGAGTCAGTCTTTCGTCCTCCACCCCGAAGTCACAACAGTGGAAGGCAAGCTGTGGGATGTCGAAGCCAGATAACGCCCGCTACACCGCTAAACGGTAGCCGCGAGGACCGCCGGCGTCAGCTACTTTGGAGGGGGGAGAACCCGACGTTTCCTTTCGCATCGCCCGACCTTTATCGCACACGTAAATGCTAAGGACGATTGCTCAAGTATTCTGAAAGGGCTGTAGTGGTTTTGTCTTAGTTTGCTTCAGGCCTTGCATAGACTTCTGGCTTCGGAATCAAAGCTAATTTAGAGGCAAAACCGGAGACGAGCCGTAAGATCACGATGGAGAAGCTCAGGATACAGGACCTTCTTGATGTTTGTCAGGAGAGGGGCATTGCGGTTGCCGCGGCAAGGCGAAAGAAAGCCATTCTGGACGTTATGATGGCACAATAGGTAACTGAGGAGGAAGTCGAGGAGGTTTAGGGAGAAATTCTTGAGAGGAGAAGCGAGAAAAAAATGCGCGACGATGCAGAGGAGAGAAAAAGGCGCGAAGGGCGAGATCCTGCTCTTAAAATGATAAAACGCGAAATAGAGTAAAATCGAATCAGCTCAGCGCGTTCAATCCTCGTTCCGGTAGAGACCGTATGCCTAAACTGAGAATACCAGGACCTGATGCCACCGTACAGGATAGGCGGTGATGTCGCCCTTTTTCTCGTGAATTTCGAACGCGCGTGTGGAAAGATAGGGCTGGATGAAAGCCTTTGGTTTCAAAAATTTCTTTCAGTTGTCCCAGGAGAGGCCAGCGAAGTTCTCGCACGCTTGTCTACAGAAGCCCACGAGAACTATGGAAAGGTAGAAGCCGCGTTTCTTTGCAAATACTGTCTCTCTGCCTAGGCATTTCGACTGCGGTTTATACAGGTTAGACAGAGTCGCACACTGAGTTCGCGTAGGAGTTAAAGTCTAACTTAAAAGAGTGACTCAAAAGTGAAGAAGTGCATGGCACCGTGACAAGGTGCTTGAATGCACAGCACTAGAGCAGTTTTATCGAGTTCTTCCAGAAGTAAGACGTTGGCTGCAGGACAGGCTCCCAGAGGTAGACCTAGAGAACGCCTTGCAGCTCACGGAGGAATATTACACGCGCCGAAACTTTCAAGGGAAACGGATTAAGAAACATGGGCTAGAAAGGACTATTCCTTAAAGCGGCTTTCTCCTCGCAACCCAGTTTTGCGTGTAGGAAATCATCCACGAGCGACGAGTTCAGTAAGGGAGCATCGACTAAGGTTGAGGTGGCGAGGCAAAGGCCAGCAGAGAAAGCCTAGTCGGCTAGGACCGCGAAAGCTAAGCAGACGTAGAGCGCGCGTTCGAGGCCCGGAGACCAACTATCTGCTTTCCTTTTTTATTATTATTATTATTTTATTTATTAATAAATTAAGCCTTGATAAGATCCCACAGGAGTGGGAACAAAAAAAAGAACAAAAAGTACAGATTGCTAACAATCAAAGAAAAAGATCCGAAAATAAGAAATGAAAGAAAAGAAAATCCTAAAACAGTACAGACTATCAGGAAAGGGTACATGTCATACACTGATTTCGGAATAAGAACTGCAAGTGGCATACACTAAAACGAACTGCGATCAGCATACACATGAAACATACACTCCGTGCGCAGTGCTTTTTTTTTTGCAACGGCGCAACCTGCTGGTAAAAAAAATATCAATCTTGACAGAAAATGTGACGACAGATTCTGAGGACACAATGACGTGTGGCAGTTTATTCGATAAATCTATGACTGACGGGAACAACAAGGAAGGCCGTATTTCCTCAAATCGCAAGGAGCAAGTCGCTTTCGCCCGCATAAGCCAGTCAGACGAAAATTTGAGGCTGCTAGTGCCATATATGCAGGAAGTCGTGGTAGACGGGAAAATGTGCAGGGGACTTCGCGATTCTGCCGCCACCATGGCAGCTACTCATCCGCCCTGTGTTTCTCCCGTGGACTATACAGGGGAGTGCACCTGGATCAGACCAGTCGCAGAAGAGCAGAGTGCGTGCTTGCCAGTTACCAGGGTAACCCTCGGCGGATTTGGAAGGTTAAAAATGGAGGCAGCCGTGAGTTTAAGTTTACCCAAACACTTTTCATATGTTTTTTCGAACAAATCGGAGGAGCTTTAAGAAAAGGAGGGCCGGTCGTTCTCTACCAGCCTCGCTTGCATCGCATTAACGCGGCCTCCAAAAGAAACGAGAAAGGTCATCTTCAAACGATGAAACTAATAAATGTAACGTCCTCACCGCGGCAACCTAGGCCGCGAGATACGGCTCATGAAAAGCAGATGACTCAGACATGTGACGGATCAATTACCCAATCAGTGACGGTGGGTGAGGAGCGTTCCGAGAATCGGGGAAACGGGGCGCCTAGGGCTGGAGTGAAAGGTTCACTGCTTAGTCCCGCATCTTTTTTGCTGGGAGCAGCTTAGCAGGGTTGAAGAAAAGGCGCTTATCATGTTACAGAAAAGTGACCGTTCGCTGATTCACTGACTATGCTGGCATGAGAGGGTGTTCACTTGTGCTATTTTTAGTGTATATGTGTAGCGCGACAGAGACGCGGAACAAGTAAAGAAAGACATGTCTTTGTCGCGCTGCACATATAGGCCAAGAATTTTAGCTTACCAGCTCGCACAATTCGCTGTGTTGCTTGTACGATTGTTCTGACAATGCATCTCTAGAACCGCGTATTCGAATTAGAGTAAATACTAGTACATACAATTTGCCCGCTGCGCCCTAGTTTTTCTCTTGGATGTTCTTTTTGAAATTTTGTTGTCTGCGTTCTCATTTTTCTCTAAGGTGGATTGATGTGCTGGTGTTTATTGTTTCATGGTAAGCAAAAACATCGCGCGCTCCCGCGGATGAGACAGGTGTCATAGCTTCAGCATTTGCCGCCCGTAATATGCTGCTTGTTCTATCAGCCTTGGCCGACGTGAGGAATGTAAGATTATTTTTGTATGTTTAATAAGCGCTGTGTTATAGTAAATTAACCTTAGTAGTATGAAGAGGTAAAGAAATGTGATGGTCATATAACAGTCTGCAATGTGCAACCTTGCATTTGCCATCGTATGTGATTAGCGCAATAAAGACAAATAAAATAAAAACCCCTGTTATTATACCTAATAAATTGTTGCCTTTCCAGCGGTTTTAGATTCTGCTCCTCAAGGATAAAAGAACGAAAACATATCCCCTGCTGCCACCAGCTATTGCTCATCCATTCTCTTGTACGAAAAAATTTCATCTAGAAACTTGTGCATCTTGAATCTTTTTTCCACTTGCTGTCTTGGTGCTACGAAGCAGCTGTTACGTTTGCGGTATGAATCGTTAAAGTAAGCTCTGCATAAAATGTGCGCATGTGAACATTTGAATTGCGTTTAAATCTACGTGCTTGTACCGCATATATCGAAAACGTGCAGCAGCTGTGAACGACGGTTAGTGATGAATAGCGGTCAAGGTTAGTGGTCACGGAAATTACTGCAGGCACGATAGTTCTCTTGACGACGATCATTATTCGACTTATTTCGGCCGCGAAAGTGTTCTCACATAATTATCTATCACACGTGGGTAAATGTTTATTTAATCACTTTAATATATTTGTTGCGTTCCGGCCTCCGCGAGAAAACTTCATATGTATGCTCAAAGATATTGCAACGTTTTTTTGTTGCAAGGTACTGTGCGTTTCCACAAAATATTTTCAGCTGTTCGAGCCGAAGGCGTACACAGGATTTCATTTCGAGGGATCGAGGGTGGTGCTCCTCTTAAAATGTACATTCGTGCGTGTGCTTGTATATGTGCGTGTATATGTGTACATACAAACTAAAAATTCGGGAGGTTCGCACGCCTCCGGCTATACAAACTTTCGAGCGTAACCTGCATTCAAAAGTGCGACCTTGCTCAGCACTTGCGAAGAATTGCCGCTTGTAGTGCCTCATGCACGCGCGAGGAGAGGTTTCACTGCAGAGCTGGAACACAACGGCGAACGTATGCGCCACTCTGCTCCCTGCGGGAGCATACTCCTCAGGCCTTTTGCACAGCACCCCTTTATTC
Organism: Dermacentor variabilis; assembly: GCF_050947875.1. NCBI lineage: Eukaryota > Metazoa > Arthropoda > Arachnida > Ixodida > Ixodidae > Dermacentor > Dermacentor variabilis. The sequence continues at coordinate 62,619,283 of NC_134574.1, forward strand.
TCAATTCTGCATTCTCGCCGCTAACACATCTTCGGTCGTGGCCGCGCACACCCGCATTAGCCCCTCTCCCCTTTAGAAGAACCCTACTTATATATACCGTGCCGAGCAAAGCATATGTCACCTTGAAAAAGAGAAGTCCTCTTGTGGAAACCTTGGCTACCACTTTTTCTCGTTCTCGTTTTGTTCAACGTCTTGAATTTCCAACTGCCGCCTTCCCCGTGTATTCCCTGGATCAGTGCCACAGAGTAATCTTGAAAGGCTGTTCATGCGAGTTCCTTCAGCTTGGCTGTCACGAAGCTTCACAAATAAGTTAACGTAGTATTTCGCATCATTCGGCCTTTGACTGTGGCTCACTTCATATCGCGTCGCGAGAAGCCGACAGTAGTCAGAACAAGCGCTCCCTCACAACAGCAGACGCAGCTGAAGACCATGCCACGTGCAGGATGAAAACACCCCGGACTCTTCACTCTGAATAAACAGTGTGATAAATTCGCGCCTTGTAGTTATTCTTTGCTTTCGTAAAATAAATCCGGTTGATACACTCATGTATTTCCCCTCGCGCAACACCGACCAATAAGCAGCGAGTAAGACAATGAAGATCATAAGGAGTGATGAGATGTTACATGGCTTTTATCCCCCGGTTGATATTGCTTTGGCGCGGTGGGATGAGGTGCTAAAAGCTATAAGGCTGATTTAGACCGATAAAAGTTTTAAGAGTGCCATCGTGTCCGATAAGGTTGTTAAGGATTGATAAGGGCCACATCGATTGCGATAAGGTTGAGAACGACCGATAAATGTTGTTAAAGGGCGGGTAGAGTCTTATAAGTGTCATAGAAATCGACAAAGGTTGATAAGTTTCTGATCGAGTCCGATAAGGTTCATAAGAACAGACAAGGGTTTTGCAGGTCGGATTAAATTTTATGAGCGTTATTGACGCAGGGATGCATAGATGTGAGGAAGTATAACAATCCTTCGCATCCTTGGACAACTCTGATGGAGTTTCAGCACGATTTATTCTTTTTCTTAAAACATTGGAATGCAACCACCATAAATTTTATAGCGATTGATTGTGTGCAATGTCCAGAAACATTCAAACTTCTTGTTATTCTTCTAAGCATCAACTGTCTAGGTAATTGTGCAAGAAATTTTTTTGACTTCATTCATGTGAATCCTAACCCCATTCTTCATGCACATTTAGAACCATCAAAAGTCCAAGTAAACAGGTTGTGTGGTTATTTTAGCTAATTTGGTTATGTGCGTGTTAGTGCATCAATGTACGATCTTGTGGTTAAAAATAATCGACCGTAAAATATTCCAATAAAAAATAAATGGAACAGTGTAAAGACCAATCAACATTACTTGTTTCTTTATAAGAACACTACATGATATTTTGTAGTACTATCTTGTGTTGGCGTCAGCCCTCCCCCCCCCCCCCCCAACGCACAGGAGGCCATACTTTCCCCATATTCAGGGGGGAGGGGGTGCACAGAAAAAGCACCTGACGAGATATTGAGAACAGATGTTACATTTGAAAACAGCAGAGTAAAACCAAAGTATGCACAAACTCCATTCAATATAAAAATAAAGAAAATGAATCTCTGGCGCTTTACTTCTTTTTTAAGGGCTTCAACCGCTATATTGCACAAGCAGATGACTGTATAACGCGACGTTGTCAAGATTCAAATTTTCCGTATGTCATCATTTGCATGTCTCTCAGTGATAATTTAAGAGTTCGTGTTTGGCAATGCTTTTGGACGCTTCCGAGAACAATGTGAGTCAGAAAAGTTGCCTTAAGCATATGTAAATATATATGCACACACACACATATATATAAATAGCCTTATTTTGTAGCCTGTAAGAGACTCCTTTTAGTGCCGCTACAACCAAAAGACGCCGTCGAAGCTGTCATCTATGGACCGTCATGGTTTAGCTATCCTCTTGGTGCTCTTGCTCCAAAGAGCCAACTCAAGTACCGAGAAGGCACCGATGAAAAAAATCCAAGGGTATGACTTGCAAAGGGTAATGCTTTATACGGCAGACCTTGTGGCAGCCGAATTTTTCTTACCACTTTATTAGAACATTTTCACGTTATAGCATTGATTAAAAGTGAACGCACATGCAATGAGATATCGCAGGAACTTGGTTCGCGTTCCACTTTTTAGCCAATTTTGCATTGAGTGAAAGTCATAAACCAGGCACTTAGATACTTCTCCAAATCACGAGAGGTTCGAATATTCCAGGCATTTGCTAAAATATGGGATAGTTTGTAGGTTTTTTAACATGATATGTATTTTAGGATGTGCACGCAGTAGAAAAAGACCCAAATATTGTCCCTGCATGGCGCCTCTAGTATTTTACAGCCACTAAGCACGAAATGATCGCACATACTGTGGAAACAGCTTCAACAGAGTTCGTTATGGAGAATACTTGCGGCGTTATTTAGATTTTCGATACTTCTTACGGTTGCTGCGTAATTGGTCATGAATTGTATATGTTATGACTGGTGTTATAATCATTATTTTAATGTACATATTGTTACAAGGAACGAGACACAAGCGTAGTAATGGTATGTACAAGTGCCGATTGTTTAAGAATTAGATTAAGGAGGCACGCTGATTGTTTGGGCTCCTCTCTTGCTCTCCCCTCTTATATTTTGAAACTTAGAAAGGTACGCAGTGGTACGTACTGAGTGACCAAGCTTTAGGGGTTTACCTTAACCCGAATTATTCACCGCAGCCTGATTTTACGTTGTGGTGAGGGTGAAGTACCAGACAGCCGCAAAACGGTGAATAACAAATTTAACGCTTTATTGGCGAACCTCTGCCGAGCAAGATATGCGACACTCAAAGCACAAGCAAAGCTGCAAGAGCCGTCATCTATATCATAATCGCATCCATGGGTCAAACGCATTTGCTATTTGTACCTGACTAATTGACTGTTATAGCGTATTCGCTAGCGCTCGCCTAAGCTCCAGAATATACAACACTGTTCGCGACCATGTAAGAACAGAACTTGAGGTTTTTACTATAGCTGTTTTAGGCACATATAACAGTCGACACTAAAACTGTACGCAGTTTAGTTATAAATGACCACTGAAATCTGCGGTTTATGCATAAGCATGCGCAAATATAGTGTTATTCCCGAGTAGCTCTTACGCTGCATAGTGCGTTTGTAATAGAGAAGTAGAACCGTACACTAGCTTTTCAAGCTAACTTTAAATATTTGTTCTAGGAAATTACAACACGCTGTGCATGTGAAAGTTCACCCGTCGACAGCTTGATGCATGATGTCTGCCTAGGTGAAGGAAAATGATGGAAGCAGGGACTAACGAGCTCACAGTTGAGGTTTTCTTGCCTAAACTTGTTTTTTTTTTTCTGACGCTGAATGCAGACACTCATTTGTACGAACGTCGGTTTAATGAATATTTCCGAATCACAAATATTTAGAAAATTCCCGGCGGTTTTCCTATGTATGGCAGGCAAAAATATTTCAGCTAAACGAATGTACTAGTATGTGAGCGAGCAGACAGACTAACTGAAAGGTGAACATTAAAAGAGGCTGCAATCAAGGAAAAATTGATGCTAATAAAAATATATAGAAAGAAAATTAAGGAGAAATGAACACAGACATGACATAGACAATAAAGAGAATGATTAGCAGTGTAATCATTTTGTTTCAACTGAGAAGAGGTTTATTGACGGCTCCTAATGCAAAAGCGCTGCAAAAATGCAATACAAAAACTTTCGATGACTTCGGAGAGGTAAAGCGCGACCTCGATCGCTGAGGAGTTCTCGAGGTGCGCCGTGTCGAAGCACGAAGCGATGTAGGACTATAAAGGCTACATCCCGCGCTGTAGCACTTGGTAAAGCTGCAGTTTCGGCGTGGCGTGTCAAGTCATCAACAGCAACTACGATCCACCGATTGCCGTCTGGCGTCATAGGAAGCGGGCCGTATAGGTCGATGCCGACGCGATCGAAGGGTATGGCAGGGCACGGGAGCGGCTGCAAGGCACCAGACGGGCGTAAAGGCGGCGATTTGCGGCGTTGACAGTCAAGACAGCACCGAACAAACTTTTGTGCAAAATTCTACATGCCGCGCCAGTAGTAGCGGTGGCGAATTTGTTCGTACGTCTTGAAGACGCCGGCGTGGCCACACTGTGGATCGTTCTGGAAAGCGGCACACATTTGTGACCTTAAGCTGCGGCGAGTCACCAGAAGCCACCGACGGTCTTCGAGAGAGTAATTACGTCGGTGGAGCAGCTGGTCCCGCATGGCAAAATGAACTGCTTGGCGTCGGAGGGCTGGGGATTCAGGGATGGTCGATGATCCAGATAGATAGTCGAAAAGAGAAGCGATCAATGGGTCATGTCGTTGTGCGGTGGCAAAGGAGTCCATGTCGAGAGATGATATGGAGTGTGCAGAAGTTGTTCCGCAGGCCGAGTCTAGAGGTAAAGGTGAACGAGACCGGGCGTCTGCGTCGGAATGTGTTCGCCCACTGCGGTATACAACGCGACTATCGTACTCCTGGATGCGTAATGCGCAACGGGCTCGGCGGCCAGTGGGATCCTTTAAGTTGGCAAGCCAGCAAAGCGCGTGGTGATCTCTGACCAAGTCGAATGGGCGCCCGTACAGGTATGGTCGGAACTTGCCAAGTGCCCATACTAAGGGCAAGCACTCTTTCCGGTCACGCTGTAATTGGCCTCAGGCTTCGTCAGAGCGCGACTCGCATAGGCGACTACGTATTAGCGGTAGCCGGGTTTTCGCTGGGTGTGGACGGCGCCAAGACCGACGCCGCTGGCATCTGTGTGTACCTCAGTTGCACCTGACGGGTCGAAATGGTGAAGAATTGGTGGGGTGGTGAGCAGACGACGCAGCGTAGCAAAGGCGGAGTCACATGCAGGGGACCAGGAGGAGAGGGTGGTGTCACGGCGCAGAAGCTGTGTCAATGGCGCCATGATCGATGCGAAATTCCGAACAAAGCCCTGGAAATATAGGCATAGGCCCACAAAGCTTCGAAGATCTTTGATGGTCTGAGGCTTCGGAAACTCAGCGACTGCTCGAAGTTTTGCAGGATCGGGTAGAACGCAGTGCTTGGACACAACGTGGCTTAAAAGGGTGAGCTCTCGCGCGGCGAAGCGGTACTTCTTGAGGTTGAGTTGGAGGCCAGCGTTCTTTAGACATGTCAAAACAAGTCTGAGGCGGAGCAGGTGAGTCGGAAAATCAGGCGAGAAAGCGAGAAAGAAGTAAAGAAAGCCTTGGGAGCTATGAAAAGGGGGAAGCCAGCTGGGGAGGATCAGGTTACAGCAGATTTGTTGAAGGATGGTGCGCAGATTGTTTTTGAGAAACTGGCCTCCCTGTATACGCAATGCCTCATGACTTCGAGCGTACCGGAATCTTGGAAAAACGCTTACATAATTCTAATCCATAAGAAAGGGGACGCCAAAGATTTGAAACATTATAGACCGATCAGGTTACTGTCAGTTGCCTAGAAACTATTTACTAAGTTAATCGCAAACAGAATCAGGAACAGCTTAAACTTCTGTCAAGCAAATGACCAGGCAGGATTCCGTAAAGGCTACTCAACAATAGACCATATTCACACTATCAATCAGGTGATAGAAAAATGTGCGGAATATAACCAACCTTTATATATAGCTTTCATTGATTACGAGAAAGCGTTTGATTCAGTTGAAACCTCAGCAGTCATGGAGGCATTGCGGAATCAGGGTGTAGACGAGCCGTATGTAAAAATACTGAAAGATATCTATAGCGGCTCCACAGCCACCGTAGTCCACCATAAAGAAAGCAACAAAATCCCAATAAAGAAAGGCGTCAGGCAGGGAGATACCATCTCTCCAATGCTATTCACAGCGTGTTTACAGGAGGTATTCAGAGACCTGGATTGGGAAGAATTGGGGATAAGAGTTAATGGAGAATACCATAGTAACTTGCGATTCGCTGATGATATTGCCTTGCTTACTAACTCAAGGGACCAGCTTCAATGCATGCTCACTGACCTGGAGAGGCAAAGCCGAAGGGTGGGTCTAAAAATTAATTTGCAGAAAACTAAAGTAATGTTTAACAATCTCGGAAGAGAACAGCAGTTTACGATAAGTAGTGAGGCCCTAGAAGTGGTAAGGGAATACATCTACTTAGGGCAGGTAGTGATTGCGGATCCGGATCATGAGATTGAAATAATCAGAAGAATTAGAATGGGCTGGGGCGCGTTTGGCAGGCATTCTCAGATCATGAACAGCAGGTTGCCATTATCCCTTAAGAGAAAAGTTTATAAAAGCTGTGCCTTACCAGTACTCACGTCCGGGGCAGAAACCTGGAGGCTTACGAAAAGGGTTCTACTTAAATTGAGGACGACGCAACGAGCTATGGAAAGAAGAATGATAGGTGTAACGTTAAAGGATAAGAAAGAGCTGATTGGGTGAGGGAACAAACGCGAGTTAATGATATCTTAGTCGAAATCAAGAAAAAGAAATGGGCATGCGCAGGACACGCAAGGAGGAGGGAAAATAACCGATGGTCATTAAGAGTTACGGAATGGATTCCAAGGGAAGGGAAGCATAGCAGAGGGCGGCAGAAAGTTAGGTGCTCGGATGAGATTAAGAAGTTTGCAGGGACAACATGTCCACAATTAGTACATGACCGGTGTAGTTGGAGAAGTATGGGAGAGGCCTTTGCCCTGCAGTGGGCGTAACCAGGCTGCTGCTGCTGCTGCAGCTGCTGCTGATGATGATGGACCACTTGAGGCCACGCAGCGTGTTGTCCATCAGTCGATCAAAGGTGGCAGGGGCGTTACAAAGGCCGAACGGTATTACGTTATATTCATATAAGCCGTCAGGCGTAATGAATGCGGTTTTCTGACGATCGGCTGCAGCCACCGGTACCTACCAGTACCCTGAACGCAAGTCAAGGGACGAGAAGAATTCCGCTCCCTGAAGACTGTCGAGGGCGTCGTCGATGCGCGGCAAAGGGTAGACGTCTTTGTGCGTTACCTTATTTAGCCGACTGTAGTCGACGCAAAAGCGAATAGACCCGTCCTTCTTGCGAACGAGAACGACAGGCGATGCCGATGGACTGTGCGAAGGTTGAATAACGTCACGGCGCAGCATATCCTCGACTTGGGAGGTAATGACACGACGCTCATCGGCAGAGACGTAGTACTAGTAGTATTTGGGGTTTTACGTGCCAAAACCACTTTCTGATTATGAGGCACGCCGTAGTGGAGAACTCCGGAAATTTTGACCACCTGGGGTTCTTTAACGTGCGCCTAAATCTAAGCACACGGGTGTTTTCGCATTTTGCCCCCATCAAAATGCAGCCGCCGTGGCCGGGATTCGATCCCGCGACCTCGTGCTCAGCAGCCCAACACCATAGCCACTGAGCAACCACGGCGGGTGGCAGAGACGCGGTACGGTCGTTGACGTAACGGCTGATGTGAACCGGTGTCAACGTAGTGCTGCACTTTGACGTGCGGCCCAAGTGAGGTGATCAAACGTCGAATGAACTTCTAATGTGGTGCAGGAGATCAAGAAGGTCGGCGCGTTCGGCAGGTGTGAAGGTATCGGCAATGGATCTCTAGAATGCATCTCTGGACTTCTCCTCAAGCGGGGAAATCGAAGATGACTGACCGGAGTCGACATCAAAAGAGTCTCCGGGGACGTCAAACAAAGACGAAGAGTAGAGGAGTTCCACGAAACCAAGGCATTCACCAACGAGCAATATTATAGGCGCACAGAGGGGATTGCAAAAGTATATATTGCTGCATCCGCCGGCCACGTCAAGTGTTGCGAATGGTAGTGGGAGATATTTACGGCTCATGAAGACGTCGGACGTTGCGAAGAGGACCGTTGCATCAGTGATGGCATCACAACAGACTGGTACTACAGCGAAGGAGCCAGGTGGAATATCTGTGTCCTCGCGCACGATAAGTTTAGAAGGGCGGTCACAATCTTCGTGCAAGGGTGCGGTACAAGGGGAAAATTCAACTTCGGCGCGTCCGCAGTCGATCACGGCTTTATGACGAGATAAGAAGTCCCATCCGAAGATGACATCATGCGAGCAGGCGGGAAGAATAATATACTCGACTATGTAAGCAATGCCGTGAATAAGCACACGTACAGTACAGGCTGCTTGCGGAGTGACGTGCTGCGCGCTTGCCGTAGGAAGCGACAGTCAAGAAAGCGACGTGGTCACCTTGTGCAGTGAAAGGCTCAGTTTGGCGGCGATCACAGAAACGACTGCGCCGGTATCCACAAGAGCGAATGCAGGAACACCTTCTACACAAATTTCGACCACGTTAGCAAGACAGGCGCGAGGACTTAGGCAGTTCGTATGGGGCGCAGTTCTTGCCTCGGGAACTGAGACGTTCAGTTTTCCTGGTCAGGTGGTGCGCGTCGCCTACGCATTGGGGAGAGCGAGCGTCGGCGATGCGACGGCGAGTGACGCGAAGGAAATTCTGGAAGGTCAGCACGAGCATACGGTTGGGGGGAAGGAGTGGCGTATTGGCGAAAGGGCTGGCTGCCATACTGGAAGGGCCGAGAGGCGTCGGCGTACGCTTGAGGCCGACCGCGGCAATATCGGGCGACGTGTCCGGGAGTGCAGCAAGAATAACGCATGGGTCGATTGTCAGGCGTCCTCCAAGGATTAGGTCTCGGTGTGGTCCAAGATGCAGCATGGGCTTCCGGTGGCACCGGTTGGGAATGGATTGCGAAAGACGCAGGCGGAGGCCTGCGTACTGCCTGCGCGTGCGTGGGAGGCGCGGCGACAGGCAGGACTGGCTGCGCATAGGTAAGAGGCGTGGCGACAGGCTGCACTGTCAGCGCAGAGTTGAGATTCGTGGCTGCAGGTGGCTGATGGTGTGCGGAAGGGACAACTTGAGCGACCTCTTCGGAAATGAGAGGGCGGAGCGTGTTTGGAGCACGGGAGGTGGGCTCCTGAGTGAAGGGGACTAAAGAAACTTGGCGGGCAACTTCCTCCCGCACGAAGTCCTTGACCCGTTGAAATAATGAGCATGGGTCGTACATGCTGTCAAGGCTTGTCACCAAGTCGTCGCTTCCCAGAGCACGCCGAGTCGAAGCGCGTTGCTTCCTTAACCCATCAGAACTTTGGCATAGGCTGACGACTTCGGACACGGTGCACGGATTCCTGGCTAGGAGCATCTCGAAAGCGCCGTCATCGATGCCCTTCAGTATATGGTGAATTCGCTCAGCTTCGGGCATTGCGGAGTTGACTCGTTTACAAAGGTCTACGCGTCTTCAATGTAGCTCGCGAACGTTTCTGCCGTCTGCTGCGCTCGGGCGTGCAAGCGTTGTTCAGCGCGCCGCTTGCGAACAGCGGGTCGGCCGAACACTTCCGTAAAGGTTGTCTTGAAGGTAGACCATGTGAGTAGGTAACTTTCGTGTTTCTGATACCAGAGTTTGGAAACACCAGCCAGATAACGGATGACGTGGGTTAACTTCGCTGGATCATGCCACTTGTGCGCGCTCGCCCTTTCATAGGACGCCAACTAGTCTTCTACGTCTTCATCGTTTGCACCGCTAAAGATCTTGCGGTCCCGCTGTTGTGGAACGCCGGTGCCAGTGACAGACTGTGGCGACGGTGCCGCTTGGGATGAGCTGTCGGTCATGGCGGACGATAGCGTTCTTGATCGCAGCTGCAGGGTTTCAAGCGCGGGGTTTGAGTCCCAGCACCTCCACCAATTGAGAAGAGGTTTATTGACGACTCCTATTGCAAAAGCGCAGCGACCGGGAACGGCGAAAGAGTAAGAAGCGCTGTCCAAAAAGTCGACAGTAATCAACAGCGCTTGCGGAGCCGAGCCGAGCACACATTGCAACATAATATATTGTCCACAATGAAATGCTTGGGCCGTATTTTGTAACGGTTCGCTTTGGAACGGGTTCGGTCTGGCTGTTATGCCAAGGTGACGTCACACGCAGAAAGAATGGAATGTCGCGGCACGAGGGAGACCAACGAAGGAGCGGCGTTCTGCCGTAATGTTACGTCATCATTTTTGTTTCTACTTTGTGGTCCACAAAGCTAACAGTTCCCTTGGTTTCCTTCGGCGAATTTTCCGCCTCGCACCTATCCCGTTGAAACTACTACAATATATACCATTCGTGTGTTCTAAGCTAAAGTGCGCTTCGCCGATATGGGACCCGTGCACAAGGTCGTTAACACAGTGCTTAGAATCAGCTCAAAACCGGTCAGCTAGGTTTTACTCTATAATTACTATCGCTTAGCCAGCGTTTATCGCATGAAGCAAAATATTCACGTGCCTATTCTTCCTGCCCGACGTCGAATTTCTCGCTTATACCTGTTTCATAAAATATACTACACTAATATTGACCTAGAAAAGACAATTTTTTCGCGTCCGAGCCATTTGTCATTCCATATTGACCATCGAATGAAGGTTGGGGTAGCTCAGTGTAAAAGCAATATATACCTCGAGGCCTTCATCCCGAAAACAAGTCAAGAATGGAATCGGCTTCCCGCCTCTATCGTCACTATCACAGGTCATGATGTGTTCTATTCGGCTATCTGTGATCATTTGTTGCCTCAGTAGCTATTTTTCCTTTTAGTATTGCTACTCCTCTTTGTAATGGCTGTACGGCATTGAGAATAAATAAATGAAATGAAATGAAATTTAACTTGCAACAAGGTATCCAAATCTTCATTTTGGATAATTTCTTTTCTCAGTGTGAATTTTGTTCGGGTACGGGTTCCACACTATGGCAGCATACTAAAGATTGACGTTACTAAAGTTTTATGCGCTGTTATTTTCACACAGGACGGTACTGCAGATAATTTTTTTCACAAGAAACCGAGCATTCGGAAGTTCTTCGCACATGTGTTTTCAATATGACCATTACAATTCAATGCACTTGTAAAGGTTACACTTAGATATTTTACCGTGTCAGTTATTATCTAATCGTTATCGAATATACTAGAACTGAACCTAATGATTATTGTTTTTTATGAGTCATGGTGATATATTCTTTTTTTATTATGATTATTTCCGTTCCCCACATGTCATTCCAACAGTCGGTATTGTTTAGCGCAGAATTTAATCTAAGCCTGTCATCAATTCTTCGCAGGTTCCTTCAAGCTTTCGCGCCAATTTCGTTAATTTAATTCCTATTAAGTAGAGTCCATTCTAAATGGGATGTTTTGTTTTTGTAAGTTTGTATATTCGCACTTGACGACTTTCCTAATTTTTTAGGCTCATTACAGCAAGAAATTTATTTCGCACTATTATTCCATTCGTTTCCTTTTAATACGCACTTTCATTTGCTTCTCTCAGGGCGTTTGTAATTCTGTATTTTGCTCAATGACTTTTGAGCATTCGGTCGTTCACGTGATATGCGGCTCATATGGCTCGCCTCCTGGCTGCTTTTATTGTTTTTCCTCGCAGGTCTTGCCTGCCTCGTTATTTACATTCATTATCTTCCGTAATGGGTGCTGTTGAGGTTGCCACTGCGCAATGACACTTCGCCGTAACTTGTCCTTTCCGCCCATTACCATTCTCGCATGTTTCACGTTCTGTGACCTTTTCCCATCCCACATGTCGTGAGACAGCCCCCTGACGCTCCCAGCGTACTCAGTTGGCATAGCTTTAGCATAGATGAAATTCGGTTTCGCTCATGTCGAATAAACTGAATTCGTGCGTCGCCACATTGAAGAGGTGTGATGGATCATCACAATTGTTAGCTAATTATTAGTGTTCCTCGGTATGCTCCCGTGGCGATCAGAGTTACCTATAGGTCCCAGCTTATGTTCCTGCTCTGGAGTGAAGCCGCTCCTCGCGCGCAGGAGGCAAATGCCACGCGGTGTTACATTTGCTTTTCTGTCCGCTGGTCACGAGCTACAGGCAGCAATTACTCACAAGCACTGAGTGAGATGACACTTTTGAATGCAGGCTGCGCTCGAACGATTGGTGTCGCAGGAGGGGGGGGGGACCCCAAATGTTTAGTTTCATGTATATACATACACGCACACATATATACACACGCACGAGCGAACATTTAAGGAGGACTACCCCCCTCAAACCCTCTAAATGAAATCCTGACTACGCCTGTGGCTCGAGCAGCTCAAAAGTTCGTGTGCAACGCGTGTTACCTTGCAACAGAAAGCGCTGCAATGTTTTTCAACATGGATATGAAGTTTTCTCGCGGAGTCCAGAACGCAATATTTTATTGTTTTCATTTTATTTGTTTATTGACAAAACAATGCTCAAGAGCGGCTTGTCTTGGTGTCAAGCAAAAGGCGGCACTAAAAGCCACATGACTAGGCCTTCCACACCAGACAACACGCGCAGCAGACAGCATGAGCGCAACATGCTTCAAAACACCAGTGTAAAATATGAAAAAAAATACAAATTCATATGCACGTGCAGGGTATCAAACACGATAAAGCAATACAAGGAAGAATGACAGAATAAGTCGTCAACACATTCATCATCAACGTGGCACATAAGTATTAAAACCAATGGACTACAATTGGACTGAAGAGAAAAAAAAAACAACCGTAGACCAAAATTACAACTGTTGGAGGAAGTGCATTTTAGTTAGTTTTCTGAAAGCAGGCAAAGAAGGAGAACTCTCCATTGTATCTAAAAACGATGGATAACAACTCACAAAGTTCGGAATTCGCCATTTTAATAATTGCATACCGTATCTAGTTCTCCTTCTTATCTTTACGGTGTTTTTTTTCTCCAATGATATGGTGTCTCCGTATTTGTATATGCATGAAAGAACAGCTCACGATTTGCTTTCGATTCCGGAAAAATCAATTCCAACGAACGCTGTTTATACAACAATTCTATATGAAGTATCCGGTTCTCGGTAAAGCATAGGGATTTAGGGTCACGAATAGATAGGTTTAGAAAGAGTCCTATACTTTCCTTCTGCGTTATGTATAAACGTTCCAAATTATACTTTGATGTAGCCCCCCCCCAAACTTGTCTATATTGTATACGAGAATGTATTGTGCTAGAATAAAGTTGTTTATTCTTACTGGCACCAATGTCCAAACTCTATTTAGCATTGAATTTTTTTAGCAATGATACGTTTTATAAAATTCACGTGACTTGTCAATTGAAGATTTTCATGAAATAGTACCCCTAAAAACTTGTATTCTGAAGCCTGCTTTAATGTACATGATTTAGACGTTATAGAGCTATGAAGGTGAACTGCTTTATTATGAATGAAAACACACTGTATTTTGGTTTTCCTAACACTCAATACTAGTTTATTTGTATCTAAGCAGCAGGAGAAATTTTGAAGCCATAAATTAACAGTACGAGGGAAAGAGAAAAGGTTATCAGATGTGAAAAAACATTCGTGTCATCTGCGTAGAGGACAATGTATGGGGTAAGGAGGATGTTGACAATATTGTTTATATACAGCAAGAATATTGTTGGTCCTAATATATATCCTTGCCGAACTCCATAACTTATGAGTTCAATATCCGACTGTGCACTATTGATTACAATGAACTGAGTATGGTTAGGCAGGAAGTACGCAGTAACTTAAGTGGAAGTCCTCTTATTTCATAATATGGTGTCTTTGCGTACAGTTTGGGATCTTTGGTAGAATCGAAGGCTTTGTTAAATCTAAGAAAATACTAATTGTGTACTGTTGATTTTCTATATTAGTTACAATTTCTTCTCTGATGTTTAATAATGCTGACTCAGTCGACTTGCCTTGCTGAAATCCGTACTGAGATTTGGATATTAGGTTGTGCTTTCAAAAGTGCTGAATTATTCTAGAGTTTATAACTTTCTCTGCTATTTGGAAAATAGCGGAAGTACCGATATTGGTCTGTAGTTAGAATTACAGTCAAGCCATGTTTATGCCATCTTATGCCATCTTTATGCCATGTTTAAGCCATCTCTACAGTCAACCAGCATTATGCATTACTGAAACCCCAGCAACTTTCATTTTATCCGGAATTATTCCTGTCAACAAAATATGTATTCATAAAGTGGCAAACTACGTCGGATAGCAAATCTGAAGCCGCTTTAATTGGGGCTGCTTTAATGCCATCGAAACCACAGGAAACTTTTAGGCTGTTAATAATACCAGCAATTTAAGCTTGGGATGCCGGGTAAATAAATAAAGTTTGTGGAAAACTGTTTTCAATGTATGTTTCAAAATTCTCACAGTTGGTCCCTTCCGAGGCTTGAAAAGTCAAAAAGTGGTGTTTAAACTCAATAGCGGGAGCCTTACCACTTAATCTCTGTCATTCTATTTTCATTTTTTTAGGGAGGTCAGTTCGCGTTTTCCGTGGTATGTCTCTGATAGTGCACCAGGTTTTCTGAGGGTCGCGATGTATGTCGGCAAACTTATTAGTATAGTAAGAAATTGGGGAGTTCTTAATATTCGAGCTCAGCTTGTTTATAAACTTTTTAAATTCTATAAGCATTGCAAAGTGTCTGTGTCTTATAAATTTATGGAAGAGGTAATGTTTTTCTTTTATTAGACGCAGTAGATCTCGGTTTATATAAGGTTTTCTTGGTTTCTTTTTTATTTGATTGGTCACGCACGATCACATGCTCCAATAGTTTTATCATAAAATGCATCATAGAGGTCTTAGGATTAGTCTCTTGCATTTATCTGTCTGAGTCAATCAACGATACAGGTTGTCAAAAGTTATCAATACAACTCCATGACATAGGCGTAGCAGCAATTCTTGTCGCTATGGATGTCACCCTATGCACCGAGCGTTTCGGAAGAAAACGATAAAGAAAACTATGATCACTGGTAGCAGTAGTAAGTACACAAGCATTAATATCGTTTTTATCAAGATTTGTGAGGCATAGGTCAATCAGAGACTCAGATGGGCCGTTATGCGTTTCGAAACATCAATAACATTCGAAAAACCATTTTACGATATCATATCGACAAATTCTCTCACTAAATCTGTTTGGTTTAATATATTTACAACGAAATCACCTAGAATAATTACTGCCGATTTCAAAGATAAAACATTCAAACATTCGTTCCAAAAAGCGGTAAATTTGTTCAAAGGATCCATAGGGCGGGTGGTAGATAAGTGCAAGTGTGAATGCGTTAGCTGTGCTGCAAGGGACCCAAAATCTGGATTAACAACAGACTATTCGGGTATAACATAATATGAAAATTATATATATATATATATATATATATATATATATATAGACACGTGTACTTGTTTGTCTTAATCGTTTCACCGCCTAACAGATGTTATCGTACAGCGCAGGACGCGCCTGCATGTATCGGAATTTTCTGGAATGTGATCGATGCATCCATCCGCTGTCTGTGACCGAGCCTTGTGTAATCTGATCGCATGTGTGCGCGACGCGAATAATGTAGTACTTTGTAGAAGGCACGTGAGTCCCAGCGATTACTCTGGAACATTCGACGACTGATGTATAAAAGCGGACGCGCTTGACCCGCTGATCAGATTTTCGACGATCGCCGACCGTGTTCACCGCTATCATTGTGCTATAAGTGTAGCCTGTTTTTGTGGGCACTGGTTCGCCTAATAAAAGTTAGTTTTGTCCTTCACAGTATTGCTACTGTGTTCTTCAACGTCACCACCACGTGACAATATAAAGGGCCAGGCCACCACCCGTCCTGCTTTTCTACAGAGTGCCTCGCAATTGTAGCCATCGAGCTGCATGACAATTCTGTCACAACTTAACCAAGTTTCACTGAACGCGAGTACATGGATATTGTAGTATACAGAAGACAAAAAAAAAGTCGAGTTCTTCCTCTCTATTCCTTAAGCTATGCGCATTTAAATGTATGATTTAAGTGACACAATAAGGATGATTAAGAAACCTTCATACAAGTGTGATAGACAATATATATATATATATATATATATATATATATATATATATATATATATATATATATATATATATATATATATATATGAGCACGTTTTGGCTCCCGAAACCAGACGAATAATGATGTTAGCCAAGAGGGCAATCGTGCCCACAGTTATGTGAGTGACCGTTAACCCTGACCGTCATTGCTGCTGCACGTTGTCGACATATGCGGTAAAAGAGAGTAGATGTAAACGCATTTCAAATATTCGCATGCAAACATTTTATGCAGAGCTTAGCTTTTTCACTTACGCAGCAGATCTGCAAGTGAAAAAACATGCAAGATGCACAAGATTCTAGATCAAATCTTTTTCGTGCAAGAGAATGAATGAGCAATGGCTCGTGGCAGCAGGGGATAAGTTCTGGTTCTAGCAAGCTTGGAGGGGGGGGGGTGGAGAATTCAACGCCACTGGAAAGGCGAAAAGGTATTAAGAATACCAACAGGCGATTTCTATTTTTTTTTATCGCGCTAACCACATAAGATGGCAATCTTGCAAAGTACTTATTCACACATGACAGCTTGTTATATTGCAACACATTTTTATCTCTTCATACTACACAGGTTAATTTACTATAACACAACGTTTATTAAACATACAAAGCGAATTTTACATTCCTCACGTTGACTACGGTTGTTCGAACAAGCAACTTATTGCAGGCGGTGAATGCCGAAGCTATGACAGCTGTCTGGTCCGCGGGAGCACGCGATGTTTTCGCTCACCACAATACAATCAACACCAGCACCTCAATTCACCTTACATGAGAAATCATAACGATGAGAAAAAATTAAAAGAAAAACAGGCAAGAGAAAAGCCCGGGTGCAGTGGCCAAATTGTATCTGCTAGTATTTACACTGTTTCGAACACGCTGTTCTACAGCCGCACAGCCCGAACAATCGTACAAGCAACACAGCTGATTGGGCGAGTTGGTAAGTTAACATTCGCGGCGCATATGTGCAGCGCCACACAGACGTGTATTTCATTCTGTGTCCCGCCTATGTGCCGCGCTGCACATATGCACCAAAAATTGCTCAAGTGAGCACCCTCTCATGCCAGGAGTAAGCATTTCGGCGTGTACAGGAGTGTTACTCGAGATAAATGCTGATTTGGTGTAAAGAAGCCGAACTCACCTCTGTAACCAAGGCGAACGCAACTCGCATATCCTGGCCCCTTTCGGAGCCAGCCGGTCTCGTCCATCCGCACGGCACTGCGTAAAATGCTTTGCCGACCTTCCGTGAGGTTTGTGCAGTTTGGTGTGCCGTACCCCGTCGTACTGGACCCCAAGTGTCAAAATTATGCGTTTCGTACAACCTAACCAAGGTAATTAACTTAATATCGTATAATACCTTACCTGCAACCCAGAGCCGTTCGGTGCTACGGACACTCGGCGGTCCGCTGATTGCAATTTCGATGGCACTGATGGAAACGAGCTGGCGCCGCGTCCGTAAAGTTGGCTTTGCAGCGACGAAGTTGAACAGTTTACGTCATTTTGCACTGCGTGATAGCTCTCGGCGAATACCGGTGCGAGCTGCGCCGGAAAATATATGCGCAACTCTGCTCCGTCTGGAAGCATATACAGAAAGACTAGGCCGGTGACAAGGCCATGCGTCAGCCGGCGTGTCAACGGCCGTGTGCATTACACCCCTTTGATAACTGATTTTCTGGTGGTCGTGGGCTATCGTGCCTCTGAAATAGATAATAAAAGCAGCGGCAGGAAACGATGCTCCCGAAAAAAATCAGTAGAGAGTGCTGAAGTTAACTAATATATAAACAAAACAAAACGAAGGAAAGAAAGGGAGGGATAAAACCACTATGAAACCAAACTACGTATGGCCTATTGCTTGGAGATCGGAGACGCGAACGTTTCAGCTGTTCGAGCCACAGGCCTAGACAGGATTTCATTTTGAGGGACCGAGGGGGGCGGTCCTGCTTATATGTACATTCCTGCGTGTGCTTGTATATGTGTGTGTATATGTGTACATACAAACTGAAAATTTGGGGGGTTCGCACCCCTCCGGCTACACTAATCGTTCGAGCGTAGCCTGCATTCAAAAGTGCCACCTTGCTCAGCGCTTGCGAATAACTGCCGCATGTAGTGCCTCCTGCGCGCGCAAGGAGCGGCTTCATTGCAGAGCTGGAACATAACGGCAGATCTATGCGCAACTCTGCACCCAGCGGGAGCATGTACAGGGATTCTACACGGCGTTTTCCACAGTACCCCTTTATTTTCCATTCCACACCCTCGCCGCTAACACGCCTTCGGTGGTGGCTGCGCACACCCGCATTACCCCTTGTCCCCTTTAGGAGAACCCTACCTATATATACGGTGCCGAGGAATGCATATGTCACCTTGAAAAATAGAAGTCTACTTGTGGAAACCTTGGCTACCCTTTTTATCGTTCTCGTTTTGTTCAGTGTCTTCAATTTGCAGCTCCCGCCTTCCCCGTGTATTCCCTGGATCATTGCCACAGAGTCATCTTGAAAGGCTGTTCTTTTTTTACGAGCTCCTTCAGCTTGGCTTTCACCAAGCTTCACAGACAAGCTAATGCAGTATTTCGCACCATTCGTGTTTTCACTGTGGGTTACTTGATATTGAATTGCGAAAAGGCGACAGTAGTCAGAACAAGAACACCCGCACAACAGCAGACGGGGCTGAAGGCCATGCCACGTGCAGGATCAAAACACCACAGACTTTTCACTCTTAATAAGCAGTGCGATAAACACGCGCCTTGTAGGGATTCTTTCGTAAAATAAATCCGGTGGATTCACTCATGCATTTACCCTCGCGCAACACAGAGAGATAAGCAGTGAATGAGTCAATAAAGATCATAAGGAGTGATGAGGTATTATATGGTTGTTATCACGGTTGATATTGGTTTGGCGCGGTGGGATAAGGGGCTAAAAGCGATAAAGCTGATTTAGACCGATAAAGGTTTTAAGAATGTCATCGTATCCAATAACGTTGTTAAGAATTGATAAGGACCAGATTGATTGCGATAAGGTTGATAACGACCTATATGTGTTGTTAAAGGGCGCATAGAACATCATAGGTTTCATAGCAACCGATAAGGGTTGATAAGTTTCTGATCGAGTCCGATAAGGTTCATAACCACTGATAAGGGTTTTACAGGTTGGATTAAATTTCATGAGTGTTATTAGCAGCGGGATGCATGGAAGTGAGGAATTATAACAATCTATCTCATCCTTAGACAACTCCAATGGAGTTCCAGCATAATTTCATATTTCTTCCTAAAACATTGAAATGCAATCAGCAGAAATTTTATAACGATTGATGATATTGCGCAATATCAAGAGATATTCAAACTTGTTATTATTCTTTAAGCATCTACTCTCAAGGTTATTGTGGAATTTTTTTTTTGACTTCATTCATCTGAATCCTAACCACATTAAACCACAAGTAAATAGGCTGTGTGGAATTTTGAGCGAACTTGGTTATGTGCATGTTAGCAAATCAACGTACGATGTTCTGGTTAACAATAATCGACCATAAGTTATTTCATTAAAGTAAACAGAAGAGTATAAATACCAATCAACTTTAGCTATTTCTTCATAAAGAATACTACAGGATATTTTGCAGTACCCTCTTGAAGTTGGCGGGAGCCCCAACGCACAGGAGGCCATACTTTCCCCATTTCCAGGAGGGGCACACAAAAAGAACCAGACAAGATACTGAGAACAGATATTACATTTGAAAACAGCAGAGTAAACCCAGAGAATGCACCAACTCCATCAAATATAAAAATATAGAAAATAATCTCCGATGCTTTACTTCTTTTTAAGGGCTTACACCGCTATATTGCTTAACCATATTAAGGTATGCCGCGACGCCGTCAAGATTCAAATTTTCTGTATGTCATCATATACATGTCACTAAGTGATAATTTATGAGTTCGTGTCTGGCAATGCATTTGGACGCTTCCGAGAACAATGTGAGTCAGAAAAGTTCCCTTAAGCATATGTAAGTATGTATGCACACACACACACACACATATATAGCCTTATTTTGCAGCCTGTAAGAGACTCCTTTTAGTGTTGCTACAACCAAATAACGCCGTCGAAGCTGTCATCTATGGACCGTCATCGCTTAACTATCCTCTTGGTGCTCTTGCTCCAAAGAGCCAACTCAAGCACCGAGAAGCCACCGATGAAAGAAATCCAAGGGTATGACTTGCAAAGGGTAATGCTTTATACGGAAGACCTTGAGGCAGCCGAATTTTTTATAGCACTTTATTCGAACATTTTCACGTTATAGCAATGGTTAAAAGCGAACGCACATGCAATGAGAATCGCAGGAACTTGGTTGGCGTTACACTTTTTAGCCAATTTTGCACTGAATGAAAGTCATAAACCGGGCACTAAGATACCTCTCCAAATCACGAGAGGTTCGAATATTCTTGGCATTTGCTGGAATGTGGGATAGTTTGTAGGTTTTTAACATGGTATGTATTTTCGGATGTGCACACAATAGATAAAGACCACCCGCCGTGGTTGCTCAGTGGCTATGGTGTTGGGCTGCTGAGCACGAGGTCGCGGGATCGAATCCCGGCCACGGCGGCCGCATTTCGATGGGGGCGAAATGCGAAAACACCCGTGTGCTTAGATTTAGGTGCACGTTAAAGAACCCCAGGTGGTCAAAATTTCCGGAGTCCTCCACTACGGCGTGCCTCATAATCAGAAAGTGGTTTTGGCACGTAAAACCCCAAATATTATTAATAGAAAAAGACCCAAACATTGTCCCTGCATGGTGCCACTAGTATTTTACAGCCGCTAAGCACGAAATGATAGCACATACTGTGGAAACAGCTTCAACAGAGTTCGTTATGGAGAATATTTGCGGTGTTATTTAGATTATCAATACTTCTTACGATTGCTGCGTAATTGGCCATAAATTGTGTATGTTATGACTGGTGTTATAATCATTATTTTAATGTACATATTGTTAGAAGGAACGAGACACAAGCGTAGTAATGGTATGTACAAGTGCCGATTGTTTAATAATTAGATTGAGGAGGCACGCTGATTGTTCGGGCTCCTCTCTTGCTCTCCCCTCTTATTTTTTTGAAACTTAGGAAGGTACGCAGTGGTACGTACTGAGTGACCAAGCTTTACTGGTTTACCTTAGCCCGAATTATTCACCGCAGCCTGCTTTCACATTGTGGTGACGGTGAAGTACCAGACAGCCGCAAAACGGTGAATAACAAATTTAACGCTTTATTGGCGAACCTTCACCGAGCAAGATATGCGACACTCAAAGCACAAGGAAAGCTGCAAGAGCCGTCATCTATATCGTAATCGCATCCATAGGTCAAGCGCATTTGCTATTTGTACCTGACTAATTGACTGTTATAGCGTAATCGCTAGTGCTCGCGTAAGCTCCAGAATATACAACACTGTTCGCGATCATGTAAGAACAGAACTTGAGGCTTTCAATATAGCTGTTTTAGGCACATATAACAATCTACACTAAAACTGTACGCACTTTAGTTAAAAATGAGCACTGAAATTCGCGGTTTATACATAAGCATGCGCAAGTATAGTTTGATTCCAGAGTAGCTTTTACGCTGCATAGTGCGTTTGTAATAGAGAAGTAGATCCATACACTAGCTTTTCAAGCCAACTTTAAAAATTTATTCAAGGAAATAACAACACGCTGTGCAAGTGAAAGTGCGCCCGTCGACAGCTTGATGCATGATGTCTGCCTAGGTGAAGGAAAATGGTGGAAGCCGGGACTAACGAGCACACCGTCGAGGTTTTCTTGCCTAAACTTGTTTTTTCTGACGCTGAATGCAGACACTCTCAGTTGTACGAACGTCGGTTTAATGAATATTTCAGAACCACAAACATTTGGAAAATTCCCGGCGGTATTTCTATGCATGGCAGGCAAAAATATTTCAGCTAAACGGATGTACTAGTATGTGAGCGAGCAGACAGACTAACTGAAAGGTGAACGTTAAAAGAGGCTGAAATCAAGGACAAATTGATGCTAATAAAAATTTATAGAAAGAAAATTAAGGAGAAATGAACACCGATTTGACATAGACAATAAAGAGAATGATTAGCAGTGTAATCATTTTGTTTCAACTGAGAAGAGGTTTATTGACGGCTCCTAATGCAAAAGCGCAGCGACCGGGAACGTTGAGACAGCCCGAAGCACTGTCCAAAAAGGCGACAGTAATCAACAGCGGGAGTGGAGCCGAGCCGCGCGCTGGCGATGCGGCTGTGCCGCGAGGCGCGCCATCTTCTTCACAATCTCCCCCCGGACAAAAAGAGCCATCCTGGCGCCTTAAGAATTAGGAGGCAGAGGGTCGTGGTAGGGCTTGAGACGCGAGACATGGACAATGTCACGTCCACGCCGGCGCAAGTCTTCAGGTGGTGACAGTGCCTCAATTAAAAAATTCACAGGAGATGTTTGCTCCAAGACTAGGTAAGGCCCTTCGAATTTGGGACGAGTTTCGAGGAAAACCCTGGAATCTGGACAGGCACGGACAACCACACAAGAACGGCTGGAGCGTAGGTTGTGTTTGGAAGCGTGTCGGTGCGGTTTTCTTTCTAGCGCTGCTTTTGCTCTGCCGTAAAGGAGCGCGCTAGCCGGCGGCATTCTTCGGCTTGTCGGGCGACGTCGGACACAGGTAGACACTCGGAGGCGTCAGAAGTGTATGGAAGGAGCGTGTCGATGTTATTCGTAGGCTCGCGGACATACAGGAGGAAGAAAAGTGAAAATCTCGTAGTAGCCTGGATCGCGGTGTTGTACGCGAACGTGATGAATGGAAGCATGCGGTCCCAGTTGCCATGATCAGATGCCACGTACATCGCCAGCATGTTACCAAGTGTGCAGTTAAATCGGTCTATGAGGCTGTTATTCTGGGGATGGTATGCCGTGCTTGTCCGATGAATAATACGGCATTCCGAGAGCAAACTTTCAACGACTTCGGAGAGGTAAAGCGCCACCTCGATCGCTGAGGAGTTCTCGAGGTGTGCCGTGTCGAAGCACGAAGCGATGTAGGACGATAAACGCTACATCCCGCGCTGTAGCACTTGGTAAAGCTGCAGTTTCGGCGTTGCGTGTCAAGTGATCAACAGCAACTACGATCTACCGATTGCCGTCTGGCGTCATAGGAAGCGGGCCATATAGATCCATGCCGATCGCGATCGAAGGGTTTGGCAGGGCACGGGAGTGGTTGCAAGGCACCAGACGGGCGTAAAGCGGCGATTTGCGGCATGGACAGTCAAGACAGCACCGAGCAAATTTTTGTACAAAATTGTACATGCCGCGCCAGTAGTAGCGGTGGCGAATTCGTTCGTACGTCTTGAAGACTCCGGCGTGGCCACACTGTGGATCGTTGTGGAAAGCGGCACACATTTGTGACCTTAAGCTGCGGGGAGTCACCAGAAGCCACCGACGGTCTTCAAGAGAGTAATTGCGTCTGTGGAGCAGCTCGTCACGCTCTAGACTCGTCCGCAGGCCGAGTCTAGAGCTAAAGGTGAACGAGACCGGGCGTCTGCGTCGGAGTGTGTTCGCCCACTGCGGTATACGACGCGAATATCGTACTCCTGGATGCGTAATGCCCAACGGGCTAGGCGGCCAGTGGGATCGTTTAAGTTGGCAAGCCAGCAAAGCGCGTGGTGATCTGTGACCAAGTCGAATGGGCGCCCGTACAGGTATGGTCGGAACTTGCCAAGTATTCGGGGTAGCCGGGTTTTCGTTAGGCGAGGACGGTGCCGAGACCGACCACGCTGGCATCTGTGTGTACCTCAGTTGCAGCTGAGGGGTCGAAATGGCGAAGAATTGGTGGCGAGATGAGAAGACGAGGCAGCGTAGCAAAGGCGGAGTCACATGCTGGGGACCAGGAGGAGAGGGTGGTGTCACCGCGCAGAAGCTGAGTCAATGGCGCCATGATCGATGCGAAATTCCGAACAAAGCGCTGGAAATATAGGCATAGGGCCACAAAGCTTCGAAGTTCTTTGATGGTCTGAGGCTTCGGAAACAGCGACTGCTCGAAGTGTTGCAGGATAGGGTAGAACGCCGTGCTTGGATACAACGTGGCCTAAAATGGTGAGCTCTCGGGCGGCGAAGCGGCACTTCTTGAGGTTGAGTTGGAGGCCAGCGTTCTTTAGACAGGTCAAAACAAGTGTGAGGCGGAGCAGGTGAGTCGGAAAATCAGGCGAGAAAACCACGACATCGTCGATCTAACACAGACATATGGACCGCTTGAAGCCACGCAGCGTGTTGTCCATGAGTCATTCAAAGGTGGCTGGGGCGTTACAAAGGCCGAACGGCATTACGTTAAATTCATACAAGCCATCAGGCGTAATGAATGCGGTTTTCTGGCGATCGGCTGCAGCCATCGGTACCTACCAGTACCCTGAACGCAAATCAAGAGAAGAGAAAAATTCTGCTCTCTGAATACTCTCGAGGGCGACGTCGATGCGCCGCAAAGGATAGACGTCTTTGCGCGTAACCGTATTTAGCCGACAGTAGTCGACGCAAAAGCGAATAGACCCGTCCTGCTTGCGAACGAGAACGACAGGCGATGCCGAGGGACTGCGCGAAGGTTGAATAACGTCACAGCGCAGCATACCCTCGACTTCGCTGGTAATGACACGACGCTCTTCAGCAAAGACGCGGTACGGTCGTTGGCGTAACGGCTGATGTGAACCGGTGTCAATGTAGTGTTGCACTTCCGACGCGTGGCCCAAGTGAGGTTGTGGAACGTCGGATGAACTTCTAACGTGGTACAGGAGATCAAGAAGGTCGGCGCGTTCGGAAGGTGTGAAGGTATCGGCAATGGCACTCTAGAATGCATCCCTGGACGTCTCCTCAAGCGCGGAAATCGAAGATGACTGGCCGGAGTCGACATCAAAAGAGTCTCCGGGGACGTCAACCAAAGACGAAGAGTCGAGGAGTTCCACGAAGCCAAGGCATTCACCAACGAGCAATGTAATAGGCGCACAGAGGGGATTGCAAAAGTGTATATTGCGGCAGCCACCGGCCATGTCAAGTGCTGCGAATGGTAGTGGGAGAGAGTTACGGCTCATGTAAACGGCGGACGTTGTGAAGAAGAGCGTTGCAGCAGTGATGGCATCGCATGAGACGTGTACGAGAGCGAAGGAGCCAGGTGGAATATTTGTGTCCTCGTGCACGGTAAGTTTAGAAAGACGGTCACAATCTTCGTGCAAGAGTGCGGTACAAGGGGAAAATTCTACTTCGGCGCGTGCGCAGTCGATCACGGCTTTATGACGGGATAAGAAGTCCCATCCGAAGATGACGTCATGCGAGCAGGTAGGAAGAACAATGCACTCGACTATGTAAACAATGCCGTGAATAAGCACACGTACAGTACAGGCTGCTTGCGGAGTGACGTGCTGCGCGCTTGCCGTAGGAAGCGACAGTCAAGAAAGCGGCGTGGTCACCTTGCGCACAGAACGGCTCAGTTTGGCGGCTATCACAGAAACGACTGCGCCGGTATCCACAAGAGCGAATGCAGGAACACCTTCTACACAAATTTCGACCACGTTAGCAAGACAGGCGCGAGGACTTAGGCAGTTCGTATGGGGCGCAGTTCTTGCCTCGGGAACTGAGACGTTCAGTTTTCCTGGTCAGGTGGTGCGCGTCGCCTACGCATTGGGGAGAGCGAGCGTCGTGCGATGCGATGGCGAGCGACGCGAAGGAAATTCTGGAAGGTCAGCACGAGCATACGGTTGGGGGGTAGGAGTGGCGTATTGGCGAAAGGGCTGGCTGTCATATTGGAAGGTCCGAGAGGCGTCGCCGTACGCTTGAGGCCGACAGCTGCAATATCGGGCGACGTGTCCGGGAGTGCAGCAAGAATAACAGATGGGACGATTGTCAGGCGTCCTGCAAGAATTAGGTCTCGGTGCGGTCCAAGATGCAGCATGGGCTTCCGGTGGCACCGGTTGGGAATGGGTTGCGAAAGACGCAGGCGGAGGCCTGCGTACTGCCTGCGCGTACGTGAGAGGCGCGGCGACAGGCAGGACTGGCTGCGCATAGGTGAGAGGCGTGGCGACAGGCTGCACTGCCAGCGCAGAGTTGAGATTCGTGGCTGCAGGTGGCTGATGGTGTGCGGAAGGGACAACTTGAGCGACCTCTTCGGAAATGAGAGGGCGGAGCGTGTTTGGAGCACGGGAGGTGGGCTCCTGAGTGAATGGGACTAAAGAAACTTGGTGGGCAACTTCCTCACACACGAAGTCCTTGACCCGCTGAAATAATGAGCATGGGTTGTACATGCTGTCAAGGCTTGTCACCAAGTCGTCGCTTCCCAGAGCACGCCGAGTCGAAGCGCGCTGCTTCCTTAACTCATCAGAACTTTGGCATAGGCTGACGACTTCGGACACAGTGCCCGGATTCTTGGCTAGGAGCATCTCGAAAGCGCCGTCGTCGATGCCCTTCAGTATATGGTGAATTCGTTCAGCTTCGGGCATTGCGGCGTTGACTCGTTTACAAAGGTCCACGCGTCTTCAGTGTAGCTCGTGAACGTTTCTGCTCTCTGCTGTGCTCGGGCGCGCAAGCGTTGTCAGCGCGCAGCTTGCGAACAGCGGGTCGGCCGAACACTTCCGTAAAGGTTGTCTTGAAGATTGACAATGTGGGTAGGTCACTTTCGTGCTTGTGATACCAGAGTTGGGCAACGCCAGCCAGATAATAGATGACGTGGGTTAACTTCGCCGGATCATCCCACCTGTTGTGCGCGCTCACCCGTTTTTAAGACGCCAACCAGTCTTCTACGTCTTCGTCGTCTGCACCGCTGAAGATCTTGGGGTCCCGTTGTCGTGGAACGCCGGTTCAAGTGACGGACTGTGGCGACGGTGCCGTTTGGGATGAGCTGTCGGTCATGGCGGGCGATAGCGTTCTTGCTCGCAGCTGCAGGGATTCAAGCAACGGGGTTTGAGTCGCGGCACCTCCACCAATTCAGAAGAGGTTTATTGACGGCTCCTATTGCAAAAGCGCAGCGACCGGGAACGGCGAGACACCCCGAAGCACTGTCCAAAAAGTCGACAGTAATCAACAGCGCGAGCGGAGCCGAGCCGAGCGTTGATGATGCGGCTGTGCTGCGAGGCGCGTCTTCTTCTTCACACAACTAAATAATAAAATACTGCTGAAAAAACTTCTCTGAATATAGCCTAACCCTAATCTAAATCTGTAGAGTGCAGCTGCGGCTAATATCTATCTATGGTGTGCGTATCGTCTACACGGTAAAAATTAGTGGTCAGTTGGCTCATTTTCCTTATAATTGTGGCATAGACGGACATCTTCTGACCAGCTCTATGTAAATAAAAATTCAATTGCGGTATGCGATAGCGTACTATGGTGTATGTAACTTTCAACTGCCCAGAATGACACCACTGTTTACTCTAGCCAAAATAGAGATGTTCAAAGTCTGGAGAAGCAAAATCTGGAGACCTAACTATTCCATTATTGTGAGAAAATGGTCGTGTTCAGATCTTGGAAAAAATTATTTACCACTACAAGTAATATTTCAGCACACATTGCAACATAAAATATTGTCCACAATGAAATGCTTGGGCGGTATTCTGTAACGGTTAGCTTTGGAACCGGTTCGGTCTGGCTGCTACGCCAAGGTGACGTCACTCGGAGAAAGAATGGAATGTCGCGGCGCGAGCGAGACCAACCAAGGAGCGGCGTTCTGCCGCAATGTTGCGTCATAATTTTTGTTTGTACTTTGTGGTCCACAAAGCTAACAGTTCCCTTGGTTTTCTTTGGCGAATTTTCCACCTCGCACCTATTCCGTTGAAACTACTACATATAAACCATTCGTGCGTTCTAAACTAAAGTGCGCTTCAGCGATCTGGGACCCGTACACAAGGTCGTTAACACAGTGCTTAGAATCAGTTGAAAACCGGTCAGCTAGGTTTTACTCTCTAATTACTATCGCTTAGCCAGCGTTTCTCGCATGAAGCAAAATATTCACCTACCTCTTCTTCCTGCCCGACGTCGAATTTCTCGCTTATACCTGTTTCATAAAATATACTACACTAATAATTACCTAGAAATGACAATTTTTTCGCGTCCGAGTCATTTGTCATTCCATATTGACCATCGAATGAAGGTTGGGGTAGCTCATTGTAAAAGCAATATATACCTCGAAGCGTTCGTCCCGAAAACAAGCCAAGAATGGAATCGGCTTCCCGCCTCTATCGCCACTATCACAGGTCATGATGCGTTCTATTCGGCTATCTGTGATCATCTGTTGCCTCAGTAGCCATTTTTCCTTTTAGTATTGCCACTCCTCTTTGTAATGCCTGTACGGCATTGAGAATAAATAAAGGAAATGAAATGAAATATAACTTGCAACAAGGTATCCAAATCTTCATTTTGGATAATTTCTTTTCTCACTGTGAATTTTGTTCTGGTGCGGTTTCCACACTATGGCAGCGTACTAAAGATTGACGTTACTAAAGTTTTATGGGCTGTTATTTTCGCACAGGACGGTACTGCAGAAAATTTTCTTCACAAGAAACCGAACATTCGGAATTCCTTCGCAAATGTGTTTTCAATATGCCCATTACAATTCAATGCACTTGTAAAGGTTCCACTTAAATATTTTACCGTATCAGTTATTATCCAATCGTTATCGAATGTACTAGAACTGAACCTAATGATTATTGTTTTTTATGAGTCATGGTGATATATTCTTTTTTTATTATGATTAATTTCCGTTCCCCACATGTCACTCCAACAGTCGGTATTGTTTAGCGTAGAATTTAATCTAAGCATGGCATCAATTCTTCGCAGGTTCCTTCAGGCTTTCGCGCCCATTTCGTTAATGTAATTCCTGTTAGGTAGAGTGCATTCTAAATGAGATGTTTTGTTTTTTGTAAGTTTGTATAATCGCACTTCCTGACTTTCTTAATTTTTTTACGCTCATTACTGCAAGAAATTTATTTCGCACTATTATTGTATTCGTTTCCTGGTAATACGCACTTTCATTTGCTTCTCTCAGGGCGTTTGTAATTCTGTATTTTGCTCAATGACTTTTGAGGATTCGGTCGTTCACGTGATATGCGGCTCATATGGCTCGCCTCCTGGCTGCTTTTATTGTTTTTCCTCGAAGGTCTTGCCTGCCTCGTTATTTAAATTCATTATCTTCCGTAATGGGCGCTGTTGAGTTTGCCACTGTGCAATGACCCATCACCGTATCTTGTCCTTTCCGCGCATTACCATTCGCGCATGTTTCACGTTCTGTCACCATTTCCCATCCCACATGTCGTGAGACAGCCCCCTGACGCTCCCAGCGTACTCAGTTGGCATAGCTTTAGCATAGATGAAATTCGGTTTCGCTCATGTCGAATAAACTGAATTCGTGCGTCGCCACATTGAAGAGGTGTGATGGATCATCACAATTGTTAGCTAATTATTAGTCTCCCTCGGTATGCTGCCGTGGGGATCAGAGTTGCGCATAGGTCCCCGCTTATGTTCCTGCTCTGGAGTGAAGCCGCTCCTCGCGCGCAGGAGGCAAATGCCACGCGGAGTTACATTTGCTTTTCTGTCCGCTGGTCACGAGCTACAGGCAGCAATTACTCACAAGCACTGAGTGAGATGACACTTTTGAATGCAGGCTGCGCTCGAACGATTGGTGTCGCAGGAGGGGGGGGGGACCCCAAATGTTTAGTTTCATGCACATACATACCCGCACACGTACATACGCACGAGCAAACATTTAAGGAAGACTAGCCCCCTCAAACCCTCTAAATGAAATCCTGACTACGCCTGTGGCTCGAGCAGCTCAAAAGTTCGTGTGCAACGCGTGTTACCTTGCAACAGAAAGCGCTGCAATGTTTTTCAACATGGATATGAAGTTTTCTCGCGGAGTCCAGAACGCAATATTTTATTGTTTTCATTTTATTTGTTTATTGACAAAACAATGCTCAAGAGCGGCTTGTCTTGGTGTCAAGCAAAAGGCGGCACTAAAAGCCACATGACTAGGCCTTCCACACCAGACAACACGCGCAGCAGACAGCATGAGCGCAACATGCTTCAAAACACCAGTGTAAAATATGAAAAAAAATACAAATTCATATGCACGTGCAGGGTATCAAACACGATAAAGCAATACAAGGAAGAATGACAGAATAAGTCGTCAACACATTCATCATCAACGTGGCACATAAGTATTAAAACCAATGGACTACAATTGGACTGAAGAGAAAAAAAAAACAACCGTAGACCAAAATTACAACTGTTGGAGGAAGTACATTTTAGTTAGTTTCCTGAAAGCAGGCAAAGAAGGAGAACTCTCCATTGTATCTAAAAACGATGGATAACAACTCAGAAAGTTCGGAATTCGCCATTTTAAAAACTGCATACCGTATCTAGTTGTCCTTTTTATCTTTACGATGTTTTTTTTCTGCAATGATATGGTGTCTCCGTATTTGTATATGCATGAAAGAACAGCTCACGATTTGGTTTCGATTCCGGAAAAATCAATTTCAACGAACGCTGTTTATACAACAATTCTATATGAACTATTCGGCTCTCGGAAAAGCATGGGGATGTAGGGTCACGAATAGATAGGTTTTGAATGAGTCCTATACTCTTCTTCTGCGTTATATATAAACGTTCCAAATTATACTTTGATGTAGCCCCCCCCAAACTAGTAGACTGTATTGTATACCAGAATGTATTGTGCTAAAATAAAGTTGTCGTTTATTCTTATTGGCAACAATGTCCAAACTCTATTTAGCATTGAATTTTTTTAGCAATGATACTTTTTATAAAATTCACGTGACTTGTCAATCGAAGATTTTCATGAAATGGTACCCCTAAAAACTTGTATTCTGAAGCCTCCTTTAATGTACATGATTTAAACGTTATAGAGCTATCAAGGTGAACTGCTTTATTATTGGATGAAAACACACTGTATTTGGTTTTCCTAACATTCAATAAGAGTTTGTTTGTATCTAAGCAGCAGGACAAATTTTGAAGTCATAAATTAACAGTACGAGGGAGAGAGCAAAGTTTACATGTCGAAATTGGTGATCTAAACACCACTCATGATCGATTTGGATAGGCGTAGTAACGATAGAGTTCATCATTTTTTCAAACAAAATTTTCTGTATCTCGATGCAGTTATGTCAGCTGTATCCGGTAAAACTTGAATAAAAGGTCCACTTAATGACGTTCTGTTTAGTACGTCTGCCATTTCGTTTAAGTTGTAATGAAGCAGACGCGCCCCTGTGTATGTGCCGTCTGAAGAGGAAGACGAAAGGCCGTGCCGTGATCCCGGGCGAACCCCGTGCTACGGACAGCCCTTGCAGTGCATTGATTTACCTGGCGTTCCACAACGTTCTGAACGACAATAAACCTCGTTGCATTTGGTGGAGGTTGCCGAGATCCTTAGCCTCGTCCTGGAGCTCCGCACTCGAGCCATGCCAACAAGATCGCCCTCCACTATGCCTGATCTCACCACCTCGTTGCCTGCACCACCGGCTGCCACTATCATCTGCACCGGCGTCCCTGGTCAACCCGACCCACCCATTTTCGGTGGGACCGCCGAACACGACGTGGAAGACTGGTTGTCATCGTACGAACAAGTGCCCATAACAAATGGGATGATCAGTCTAAGCTGGCCCACGTGCCTTTCTACCTAGCCGACGTAGCCAAACTTTGGTTCTTCAACCACGAATGAGGCTTTACAAGCTGGCCCTCTTTTAAGACTCTGTTTGGGGAAGTGCTTGATCACCGAGCTGTGCGTAAGCTACGCGCTGAACAGCATCTATGCCAGCGCGCACAGCAGCCTGGAGAGACATCCCCCAGCTACATCGAGGATGTTCTCGATTTGTGTAAGTGGGTAAATCCCAGTGCGTCAGAGGATTGCAAGATCAAACATATCCTCAAGGGCATCGAGGACAGTGCATTCCAGACCTTGCTGGCCAAAAGCCCAACTAGCATGTCAGTCCTCATTAACCTTTGCCAGAGCTTTGACGAGCTGCGTCTCGAGCATCGCGGTTTCTATCGACTTAACCAACTCGACTTCTCACAGCGACCCACCTCCGTCAGCTTTGCCGCCAATACTGCAGCAAGCCATCCGGACTCAGATATCCGAAGCGCTTCCTGCAGCTCCTACGAACCCCCAACCGATCCTATGAGTGTGCCGCTGGCCCATACCAACTTGGCCACTCACCCTACGTCCCGCGCGCTCAGTTATGCAGCCGTGGTTGCATGGCCACCTGCGCCGACAGCTTCCTGTTCATCGCCCGTGCTACCGGCTTCATTTCCAGTTGCCCGACCGTCTCCACGGTTTTTTCGTCTCACCGAGACGTGAGGCACTCAAGACAACCGGACTATCTGCTTCGCCCGCGGCATTGCTGGCCATGTGGCGCGCTCCTGTCGCCGCCGCGCCCCAACTGCGCGTACCAGCTATGACACGCCCAGCGACGCACCACAATACGCCGCCACGCCTCCATTTTCACCGCGACGTCTCGACACTGATCGCCGGTCAGAAATTCGGCGTTCCCCTTCTCCTCGTCGGCGTTCGATTCCGCCCCTGCGTCGTCGAGTTCCCACTGAAGAGTGGAACTGACTGCTGCTTTTCCAGAGCCAAGAACTACAAATACATCGACGTTCTCAAGACCTCAATCTTCGCCGCAAAATGTCATTACTGTTTTTGTAGAGGGAGTACCTGCAGTGGCACTAGTCGATACCGGAGCAGCCGCTTCCGTCATTCACGAGGGCCTTTGCCGCAAGCTACGAAAAGTAACTACAGTTCACTCTGGCCTGGTGCTCGCTACTGCCAGTGCCCAGCGAATTCACCCAGAATTCAAACCCGGACACGGGGACGCCTCCCTGAGTTGTACGCAAGCGCATTACGTCTTCCAACGCGTATATAATACAGACCACCATGCATTTGTTCATTGTGAACAAGGCCCCTGTATTGGCCGCCGAAACGTCAATCTGTGTTTTGAATTTTTTCAGTTGGCGAGTGTACGTTTATTTAGCCACCCTTCAGCTGTATGCGCAGCCCGTGTCGTCATCAACGACGTTCTGTACATATTAGAGTGTTTCGTGCTAACATCGTGCTCTCACGGCCTCATCCTTGGTTGCGATTTCCTGTCACGTCATCATGCTGTCATTGACTTTTCGCGTGCAGAAGTGTCGCTTTTACCACTATGTGAATCGCTGCCGACCAGCTCTCCTCACTTTGCCGACAAACTCACTGTTGATGCCGACACAACCATACCTCCTGAGTCGTCGATGGCTGTTGTCTAGTCGTCTGATGCCGCATATGACGCCACTGTAGTGTTCACGCAGTCCGATGTGTTTGCTCAACGCAAGGACATTGTCCTTCCGTTTGCCGTGCTTACTGTAACATGTGGGTCAATTGTGATGCTGGTCACCAACTATACCAGTACCCGATCAGCCTGCTGCGTGGAGAGACCGTAGGGGACTTCCAGGTGGTCGACTACGTCGACGACCTCGATGTTCCTACGGACTCCCTCCGTCACATTGACGCCATCGCTTCGGTCTCCGGCTCATCACCTTCAGTGGGTTTTGACAACGCCATCGACCCTGCTCTCTCCCCACCTCATCGCCGCCAACTTGTCGCACTCCTTCACAAGTTTTTATCTTCTTTCGACTGTCACCAGACGTCACTGGGCCGTGCCACCGGTGTTTCTCACACCATCGAAACCG
Organism: Dermacentor variabilis; assembly: GCF_050947875.1. Lineage (NCBI taxonomy): Eukaryota > Metazoa > Arthropoda > Arachnida > Ixodida > Ixodidae > Dermacentor > Dermacentor variabilis. The sequence continues at coordinate 62,652,850 of NC_134574.1, forward strand.
GTTCCCACTCCGTCTTGCGATAGCGCCCGTATCGTGTCTCCGCCAAAAAGCGCCGAATCATCACGAAGCAAGTAGACGACATGCTCAAACGAAGTGTCATCCGTCCCTCTCGAAGTCCTTGGTCTTCACCTGTCGTATGGGTGAGAAAAAAATGGCTCCATTCGCTTTTGTGTTAACTACAGACGCCTAAACAAGGTCACGAGAAAAGACGTTTATCCACTGCCTCGAATCGATGACGCTCTCGACTGTTTACAAGGCGCAGAATACTTCAGTACCTTGGATCTGCGCTCCGGATACTGGAAAGTTCCAATGGCCGAGCCTGCCCGTCCGAAAACCGCATTCGTTACACCCTATGGCCTCTACGAGTTTAACGTCATGCCCTTCGGGTTGTGCAACGCGCCTGCTACTTTTAAGCGTATGATCGACACCATCCTCCGCGGCCACGAATGGAAGACCTATTTATGTTAGCTAGGCGGCATCGTCATCTTCTCAACCGATTTTCTGAGACACCTAACTCGCCTACATGACATTCTGACCTGTCTCGCATCTGCCGGCCTACAGCTTAACCTCAAGAAGTGCCGTTTTCCTGCAGGAAAGCTAACCATATTGGGTCACGTTATCTTAAAAGACGGCGTCCTCCCGGACCCAGACAAGCTCCGCTCCGTTGCAGACTTCCCAACGCCCACGTCTATCAAACCCCTCAGAAGTTTTATTGGCTTATGTTCCTATTTTCGTCGCTTCGTACGCAATTTCGCATCCATCATGGCGTCTTTGACAGGTTTACTTTCCGCCATTAACGGCATAGCAGCGTGATCATCTGAATGTGATGCAAGGTTGCAGCAGTGGTGCTACTTGGTGACCTCACCACCGATTCTTCGCCACTACGACCATGATGCTCCAACGGAAGTCCATACTTACGCCAGCGGAGTTGGCCTTGGCGCGGTCTTAGCGCAACGGAAAGCTGAATATGATGAATACGTCGTCGCTTATGCGAGCAGTACTCTAGAGAAAGCAGAATTAAATTACTACGCCGCAGAAAAGGAGTGCCTAGCGATCATCTGGGTCCTAAGCAAGTTTCGCCCATACCTTTACGGCCGTTATTTCGCCATTGTTACTGACCACCATGCCCCTTGTTGGCTTTTTTCCTTGAAAGACCCGTCTGGACGCTTGAGACGTTGGGCGCTCCGCTTGCAAGAGTGCGACGTCCGAGTCATGTAGCGCTCCGGTCGCAAGCACTCCGAGGCTGATGTGCTCTCTCGCTTCCCACTGACGCCTGATTTGGCGTTTTTGTCAGCTTCCTCGTCCACCTTGTCACCATTCCCCATAACTGACATGCTCACAGAGAAGCGCAAGGATCCAACCCTTGCAATGTTACTTGACTACTTGCCGCTCCGTCTGGTGTCCCTTCGACACGAGCACTGCGTCACCAAGCAACTCACTTTTCCGTCCAGGAAAACATCCTATATCGCCGCCACTACATGCCCGACAGACGCAAATGGTTCCTCGCTATACCTCGTCATATGCGCTCTGACGTCTGCGCGTCTTTTCACGCTGATCCCCTAAGCGCTTCATGCCGGAATCCTCAAAACTTACACAAGGTTGCATCAGCGCTAGTATTAGAGAGGCATGTACAACTTTGGGCAAAAGTACATTGTCTTGCACTACATGCCAACAAGGCAAGACACCTACCCAGCGTTTTACAGGACCGTTGCAGCCGTCACCATGCCCTTCTCGTCCGTTCGACCGCGTCGGCATCGACCTCTACGGCCCGTTTCCATGCAGCGAGCGCGGAAATTGGTTGATAATTGTCGGCGTGGATCACCTCTGTCGCTACGCTGAGACTGCAGCTCTGCCAGCAGCGACCGCCCGTGACGTTGGTTTTTTCATCCTTCGCAATTTTGTTCTTCGCCACGGTGCTCCCCGACAATTACGGAGTGATAAGGGCCGTGTCTTCCTGCCGGAGAGCATCCAAGCCCTCCTCGCTGAGTGCAGGATAATTCATCGCAAATCGACCGCGTACCATCCCCAAACCAACAGTCTGACCGAGCGCTTCAATCGCACACTTAGCGACATGTTGCGGATGTATATTTCATCCGACCACTCCAACTAGGACACCTTACTCTCCTTTGTTACGTTCGCGTACAACAAACCGACGCAAGCGACCACCAGCTTTTCCCCCTTTTTCCTTGTGTATGGCCGTGAGCCTTCATGCCCTTTGAACACCATACTGCCGTACCAACCGGACGCTACAGAGTATACTCCGCTTTCCGAAGTCGCGAAATATGCTGAAGATTGCCGTCAGCTGGCACGTGCCCTGACTAGTGAGATTCAATAACGTCAAAAGACAAGGTATGACCGCGTTCATCAACCACCGCACAACTTTGCTCCTGGTTCGCTTGTGTGGCTTTGGATACCAGCCCACATTCCTGGCCTTTCTTCCAAACTCCTGGCGCGATATCACGGTCCGTACCGTATCAGCGAGGCCACTTCATCGGTCAACTATATCGCCGGACCGCTCACCGCGTCACCAGACCTGCGTCGTCTTGGGCGAGAGGCAGTACATGTCAACCGCCTAAAACCGTATTACGACATGCTCATCTTATCCGTGCCCTGAGTCGCCAGGATGGCTACGCTTCGCTCCAAGGGCATTGTAATGAAGCAGACGCGTCCCTGTGTATGTGCCGTCTGAAGACGAAGACGAAGGGCCGTGCCGGGATCGCGAGTGAGCCCCGTGCTACGGACAGCCCTTGCAGTGCTTTGATTTACCTAGCGTTCCACAATGTTCTGAAGGACAATGAACCTCGTCGCACAGTATAAGACTCAGCGGCCAGGAACCCACAGCAAATGATTGTTTTTGTAAAGTTGTAACGAGTACAATTTGAAACATACTATTCGATGCCGTGGAAACGACAGACATAGCGATAGAGAATCTAACTCTGCGAAAGCTGACGATTGGTTAGGACGAAGTTTTCGCAGCACCAGAACTATAGACAATAATTATTCTATGAAAATAGGCGTGTAATCTGGAAGGAGTATAGACAAGCACCAGACAGAAGGAGATAAAATACCTACGATAGCCTTGTTTTCAGACAGTGAAGCATTAGTGGTTATTATATTTATTCTTTTCATGCGAGAAAAGTAATCTGTTAATTGGTCATTTAAATATTGGTATCGCATTAGTTTGGAATTAGAGGGAAAATGTCGTAAAATTCTATATGGAGACTTATCTTGGACTGACGTGTTGACTGAATGCATTGAATTAGCACACTCAAAGGTTTTAGCTGTGCCTGTACACATACCATCTTAGTTCCGTGCAGTCGCGTCAACCGATTATTAAAAAAGGAACTTGGTTCAATAAAGAAAGCATACATTGATTTTATTTGAGGAGAATTGCAAATCTTTAGGTAGGTTTTGTCTGCGAGGATCCTGAATGTACTTTTTACACATGGTATTCGCGCCCCCAATTAAAAATTTACGCTTCCATATATAAACTGGAACAAACTTTATTGTTCAATTCGAACAAACTTTATTTGTGCCTGCACTTAGCGTTCGTGCGCCCCGAAGAGAGCCTACTTCATCTACGAGGTTGCCGGCTTGCTGGGTCCTTGACTTTTGTGCGCCCCGAGGACCGGCCGGACAGCCCAGAGCTGTCCATCTTGATCGCAGCTCTTAACGGCTGCCTCGAGCCGCGGCGAGATCGTTCTTGATCTTGTTTCCTCTGGATTTTTGACTGCGTCGGCAAAAACCCAGAGAATAAGTGCAGGGCCTGCCCTCCAGCAGGCCCTGCTCTTATCGCTAAGGTAGGTCTCGGGGTGCATGCCATGCATCAGCCCCGTGCTCAGTGCCGATGCGCTCACGCGCTGTTTTAGTAGTACCGCCTCCGCTCAGCTCAGCCTCGGGTACGCGGGTGGGAGAGTCCGGGGAGCCACGTGGTAAGCCTTCGTGATGTCGTGTAGTCCGTCATGGGGTCCTTGGCTCCGAACCACGTCGGACGGTCTGTGGTCCGGGCGCGGTTGTTTAGGGCTCGCGCCGCTGCATGTGCCGATTGTCATTCTCACTGCGTTCCGACGCGTCGTCCGCATGCACCGGGAACCACTTGATTCTTACATTTGTCTTGCAGTTTGGCCGCTCGCAGTACGCATTCGGCCTCCCTGCAGATTTGGCCTTCGGCGAAGTTTGGCCCCGCCTGTCTGGAGTCACTCAGGACCGTGTGGCAGTCTGCGTCTGCGATGTTCAGGGCGATGGCCCCTCCTCCACTTGTTCCGCTCCGGCGCTTCTCACGCTCACTGCCGTCCTCGTGGTGCCGGTTGATGCCTCTATGACGACCGCTACGAAGGCGTTCCGTTGGGTTTTCGGCCGTGTCCACGTACCGAGCGTGCTCGTCGTTGGCGTGCAGGTCAATGAGAGACTTGTAACTCACCGCTATTCTTCCGTTGTTGAATTCGGGATGCATGTCGTTGGGTATGGGTTCGTTTCTGGTATGGCGTCGGACCTCTTCGGGGACGGAGAGCTTCATCTCCGCCTTGTTGGAGCGCCCTATTCCCAGGTCGTCATGTATCTTCCGCCCGGCTTTTGTGGTGACAGCCGCTCATACAAAACGGTGTTTATAACAAACTTATGGAGTCCAAGGCAAAATGGCAGAGTTTCTTTCCTAATAGAACCAGAGGCTGCATTTTATAAGCTGGGCTCCCGACAGCAAGACACACCGAAATTCTATGGTGGGTCGTATATACATATTATATGTCATAAATATTGTATGTCTTGGCAACCCATATCATCGGTTACTAAGCTTACGCAACCATTCCATGGACCGAGTTGCGTTAGACGCGACTTTTTACATGTTCCTTCTCAACTTTAGTGTCCCATCATACCTCATTCCCAGGTATTTAAGAGAATCCACATGGGGAATAAACTCTTGACGATACGCGAGTGAAATGTGATCGGGAACACGTAAAGGAAAGTGAAGAATTGAACTTTAGTGACGCTCATAGACATGTGCATTTTCTATGTCCAAGTTTCCAGAGTACGTAAGTAATTTTGTAACAATTGATAAACTAAATGTACATCATCATTCGATGCCCGAAAAAGCGGTGTCGTAGGCATAAATATATACCTGAATGTCCTGAAGCAGAAGGCTGGAGCTTAAAAATATTGCCCGGTGCGAAACAACAGAGACAGCCAAGAGTCTACGTTTTTTACTGGAAAACCAACAATGAAAAACGTTTTCCTTTTCTTCCAACCCTTGAAGCACGCACGTGCCACAGTGAATGACTCGTACGCCATGACGTGTGTCATCCCTCCCTACCTAAAGAAGCATCCTCTCCATCCTGTACACAAGGGTACAAGAAGACCAAAATGTCCTTACACGAAATTACAATCTGCAGCTGTCAAAGACGGAAAGAAATAAGAAATGACATCCACTTCTTTACCGCTAAACAGACGACGATAAACGTTCGCCTCTGCTTGCAATCCCTCAAGAGCATACGTTCCACGGCGAACGACTGCTATCCCATGGCATGTGTCAACATCCCCCCTCCCCCCATGCCTAACGAAGCATCGTCTCGGTGGTGTATATGAGGGAAAAAAAAGACCAAGGAAATGTGTCATCACACGAAATAACAATGTGTAGATCACAAAGAATGAATAAAATAAAAAAGACAGAACGCAACAAGAAGGAACAAACAACAACAACAAAAAGAACGATGCTGAATCGCCCATATAATCAAATCACTCGAGCGTCGAACCACGAAGAGAAAATGATGCTTTCTCGTAACATCATTGAACCTTCTTGCAGCACATGGGCATCCCCTGTTGTACTTGGTAAAAAGAAGGATAACAGTTGGCGATTTTCCGTGGATTCTTGGCACCTCAATAAGGTAACAAAGAGGGACGTCAATCCACTACCATGCGTTGTCTATGCCCTGTATTCCCGGCCTAGAGCACAATATTCTTCGTCCGTAGACCTTCACTCCGGCTACTGGCAAATTGCCTTCGCTTACATGGACCTCGAGAAGACGGTTTTATTACTCTCGACGGCCTTTATGAGTTCAAAGTGATGCCTTCCGGTTCATGTAATGCCCAGGAAACATTTGAACGATTGATGGACGGCCTCAAACACAGTTTCAAGTGGTCCATCTGCCTCTGTTATCTGGATGAAGTGATCGTTTTTTCTCCGACATTAGCGATGCACCACGAACACCTATAGGATTCCATCAGGGTGCGCTACAACTAAGTTCATCATAATGCTGTTTCGTCCGTGGTGAAATTTCTGTGCTGGGACATCTCGTCCATTCTTCTGTTGTACGCCGTGATCACGATAAAATACGAGCAGTGAAGGACTTACTCGTGCCAACGTGTGCCACGGACGTTCAGAGCTTCTTCGGCCTCTGCTCCTACTTCCGTCGGCTTGTCCGAAATTTCGCGGACTTTTCGCGCCCTGTTAATCAGCTCCTCAAGAAAGAACCAGCCTCCATTTGGGGACCGGGGCAAGCTGGTGCTTTCGCCAAGCAGATTGGGCTGCTTACCTCCCCCCCTTCCATTCTGGCTCACTTAGATGCGTCAGCTCCAACAGAAGTCCGTATCGATGCCTGTGGTCACGGTATTGAAGCTATCTTGGTCGAGAAACAATAAGGGCGCGAACGCCACCTGCCTTCTTTCTCCTGCTGAGCGCAAGTATTCTACCACAGAACGCGAGTGTCGGGCTCCCGTTTGGGCAGTGCGTAAATTGCGCCGCTATATGTACGGCCAGCAAATCAGTGCTAACAACGCTCTCTGTTGGCTTATGTCCCTGAAAGACACTTTAGGGCGCCTTGGCCGCTGGGCTCTGCGCCTTCAAGAATGCAACTATTCAGTTGTTCACTCGATCGGCCAGTTACATCAAGATGTGCACTGCTTTTCTCGCCATTCTGTCGACCCACCTGCCGTTCCTGCAACCAGCACAACTGTCAACGTGATCCCTCTGACTGCTTTTCGCGATATCTGAGTTCAACAACGTCCGGACTCCTCCTTACAAGACCTTATTCAACGGCTTACTACAACGATGCCCGATTCTTACCTTCGCAGGTCTGAACTTAACAATGGCACATTGCATGGCTCTAACATGCACCCTGACGGCCCTGACCGACTCTTCGTTGCGCCTGAGCTTCTGCGTCAGACTGTTCTCACCCAGCTTCATGATGTAACCACTGCAGGTCACCTTGGCGTGTCACAGATTCATCACCGTGGCAGACAGGACTTTACCGTAACGTCTGCTGGCATATCGCTGCGTGTGACCTTTGTCAACGACGCAAAAAGCCGACCACACTCCTTGCTAGTCGGCTTCAACCACTTGACGTACCATCCGAACAATTGTTCCGTGTAGGTTTTTATCTTTGAAGCCTTTTTTCCTACGTCTGCTTCGGGAAAAAAAGTGGATTGCACCCAGTACAGAAGCCCACGGCTCTTCCGGCAAGCTCTGCAACCAATGTCGCCGACTTCCTCTTTGGGTACGTCATCCTTCACCACTGTGCCCCTCGACAGCTTCTCGCCCACCGAGGCCGCTACTTACTTTCTAATGTTGTCACTGACACTCTACGCTCGTGCCCCAGAAAACACAATCTTGCTACTTTTTACCATCTACAAACGAACGGTCTAACCGAGTGTCTCAAGCGAACCCTTACTGACATGCTGTCAATGAATGTCTCTGCTGACCATCGTGACTGGGACGTTGCATTTCCACTCGTTACTTTTGCCTATAATTTGCCTTTCCATGATACCGCAGACTTCTCTCCATTTTTCTTCTTGTTTGGCCGCGACCCTATGCTACCTTTGGACACCGTTCTGCCTGCTAGTCTAATTTTCACAGCGCAATACGCCCGTGAAGCCAAACTCAAAGCACAAGAGTCGCACCATGTTGCCCAATGTTGACTTGTGGAGCCGCAGGAAAATAAGCGGCGCTTCCATGATGGCCGCCATCGTGAGATCCATTAGACACCGGGGGCGTGGTTCTCCTTTGCCCACCTTCGCGACGCGTTGACTTCTCGGAGAAGTTGCTTTCACGTTACTCTCGCCGTTACCGATTTTTGTGTCAAGCAACTGACGTGACGTACGAACTCGCCCCTCTTGAACCAACCAAAGCTGACCATCACTTAGACGTGGTCCACGTCGCGTACCTTAAGTCGTATCACTGGACTGCATCCTAAACAGCACCGAACCGGTGCTTCAGCCGCCGTGGGTCATGTGATATGTTGACGAAAAAGACGTTTTATGGTTGGTCCGAAGAAGACTGCTCTGAACATCGTGCGCTGTGTACCATCTTGTCAGCTGCTACACTTATTGTAAATATCCTGTAAATGTATTTCTGACTTCTCTTACCCCCGTACCAATATGGTTTGCGTCTTGAAATATGAACGATATCGTTTTCAGGAAGCCGACGGTTTCCTAATGTGCCTTCGGGGAGAACCTAGTAGGTAACGTCCCTGAGTCGCCGTACAAACTTGTAAGGACGGAAGCAGTGACGCAGCAACTTTTCGGGCTTGCCGCGCCGTCGCGCAGTGGTCCACACCCGCACTTCATTGCCAGGATTGTAGATAACCTCACGGTTATGAAGGTTGTAGCAGCGTGCATGTGCGGTTTGGCGACATTGAATACCGTAGCGCATGATCTCACGGGCCTCCTCGGCGTGCCCAGCGGACATGGCAGCATCCGTGTTAAAAATTCCGAAGTTGTCGGGAAGTAGCATGGCATTGAGAGTCATGGTGACCTCTCGACCATGAACTACACGATAAGGAGTGAATAACAATAATAATAGATAACGGTGTCAATCATTCTTTGAAAAGTGGATGTAGTCGAGTATAACCAAAAAGGAACTATCTTGGAATCGTAGAGGCCGTCTGGAGTAATAGAAATTGTCTTTTCTAGATCACGTGCGTCAGCTGCAATTCCCCAATAGCAACTTCATAGATCCATGGAAGAAAAGTAGCGAGAATTGCGTATACGATCCCAGGAGTCGTCTATTCAGGGCAGAGGATACGCGCCTTTTTTCGGCGATCTTATTCAATTTGTGATAATCGACGCAAACGCGCACGTTACCATCTTTCTTCTATACTAACCCAACTGGCGAAGCCCAGGGACTGGTCGATGGCTGGATGAGGCTGTCTTTAATCATCTGCTGAACTTGGTGACCTGCAGCGTCTTCTTCTGTTTGAGAGACCTTAAAGCCATGTTGTCAAACGGGCCTTACGGCACGATCGGTAATGTTGCGATGCTGGGCAAGCGGCGCCTGCTTAACCTTCGTCGTTGTAGCCAAAAAATCTCGAAAAGAACCGACTAAACTCAGAAGGTTTTCTCGCTGTGATGATGGGAGGTTCGGATTTACATCTAGATGCCCGCGAATGCCGTGGCAGAATGGCCACACGGTGAATATCGGCGGACCGCGAACGTCGGCAATTTCATCAAATTTTGCAATGGCGGTGTGTCTTAGATGTTGACAATATTGCTCGCCTAGGTTCGTAAGCAGCAGGTGAGCCTGATTGTAGGCTGAATAACGCCTCGGCCAATGCGGATTTGGGATTCAAGAAGGAAAGGCAAATTCGCATCTGGAATTACCGCGTCGGGGATGTCCTGTTCACATTCCACAACGACAACGGGCTGCTTCGCAGGAGCAGAGTTAATGCTTAATCGGACACACGTATCGTGGTCTTTGGTAATTGGGCATTGTCTGCTTCGAGAGGGAAAGGGTCCTCGAACGACATCGACAACTCACGTAGGTCAATGATTGCGCCGTATTCACGAAGTCCATGCCTAGGATTATTGGACGGGACTGCACAGGTAACCCCAGGAGAGACCACGTGAACGTCAACGTATGGATTCGAATACGTGCCGTGCACATTTCAGTTGGCATCACCAGATGACCACCTGCCGTGCGTAACTGGCGTCCTTGCCATGGCGTGGTCACTTTCCTTAATTTAGATGCCAGGGAGCCACTCATAAGTGAATATTCGGCCACGGTGTAAACGAGGGCAGCAACAGCATTATTATCAACAATTACGGCGATGCCGGCCGAAACAATCTTAATAGCATCAAACAATATAGAAAAACCAGAACCACTGTCGTCGGGTCATTGCGTCGAAGCAGGTCCTTTCAATGATCCCTGGAAAGCGACTACATCCCCAGAAGTCACGGATCCTAGTTTCCCATGTGGGGACTCTGTGATTGGTTCCTGAGGGGCAGCGTAAGAGGACGAAGGCAAGCTAGGTTACACGGACCAGCGAAGGGATGGTGATCGCGATTGGTGGCATTAAACAGGAATCCCGTCGCCCGTCAGATACGCTTCGATTCCGCGGGGACGCTCGCCGCAGGGTGGCAACCGCGCATCAGAGTGGAAGCCATGGAGACATCGCTTGCGGTGCTAGTAGTGGTGATACATGTGAGCTGCTTCGCCACATTGGCAGAAGAGCGGGCGGTTACGTTACGAGTGCCATACATTTGCCTCTGTCTTGATCCAGGTTGTAGATACGTGGTTACTTTCGTGTACCTTGAGTCAGGTAGTGGATGCGAAGGCGTGTCCGAGAACAGATGTGTAACCTGCTCCACTGTACACGTGAAAGTATGTATCGGTGGTGGTGCAGGCGCCCTAAATGCCGCCGTATATGTTTGGAAGGGGACCGCATGTTTTGATGGATCTCGTGGTGGGAGTGGTGGCACCATCTGTCTGATTTCATTCCGGCTGACGGCCGCAAGTGCTGTCACAGGGGGTCGGGGTCCCACTGGTCCCACTGCTCGGAGCTGCCGCAGTTCACGACGCATAATCCTTCGTATGAAGTCCGCGAGGGCCGCCTTTTTGCCGTCGAGGCCAATAGAGGATACAGTAGCCGTGATGTCGTGGCTTGCCCACTGTGACGACAGCTGTTGGAGAGTGCCTTCACACTGTGGTTCCCTTAGTCACTAACTCGGCCAATGTTATTGGCGGTTTGCGTACAAGTCCGGCGAAGAGCTGGTCCGTGACTCCACGCATGAAATGTCGCACCTACGTTTTCTTGGGAATCTCAGTTTCTGCGTGCCTGAAAAGATGAAGCATGTCCTTGGCAAGCATCGAGACTGTCGTTTGGCCGATAGCTCCTAGAAGAGACGTCTTATTCAGCTGTCTCGTCTGTTTCGACGTTGCGGTACGCATAGCGGAGCTGTCGACTAAACTCTTTCCATGTCGCAAAGGAGCCCTCCTGGTTCTTGTACTATGTCTTCGCCGAGTATTGCAAGGCGAAATAAACTTTCCGCTTCTTGCGGGCATCGTCGCAATCGTTGACGTTGGGAACCAGATGAAAGTGGTCCAGCCAGGATTTAACGTCTTAAAATGTGTCTCTGTGAAATGGTCTGACGGTCTGTGGCACCTGAAAACATAGGGCAGAGCAGACTGGGCATCGTAGCTTTCGCTCGCCTTGCTTGTAGTAGTCGTTCACATAATTATCTCCAGTCTCGATGACAAGGAACCGAATTCGGGTGGTAGGCATTGGGGGCGCCGCTGCTTCTTGCTGTGGGAGCTGTGGCTGTCTGTAAGGGGATTGAAGTGACGGCGGAAACTTTTGTGGGCGAAGGTACACTTACCCAGCACTTCCACCAGTAATGTCATGGGCGAAACAACGGAGACAGCCAGGAGTCCACGTCTTCACCGGAAAAGAGACAACTAAAACGTTCTCTTCTTCCTACCTCTCAAGCGTGTATGTGAATGACCCATATGCAATGGCATGTGTCAATATATTAAATAAACAGGAGATAACACACGCCCTTGTGGTACCCAGATTTTCTGCTCCTACCTAGACAATGAACATCTGCTTTGAAAACCATAGAATTTTTTTCCTTAAAAAATTCTGAATCCCACGGCAGGATGTATTTCGGAAACCTGTAATTCTCTAGTTGCTTTATCAGTAGGCCACGCTACACTGAATCATAATATTTAACTAGATCGAAGGTGACTAAATGCTGAATATCCTCTTTGGCGACGAGCAAGTTGTATCGGACTCTCTATGGTTACGTGCACACACCACGTCGAGCACCAAGATCGAAATACAATTTAACTGGGGCTAAGTATTACGTTTTCAAAAATGTAGGTTGTAATTCAACACTTCAAAACTCTTTATATTAGATTAACGAAATGGCATGTGAGAGAAATTGGTCTAATATCACCTAAATTATATCCACCTCCCTGTATTTTAGGGATCGGAATTACCTTAACAATTTTCCGTTTTGAAGGTTTCCAAATATCTTTAGATAGTAATTTAACTTAATCAAAACATCTTGCGGGGATCAATTATGCAGAATTTTTATTACGGCTGTGGTAACTTCATCTGGACCTGGCGCTGGAGAAGGCAGAGAGCGAATAACATCCGCAGTACTTGTAATGTGAACTCCCTAATTTTCCTTAGCTCTAAAGGTTTCAGTAGGTACGGTGGAACTATTAAAGTCAATCAGTTTTCTTGTCTCTTGCCAAAATTTTCCAATAATTTGAGCGATTCACGTGGCGCAAAGACAAATGAGTCAATATTTGGTGGAATCGGAACCACCTTTCTACAGCGTAAAAGTATAACGAATGTTCTTTTTTGTATTTTTAGTCGAGCTTAGAGCGAACTTCGTCTTCTAATCACCGCTAGCCGATGCACTAGGCGGAGCCTGCTAAAGTTCTCAGCAGTGTCTTTGTCGTCGACATAAAAGAGACGCGGAATTTGCCTTCCTCGAAAAGGAACCATCGTCCCTATGCTAGAGGAGGTCACTGGTATGAAGTTCCTCGCACAGTCACTCGCTGACGTACGGTTTCATGCGAGCTACGTGCACTACTTCAGGCGGGTGCTGCCGGGTGCTACCTCGCAGGTCACTTAAGGAACGTAGTACTCGATACGGTCCGAAGTATCGCCTTAATAGCTCCTAGAAGTGCGTCCAAGCTCGCACTCTTGCGCCGGTTTCGTAGGTTGCTGCTCTTTGGCGGAAATTTTTGCCCATCAAATAGGAAAACGAATTCTATATCTATTCGTAGGATTTTTTTAAAGAGCTACAGTAGGACCAATATATTTACTATTTCTAAATAAAATTTGAGAGGCACTATTTATGTGCACAGTAGCTCTGGTTTGAGGTAAAGACAAGTAAATAAAGAAATGCTAAAAGGTTCGCACGATACTTATGTAGTTACATGGTCTTTTTTTACTTTTTATATGTACTTTTTATCCAAAATACAACCTCTATGATTGTCTAGTTCCTGGAGTACGAGGACCCTATCTGGCTATACTACTCAACTGACAATTTTATAACTAGTTGCAACGTGGACGTGACAGAGACAATAACAGATACGAATATCACGTTTCGAAGATACTACTACGAAAAAACAGTCAGGTAAGAAAAACTTACCTGAATGTCTAAGAAAAAAAATATAATGTTTGGTTTCGTATGGTTCCTTCTGTAGGAAAGTCTTTCACTTGAAAGGAACTTTTACACAATGGGACACAGGATTCGACGTGTACGACCAACTTGTTATCGCTACCAATAAAAGTAAGTTTTACTTTTGCCTTTTTTCTTTCTTTATGGAACAACAAAGTCTAGGGCTCTTTTGAAGCATCTTGGGATTACCTGGATTTTCTCAATCTCGTAAATTGGCGTAGCTATGGCAACAGGATGCAATTTAATTGAATGTTGCTGTTATGCGTGCCAAACCACAATTTTATTGTGAGAGACGCCGTAGAGGAGTTCCACGGAACAATTTTGACTACGAGAGGATCTTTCGCGTGCCTGAGATTACCGGCACGTGGGCGTAATTGCATTTCGACCTCATGAAAATGCGGCTAAGGGGGCCGGAAATTTAACCCCCGACCTTGTGCGTAGCAGCCCAACACCACGGCCGGCAAGCCAGCGCGGCGGGTGTATGACGCCAGATCATCTCTATTCTCAAGTGCGATGCGAAATATCGGATGCAAGGCTGTTATACAGGCAGCGTCGTGTAGTAATGCAGCGAAAGCTTCGTAGGCAAAATGTGCACAAGTAGGAGCCTGGCTGAAAAATTTTCACATTCACGTTAACGTGTGCTGGACAAAAGAGAACGTAAACACTTGATATACGACGGGAAAACAAAACAAAGAGACGGGTCTGATTGGAAAATTTATTTGCAGCTTTGATTTCTAGCTGTGGAAGAACGCGAAATTGTCGCACATGGAAGCTACGCCCTTGATTTAGTATCTACTTGGACAAACCGAACGCGTGGTTAATTGCTAGCAAAATTTATGACGCAGTACCACAAATGCAGAAACTACTCCTCTGTAGTTTTGCTTTCCTTGCCACGAAAAGTTGTCAATGATTCCTTTCCTTCTGGTGGACAGCGTGACGCTCAAGCTAGCGCAGCATCCATAAGCATCCGACATATATTTAAGTCGACAAATTAATTTGTCAGCAGAATTCCGAGAAGCTTCGCGCAATCTTCAAATAGTACGTACCCCAGAGGTTTTTATCATACCCGCACATCTTCCTGACATCAACTGGGAAAGCTGTAATCCTACGGGAACAAGCGGGAGAATCTATGATCAGAGGCACACCTCGACGGAAATCAGTGTCAACGCGGCGGAAGTCTCCCCATTCTAACGAAAGACGCATTTACAAGTGACTCGAGGCGTTAAATGCATTATAGCACAAAATGCCATAGCAGAATGCGCGAAAAGCGTAAAAGAATCTGCCTTCAAAACGTCGAAATTTGGAAATATAATACTTCAAGGGCGCTGAAAAACTATCAACTGATAAACAGCCAGGCAAGCTTCGCTGGTGGCGTAGCGGTACCATATTTCACTTTCCACTTCACGCTCGCGAGTGCGATTATGCGTGGTGCCTCGTTTATTTTGTGATTAGTTTCATATTTATTTCCTGCTTAGGTCCATAGGTGTCTGACGCGGCCAAAACTTTTCCGTCACTTAAATTTGGGAATGGCCAAGTTAGCAAGCTGGGTGTCCCCACTGCCACTCGACAGGCTGCTCTAATCACGCCGCGTCTATTGCGCTGTTTATACGCTGCGTTTATTCCGCTCTTCTGAGATGAGCTATGTACAGCAATTCAGAACGGTGCAATAAACACCCGATTATACGCGTGACTCCACTGTTCGGTGCCTGTGGCTGTCCGACTGCAGCGACGACGCATTGCTCCCGGTCATCCTCCCTTGTCAGATTTACGGAAGCAGCAAAAAAAGCCGTCGCCAGGTCTAGAAAACTGCCGCAGGCAAGTAAAAAAAAAGAAATATGCGCATCCTGTGCACTCTGGGAATCGATGTAAGCAAAGCTTTCTGTGGTTTTTTTTCATAGACGTTGAGCAACTGCAGGAGCAGAATAAGCGGAAAAATCCATGGAAGACACAAAGAAAGCTTCGCTTTAAATTAAGTTATTCATATACAACTCAGATACTCAGATCACTATTGATAGATCTTACCAGAAGGTTAACAGAACGACTGGCTTGCAAATGTTTAATTATTCGTAAGATTAACCACTGACTGCTAACTGTTTAGGTATCTTCCACACAACTTTTATCGATTTTGGCTGCTGTGTCGTGTGCACAACAAACTCGTGGGAGCTTGCACAGTATAAACCGGACCCCCATATTTTAAGCATTGAACACAAAGAGCCACTGTCTGTTCCTGGAGAAAAGCGAGCCCCTAGCCACGTAGGCACCGACTACCATCCAAGCGAGCCACTTCCTGTATGATATCCATCACGTCTGCGCCGAACTATATCTACACAGCAAGAACTTCTTGAAGTAGACGAAGCAGCCTCAAACTGTGTGTACGTGTACTACAGAGAGAAAGCTGAAAGTAATTTAAGTGTATGCAGAACGGCAAAGTCTTATACGAATCCACGACTCACGCTCCAAATTCTTGTCTTTGTTAGTCTTCTGGATAACGGTACGATTAGAGC
Organism: Dermacentor variabilis; assembly: GCF_050947875.1. NCBI lineage: Eukaryota > Metazoa > Arthropoda > Arachnida > Ixodida > Ixodidae > Dermacentor > Dermacentor variabilis. The sequence goes on from NC_134574.1 coordinate 62,668,755, forward strand.
AATACCCCGAAGGAACGTCATTAAAGAACTACTTCGAGCGACAAAACAATCTGTACTGCAAGGGGAACTGGATTCGGTTTGCGATCCAAAACTAAACTAGGATTGCCGTTTCCAGTTCTCAATCTTCGTAATTGCGAATTGCGGCAACGCCGGTCAATTCGTGCCATTTACCTAAACGGTCAGGTAACTCTGCGCACTGTATCATTTGTCAATTTACGAGAAGCAGACTTTGTCGTATCGCGGCCAGAGGAACTGAGTGCAACGTCTTTTGTTAAGGTGAAGACGGAGAGGCAAAGCTTTAATGGTACGAAATGCAGAGAACTAGGCCTCAGGTTCATTCCTCAACCCAGCTACTCTGTGCTGCGACAAAGGCCAGAGGCAAAGAAAGAGGATCATGATATGTAACAATGACGATAGAAGGAGCACGTAAAACATACCAATCACTTCGGCCTGTTCCAAGCCTACACTCCAGCTCATGCATTTTCAAAAGTCAAGGGAGGCCGGCCTGAAAACTCGATTTAAGGACTGCCCATGGGCATTGAATAACCTCCTGCAACAACGTTATGGTGTCGAGGCGCGTAAGGTGATTGGTCAACTTCCTTGCGTCGCATCAGGTGCACGTGCGCGGGTGTAACGGCTACCCCCAGCCTAAATCTCTGGAGAATATTAGCACAACTGCACTGTATTTTTGGCGGTTGCCTAAACTTCGTGGTAGAGTCCTATCTTTGAAGTTGTCCGTGGCGATCATTCCATTTGGGCAGTATTTTATTGTCGCTTCTCGGATGACACCTGACAGAAAGCAGTTGGCATCCGTTCTGGAAAAAGCAAGGACAAGCTGTGGCTGTTTATTCTACTGCCTTTTTCGCTTCGGCCTCGGACAGTTCGCTGCCGTATACATGACAGTGACTCGGAATTCATTGAAATGTATTGTGGTGGCCGTTCTCTTCCACCATGTTGTTAGCTCGGCAGTTTGAACATGCAGCACATCGTAAGGGCTTTCTTTCATTACAACTCTATGTAGCTGTAAAGCCAATTTTGCGTCGCTGAAGTTCTGTTCATACTTGACGAGATATAGTGAATTGCCTCTCTGATTACCACTAGTTCTGTTGATGTTGGTGTCTTCATGTTACGCAGATAAAACTGCCGAATGCCTTGATGCGCAGGCACGACAAAAGCCAAACTGACACATACAATGACACCAATTTGTCCTTATACACATGACCGTAGAGTCATATTCTTTCGACATATATTCAAGTTAGAGATGCCTGAGGCCCGCGGCTGGTATTGGCGATATTTAAAAAAAGTAGGACATGCCGCCATTGGAATATGAACCTGGCAACGTTTAACGCTAGAACGTTATCGAGCGAGGCGAGTCTAGAAGTGCGATTGGAGGAATCGGAGGGCAGTAAATGGGATATCATAGGGCTCAGTACAGTTAGGAGGCCAAAAGAAGCATATACAGTGCTAAAAAGCGGGCACGTCCTGTGCCACCGGGGCTTAGCGGAGAGACGAGAACTAGGAGTCGGATTCCTGATTAATAAGAACATAGCTGGTAACATACAGGAACTCTATAGCATTAACGAGAGGGTGGGAGGTCTTGTTGTGAAACTTAATCAGAGGTACAAAATGAAGGTTGTAAAAGTCTACGCCCCTACATCCAGTCATGATGACCAGGAAGTCGAAAGCTTCTATGACGACGTGGAATCGGCGATGGGTAGAGTGAAAACAAAATACGCTATACTGATGGGCGATTTCAATGCCAAGGCAGGCAAGAAGCAGGCTGGAGACAAGGCAGTGAGAGAATATGGCATAGGCACTAGGAGTAGCACGGGGGAGTTATTAGTAGAGTTTGCGGAACAGAATAATATGCGGGTAATGAATACCTTCTTCCGCAAGCGGGATAGCCGAAAGTGGACGTGGAGTAGCCCGAACGGCAAGACTAGAAATGAAATAGACTTCATGCTCTGCGTTAACCCTGGCATCATACAAGATGTGGACGTGCTCAGCAAGGTGCGCTGCAGTTACTATAAGATGGTAAGAACTCGAATTAGCCTAGACCTGAGGAGAGAACGGAAGAAACTGGCACATAAGAAGCCGATAAATGAGTTAGCGGTAAGAGGGAAAATAGAGGAATTCCAGATCATGCTACAGAACAGGTATTCGGCTTTACCTAAGAAAGATGGCCTTAGTGTTTAAGCAATGAACGACAACCTTGTGGGCATCGTAAAGGAATGTGCAATAGAAGTCGGTGGGAACTCCGTTAGACAGGATACCAGTAAGCTATAGCAGGAGACGGAAGACCTCATCAAGAAACGCCAATGTATGAAAGCCTCTAACCCTACAGCTAGAATAGAACTGGCGGAACTTTCGAAGTTATTCAACAAGCGGAAGGCAGCTGACATAAGGAAGTATAACATAGATAGAATTGAACATGCTCTCAGGAATGGAGGAAGCCTAAAAGCAGTGAAGAAAAAACTAGGAATTGGCAAGAATCAGATGTATGCGTTAAGAGACAAAGCCGGCAATATCATTGCTAATATGGATGAGATTGTTCAAGTGGCTGAGGAGTTCTATAGAGATTCATACAGTACCAGTGGCACCCACGACGATAATGGAAGAGAGAATAGCATAGAGGAATTCGAAATCCCACAGGTAATGCCGGAAGAAGTAAAGCAAGCCTTGGGAGCTATGCAAAGCGGGAAGGCAGCTGGGGAGGATCAGGTGATCGCACATTTGTTGAAGGATAGTGGGTAGATTGTACTAGAGAAACTGGCCACCTTGTATACGCAATGCCTCATGACCTCGAGCGTACCGCAATCTTGGAAGAACGCTAACGCAATCCTAATCAATAAGAAAGGGGACGCCAAAGACTTGAAAAATTATAGACCGATCAGCTTACTGTCAGTTGCCTACAAACTATTTTCTAAGGTAATCGCAAATAGAATCAGGAACACCTTAGACTTCTGTCAAGCAAATGACCAGGCAGGATTCCGTAAAGGCTACTCAACAATAGACCATATTCACACTATCAATCAGGTGATAGAGAAATGTGCGGAATATAACCAACCCTTATGTATAGCTTTCATTGATTACGAGAAAGCGTTTGATTCTGTGCGAACCTCAGCAGCCATGGAGGCATTACGGAGTCAGGGTGCACACGAGCCGTATGTAAAAATACTGTAAGATATATATAGCGGCTCCACAGACACCGTAGTCCTCCATAAAGAAAGCAACAAAATCCCAATAAATAAAGGCGATAGCCAGGAAGATACGATCTCTCGAATGCTATTCACAGCGTGTTTACACGAGGTATTCAGAGACCTGGATTGGGAAGAATTGGGGATAAAAGATAATGGGGAATACCTTAGTAACTTGAGATTCGCTGATGATATTGCCTTGCTTAGTAACTCAGGGGACCAATTGCAATGCATGCTTACTGATCTGGGGAGGCAAAGCAGAAGAGTGGGTCTAAAAATAATCTGCAGAAAATTAAAGTCATGTTTAACAGCGTCGCAAGAGAAACAGCAATTTACAATAGGTAGCGAGGCACTGGAAGTGGTAAGAGAATACAGCTACTTAGGGCAGATAGTTACGGCGGGTCCAGATCATAAGACAGAAATAATCAGAAGAATAAGAATAGGCTGGGGTGCGTTTGGAAGGGAAGGGAAGAAGTTTGCGGGGACGGCATGGCCACAATTAGTACATGACCGGGGTTGTTGAAGAAGTATGGGGGAGGCCTTTGCCCGGCAGTGGGCGTAACCAGGCTGATGATGATGATGATGAAAAAGTACCGGAAATATAAAGATGGATCCGCATTTTGGGCATTCCCCATGATGACATTGGTGGAAGGTCAGCAAGGCCAAAGTATGATGGTGTGGTGGACTCCTGGTATGTAATGCCTCTCGAAAAAGTGAAATCCGGCCATGTCTCGGTACGTGTCGTGAAGTGGTGACATCTGTGACAGCACAGCTGCTTCAGGAATACTTGAAAAGTTTCACGTCGTAGAAATACAGGTAGAGGGGTGACGCGACCTTCAGTTGTACTAGAGTTTCGTGTGCAACGTGGGACTCCTAGGCGTGTTTTCAGCATCTGTGCTTAGGCTCTTTCCAGTGCACGCAATCATGATAGGCTCCTACTTGATATATCTGGCAGGCTGCATCAAATGCAGCCGAAGTAGAAAGTCTGCTTCCGCGAGACTAGCGAATGCCCAGACGGGCCCCACTTCACACCGGCCAGAAACCGAACAACTCGAGAAAGTTCACTGATTTCTTTCTTTAACATTGCCACATTATCTGACCATAAAACACTGCGATCAATGATAACATCGAAGTATATGTGGTTACTCGCATAGGAAATGCATATGTCGTCGGCGTACATATTGATGCGCACTGTAGTGGTGCAGACAGAAAATTTGTTTTGAGGGGTGGGGTACTCAGGTTACAGCTCGGCCTCCTCCATATAGAATTTGTCCAGGAATGAAACACTTGAATAATACCTACATTGTCATTGCCAGAGACGCTGCAGACGAATTCTTGAACGCTACGCACTTGCGAGGAAAGTGAAATATGTAGTTTTGTAGAAAATAATATACTTGGATGTCTCAAAAATTGTACCATAAATAAGTGATATCAACGCTTTCATGTTTTAACGCGATAGCGTTAAGGAGCTCGTGTCGCAGAAAAGCCGGTGTCGTCGGCGTCGGTGTCGGCGTCCGCGGCGTTGGCCGTGAGCGATAAATCACGGCAGGCACTTCATAAATAAAAAGCAACTTCCAAGATGGGCTGGGTGGGAATCGAACCAGGGTCTCCGGAGTGTGAGACGGAGACGTTACCACTGAGCCACGAGTTCGATGCTTCAAAGCGGTACAAAAGCGCCTCTAGTGAACGCGGTGTTGCCTTAGAAAGGAGCCGTTTCTAAGGCTCAGGCGTGCGTCGCTTGCTCAGGCGCACATTTCGTTGTCGCGCCGAACGCTGCGTTGCTCGACGCTCACCGCGTCCGATGCGGGGCGTGTAGTCGTAGTCGCTGCGCCGTAGCCCATTGTCTTACACCCCTTGGCGGGTCGACGGGAACGCTGTCGCGTTCAACTCTTGAAGGCGAAGCTTAAGCGTCCTCCAATTTTTTGTCCACTTAATAAGTAAACAGAATATCACACGAACTTTAGAGCTATATCCCTTGGAAACCAGGAAAGCAGTGCATGCCGCTTGTATGAAAAATTCAAAGGACATGGAATGAACAAGTTGAGCAAAAATATTTTAATTAATTTTTGTCATTGAAGAACCTTGTTTACATTTTTGTACATTTGGTACGCACAGAGAAAAATCTCAGCAACGCTGCCCTTGTTGCAATGTATTCCGCAGGAGCAGCTGTCCCCGGTCGTGTATACTGAGTAAGTGTACAAAAATTATAGCCGCAACGGAGAGCACATATAAAGAGCATGAGTTCTGCGAATTATACATTAGAAATGCGAAGTTACAGTGGAATATACAAATGCGTGGAAACGGCTTGATAAACTGCAAGTACAAACAAAACCTCACCAACAAGATATTTAAATATACATAGTATAAGTATTCAATAAACGTACGTGTCTAAGTAAAAGCCACTGTACATAATCCGTCAAACAAGGCAAATAAACATGTGGCGCAATCACAGATCACAGAATCCTAGGCCCCCCTCCCTCCACTCCCCCCGATGCATCGCGAGTGACGGAAGGCGGCGCGCTTCCTCCTCGCTTCTCTGCGTTACGCATACGAGATTATGCCACAATCGTGCGCTTGCCCATCCCCTCCCCAGGCTTACGCTGGAACATACCGCATCCGTCGTGCTTTGACGATGTTACCACCTAGCACTTTAAACGGAACCTCACGACGACGGCGGGGGCATTAAATGTTCATGGAGTGTCCATATATTTGCTTTCGAAATAATACAATAAGAGTATGCGGCAACTGAAGAGTTCCGTGGTCTATTACTTTCCGCAAAGAAAGAAGAAAATGAAACCTTCCCCACGGGAGAATTCGCTGCCCCGCAACAATACTTTCTCTTTATTTTGTGGGGTGGAGCACCAAATGAGAAAGAAAAAACGTCCAGGAAAGCATCTTGACCACAACTGAATGCCTACTTTGGACACCTATTGTGGCTACCGAAGGAATATCAAAGAAAACATGAATCGCTTGGTCCACAGAGAATCATACGCATTCTCCTCGGTATCCTACAGCGCCGAAACAAAAGACTTTCAGGGGAAGTTCCAATAATATTGCCACGTATCTTCACATAGGACGCGCTGCGTATATTTCCGACAGCTGGCTCCAGAAAAACACGGTTGATGGATCTGGCTATCGAGCGGGTGGGAGTAGCACGCACGCTCCTTCCTTCTTGTTCTTCCTGCCTCTTCTCTTGCACTGTGCCCACTACTGCATGTTGCATTTTCCCCCTCCCTTGAAATCAGAATCGTCTCGATGGTGAAGAAATGGTGTAAGAAAAAGAGGGGGCAAAGAAACACGGTCAAACAGATGTTCGCGCAAAGAACACAGTAACAGCGACAGGAAAGCCACAAGTACAGCAGTGGCGCAGCGTTTCATGCAGTCTCAAGAACCGGAGAGATAGCCGCATTAGCGGCAAGTATAAGCACAAATATAAAAATTGAATAAATGAACAAAGAAGTTGTAATCACGAACGCGCAACATATGTCTTCATGCGTACAACGTGAACGATCTCAGGTCTAGGTTGTTTTCTACGCCGTGTCTGAGCCGCACTGTCCAGAACGACTTCGTAGTTCAGGTCGCTAATGCGGCGCCGCACTTTGTATGGGCCAAAATACCGCCTGAGCAACTTTGCACTAAGGCCTCGGCGGCGAACGGGAGTCCACACCCACACTTGGTCGCCGTGGTTGTAGCAGACTTGCCTGTGGCGGATGCTATAACGCCGTGCGTCGGCGTGCTGTTGTTGAACGATGTGCAGTTGCGCGGTTTGCCAAGCTTCCTCAGCGCGCTGAGCAAATTCTTCGGCGTCAGTAGTTAGGCGCTCGTCTCTTTTACAAGGTAGCATATCGTCTAACATCGTCTGAACTTCGCGGCGGGAAAGGAGATGAAACGGTGTAAAGCGCGTGGTTTCTTGTACGGCGGTGTTGTACGTGAAGGTCGCGTAAGGCAATATATCATCGCATGTTTATTGCTAGACGTAAATATGCTTATAGATCATATCCGTGATAACCTCCTTTACTCGCTCTGTAAGTCCGTTGGACTAAGGAAGGTAACCAGTCATCTTTCGATGCCACGTGTTTCTCAACTGAAAAGTTTCGTGCATGAGCTGTGCTGTGAACGCCGTCCCTGCGTCTGTGATTACAGTAGACGGGGTACCATGGCGCAATACCATGTGGCACATAAGGAACAGCACGATCTCAGAAGCCGTGGCTCGTGGGGGCGCCTCCGTCTCGGCATAGCGGGTTAAATAGTCAATCCTCATAATCGCCCGCATCTTGCCGTCGGTCGAGAGAGGAAAAGGCCCAAGAATGTACAAGCCGACTTGGTCAAATCGCTTATAAGGTGGCTGGATAGGTTACGATAACCCGGCGGGCTTCCGGGGCGGTGACTTTCGTAGCTGACATTCACGGCAACCTTTAACATACAGTTTGATAATCGCCGAAAGCCCGGGCGAGTAATAAATCTCCCGCACTCTGGCAACCCTTCCTGAGGAGCCTAAGTGACGAGTTGTCGGCTTGTCATGGCAAGCGAAAAAAATGTCAACCCGCAACTCTTTTAGGACCACCAGCAGGCAGGCTCCGTCTATCGCACGGGCGTTTTTCTTGTAAAGCACGTTGCCGCGTAGACCTCAGAAAGACGTCAATAGGCGACATAGATGGCGTGTAATGGTTCTTCGTCTGCCCTTTAAGTGCTCAATGATAGGTCGAATGTCAGCGTCGTCACGCTGTCATCTTATCAAGTCCGATGCAGTTGTGCCGCCCGGGAAGTCGTCATCACGCTCTTATTCTCGACTGGTAGATTCGGTGGGTGCACACGACAGTGCGTCAGCGTCTTCGTGCTTGCGGCTAGATTTGTAAACGACAGTGACATCAAATTCCTGTAGCCGCAAGCTTCATCTTGCCAGTCGTCCTGAAAGGTCGCGTATGTTTGCCAAGCAACGCAGGGCATGGTGGCCTGTCACCACTTCGGAAGGACGGCCGTAAACATAAAGGCGAAATTCGTGATCCCCCACACAACCACAAGACACTTTTTCTGTGGTAGAATAGTTCGCCTCGGCACGGTACCGCACAGCCAACGGCTAGCATACGCTATTACTATTTTAATGCTGTCTGGACGTTGGACGAGTACTGAGTCAAGACTTATGTTACTCGTGTTAATATGCACCTCGGTGTCGGCATCGTCGTCAAAATGTGCCAGGATGGGGGCTGCCTGCATGCGTTGGCGTAGTTCAGCGAAGGCCGTTTATTGCTCAATCTTTCAGGAAAATGGCGAGTCATCCCTTGTAAGGCGAGTCAGAGGTTCCGCTTACGGAGAGAAGTTTTCAAGGAAACGGCGATAATACGCACATCCTCGTAGGACAGGCCGCACGGTCTCCTTGTCGGCCGAAGGAGGAATTGCTCCTACCGTGGAAAGCTTGTCGGGATCCTCTGGCGCTGACGACGTATCCGAAAAAGTTGAGCTCGTCATAACCGAAGTTGCACTTTATGGTTTAAGCGTGAGATCAGCCGAACGGATCACTTCTAGCACACTCCGCAAGCGATGAAGATGTTGCTCAAACGTTTAAGAAAAGAATACTACGTCATCCAGGTACCCGAAACAAGTCTGTCACTTCAGTGCAGCGAGTACGGTATCCATAATTCACTGGGAAGTGGCTGGAGCTTAACACAAGCCGAAAGGGAGCACCCAAAATTCGTATAAGCCGTCGGGAGTCACAAATGCAGTTTAGTCGCGTCGTCCCATTCGTTGTGCTTGGCCACGCGCTCAAAGTCCGCCATCCAGTCTTCGACGACTTCGAACACGTCACCATGGAACGACTTTGGAACCCGTGGGTTCTGAAGTGTGTACCTGAACGTCATCGGGCTATCTATACCAATTGAGGTGGTTACAATCGCTAAGTTGTCTTCTGAAGACAGCCCCTGATCCTACGGCTTCCCGATGGACGGGAGTCTCCATTGGTACTGGGCTGGTGGTTCCGCTTCTAGGAGGGCTCTGCGGCATGAGTTAGCAATGCCCCGCACCTCCAACACTTTGCAACGTGTCTTCAAAGAGGACTAGCGACGTTTTATGCAGATAGCTGGCTGCCCAAAAACATGGCAGTGGGACCTCGCTATCGAGTGGGTGAGAGTAGCACGCGCGCAACTTCCTTCTTGTTCTTCCTGCCTCTTCTCTTGCTCTGTGCCCACTACTGCAGGTGGCAATATCGAAGCGAAGCTGATGCCCTCAAGAGAACACGTTGCAATCTATGGAGTCACCACAGTGATGGAGGGGAGTGACCATTGTTTCTTATTTTTTTTCTGCTTTCTTGAAAGCGTCCAAAAATCTTGACAGGACAAAAGCCACTCAGCCAGATAAAAGCCAACGCGCACGAAAGGGCTCCGCGGAGTGGTCCGCGCATCACGAGAAAAACGCATGCGCTCTTCCTGGCTCTCGCAGCCCGGGGCTAGCCAGAGCAAGGAAATTGAAAAGGCTCAACGTGACCTCGCGAGTAAAAGTCAAAGTAATAAAATAATAACGTAGCCACATTTTCTGGATGTACTGTTTTGACACGGATACTCTGGCACAGATTAAAATCATGTTGATATTCCTTTCTGTGACATGACGGCACAAATGACTAACGCTTCGTCTCATCGGACCCCAAGCTTGCTTTGTCAAGTTGTTTGATAGTGTGGTAGTTTGGCTTGTCTCGTTGTGTAGCCCCATGTACAAATTTGGAGAAGAAAATGCCCTTTTGGCGTGAAATGTTTATAAGAGCATAAAACCCACAAGGTTACGTAATTGAAAATCTAAAGCCCGAATTTGGAATTATCATTGCGCCTTTAGCACGAAAAGTTCATAAGAAGTTTACACCCCTAACATTTCAGAATTGAAATCCATGCGCTCCGTAGATTCCGCGGCCTCCGCGAGATGCGTTGAAGAGCCCGCTAACCATCAAAACGCCCATGAAACTTTTTGCTCGGATGGGACTCCTTGTGTGTTGTGACTCTAGGTGCATGGACTTTGGTGTAAAATGCAGCCGGAGTTCGCAATGTTCTCGCCGAAATGTCCTTTCGAATGTGAAATAGACATTTTAGTAATATCCAGAATGATTTCCTGCGCCGGGGCTTCTTTTGGCCGGCGGTGCATGAGTAGACGAAAAAATTTTGTGGGCGCAGCTGAAGCCCCAAGAGCCCGCCCCCATCGCTACGCCCTCGGCGTGCTGCACCATAAATTGCTTCCGAAAGGACACTAAAGGCAACACTGAAAAGGTTCAGGCTCAGTACTTCTGAGATCATGAGATCATCCAGGTAATTTTCAATCCACACGTCGAGACGGCGGCAAGTTCGCAAATTACCGCGGGCGTCAGAAATGGCTTTGTCATGTACATTATCAAAAGCACTTTTGTGCATGAGGAAAGTGCTCCTAGAAATCGATGCCTTCTTTTTTGTTGTTTGATCCTTGAAATGAAATCAATGACCTTCATATACAGCACACCGTCCACCTCAAAATCTGGTCTTCATTTCAGGCTCTATGTTTTCCATGAAGGACACAAATAAAGTGAGCACCATCTGTTTCGTCGCTATTTCGGTCCCACCGATGGCATCGGTTGTTGGGAACTCGGCGCTGACGCCCGTGGTTGTACCTGGGTCGCAAGCCCCAAGGGTAGCATTGGCCTGGCGGCCTGGGGTACAACTGGAAGCATCCGAAGGTCCCGGCAAAGCATGAGTCGACTGGTAACAACAAAACAACTTGTTTATTTTAACATCGCAAAGAGTTGGCGGTCAGGTTGACCGAAGTAGAGAGACGGGAGAGCACTTTACTCAACAGAAGAAATCGGAGCCCCCCCTCTTGGCGTCCGGGGGCAGCTGTTTTTATACTCTCGCAGTTGAGGGCAAGAAGGAACCCCTCAATAGACGAGCACGTGATTGTACAATGGGCTAATGGTGACGCTCACTGTCGTAGCGCCGCCGGTCGGGCACAAAGACTGGAAGGAGAGGGTGACCCCCTGCTGTCGCATCGCCGCCGTTCGGGCACAATGGCACATACACTCACACACGCACATGAAGACACGTGGCATCGGAACATGCCTGGAAACGCCTGGAAACGCCTGGCGGGGAGCGTTGCGGCGACGCCGAACGGGCCAAAATGTCTGCCGCCCCGCCGCAGTCGCGCCTGGAAACGCCTGGAAACGCCTGGCGGGGAGCGTTGCGGCGACGCCGAACGGGCCAAAATGTCTGCCGCCCCGCCGCAGTCGCGCCTGGAAACGCCTGGAAACGCCTGGCGCGGAGCGTTGCGGCGACGCCGAACGGGCCAAAATGTCTGCCGCCCCGCCGCAGTCGCGCCGGCAAAACCGCGTGTCGCAGGCGAAACGCAACAGACCGCCCCGCCGGGGGAAGGAGATCCCGATGGACAGGGGACTGCATCCGCTGTCCGGAGGGATGTCGCTCGATGATGCTCATAACCGAAGTCGGGCGTCCCTCGACGTTTCTTGAGCGCAGCGCACAGAGAAGGCCTCGTTCTCTCGTTCAGGTTCGCACGGGACACTGCAAAGTGACTTCGGGAGAGTTCACATTTTTGTTCTCGTTCCCGGCAAGCGTTAGAACTACGCTGAAACTCAACCGCTCAGTCAGCAAGCACGGCACAACCCTCACTAAGCCCTGCCAGGCTTTTTCCCCTTTTTATACCACTGCCTAGTTCCTTACAGTAGTCTAGCATCACTCAGAACGCGTCCACAAATTGGAAAATTGCACTAGAAAGCATATCATCACTTTGAAACACTAAACAAAAGCAATATGTTAAAAAAAAATCCTGCCTCAGGAAGAAAAACATCAGTAACAAACAATTTTGAGGCTGATTCCTACGTTAGGGGCTTCGACTTAAGCCATCGGCGTTACCGTTGAGACTCCCCTTTTTGTAACGCACCTCAAAGGAATATTGTTGTAAAGCGAGGCTCCAGCGCAGGAGGCGGCCATTTTTGGGAGAGATGGTCTGCAGCCATTGGAGAGGGCAGTGATCCGTCTCAATGATAAACCTCGAGCCGGCTAGATAGCATGACAATTTCTGAACGGCCCACACGAGACATGCACACTCTTTCTCGGTGGCGCTATACGCCTGCTCACGACTGGTCAGCTTACGACTAGCATACAGGACGGGATGTTCTACTTCTCCCTTTTCCCGTTGGCACAGTACAACGCCCATGCCTCGCTCACTAGCATCGCACTGAACAATGAACCCTTTTGTATAGTCTGGCGATCGTAGCACAGGCTGGTTTGTTAGGGCACTCTTTAGGGCGCTAAAAGCTCTTTCCTTTGTCTCGTCCCAGACGACTGTTTGAGGCTCTGACTTTCTTAGAGCATCCGTCAGGGGAGCCGCGATATCAGAGTACCTGGGGATGTACCTCTGATAGTAGCCGGCGACACCTAAGAACGACCGAATATCGGTCTTTGTGCGCGGTTGCGGAAAGTCTCGCACAGCGGCCACTTTTATTTCAGAGGGGCGGCGACGACCCTGACCAATCACGTGACCGAGGTAGACAACCTCGGCCTGTGCTAACTGGCACTTAGGAGCCTTTACTGTCAAGCCCGCTTCGCGCAGGCGGGTTAGCACTGCCCGCAAGTGTGCCATATGCTCAGACCAGGATGCGGAGAATATCGCTACGTCGTCTAGCTACGGTAAAGCGAATTCTTGCTGTCCCCGCAACACTTTATCCATGAGGCTTGAAAAACAGTATGGCGCGTTCTTCAAACCAAAACTCAACACTTTAGGACGGAATGTTCCCATTGGTGAAATGAACGCCGCATACCTACTAGCCTCTTCTGTAAGTGGAACCTGCCAATAACCCCTGACAAGATCTAGGGTGGAAATAAACTGAGCGCTACTAACTTTCTCAAGGCGCTCCTCGATGTTAGGGATCGGATAAATTTGATCCTTAGTGATGGAATTAAGCCTGCGGTAGTCGACGCAAGGACGAGGTTCCTTGCCCGGTACCTCAACTAAAATCAAAGGGGAGGTATAATCACTCTCACCTGCCTCAATAACACCGAGCTGTAGCATTTTCTTTACCTCAGCCTCCATAATATCGCTCTGGCGGGGTGACACCCGATACGCCTTGGATCGTACTGGCTCTGGGGAGGTAAGTTCTATATCATGAGTAAGTACAGAAGTCCTACCAGGCCTCTTAGAGAACAGACCTTGAAACTCTTTTAATAGCCGGTGTAGTTCGGTTTTCTGCTCGGGCGACAGCGGTGCTTTACTGATAAGGTCACTAATGACTTGACCGGTGTCTTCCCTGTTCGTCACTGAGCCTAGTCCCGGAAGCTCGACCGGAAGCTCTTCAGGAACGTTTACCATCATGCACACCACTGCTTCCCTTTGTCTATAAGGTTTGAGCAGATTACAGTGGTAAACTTGCTGTGCTTTCCGCTTTCCTGGCATACTTACCACGTAGTTAACGTCCGACAGTTTCTGAACAATTCGTGCTGGGCCCTCCCACTGCACGTCTAGTTTGTTGTTTAGCGATGTGCGCAATATCATGACCTCATCGCCCACCTCAAAACGACGGGCCCTGGCTGTCCGATCATAATAAACCTTGGCCCTCTGCTGGGCCTTTGTCATTGCTTCACCTGACAACTCCTGTGCCCTTCTTAAGCGTTCGAGGAGCTTAAGTACGTACTCCACCACGACTGGGTCGTCGCCCCTACCTTCCCACGATTCTCGAAGCATGCGAAGCGGAGACCGAAGCGAGCGACCGTACACCAGTTCAGCTGGCGAAAACCCCGTAGCTGCATGCGGCGCGGTTCTTAACGCAAACATCACCCCAGGCAGACACAGCTCCCAGTCAGTTCGATGTTCAAAACACAATGCTCTCAACACGCGCTTCATGACGGAGTGGAGCTTCTCAACGGAATTCGACTGTGGGTGGTACACTGAGCTGTGTAACAGCTTTACCCCACACCTTTCGAGAAAAGTTGTCGTCAAAGCGCTAGTAAACACTGTGCCCTGATCTGATTGGATTTCCGCAGGGAAACCAACTCGCGCAAATATGGACAGTAGTGCATTAACTATCTCAACTGAGCTGAGTTCTTTAAGCGGCACTGCTTCAGGGAACTTTGTCGCTGGGCAGATCACAGTCAAAATGTGTCTGTACCCCGTGGCTGTTACCGGCAGAGGTCCCACTGTATCAATAACGAGCCGTCTAAAAGGCTCCGTTATGATAGGTACCAATTTCAACGGCGCCCTTGATTTGTCCCCTGGTTTGCCCACCCGCTGACAAGTGTCACATGTCCTCACGAAATGGTCTGCGTCCCGAAAACACCCTGGCCAATAGTACTCTTGCAAGAGACGGTCCTTAGTTTTCTTAACTCCAAGGTGTCCGGACCACGAACCCCCGTGTGACAAGCGCAACAGATCCTGACGATAGCATTGAGGCACGATCAGCTGATCGAACTCCACTCCTCGGCGGTCTAGATACTTCCGGTACAGGACTCCACCTCTTTCCACAAAACGCGCAGTTTTCCTGGCGATACCTTCTTTGACATTGCAGCGCACGTTTTCCAGGCTGCCATCCTTTTTTTGCTCGGCTATCAAAGCCGACCGGCTGACTTTTAGCAACCTATTAAGTCCGTCTGACGTAGGCGCGATGAGCAAATCAGTAGATAGCTCTTCTAACTTTCCCGCATCGGGATTTTCCTCTCCGGTATCTGGTGCCTTTAACGTTACAGACTCAAGTTTATTCAGTTCGGGCGTGCTCTGAATATCAGCTTGCTGCGCCTCTGACCCTTTTTCGTTGTTTGATAACGTCGGCCCCGCAACTACCGCCTTTGCAGCGAGCTCCCGAACCTTCGATCTGGTTAAGGCCTGAACACTAGCTTCACCAAACAAAAGCCCCTTCTCGCGCAGGAGGTGATCGGAGCTGTTTGAATATAGGTACGGGTACTGGGGTGGCAGCATAGATGACACTGCCGCCTCCGTCTCAAGCGCTCCGAAAGGTCCTTCAATAAGCACCTTTGCTACTGGCAGACACACGCTATGAGCTTCCACGGCTTGCTTGATCCATGCGCACTCGCCCGTGAACATATGGGGTTCTACGTAAGACGGGTGAACTACATCCATCGTAGCTGCGGAATCGCGAAGCACTCGGCACTCTTTCCCGTTCACGAGGAGGTCTCGCATGTAAGGCTCGAGAAGCTTCATGTTCTCGTCAGTGCTGCCTATTGAAAAAAACACAACTTTTGGTGTTGTTTCCGGACACTGCGCCGAAAAGTGACCCGGCTTCTGGCACGTATAACAAACGCGCGCTTGCCTCATCTCGAACCGCTTTCTGCGTTCGGCTTCGACTGCCGCCGTCTCCTTAGGTTCGGTCGCACTGCTTCCACTCGCATCCGCACTACGCGTGTTCCCCTTTGCTCTCATGGGTGTGAACTTCGGCCTCTCAAACTTCGAGCCAAATTCACCCTTTTGACCGTCCTTAGCTCCGCGAGCCCGACGCGTCACAAACTCCTCGGCTAGCTCAGCGGCTTTAGCCACCGTACAAACGTCTGGCCTATCCAAGACCCAGTATCGCACGTTCTCCGGTAACCGACTATAAAACTGTTCTAGCCCAAAACACTGCAGAACTTTATCGTGGTCACCAAACGCTTTTCCTTCTTTGAGCCACTCCTGCATGTTTGACATAAGCCTATACGCAAACTCTGTATATGACTCACTTTTGCCTTTCTCATTTTCCCGAAACTTCCGACGGAACGCCTCCGCAGACAGCCGGTACTTTTTTAGCAGACTCGATTTTACTTTGTCGAAATCCTCTGCCTCCTCTCTATCCAAGCGAGCGACTACGTCGGCCGCCTCGCCGGGTAACAAAGTGAGCAAGCGCTGTGGCCACGTTTCCCGAGAGAACCCCTGCTTCTCGCACGTTCGCTCAAAGTTAACCAGGAACAAACCAATGTCCTCTCCAAGCTTAAACGGCCGCATCAGGTCAGTCATTTTGAACAATACGCGTTCTCCTGCACCGTGTGCCTGACTTCCATTACGAGCGCGTTCCATCTCTACCTCAAGACGCTTCATTTCCAAAGCGTGTTGACGGTCACGCTCTTGTTGCTCTCGCTCTTTCTGTTCTTTACGTTCACGCTCTTCTTTTTCTTTCTGTTCTTTACGTTCACGCTCTTCTTTTTCTTTCTGTTCTTTAAGTTCGCGCTCCTGTCTTTTTGCAGTCTCCCTCTCCTCAATAGTCTCAAGGCATTCCGACAGCTCGTCATCCTCAGCCTCTAACTCAAGAATAGCCTTTAGCAGTTCAGGTTTTCTTAGTTTGTCTGAGACATCCAGACCCAACTCTCTTGCAAGCTCCAACAATTTCGGTTTGCGCAACGACTTCAAATCCATGGCTGCTCTGAATGCTGCTTTCTCTACTGCTTACTATTGCCTTGCCGCAAACTAACCCGGCAGCAACGACAACCACAATTACCAGCTCTGTTTCTGACACTAACAAAAGCCTGGCAAAGCTCAGAAGAAGAAAGTCCCGCACTCACCAAACCTCGCAGCCAAGAGTCCAGCGCAGTCGTTCCGCTGCAGGCAACCAGTCATCACACAGGGCTCGTTGCACTGCTCCCGGATCGTCGTTGAGCTGCTCAGCATACAGTCAACTGCATATCTTCGCTGCTGGCCTCCGTTGTCGCGATCTCACCGCTGGCAGACAGTTGTTTGGATCCCACCGATGGCATCGGTTGTTGGAAACTCGGCGCTGACGCCCGTGGTTGTACCTGGGTCGCAAGCCCCAAGGGTAGCGTTGGCCTGGCGGCCTGGGGTACAACTGGAAGCATCCGAAGGTCCCGGCAAAGCATGAGTCGACTGGTAACAACAAAACAACTTGTTTATTTTAACATCGCAAAGAGTTGGCGGTCAGGTTGACCGAAGTAGAGAGACGGGAGAGCACTTTACTCAACAGAAGAAATCGGAGCCCCCCCTCTTGGCGTCCGGGGGCAGCTGTTTTTATACTCTCGCAGTTGAGGGCAAGAAGGAACCCCTCAATAGACGAGCACGTGATTGTACAATGGGCTAATGGTGACGCACACTGTCGTAGCGCCGCCGGTCGGGCACAAAGACTGGAAGGAGAGGGTGACCCCCTGCTGTCGCATCGCCGCCGTTCGGGCACAATGGCACATACACTCACACACGCACATGAAGACACGTGGCATCGGAACATGCCTGGAAACGCCTGGAAACGCCTGGCGGGGAGCGTTGCGGCGACGCCGAACGGGCCAAAATGTCTGCCGCCCCGCCGCAGTCGCGCCTGGAAACGCCTGGAAACACCTGGCGGGGAGCGTTGCGGCGACCCCGAACGGGCCAAAATGTCTGCCGCCCCGCCGCAGTCGCGCCTGGAAACGCCTGGAAACGCCTGGCGGGGAGCGTTGCGGCGACGCCGAACGGGCCAAAATGTCTGCCGCCCCGCCGCAGTCGCGCCGGCAAAACCGCGTGTCGCAGGCGAAACGCAACATCGCCTTAACGACACAACCAGCAAACTTACTAGCCCGTAATATGACAGTTCGTAAGGCGATTTTCCTCGCTTTGGGAGGGCCACCAAAGGGCTTGCGTTCCATCGCTTCTGAACTGTACTGGACAACGACGCGGCCTTGTAGTGCGACAGTAGAACTTTCCGAGGTTCCATGAAAAGTTGCCACAGAGGAGTACATGAAATACCGTCATGTCCAGGTGCAGGTGATCATCTCCAAACAGCAAGTGCAGTTTCCAATACTGGCATCGTGAGAGGAAGGTCAAGGCGAGTATCTTTAAAACATGGTGCGGTACTGTACGGTGCGTGGTGCGGTACCTTGAAATATCTGAACTGGTAACTCTATTGCACAAGTATTCAGCAATCTGTGCTTCCGTCAGAGATTGGTGAAGCGCTAGATCACGGAAAGGATGTTTTCGCTTAGGAAGGGGAAGAATACTTCGTACTATCTGCCAGATCATAAAAAGTGACTTTCGAGGATCTAGTGCCCAACAGAAGGTCCTCCATGGTTGCTTTCCCATCTTTTTAAGCTAACGCCTTGTTACCATCGGCATACAACAACGCCTAATCTAGATTTTGTTCACTTATACGTCCTTCTACTCGACGACGGAACGCGCATCACCAATTGATATTGTTAATGTGAAATGACGTATGAACGCTATGGAAGCATATACGGCAGTTGTTGAAGCAGTGATGAGAACGCCGCTCTGCGCTGCCGGCGCCGACCCAGGCAAGCTGCACATTAATACAAATAGAATTAGCGCTGACCCGAGGGAAGCGTGTATTCAGCTGTACGACATGCTCAACGTTTTGTTGTGCCGTGCGTATAATACATTTTACAAATTCCCTTCCTTAAGAAGAGTGTAGGAACGGTCTAACGTACTTGAAAAAAAGCCACGGGAGGCGTCAGCTGTACATTCAAGCACCGCATGAAAACTGCAGCAGTACCCATATCGCAATACCTGTAGAATGTAATGCACTAGTATACAATAAATAAAGCGACATAATGTATTTCTACCCACGAAACAACTTCTGTTTCAGTCGTGTAGCACAGCGGGACACCATTTTCGCACTTCGCTATGAACCCTTGGCGCCATCGAGCGCCGCTTCTGCAAAGCAAGTTTAGTAAGTTCTTCCTCGCTCAAGTATAATCCTCTTCATCATCACTCTTGTTCCCTAAAATCGCCATGTTTTCTCATCAACAGCTCTTCCTGTGTGGTGCTTCGCGGGTTTCAACAAAGTTGACCGTGAAACCCCGGAGCTGTATTAATTAACGGCCGAACATGCCCCGATGACTGACAGATGACGGGCCCACGGATCGATTCGCAAGCAAGAGCGGATTCAGCCCTATCAGCGACGCTCATCCAACCAGCGACAGTTTTCTGCTACAAGGAGGCCGCGCTGAGCAGGAATATGACACTGATAAGAACGACGGTCAGCCTCATTTTGGACGATACTGACCCGGATCTCCGTGAAGTCTCAACGGTTTAAATTCGCCTCGTCAGCCGCCATATCGAATTGCTTCAGGAGAGGCTTCGTCTTCTAGAGGAAAAGGTCCAAGTACTGGTGTCTGATGATGACATGTATGAAGAAGATAGTATTCCGGTAGATTACAGAGACAGACTGGTTGCAGCAAAGACAAAAATCAGAATTCCTATTCTGATGAGAAAGTGTGCAAGCAGTGAAGACATGTCACAGATATCGGAAAGCAGAATGACCATTCAATTACTCTTGTGCCTCATGCGTTTCAAGAAATAAAACCGCTAAAAGATTGTAAGACCGAAGCTACAAGACGGGACCGTATTCATCACGGTAAATAAAGGACGACTTAGAGAGAGACATCCTCATTGATACCGAAGTACCTACTGAACACAAAATTGTCATGTGTAAAACAAGTAGTAACATGATTGGAGACGTGGATGACGGAACCAAAGACAGCTATCAGCTGATGTCTTTATCTCATCTTGGACTTTAGAGACGCGTCGAAAGCACAAAATTGATTAAGAAATAGCTCTTGTAACCACAGGGATACCGAAAGAGCTTTCGTGCACTGTGCAGGTTTGCGATCGCAGTTCGACAGCGCCTCTGGTGAACAGTCCAGGAGTCCACGAAGACCTTATTTTCAGCGAAGAGTCATAGCGTCGTCCAGGCAAGCTGAACGCCTGCTCATATTATTGGAGACCACGAAGGTGCAAGGATGAACCGAAGAGAAATGAATTTCAGCCAGTACTGATACCGGCAAGAGCAGGCCCATCGTGGCTGCTCAATCAACGTAGAAGAGCGTCTGGTCACTGCTTCCCCCCACCGTCAAAACCAACTGCTTAACTCGAAAATAACAACCAACATTGCACCACTGACACCAATAACGGCGTGGATATCCAGTAAAGCCAGGCAAACTATGCGTCAGAGACGGGATATCATCTTTGCATGAGCAAAGCAATGCAAAGAAAGAACAACGTTGCCGTTTCGCCGACTGCTTTGCTGATTCTTCACATCTCTTGACGACATTCACATGGTTTCAAGGAACATCAAGCAGCGGCCATATGATACTAATCGACCATATAAAAAGAAGCGGCTGCTTCTGATGTTAAATGTTGAGGTACGTCACCTAACATCACTATGCGTGCACACCAGAATTATGACTGCGGAACATGGTACAACTGCGCATTCTGTAAGCCATCAAGGACAGGGCACATATCCTGGTGAATACCGATCACAAGGCGAATTTACACGAATTAGTGGAAAACACCGCCGTGGAATGTTCCGTTTACATACTCTGGCCTAATCGATCGTCACGATCGTTTTATATGGTGTATCCGGACTGTCTCTTTGCAAAGGCAACGAAAATAACGTTTCATGTCGGGGCGAGGAGTATGTAGAGGATTCTTCCTCGCTTTCCTGCCACCATAATCCTCACTCTTGTTTCATTAAATCGGCATGTTTGCTCATTGACCGCACTTCCTGTGTGTTCTTTCACGGACTTCTACAGCATGCACGTGGCCTTCGAAATGCATGGCGCTCCTGTGCGTGTGAACGCTGAGAAACGCGTCATGCGGCAACAGGGCTATTCTCTTGCGATTCTTTCTTGGCCCGCTTCGCCATATAATGGTACTGCCGAGAAGTCCGCGCGCGGCTGGTCAGACGAGAAGCACTGCGCGCCGTTGCCCGCGAACGCTATGAATTCTTCATTCGCTTGCCCCATACTGAGTATCACATAGCCAGTTGTTCAGTTTGGTGATTAGTATACGGCGCATGCCCAGTGTCGTCATGGCGCAGCTAATAGAAGCGTTGCCGTGAAATAAGTTCATGCTATAGTGGCACATACCAAAGGAAATTTGTGGCGCAGCGTGTTAATGTGTCTAGTTGCTATCCGTGTCGGAACCCTAGCGACGTTGGTTGGATTCCTCTCAGAAATGGAGAAATTTAAGTGATATTCCTCGCCATTGCAGAGCGGCACATTCCCAGTAGCATATACCTATTCGCCCAAATTGGCGTCCATGGCGTCCATAGAAGATTGGCACACGCCTACTGGTACATACCCAATGACCCAAGTATTCTTTAAAGATGTTCGTTTTAGAACAGTGCAAAACCAGAACAAAGTTTCCGCTCCGCCGAGCGATTGGCGCATAACCTGTACCCGAAGTCGATGTTAAACAGTTTCTTCGAACAGCGGTAGCTACCCAGTCTCGCATCTAAAGTAACCCACGTCAGCGTGACAGAGGATCACTCAAGAGCGGCACGTATGTGTACATTGCTATCTACTAAGTGAAGCAAGTTGGCGCCATCGGTGGTTTTGAAACCTGTTGCCTCAGCACATCAGTCTGACGCGCTAGCCATTCAACCACTGACTACCCTGTGACTCAGGTAGGCGGGAGAATGGTCAGGTACAAGTATGCAAACTTAGATTCGTAGATACACATTCCCTTGAAAGTACGTGAAGTATCCTAAGAATCGCAACGACATTATAACTATTCCAATGATCTTGCATCCTTTCTTGCGAATATGCAACGTAGTTTCAAAGCCAACCGCGAGTAAAGCAGCCACAATTCTTCGCCGCACTTCTAATTTCCAGCGGTGAGAGAAGGTGTGACACACCATGTATCATCACCACCAATTGGCCCAATCGTTCAGTAAAACGGCACCCGAGGGTCGGCGGTGTGATATCTTCAGTAATGCGCATCCGGAATCTGAGTGAAGAGAGTGCAGTTTGCTGTACTAGCAGGCCAACGCAGACAGCAAACAGATGACGCAGGCGGCTCGCGGGCCGGAGTTGTGGTGATCTCGGAGACGTGACGAAAGGCTGGGGGGCGGCGACATCGACGATACAGACGCTCTTTTTCCAGGCAGTTTTGGTTTCAAGGAGCCTACCAAGGGGAATCAGTTCTGTAGCTCTCACACGAAATCCGCTATTCAATATTTAATCGTTGGGATAGGTAGTACTCATTTGCTCGTATTAGAAGCATTTAATGTTAATAAAGCCTAATTAGCTCACCTATGGTTAAATATTTAGGCCTAAATAATAATTGCGTAGACTAATGATGGGCAAAGAAGCCAAAAGGAGAGCTATTACATTGATGTTACTTAGGCTTAACGACAAATAAATCAGGCTAGCTATAAATAATCGAGCGAAATAAAATACTTTGCGTTATATATTAGCGCCATTAGAGCTTGAACTAATTTATTTAGTTATTTTTATTTACAATACTTCCAATACACCTGCTGGAGGGATTTCACATAAGGTGTGGGCAAGCATGCAAATTGGCAACAACAATACCATCGCAATAAGCACTGAAATGAGTTAGGAGAGAAACTGCAACGTAGAAAACTGGAAAGACTACAACACCTTGCACATCCACAGGTTAAGGGATAGGAATATGCGCAAAAAAAACAGGAAAACTTACCACATAGGATAATGGACAAGTGTTGAACGTAATGTGTACAAAAGGTAGCGGTAAGATTTTTCTAGGGGTGGAACACGGTAAGTAAAAGTAAAAACAGGCAGCCGTTTCGATAAACATAATAAGATGTTGGCAGAAACACGTTTAAAATAATTATACAGATAATAAAAGCAGATGGCGCAATCAGGCCAGTAATTAAATGGCGGACCTAAAACGCGAGGATCATCATGAAATAGGACCCTGACTGGAAGAATATTTCAATCAATCGCTGTTTGACAAAAAAAGGAATGAAGATGAGAAGTTCTCCTAGCACGTGGCGGATAGACTGCTTTATGGTGGCTGATATGATTTGAAAGACGGTGTCAGCAGAGAGGATATAGTAGAGTTTATGATAAAGGCAAAGTATGAACGTACTGTGGTGCCTATGTAGTTTGGGAAGATTAGCCTTTGATTTTAAGTCAGTGACACTTGTATGATATGGTGTAGTCAGAAAAAAAGGGTTTGGTTGTACGATTTTCTACCTACTCAAATGTTTTGCTAAGGTTGTATTTATGAGCGTAGGCATGAAGAAAAGCGTAGGCAAGAAGTAGGCTGGAGACAAGTCAGTGGGGGAATACATCATAGGTTATAGGAATAGCAGGGGAGAGTTATTAGTAGTTTGCAGAACGAAATAATTTCCGGATAATGAATACCTTCTTCTGCAAGCGGGATAACGGAAAGAAGACGTGGAGGCGCCCCAATGGCGAGACTAGAAGTTAAATAGACTTCGTACTCTGCGCTAACCCTGGCATCATGCAAGATGTGGACGTGCTAAGCAAGGTGCGCTGCAGTGACCAAAGGATGGTAAGATCTCGAATTTCCCTAGACTTGAAGAGGGAACGCAAGAAACTGGCACATAAGAAGCCGTTCAATGAGTTATCAGTAATAGCGAAAATAGAGGAATTCCGAGTCAAGCTACAGAAGAGGCATTCGCCTTTAACTCAGGAAGAGCACCTTAGTGTTGAAGCAATGAACGACAATATTATGGGAATCGGTAAGAAGTGTGCAATCTAAGCAGGTGGTAACTTCGTTAGACAAGATACCGTTAAGATATCGCAGGAGATGCAAGATCTGAATAAGAGATGCCAATGTATGAAAGCATCTAACCCTACGGCTAGAGCAGAAGTGGCCGAACTTTCGATGTTAATCAACAAGCGTAAGACAGCGGACAGAAGGAAGTATAATATGGATAGAATTGAACATGCTCTCAGGAATGGAGGAAGCCTAAAAGCAGTGAATAAGATATTAAGAATAGGCAATAATCAAACGGATGCGCTAAGAGACAAAGCCGGCAATATCATTACAAACATTGGAACATAGTTCAAGTGGCTGAGGACTTCTAAGAGATTTATAGAGTACCAGTGGCACTAATGACGATAATGGAAGAGGTAATATTATAGAGGGATTTGACATCTCACAAGTAACGCTGGAAGATGTAAAGAGAGCCTTGGGAGCTATGCCAAGGGGGAAGGCAGCTGGGGAGGATCAGGTAACAGCAGATTTGTTGAAGGATGGTGGACAGATTGTTCCAGCAAAACTGGCCACCCTGTATACGCAATGCCTCACTTCATGAGCGTACCGCATTCTTGGAAGAACGCTAACATCATCTTAATCCACCAGAAAGGCGACGCTAAGGACCTGAAAAATTGTAGGCCGATCAGCTTACTGTCGGTTGCCTACAAACTATTTACTAAGGTAATCGCAGATAGAATCAGGAACACCTTGGACTTCTGTCAACCAAGTGACCGGGCATGATTTTGGGACGGCTACTCAACAGTAGACCATATTCACACTATCAATCAGGTGATAGAGGAGTGGGTAGAATATAAGCAACCCTTATATATAGCTTTCATTGATTAGGAGAAAGCGTTTGACTCCGTGAAAACCTCAGCAGTCATGCCGGCATTTCGGCATGAGGATGTAGACGACCCGTATGTAAAAATACTGTAAGATATCTATAGCGGCTCCACAGCCACCGTAGTCCTCCATAAAGAAAGCAACAAAATCCCAATAAAGAAAGGCGAGAGGCAGGGAGATACGATCTCTCCCATGCTATTTACACGGTATTTACAAAAGGCACTCAGAGACTTGGATTGGGAAGAATTCGGCATAAGAGTTAATGGAGAATACCTTAGTAACTGCGATTTGTCGATGATATTGCGTTGCATAGTAACTCCGGAGACCAATTGCAATGTATGCTCACTGACCTGTAGAGGCAAAGCAGAAGGGTGGGTCTGAAAATTAATCTGCAGCAAATTAAAGTAATGTTTAACAGCCTCGGAAGAGAACAGCAGTTTACGATATGTAGCGAGTCACTGGAAGTGGTAAGGGAATACATCTACTTAGGCCAGGTTGTGACCGTGGATACAGATTATGATACTGAAATAATCAGAAGAATAAGAATGAGCTGGGGTGCGGTTGGCAGGCATTCTCAGATCATGAACAGCAGGTTGCCGTTATCCCTCAAGAGAAAAGTGTATAACAGCTGTATCTCACCAGTACTCACCTGCGGAGCAGAAACCTGGAGGCTTGCGAAAAGGGTTCTGCCTAAATTGAGGACAGCGCAACTGACCTTTGGAAAGAAGTAACTGAGCATGTGTTGGTGGCCTAGTTGGTTAAGCATGATTACAAAGACGGCGCCGAATAAAACACGTGCCTACGTGCTGTCTCGTGTCCCATCTTCGTGTGTTGTTTGATTCGGCGCCATCTTTGTAACTATGGAAAGAAGAATGATGGGTGTAATGTTATGGGAGGGGGATAAGAAAAGTGCAGATTAGGCAAGGGAACCAACGCGAGTTGACACATAAGTTGAAATCAAGAAAAAAAGGGTAATGAGCCGGGCATTTAATGAGAAGGGAAGATAGCCGATGATCATTAAGAGTTACAAAATGGATTCCAAGAGATGGGAAGCGTAGCAGGGGTCGGGAGAAATTTAGTTGGGCGGATCAGATTAAGTTTGCAGGGACAACATGGCTACAATTTGCACATCACCGGGGTAGTTGGAGAAGTATTGTAGAGGTCTTTGCCCTGCAGTGGGCGTAGCCAGGCTGATGATGATGATGATGATGATGATGATGATGACTGAAGAAATGCTCTCCCAATTACCAATGTACGTATTACATTGATAATCTTGGCCTCTTGGAAAATAAATAAGGATGTTTTCTTAGTATTAAGGACCGTGATCCCCATATGTCACGAGATTTCAACGTTAATTAGGTCGCGCTGATGCATTAGTTTATTGGCTTGCGCACATGCTAGCTCCCAATTTCGTCTTCGTTATTTTCAAACCCCGCCTTTGCTGTTCCTTTGAGTTAAAATTTTATGTTTGCCCAACATGATCGTCGCATCGCAGTGATTATTCTTACTTTCACGCGCGTACAGCGGTAGCCAATCCTCGATGTCGACTTTGTCAGTCTCGCAGAATGTGCCTGGGTCTTTTAGCTGAGCCATGGCGACCGTTGTCATTGCAGTCGCCTCGGTGGGCGCCGACCCCTCTTCCGCCATCGTGGAGAAGGCCAAGCGTCGCCCACTGCGGAGGTCCTTTGTACCGTGTGGATACCCCGCACCTCCCACCAAAATGTCAAAGGGAGGAGAGTAGACAAAAGGGATAGGAAATTGTATTTAGAAAATATATGCAGAGAGAGACGGCTGCAGGCTTGATGGCAGAACAAGAACACGAGCGCTACTCTGATCGTCGTCTTCACCGTTATCTGGCGCATTCTTCCATGCTCTGAAGGGTGCGTGCTTCAGTGCGCGGGAATAGCGCGTAACTATATTGTCACGTGGTGTTGACGTTGAAGAACACAGGAGCAATACTGTGAAAGACAAAACTAACTTTTATTGGGCGAACCTGTGCCCACAAGAACAGGCTACATTTATAGCACAACGATAGCGGCGAACACGGTCGTCGATCGTAGAAAATCTGCTCAGCGGGTCAACCGCGTCGGCTTTTATACAGCAATCGTCGAATGTTCCAGACTAATCGTTGGGACCCGCGCGCCTTCCACAAAAAGTTCTACACCATTCGCCTCAGGCGAATAAGTCAGATAACACAAGGTTCGGCGACAAAAGACAGCGGATAGAAGCATCGATAACTTTCCAGAAACTTCGGATACAGGTAGGCGTGTCCCGCGTTGTGCGATTACATTTGTTAGGCGGCGAAACGTGGTCGCCCGATAAAGATAAGTACACGTGTCAATATGCACAGGCTCCCTAAGTGTCGTGAAGGCCTTGATGTCACTCTGTAAGCAAAAAAATCCAGTACTTATTCAGCTCTATTCCAAGCAGTGCAAAGCTCATCTATCTAATCAGAATATAATGATATTCTGGGTACCTGGCCATAGAGGAATCGGGGGTAACGCTCTGGTGGACCAGATGGTCATGTCAATTACATAAGATGCTTTTAATCCCACCGCTGCTGTCCCTGTCAAAGATCAGAAGCCTTTCTTATGACAGCAACTACGAAACCACTGGCAACGCATGTGGGACGCAGTAACAAATAATAAACTGCACGTGATAAAGGCACAGTTAGGTTTATGGCCCTCCGCCACAAAATCACGTTGAAGAGATGTCCTACATTGTCGTCTCAGAATACGAAACACATTTAGGACCTATAATTTTCTACTTTCTGGAAATTAACCTCCAAAAGACATTATGCTTAAACCATAATATCATTTTTGATAATATTGAGGCTATCGGTGTTCGTGATCCTGCACTCTCAATATTAAAAAGTGACTTATCAAACAGTGTACAGGTTGTGCGTGTTTATAATGCCTATTCCAGACAACAAACCACTAATATCGGCATCCCTCAAGGATCCATCTTAGGACCACTACTGTTTTTGATTTGTATTAATGATCGACCTAACTGTTTGTCGTCTACTAAGTGCATACTGTACGGTAATGATACTACCATATTTGCCTCTGATAAAACATGTCGCTTCTTATCAACAAGTTAAATACTGATCTAGAAAATATTTTAGGTTGGTGCAATGCTAACTTGTTATTTATTAATGACACCAAGACTACATTTGTTGTATTTTTCTGACATCAACAACATTCGGCATCCTTCGCTTCTTTAACTTTTGGCTCACACTCTGTTTCTCCCTGTCACGCTCATCTTTCCTTGGGATTTCTCTAGGCTGCAGCTTGAAATATATAGATCACATTTCTCACATAAAAATATCGCATACGGTATTCGTGTTCTAATTAAAACTCGTTCCTACTTCACACTTAGTAGATTAATCTCGCTATACCCCTCATTGATTCACTCTCATTAAATAGAGCGTAATATGCTGGGGCAACCCTTATAAAGCTCACTTGGCGTCCCTCCAGAAAATCCACAAGCAGTCCATAAGAATTATTGCAAGCTGTTCACGCTTTGCAGATGGAAAATCATTACTACATGAAAACAACTTCCTAGCCATTTCAAAACTGACCAAATATAATCTAGGGATATTATTCTACAAATATATGACTAAGGAACTACCACTGATCTGCTTCTCACCTTGTTGCAAGATAGCTCATAGCCACACTAGATTTGCAGTCAATAATAATTTCCGTCTACCTAAATTGCGAACTAACAATGGTAAAGAAAATGCAGAATTTTCCTCCCTATCGCTTTGGAATACTGTACCACCTATAAAGAAAAATGCAAAAAAATTTATACCAATTTAAAAGAGAACTAAAAGCATACATAATAAATGCTTACTAATATTTTCATTTTGTCTCATTTTATTCGGTGTTTATATTGTCGTGCTGTTACAAGTGTTCTTGTTACTAATATGCTACAAACATGTTTTGATATCACTGTTAGCTCTCATCTGTACTACTGTTGCTGTAAACATTGTATACCATCAAAAGAGTCTTTAACAGGAGGCCCCGATACAGTCTTTGACTGTGGGTCCTCCTTATGTCTACTATGCACATGTAATTTTTCTATATTTTTTCCAATAAATAAATAAATTATAATAAATAGTAATAAATAATAAACCTGTGGTAGATGTATTGACAGGCTGACTGTCCTACACGTCCTCTTGGAGTGTCGGGAAGCCGAAGCTGAGCCAAAGAAACATTGTCCCCTTGCATAAGCTATTGCATCCCTCTTCAAAGGCTAGGTTTCTTAGTAAGGAAACGCTTCTTAAGTGGAGACGTGGGTCCCAAAAGCAATTTTGTTAATTGTAATGTGAACGGGATGATATGTAGCAGTATTGTTTAGTTTTTTCTGCTGATTGCAAATACATAATTAGTTTTTGTATATATTGATTAGAACAAATGATGGAATGTTTTTAATACAGAAATTTAATAATTTTGTTACGGGACTTTTCAAAAACTTAACTTTGTCAAGAGGAAAAACAAAGTGTACGGTCAAAACGCCAGAGAGTCGCTCTAGCCGGTAATGCTATTTTTATTGTTCTCAGTGCAATTATAATGCGAATAAACAGATGTAAACATAATTTTAATATATTTGCTAATTTTCATTCGTATTTAGTGGGAATTAAAACTTAGCCGGCAACTTTAGAAATAAAT
This sequence comes from Dermacentor variabilis, assembly GCF_050947875.1. Classification (NCBI taxonomy): domain Eukaryota; kingdom Metazoa; phylum Arthropoda; class Arachnida; order Ixodida; family Ixodidae; genus Dermacentor; species Dermacentor variabilis. The sequence continues at coordinate 62,697,892 of NC_134574.1, forward strand.
AAATACCATCACCGGCTAGATCCATTCGACACAAATATATTGCTACCAAACATTTTGCTGGTGCATAGAAAGAACATATGAAGATCCCCAGTAAGGCAGTGTGCGGTTCCGAAAAAAAATGAAGCTGAGAAAAACGAGTTTCAACTTTCCGTTCACTGTAACTTTTAATGGTCTAACAATATGGCAATACAAATTGCATCACCATGTAGCCCTGTCTTTCAGCAACAAGTTCATGACATATATATGGCCATTTTGAAAAAATTAACACTGAGATATTGGTTGCAAAATCAGGCATAGTCATTGAAAGCAATGCCAGAAAGCTAGCACCACGAGCTTCAGATTCTTATTTTAGTTCCCTGTTGAACAGAAGGTACACAAATGGCATCCCATTGCAAATAAATTTGCGCAGAGTTCATGGCCACAACAAAGTATGTCCTTTCCACAAAGTTTATGGCTACAAGAAAAAAAATTGGATCAAATCCCAGTGCTGGTCGCCACATTTCAATGGAGCTGAAATGCAAAAAAGTTCATGTGCTTGTGTTGTAGCGCTTCCCAAATGGTCAGAATTGGTCCAGAATCATATCATGGTTTTGGAACGTAAAATCCCAGAATTCCAACTAAAAAAAATTATATCTCATGCACACTCTCACAATTGTGCATTCAGCAAAAGGTCACACCTGTACCTATAAAAGCCCAGGTCTGTAGGCAGAGTCTGTTGCTTGCTTGCGCCTCTTTGCAAGCTTGTTTATCAAAGCATTACTGTTTGTGTGACTCTTGTTGGACATGTGAAGCCTCCGACGATCCTTTCGCGCATGCCACACGTGGAGCACTCCAGCACAAGCTTGGCGCAGAGCCGGTGCTCCTTAGCGGGGTCCTTCGAAAGCATCAGCGTTTTCTCGGCGCACACGGGACATGGCATAAGTCCAAAAAAAGTCTTGCACGACGAATAAATCCACGATCGCAGGTTCCGTTCCGCTGTCGCTAACGTCCTATTTCGTGTCAACACCCGGCAGCTCAAACTTTCGCTCCGTTGCAGAGTGCGACGCCAGGCGCGTTTTCGCACTATCGGCGATCGCTGCGCGCTTGCTTATTTCTTCGGTCGTGAAGAAAACGGTATCTATACGGTCTGCGCCAACACGCGAGACGTGGGTGGACGAAGTGTTGATGCTAGACGTACTGGGTTGCCGCTCGGAACTCGATCCGGCAGAATCTTCAGGCAGACCAACAGCCGGCAACTCCGGGTGTATGACAGGCTTATCCGTCTTCTATCGCGCATTCCACGGCCGCCTTTGCGCCTTGCCGAGCCCTTGACGCGTACTACTCTTCAGACGACGATCTATCTCCTCCAGCCATTCTATTTGGGCAGCAAAAAAGACACTTCATCGAACGTTCTCGAGAAGCGAGCGGCTGAACGTTCCCAGCGGCGCGATAAAACCACAGTGACAAACACGCAGCGCGTACGAGAGCGACCAGCCTGTGGGGCACGCGGGAATCCGCACTCAAACGACCCCAGACCAATAGGAGCGAGGCGCGCGGGGGGCGTGCTTGCTTTGGCCAATCAGCAGCACGGGCGCATCCTTCAGAAATTACGCGATAGCTTCGGTTCCTCCTCACCTACGCCATTTCTAACTAGCGCAAAATCCGCACAAAGAAAGCAGCTTCCTAACAAGCTCAACATGGCGCCCGCCGGCCAACGCGTTCGCAAATGACGACGGTGCGAAGTTGGAACATTTTTGGCAATTTTTTGCTAATTCCGCGGACACCCTGGCCCGTATAAGTGTTTTTTAATATTTTCCGATTAAATTTAGGTTCTAGATTACACGGAGGGATTCGTGAATGGTAGAAACATAGCGGAAACGCACTTTCCCGAAAATCTACTTTTTTGCGTTCTTTTGTTATTTCAATACCCGTGTTTGCCCTTAACGCCAAAGAAGTACTCGATTTCAGGAATGATGTTGTCCTGCATGTTATAAGCGCTTTAAATTCATAGCACATCTTCTCCACTGTGATGTTTTGCATAGCACATGCCTCCAGCTTCTTGTGCTTCAAAGGCTCTAATGAGGCAGTAGTGCTCTACCCAATTTTAGCATGAGACATATTGTGCATATCGTATCATTCTCTCGCAATGCATCCTAATGCTCATCGTTTCCATCATTTTTTATCACCAATGCGTTATTACACAGAGATTTTACGCACTTTATCGCGAGTATCTTTAAGGCCCTTTTACAGCCACGTCACATCAACTTCATAGAAATCATAACTGCAATGCAAACTCGTTAATACTGGCATGGCGCTCTTTCGCCATGCCTGGCCCCTTGCGCCACAATACATGACACATTCATTCATTAATCAGCGCAGGGGTTATCTAATAAATGCAGGTGGTTACCGAATACTCTTTTCCTCCTGGCGTTCTTAAGCTTAAAGGGTTCTTGAACTGACCCCCAGGCTTGGTTACAAAAATCAGAAGCCTGTTCTTCACTCTCTTTTTGAGCGTTTTATTCCGTAATATAAGAAATTCCCATACGCGGCTGGTACTGGCCAGTAGCTGTCAACAATCAAGATGGTGGTTGGATCAGTGCACTTCTGCATACTCTTACGGCGTATATTTATTTGTTAAGCAGTTTAATAAACAGGTTACAGTAAGGGAAAATCAGCTTCTAAATTTTGATAAACACTACGTACCTCTGAAATAAGCCAACTATTGCCTAGATGCCCTCATCCACGGCCGTCCTTGCAGAATTTAAACTCTGGCTACCATAATTATCGGAGTTGCAGGCATCGGATCTCGCAAATATCGACTAGTTTTGAGCGTTCAACCTGCCTCGGGCCGCGCTTGGTAGACGCCTTGGCAGACTTCGCATAGTATTGAGCGCAATGGAGGTTTGATATATATATATATATATATATATATATATATATATACATATATATATATATTGAGCGTGACAGTGCTTCAAAATGCGAAAGCTTGATCTTGCTACTACGTGTATATTTTCAAACTGGTGTACAGAAAAGCCGGTCCGCGCCACGTAGCGTAGTCCGACTGCAGCATATGAACGCGAGTACGCACTCAAGACTTCTCGGTAACAAATGAAACGCTGTGCATGCGTACTACAATTGCATGCTATACGGTCTGCTACATAGCACAGATACCGCGGCCGCCGCGTAGGGCAGCGACGGGTCCGCTGGCTATGCGCACTGCGGGTCGGTAAAGACAGTCACGTTTGGTTACATATGGTACGCCGTATGCACTAAAATTGGAAGCAGAGCCGCCTACGTAAACACCCAAAATCATATTTCAACTGGTGGCGACGGTGACCTCCAGTAGGCGGAGCGTTGCAAGCACGCGCCGCTTAGCCGTATTCTTCGCAGTCCAAGGCATTGAAGAAGGAACGGGAGCCCAGAGAACTGGATATTAAGCGACGCTTAACCGTTAATAAGTCCGCTTCATTTGCGCGTATCAAGGTACTTTTTTTGCTGGAAGGTATTTGTGAAATAGTCAATTTCTACATGAAATGCATTTTCTGGGAGCTCGGTTTAGCGCAGGCAAGTAATAAATGTTTTGACAGGTTGAGAACGCAGAGTCGAATGGCTTTATTCAAACGAAACAGAAGGCTATGCCGAATGGTTGTGCAGGCGACCAAGTCGGTCAAGCAGGGCGCAATGACCATCGATGCGCGGTAAGCGCAGCAAAAGGCATTAGCTCCCACAGCGCGGCAAACTGCACTTCCAAGGAGTGGGGACAAGGAAATGACGGATGGTCGCTATACATTTCTCAACGTCAACAAAAATTGGTTCAAAGGTCCTTTGAAAGAGACGGCTGCACGGAATAGTTATTGTGATTAGCATTTCCTGTCTACTTCAAGGTCCCTTTGCTTTGTTGGGACCTATATGCCTATCTTTTTATTGTGTTGACATATTGACATACGGCACCACCTTACGTGGTGCGGTTTTCACGGTGTGACTGACAAACATCAACAACTCTACTGCAATCGTGGGCAATAAAAATAAAAGTTTTGCGACAAATATAGACGTCGATCCAATCGTTTCCTAGCTCATTGGAAGTCAGAGGTAGTGAACCCCAAATATTAAGTGCTAGCTACACAAAATTCGCTGCGCTTGCGAGCCTGTTCTGGTGCAGATTTCTTTGTGGTGTCTCAACGTGTATACGCTGTGGCGTGGGGAGCTATTAATCCGATAAGGACTATTTGCCTATTTCTCCCACTAAAGATTGTAAATACAAGTTTGAGCAATACAGTATGTTCCGACATCACTTTTATTCTTAGCGTAATAACGACAAAAGTCATTGTGAGATACTCTCATTCGTAATTGTCGATGCTCAGTCCCGATTAAAGTGCGGCTGCCAACTAAAAATCGTTATTGCTTAGTCGGAGTCACAGCGACAAGAAAACATAGGCATCCGTGAACTTGTGTGCCACTCTACTTTATCTAATAGTCACCCCCATTCTCGTACATTGACGTTTACGCTAAAAACAAAATAAAAGATTTCGACATGGAGAGAAAGGTGTCTAGAAAGCTCACACAACAGAAAACAGCCTCGTTTTCATACTGTGTAAGCCCAATAAACACGCAAACAATGTGATGCTGTACTATTAGTCTACTTTCTTATGGTATTATTGGAATAATTGGTTACATTTAATAAATGCGAAAAGACAAACATCGCGTTAACTTCCATAATATCCGTTTTTGCAAATTGTATAAATGTCACATGCTTTCTGAATGCTTTAGTCAGGTTTGTGTACATTCTTTACATTGAGTCTTGTTTCTCGGGGCTCGATGTTAAAACTGTAACATTTTAGGATTGGAAACATAGACCTTATAACAAATTGAATTGAAGCATTTCCTTTTTCGATGCAGCCGGCCGCCAGCAGGGATCGGAAGTAATATGGTATGCAGATGATCAATACACGTGTGCCGTTTACTACGTGTTCCTGAAAGAAAGCCGTACGTACGTTTCTTTATATTACCGAAGTACGAGAGAGTATGACAACGCTGAAGGCCTGCTTTACTGAATAATATTGTTACGTGTAGCTGAAGCCCAATGCTATATACACTCTATTTACAGAGATGCTAACGGAAGGCCAAAATGGCGACGCTATATCAAGCGGGCCCACGTCGTCTTCCTCCTCCTCAGTGCAGCCACACTGTAGCGGCTGTACCGTAGCATCACCCCCGGCAGTAGAAGCACCGTCCCGGTGCTTAATCTACACATCCGCGGTTAATGGTGTTTGGTATGGCTTTAGTCTCGCCACGTGAACGATGTCCCTTGCAGCCGACGATGACGCTGAGAGGTCGGCGGGGATGACTTCATACGTGACATCGGTCACTTGTCGCACCACACGGTATGGGCCAGTGTAGCGCGACAGCAGCTTTTCAGCAAGGCCCACACGTCGAATGTTTTTTTCTACCTATTCTAGCCTACCTTTTCTACCTTTTCTAGCCACCTATTTTTCTTCTATCGACTTACGGTCCGGATACTGGCAGATATCCGTCGACGACATGGACAGAGAGAAGACTGCATTTGTTGCCCCTGACGGCCTTTATCAGTTCAAGGTGATGCCTTTTGGTCTCTGTAACGCGCCCGCCACCTTCGAACGAATGATGGGCTCTTTGCTTCAGGGGTTCAAGTGGTCCACCTGTTTGTTCTATCTGGACGATGTCATCGCTTATTCGCCCACATTTGACACGCATCTAGACCGTCTTTCAGCGATTCTTGACGTGTTCCGCGGCACCGGTCTCCAGTTGAACTCGTCAAAATGTCACTTCGCTCGCCGCCAAATTACCGTCCTTGGAGACCTCGTGGACGCCAGAGGCGTGCGACCTGATCCGGGCAAAATTCGCGCCGTCACGAACTTTCCTGTTCCGAAGTCTACCAAGGACGTTCGTAGTTTCGTAGGGCTATGCTCTTATTTCCGACGCTTGGTGAAGGATTTTGCGACCATCGCACGCCCCCTTGCCGACCTCTTGAAGAAAGACGGCCCATTTTCTTGGGGACCTGACCATGCCGCATCTTTTTCGCCGCTCACGACTCTCCTTACCACGCCTCCAATTCTGGTCCACTTTGACCCGTCTGCCTCAACGGAAGTTCGAACTGATGCCAGTGGTCACTGCATACGAGCAGTGTTAGCACAACGCCAGCGTGGACATGATCGCGTTATAGCCTATGCCAGCCGACTTCTATCACCCGCCGAGCGCAATTATTCAATCACAGAGGGCGAGTGCCTCGCTCTTGTGTGGGCTGTTCCCAAGTTTCGTCCATACTTGTATGGACGCCCCTTTTGTGTCATCACTGATCACCACGCGCTCTGCTGGCTCTCCTCGCTTCAGGACCCCACGGGACGACTCGCTCGCTGGGCATTACGCCTGCAAGAATATACCTTCTTCGTGGTATATAAGACGGGACGCTTGCACCAGGATGCCGATTGTTTACCCCGCACCTCCACCAAATTAATGTTACTTGTAGCTGAAGCCCAATGCTATATACACTCTATTTACAGAGACGCTAACGGAAGGCCAAAATGGCGATGCTATATCAAGCGGGCCCACGTCGTCTTCCTCCTCCTCAGTGCAGCCACACTGTGGCGGCAGTTCCGTGGCAATATACAACAAAGCACGAGAAAAATGAACATAGAGGCGAAAAATGGAGAAAACACCTCGCGGATTGCGCGTGAGCAACATGCCGTCGCGGTAGCAGCTCTCTTTACTGTTATCTGCAACCTTCTTCCACGGCTTTCATGAGCTGCAGTTATCATCAGTAATTACGAAGCTATCACACATTTTGTAACAGACTTATCCGTATACATTGCATTTGATGGCGCACATTCGCAGAAATTAACTTTTGCCAGTGAATTCAGGGATCAGATATCACCACGCCAACTTTCTCGTTGGAATCTGTAGTGCTGCCGTTATTGATTGCCGTAAGAAAGCCAGCCAGTCAGGACAGTTCTAGAGCGTAGGTCTAAGGTAGCTGTTTCTGCATTGTGCGTCGGCGGCCCTCGTAAACGAACGAACGAGCACAGCGAAGGATGAAGTAGCGAACGTGCTAGAGCAGAGCGGGATGAAAGACGGCGACAGCGAAGAGGCCGCAAGGCGGATAGCATAGGAGGAAGACGCTTTCGGAGATAAATGCCAGGGCTTATGCCAGGGTGCAATCTATCATCATCGGCAGTACAAGCTTTGAAGGCAGCGCCTAAGTAGCGGTTCCAAGCAATATGTGAAACAGGATGATCCGGAATATCGATCCCGTCACAGTCCAAGACGAAGAATCCAGTTACTGTAGAGGTGAGAAGAATAAAAAGCACAAGCACGGTTTTAGTCCTCTTTGACGGAATCAAGGTGCCAGACTATGAGAAATGTGTTCCCAGCCTGGCCAAAAATTCCCTATACCATAGGTAAGCCGACATTTCCTAGGCGAGTTAAAAAGTAGGCCACAGAGCTGATGTTTGCCCATCCCTGGAAGATGGGATTTGCCACGGTTGTGGTGCCAATAACTCGGATGACGAGGACAGATGTACCCCGAAGTGTGCTCTCTGCGCGTGTCGTCATCTGACTGCGGATTAGGACTCCAAGCAGAGATTTCAAATCCCATACGTCATCAGGCAAAAAAGCAGAGCTAGACGAAATCAAGAACCCTGAGAACCACATGACTAGTTTTGCGCGGAGACCCCCCATCTCAAGTCGGGAATTAGTAACAAATCCAGGTTGACGAGTCGGAAGCCCATAGGCAGCCGCTATCTGGTACTGGCCGATGATACCAGCCCGAGCCCGTACAGAGTTTCATCCAGGGCTCGCTCAAGGGGCCGGTCGTCCTCCAGGGGCCTCAAGGGTCACAAGTCACGCGCTGGCTCGAGAGGGAAATCCTGTTCCAGGAGCACATCCTGCCCCAGAGGTCGCTCCAGTACCCGGTCCTGCAGGTTGAGTGTCAGTATCCAGATGTCAGCTGAGCAAGGAACGGGTCCCAACTGGGTGGACCGAGTCAACGTAAAATTCAAAAAGGTAACGGGGGTTCGCCGCCGAAGCATAGTAATGCTAAGGTAGCGCAACTTGCGAAAGAGAATGCTGAAAAGGGCAATGGAGCAACTCAAAGCCGAGATGACAGGTCTATGGAACGCGACTAAACGTAATTTAGGCCAATGTCCTGCTTCACCTGAGTATGTCGGCGGTGAAACTCACATTGAGGAATCGTACTACGAAAGCCCGGCTAAAAAAGAGAGCCATAGCGAAACCAGAGCGCAGCAGTTCCACCATGAAAGCAAAGTGAAAAATCAAAGACGCCATTAGATAATTTAGCATTGCGATTAGGGCAATGAAAGCCACGCTTGAGGGTTCTGTGGAAAGATTCAAATCACTTAGTAGCAGAGACGACGAGTTTCCAGGTGGGCGCCATCTGCCCAACATTTCACCGTTGCTCTGCACGGTGCCAACATCTTTTCGAAGTGTGGCCTGGTCCGCGCTTTGCACAAGATTCCTCTTGTTGAGCAGTACACACCTAAGGTGGCTATCACAATGCCATTTGGGCACTTCGTGTTTCTGGGAGTGCCTTGAATGCCGCCTAATGATTCTAAAGTTTTGCTGACACAATACCGCGTAGCCTACTTTTCGCCTTCACCTACGTCAACTACTTGTTAGTAGCGAGTAAACCCGTCGAAGCGCATTTACAATATCGACCAGTTTTGCCCCAACGATGATCTGAACATGGCATCGTCATCCATGTCTGAAAGGGGCCCCGAGCCGCCCCTAGGGCTTGGTGAAATAAATAAGAGTCCGCTCGTAGCATACGCTGTTGTGAACATCTCAGCCAACTTTTGCTGCCGTAGGCGGTCCGTGGAGTTCGCAAGCGGAGCGCGAAGTCACCTTTTCCTCAAGCGCTCTCGTTTCAAAAACCCTATGATCCTCGCTCGTGTGCTCTATTTCGTCATAAAGCACACTCCAATACGCGGCTGCTATTCGTCTCTGCGCTTGGCTATACCGCGGCCCCCACGAGGTGCCGCCACGAGTCCAGTGGCTAAGCCCACTGCGGCTCTCTAAGGAGAGCCGCGTTTGGCCTACGTTTAGCGCTGCACGGGCACCAAATCGGAAATTTGAACTGCGCGCCACGGTGATGTCTCCGCCGTAGCCTTCGCAGTGCAAGGCATTGGAGGAGGAAGGGGAGCACCGCTGAGGCCGTGTTTGATTGCCTGTAACTCCGCTTCTGCTGAACGCATCGAAGTACTTTTTGCGGCAAAGTGGTTCTGAAATAGCCTATCTTTACTTCAAACGTATTTCTCCACTTCGATAAAAAGTGGTTCAGGGCCACTTTAAAATGCGAGTTTGGTGTCGACAACTTGGAGTTACTACTTCATCACCTCGATGTCAGTTGCATTCACCTAATTTCATCAAAAATCGAAGCAGTAGAAAGCTTCCCCGAGCAATAGCGATCACAAACATGCGACAGTTCTTAGGCATGGGTAACTTTTAAGCATGATTTATTATGAAGCGTGCGGCCCGACTAGCGCCTGTGCATCGCCTCCTTACCAACAAGACATTACAAACAAGAGCAAGACATTCGTGGTGCACTGTGACGCCGCTAATTAAGACGCTCTTATCAAGATCAAGGGCACACAGAGAAATGCAGCAATTCTTGCACATCCTAACTTGTCGGCATTACACGCTGTCATGGATGGCGCGTCCAGCAGCCGTGGGAGCGGTCCTCTAGCAGAGCATCGATGATTCATGGTAACCCCTAACCTCTTTCTAGGAAATCGTGGGAAATGTAAAGGAAAATGGACAAAAACTGAGAGTTCATAAATTTGTCATATTATTTCGGAAAAGTGCTACAGTGGGATAGCACCCAAATAATTCTAAAGTATTATATGCCTCTGGGCGGCGCAGAAAAAGTTTACAGTAAACGAATCTATTGCATTTTTTCCTTGAAAAAGTAGTTAATCTGATTAATTCATGACGAAACTTGCGAAAACTAATAGATATTTTATTACCACCGTTTTCAATAAACAATTTTCTATATTGAACAAAAATCACTGCAGGTTGAGATGGCGAAGTTCTGGAGAATTAGGCTCTAAACTAACATTTTGTTTTCCAAGGGCAACAGCTATCGCGTTCTTGAGCAAACATTGAAAGTAACTTATCGGCAGGAAAACATTTGTCAGCAAACTAATTTTGGTAAATCTCCCAGTGCAAGGTATTTTATAGCCCTAATTTTTGGATTGAATATCTCCGATGGGCGAGTCATATGTTAGGAACGCTTGCGTGGATTAAACCTTCATACTCGGAAGTGTTCCGGAGCGTTATAAGTGTCTTACGGGGGGCGCAGAATATAAGTGGTTGCCAAGGCAGGAGTACATACTTCACCACGAAGAAATTCCGCAAGAATGCGGGAAAGGGTGCGGCAAATTTATTTACGAAGTTAAATGCATGTGATATATCGCAACCTTTCCAAAAAACCTTAAATGCTTAAAATTGTCATACAGTTACTTTCAAATAACAAGAGATAATGCGACGTAGATGAAGTCTAATAATTGTGAAAATTTGAGTATTGTAAAAGGCATTTTATGGCGAAACTGTAGTGTTTCTGCCAAATTACGAGCTCTGAACTAATTACTTAGCCTTCTTTCTTTCCTTTTTCAAGGTCGTAAACGAGGTTCAAAGTAGGATTCCCTTCTACTCTCGCCAAACCAAACAGGAGACACTGCTTATAGTTGTTGACCATCAGATGTACATATGCGTAACGTGCAGATGAAAGGAAATATGTCAGAAGGGTTGAAATCTGGGCCAGTTGGTACATACTTGAACGAAAAAACCGCTGTTCGCTGTTTCCGGGATCATCGCCGTTTGGCAGGCCATGCAACATAAGTGTTCTGGAATCAGCTGAGGGTTTATCTGCCTAAAAAGGAAAGGCTAAAAGTGAACAGAGGCTCAGTTACATACTTGGAAGGTGCGACAGCGCCCAAGGTTGTTGATGATCTACTTCAAGATGGCCCCAAGTACAGCCTCACTCCATGCGAAGGAGCCATGAATTGCTCGCCACCGTACATCGACTGGCTGATAAAGCACAAAAGGATGAAAAACAGCGCTGTCTGAAGGGGTTGACGTTTTTCTGAAGGTTGATGGCAAGCAGTAAGGCAACAGCAACCGAGTACTCAACCGGGTTGTCGAACACTTCATCGAAAATGATCTGATCCTCCTCCAAGCGGACAAGGATGGTGGCTTCGTGGTCCTTCCGACAAGGTTTTTTGGTGAGAAGGCAATGGCTGCTGTGGGGAAGAACTTCGAGTCTACAAATCGGAAGCCCTCAAGGTTGACGACGGCAGCGGTGAAGCTCCTGAAAGAAAACAACTTCGAAAAACTTTCGCGAAGTGTTATGAATTGCAAGGGGAACCGCATGAAAGTGTTCTTTTAAGCAAAAACACACAAGGTGGGTTGCCCTCTGAGAGCCATCATCACGGAGACAGGTTCATGGCAGAAGTAAGTGAGTCAGTTTCTTCAGCGACAGTTGACGGCCCTCCCAGCGCAGGATCCATTCAGCGTGGCTAGCTCGGCAGCGGTGGTAGAGGTCCTTAATTGTGGGATCCCTGGCGCCAACTTGGCCTTTTCAGTTTTCATTGAAGACCTCTTCTACAGCATTCCCCATGATGAACTCTTTGTAGCTGTGCGTGAACTTATTGATCACTGCAGTGCTGTAAACTTCCAAAATGCATGTGGTATGTCCGTGGATGCCTTTCTAGAGCTCCTATCCTTTTATCTGTCATCCACTGTTGTTGAATTCAAAGGTTCCTTGTTCCTTCAGAAAAAAGGAATATGTATTTGCTCTAGTGTTGCCCCAGTACTTTCCCAGATATTTTTAGCAAAATCTGACAGGAAACTTCAAGGCTTCCTTCTAAACAAGCTTGTACGCAAAGTTTTTAGGTATGTGGACGATTATTTAGTACTTTTAAAGCTTTTACCAAATGACACTCTACCCGCAGCAGTAGACGATGTATTGACTGCTTTTATAGCTTCTTCACGCAATCTTAATTTCACTCATGAACTTCCTAGAAACCATTCCATCAGGTTCCTAGAACTGCAACTAACATTCTTTGGTGACGGGCATTTGTGCTGGATGTTTTCACCTAGGGGCAAGAAAGCTCTTTTACCATTTGGATCTGCACATTCAAAGATTGTAAAAAGAGGGATTGCAATGGATTGTTTCCGCAATGCACTCAAAAGAAGCTGTCACCACGCTATTAAAAGTAGCTTTGACCCACAATTCCAACGTTTAGAAGCAGCAGGGTTCCCTCCGCCTCTTTTGAAAGCGGTGGCTGAATCGCTGCTTCAGAGGCTAAAGAAGGAACGTACGAAGCTGGTAGATGGGGGGGCAACTGAACGTAGGAAACTTGAAGTTATGCCGTATGTGCATAAAGTGAGCCACAACATCAAGAAGGTTGCCGCCAAGCAGGGAGTAAATGTAGTGTTTTCTGCCCCTTGTAAGCTTTCGGGTCTGTGCTCACGCATTTCTCGAGGCATGGCAAGGAACCACGTTTGCACAACGCAGCATGAAAACCGTTTTACGGCTTGTGATGCAGGGGTTGTCTATAAGTTCCCTCTCACGTGCGAAAGATTTTACATACGCCAAACCGGTCGATGTATTAATTACCGCCTGCGTGAGCACCACTCCTCCCTGGAGTCAGATAACGGTGCAAACTTGCCTCGCCATTGCAATGAGTGTGGTTGTTACCCTTTGTTCAGCAATGTGACGATTCTTGGTAGGGGCAAGGGAAGAAGAGCGAGAAATCTTGTAAGCGTACTACATCAGTTTATTAGGTGATGACTGCGTTAGTACAACCTCGGTACGCTTATTTGAAAAAGAATTTGAATTTCTAGGTCGGTCACGACAGAAGCGTTTCTTGTCTTTTCATGCTATGTGATTAGCGATGATGCAGTTGCGCATGCTCTGCTGGCCGTGCTGGGACTACACGGATTCTAATAAACCTCAGTTGATAGTCCAGTCGTTGTGGTGTTAACCTCTCCTCTTGTCCTTTGTGTTTTTGACTGGTTTTTTCGTTCAAGAAATGTGTCAGTTGGCGCATTCGCAGTTACATATCTGTGGAAGTGATCTGGAGCATTGTAGGCGTTTCAGGAAAAACGCAGAAGCTATACCGCTATCCCGGGGGAACTATGTGTGGAACCGAAATCAAATTTAGGGGGCGGGGGATGAGCGAGGAAAGTAAGTGTAGAATAAGTACTGCCCTTGTACAGGGAGAGAAAGTAAGAAAGGCAGACAGGTTAACCGGACGAGGAGTCCTGTTTGCTAGCCTACACAGGGGAAAGCGAAAGGTGGAATAGACAGCGGAAGGAAGGAGAGAGAGGTACGACTATGTCAACATGTCACCGCGTGCACCAAAGCGTCCTAAAAGAAAAAACCAAACCAAGCAAGTGTCCCGCTGTCCCATACATGGTGATGCACCTTGGTGATCCACAGGGCCAGTGCTTTTTTAGCTGTGCGTTGCAGTATGCCGTAGTATACTGCGAAGTAAACTGCGTACTTTTTTTGCTTCAGTACGAAGAGAAGGCTGCCGTTGAATCATGGAGCGTGCTCACGACTTGAAAACACTGAACTAAGAGCATCCAGCGCTTGCGCAGCACATCCCTCTGACTCAGCATGCAGATATTCAAGTTCATGAAAAACGTGTTCATGAAACCAGAGCATCACAGCCACTTACCAGTCTTCTTTAGGCAATTCGTCACTTGCCGGCTCTTTCGACTCTGCAGTGCTTCACGGTGTAACTTGATGTCACTGCGGCTGTGGCGTTGGGTTTGGATACGGCTATGGTTTCGGCTGTGACTTGGGCTGTAGCCTCGGCTATGGGTTGACTAGGGCGGGCCACACTGGGGCGGAATATTATAACCGTTAGGAAAATGAACGGTTCAATTAGCTGCTTGCATCAGTAAACCGGCTGCTCTAAAGCCAGAGGAGCAAGAAGCGAAAGCCGCGGCCTATAAAATAGAGGTAGCCATCTCTAAAGCGCACCTCATCGTATTGCGTGCTAGTGGAAGAAATGCGCATTGTTTTCGGTTGCTCAATTAATATAGCATGTAAACTAGACATTATCTCGAAAAATTCACAATATAGATGTACGGGCCTTTACGAAATGCATAACTTAATTTAATAATGTCATTTTTTTTACTTCTGAACCGAGAGATGGCATCAAAAACATAATTAGGCTGGCAGAGCGCAGCGCCCTGTCGTCAGGTACCAGGTGCTTGCACAATGCACGCAACTGGCATGTGCTGCCAGCATTTTCAAAGTAGCCAGTAATCTAGCCAGTAAAAGAGAACCTCGAACTGGATCTTTTGGCCACCATTACAAATGATCCATATAACTTTTGATCATTTTTTAGACGTTCGTCACAGGCTCAGACATAACTGGCATAACGTTACCGCCTTCATCTTCCGCAAGGTGCGTCGCGCGACAGAAGCAATGGAACAGCAAATCGAGTTTTGTAATATACTCGATTTGCTGGTGGGCCTACATTGCATGAGCGAAGCAAAATCAAATAGCTATGTGCTGATGGCTCGCGCTGTACTGTGAAATTGAGAGCGAAAGTGCGGCACTACCGAACTAGAGCACAAAGAACAGCCATGTAAGAGATCTGTACACTCTTCTCATCCTGCCCGTGCACTCTTATGAACCGGACAAAGGAAACGCTCCAGCTACGTGGGTTGAACACTTCTGGCTGCTGAATGTCGATCTTCAAGTATCGACGCTCACGACAGCACGGGGAACCAAATCACACCATGCAAATATCTACTTAGCATTGGCTATGAAACTGGGGGTCACATGAATGTGCACCTGACCTTTCTAGCAACCAACACAGAATTCTGACAGAAATGCGACCGCAATTGCGAGAGCAACTTCGTGGATAGTGCCGGCAACAGAGATCTGGGACATTAGGATGAATGCTTCGCTTCCAACAAATCTCTGTAAGCTGCAGGCCGGTGGCAATAAACCTCAGCTTGAAAATCCGTCCTCATCATGGAATGGCCACTGGTACGTTTGTGCCTGATTCTCCTCCATTTCCTAGCATAGCCTGCAAAAGGTCTGCTTATAAAGCCGACAGTGGCGTTGCAGATCATGTTTCCGCATGTGCTCGAACGCGTACCGCATCTCCAGCCGTCGTCGACACCGTAAGCGCAACGCCAGGAAAACGACCTGGCAAGTGACAGCTTTAGAAGCAACCAACGCACGCGCGCGCGCCACCTGCGTGTCTCCTGGGGGGCGCGGCTAGACGAACGGTCTATCGCCGTGTGCTTCAAGACCACTCCTCTTCCTTCTTTATTTTGGGGCAGTCGTTCGAGGAAGCGTCATGGGACTCAAGGCAATTGCTGCTTCTGTGAACTGTGGTTTCACAGGGGTCTGCAGTGTAGGACAATGTGCAGGATCAGCATTCTCGTGTTCTCACATACGGAGCTCAGGTGCCCGTGCCTTAAGCAATTGCGGCATTGCTGTGACTTTGAATAAATGATGACAAGGGATGTCTAAAGTGACCCACGCTGGTTTTTCAGGGGAGAGACTCGCACTTGAAAGCTCTCTTCACACAGAGGGATGTGTGGACGTGAAGCACGGGCTCTGACGAGGCCGTCAATGGCTGGCTTCACTACAATGGGTAAATCCGCGTCGGAGATGGAGATATCCACGTGTTAGATGACGCCAACAGTGGAACCACTCCCTAGGGGGATATAGGAGCGGACTTTCGTGCCACCAAATTATATGTGCTTTCTAAATGTGCTAAGCGCACTCCGTGTGCAGCGTTAGCAGTGAACAATTTTTCGCGCGTTAACTCTGACATAAATGACCTGATTGTGCGCCACCGCATCAAGTTTAACCAAGACATACTGTCTGTTAGGTCGCCCTAGGTTGCCGTAGCAAGTTTCGATAAGATTAGACTCCTGACGACTGCGTTATTCCGAATTTAATCTACCACTGGCTTGTTCGAAGACATAGAGGCCCTGGGCAATCTGCCTTGCTTTGTATATCCGCTAAAATTCGAAGTTGTCGTCGAAGAAGTCGTCACTGCTGAGCGAGAGATACTTGTGTCCCTGCATTTCCTGTCATTATGACAGCCAATCTCCTCGCTAGACAAAGCCGCCCCTAAAATCGCCATCCCCCGCAGCGGCGCGGGGATGTCAGCTTGCATTTGCACCACAAACTATGGCGGCTCTACTTAGATGTTTGCAGAAATTCCTTAACAAGAACTCGAAAGCCTCACGTGCACAATGGTTTCAAGCGGACTAGTCTTATAAGGGCAGCCTTTCAAATTATGTGTTTTAATAAAATACATCATTAAACTCCCATAGCAAGCACTCAAGGTAAAGAGCTTGGCTGGAAATCAGCGTGTGCCAATGGAAGTTCGCACAAGCCTGCTACTTTTTTCTATCTTCAACAATCATCCATTCTGACCACGCTGGTCACCCTGATGGCATGAACACCAGTGAAGAGAGCGCTATAGGTCGTCGTGCTTAGAGCGTAATCGCCACAGAACAGGAAACATTACAAGTGGGCAAAACGCTGCGCTAGGATTAGTCTCCATAGATTCTGTGGGCATCACCTGTTGTTCTATTCAAGACTAGAGTCCCCTGAACATGATCACAAAGGAAAAGGACGTGTATCCCCTGCCGCGTATACTTTACCGGTTTTACTGTTTTCGCTGCACAAAATACCATATCGTTCATCGGCCTTCGCTCAGATCTGCGTCCTATTTCCTTCTATGAACTGAACAGAAAGGTGCGTTCGACATCGCAGATGAGCTTTTCCATCTTAAAGCTATTCCGATTTTAGTCTGCAATGCACTGACCGCTTTCCAACGCATGCTGAACACTCTTTTTTTGTGGGTTCACATCATCGTCCACTTGCGTATTCAAACTTCATGACCTCATCACTTTTAAATGAAAAATCATTTCTATGCCCACCCAACGACGAAACATCTCCCTCCGTCACGCAAGCTGAATCGCTATATTGATATTGACGGTTAAAACAAATGAAGTTCAAAAGAAGAAATGTTGGCTGCGGTGAGTTTCGAAAATATGACCCCACGCTTACAGGCCATGTTTTACTCACTGGAATAAAGACCTCTTGTTTTATTTCAAGCTTGACAAAAGACTAGATGGGGGTTTGTATTCACATATGTCACTCAGTTGATACGTCTGAAAGCAACAAAAAATGACACCTTCATCACAGGCACTCGTCTTATACACATCACGTACTTTCACAAACATTTGCGCTAAATATTCATGCTCAGATCGTCCTGTAACATAACAGCCTCTATATGCCAACAGACTACGTCATACTGCATGCAGCTCGAGTAAAAATGTCATGTCCATAGGTTTAAAATTCTGTGCAGGCGTTACAAAACCAATTCTATCTGTATTGACGGGTAGGTCCATCTTAGAAATTATCTGAAAGTTATCCCAAAAGAAAATGGCATTATTTCAGTCAATGAAAACGTGTTTAAAATTCAAGACTTCCTGCATAGGAAGCACCTGTTTCCCAATGGCCCATGAATCCCTGTTTCTTCTAACTACGTTTTAGCCGAGTGTGTTCCCTTGTGAAGCTTGAAGAAAAATGTTTAACGTTCGCAACTATCCACATATCTTTAATCCTTTGACTACGTAGTGCCGACGCGCTTTTTGAAGCATTAACCGAGAATATAGTGCAGAGAAGACACTCTGAACTAGATGCTCCATAACAGGCTTTCCTTTTACACTGCAGATGTACTCATGTGAAAACTGAGCCCTGAGAAACCGATAGGACGTTATCACTACGCGCAAGACCTGCGTCATTGTGTCACGAGGGCCAATGACTGATGAAAGCGAAACAGGCATAGAAATTGTTAGCATGGCTTAAAAACACAACATAGAAGCTGGTCTATTTCGTCTCTATCAATATGAAACGTGGTTTAACTTGCTGAGGAAACCAGTGACGCAACAACGAACCAGCTTTTTTTTTTCGGCAAAACAAATTTGTCTTAATTTTCAGCTGCCACCTAGCGCCAGAGATAAATGTGGCAAGGATGCGGTGAACGTTTTTAATGTGCTTAAGTTTGCAATAGAATACCTGCAAAAGATAAATAGTTTAGGAGTGAGGAAAAATTACAAATAAGGGAACGTTCAAAAAGCGACAATTCACGGCCACCCCCCTGCTTCTGCCATCGCACGCATTTCATCCGTTCTCTCTAATCGGAGTGACTATATCTCAAGATACCTATCCAAATGCACCGCGCGTAATTGCTAGGTATAGTAACCTGAGCTAAACACCCAAGCATGAGGGGCGCAGCTGAATGCCTAGAACCTGCGGTACAAAAGAAATGCTAAAGGAGAACAGTTTTGATGAAGGCTTTGTTCAAGTATTTGGAGATGGTGGAATAATAGATATCTTTAGGAGAAGATGTAGAGCCGTCTTGGAGCATTATGGACATAAAGAAATTGGGATTATACGAAAATTTGAGGCCGAAATATGCCAAACTGTCTATGCGTTTCAGTGGTAGAGGGATGCGCCTTCCATTGCGACGTTCACCACCGACGGAAGTGCCACCGATCTCTAAGGGCCCATGTGTTGTTTAAGGATCCTTTATACTAAGGTGTTTTTCTTTTACCACACTGAAATCCTTCCTTTTCTTGTTGCTTGCTCAGGTGTTTCTATGTTTGACACAATGAGTTTTATTGGACTAACCCCTCCCCCCCCCCGCTTGTGTAATGCCCTTCAGGGCACTCAGGGTACCGAAATAAATAACTAAATAAATAAATGTGCTTCACGTCGCGCGACACAGAGCGATAAGCAAAGAGTTGATTAGAAGTGATGAGGGGTTATATGGGTCTCATCACGGTGGGTGATGGTTCGACGCGGGTGTTTATTGTACTAAAAGGTGATTAGGGCTTACACTCGTCGCAGAGATTATGATAACGGTAACAAAGACAGATGAAAGTGGATAATGGTCAGATCATGTTGGATAAGGTTAATAAGAATCGATAAAAGCTGATGAGCGTCGGACCATGCTCGGTAATGTTAGTAGGCATATATGTGGGTTTATAAGGATCTGGTCAAATGTAATAAGGTATTTACTGGAACATAAGGATTGGTAAGGTTTGAATCAACTCTGAGAATGTTGATAACGACCGATAAGCGTTTATAAGTGTTTTTCGTTGGATCAAGTTGCATTGACAATTACACCGGGCTGCATCGAGATGAGCAAGTGGTACAATGCTTAAGTGCAGTTTGATAACTCCTAGAGTTCTTTCTGCGTGCTTTCTTCCTTTTGCGTTTTCAAGAAATGTGCAGCGTGTCTCGTCCATTACAGCTGTTTTCCGTGTCACCACCTTCAGGTCAATTGAACCAAGTGCTGCTTCGACAGCGGTCAGATCACCGTGCTCGGCCACCTTGTTCAAGCTTGTGGAATTGAACCTGCCTCCGAAAAAAAATGTGTGCCCTGAGGGATTTCCTTGTACTTTCTTTTTAACCAAAATATGCACGCAGCTTGATTGGCTTTTGTTCGTATTTTTCCTGCTCAGTCAAAAACCTTGCGGCAATCACAGTTCCCTTGAAGGACTGTTTGAAGAAGCGTGCCGTTTTTTCGTTACATTCTTCCCCCATACAACCACAATTTGCAAAATATTATCACATTTTTATGTGCTTGCTCCAACTAAACTTGCCAATGGCTATAGTGGCCATGGAACTGGCACTGCCCTCGCGTAATATCAGTGACGTTTAAGCATTTTGGCGTAGCATACGCCTCCCCCATTATTTTCTCTCCCTTCGACTGCCTTCATTCGTTCACCGAGCGCGGGTGTTTTTTCCTCGTTTTGGACGACTGTAAATTTTCCCCGGTACCTCTTAGACTGGTCAATATTTATTTACCATACTTGCTACATGAATCCACGAAAGCACTTGCCTACTAGGCGTTGCGCTTGCATGAGTACACTATTTCTGTGGTTCACAAGTGCGGTCACTTGTACAACGAAGCCGATTACCTTGCTCGGCACAGTTTGGTTTCTTCTGACATTGCCATGCAAGCTCCTAAAGCACGAGTTGGGACTTTTTTAGTCCGAACCGTATTGTTAGCCTACGTTTGGTTTGATCGTTGACCGTTTAAAATCTCAGGCCCTTGGCATATCATTTTGCATGCTCATGCTATAAGGTCTTGACATATAATTACACAATTTCCAACCCGACTACCCTGAGTGTTTGCTGTTTACGCCTGCGCCCACATGCTAGGAAGCCTTCGAATAGCCCTACGACAAGTGCACAGCTTATCGCCTAGGGTGACTCGCACGCCTAGGGTCACCAGCGTGAGGCGTCCTTTCTCCTGGCCCAATATTTATGCTTTTTCTTGGCACATAGTGCAAGCTGCAATACAGAGAAATATATTCAATAAGAGCGGACACTCCCATAGAGCCCAGCGGCCGAATTGACTGCAGCGCATCAGGCGGATGGGATTAACTGTTTCAGCTTTCGGTATTGCGCGCACTCGTTTTCAACGCTGGCTGGCACTTTGGCTGGAGCTGGGCGTTTTTTTTTTTTGCTTCTTCTGGCCAATCGCGCGCAGCCTTAGTCCGCAATCATTTATTTATTTAAAGTGATAGAGAACGACCTTTAGAAGCCTCCATTGAATCTGTGCCCCGTGCTTTTTCATAAGGCAGACGCAAAACGCCTTAAAATGAGGAAATCTTTATTTCAACATATATAAATGCTCGGCTCGGGATTTTGCGGCGTTCATCGAACATTCTGGCACCAGGTGAGCAACAGCACTTCCCGTACGAAGCTTCACCGGATGGCATCAGCTGAAAAGAATTACAGGCATGCATCACTTTGGTATTTAGCCCTTTTAGAAGTACTGTGTGTAGAGAGGAAAAGTGCGGAAGTGGTGAATGGGGGACATTGCAAAAAAAAAAGCAATTTGCTCTTACATACCTGGCGTCGCAAATACCTGAATCATTCTAAACCGTGCTATAAGTTATGAAAAAATATCGGATTTGCAAGCGTTCTCCCATTCCCGTGCGTCATTTCTTGCACTATAAGAGCACAAATCCACGGGCAACTGCGCGTTTCGAAAACAATTTGGCCTCAAGCCACGCGATAGTACGCTACACATACAGATGTGGCCACAACACAGGCTGTTATCTAGAGCGTGCTAGACGCACGCAGAATGCCTTCTACTCGCACTCAAGAGAAATGCGTGGGTGAAAAGCCTGTTTTCAGTCATTCAGAAGACAGACTTATCGAGTTCTTGGTTTTCGAGCTCCTCAGCGTTTTCTTTTGCGCATTCTGATGCCGCAAGCCAAATGCTTGCGGGGGAATACTCCTGGTAATAGCTCGTCGCGTCTACGACAAGCGTGAGCACCGAAATACTGTATATGTTGCGGGGCCATAGAAAGTGTCACAAACTTGTCTCACCAAGATTCTGTACAGATTCCCCCGCCATGGCTGGTCCGTTTTCTTCAGTAAGATTCAGTACACACGAAACTAACTGCGGAACACAGCGTAGCTGCTTTTCGCTAACTGCGTCACAACGACGTGCGTGGCCACTATGCATGAAAAATACCCAAAAAAGTAACGACATCAGTTGCAGTAATGCTGTGGGTCAAAGAAAGTGCCAAAGCTTCTCCCGGTAAGATTAAGTACACGCGACACTGCGTCACACGGCCGAGGTGCTTTTCGCTAACTGCGTGACAAATCCGGACGCAGCGAGCGTGCCTAAAATCTACAGAAATAAGTTATAGTAATCTTGCGGCTCATTGAAAGCGTCGCAAACATCTCCCAGTACGACTCATTAAATCAAATTGACTGCGTCGAGACGGCCGAGGTGTTTGTCGCTAAGTGCGTCCCAGTCTGGCTTCGGTGTCATAAAAGCCAAAATCGCTTCGAATGCGTCGCAGACTGCTAATCAAAATTTCTTGCCTTGCCGTACTCGAATAATGCAGTGGCGCCGTGTCGAAGTGCAGAAGAAACGCAAGAACATGCCGGGAGCCCAACGAGCACGCTGCATCCAAAAAAGACGGATCGCCGAACAGGCGAACATCACACGCGAACCTGGCCTCGCTAGCTTCGTTGACCTGTCTGGCGCATAACGCACGCATCTGTCGCACCTAGCGTGCAGTCAGCTTGCTCCTAGATAACGCAAGAAATATAAGTCACAAAGTGTAAATTAACTTATACGCAAAACGTTTTAGTCTCAGCGAGAAAGACCACAAAACTATTAATCGTCTCTAAGTTCATTCCAGACTCTTCTTTTGCGGTGCTCATGTCAACTAACGGGTGGGACTAACACTAGCCGTGACGTATTTCCTGTTACCTGTTTTCGCAGAGTGTCCTCTCTTGTCTAATTTCATTCACTGTGGCAGCGAGCTCTATCAAAGACGCAAGCGTTCAACAACGCTTCCTGCCGGCTGGTTTCTCAGTATATTGACGCTGCTATGCAATCATTTTTTCACGTCAGCATGAATATTCAAAGGCGATTTAGTAAATTACCTTCTGGCAACAAATGAATCGCTGTCACTGCCGACTACAACACGTAGTGTAGTATTACAAAAGCCTTCCGAACTCGCTGTTTAACATGCGTCGCCGGCTTTTCCCTCGCTGATATCCCCATAACACACATGGCTCCTCAGCAACTGTGTAAGGACAGAAGTGTGTCCTTGTTTAATGTCAATGACGTCATTATGTGATTATGTTCTACTCAGCTTATGAAAACTACACCTTAACACCAGCAGACAAATGGGAAAACGTGCTCTACGATCGATTGAACAGCATACCGACTCACACTTACGTTGTACGTGCATACCGTACACTGTGATTCAGCCGCTGCCTTCCCACATGACACATTCATTCACAATTCGTCCCATCATGAGTGTATGATCAGATCCTCACCTCTTTGTTCATTATGTAGCGGAAAGCGAAATATTCCGAAGAATACACTGCTTGTTGCTACGACGTAGTCGTGCACAAAGAATGGTCACGACGAAACACCCGGGCTGCTGCAAAACGTCATATTGCGTGTGAGCAGCTCGTGCACTCACTGGTGTCTCGAAAGTCTTCGTACAGCCATCGGCACACATGCACTTATCATCCTCTTGGCTCTTTCGTACCGATATGGACTCCGACTAGAAGTATTCAACTTTTTAAAGAGCTCCAGGCTCGCTAATGTGGCCTCTAGCGAGCTTTGCATCCGGTCAGAGGTGAATTGCGAGATTGCCAAGCTGCTGTATCAGCCTACTCCTACGCAATAAGTTATAGGCGCATAATTGCTTGTTATCAACTATATTTATGCCATTTTGAATAAATGAATTATGTTCTTATGTACACTAATGCCCAGTGTAACGCCGTAACTTTCTTCAGTAGACTGTTACTTATAAGCAGTTACGTTATTGACGAGACAAGTTGCAACAGGAAGCCTAACTTTGAGCTCTTAACTTTCACAGCAGCTATCGCAAAATGCCCGCAGTGGTACTATGCAGCAGCCTGACACATGCGCGTGTTCAGACCGTCACACTAGGAGTCAGTATTTGATTTGTCCTAGGCCTCTATGCCATATGTTGGATGACGGACTGAACAGACACTGCTCTGACTCGATAGCCACGACCCCTTCAGACGCTGATGCCAGGAAAAAACCAATGGACGATTCTTACTGCCATATCAATTATACGGACACCTGCGTTCGTGTTGTATCCCTCTTCACGTCCGCGTTCAATTGTGCGCTGGAACGATGTTTCATAATGATAATCACAACCAACTAGCCCAGCTGTCCATACTTAGGACACCCGGAGCACGTTCGTGCCCGCCTCGTTAGCAGTGGTGGAGTCGTCGCCGTGTTATCCTGCTTTTAACTTTGCAAACAACATTCACGCGTGGAGGTGCACAGGGTGTTCAGAATCGCAGAGTGCGTATGGCTGCGACAACCGAGAAGCGAAGCGTACGCACCGTCAACGCTTCGCGCAATCGGCGCAGTCACGGAAAATGGTCCGCGTTCGGCCTTCACCTGATAGACTGCGCCGGGAAAGCAGACTAGCTTTCCCGCTTTCTCTGTATATGCGCTGGTTTGAGCAGGACAGACAGTAAACGTCAAATAATACATCGCATGGTGCTGACTTAAAGTAGATACACGATAGCGGGAAAAATGGGCGTGGCAGGGCGCAGGCCGGAGCATGCGCCAGAGTTTGCAAAACCATGCTCCCTGGAGTCCTTGCCGCTGCGGTACACAAGCGATTCACTCTCCGATGGAACCACTGCAGCTGAGTTAGCGATGCTGAGCGAGGAAGGTTTCATGCAGCGTTTGACCCAGTGAATGAATCCTGGCCCTCGTTCTTCCCGTGAACGAGTCCTGCACCAGTGAATGACTGGTCCTCTTTGTTCCCCGCGATCGGTGGCGAGTGACGTACTAAAAAAAGAACTCACAGAGTAATTCGTTTCGCTACAGGAAGATGTTGCCACTCGGATGTTATTGTTCAGATTTATCTACCACCCGTGGTATGCCACGCCTATTTTTTGTCGCTAGTCCGCACGTATGTAAACACCGACATCTTTTCATTCCTCTCAATTCACGCACCATCCAGGTGCGGCGCCTGCAACGCCGTTCACGGCACTTCTCACGTCGCTAGCGTTGCTAGACGCCTGGTAGCAGTCGGGTCGACATCCCACCTGCCAAGTAGTTGTTGCCTTGCGTCCTGGTTCGCTCCAACATGTCAACTCTATGTAGTGTTTGACATGATTGAGCGCATGATGTTTGTATGTTAAATCGCTGCCAATCCTCTCCGCCAGTGCATGAAGACAGTTTTCAGTGCTGTCGTCAGAAAGTGTAGGTCAGCAGATAATAGGCAAAAAACAACTCTTTTTGAAGCTAAATGCTGAAAGTTATAAGGCCCGAATACACTGTTGAGATCAAAAGGCTCCGCCCAACGCTTGATCTTTGTCTTACATTCTACGGGGCCACGAA
This sequence comes from Dermacentor variabilis, assembly GCF_050947875.1. NCBI lineage: Eukaryota > Metazoa > Arthropoda > Arachnida > Ixodida > Ixodidae > Dermacentor > Dermacentor variabilis. The sequence goes on from NC_134574.1 coordinate 62,722,866, forward strand.
AGGAAGCGAAAATAAAGACATCGAGTTTCCACAAAGCTCAAGCAGCAGAGGAAGAGGGAAGAAAGACAGAAAGAAAAAAAGAAAGAAAGAAAGAAAGAAAGAAGGAAAGAAAGAAAGAAAGCAGGGAAATAAACCAGGAATGCGCCTCGTTCGCTGCTTTCCACTTGTGAATGGTAAAGAGGGAATAGATAGGTGAGCTATAGAGAGGGCGGTGCTGCGACGTAAACGTGGGGTATACGCGCACGCGTGCGGAGGACCCCACCAAGTAAAATTTGTTCAAACTTGGCAGTCGCCCTAAAAACGCAAGATGTGTTTTCACACAATTTAGGGTCAATGAGCGGCGGGGCGCTCTTCGAGAAGTTCCAGCGTGGACAAAGGCGAATCGTCCAGTCGTTGCTTTTCCATGTACACTTTCTTCGCGACTCAAGTCAATGACAGCGGCACAATAAAATTTCGGTGTCCGCCTTGCTGCCACAAACGTCGTACGATGTACCAGGTTATTCGAATCGATGTAGTGTAAGTCTTCTTGTAAGCCCCACCCTACCAAAGCCGGGCTAGAAGCAATGCCTCACGGATGGAGGTGTGAGTGGGAGCGAAGTGTTCAGATCGTGAAATATGGTGCGCGTTGTACTTTTGGGTTATCATTATTTGGTTACTTCAAGCACTTTCGGTGGACTGTGTACGCATGTGCTTTTTTTACCTAACCGTTTTGCAACCTTCTTGGTTCACTAGGTGGTCCGCGATTGAATGGCTATTGCACCGTCCTGCAGTGTTGAGCGAAGAGGTAGTTAAGCCAATCATTCGACCAACCTGGGGCACTGAGTAAGCGGTAATGTGTACATACGTGCCACTCTACTATGAGCCTCATTCAAGCTGGCATAGGTCATTGCAGATGTGGTACGGTGTAGGTGCCGCATCTCGAATAAACTCAAGGGGCACTTAGTTAATCGTACGTGTATGAATGCGAAAGATGTGCGACCACCGTGCAATGCCTCTACGTTATGCAATAATGCAAAGTCCTGGGTTCAACTTCTATGATATGTCAAGAATTCGACTACCAACAAACTTCATGCGTTCGACTGCCTTAACTGTACCTCAATTCATTGTGAGCTAAATAATTTGGCCTGGACTGACACCAAATGCCGTGGTTTCGACTACCAGCAATGGTCGTGGGTTTGAGTTCCTTAATTATTTATATCCGCAATACCTGAGCCTTAATGAACAACAAATGTGGTGGGTGTGACTCTCACCCACCGTCGGCGGTTTGGTTACCTTTTGGACCAACGGTAATAACACCAACGCCTACAACTACGCCACGTTTTTCGTCTCATGAGTAGAATAATGCTTCCGCTTTAAGAACTCTGATACGCCGAATTAGAGCCCTGGTATGTGCCAGCAGGTAAAAAGAGCTGGCGTGCCATGCGACAGACGCTCTAGTCGGAGAAAGAGGAATTTGAGTGCTGTGCTCTTCATGCCAATATCGGGCAGATTTGCCAGCATAATCACATGCGCTTATCCCGCAAAGCCCGCGCAGCCACTGTGAAATAATTTGCGGGCCTTTTTATTTGAGGTTGTGCTATAAGTTCACAATTTCCTCTTCGTGAGATTTACGTGGGAAGACTGACTGCATACCATGTGAAGCCTTTCCAGATTCAGAAAACACGGTCCAAACGCAATGATTCTGTGTCACTAAATTGAATTGCACTGCGCGGACCCGTGAGTTCTGCAGCCATAGACTTCGTGAAACGTGCAGTCTTGAATCTCAGTGTTGCTTCTCTTGTCGCTGTAAAGAGAGCATCGCCAGAACTGGTCGATTCAATCTATCCATCATTACAGATATGTACGTTGCTACCGTAATTCTCGTATAAGAGGAGGAAGCTTACTTGTTTGAGAGAAGATGGCGCTAGGTCCAACTTTTTCCGCATGCTGGGAATACTGAGGTACACTTCAGACGGAACAAACACCATAGATGTGACACTGGTGCAGGCGCATGAGCGCACTCGAATATAAACGAGCCACGATATCCACTGAGAGCTGTACTTTATTACGTTTGGTGCCTTTCTATGGTGGCGAGATGGTCGGGATATTTCCGGGGAAGGTGCCTGAAGTGTGCATGTGTTCTCGAGAAGGGGATACGGGTCATTAGTGAATAGTCCAGATCAAAGGCAATAATTTCATCCGTTGACGCTCTGCGTTGTATACCAAGGCATGCAATAATAGCCTCGCCTGAATGGTCTGAGTAGTGCGAAAGTTAGCTTTGCAGATGGGAAATGTAACAGGTAGACTGTACCAGAGTTATCCAACAAAGGACGTCCTGTACAGCTGTATCATGGCTCGTGTAGACAGCCCCGAATGCATTCCTGTGAGGAACTTGAACAGGTGACAAAGAGCAATCAGCCGCTGTTTCATATGGTTCATGTGGTGACCCCAGGACGGGTCTCGATCAATCACAAGCCCCAAGAACAGGTCGTCTCTTCTGTTGGAGGCTATTACTTCTCCGCTGATTGATAAGCCAATGCGCAAAATGTGTCGCCAGTAAATGCTACTGCTGCGCACTTCTCCGGCGACAACAGCGATCCTCGTTTACAAAGGTAGTGTGAGGTCAATGAAGTTGTATTGTGAACTCAAGGTATGGGTTCTAACAGCGCACACAAGACAGGGACAACAGAAGGAATAAAACGACGACACCAGCGCTGTGTCGCCGTTTTATTCCTTCTGTTGTCCCTGTCTTGTGTGCGCTGTTACAGCCCATACCATGAATCCCAACCAACTGGCGCAACTTGCCGTTCTGATGTTGTATTGCGAAGCCGGGCGGGACACTAAAGCAGTGTCATGCTTAGAGTGCATATACAGATGTCGACAGCGTCAGCACGGGTAGACTGTCGAACGGTGCTTGCTAGCTTCTCGACTAGTCCAATTAGTTGCAAATGAAAAAGCGCTGTGATTTTTACTCCACCGTAAAGTACTCTGTGTCTGCATTAAAAACGAGGTGACGGATCATCTCTGTTGAGCACTTAGAATGATCTCACCTATAGGTGGCTATATAATGGCAGAAATAAATCATCGCCTAACTTTTAACGCTGCAAAAATGGCTTGGTCGGTAGGCCCTTCACCGTCTAGAAACAACGCAGCAGCCTATCGTTTATAGGCATTCTCGTATTAGACTTACAACAACAAGTTTTCGAGACAGATCTGACTCCTTCAAGAGAAAAAACAGATGAACATCGACCATCACGAGAAAAACTAAAAAAAAAAATGCCGCGTGCTCATAGGTACCATGCAATCCAGTTTACTTCCATTAATGAACGCAACCCAATTTACTTCCTGAAGCACCGAAAATTTCACTCCGCAACATCCAACTGACAACACCTTGCAATTTCGAACCAATCATGGATGGATGGATGGACGTTATGAGCCTCCTCTTTGGAATCGGCCGGAGGGTTGCGCCGCCAAGCTCTAGTTATTCTATTGCCTAATGTTCTACCTACGTTAAAAAGGGCAAAAAACATAACAATGAATTTCCATAACCAATGTTTCTGAACCCATATAGTGAACTTTGTTTTTGTACGCCTCCGTTTTTTGTCATTTCCTACTTTTCTTCCACCAATCTTAGAACCGCCTTTCACTAATCGCCAATCCGCACCTGTTTACTTTCCTACTGATCTCGCTGAACGCAAGGCCTTCGAGGAGTCCAGTGATTCCTAAATCGACCACTGGGAAGCTTTCTTCACATTCTACTACAACATGGTCCATCGTTTCCTTAACTTTAGGGCAGCAATAGCATACTTCTTCCTTACTATATTTCGCTTTATACGTGCGTGTTCTAAGGCATTCTGATCTCGCTTCAAAAAGTAATGAGATTCCCTTGAACTTATTATAAATTGTTTTATTTCTGAATTCGTTTTTTTTTCTTATGGAGTTACTCATATAAGGCTTTTTTTCCATTGACGCCAACAATGAGATTAAATCAGCATCTATGACCTTCCGCTTGGCGATCTCTGTTACCGTGTTGCTCGCCTTCAGGTCGCACACTTGGTGGTACGCTTTCTAGTAATTTTCCACCATTCTGAATCAATGATATTCCTGTACAGATACCTGAACACTATCCCAGCCGATTTACTTTCCACCGTATTCCTTAGTCGGTGTTCATGATTCATTTTACTGTGAGCTTCTCTCACTTGAAAACTGGTCGAGCCCATATCACTCTGCACTGTTTCAGTGTCCCCGAGAGCGTCCAATGCGAGGCGTTCTACACTTACCTTTGGTTGCCATCGAGTCTTGATTTCACCCCTGATTTCAAGCAAACAACCGCATTTCCAAATGTAACTCCTGTAACCATTACACGCTTCCACGTACCCCGGAACAGCTTGTGCCTACTGTATCCCTATAACGGCGTGTTTCATTATGACTGCATTCACAATTTTAATTCAGCGCCTCGCCTTGGCACGTGCGGCAACATGTCACAATACGAGAAGACGATGACTGCCGCGTCTGGAACACGTATTACCATCATTGTCGTCTAATGTTTCAATAAAATACTGAAATATGGCAGACATTGCCTGCATCTAGTTGCCTTAGAAAAGTAGTCCACTATTATTTTGTATTTACTCAGTTGCTTTCCTGGGGCACTAATTGTGCACCGTCTTCAAATGCATATCTGATTGAAGTTATCCTATTTGTAAAGTTGATAATTTTTTGCAACGCCTAGAAGTGTGATATCCAAGCTTCTAAACACTACCTTATCAACATTGTTCATGTCGTACGTTCAGGCATACGTCCAAACCTTTGAGGTCGCATCCTCACGAACGCCCGGTTTCCGTCTCCACCTCTGAAGGTTGCGCGACAGTAAAGAAGACAAAGATATTGCGATGGTTTATACAGATGTTATGAGGCAACAAGAAACAGTACAAAAACAAGACGAAAATCATGCGAAAGAATGCTTGCGCTGTATTGTTCCGCGCTTAACCCTCAAATTCCGCCAACTGGCAGGCTGTCCTGGCAATTGGGATCAGCCTTTCATGCTTCTTCTGTAGCACTTAAAACACCTGCTCCAAAGTTTTTATTTGCGTGCCAGTTTTAAATAAAAATGAGAAAATATGTTCTATTTTAGTGACTTCCCTTCGCGAAAGCTAGTTCTTTGCCTAATGTTGCTGAATTTACGCGCAGAATTAACTGGAACATTAAGCTTACTTCTTCACTTCGATACGTATGTAATCTACGGAGCACTGGCATAGCTATAAATTCGGCATACGGTGCCAATATAGCTAAGAAATACTTTTCTAATTTGGTTACGTGCGAAAAAACCGCCACTTCTAGAGGGATGCGTATAATGATGCGTCCCTTTGTGCCATAATAACACAGGCAACTGTAACTTTAAAAGGGGCTCTTGCAGGAGTGTTCACGCTCAGCAGCTGTTATAACCCTCCAGGAGGCAGCAATTATACTGCGAATAAAAAAAAGTTTAATCCGCCTACTTGCCTTTTTAGCTCTCTGCAGGATAAGCAACGAAGGTACTCTGTGTCAGCCATTTCCCAAATGATCAACACCAAGGATAGACTTCATTTCACTGCATCTGGAAATAAGCAGAAAACAGTGCATCCACACAGGACTTGCCATACGCATTTACATTGTCTGCTTTCTTTTAATTTCAGGCGGACAGTGGTTCGAACTACGAGTGACGAATTCATCCATACTTACCGGCCCTACAACCGACTGCGTAACTAAATACAAAGAACACGTAAAAGAAGGAAAAACGAGGACTGTTTACTCACCGAATTGCCAAGGTATACTAAACAACTGAAACTCCAACTTTAGCGAAGAAGCAGTTCCAATAAAATTTTTGATACAATATTATTAAACACATAATTAAGATATACTCGTCACTTAACATCAATAAGACGGTATCATAGGTTCCATGCTGCAGCGTTTCAATAAAAGATTTGATCACTGCATTCCAGAATACACTAGTCAGTATGGCCTCTTTCTCCCAACAACAAAAAAAAACGAAAAGGGTGTGTCATGTTCTAAAGTGCTCAGTGAAGAACCAATATCGATATGATTTGCTAAATATTATTTTTGTATAATATTACTATAAACCGTACATTATTCTTAAATATATTTTTGCACAGTACCTACTGACTATAGTATGCCAAAACAGCATTTATTTAATATTTACGCAAGGTGGACAGGACATCGTAGGCAAAGAGCTCGTTATTTTCAGCTTTCTAATGTGCCACGGCACCCTACGTCATTGTTAAGCTAGATATTTTGTGTGTATCATATTCAATGCAGCAAACGATGATACACGGGTGTTTTTGGCGCAAGGAGCACACCAGTTCCACAGGAAATTCCTACGAAGGTTTTCAGTAATGTTTAAAAGTAGCAGTTTTGAAATATATGAACGGCTCTTTCGGATACACACCGTCAGTGGCGACGACTACGGGGTGACGACTGATACGCGGTAATTAGTGGCTAATTACCAAAAGATAATTCTCTCGGTTCCAAATGTATTGTTTAGGCGGGTTCCTTGTAATTGGGACAATGAAGTTAGCTCTCCGTACAAGCCTTATCACCTTTTGTGTTTGGAGAAACGCGAATAAAGGCGGAACTGCGGCCGACGAATTTCGGTTACCAGAGCACACAGAAACTGAAACTGCGAGAGTGCAGCGAACGTAATGCCACGCCCATCGAGGCGAAGTTCTGCTCACGTGACCAAGCAGAGGTTATCCAGTGCACTTGGGCACCGTGTACCTCGCTGTAGGCCCACGTCATTGTTTCACAATATACACTCAAATTACTCGCTACAAATTAATGAAGCTTCACCGGATGGCATCAGCTGAAAAAAATTAGAGGCATGCATTACTTTGGTATTTAGCCCTTTTAGAAGTACTGTGTGTAGACAGGAAAAGTGCGGAAGTGGTGAATGGGGGACATTACAAACAAAAGCAATTTGCTCTTACATACCTGGTGTCAAAAATACCTGAATCATTCTAAACCGTGCTATAAATTATGAAAAAAACATCTGATTTGCAAGCGTTCTCCCATTCCCGTGCGTCATTTCTTGCACTTTAAGAGCACAAATCCACGGGCAACTGCGCGTTTCGAAAACAATTTGGCCTCAAGCCACGCGATAGTACGCTACACACACAGAGGTTTCCACAACACAGGCTGTCACCTAGAGCATACTAGACGCGCGCAGAATGCCTTCTACTCGCACTCAAGAGAAATTCGTGGGTTAAAGGCCTTTATTTAATCATTCAGAAGACAGACTTATCGAGTTCTTGGTTTTCGAGCTCCTCAGCGTTTTCTTTTGCGCATTCTCTTGCCGCAAGCCAAATGCTTGAGGGTGAATACTCCTGGTAATCGCTCGTCGCGTCTAAGACAAGCGTGAGCACCGAAATACTGTAAATGTTGCGGGGCCATAGAAAGTGTCACAAACTTGTCTCACTAAGATTCTGTACAGATTCCCCCGCCATGGCTGGTCTGTTTTCATCAGTAAGATTCAGTACACGCGAAACTAACTGCGAAACACAGCGTAGTTGCTTTTCGCTGACTGCATCACAACGCCGGGCGTGGCCACTGTGCATGAGAAATACCGAAAAAAGTAACGACATTAGTTACAGTAATGCTGCGGGTCAAAGAAAGTGCCAAAGCTTCTCCCGGTAAGATTAAGTACACGCGACACAGCGTCACACGGCCGAGGTGCTTTTCGCTAACTGCGTGACAAAGCCGGACGCAGCGAGCGTGCCTAAAATCTACAGAAATAAGTTATAGTAATCTTGCGGCTCATTGAAAGCGTCGCAAACATCTCCCAGTACGACTCATTAAATCAAATTGACTGCGTCGAGACGGCCGAGGTGTTTGTCGCTAAGTGCGTCCCAGTCTGGCTTCGGTGTCATAAAAGCCAAAATCGCTTCGAATGCGTCGCAGACTGCTAATCAAAATTTCTTGCCTTGCCGTACTCGAATAATGCAGTGGCGCCGTGTCGAAGTGCAGAAGAAACGCAAGAACATGCCGGGAGCCCAACGAGCACGCTGCATCCAAAATAGACGGATCGCCGAACAGGCGAACAACACATGCGAACCTGGCCTCGCTAGCTTCGGTGACCTGTCTGGCGCATAATGCATGCATCTGTCGCGCCTAGCGTGCTGTCAGCTTGCTCCTAGATAACGCAAGAAATATAAGACACAAAGTGTAAATTAACTTATACGCAAAACGTTTTAGTCTCAGCGAGAAAGACCACAAAAATATTAATCGTCTCTAAGTTCTTTCCAGACTCTTCTTTTGCGGTGCTCATGTCAACTAACGGGTGGGACTAACACTAGCCGTGACGTATTTCCTGTTACCTGTTTTCGCAGAGTGTCCTCTCTTGTCTAATTTCATTCACTGTGGCTGCGACCTCTATCAAAGACGCAAGCGTTCAACAACGCTTCCTGCCGGCTGCTTTCTGAGTATATTGACGTTGCTATGGAATTATTCTTTCACGTCAGCATGAATATTCAAAGACGATTTAGTAAGTTACCTTCTGACAACAAATGCATCGCTGTCACTGCCGACTACAGCACGTAGTGTAGTATAACAAAAGCCTTCCGAACTAGCTGTTTAACATGCGTCGCCGACTTTTCCCTCGCTGATATCGCCACAAAACACATGGCTCCTCAGCAACTGTTTAAGGACAGAAGTGAGTCCTTGTTCAATGTCACTGACGTCATTATGTGATTATGCTCTACTCAGCTTATGAAAACTACACCTTACCACCAGCAGACAAATGAAAAAAACGTACTCTACGATCGATTGAACAGCATAATGACTCACACTTTCGTTGTACGTGCATACCGTACACTGTGATTAAGCCGCTGCCTTGCCACATGATACATTTATTTACAATTCGTTCCATCATGAGTGTATGATCAGATCCTCACCTCTTTTTTGATTATGTCGCGGTAAGCGAAATATTCCGAAGAATACACTGCTTGTTGCTACGACGTAGTCGTGCACAAAGAATGGTCACGACGAAACACCCGGGCTGGTGCAAAACGTCATATTGCGTGTGAGCAGCTCGTGCAGTCACAGGTGTCTCGAAAGTCTTCGTACAGCCACCGAAACACGTGCACTTATCAGCCTCTTGGCTCTTTCGTACCGATATGGACTCCGACTAGAAGTATTCAACTCTTTAAGGAGCTCCAGGCTCGCTAATGTGGCCTCTAGCGAGCTTTGCATCAGGTCAGAGTTGAATTGCGAGATTGCCAAGCTGGTGTATCAGCCTACTCCTACGTAATAAGTTATAGACGCATAATTGCTTGTTATCAACTATATGTACGCCCTTTTGAATAAATGAATTATGTTCTTTGCACACTAATGCCCAGTTTAACGCCGTAACTTTCTTCAGTAGACTGTTACTTATGAGTAGTTACGTTATTGACGAGACAAGTTCAAACAGGAAGCCTAACTTTGAGCGCTTAACTTTCACAGCAGCTATCGCAAAATGCCCGCTGTGGCACTATGCAGCAGCCTGACAGATGCGCGTATTCAGACCATCACACTAGGAGTCAGTATTACTTTTATCCAAAGCCGCTATGCCATATGTTGGCCGACGGACGGAAGAGACACTGCTCTGACTCGATAGCCACGACCTCTTCAGACGTTGATGCCAGGAAAAAACCAATGGACCATTCTTACTGACATATCAATTATGCGGACACCTGCGTTCGTGTTGTATCTCTCTTCTCGTCCGTGTTCAATTGTGCGCTGGAACGATGTTTCATAATGCTAATCACAACCAACAAGCCCAGCTGTCCATATTTAGGACACTTGGAGCACGTTCATGACAGCCTCGTTAGCAGTGGAGGAGTCGTCGCAATGTTATCCTGCATTTAACTTTGGAAACAACATTCGCGCGTGGAGGTGCACACGGTGTTCAGAATCGCAGAGTGGATATGGCTGCGACAACCGAGAAGCGAAGCGCACGCACCCTCATCGCTTCGCGCAATCGGCGCAGTCACGGAAAATGGTCCGCGTTCGGCCTTAGCCTGATAGGCTGCGCCGGGAAAGCAGACTAGCTTTCCCGCTTTCTCTGTATACGCGCTGGTTTGAGCAGGACAGACAGTAAACGTCAACTAATACATAGCGTGGTGCTGACTTAAGGTAGATACACGATAGCGGGAAAAATGGGGGTGGCAGGGCGCAGGCCGGAGCATGCCCCAGAGTTTGCAAAACCATGCTCCCTGGAGTCTTTGCCGCTGCGGTACACAAGCGATTCGCTCGCAGATGGAACCACCGCAGCTGAGATTAGCGATGCTGAGCGAGGAAGGTTTCATGCGGCGTTTGACCCAGTGAGTGAATACTGGCCCTCTTTCTTCCCGCGAACGAATCCGGCACCATTGAATGACTGGTCCTCTTTGTTCCCCGCGATCGGTGGCCAGTGACGTACTAAAAAAAGAACTCATAGAGTAATTCGTTTCGCTACAGGAAGTTGTTGACACTCGGATGTTATTGTTCTGAGTTATTTACCACCCGTGGTATGCCACGCCTATTTTTTGTCGCTAGTCCGCACGTACGTAAACACCGACACATTTTCATTCCGCTCAATTCACGCACCATCCAGGTGCGGCGCCTGCAACACCGTTCACGGCACTTCTCACGTCACTAGCGTTGCTAGACACCTGGTAGCAGTCGGGTCGACATCCCACCTACCAAGTAGTTGTTGCCGTGCGTCCTGGTTCGCTGCAACATGTCAACTCTATGTAGTGTTTGACATGTTTGAGCCCATGATGTTTGTATTTTAAATCGCTGCCAATCCTCTCCGTCAGTGCATGAAGCCAGTTTTCTGTACTGTCGTCAGAAAGTGTACGTCAGCAGATAATAGGCAAAAAACAACTCTTCTTGAAGTTAAATGAGTTGGCAAGTGTTCTAGAAGACGCATTAAAACAGGAAAGTCAACACGTTCTGCATATTGTATTTATTTTTACAATGTTATTGTTTATTCACCAGAGGTTATGCTGAAAGTTATAAGGCCCCAATGCACTGTTGAGATCAAAAGGCTCCGCCCAACGCTTGATGTTTGTTTTACATTCTACGGGGCCACAAAAGGAAGCGAAAATAAAGGCATCGAGTTTCCACAAAGCTCAAGCGGGAAGAGGGAAGAAAGAAAGAAAGAAAGAAAGAAAGAAAGAAAGAAGGAAAGAAAGAAAGAAAGAAAGGAAGAAAGCAGGGACATTAACCAGGAATGCGCCTCATTCGCTGCTTTCCACTTGTGAATGGTAAAGAGGGAATAGATTGGTGAGCTATAGAGAGGGCGGTGGTGCAACGTAAACGTGGGGAATACGCGCACGCGTGCGGAGGATCCCACGAAGTAAAATTTGTTCAAACTTGGCAGTCGCCCTCAAAACGCAAGATGTGTTTTCACACAATTTAGGGTCAATGAGCGATGGGGCGCTCTTCGAGTAGTTCCAGCGTGTACAAAGGCCAATCGTCCAGTCGTTGCTTTTCAATGTACACTTTCTTCGCGACTCAAGTCAATGACAGCGGCACAATAAAATTTCGGTGTCCGCCTTGCTGCCACAAACGTCGTACGATGTACCAGGTTATTCGAATCGATGTAGTGTAAGTCTTCTTGTAAGCCCCACCCTACCAAAGCCGGGCTAGAAGCAATGCCTCACGGATGGAGGTGTGAGTGGGAGCGAAGTGTTCAGATCGTGAAATATGGTGCGCGTTGTACTTTTGGGTTATCATTATTTGGTTACTTCAAGCACATTCGGTGGACTGTGTACGCATGTGCTTTTTTTACCTAACCGTTTTGCAACCTTCTTGGTTCACTAGGTGGTCCGCGATTGAATGGCTATTGCACCGTCCTGCAGTGTTGAGCGAAGAGGTAGTTAAGCCAATCATTCGACCAACCTGGGGCACTGAGTAAGCGGTAATGTGTACATACGTGCCACTCTACTATGAGCCTCATTCAAGCTGGCATAGGTCATTGCAGATGTGGTACGGTGTAGGTGCCGCATCTCGAATAAACTCAAGGGGCACTTAGTTAATCGTACGTGTATGAATGCGAAAGATGTGCGACCACCGTGCAATGCCTCTACGTTATGCAATAATGCAAAGTCCTGGGTTCAACTTCTATGATATGTCAAGAATTCGACTACCAACAAACTTCATGCGTTCGACTGCCTTAACTGTACCTCAATTCATTGTGAGCTAAATAATTTGGCCTGGACTGACACCAAATGCCGTGGTTTCGACTACCAGCAATGGTCGTGGGTTTGAGTTCCTTAATTATTTATATCCGCAATACCTGAGCCTTAATGAACAACAAATGTGGTGGGTGTGACTCTCACCCAACGTCGGCGGTTTGGTTACCTTTTGGACCAACGGTAATAACACCAACGCCTACAACTACGCCACGTTTTTCGTCTCATGAGTAGAATAATGCTTTCGCTTTAAGAACTCTGATACGCCGAATTAGAGCCCTGGTATGTGCCAGCAGGTAAAAAGAGCTGGCGTGCCATGCGACAGACGCTCTAGTCGGAGAAAGAGGAATTTGAGTGCTGTGCTCTTCATGCCAATATCGGGCAGATTTGCCAGCATAATCACATGCGCTTATCCCGCAAAGCCCGCGCAGCCACTGTGAAATAATTTGCGGGCCTTATTATTTGAGGTTGTGCTATAAGTTCACAATTTCCTCTTCGTGAGATTTACGTGGGAAGACTGACTTCATACCGTGTGAAGCCTTTCCCGATTCAGAAAACACGGTCCAAACGCAATGATTCTGTGTCACTAAATTGAATTGCACTGCGCGGACCCGTGAGTTCTGCAGCCATAGACTTCGTGAAACGTGCAGTCTTGAATCTCAGTGTTGCTTCTCTTGTCGCTGTAAAGAGAGCATCGCCAGAACTGGTCGATTCAATCTATCCATCATTACAGATATGTACGTTGCTACCGTAATTCTCGTACAAGAGGAGGAAGCTTACTTGTTTGAGAGCAGATGGCGCTAGGTCCAACTTTTTCCGCATGCTGGGAATACTGAGGTACACTTCAGACGGAACAAACACCATAGATGTGACACTGGTGCAGGCGCATGAGCGCACTCGAATATAAACGAGCCACGATATCCACTGAGAGCTGTACTTTATTACGTTTGGTGCCTTTCTATGGTGGCGAGATGGTCGGGATATTTCCGGGGAAGGTGCCTGAAGTGTGCATGTGTTCTCGAGAAGGGGATACGGGTCATTAGTGAACAGTCCAGATCAAAGGCAATAATTTCATCCGTTGACGCTCTGCGTTGTATACCAAGGCATGCAATAATAGCCTCGCCTGAATGGTCTGAGTAGTGCGAAAGTTAGCTTTGCAGATGGGAAATGTAACAGGTACACTGTACTAGAGTTATCCAACAAAGGACATCCTGTACAGCTGTATCATGGCTCGTGTAGACAGCCCCGAATGCTTTCCTGTGAGGAACTTGAACAGGTGACAAAGAGCAATCAGCCGCTGTTTCATATGGTTCATGTGGTGACCCCAGGACGGGTCTCGATAAATCACAAGCCCCAAGAACAGGTCGTCTCTTCTGTTGGAGGCTATTACTTCTCCGCTGATTGATAAGCCAATGCGCAAAATGTGTCGCCAGTAAATGCTACTGCTGCGCACTTCTCCGGCGACAACAGCGATCCTCGTTTACAAAGGTAGTGTGAGGTCAATGAAGTTGTATTGTGAACTCATGGTATGGATTCTAACAGCGCACACAAGACAGGGCCAAGAGAAGGAATAAAACGACGACACCAGCGCTGTGTCGCCGTTTTATTTCTTCTGTTGTCCCTGTCTTGTGTGCACTGTTACAGCCCATACCATGAATCCGAACCAACTGGCGCAACTTGCCGTTCTGATGTTGTATTGCGAAGCCGGGCGGGACACTAAAGCAGTCTCATGCTTAGAGTGCATATACAGATGTCGACAGCGTCAGCACGGGTAGACTGTCGAACGGTGCTTGCTAGGTTCTCGACTAGTCCAATTAGTTGCAAATAAAAAAGCGCTGTGATTTTTACTCCACCGTAAAGTACTCTGTGTCTGCATTAAAAACGAGGTGACGGATCATCTCTGTTGAGCACTTAGAATGACCTCACGTATAGGTGGCTATATAATGGCAGAAATAAATCATCGCCTAACTTTTAACGCTGCAAGAATGGCTTGGTGGGTAGGCCCTTCACCGTCTAGAAACAAGGCAGCAGCCTATCGTTTATAGGCATTCTCGTATTAGACTTACAACAACAAGTTTTCGAGACAGATCTGACTCCTTCAAGTGAAAAAACAGATGAACATCGACCATCACGAGAAAAACTAAAAAAAAAAATGCCGCCTGCTCATAGGTATCATGCAACCCAGTTTACTTCCATTAATGAACGCAACCCAATTTACTTCCTGAAGTACCGAAAATTTCACTCCGCAACATCCAACTGACAACACCTTGCAATTTCGATCCAATCATGGATGGATGGATGGACGTTATGAGCCTCCTCTTTGGAATCGGCCGGTGGGTTGCGCCGCCAAGCTCTTGTTATTCTATTGCCTAATGTTCTACCTACGTTAAAAAAGGGCAAAAAACATAACAATGAATTTCCATAACCAATGTTTCTGAACCCTTATAGTGAACTTTGTTCTTGTACGCTTCCGTTTTTTGTCATTTCCTACTTTTCTTTCACCAATCATAGAACCGCCTTTCACTAATCGCCATTCCGCACCTGTTTACTTTCCTCCTGATCTCGCTGAACGCAAGGCCTTCAAGGAGTCCAGTGATTCCTAAATCGACCACTGGGAAGATATCTTCACATTCTACTACAACATGGTCCATCGTTTCCTTAACTTTAGGGCAGCAATACCATACTTCCTCCTTACTATATTTCGCTTTATACGTGCGTGTTCTAAGGCATTCTGATCTCGCTTCAAAAAGTAATGAGATTCCCTTGAACCTATTATAAATTGTTTTATTTCTGAATTCGTTTTTTTTTCTTTTGTAGTTACTCATATAAGGCTTTTTTTCCATTGCCGCCAACAATGAGATTAAATCAGCATCTATGACCTTCCGCTTGGCGATCTTTGTTACTGTGTTGCTCGCCTTCAGGTGGCATAGTTGCTGGTACGCTTTCTAGTTCTTTTCCACCATTCTGAATCATTGATATTCCTGTACAGATACCTGAACACTATCCCAGCCGATTTACTTTCCACCATATTCCTTAGTCGGTGTTCATAATTCATTTTACTGTGAGCTTCTCTCACTTGAAAACTGGTCCAGCCCATATCACTCTGCACAGTTTCAGTGTCCCCGAGAGCGTCCAATGCGAGGCGTTCTACACTTACCTTTGGTTGCCATCGAGTCTTGATTTCACCCCTGATTTCAAGCAAACAACCGCATTTCCAAATGTAACTCCTGTAACCATTACACGCCTCCACGTACCCCGGAACAGCTTGTACCTACTGTATCCCTATAACGGCGTGTTTCATTATGACTGCATTCACAATTTTAATTCAGCGCCTCGCCTTGGCACGTGCGGCAACATGTCACAATACGAGAAGACGATGACTGCCGCGTCTGGAACACGCATTACCCTCATTGTCGTCTAGTGTTTCAATAAAATACTGAAATATGGAAGACATTGCCTGCATCTAGTTGCCTTAGAAAAGTAGTCCACTATTATTTTGTATTTACTCAGTTGCTTTCCTGGGGCACTAATTGTGCACCGTTTTCAAATGCATATCTGATTGAAGTTATCCTATTTATAAAGTTGATAATTCTTTGCAACGCCTAGAAGTGTGATATCCAAGCTTCTAAACACTACCTTATCAACATTGTTCATGTCGTACGTTCAGGCATACGTCCCAACCTTTGAGGTCGCATCCTCACGAACGCCGGGTTTCCGTCTCCACCTCTGAAAGTTGCGCGACAGTAAAGAAGACAAAGATATTGCGATGGTTTATGCAGATGTTATGAGGCAACAAGAAACAGTACAAAAACAAGACGAAAATCATGCGAAAGAATGTTTGCGCTGTATTGTTCCGCGCTTAACCCTCAAATTCCGCCAACTGGTAGGCTGTCCTGGCAATTGGGATCAGCCTTTCATGCTTCTTCTGTAGCACTTAAAACACCTGCTCCAAAGTTTTTACTTGCGTGCCAGTTTTAACTAAAAATGAGAAAATATGTTCTATTTTAGTGACTTCCCTTCGCGAAAGCTTGTTGTTTGTCTAATGTTGCTGAATTTACGCGCCGAATAAATGGAACATTATGCTTACTTCTTCACTTCGATGCGTATGTAATCTACGGAGCACTGGCATAGCTATAAATTCGGCATACGGTGCCAATATAGCTAAGAAATAGTTTTCTAATTTGGTTACGTGCGAAAAAACCGCCACTTCTAGAGGGATGCGTATAATGATGCGTCCCTTTGTGCCATAATAACACAGGCAACTGTAACTTTAAAAGGGGATCTTGCAGGAGTGTTCACGCTCAGCAGCTGTTATTACCTTCCACGAGGCAGCAATTATACTGCGAATAAAAAAAAGTTTAGTCCGCCTACTTGCCTTTTTAGCTCTCTGCAGGATAGGCAACGAAGGTACTCTGTGTAAGCCATTTCCCAAAGGATCAACATCAAGGATAGACTTCATTTCACTGCATCAGGAAATAAACAGAAAACAGTGCATCCACATAGGACTTGCCATACACATTTACATTGTCTGCTTTCTTTTAATTTCAGGCGGACAGTGGTTCGAACTACGAGTGACGAATTCATCCATACTTACCGGCCCTACAACCGACTGCGTAACTAAATACAACGAACACGTAAAACAAGGGAAAACGAGGACTGTTTACTCACAGAAGTGCCAAGGTATACTAAACAAGTGAAACCCCAACTTTAGCGAAGAAGCAGTTCCAATAAAATTTTTGATACAATATTATTAAACACATTAATAAGATGTACTCGTCACTTAACATCAATAAGACGGTATCATAGGTTCCATGCTGCAGCATTTCAATAAAAGATTTGATCACTGCATTCCAGAATACACTAGTGAGTATGGCTTCTTTCTCCCAACAACAAAAAAAAACCGAAAAGGGTGTTTCATGTTCTAAAGTGCTCAGTGAAGAACCAATATCGATATGATTTGCTAAATATTATTTTTGTATAATAATACTATAAACCGTACATTATTCCTAAATATATTTTTGCACAGTACCTATTGACTATAGTATGCCAAAACAGCATTTATTTAATATTTACGCAAGGTGGACAGGACATCGTAGGCAAAGAGCTCGTTATTTTAAGCTTTCTAATGTGCCACGGCACCGTACGTCATAGTAAAGCTAGATATTTTGTGTGTATCATATTCAATACAGCAAACGATGATACACGGGTATTTTTGGCGCAAGGAGCATACCAGTTCTACGGGGAATTAATACGAAGGTTTTCAGTAATTTTTAAACTAGCAATTTTGAAATAAATGAACGGCTCCTTCGGATACACACCGTCAGTGGCGGCGACTACGGGGTGACGACTGATACGTGGTAATTAGTGGCTAATTACCAAAAGATAATTCTCTCAGTTTCAAATGTATTGTTTAAGCGGGTTCCTTGTAATTGGGACAATGAAGTTAGCTCTCCGTACAAGCCTTATCACCTTTTGTGTTTGGAGAAAGGCGAATAAAGGCGGAACTGCGGCCGACGAATTTCGGTTACCAGAGCACACAGAAACTGAAACTGCGAGAGTGCAGCGAACGTAATGCCACGCCCATCGAGGCGAAGTTCTGCTCACGTGACCAAGCAGAGGTTATCCAGTGCACTGGGGCACCGTGTACCTCGCTGTAGGGCCACGTCATTGTTTCACAATATACAGTCAAATTACTCGCTACAAATTAATGAAGCTTCACCGGATGCCATCAGCTGAAAAAAATTACAGGCATGCATTACTTTGGTATTTAGCCCTTTTAGAAGTACTGTGTGTAGACAGGAAAAGTGCGGAAGTGGTGAATGGGGGACATTACAAACAAAAGCAATTTGCTCTTACATACCTGGTGTCAAAAATACCTGAATCATTCTAAACCGTGCTATAAATTATGAAAGAAACATCTGATTTGCAAGCGTTCTCCCATTCCCGTGCGTCATTTCTTGCACTTTAAGAGCACAAATCCACGGGCAACTGCGCGTTTCGAAAACAATTTGGCCTCAAGCCACGCGATAGTACGCTACACACACAGAGGTGGCCACAACACAGGCTGTCACCTAGAGCATACTAGACGCGCGCAGAATGCCTTCTACTCGCACTCAAGAGAAATTCGTGGGTTAAAGGCCTTTTTTTAATCATTCAGAAGACAGACTTATCGAGTTCTTGGTTTTCGAGCTCCTCAGCGTTTTCTTTTGCGCATTCTCTTGCCGCAAGCCAAATGCTTCAGGGTGAATACTCCTGGTAATCGCTCGTCGCGTCTAAGACAAGCGTGAGCACCGAAATACTGTATATGTTGCGGGGCCATAGAAAAATGCGTCACAAACTTGTCTCACTAAGATTCTGTACAGATTCCCCCGCCAAGGCTGGTCTGTTTTCTTCAGTAAGATTCAGTACACGCGAAACTAACTGCGAAACACAGCGTAGTTGCTTTTCGCTGACTGCATCACAACGCCGGGCGTGGCCACTGTGCATGAGAAATACCGAAAAAAGTAACGACATTAGTTACAGTAATGCTGCGGGTCAAAGAAAGTGCCAAAGCTTCTCCCGGTAAGATTAAGTACACGCGACACTGTGTCACACGGCCGAGGTGCTTTTCGCTAACTGCGTGACAAAGCCAGACGCAGCGAGCGTGCCTAAAATCTACAGAAATAAGTTATAGTAATCTTGCGGCTCATTGAAAGCGTCGCAAACATCTCCCAGTACGACTCATTAAATCAAATTGACTGCACCGAGATGGCCGAGGTGTTTGTCGCTAAGTGCGTCCCTGTCTGGGTTCGGTGTCATAAAAGCCAAAATCTCCTTGAATGCGTCGCAGACTGTTAATCAGGATTTCTTGCCTTGCCGTGCTCGAATAATGCAGTGGTGCCGTGTCGAAGTAAAGAAGAAACGCAAGAACATGCCGGGAGCCCAACGAACACGCTGCATCCAAAATAGACGGATCGCCGAACAGGCGAACAACACATGCGAACCTGGCCTCGCTAGCTTCGGTGACCTGTCTGGCGCATAATGCATGCATCTGTCGCGCCTAGCGTGCTGTCAGCTTGCTCCTAGATAACGCAAGAAATATAAGACACAAAGTGTAAATTATCTTATACGCAAAACGTTTTAGTCTCAGCGAGAAAGAACACAAAAATATTAATCGTCTGTAAGTTCATTCCAGACTCTTCTTTTGCGGTGCTCATGTCAACTAACGGGTGGGATAAACGCTAGCCGTGACGTATTTCCTGTTGCCTGTTTTCGAAGAGTGTCCTGTCGTGTTGAATTTCATTCACTGTGGCAGCGACCTCTATCAAAGACGCAAGCGATCAACAACGCTTCCTGCCGGCTGCTTTCTCAGTATATTGACGTTGCGATGGAATCATTCTTTCACGTCAGCATGAATATTCAAGGACGATTTAGTAAATTACCTTCTGGCAACAAATGGATCGCCGTCACTGCTGACTACAACACGTAGTGTAGTATTACAAAAGCCTTCCAAACTCGCTGTTTAACATGTGTCGCCGGCTTTTCCCTTGCTGATATCACCATAAAACACATGGCTCCTCAGCAACTGTTTAAGGACAGAAGTGAGTCCTTGTTTAATGTCAATGACGTCATTATGTGCTTATGTTCTACTCAGCATATGAAAACTACACCTTAACACCTGCAGACAAATGGGAAAACGTGCTCTACGATCGACTGAACAGCATAACGACTCACACTTTCGCTGTACGTGCATACCGTACACTGTGATTCAGCCGCTGCCTTGCCACATGATACATTCATTTACAATTCGTCCCATCATGAGTGTATGATCAGATTCTCACCTCTTTGTTCATTATGTAGCGGTAAGCGAAATATTCCGAAGAATACACTGCTTGTTGCTACGACGTAGTCGTGCACAAAGAATGGTCACGACGAAACACCCGGGCTGCTGCAAAACGTCATATTGCGTGTGAGCAGTTCGTGCAGTCACAGGTGTCTCGAAAGTCTTCGTACAGCCACCGGCACACATGCACTTATCATCCTTTTGGCTCTTTCGTACCGAAATGGACTCCGAATAGAAGTATTCAACTCTTTAAGGAGCTCCAGGCTCACTAATGTGGTCTCTAGCGAGCTTGGCATCCGGTCAGAGGTGAATTGCGAGATTGCCAAGCTGGTGTATCAGCCTTCTCCTACGTAATAAGTTATAGGTGCATAATTGCTTGTTATCAACTATATTTACGCCGTCTTGAATAAATGAATTCTGTTCTTTCCACACTAATGCCCAGTGTAACGCCGTAACTTTCTTCAGTAGACTGTTACTTATAAGCAGTTACGTTATTGACGAGACAAGTTGCAACAGGAAGCCTAACTTTGAGCGCTTACCTTTCACAGCAGCTATCGCAAAATGCCCGCAGTGGTACTATGCAGCAGCCTAGCCCGACAGATGCGCGTATTCAGACCGTCACACTAGAAATCAGTATTTGTTTTATCCAAAGACTCTATGCCATATGTTGGCCGACGGACGGAATAGAGAATGCTCTGACTCGATAGCCACGACCCCTTCAGACGTTGATGCCAAGAAAAAAACAATGGACGATTCTTACTGCCATATCAATTATACGGACACCTGCGTTCGTGTTGTATCTCTCGTCTCCAGTTTTAAGCCAGTTTTCAGTGCTGTCGTCAGAACGTGTACATCAGTAAATATTAGGCAAAAAACAACTCTTTTTGAAGCTAAATGACTTGGCAAGTGTTCTAGAAGACGCATTAAAACAGCAAAATCAACACGATCTGCATATTGTGTTTTTACAATGTTATTAAATATGCACCAGAAGTTATGCTGAAAGTTATAAGGCCCCAATACACCGTTGAGATCAAAAGGCTCCGCCCAACGCTTGATGTTTGTTTTACATTCTACGGGGAAGCGAAAATAAAGGCATCGAGTTTCCACAAAGCTCAAGCAGCAGAGGAACAGGAAAGAAAGAAAGAAAGAAAGAAAGAAAGAAAGAAAGAAAGAAAGAAAGAAAGAAAGAAAGAAAGCAGGCAGGGACATTAACCAGGAATGCGCCTCGTTCGCTGCTTTCCACTTGGGAATGGTAAAGAGGGAATAGAAAGGTGAGCTATAGAGAGGGCGGTGGTGCAACGTAAACGTGGGGGATACGCGCACGCGTGCGGAGCAAAATTTGTTCAAACTTGGCAGTCGCCCTCAAAACATAAAATGTGTTTTCACACAATTTAGGGTCAATGAGCGATGGGGCGCTCTCCGAGTAGTGCCTGCGTGGACAAAGGCCAATCGTCCAGTCGTCGCTACTGAATGTACACTGTCTTTGCGACTCAAGTCAATGACAGCGGCACAATAAAATTTCGGTGTTCGCCTTGCTGCCACAAACGTCGCACGATGTACCAGGTTATTCGAATCGATGTAGTGTAAGTCTTCTTGTAAGCCACACCCTACCAAAGCCGGGTTAGAAGCAATGCCTCACGGAAGGAGGTGTGAGTGGGAGCGAAGTGTTAAGATCGTGAAATATGGTGCGCCTTGTACTATTGGGTTATCATTATTTGGTTACTTGAAGCACTTTCGGTGGACTGCGTACGCATATGCTTTTTAATCTAACCGTTTTGCAACCTTCTTGGTTCACTGGGTAGTCCGCGATCGAATGGGTATCGCGCCGCCCTGCAGTGTTGAGCGACGAGGTATTAAAACCAATCATCCGACGAACCTGGGTCACTGAGTACGAGGTAATTTGTACATACGTGCCACTCTACTATGAGCCTCTGTCACGCCGGCATAGGTCATTGCAGATGTGGTACGGCGTAGGTGCCGCATCTCGAATAAATTAAAGGGGCACTTAGTTAATCCTACGTGTATGAATGCGAAAGATGTGCGACCACCGTGCAATGCCTTTACGTTATGCAATAACGCAAAGTCCTGGGTTAAACTTCTCTGATATGTCAAGCATTCGACTCCCAACAAACTTCATGCGTTCGACTGCCTTAATTAACTCTACCTCAATTCATTGTGAGCTAAATAACTTGGCCTGGAATGACACCAAACGCCGTGGTATTGACTACCAGCAATGGTCGTGGGTTTGAGTACCTTAATTATTTACATCCTCAATACCTGAGCCTTAATGAACAACAAATGTCGTGGGTTTGACTCCCACCCAACGTCGGGGGTTTGGTGACCTTTTGGACTAACGGTAATAACACCAACGCCTACAACTACGGCACGTTTTTCGTCTCATGTGCCCTATAATGCTTTCGCTGTAAAAACTCTGATACGCTGAATTACAGCACTGAGTATGTGCCAGCAGGTAAAAAGAGCTGGCGTGCCATGCGACAGACGCTCTTGTCAGAGAAAGAGGAATTTGAGCGCTGTGCTCTTCATGCCAATATCGGGCAGATTTGGCAGCGTAATCATATGCGCTTATCCCGCAAAGCCCGGGCAGCCACTGTGAAATAATTTGCGCGCCTTTTTATTTGAGGTTGTGGTAAAGGTTCACCATTTCATACATTAGCTGTTCGTGAGATTCACGTGGGAAGACTGACTGCATACTGTGTGAAGCCTTTCCCGATTAAGAAAACACGGTCCAAACCCAATGATTCTGTGTCATTAAATTGAAATGCACTGCGCGGACCCGCGAGTTCTGCAGCCATAGACTTCGTGAAACGTTCAGTCTTGAATCTCAGTGTTGCTTCTCTTCTCGCTGTAAAGAGAGCATCGCCAGAACTGGTCGATTCAATCTATCCATCATTGCAGATATGTACGTGGCTACCGTAATTCTCGTACAAGAGGAGGAAGCTTACTTGTTTGAGAGCAGATGGCGCTAGGTGTAACTTTTTCTGAATGCTGGGAATCCTCAGGTACACTTCAGACAGAACAAGAACCATAGATGTGACACTGGTGTGGGCGCATGGGCACACTATAATATAAACGAGCCACGATATCTACTGAGAGCTGTACTTTATGACGTTTGGTGCCTTTCTATGGTGGCGAGACGGTCGGAATGTTTCCGGGGAAGGTGCCCGAAGTGTGCATGCGTTGTCTAGAAGGGGATATGGGTCATTAGTGATTAGTCCAGATCAAAGAGAATACTTTCATCCGTTGACGCTCTGCGTTGTATACCAAGGCATGCAATAATGGCCTGGCCTGAATGGTCTGAGTAGTGCCAAACTTAGTTTTGCAGATATGAAATGTAACAGGTAGGCTCTACTAGAGTTATTCTACAAAGGATATCTTGTACAGCTGTATTATGGCACGTGTAGACAGCCCCGAATGCTTTCCTGTGAGGAACTTGAACACGTGACAAAGAGCAATCAGCCGCTGTTTCATATGGTTCATGTGGTGACCCCAGGACAGGTCTCGATCAATCACAAGCCCCAAGAACAGGTCATCTCTTCTGTTGGAGGCTATTACTTCTCCGTTGATTGATAAGCCAATGCGCAAAATGTGTCGCCAGTAAATGCCACTGCTGCGCACTTCTCCGGGACAACAGCGATCCTCGTTTACAAAGGTAGTGTGAGGTCGATGAAGTTGTATTGTGAATTCATGGTATGGATTCTAACAGCGCACACAAGACAGGGACAACAGAAAGAATAAAACGACGTCACCAGCACTGTGTCGTCGTTTTATTCCTTCTGTTGTCCCCGTCTTGTGTGCTCTGTTACAACCCATACCATGAAACCCAACCAACTGGCCCAACTTGCCGTTCTGATGTTGTATTGTGAAGCCGGGCGGGACACTAAAGCAGTGTCATGCTTGGAGTGCATATACAAATGTCGGCAGCGTCAGCACGGGTTGACTGTCGAACGGTGCTTGCTAGGTTCTCGACTAGTCCAGTTAGTTGCAAATGAAAAAGTGCTGTGATTTTTACTCCGCCGTAAAGTACTCTGTGGCTACTATAAAAACGAGGTGACGGATCATCTCTGTTGAGAACTTAGAATGATCTCACGTATAGGTGGCTATATAATGGCAGAAATAAATCATTGCCTAACCTTTAACCCTGCAAGAATGGTTTGGTGGGTAGGCCCTTCACCGTCTAGAAACAAGGCAGCCGCCAATCGTTTACAGGCGTTCTCGTATTAGACTTACAACAAGTTTTCGAGACAGATCTGCCTCCTTCAAGTGAAAAAATAAGATGACCATCGACCTTCACGAGGAAAAACTCCACAGAAAAACACCGCGTGCTCATAGCAACCACGCAACCCAATTTACTTCCAATAATGAACGCAACCCAATTTACTTCCTGAAGCACCGAAAATTTCCCTCGGCAACATCCAACTGACAACGCCTTGCAATTTTGGACCAATCATGGATGGATGGATGGATGTTATGAGCCTCCCCTTTGGAATGGGCCGGTGGGTTGCGCCGCTAAGCTCTTGTTATTCTATTGCCTAATGTTCTGCCTACGTTAAAAAAGGGCAAAAACATAGCAATGAATTTCCATAAGCAATGTTTCTGAACCCTTATATATAGTGAACTTTGTTTTTGTACGCCTCCGTTCTTTGTCATTTCCTGCTTTTCTTCCACCAATCTTCGAACTGCCTTTCACTAATCGCCATTCCTCACCTGTTTACTTTCCTCCTGATCTCTCTGAACGCAAGGGCTTCAAGGAATCTAGTGATTCCTAAATCGACCACTGGGAAGATATCTTCACATTCTACTACAACATGCTCCATCGTTTCCTTAACTTTAGGGCAGCAAAAGCATACTTTTTCCTTCCTATATTTCGCGTTATACGTGCGTGTTCTAAGGTATTCTGATTTCGCTTCGAAAAGTAATTAGATTCCCTTGAACTTATTATAAATTGTTTTATTTCTGATTTCGTTTTTTTCTTATGTAGTTACTCATAGCAGGCTTTATTTCCATTGCCGCCACCAATGAGATTAAATCAGCCTCTATGACCTTCCGCTTGGCGATTTTTGTTACTGTGTCACTCGCCTTCAGGTCGCGAACTTGCTGGTGCGCTTTCTAGTTATTTTCCACCATTCTGAATCAATGATATTCCTGTACAGATACCTGGGGCCCTATAACGTAAAACTATTCCAATATGTTTCTATTCCAATCTCCTGACGTCAAATTTGCGTAAGCACCAACGCAAGCACCGGGCGGTCACCCGCAGGGTTGTCTAAACAGACCAATCAAACGCTCTCCTCGTTCATAGGAGGTCACTTTTCTTTGCTTGAAAAACGAATAACGTTGCCTACACTGAGCGGCTTGTCGTATCTGATTGGCTGACAAGAGGCGAGCAGAAGGCTCAAGTGGAGAGGGATTCGATGGGGCCGAGCCACTGCACTGAAAGTCGATAACCGGATGAAGAGGGTGGTGCCGGCGGCTACGATTGGTCGGCTTTCCCTTACTTAGCTTGCGGTGGCTGGTCGAAAATCGCGGCGGCATGCAACGGAAGCTCAAGAATGACGCTAAAACGGACCCTCAGCAAAGAAGAGTTGGCAGAATGAGGGGGTAAACGTGCCGAAAGTGCTCGAAAACGTTCCACGGCCACGCAAGAAGCGTTATTATACGTAAATACACCCATGCTCTCCGGCAGGTGCGAGTAGCCAGCGTCTGAGTGATCGGCGGCAGCCATCTTCTATTCCTTTCGGAACGGGGCAGCATGCGGCTATTCCGAAGCAAATTCAGTTTTGTTCGGCATATTAATGCATCTTTATCGCGTACACGTCACTTTGACGCGGTGAGTTATTGCGGTTTTGTGACGTCGCGTGACAGGCAGGTGAAGTGGGTGCAGCCCGAAAACTTTTTACCAATAGTCGAGGGCTAATGGCGAAAAGGGGTCGAATCAGAAACATCTGTTTTTCTTTTGTCTGTCAAATCATGCATAATCAGTCTGTACACATAACATCAGATGGGGAGGTATCGCGGTTTTCGTGACGTCCGCATGACAGACAGGTGAAGTGGGGGTGGTCGAAAAAAGTTTTTGACCAATCGTGGATGGCTGATAGCAGAATTGGAATAGAAAAGTTTGGAATAGTTTTACGTTATAGCGCCCCTGAACACTATCCCAGCCGATTTATTTTCCACCATATTTCTTAGTCGGTGTTCAAAATTCATTTTACTGTAAGCTTCTCTCACTTGAAAACTGGTCCAGCCTATATCACGCTGCACAGTTTCAGTGTCACCGAGAGCGTCCAATGCGAGGCGTTCCACTTACCTTTGGTTGCCATCGAGTCTTGATTTCACCCCTGATTTCAAGCAAACAACCGCATTTCCAAATGTAACTCCTATAACCATTACACGCTTCCACGTACCCCGGAACAGCTCGTACCTACTGTATCCCTATAACGGCGTGTGTTTCATTATTGCTGCATCCACAAGTTTTAATTCAGCGCCTCGCCTTGGCACGTGCGGCAACATGTCACAATACGAGAAGACGATGACTGCCGCGTCTGGAACACGTATTACCATCATTATCGTCTAGTGTTTCAATAAAATAGTGAAATATGGCAGGCATTGCCTCCATCTAGTTGAATTAGATAAGTAGTCCACTATTTTGTATTTACTCAGTTGCTTTCCTGGGGCACTAATTGTGCACCGTTTTCAAGTGCATATCTGATTGAAGTTATCCTATTTGTAATTTTGATAATTTTTTGCAACGCCTAGAAGTCTGATATGCAAGCTTGTAAACACTACCTTATCAACATTGTTCATGTCGTACGTTCAGGCATACGTCCCAACCTTTGAGGTCGCACCCTCACGAACGCCGGGTTTCCGTCTCCACCTCTGAAGGCTGCGCGACAGTAAAGAAGACAAAGATATTGCGATGGTTTATGCAGATGTTATGAGGCAACAACAAACAGAACAAAAACAAGACGAAGATCATGCGAAAGAATGGTTGCGCTATATTGTTCCGCGCTGAACCCTCAAATTCTGCCAACTGGTAGGCTGTCCTGGCAATTGGGATCAGCCTTTCATGCTTCTTCTGTAGCACTTAAAACACCAGCTCCAAAGTTTTTACTTGCGTGCCATTTTTAAATAAAAATTAGAAAATATGTTCTACTTTAGTGACTTCCCTTCGCAAAAGCTTGTTCTTTGCATAATGTTGCTGAATTTACGCGCCGAATTAACTGGAAAAATATGCTTACTTCTTCACTTCGATGCATATGTAATCTACAGAGCACTGACATCGCTATAAATTCGGCATACGGTGCCAATATAGCTAAGAAATACTTTTCTAATTTGGTTTCCTGCAAAAAAACCGCGACTTATTCTACAGGGATGCGTATAATGATGCGTCCCTTTCTGCCATAATAACACAGGCAACTGTAACTTTAAAAGGGGCTCTTGCAGGAGTGTTCACGCTCAGCAGCTGTTATTACCCTCCACGAGGCAGCAATTATACAGCCAATAAAAAAAAGTTTAGTCCGCCTACTTGCCTTTTTAGCTCTGTGCAGGATAGGCAACGAAGGTACTCTGTGTAAGCCATTTCCCAAAGGATCGACATCAAGGATAGACTTCATTTCACTGCATATGGAAATAAGCAGAAAACAGTGCATCCACATAGGACTTGCCATACGCATTTACATTGTCTGCTTTCTTTTAATTTCAGGCGGACAGTGGTTCGAACTACGAGTGACGATTTCATCAATACTTACCGGCCCTACAACCGACTGCGTAACTAAATACAACGAACACGTAAAACAAGGGAAAACGAGGACTGTTTACTCACAGAAGTGCCAAGGTATACTAAAGAAGTGAAACTCCAACTTTAGCGAAGAAGCAGTTCCAATAAAATTTTTGATACAACATTATTAAACACATTAATAAGATGTACTCGTCACTTAACATCAATAAGACGGTATCATAGGTTCCATGCTGCAGCATTTCAATAAAAGATGTGATCACTGCATTCCAGAAAACACTAGTCAGTATGGCTTCTTTCTCCCAACAACAAAAAAAAAACCGAAAAGGGTGTGTCATGTTCTAAAGTGCTCAGTGAAGAACCAATATCGATATGATTTGCTAAATAATATTTTTTATAATATTACTATAAACCGTACATTATTTTTAAATATATTTTTGCACAGTACCTACTGACTATACTATGCCAAAACAGCATTTATTTAATATTTACGCAAGGTGGACAGGACACCGTAGGCAAAGATCTCGTTATTTTCAGCTTTCTAATGTGCCACGGCACCTTACGTCATAGTTAAGCTAGATATTTTGTGTGTATCATATTCAATACAGCAAACGATGATACACGGGCGTTTTTGGTGCAAGGAGCATACCAGTTCTACAGGGAGTTCCTACGAAGGTTTTCAGTAAGGTTTAAAAGTAGCAGTTTTGAAATAAATGAACGGCTCCTTCGGATACACACCGTCAGTGGCGGCGACTACGGGGTGACGACTGATACGCGGTAATTAGTGGCTAATTACCAAAAGATAATTCTCTCAGTTTCAAATGTATTGTTTAAGCGGGTTCCTTGTAATTGGGACAATGAAGTTAGCTCTCCGTACAAGCTTTATCACCTTTTGTGTTTGGAGAAAGGCGAATAAAGGCGGAACTGCGGCCGACGAATTTCGGTTACCAGAGCACACAGAAACTGAAACTGGGAGAGTGCAGCGAACATAATGCCACGCCCATCGAGGCGAAGTTCTGCTCACGTGACCAAGCAGAGGTTATCCAGTGCACTGGGGCACCGTGTACCTCGCTGTAGGGCCACGTCATTGTTTCACAATATACAGTCAAATTACTCGCTACAAATTAATGAAGCTTCACCGGATGGCATCAGCTGAAAAAAATTAGAGGCATGCATTACTTTGGTATTTAGCCCTTTTAGAAGTACTGTGTGTAGAGAGGAAAAGTGCGGAAGTGGTGAATGGGGGACATTACAAACAAAATCAATTTGCTCTTACATACCTGGTGTCAAAAATACTTGAATCATTCTAAACCATGCTATAAATTATGAAAAAAACATCTGATTTGCAAGCGTTCTCCCATTCCCGTGCGTCATTTCTTGCACTTTAAGAGCACAAATCCACGGGAAACAGGGCGTTTCGAAAACAATTTGGCCTCAAGCTACGCGATAGTACGCTACACACACAGAGGTGGCCACAACACAAGCTAGAGCATACTAGACGCGCGCAGAATGCCTTCTACTCGCACTCAAGAGAAATGCGTGCGTGAAAAGCCTGTTTTCCGTCATTCAGAAGACAGACTTATCGAGTTCTTGGTTTTCGAGCTCCTCAGCGTTTTCTTTTGCGCATTCTCTTGCCGCAAGCCAAATGCTTGCGGGTGAATACTCCTGGTAATCGCTCGTCGCGTCTAAGACAAGCGTGAGCACCGAAATACTGTATATGTTGCGGGGCCATAGAAAGTGTCACAAACTTGTCTCACTAAGATTCTGTACAGATTCCCCCGCCATGGCTGGTCTGTTTTCTTCAGTAAGATTCAGTACACGCGAAACTAACTGCGAAACACAGCGTAGTTGCTTTTCGCTGACTGCGTCACAACGCCGGGCGTGGCCACTGTGCATGAGAAATACCGAAAAATGTAACGACATTAGTTACAGTAATGCTGCGGGTCAAAGAAAGTGCCAAAGCTTCTCCCGGTAAGATTAAGTACACGCGACACTGTGTCACACGGCCGAGGTGCTTTTCGCTAACTGCGTGACAAAGCCGGACGCAGCGAGCGTGCCTAAAATCTACAGAAATAAGTTATAGTAATCTTGCGGCTCATTGAAAGCGTCGCAAACATCTCCCAGTACGACTCATTAAATCAAATTGACTGCGCCGAGACGGCCGAGGTGTTTGTCGCTAAGTGCGTCCCAGTCTGGGTTCGGTGTCATAAAAGCCAAAATCTCCTTGAATGCGTCGCAGACTGTTAATCAGGATTTCTTGCCTTGCCGTGCTCGAATAATGCAGTGGTGCCGTGTCGAAGTAAAGAAGAAACGCAAGAACATGCCGGGAGCCCAACGAACACGCTGCATCCAAAATAGACGGATCGCCGAACAGGCGAACAACACATGCGAACCTGGCCTCGCTAGCTTCGGTGACCTGTCTGGCGCATAATGCATGCATCTGTCGCGCCTAGCGTGCTGTCAGCTTGCTCCTAGATAACGCAAGAAATATAAGACACAAAGTGTAAATTAACATATACGCAAAACGTTTTAGTCTCAGCGAGAAAGACCACAAAAATATTAATCGTCTCTAAGTTCATTCCAGACTCTTCTTTTGGCGGTGCTCATGTCAACTAACGGGTGGGACTAACACTAGCCGTGACGTATTTCCTGTTACCTGTTTTCGCAGAGTGTCCTCTCTTGTCTAATTTCATTCACTGTGGCAGCGACCTCTATCAAAGACGCAAGCGTTCAACAACGCTTCCTGCCGGCTGCTTTCTGAGTATATTGACGTTGCTATGGAATTATTCTTTCTCGTCAGCATGAATATTCAAAGACGATTTAGTAAGTTACCTTCTGACAACAAATGCATCGCTGTCACTGCCGACTACAGCACGTAGTGTAGTATAACAAAAGCCTTCTGAACTGGCTGTTTAACATGCGTCGCCGACTTTTCCCTCGCTGATATCGCCACAAAACACATGGCTCCTCAGCAACTGTTTAAGGACAGAAGTGAGTCCTTGTTCAATGTCACTGACGTCATTATGTGATTATGCTCTACTCAGCTTATGAAAACAACACCTTACCACCAGCAGACAAATGAAAAAAACGTACTCTACGATCGATTGAACAGCATAATGACTCACACTTTCGTTGTACGTGCATACCGTACACTGTGATTCAGCCGCTGCCTTGCCACATGATACATTTATTTACAATTCGTTCCATCATGAGTGTATGATCAGATCCTCACCTCTTTTTTTGATTATGTAGCGGTAAGCGAAATATTCCGAAGAATACACTGCTTGTTGCTACGACGTAGTCGTGCACAAAGAATGGTCACGACGAAACACCCGGGCTGCTGCAAAACGTCATATTGCGTGTGAGCAGCTCGTGCAGTCACAGGTGTCTCGAAAGTCTTCGTACAGCCACCGAAACACGTGCACTTATCATCCTCTTGGCTCTTTCGTACCGATATGGACTCCGACTAGAAGTATTCAACTTTTTAAGGAGCTCCAGGCTCGCTAATGTGGCTTCTAGCGAGCTTTGCATCCGGTCAGAGTTGAATTGCGAGATTGCCAAGCTGGTGTATCAGCCTACTCCTACGTAATAAGTTATAGACGCATAATTGCTTGTTATCAACTATATTTACGCCCTTTTGAATAAATGAATTATGTTCTTTGCACACTAATGCCCAGTTTAACGCCGTAACTTTCTTCAGTAGACTGTTACTTATGAGTAGTTACGTTATTGACGAGACAAGTTGAAACAGGAAGCCTAACTTTGAGCGCTTAACTTTCACAGCAGCTATCGCAAAATGCCCGCTGTGGCACTATGCAGCAGCCTGACAGATGCGCGTATTCAGACCATCACACTAGGAGTCAGTATTTCTTTTATCCAAAGCCGCTATGCCATATGTTGGCCGACGGACGGAAGAGGCACTGCTCTGACTCGATAGCCACGACCTCTTCAGACGTTGATGCCAGGAAAAAACCAATAGACCATTCTTACTGACATATCAATTATACGGACACCTGCGTTCGTGTTGTATCTCTCTTCTCGTCCGTGTTCAATTGTGCGCTGGAACGATGTTTCATAATGCTAATCACAACCAACAAGCCCAGCTGTCCATACTTAGGACACTTGGAGCACGTTCATGACAGCCTCGTTAGCAGTGGTGGAGTCGTCGCAATGTTATCCTGCATTTACCTTGGAAACAACATTCGCGCGTGGAGGTGCACACGGTGTTCAGAATCGCAGAGTGGATATGGCTGCGACAACCGAGAAGCGAAGCGCACGCACCCTCATCGCTTCGCGCAATCGGCGCAGTCACGGAAAATGGTCCGCGTTCGGCCTTAGCCTGATAGGCTGCGCCGAGAAAGCAGACTAGCTTTCCCGCTTTCTCTGTATACGCGCTGGTTTGAGCAGGACAGACAGTAAACGTCAACTAATACATAGCATGGTGCTGACTTAAGGTAGATACACGATAGCGGGAAAAATGGCGGTGGCAGGGCGCAGGCCGGAGCATGCCCCAGAGTTTGCAAAATCATGCACCCTGGAGTCTTTGCCGCTGCGGTACACAAGCGATTAGCTCGCAGATGGAACCACAGCAGCTGAGATTAGCGATGCTGAGCGAGGAAGGTTTCATGCGGCGTTTGACCCAGTGAGTGAATACTGGCCCTCTTTCTTCCCGCGAACGAATCCTGCACCATTGAATGACTGGTCCTCTTTGTTCCCCGCGATCGGTGGCCAGTGACGTACTAAAAAAAGAACTCATAGAGTAATTCGTTTCGCTACAGGAAGATGTTGACACTCGGATGTTATTGTTCTGAGTTATTTACCACCCGTGGTATGCCACGCCTATTTTTTGCCGCTAGTCCGCACGTACGTAAACACCGACACATTTTCATTCCGCTCAATTCACGCACCATCCAGGTGCGGCGCCTGCAACACCGTTCACGGCACTTCTCACGTCACTAGCGTTGCTAGACACCTGGTAGCAGTCGGGTCGACATCCCACCTACCAAGTAGTTGTTGCCTTGCGTCCTGGTTCGCTGCAACATGTCAACTCTATGAAGTGTTTGACATGTTTGAGCCCATGATGTTTGCATTTTAAATCGCTGCCAATCCTCTCCGTCAGTGCATGAAGGCAGTTTTCTGTACTGTCATCAGAAAGTGTACGTCAGCAGATAATAGGCAAAAAACAACTCTTTTTGAAGTTAAATGAGTTGGCAAGTGTTCTAGAAGACGCATTAAAACAGGAAAGTCAACACGTTCTGCATATTGTATTTATTTTTACAATGTTATTGTTTATTCACCAGAGGTTATGCTGAGTTATAAGGCCCCAATGCACTGTTGAGATCAAAAGGCTCCGCCCAACGCTCGATGTTTGTTTTACATTCTACGGGGCCACAAAAGGAAGCGAAAATAAAGGCATCGAGTTTCCACAAAGCTCAAGCGGGAAGAGGGAAGAAAGAAAGAAAGAAAGAAAGAAAGAAAGAAAGATAGAAAGAAAGAAAGAAAGGAAGAAAGAAAGAAAGGAAGAAAGCAGGGACATTAACCAGGAATGCGCCTCATTCGCTGCTTTCCACTTCTGAATGGTAAAGAGGGAATAGATAGGTGAGCTATAGAGAGGGCGGTGCTGCGACGTAAACGTGGGGAATACGCGCACGCGTGCGGAGGATCCCACCAAGTAAAATTTGTTCAAACTTGGCAGTCGCCCTCAAAACGCAAGATGTGTTTTCACACAATTTAGGGTCAATGAGCGATGGGGCGCTCTTCGAGTAGTTCCAGCGTGTACAAAGGCCAATCGTCCAGTCGTTGCTTTTCAATGTACACTCTCTTCGCGACTCAAGTCAATGACAGCGGCACAATAAAATTTCGGTGTCCGCCTTGCTGGCACAAACGTCGCACAATGTACCAGGTTATTCGAATCGATGTAGTGTAAGTCTTTTTGTAAGCCACACCCTACCAAAGCCGGGTTAGAAGCAATGGCTCACGGATGGAGGTGTGAGTGGGAGCGAAGTGTTCAGATCGTGAAATAGGGTGCGCCTTGTACTTTTGGGTTATCATTATTTGGTTACTTCAAGCACTTTCGGTGGACTGTGTACGCATGTGTTTTTTACCTAACCGTTTTGCAACCTTCTTGGTTCACTAGATAGTCCGCGATCGAATGGCTATTGCACCGTCCTGCAGTGTTGAGCGAAGAGGTATTAAAGCCAATCATCCGACCAACCTGGGGCACTGAGTAAGCGGTAATGTGTACATACGTGCCACTCTACTATGAGCCTCATTCAAGCTGGCATAGGTCATTGCAGATGTGGTACGGTGTAGGTGCCGCATCTCGAATAAACTCAAGGGTCACTTAGTTAATCGTACGTGTATGAATGCGAAAGATGTGCGACCACCGTGCAATGCATCTACGTTATGCAATAATGCAAAGTCATGGGTTCAACTTCTATGATATGTCAAGAATTCGACTCCCAACAAACTTCATGCGTTCGACTGCCTTAACTGTACCTCAATTCATTGTGAGCTAAATAATTTGGCCTGGAATGACACCAAATGCCGTGGTTTCGACTGCAAGCAATGGTCGTGGGTTTGAGTTCCTTAATTATTTGTATCCGCAATACCTGAGCCTCAATGAACAACAAATGTGGTGGGTTTGACTCCCACCCAACGTCGGCGGTTTGGTTACCTTTTGGACCAACGGTAATAACACCAACGCCTACAACTACGCCACGTTTTTCGTGTCATGAGTAGAATAATGCTTTCGCTTTAAGGACTCTGATACGCCGAATTAGAGCCCTGGTATGTGCCAGCAGGTAAAAAGAGCTGGCGTGCCATGCGACAGACGCTCTAGCCGGAGAAAGAGGAATTTGAGTGCTGTGCTCTTCATGCCAATATCGGGCAGATTTGCCAGCATAATCACATGCGCTTATCCCGCAAAGCCCGCGCAGCCACTGTGAAATAATTTGCGGGCCTTTTTATTTGAGGTTGTGCTATAAGTTCACAATTTCCTCTTCGTGAGATTTACGTGGGAAGACTGACTGCATACCGTGTGAAGCCTTTCCCGATTCAGAAAACACGGTCCAAACGCAATGATTCTGTGTCACTAAATTGAATTGCACTGCGCGGACCCGTGAGTTCTGCAGCCATAGACTTCGTGAAACGTGCAGTCTTGAATCTCAGTGTTGCTTCTCTTGTCGCTGTAAAGAGAGCATCGCCAGAACTGGTCGATTCAATCTATCCATCATTACAGATATGTACGTTGCTACCGTAATTCTCGTACAAGAGGAGGAAGCTTACTTGTTTGAGAGCAGATGGCGCTAGGTCCAACTTTTTCCGCATGCTGGGAATACTGAGGTACACTTCAGACGGAACAAACACCATAGATGTGACACTGGTGCAGGCGCATGAGCGCACTCGAATATAAACGAACCACGATATCCACTGAGAGCTGTACTTTATTACGTTTGGTGCCTTTCTATGGTGGCGAGATGGTCGGGATATTTCCGGGGAAGGTGCCTGAAGTGTGCATGTGTTCTCGAGAAGGGGATACGGGTCATTAGTGAACAGTCCAGATCAAAGGCAATAATTTCATCCGTTGACGCTCTGCGTTGTATACCAAGGCATGCAATAATAGTCTCGCCTGAATGGTCTGAGTAGTGCGAAAGTTAGCTTTGCAGATGGGAAATGTAACAGGTAGACTGTACCAGAGTTATCCAGCAAAGGACATCCTGTACAGCTGTATCATGGCTCGTGTAGACAGCCCCGAATGCTTTCCTGTGAGGAACTTGAACAGGTGACAAAGAGCAATCAGCCGCTGTTTCATATGGTTCATGTGGTGACCCCAGGACGGGTCTCGATAAATCACAAGCCCCAAGAACAGGTCGTCTCTTCTGTTGGAGGCCATTACTTCTCCGCTGATTGATAAGCCAATGCGCAAAATGTGTCGCCAGTAAATGCCACTGCTGCGCACTTCTCCGGTGACAACAGCGATGCTCGTTTACAAAGGTAGTGTTAGGTCAATGAAGTTGTATTGTGAACTCATGGTATGGATTCTAACAGCGCACACAAGACAGGGACAAGAGAAGGAATAAAACGACGACACCAGCGCTGTGTCGCCGTTTTATTCCTTCTGTTGTCCCTGTCTTGTGTCCGCTGTTACAGCCCATACCATGAATCCCAACCAACTGGCGCAACTTGCCGTTCTGATGTTGTATTGCGAAGCCGGGCGGGACACTGAAGCAGTCTCATGCTTAGAGTGCATATACAGATGTCGACAGCGTCAGCACGGGTAGACTGTCGAACGGTGCTTGCTAGGTTCTCGACTAGTCCAATTAGTTGCAAATAAAAAAGCGCTGTGATTTTTACTCCACCGTAAAGTACTCTGTGTCTGCATTAAAAACGAGGTGACGGATCATCTCTGTTGCGCACTTAGAATGACCTCACGTATAGGTGGCTATATAATGGCAGAAATAAATCATCGCCTAACATTTAACGCTGCAAGAATGGCTTGGTGGGTAGGCCCTTCACCGTCTAGAAACAAGGCAGCAGCCTATCGTTTATAGGCATTCTCGTATTAGACTTACAACAACAAGTTTTCGAGACAGATCTGACTCCTTCAAGTGAAAAAACAGATGAACATCGACCATCACGAGATAAACTAAAAAAAAAATGCCGCGTGCTCATAGGTATCATGCAACCCAGTTTACTTCCATTAATGAACGCAACCCAATTTACTTCCTGAAGCACCGAAAATTTCACTCCGCAACATCCAACTGACAACACCTTGCAATTTCGATCCAATCATGGATGGATGGATGGACGTTATGAGCCTCCTCTTTGGAATCGGCCGGTGGGTTGCGCCGCCAAGCTCTTGTTATTCTATTGCCTAATGTTCTACCTACGTTAAAAAAGGGCAAAAAACATAACAATGAATTTCCATAACCAATGTTTCTGAACCCTTACAGTGAACTTTGTTCTTGTACGCTTCCGTTTTTTGTCATTTCCTACTTTTCTTCCACCAATCTTAGAACCGCCTTTCACTAATCGCCATTCCGCACCTGTTTACTTTCCTCCTGATCTCGCTGAACGCAAGGCCTTCAAGGAGTCCAGTGATTCCTAAATCGACCACTGGGAAGATATCTTCACATTCTACTACAACATGGTCCATCGTTTCCTTAACTTTAGGGCAGCAATAGCATACTTCCTCCTTACTATATTTCGCTTTATACGTGCGTGTTCTAAGGCATTCTGATCTCGCTTCAAAATGTAATGAGATTCCCTTGAACTTATTATAAATTGTTTTATTTCTGAATTCGTTTTTTTTCTTTTGTAGTTACTCATATAAGGCTTTTTTTCCATTGCCGCCAACAATGAGATTAAATCAGCATCTATGACGTTCCGGTTGGCGATCTTTGTTACTGTGTTGCTCGCCTTCAGGTCGCATAGTTGCTGGTACGCTTTCTAGTTCTTTGCCACCATTCTGAATCATTGATATTCCTGTACAGATACCTGAACACTATCCCAGCCGATTTACTTTCCACCATATTCCTTAGTCGGTGTTCATAATTCATTTTACTGTGAGCTTCTCTCACTTGAAAACTGGTCCAGCCCATATCACTCTGCACTGTTTCAGTGTCCCCGAGAGCGTCCAATGCGAGGCGTTCTACACTTACCTTTGGTTGCCATCGAGTCTTGATTTCACCCCTGATTTCAAGCAAACAACCGCATTTCCAAATGTAACTCCTGTAACCATTACACGCTTCCACGTACCCCGGAACAGCTTGTGCCTACTGTATCCCTATAACGGCGTGTTTCATTATGACTGCATTCACAATTTTAATTCAGCGCCTCGCCTTGGCACGTGCGGCAACATGTCACAATACGAGAAGACGATGACTGCCGCGTCTGGAACACGTATTACCATCATTGTCGTCTAATGTTTCAATAAAATACTGAAATATGGCAGACATTGCCTGCATCTAGTTGCCTTAGAAAAGTAGTCCACTATTATTTTGTATTTACTCAGTTGCTTTCCTGGGGCACTAATTGTGCACCGTTTTCAAATGCATATCTGATTGAAGTTATCCTATTTATAAAGTTGATAATTTTTTGCAACGCCTAGAAGTGTGATATCCAAGCTTCTAAACACTACCTTATCAACATTGTTCATGTCGTACGTTCAGGCATACGTCCCAACCTTTGAGGTCGCATCCTCACGAACGCCGGGTTTCCGTCTCCACCTCTGAAGGTTGCGCGACAGTAAAGAAGACAAAGATATTGCGATGGTTTATGCAGATGTTATGAGGCAACAAGAAACAGTACAAAAACAAGACGAAAATCATGCGAAAGAATGTTTGCGCTGTATTGTTCCGCGCTTAACCCTCAAATTCCGCCAACTGGTAGGCTGTCCTGGCAATTGGGATCAGCCTTTCATGCTTCTTCTGTAGCACTTAAAACACCTGCTCCAAAGTGTTTACTTGCGTGCCAGTTTTAAATAAAAATGAGAAAATATGTTCTATTTTAGTGACTTCCCTTCGCGAAAGCTTGTTGTTTGCCTAATGTTGCTGAATTTACGCGCCGAATTAACTGGAACATTATGCTTATTTCTTCACTTCGATGCGTATGTAATCTACGGAGCACTGGGATAGCTATAAATTCGGCATACGGTGCCAATATAGCTAAGAAATAGTTTTCTAATTTGGTTACGTGCGAAAAAACCGCCACTTCTAGAGGGATGCGTATAATGATGCGTCCCTTTGTGCCATAATAACACAGGCAACTGTAACTTTAAAAGGGGATCTTGCAGGAGTGTTCACGCTCAGCAGCTGTTATTACCCTCTACGAGGCAGCAATTATACTGCGAATAAAAAAAAGTTTAGTCCGCCTACTTGCCTTTTTAGCTCTCTGCAGGATAGGCAACGAAGGTACTCTGTGTAAGCCATTTCCCAAAGGATCAACATCAAGGATAGACTTCATTTCACTGCATCTGGAAATAAACAGAAAACAGTGCATCCACATAGGACTTGCCATACGCATTTACATTGTCTGCTTTCTTTTAATTTCAGGCGGACAGTGGTTCGAACTACGAGTGACGAATTCATCCATACTTACCGGCCCTACAACCGACTGCGTAACTAAATACAACGAACACGTAAAACAAGGGAAAACGAGGACTGTTTACTCACAGAAGTGCCAAGGTATACTAAAGAAGTGAAACTCCAACTTTAGCGAAGAAGCAGTTCCAATAAAATTTTTGATACAACATTATTAAACACATTAATAAGATGTACTCGTCACTTAACATCAATAAGACGGTATCATAGGTTCCATGCTGCAGCATTTCAATAAAAGATTTGATCACTGCATTCCAGAAGACACTAGTCAGTATGGCTTCTTTCTCCCAACAACAAAAAAAAAACCGAAAAGGGTGTTTCATGTTCTAAAGTGCTCAGTGAAGAACCAATATCGATATGATTTGCTAAATATTATTTTTGTATAATAATACTATAAACCGTACATTATTCTTAAATATATTTTTGCACAGTACCTACTGACTATAGTATGCCGAAACAGCGTTTATTTAATATTTACACAAGGTGGACAGGATATCGTAGGCAAAGAGCTTGTTATTTTCAGCTTTCTAATGTGCCACGGCACCCTACGTCATAGTTAAGCTAGATATTTTGTGTGTATCATATTCAATACAGCAAACGATGATACACGGGTATTTTTGGCTCAAGGAGCATACCAGTTCTACGGGGAATTAATGCGAAGGTTTTCAGTAATCTTTAAAAGTAGCAATTTTGAAATAAATGAACGGCTCCTTCGGATACACACCGTCAGTGGCGGCGACTACGGGGTGACAACTGATACGCGGTAATTAGTGGCTAATTACCAAAAGATAATTCTCTCAGTTTCAAATGTATTGTTTAAGCGGGTTCCTTGTAATTGGGACAATGAAGTTAGCTCTCCGTACAAGCCTTATCACCTTTTGCGCTTGGAGAAACGCGAATAAAGGCGGAACTGCGGGCGACGAATTTCGGTTACCAGAGCACACAGCAACTGAAACTGGGTTGAGTGCAGCGAACGTAATGCCACGCCCATCGAGGCGAAGTTCTGCTCACGTGACCAAGCAGAGGTTATCCAGTGCACTTGGGCACCGTGTACCTCGCTGTAGGCCCACGTCATTGTTTCACAATATACAGTCAAATTACTCGCTACAAATTAATGAAGCTTCACCGGATGGCATCAGCTGAAAAAAATTACAGGCATGCATTACTTTGGTATTTAGCCCTTTTAGAAGTACTGTGTGTAGACAGGAAAAGTGCGGAAGTGGTGAATGGGGGACATTACAAACAAAAGCAATTGGTTCTTACATACCTGGCGTGCTATAAAACCGTGCTATAAATTATGAAAAAACAACATCTGATTTGCAAGCGTTCTCCCATTCCCGTGCGTCATTTCTTGCACTTTAAGAGCACAAATCCGCGGGCAACTGCGCGTTTCGAAAACAATTTGGCCTCAAGCCACGCGATGGTACGCTACACACACAGATGTGGCCACAACACAGGCTGTCATATAGAGCGTACTAGACGCGCGCAGAATGCCTTCTACTCGCACTCAAGAGAAATGCCAGGGTGAAAAGCCGGTTTTCAGTCATTCAGAAGACAGAGTTATCGAGTTCTTGCTTTTCGAGCTCCTCAGCGTTTTCTTTTGCGCATTCTGATGCCGCAAGCAAAATGCTTGCGGGTGAATACTCCTGGTAATCGCTCGTCGCGTCTACGACAAGCGTGAGCACCGAAATACTGTATATGTTGCGGGGCCATAGAAAGTGTCACAAACTTGTCTCACTAAGATTCTGTACAGATTCCCCCGCCATGGCCGGTCTATTTTCTTCAGTAAGATTCAGTACACGCGAAACTAACTGCGGCACACAGCCTAGCTGCTTTTCGCTGACTGCGTCACAACGCCGGGCGTGGCCACTGTGCATTTGAATTACCGAAAAAAGTAACGACATTAGTTACAATAATGATGTGGGTCAAAGAAAGTGCCAAGGCTTCTCCCGGTAAGATTAAGTACACGCGACACTGCGTCACACGGCCGAGGTGCTTTTCGCTAACTGCGTGACAAATCCGGACGCAGCGAGCGTGCCTAAAATCTACAGAAATAAGTTATAGTAATCTTGCGGCTCATTGAAAGCGTCGCAAACATCTCCCAGTACGACTCAATAAATCAAATTGACTGCGCCGTGACGGACGAGGTGTTTGTCGCTAAGTGCGTCCCAGTCTGGGTTCGGTGTCATAAAAGCCAAAATCTCCTTGAATGCGTCGCAGACTGTTAATCAGGATTTCTTGCCTTGCTGTGCTCGAATAATGCAGTGGTGCCGTGTAGAAGTAAAGAAGAAACGCAAGAACATGCCGGGAGCCCAACGAACACGCTGCATCCAAAATAGACGGATCGCCGAACAGGCGAACAACACATGCGAACCTGGCCTCGCTAGCTTCGGTGACCTGTCTGGCGCAGAATGCATGCATCTGTCGCGCCTAGCGTGCTGTCAGCTTGCTCCTAGATAACGCAAGAAATATAAGACACAAAGTGTAAATTAACTTATACGCAAAACGTTTTAGTCTCAGCGAGAAAGAACACAAAAATATTAATCGTCTGTAAGTTCATTCCAGACTCTTCTTTTGCGGTGCTCATGTCAACTAACGGGTGGGATAAACGCTAGTCGTGACGTATTTCCTGTTGCCTGTTTTCGAAGAGTGTCCTGTCGTGTTGAATTTCATTCACTGTGGCAGCGACCTCTATCAAAGACGCAAGCGATCAACAACGCTTCCTGCCGGCTGCTTTCTCAGTATATTGACGTGTCTATGGAATCATTCTTTCACGTCAGCATGAATATTCAAAGACGATTTAGTAAATTACCTTCTGGCAACAAATGGATCGCCGTCACTGCTGACTACAACACGTAGTGTAGTATTACAAAAGCCTTCCAAACTCGCTGTTTAACATGTGTCGCCGGCTTTTCCCTCGCTGATATCACCATAAAATACATGGCTCCTCAGCAACTGTTTAAGGACAGAAGTGAGTCCTTGTTTAATGTCAATGACGTCATTATGTGCTTATGTTCTACTCAGCATATGAAAACAACACCTTAACACCAGCAGACAAATGGGAAAACGTGCTCTACGATCGACTGAACAGCATAACGACTCACACTTTCGCTGTACGTGCATACCGTACACTGTGATTCAGCCGCTGCCTTGCCACATGATACATTCATTCACAATTCGTCCCATCATGAGTGTATGATCAGATTCTCACCTCTTTGTTCATTATGTAGCGGTAAGCGAAATATTCCGAAGAATACACTGCTTGTTGCTACGACGTAGTCGTGCACAAAGAATGGTCACGACGAAACACCCGGGCTGCTGCAAAACGTCATATTGCGTCTGAGCAGCTCGTGCAGTCACAGGTGTCTCGAAAGTCTTCGTACAGCCACCGGCACACATGCACTTATCATCCTTTTGGCTCTTTCGTACCGAAATGGACTCCGAATAGAAGTATTCAACTCTTTAAGGAGCTCCAGGCTCGCTAATGTGGTCTCTAGCGAGCTTGGCATCCGGTCAGAGGTGAATTGCGAGATTGCCAAGCTGATGTATCAGCCTTCTCCTACGTAATAAGTTATAGGCGCATAATTGCTTGTTATCAACTATATTTACGCCGTCTTGAATAAATGAATTATGTTCTTTGCACACTAATTCCCAGTGTAACGCCGTAACATTCTTCAGTAGACTGTTACTTATAAGCAGTTACGTTATTGACGAGACAAGGTGCAACAGGAAGCCTAACTTTGAGCGCTTACCTTTCACAGCAGCAATCGCAAAATGCCCGCAGTGGTACTATGCAGCAGCCTAGCCCGACAGATGCGCGTATTCAGACCGTCACACTAGAAATCAGTATTTGTTTTATCCAAAGACTCTATGCCATATGTTGGCCGACGGACGGAATAGAGAATGCTCTGACTCGAT
This sequence comes from Dermacentor variabilis, assembly GCF_050947875.1. Taxonomy (NCBI): domain Eukaryota; kingdom Metazoa; phylum Arthropoda; class Arachnida; order Ixodida; family Ixodidae; genus Dermacentor; species Dermacentor variabilis. The sequence continues at coordinate 62,765,649 of NC_134574.1, forward strand.
AGCCACGACCCCTTCAGACGTTGATGCCAGGAAAAAAACAATGGACGATTCTTACTGCCATATCAATTATACGGACACTATACGGACACCTGCGTTCGTGTTGTATCTCTCGTCTCCAGTTTTCAGCCAGTTTTCAGTGCTGTCGTCAGAACGTGCACATCAGTAAATAATAGGCAAAAAACATCTCTTTTTGAAGCTAAATGACTTGGCAAGTGTTCTAGAAGACGCATTAAAACAGCAAAATCAACACGATCTGCATATTGTGTTTTTACAATGTTATTAAATATGCACCAGAAGTTATGCTGAAAGTTATAAGGCCCCAATACACTGTTGAGATCAGAAGGCTCCGCCCAACGCTTGATGTTTGTTTTACATTCTACGGGGAAGCGAAAATAAAGGCATCGAGTTTCCACAAAGCTCAAGCAGCAGAGGAACAGGAAAGAAAGAAAGAAAGAAAGAAAGAAAGAAAGAAAGAAAGAAAGAAAGAAAGAAAGAAAGAAAGAAAGAAAGAAAGCAGGCAGGGACATTAACCAGGAATGCGCCTCGTTCGCTGCTTTCCACTTGGGAATGGTAAAGAGGGAATAGAAAGGTGAGCTATAGAGAGGGCGGTGGTGCAACGTAAACGTGGGGGATACGCGCACGCGTGCGGAGCAAAATTTGTTCAAACTTGGCAGTCGCCCTCAAAACATAAAATGTGTTTTCACACAATTTAGGGTCAATGAGCGATGGGGCGCTCTTCGAGTAGTGCCTGCGTGGACAAAGGCCAATCGTCCAGTCGTCGCTATTGAATGTACACTGTCTTTGCGACTCAAGTCAATGACAGCGGCACAATAAAATTTCGGTGTTCGCTTTGCTGCCACAAACGTCGCACGATGTACCAGGTTATTCGAATCGATGTAGTGTAAGTCTTCTTGTAAGCCACACCCTACCAAAGCCGGGTTAGAAGCAATGCCTCACGGAAGGAGGTGTGAGTGGGAGCGAAGTGTTAAGATCGTGAAATATGGTGCGCCTTGTACTATTGGGTTATCATTATTTGGTTACTTGAAGCACTTTCGGTGGACTGCGTACGCATATGCTTTTTAATATAACCGTTTTGCAACCTTCTTGGTTCACTGGGTAGTCCGCGATCGAATGGGTATCGCGCCGCCCTGCAGTGTTGAGCGAAGAGGTATTAAAGCCAATCATCCGACGAACCTGGGTCACTGAGTACGAGGTAATTTGTACATACGTGCCACTCTACTATGAGCCTCTGTCACGCCGGCATAGGTCATTGCAGATGTGGTACGGCGTAGGTGCCGCATCTCGAATAAATTAAAGGGGCACTTAGTTAATCCTACGTGTATGAATGCGAAAGATGTGCGACCACCGTGCAATGCCTTTACGTTATGCAATAACGCAAAGTCCTGGGTTAAACTTCTCTGATATGTCAAGCATTCGACTCCCAACAAACTTCATGCGTTCGACTGCCTTAATTAACTCTACCTCAATTCATTGTGAGCTAAATAACTTGGCCTGGAATGACACCAAACGCCGTGGTATTGACTACCAGCAATGGTCGTGGGTTTGAGTACCTTAATTATTTATATCCTCAATACCTGAGCCTTAATGAACCACAAATGTCGTGGGTTTGACTCCCACCCAACGTCGGGGGTTTGGTGACCTTTTGGACTAACGGTAATAACACCAACGCCTACAACTGCGGCACGTTTTTCGTCTCATGTGCCCTATAATGCTTTCGCTGTAAAAACTCTGATACGCTGAATTACAGCACTGAGTATGTGCCAGCAGGTAAAAAGAGCTGGCGTGCCATGCGACAGACGCTCTTGTCAGAGAAAGAGGAATTTGAGCGCTGTGCTCTTCATTGCCAATATCGGGCAGATGACTGAGAAGTGCCAAACTTAGTTTTGCAGATATGAAATGTAACAGGTAGGCTCTACCAGAGTTATTCTACAAAGGACATCTTGTACAGCTGTATTATGGGACGTGTAGACAGCCCCGAATGCTTTCCTGTGAGGAACTTGAACACGTGACAAAGAGCAATCAGCCGCTGTTTGATATGGTTCATGTGGTGACCCCAGGACAGGTCTCGATCAATCACAAGCCCCAAGAACAGGTCGTCTCTTCTGTTGGAGGCTATTACTTCTCCCTTGATTGATAAGCCAATGCGCAAAATGTGTCGCCAGCAAATGCCACTGCTGCGCACTTCTCCGGGACAACAGCGATCCTCATTTACAAAGGTAGTGTGAGGTCGATGAAGTTGTATTGTGAATTCATGGTATGGATTCTAACAGCGCACACAAGACAGGGACAACAGAAAGAATAAAACGACATCACCAGCGCTGTGTCGTCGTTTTATTCCTTCTGTTGTCCCTGTCTTGTGTGCTCTGTTACAACCCATACCATGAAACCCAACCAACTGGCCCAACTTTCCGTTCTGATGTATTGTGAAGCCGGGCGGGACACTAAAGCAGTGTCATGCTTAGAGTGCATATACAGATGTCGACAGCGTCAGCACGGGTAGACTGTCGAACGGTGCTTGCTAGGTTCTCGACTAGTCCAGTTAGTTGCAAATGAAAAAGTGCTGTGATTTTTACTCCACCGTAAAATACTCTGTGGCTACATTAAAAACAAGGTGACGGATCATCTCTGTTGAGAACTTAGAATGATCTCACGTATACGTTGCTATATAATGGCAGAAATAAATCATTGCCTAACTTTAACGCTGCTAGAATGGTTTGGTGGGTAGGCCCTTCACCGTCTAGAAACAAGGCAGCAGCCAATCGTTTATAGGCGTTCTCGTATTACACTTACAACAACAAGTTTTCGAGACAGATCTGACTCCTTCAAGTGAATAAATACGATGAACATCGACCATCACGAGGAAAAACTCCACAGAAAAATGCCGCGTGCTCATAGCAACCACGCAACCCAATTTACTTCCAATAATGAACGCAACCCAATTTACTTGCTGAAGCACCGAAAATTTCCCTCGGCAACATCCAACTGACAACACCTTGCAATTTTGGACCAATCATGGATGGATGGATAGATGTTATGAGCCTCCCCTTTGGAATGGGCCGGTGGGTTGCGCCATTAAGCTCTTGTTATTCTATTGCCTAATGTTCTACCTACGTTAAAAAACGGCAAAAACATAACAATGAATTTCCATAACAAATGTTTCTGAACCTTTATAGTGAACTTTGTTTTTGTACGCCTCCGTTCTTTGTCATTTCCTACTTTTCTTCCACCAATCTTCGAACCGCCTTTCACTAATCGCCATTCCGCACCTGTTTACTTTCCTTATGATCTCGCTGAACGCAAGGGCTTCAAGGAGTCCAGTGATTCCTAAATCGACCACTGGGAAGATATCTTCACATTCTACTACAACATGCTCCATCGTTTCCCTATCTTTAGGGCAGCAATAGCATACTTTTTCCTTCCTGTATTTCGCTTTATACGTGCGTGTTCTAAGGTATTCTGATTTCGCTTCAAAAAGTAATGAGATTCCCTTGAACTTATTATAAATTGTTTTATTTCTGATTTCGTTTTTTTTTATGTAGTTACTCATAGCAGGCTTTTTTTTTCATTGCCGCCACCAATGAGATTAAATCAGCCTCTATGACCTTCCGCTTGGCGATTTTTGTTACTGTGTTGCTCGCCTTATGGTCGCGTAGTTGCTGGTACGCTTTCTAGTTCTTTTCCACCATTCTGAATAAATGATATTCCTGTACAGATACCTGAACACTATCCCAGCCGATTTACTTTCCACCATATTCCTTAGTCGGTGTTCATAATTCATTTTACTGTGAGCTTCTCTCACTTGAAAACTGGTCCAGCCCATATCACTCTGCACTGTTTCAGTGTCCTCGAGAGCGTCCAATGCGAGGCGTTCTACACTTACCTTTGGTTGCCATCGAGTCTTGATTTCACCCCTGATTTCAAGCAAACAACCGCATTTCCAAATGTAACTCCTGTAACCATTACACCTTTCCACGTACCTCGGAACAGCTCGTACCTACTTTATCCCTATAACGGCTTGTGTTTCACTACGGCTGCATTCACAAGCTTTAAGTCAGCGCCTCGCCTTGGCACGTGCGGCAACATGTCACAATACGAGAAGACGATGACTGCCGCGTCTGGAACACGTATTACCATCATTATCGTCTAGTGTTTCAATAAAACACTGAAATATGGCAGACATTGCCTGCATCTAGTTGCCTTAGAAAAGTAGTCCACTATTATTTTGTATTTACTCAGTTGCTTTCCTGGGACAATAATTGTGCACCATTTTCAAATGCATATAGGATTGAAGTATCCTATTTGTAATTTTGATAATTTTTTGCAACGCCTAGAAGTCTGATATGCAAGCTTCTAAACACTGACTTATCAACATTGTTCATGTCGTACGTTCAGGCATACGTCCCAACCTTTGAGATCGCACCCTCACGAACGCCGGGTTTCCGTCTCCACCTCTGAAGGTTGCGCGACAGTAAAGAAGACAAAGATATTGCGATGGTTTATGCACATGTTATGAGGCAACAACAAACAGGACGAAAACAAGACGAAGATTATGCGAAAGAATGGTTGCGCTATATTGTTCCGCGCTTAACCCTCAAATTCCGCCAACTGGTAGGCTGTCCTGGCAATTGGGATCAGCCTTTCATGCTTCTTCTGTAGCACTTAAAACACCAGCTACAAAGTTTTTACTTGCGTGCCAGTTTTAAATAAAAAATGAGAAAATATGTTTTATTTTAGTGACTTCCCTTCGCGAAAGCTTGTTCTTTGCATAATGTTGCTGAATTTACGCGTCGAAATAACTGGAAAAATATGCTTACTTCTTCATTTCGATGCGTATGTAATCTACGGAGCACTGGCATAGCTATAAATTCGGCATACAGTGCCAATATAGCTAAGAAATAGTTTTCTAATTTGGTTACGTGCGAAAAAACCGCCATTTCTAGAGGGATGCGTATAATGATGCGTCCCTTTGTGCCATAATAACACAGGCAACTGTAACTTTAAAAGGGGATCTTGCAGGAGTGTTCACGCTCAGCAGCTGTTATAACCCTCCACGAGGCAGCAATTATGCTACGAATAAAAAAAAGTTTAGTCCGCCTACTTGCCTTTTTAGCTCTCTGCAGGATAGGCAACGAAGGTACTCTGTGTAAGCCATTTCCCAAAGGATCAACATCAAGGATAGACTTTACTGCATCTGGAAATAAACAGAAAACAGTGCATCCACATAGGACTTGCCATACGCATTTACATTGTCTGCTTTCTATTAATTTCAGGCGGACAGTGGTTCGAACTACGAGTGACGAATTCATCCATACTTACCGGCCCTACAACCGACTGCGTAACTAAATACAACGAACACGTAAAACACGGGAAAACGAGGACTGTTTACTCAGAGAAGTGCCAAGGTATACTAAACAAGTGAAACCCCAACTTTAGCGAAGAAGCAGTTCGAATAAAATTTTTGATACAGTATTATTAACCACAATAATAAGATGTACTCGTCACTTAACATCAATAAGACGGTATCATAGGTTCCATGCTGCAGCATTTCAATAAAAGATTTGATCACTGCATTCCAGAAAACACTAGTCAGTCTGGCATCTTTCTCCCAACAACAACAAAAAAAAAACCGAAAAGGGTGTGTCATGTTCTAAAGTGCTCAGTGAAGAAACAATATCGATATGATTTGCTAAATATTATTTTTGTATAATGTTACTATAAACCGTACATTATTTTTAAATATATTTTTGCACAGTACCTACTGACTATACTATGCCGAAACAGCGTTTATTTAATATTTACACAAGGTGGACAGGATATCGTAGGCAAAGAGCTTGTTATTTTCAGCTTTCTAATGTGCCACGGCACCCTACGTCATAGTTAAGCTAGATATTTTGTGTGTATCATATTCAATACAGCAAACGATGATACACGGGTGTTTTTGGCGCAAGGAGCATACCAGTTCTAAAGGTAGTTCCCACGAAGGTTTTCAGTAATGTTTAAAAGTAGCAGTTTTGAAATAAATGAACGGCTCCTTCGGATACACACCGTCAGTGGCGGCGACTACGGGGTGACGACTGATACGCGGTAATTAGTGGCTAATTACCAAAAGATAATTCTCTCAGTTTCAAATGTATTGTTTAAGCGGGTTCCTTGTAATTGGGACATTGAAGTTAGCTCTCCGTACAAGCCTTATCACCTTTTGTGTTTGGAGAAACGCGAATAAAGGCGGAACTGCGGCCGACGAATTTCGGTTATCAGAGCGCACAGGAACTGAAACTGGGAGAGTGCAGCGAACATAATGCCACGCCCATCGAGGCGAAGTTCTGCTCACGTGACCAAGCAGAGGTTATCCAGTAGACTGGGGCACCGTGTACTTCGCTGTAGGGCCATGTCATTGTTTCACAATATACAATCAAAATACCGGCTACAAATTAATGAAGCTTCACCGGATGGCATCAGCTGACAAAAATTACAGGCATGCATCACTTTGGTATTTAGCCCTTTTAGAAGTACTGTGTGTAGAGAGGAAAAGTGCGGAAGTGGTGAATGGGGGACATTACAAACAAAAGCAATTTGCTCTTACATACCTGGCGTCGAAAATACCTGAATCATTCTAAACCGTGCTATAAATTATGAAAAATAAACAACTGAATTGCAAGCGTTCTCCCATTCCTGTGCGTCATTTCTTGCACTTTAAGAGCACAAATCCACGGGCAACTGCGCGTTTCGAAAACAATTTGGCCTCAAGCCACGCGATAGTACGCTACACACACAGAGGTGGCCACAACACAGGCTGTCATCTAGAGCATACTAGACGCGCGCAGAATGCCTTCTACTCGCACTCAAGAGAAATTCGTGGGTGAAAAGCCTGTTTTCAGTCATTCAGAAGACAGACCTATCGAGTTCTTGGTTTTCGAGCTCCTCAGCGTTTTCTTTTGCGCGTTCTGATGCCGCAAGCAAAATGCTTGATGGGTGAATACTCCTGGTAAGCGCTCGTCACGTCTACGGCAAGCGTGAGCACCGAAATACTGTATATGTTGCGGGGCCATAGAAAGTGTCACAAACTTGTCTCACTACGATTCTGTACAGATTCCCCCGCCGTGGCTGGTCTGTTTTCTTCAGTAAGATTCAGTACACGCGAAACTAACTGCGGCACCAAGCGTAGCTGCTTTTCGCTGACTGTGTCACAACGCCGGGCGTGCCCACTGTGCATGAGAAATACCAAAAAAAGTAACGACATTAGTTACAGTAATGCTGTGGGTCAAAGAAAGTGCCAAAGCTTCTCCCGGTAAGATTAAGTACACGCGACACTCCGTCACACGGCCGAGGTGCTTTTCGCTAACTGCGTGACAAATCCGGACGCAGCGAGCGCGCCTAAAATCTGCAGAAATAAGTTATAGTAATCTTGCGGCTCATTGAAAGCGTCGCAAACACCTCCCAGTACGAGTCATTGAATCAAATTTACTGCGCCGAGACGGCCGAGGTGTTTGTCGCTAAGTGCGTCCCAGTCTGGGTTCGGTGTCATAAAAGCCAAAATCGCCTTGAATGAGTCGCAGACTGTTAATGAAGATTTCTTGCCTTGCCGTACTCAAATAATGTAGTGGTGCCGTGTCGAAGTAAAGAAGAAACGCAAGAACATGCCTGGAGCCCACGCCAACGCTGCATCCAAAAAAGACGGATCGCCAAACAGGCGAACATCACATGCGCACCTGGCCTCACTAGCTTCGGTGACCTGTCTGGCGCATAATGCATGCATCTGTCGCGCCTAGCGTGCCGTCAGCTTGCTCCTAGGTAATGCAAGAAATATAAGTCACAAAGTGTAAGTTAATTTATACGGAAAACGTTTTAGTCTTAGCGAGAAAGAACACAAAAGTATTATTCGTCTGTAAATTCATTCCAGATTCTTCTTTTACGGTGCTCATGTCAACTAACGGGTGGGATTAACACTAGCCGTGACGTATTTCCTATTACCTGTTTTCGCAGAGTGTCCTCTCTTGTTGAATTTCATTCACTGTTGCGGCGACCTCTATCAAAGACACAAGCGATCAACAACGCTTCCTGTCGGCTGCTTTCTGAGTATATTGACATTGCTATGGAAATATTCTTTCACGTCAGCATCAATATTCAAAGACGATTTAGTAAATTACCTTCTGGTAACAAATGGATCGTTGTCGCTGCCGACTACAGCACATAGTGTAGTATTACAAAAGCCTTCCGAACTGGCTGTTTAACATGCGTCGCCGACTTTTCCCTCGCTGATATCGTCATAAAGCACATGGCTCCTCAGCAACTGTTTAAGGACAGAAGTGAGTCCTTGTTCAATGTCATTGACGTCATTATGTGATTATGTTCTACTCAGCATACGAAAACTACACCTTACCACCAGCAGACAAATGAGAAAACGTACTCTACGATCGATTGAACTGCATAATGACTCAAACTTTCGTTGTACGTGCATACCGTACACAGTGATTCAGCCGCTGCCTTGCTACATGATACATTTATTTACAATTCGTTCCATCACGGGAGTGTATGATCAGATCCTCACCTCTTTGTTCATTATGTAGCGGTCAGCGAAATATTCCGAAGAATACACTGCTTGTTGCTACGACGTAGTCGTCCACAAAGAATGGTCACGACGAAACACCCGCGCTGCTGCAAAACGTCATATTGCATGTGAGCAGCTCGTGCAGTCACAGGTGTCTCGAAAGTCTTCGTACAGCCACCGGCACACGTGCACTTATCATCCTCTTGGCTTTTTCGTACCGATATGGACTCCGACTGGAAGTATTCAACTCTTTAAGGAGCTCCAGGCTAGCTAATGTGGCCTCTAGCGAGATTTGCATCCGGTCAGAGGTGAATTGCGAGATTGGCAAGCTGGTGTATCAGCCTACTCCTACGTCATAAGTTATAGACGCATAATTGCTTGTTATCAACTATATTTACGCCGTTTTGAATAAATGAATTATGTTCTTTGCACAATAATGCCCAGTGTAACGCCGTAACTTTCTTCAGTAGACTGTTACTTAAAAGCAGTTACGTTATTGACGAGACAAGCTGCAACAGGAAGCCTAACTTTGAGCGCTTAACTTTCACAGCAGCTATCGCAAAATGCCCGCAGTGGTACTATGGAGCAGCTTGACAGAATCGCGTATTCAGACCATAACACTAGGAGTCAGTATTTGTTTTATCCAAAGCCTCTATGCCATATGTTGGCCGACGGACGGAAGAGACACTGCTCTGACTCGATAGCCACGACCCTTCAGACGTTGATGCCAGGAAAAAACCAATGGACGATTCTTACTGACATATCAATTATACGGACACCTGCGAGCGTGTTGTATCTCTCTTCTCGTCCGTGTTGCAACGATGTTTCATAATGTTAATCACAACCAACAAGCCCAGCTGTCCATACTTAGGACATTTGGAGCACGTTTATGACGGCCTCGTTAGCAGTGGTGGAGTCGTCGCCGTGTTATCCTGCTTTTAACTTTGCAAACAGCATTCGCGCGTGGAGGTGCACACGGTGTTCAGAATCGCAGAGTGGTTATGGCTGCGACAACCGAGAAGCGAAGCGCACGCACCGTCATCGCTTCGCGCACTCGGCGCAGTCACGGAATATGGTCCGCGTTCGGCCTTAGCCTGATAGACAGCGCCGGGAAAGCAGACGAGCTTTCCCGCTTTCTCTGTATATGCCTCTGGCTTGAGGAGGACAGGCAGTAAACGTCAACTAATACATCGCATGGTGCTGACTTAAGGTAGCACCATGCGATACACGATACACGATAGCGGGAAAAATGGGGGTGGCAGGGCGCAGGCCGGAGCATGCCGCAGAGTTTGCAAAACCATGCTCCCTGGAATCTTTGCAGCTGCGGTACACAAGCGATTTGCTCTCAGATGGAGCCACTGCATCTGAGATTAGCGATGCTGAGCGAGGAAGGTTTCATGCGGCGTTTGACCCAGTGGATGAATCCTGGCCCTCTTTCTTCCCGTGAACGAATCCTGCACCATTGAATGACTGGTCCTCTTTGTTCCCCGCGATCGGTGGCGAGTGACGTACTAAAGAAAGAACTCACAGAGTAATTCGTTTCGCTACAGGAAGATGTTGACACTCGGATGTTATTCTTTTGAGTTTACCACCCGTGGTGTGCCATGACTATTTTTTGTCGCTAGTCCGCACGTACGTAAACACCGACAGCTTTTCATTCCTCTCAATTCACGCACCATCCAGGTGCGGCGCCTGCCATCCCACCTGACATCCCACCTGCCAAGTAGCTGTTGCCTTGCGTCCTGGTTCGCTCCAACATGTCAACTCTATGCGGTGTTTGACATGTTTGAGCGCATGATGTTTGTATGGTTAATCTCTGCCAATCCTCTCCGCCAGTGCATGAAGCCAGTTTTCAGTGCTGTTGTCAGAAAGTGTACGTCAGCAGATAATAGGCAAAAAACAACTCTTTTTGAAGCTAAATGACTTGGCAAGTGTTCCAAAAGACGCGTTAAAACAGCGAAGTCAACACGTTCTGCATATTGTATTTTTACAATGTTATTAAATAATCACCAGAGGTTATGCTGAAAGTTATAAGGCCCCACTACACTGTTGAGATCAAAAGGCTCCGCCCAACGTTTGATGTTTGTTTTATATTCTACGGGGCCACAAAAAGAAGCGAAGATAAAGGCCTCGAGTTTCCACAAAGCTCAAGCAGCAGAGGGAGAGGAAAGAAAGAAAGAAAGAAAGAAGGAAATATGAAAGAAAGAAAGAAAGAAAGAAAGCAGGGACATTAACCAGGAATGCGCCTCGTTCACTGCTTTCCACTTGGGAATGGTAAAGAGGGAATAGAAAGGTGAGCTATAGAGAGGGCTGTGGTGAAACGTAAACGTGGGGAATACGCGCACGCGTGCGGAGGACCCCACCAAGTAAAATTTGTTCAAACTTGGTAGTCGCCCTCAAGACACAAAATGTGTTTTCACACAATTTAGGGTCAATGAGCGATGGGGCGCGCTTCGAGTAGTGCCTGCGTGGACAAAGGCCAATCGTCCAGTCGTCGCAAATTGAATGGACACTGTCTTTGCGACTCAAGTCAATGACAGCGGCACAATAAATTTTCGGTGTTCGCCTTGCTGCCACAAACGTCGCACGATGTACCAGGTTATTCGAATCGATGTAGTGTAAGTCTTCTTGCAAGCCACACCCTACCAAAGCCGGGTTAGAAGCAATGCCTCATGGATGGAGGTGTGAGTGGGAGCGAAGTGCTCAGATCGTGAAATATGGTGCGCCTTGTACTTTTGGGTTATCATTATTTGGTTACTTCAAGCACTTTCGGTGGACTGTGTACGCATGTGGTTTTTTTTATCTAACCGTTTTGCAACCTTCTTGGTTAACTGGGTAGTCCGCGATCCAATGGGTATCGCACCGCCCTGCAGTGTTGAGCGAAGAGGTATTAAAGCCAATCATCCGACCAACCTGGGTCACTGAGTACGCAGTAATGTGTAGATGCGTGCCACTCTACTATGAGCCTCTGTCACGCTGGCATAGGTCATTGCAGATGTGGTACGGTGTAGGTGCCGCATCTCGAATAAGCTCAAGGGGCACTTAGTTAATCCTACGTGTATGAATGCGAAAGATGTGCGACCACCGTGCAATGCCTTTACGTTATGAAATAATGCAAAGTCCTGGGTCCGACTTCTATGATATGACGAGAATACGACTCCCAAGAAACTTCATGGGTTCGACTGCCTTAACCCTACCTCAATTCATTGTGAGCTAAATAACTTGGCCTGGAATGACACCAAATGCCGTGGTTTCGAGTACCAGCAATGGTCGTGGGTTTGAGTACCTTAATTATTTATATCCTCAATACCTTAGCCTTAATGAACAACAAATGTCGTGCGTTTGACTCCCACCCAACGTCTGGGGTTTGGTGACCTATGGACCAACGGCAATAACACCAACGCCTACAACTACGCCACGTTTTTCGTCTCATGAGCCCTATAATGCTTTCGCTGTAAAAACTCTGATACGCTGAATTACAGCTCTGAGTATGTGCCAGCAAGTAGAAAGAGCTGGCGTTCCATGCGAAAGACACTCTTGTCTGAGAAAGAGGAATTTGAGCGCTGTGCTCTTCATGCCAATATCGGGCAGATTTGGCAGCGTGATCACATGCGCTTATCCCGCAAAGCCCGCGCAGCCACTGTGAAATAATTTGCGAGCCTTTATATTTGAGGTTGTGGTAAAGGTTCACAATTTCATACATTAGCTATTCGAGAGATTCACGTAGGAAGACTGATTGCATAGGGTGTGAAGCCTTTCCCGATTCAAAAAACACGGTCCAAACGCAATGATTCTGTGTCACTAAATTGAAATGCACTGCGCGGACCCGTGAGTTCTGCAGCCATAGACTTCGTGAAACGTGCAGTCTTGAATCTCAGTGTTGCTTCTCTTGTGGCTGTAAAGAGAGCATCGCCAGAACTGGTCGATTCAATCTATCGATCGTTACAGTTATGTACGTGGATACCGTAATTCTCGTACAAGATGAGGAAGCTTGCTTCTTTGAGAGCGGATGGCGCTAGGTCTAACTTTTTCCGAAGAGTTGGAATCCTAAGGTGCACTTCAGGATGGCACAAACGCAATAGATGTGACACTGGTGTAGGCGCATGCGTGCACTCGAATATAAACGAGCCACGATATCCACTGAGAGCTGTACTTTATGACGTTTGGGGCCTTTCTATGGTGGCGAGACGGTCGGAATGTTTCCGGGGAAGGTGCCCGAAGTGTGTATGCGTTGTCGAGTAGAGGATATGGGGCATTAGTGAATAGTCCAGATCAAAGGCAATAATTACGTCCTTTGACGCTCTGCGTTGTATACCAAGGCATGCAATAATGGCCTGGCCTGAATTATCTGAGTAGTGCGAAACTTAGTTTTGCAGATATGAAATGTAACAGGTAGGCTGCACCCGAGTTATCCAACAAAGGACATCCTGTACAGCTGTATCATGGCTCGTGTAGACAGCTCCGAATGCTTTCCTGTGAGGAACTTGAACAGGTGACGAAGAGCAACCAGCCGCTGTTTCCTATGGTTCATGCGGTGACCCCAGGACAGGTCTCGATCGATCACAAGCCCCAAGGGCAGGTCGTCTCTTCTGTTGGAGGCTATTACTTCTCCGCTGATTGATAAGCCAATGCGCAAAATGTGTCGCCAGTAAATGCCACTGCTGCGCACTTCTCCGGCGACAACAGCGATCCTCGTTTACAAAGGTAGTGTGAGGTCAATGAAGTTGTATTGTGAATTCATGGCATGGGTTCTAACAGCGCACACAAGACAGGGACAACAGAAGGAATAAAACGACGACACCAGCGCTCTGTCGCCGTTTTATTCCTTCTGTTGTCCCTGTCTTGTGTGCGCTGTTACATCCCATACCATGAATCCCAATCAACTGGCCCAGCTTGCCGTTCTGATGTTGTATTGTGAAGCCGGGCGTGACACTAAAGCCATGTCATTCTTGAAGTGCATATACAGATGTCGACAGCGTCAGCACGGGTAGACTGTCGAACGGTGCTAGCTAGGTTCTCGACTAGTCCAATTAGTTGCAAACGAAAAAGCGCTGTGATTTTTCCTCCACCGTAAAGTACTCTGTGGCTACATTAAAAACGAGTTGACGGATCATCTCTGTTGAGCACTTAGAATGATCTCACGTATAGGTGGCTATATAATGGCAGAAATAAATGATTACCTAACTTTTAACGCTGCTAGAAAAGCTTGGTGGGTAGGCCCTTCACCGTCTAGAAACAAGGCAGCAGCCAATCGTTTATAAGCTTTCTCGTACTAGACTTACAACAACAAGTTTTCGAGACAGATCTGACTCCTTCAAATGAAAAAAAAGATGAACATCGGCCATCACAAGGAAAAACTACACAGAAAAATGCCGCGTGCTCATAGGAACCACGCAATCCAATTTACTTCCATTAATGAACACAACCCAATTTACTTCCTGAAGCACCGAAAATTTCCCTCGGCAACATCCAACTGACAAAACCTTGCAAATTTGGACCAATCATGGATGGATGGATGGATGTTATGAGCCTCCCCTTTGGAATGGGCCGGTGGGTTGCGCCGCCAAGCTCTTGTTATGCTATTGCCTAACGTTCTACTTACGTTAAAAAAGGGTAAAACCATAAGAATTAATTTCCATTACCAATGTTTCTGAACCATTATGGAGAACTTTGTTTTTGTACGCCTCCGTTTTTTGTCATTTCCTACTTTTCTTCCACCAGTCTTCGAACCGCCTTTCACTAACCGCCATTCCTCACCTGTTTACTTTCCTCCTGATCTCTCTGAACGCAAGGGCTTCAAGGGGTCCAGTGATTCCTAAATCGACCACAGGGAAGATATCTTCACATTCTACTACAACATGCTCCATCGTTTCCCTAAATTTAGGGCAGCAATAGCATACTTCTTCCTTCCTATATTTCGCTTTATACGTGCGTGTTCTAGGGCATTCTGATCTCGCTTCAAAAAGTAATGAGATTCCCTTGAAATTATTATAAATTGTTTTATTTCTGATTTTCTCTTTTTTCTTATGTAGTTACTCATAGCAGGCTTTTTTTCCATTGCCGCCACCAATGAGATTAAATCAGCCTCTATGACCTTCCGCTTGGCGATCTTTGTTACTGTGTTGCTCACTTTCAGGTCGCTTACTTGCTGGTACGCTTTCTAGTTCTTTTCCACCATTCTGAATCAATGCTGTTCCTGTACAGATACCTGAACACTATTCCAGCCGATTTACTTTCCACCATATTCCTTAGTCGGTGTTCATCATTCATTTTACTGTAAGCTTCTCTCACTTGAAAAGTGGTCCAGCCCATATCACTCTGCACAGTTTCAGTGTCCCCGAGAGCGTCCTATGCGAGGCGTTCCACTTACCTTTGGTTGCCATCGAGTCTTGATTTCACCCCTGATTTCAAGCCAACAACCGCATTTCCAAATGTAAGTCCTGTAACCATTACACGCTTCCACGTACCCCGGAACAGCTCGTACCTACTGTATCGCTATAACGGCGTGTGTTTCATTATGACTGCATTCACAAGTTTCAATTCAGCGCTTCGCCTTGGCACGTGCGGCAACATGTCATAATACGAGAAGACGATGACTTACGCGTCCGGAACACGTATAACTATCATTATCGTCTAGTGTTTCAATAAAATACAGAAATATGGCAGGCATTGTCTGCATCTGGTTGCCTTAGAAAAGTCTTCCACTATTATTTTGTGTTTAATCAGTTGCTTTCCTGGGGCACTAATTGTGCACTGTTTTCAAATTCATATCTGATTAGGTTATTCAATTTGTAATTTTATTAGTTTTTTGCAACGTCTAGAAGTCTGATATGCAAGCTTCTAAACACTACCTTATCAACATTGTTCATGTCGTACGTTCAGGCATACGTCCCAACCTTTGAGGTCGCACCCTCATGAACGCCGGGTTTCCGTCTCCACCACTGAAGGTTTCGCGACAGTGAAGAAGGCGAAGATATTGCGATGGTTTATGCAGATGTTTTGAGACAACAACAAACAGAACAAAAACAAGACGTAGATCGTGCGAAAGAATGGTTGCGCTATCTTGTTTCGCGCTTAACCCTAAAATTCCCGGCAACTGGCAGGCTATCCTGGCAATTGCGATCAGTCTTTCATGTTTCTTCTGTCGCACTTAAAACACCAGCTCTAAAGTTTCTACTTGCGTGCCAGTTTTAAATAAAAATAGAAAACAAGTTGTATTTTAGTGACTTTCCTTCACGAAAGCTTGTTCTTTGCATTATGTTGCTGAACTTACGCGCCGAATTAACTGGAAAATAATGCTTACTTCTTCATTTCGATACGTTTGTAATCAATGGAGCACTGGCATAGTTATTAATTCGGTATACGGTGCCAATATAGCTCAGAAATACTTTTCTAATTTGGTTACGTGCGAAAAACCGTCACTTCTTGAGCGATGCGTATAATGATGCATCCCTCTGTGCCGTAACAGCACCAGGCCCCTCTAACTTTAAAAGGGGTTCTTGCAGGAGCGTTCACGCTCAGCAGCTGTTATTAAACTGCACGAGGCAGCAATTACACTGCGAATAAAACAGAAGTTTAGTCAGCCTAGTTGCCTTTTTAGTGCGCTGCAGGATAGGCAACGAAGGTACTCTGTGTTTGCCACTTCCGAAAGGATGAACATCAAGGATAGACTTCATTTCACTGCATCTGGGACAAGCGGAAAACAATGCATCCACATAGGACTTGATATACGCATTTACATTGTCTGCTTTCTTTTAATTTCAGGCGGACAGTGGTTCGAACTACGAGTGACGAATTCCTCCATACTTACCGGCCCTTCACCCGACTGCGTAACTAAATACAGCGAACACGTAAAGCAAGGGCAAAAGTCTAGAAGTCCTTACTCACCAATGTGCCAAGGTATACTAAAACAGTGAAACACCAACTTCAGCGAAGCAGCAGTTCCGAATAAATTTTTATGCAATATTATTAAACACATTCGTAAAATATAGTTGTGACTAACATCAATAAGACGCTATCCTGGGTTACATGCTGCAGCATTTCAATAAAAGATTTCATCACTGCATTCCCCCAAAAACACTAGTCAATATGCTTATTTTTTACAGCGAAAAACAGAAAAGTGTGTGTCGTGTTCCAATGTGCTCAGTGAACAACGCATATTTAAATTAGTTGTTATATATTATTTTTGTTTATTACTACTATAAACCCTATATTATATTGATTATATTTTAGCACAGAACCCACACACGATACCATACAACACAGCATTTATTTAAGATTTACGCAACGTGACAGGATGTCGTATGCAAAGAGTTTATTTTCAGCTTTCCAATGTGCCAAGGCACCCTACGTCATAGTTAAGCGAAATGTTTCGTGTGTATCGTATTCAGTACAGCAAATGATGATACGAGGGCGTTTTTGGCGTAAGGAGTATACCAATTCTACAGGAAGATGCTACGAAGATTTTGAGTAGCGTTTAAAAATAGCAGTTTTCAAATAAATGGACGGGTCCTTCGGATACATACCGTCAGTGGCAGCGATACGGGGTAACGACTGATAGATAAGTGGTAATTAGTGGCTAATTACCAATCAATAATTATCTGTGTTTCAAATGTATAGCTTGAGAGGGTTCCTTGTAATTGGGACATTGATGTTAGCTCTCCGTACAAGCCTTATCACCTTTTGTGTTTGGAGAAACGCGAATAAAGGCGGAACTGCGGTCGACGAATTTCGGTTATCAGAGCGCACAGGCACTGAAACAGGGAAACTGCAGCGAGCGTAATGCCACACCCATCGAGGCCACGTTCTGCTCATGTGACCAATCAGTGGTCATCCAGCGCACTAGGCCACCATCCAACTCAATGTAGAGCCACGTCATTGTTGCGCAACATACACTCAAAATACTGGCTACAAGTTAATGAAGATTCGCTAACAGTGAAAGCGTCTTTAAATTTGTATAAATCTCTAAGTGGTACTTGACGCCGCTCATATACATTAAATAATTTTTGCCAAGTTCATTTTTGTTATATATTTCGTGCAGACATAAAGCTGACAAATTTGAAGAAAGAATAAATTTGAGAGTGTTAAACATGGCGAATAGAGATGATTCACACTGCATATGCTTTGTCCTCTGTCCTTCGATTGTGTGTTTAGCTGGGCTACATAATTTACGCCTTAGTGGGCCGCGAAATGGACTCATGCAGTCATGAAACCAACGAAAGCCACTGCGCCGAGCTGCGAACAAGACTTACTCAAAAAAGAAGGGGTCAGGGGTGAGCGCTAGCGCTTCGTTCTGACCGTTTTCACTTAGTTTTGCTCGCGGTAGGTTATATGTCGCAGGAAATGCGTCATCGCCAACTAGCGCAGCTTTCTGCGTTAACAGCTAAGCAGGGCAGTTGCAAGGTGACCATATTCTCTCATGCCTAAGCAATCACACCCCCATTGTTCTTGTGCATCAAGTATTCGTCTGATGACTGGAGCCCTGAAATTTTCCTAAAATATGCACAACTGCAATGTATGTAACGATTATGGTGTTCCGACTTGCAACCAATCTATTTCTTGTACCTCGATAGGGTTCCAGATTTCACACGTAAACAAGGTCAACCTTCAAAATAACGAGGAACAACTTAGCGACATACACCTCGATCTCCCATAACTTTGATATTTTAATGTATACGGCAACATAGCTTCCAGCAAACGATAATCCTCCGCACTTTGACGATTACTCGTAGAACGGTCTTGTGCGACAAAACGGGAGTGGTGGCGGCGTAGCCTCATATGTTCAGCAGTCACGGAACCACGAAATTATTTCAGAATTCTCAACGGTTAATAATAGTATTTAGTGTCTTACTGTATGTTTCGAGCAAGGTGTAGTTTCAGTTATTTACAGACCGCCAATGGGAAACGTACATAGGATCATGAACAGCAGGTTATCATCATCCCTCAAGAGAAAAGTGTATAACAGCTGTGTCTCACCAGTACTCACGCACGGGGCACAGACCTGGAGGCTTAGGAAAAGGATTCTACTTAAATTGAGGACGATGCAACAAGCTATGGAAAAAAGAATGATGGATGTAACGTAAAGAGATAAGAAATGAACAGATAGGGCAGATTTAGCAGGGCAGATAGGGCAGAGAAAAGAGCAGATTTTAGTTGAAATCAAGAAAAAGAAATGGGGGGGGGGGCATGGGCAGGACATGTAATGCGGAGGGAAGATAACCGATGGTCTTTACGAGTTACGGACTAAATTCCAAGGGAAGGAAACAGTAGCAGGGGGCGGCAGAAAGTTAGGTGGGCGGATGAGATTAAGAATTTTGCAGGTACAACATGGCCGCAATTAGTACATGACCGGGGTAGTTTGAGAAGTATAGGAGAGTCCTTTGCTCTACAGTGGGCGCACCCAGGCTGATGATGATGATGATGAATGGGAAACAAACTAGACTTCTTAGAATACTTAGAGCGTGCACTTCATTACCTAAGCCGGCTATCGATGCGTTTTGTTATAATGGATGATGGGAACATTAATATGTTAGTGGGTGATGCTTCTGCTAAGGATGTTACGGAAATTATTAACTTCTTTGCATGCGGAAGTCTTATGATAGAAGCCACAGGATTAACAGCAAGAACTACTACCTTGCTCGGCACATGTATAACGTTCATTCGGCAGATTGTATGGCTGGACTGCTAACCGCTGATATAAGCGGTCAGCTACCGATGTTCTTTTTTTCGCTTCCAAGGGGGCAGCTTAAACGCAAAAATAAAGTGGCAACCTTATCTCGCACTATCAGTGATATAGCCTTAGCAATATTTCGCTAATGTATTCCCTTGCTCGACTGGGCGTGCGTGTTGGAACAAGGTAATCCCATTTCAACATGCCAGTAAATTTTTTGTTCAGAAACATAGTGCGCTATAATCGAGCATTTCCAATGACTGCCAGAAATCAGCGGCGAAGACCAGCAAGAACGCCGTGGGTTGACGCAAGGCTATTGAAATACGATCGAGAATAAAAAAATGTACCACGCTTTTGTTCAATCTAGAAATTTAGTGACACCTTTTAATTAAAATGTATACAAGTAAACTGACCTCTGAGTTAAGATACGCTATAGAAAGTTATTATGAGCAGCTGTTCGCGAAGATAGAAAAAAGACTCTAGGAGGGTGTGAGATCGAGTGAACAACCCAATGACTGTGAAAATTTAAGGGCTTCACCGCTATATATACAAACTAATTCAGGAATTTTGTCGGATAAAGAAGCTGCTACTAAGATGAACGAATATTTTGTGACAAGTGTAGAAGAAAAAAAAGTTAACAATACGGTACCTTATTCACATGAAATGAGTTCAGCCATACAATTTCTGTGGTATTTACACCTGTGACGTCGGAGGAAGTCATTCAATTAATTGAGCAGATCAAGAATAACGTAGCGGCTGGTGTCGACGAGATTAGGTCAACTCCTATAAAACACGTAGCCGATGTTATAGCCCCAATCATCGCTTATAAAATTATTGGATGTTTGAAACTGGTGTTTTTTCAGACCGCGTAAATATAGCCAGAGTTTTTCCTGTATTTAAATAGGTGATAAACGACGATTCACAAACTACAGACCAATTTCTGTTCTTCCAGTTTTATCTAAAGTATCTGAGGACGCGATAAACCCCCGATTGTACAAATTTTTTACCGTGTACAATGTTATCAGTGACGCACAGTATTGCTTCCAGAAAATAAATCCGGTGAAGCAGCCCTTCTCATTTTTAAACATGAAATAATTAAAAACATTGAACATAGGCTCTGCAAATTCGGTTTGTTTGTAGATTTTATGAAGACATTTGATTCGGCATGTCATGGAGTTCTTGTGTACAAACTTAGAAAGCATGGCGTGCGTGGAGTGGCTCTTAAGTTAATGAAAAACTATCTAAGATACCGCCAGACATATGTTAGCATAAATAACAGCGCATGGGCTTATGCAACTATAACCAGAGTTGTGCCTCAGGGGTCAATACTCGGCCCTCTGTTGTTCATAATGTATATAAACGATCTCAGTGACATAACATGCTCTGATGATATGATATATAAGGTTTTACTGCACAAGGGCCAGGTATGGCCAAAGGCGCCAAGCTAGTGTTAATGAGTTGGCAATGTAGTAGTGGATTGCGAAAGGTAGGTGAAATGCGGCTGTAAAAAAGGCCCTGAAACTGTCGCCGTGATGCGCGGGGAGATTAATGTAACAAAGTATGGAAAGGACTGAGGATGTATGCAATCAACACAAACGCTACGTTCAGCATTCAAAATCAGTAAAATAATAACAGAATAAGTATATAGAATAGTAATAACTAGTGATGTATGCTATGGCCATAAAAAACTGATTACACGAGAATAAATCAGTGAACGTGTGGGTGGAAGCAGCACTCGTACCTCACCAGTGAGCCCTTCAACACAAGGGCTGGAAGGCGCGTGCTTTATAGTATGTTATCACAGCAGCAGCCTCTAGTGAGATGATGGGCTACGAAACTCTTGGGCTGATAACGAGCAATGTACCTACTTCTTGTAAAAACTTTAGAAGGAATCTAACATTAACAAGTGCTTGAATGCCGAGAAACATTTCCATGTGGAGAGGAATTTGGTGTCTATATGCCAGGGTGAAGTACTTTTTGTGCTGCGCCACATTTGCCACACAGAGAATGCTGGTCATCAATGCACAGATAGGAGTGAGTGCGATACGTGTGGCCTATCATAAGACGGCAAATAATAACTTTGGTTTATCTTGATTTCATAAGCAGTGGTCAGCTTCCTTCCTTTGGCCTAATAATGTGAAGTTTGTTGAGTGTTTCAGTGCACCACGTGCTTTGTCAGTGGCCTCACAGTTACTTGCGTAGGAAAGGCTTTAAGTCTGTAGTAGTTACGTGTATGGAATGATTTGATGGTTTGGTAGTTACTGATGTGGCTATACGATCTGCATGCATGTTATCCTCGATTGCTCTGCGGCCAGGTACCCAACATATTACGATATGCGGAAGAGATGCATATAGAGTACCCAGTATTGAATACGGTTCAGTAAAGACAGGATTGTTTTTGTAGAGACTTTAAGGCTTTCACGGCGCTTAATGAATGTGTAAATACGATAGCTGTTTGTAGTATTAGTTCTTTGATGTGCCTTACAGCCGACACTATTGCGTAGACCTCTGCTTTAAGGATGCTCGTTTCCGGGCTCAAGCAGCCGGATTCCTTAAATAATGACGCAACTGAAGCATAAGAGACGCCGGTATGCGAATTTGATGCATCAGTGTAAAATTCTGGCCACGAGTACTTTGACTGGAGTACTAGGAAGTGGTTTTTTATGTGTATTTCTGGAGGATACTTTGTAACTTCTGCAAAAGACGTGTCACAGTCTATCAGCTGCCATAGTCACGGTGGGACTAGCTTGGCAGGCGCCATTAGAGTGTTTTCAAAACTTGACACAGCCATTTCTTCGCTGAGCTTACTCATACGTAATGAAAAGGGTTCTCTCACTCTTGGACGATTGTAAAAAAGTGCGGCAAATGTCATTTCGTATACGGTTTTGTTACAAGGGTGTTCACGATTAGAGTGAGCTTTCAAGAAATACAAGAAACATGGATAAGATCTTTCAAGAGGGAGTGGCCAGTCATTAGATTGTGCATAGAGGCTTTCTACTAGGCTCGTTCTGAAGGCTCCTGTGGCCAGGCGGATGCCTAAATGGTGAACAGGGTGAAGCATTTTTAGGCCACTCGGTGTAGCAAACTTATACACCACAGCCCCGTATTCTAAACGTGATCGAATAATACTTTTGTAGGGATTCACAAAACATTTTCTGTCACTGCCCCAGTTTTATTCGACAGAATTTTCAGTATGTTCATTGAATTCAGGCACTAAAGTTCCACATATCAACCTTCAACTGCGTGGCGCAATGCAAGCAGTTTGTCTACGTGTGCAGTTCTGGCTGTAATGCATACATATGCGCGCAAAGCTCAGTATTGTGTTAAATGCATCGACTTCACCTGTGAGCTCGGTCGTTATGTGGCCGTGTCACCCATTCGCCCGCATTTCACACCAACTGTTTTTATGTGCAGCCGATCTTTTTCATTATTCACACACTACATCGAAAGAAATGTATACAGCGCTACCACACAATTGGGCCAAATTGCACCTTCATAATGAGCTGCTTCACTTGACTGAAGCCGTGTAGGCTACAGCAGTCACGTTTGTTGAGCCAAGAATTATGTGTCGTTAATGGTGGCCAGTACAAGCTGCTCTTCCGAGTCTGTACAAGCTCGGTGGTCGATACAAGGTCTTCCGAGTTCGCTTCGCCCTGGAAGATCATGATCGCGCGGAGAACAGTGCACAGTGCATTCGGTCTCCGAATCCTACAGTCACTATTCGTAAATACAAATATTTTGCAATTGCATTTTTAATATTTCGAAACCTGAACCACCCCTAATTAAACATCAAATTGTAGGAAAAGTATCGTAAAGTCTCACCCCCGAGGGTACAGTACAGAGATGCGAACTTGCAACAAAACGCGTAGTGGAGGAGTCTAAGTGGCATTGTAAGCCATACTTAACAGAATATATACAGCAATCATTCGCACTCTTTGAAGAGCCCCGTCCATTCTAAGAAGCTACTTGTTTTGACCCTGCTGCTCTGTTTATGCTCTCAATGAGCAACCCTTCATAGTGTACTATGAAATGACAGCAACTCACGAACTTCAAGAATATCAAGATGTGAACATCGCTCTTGATTATTTGAGATAACGGCTGTTGATTATTCGAAAGCTACTTGATTCGAATCACCTTCGACACAATGCGATGTATATTCGATTCGGTCTCAAAAATAACTATTCGTACACCTCTAGTTTTCCATGTAGTTTGCGCTGACGAAATCCGGAAGGACGTGGGACTCAGCAATAGTGGTATCCCCTGCAGTCACGGCCTCTCCACGTCCCCTCTTAGGCTTTGTAGCAGTCATTCGTGCCTTCGCGGTGAAAACGCCGGAAAATACCCATATACTCTGCCTTTCCCGTTGTTCAACTTTCTACCCGCCTACTGCGCTCGGTCGCATGTCCGTTGTTTACAATGGTGGGAAACATCTATAAAGCAGAGCCGGCGTGGCGTGTACCAGCTGGCGTTCAAAATGCGCGAGTCCAAAACCGAACCACCAGCGGGGGCCATTTCGCCTTTGAGGAATGGACAAAACGGGAGAAGGTGTCGCCTGTGTGACCACTCGAAAGGGGCACCCAACATACTACAAATTATCGCTGCCTGTCTCGTGAATGCTACCTATCCTTTCAAATCATATTATGTAGAAAACGAAGCAATAACGTTTCGGTTTGTCACGCCGGATAATGCCGCCACTTGCGTGCTTTGGTTCAGTAGACTGCTTTAGAGGCATGAAATGTGCTCAACTATAGCCTGCAACTTGGATACCTTGACTCATCGTGGCATGATTGATACCAAGATGCGGCAATCTGAAAAGGTGATGCAGGTGATAAGAGCAAATTCTTGACGATGCTTTTCATTTTCTGGTGCTCCATAATTGCGCTACAATCACGGATACGCCCCTATTGGGCACACCAGAAGAGTTTGAGCGTAACGCTATACTTTGCTAGGCATTTCTCTGATTTTCCTTCGCGCAAAACTGCCAATTTTCTTTCTTAAGCGAAATTCTGTACTTTCACTCTGCATCCATATACTTCCCAATCGTATGCAATTCTCGTTATGACAGCCTCTATGATCCTATATGTCCAGATGACAGATGAAGTTCATTGTAGGTTTTGTCCCATACTGGGCGGCTTTCGACCATATGCGTCAATTCCTTTTTTCAGATTCTCTCCGGTAGAATTATCTCAAGTCGACCATTACACCAATAATTTGGTGTGCCAATTTCTTCTTCGAGGTTTTCTGCTGTCACCGATAGCTTCAAATAAAGGCTATGCGTCATGCCGCGGTTTTTGCCTGTTTGCATTTATTCAGGGGCAATACAGCCGAAGCAATGTTGGAGAAAATTAGGGTTGCTTCGCGTGGTACAAGTTGCTTGCCCAGTTTTTCCCAGTCGAGAACATATTTCTTTTATATCACTATAGGCTATCAATCAATGATTGTTTCTATATATCCACATAAATTGCCTGAAACATATAAGTGTTGTGTCCTATAACAAAGAGAGGTATATCGTAATATTTTTTATATCACTACACGTCCCAAACATGGATGTTTAATAACGCTTATCAATATCATATCACCACAACTCTAAATTATTTGTATTGTCGCGTAGACAATTCAAAAACTCGTCGCTTCGTTGCCCGTGATCATTCAATTTCCGCATGCAACCTGCTTCTACACGCCGTGGTTGCTCAGTGGCTATGGTGTTGGGCTGCTCAGCACGAGGTCGCGGGATCGAATCGCGGCCACGGCGGCCGCATTTCGATGGGGGCGAAATGCGAAAACACTCGTGTGCTTAGATTTAGGTGCACGTTTAAGAACCCCAGGTGGTCAAAATTTCCTGAGTCCTCCATACGGCGTGCCTCATAATCAGAAAGTGGTTTTGGCACGTAAAACCCCAAATATTATTATTAACCTGCTTCTACTCCTTCCCTTACATTCTTCAGAGTCAGTATGCTTACCGCCCACAAATTCACTTGCCAATAAGTTTTGTTCGCTGCCAATTCTGCATCGAAGAAATGAGGTGTGTCAAGTGCAAGTGTGGCGCCTAGGTGTGGCCCGATGCGTTTGATCTGTCGGCTACGGGCACAAAGAACGCGCATGCGTGTGCATGAGCAACGGTCTTATCAATTCACTGGACTCCGTGTTATGCTGCATGCCAAAGTTTGCACTAACTGATTCAGACTTAGCGCGTTAACTCTATTGACAACGCTTGCCGCGAGGTGAACATTACGTGGCATTGATTGTTGTGGTCCGCAGTCCTTCTGTTTAACAGGAGTCGTTAGATGGACCGAGACGGTGCACTTATCATTAGGTGGATGTGACGTGGTTGCCGGGCTCTAAATGGGGTTGGGATAGTTGGTTAACGTGAATATCGGGCCTCTTGGATTATGGAGTTCCGGACTCTGCGCAAACCATGTGTGGCTTCCCGTCGAACTAGCCCTGACAGGAAAGTGCTTCACAGCTACGTGATCCATTCGTCGGGGACTCTGTCCGTGGTTTTGTTTGAAAATATTGTGATCCGAAGTCAATCTTCTGTCTGTCGTCGTCTGCTCTTAGCTACTTATATATAGCCCCCTAGCCAGCGAATCTATTCGCGTGGCATCCGAAATGGTACAGTCTCAGAGCCCGCGCAGCCTACAGAACCATAAAGCTTGCCTAATGGGATCGTAGCCTGAGCGCATAGGAGGTGTTCGCAAAGAGTAGTTTTCGTCACTCTCTCATTGTGATGCCACATTGCCTGCGAGATTTGCGCGTAATTCCAACACGGACACAGACAAAACCGCAGTACTCCCATGTCGCTTTCTACGCAGAAAGCACCCGCCGATATCCTCAAAGCTCCCGAGACAGCCTGGCAAAGACAATACACCATTCTACGGCAGAGTAAGTGTACACGCTCTACTAGTCCTGCATGTCCAAAAGCGAAAGCTCGAACTTGGTAACAGAAGGGATGAACATGTATGTGAACAGCAATCAGCGGAGATCCGATTGTATAGCACCACATCTACTGGCATGAAATAGGGATATAAAATATGATATGCTTCCTGGCACATCTTTCTCGCGCACCTGAAAAGCCAAATCTACTTCTTTACTACGCATTTAGCAACGGGCATGACAGATTTATTGAAACACATCAAGAAAAACAAGCATGAGCGCCTGATCGCTATGCGAAGTATAAAGCTGCAGGAATTAGACCACTCGCGAGAGAGAGAGTAAAACATCTTTATTCATAATATTTGAATGGCGAGAGCAGTGTGGGAGGAACCCTCAGTCCAGGGTCCCTAAGATGATTCCGGCGATCTTTCGAGCCCGTTGTATCACAGCTCGGAGGACCTCGGGAGGTCCGTCGCGGGGGGCATCGTCCCACAGCTCTTTGTTGCGTAGGGGGTAAAGGAGAGTTGGCAAGGAAGGAAAGAAGTTTCGAGTGCACTCAATCGTGACGTGGAAGATTGTGGGCGAGCTGCCACAGCCCGGACAACGATCTGCATAACAGTGTGGGTAGAATTTATTGAGAGAGACAAGATTTGGAAAAGTTGTGGTTTGTAACTGGCGTAATGCCACTGCTTCCTCCCGCGAGAAGGATGGCGGTGGTGTGGCGTGGGTGCGACGAATGCGTGTATAATGACGGAGTATGTCTTTGTAACGGAGCAAGGGATCACCCCTCGCTGACCTAGTCGCCTCACGACACCGCGTCGCCCGGAGGGAAATTTCTCGGGCAACCGCATGTGCGCGTTCGTTACCCGGCAGCGAGGTATGACCAGGGGTTCAGAGTAAGTGAATGCGGAGAGGTGAGGTTGCTGTATTTTGCGGGATCTGTTTGAGAATTTGGTGCTCCGCTCTCGGGATGCCATGTCCTGATAGGAACGCCCGGCATGCCTGTTCGGAGTCCGTCAATATATACACTTCCTTAGGAAAACAAATGGCGTATCGAATTGCAAGAGCAACACCGAGAATTTCTCCGTAAGCGGCATTTGTTCCGCGCATTGCAGCAGTCTCTCAGGGATTCGGTGCCATCCAAAACTACCGAGGTATAGCCCTCCTGAGTGCGTGATGTGTCCGTGTATAAAGTATGTGTTCACGGGATGTTTGCAAGCATGCGGACAATGTATCGTACACGGGCTTTGCGCCGCCCTTTGTCATGCTCGGGGTGCATATTACGTGGCAAAGGATGAATACTCAGTGCTTGGCGTATCGCTGATGACAAGATCGTTTGACGGGTTTCAGACTCAAGGGGTGGGACAGTGTATCCTAGCCGTGTGAGGAGATGGCGGCCAGTAGGAGTGAGTAGGAGGCGCTGGCGATGGCTGACACAATGTGCCTCTAGCAGCTCGCATAGTGTGTTACGTGTCCCTAAGTTAAGGAGACGGTGTGTGGAAGTATAGTTCGGGAGCGCATGGGCCAGCTTCGTCGCTTTGCGAATCATTGCGTCTATGCGAAGTTGTTGCGCTTGGGTCTACCGCTGAAATGGGAGATGTTATGTAAGGCGGCTGATCACGCATGCCTCCACCAAGCGCAGCAGGTTCTCTTCTCGAAGGCCCGAGCGCCTGTTGGAGACCCTCCGGATCATGCCCAGAATTTGCTCAATCTGTCTGGGCAGAAGGGAAACAGTGTAGTTTGACCTGCCATCCGCTTGGACGTGTAGGCCGAGGATACGAGCACGATTAACCTGTGGTATCGGTTAGCACAGTGATAGAGCACAGTAATAGAGGGAGTAGAGGAACGGCTCCGGGGGCGAATGATTAATGAGCTCCGACCTTTCCGGAGCACATCTTAAGCCGCATTTTCTCGCGTACTCGGAAACTGTATCGACTGCTTGCTGCAGACGGCCCTTGATGGCTCCGTCGGAACCCCGTGTCGACCAAATACTAATGTCGTCCGCATAAATAGCGTGGGAAACATCAGGGATCTGGTCGAGTAGCCGGGGGAGCCCTGCGAGCGCGATATTGAATAGAGTAGGGGAAAGAACTGAGCCATGGGGTGTCCCACGTCCTACAAGGCGAATCGTACCGGATCGATGCGGTCCCATTCCTACGGTGGCTGTGCGATCTCGAAGAAATGCGCGGATAGAGTTGTACATACGAATTCCACACTGTGAATGTGCAACATTGCGAAGGATGAGGTCATGTTCCACTTTATCGAATGCCCCTGTTAGGTGCTCTCGTTTGGGCGGACGACGCAACTCCTATGACTTCCTCTCGCAGTTGTAAAAGCACATCTTTGGCAGAATGAGCCCGATATCCGAATAGCGAGTTAGAAAAGAATAATTTTTCTTCGAGGAAGGGCTGCAGACGGGCCGCAAGAGTACATGCTCCATGAGCTCACCAATGCAGGATGTTAGGGAGATGGGTCGTAAGTTTTCAACCTTAACAGGCTTGCCCGGTTTAGGGATCAGCGTGATGTCGGCGTGTCGCCATGCTTGGGGAAGCATGCCCTTGCGCCAGCAATCATTGAAGATATGGTGAGGTGGTTAATATCCGCGTAACTGAGGTTGCGAAGGGTGGCGAATCGGATGTGGTCGGCACCCGGTGCCGTGTTGCGGCGTAGGTCTTGTAGAACCACCCGCACCTCGTCAGATGTGATATCTGCATCGAGCAATTCGTTCGCCTCGCCTACATAAGGATAGTCAGGGTAATGCGGCGGCGGGCCTGTGGGTATGAAATGCGTCTCTAGCTCTCTGAGGAGTGTCGAGACATCGTCCCTGCACTCGTTCATTAGGATGTGCAGCTGTTGAAATGTTTTTCCCTTTGTTGTGGTGAGATCGGTCAGTGAGCGAAGAATCGACCGCTTTTTTTTGCTGTGCTCAATGTGCCTTAGAGGCGATCGCAAAGTCCTCGCCAGTTATTCCTCGTAAGGAACTCTGCATACTCCTGAGATTCCCGTGTAATTTGATCTATACGTTTCCTAAGTTTGCGGTTGAGGCGTTGTCGTTTCCATCGTCGTGTCAACCCTCTGCGGGCGTTCCAAAGATGAAGTAAATGCGGGTCTATGTCTGGTGTCTCGGTTGTGGTGCGCAGTGTGCTCGTGGTGGCCTCTAGATCTTGTGCGAGAGAGTCAAGCCAGCGTTCGTACCCTTGGCGCTCAGGTGGGTACTGGTGACGTTCCCTGAATTTAGCCCAATCCGTTATACGCACATTTCGCTCGGGCCTGCGCGCACCCCGTAATGACAAGTTGGTCGCTACAATGAAGTGGTCACTACCAAGGTGCTCCTCTAAAGGCCCGTGCACAACGACTGGGCCAGTATTGCGCACGAAGGTAAGGTCAGGGCAGGTGTCACGAGATACGCTGTTGCCCATCCGAGTGGGGTGCTCTGGGTCGGTAAGCAGTGTGTATCTCATGTTACAGGTGGCATTCCATAAGCGGGTCCTTTTAGCCTGCGATTTAACGTAACCCCATGAAGTATGTCGAGCGTTAAATTCGCCGGCCACCACACAAACCCGTCCAAACCTACCAAATTCTGTTAGTGCGTTCGCGAACGGGGGGAACTGTATGCATTCAGTATAAACAGACTGTCGCTGCGTTTACCTTGCGTAATTATTTCCAATATTTGGTGCGGAATGTCAATGTTAGTGGTATGCATGCGACATGTAACATGTTTCGAAAGTAAGGCTCTCACAAGAGGAGAGACACCCGAGAGCGTGCTGTAGCCGGATAAAGAAGGGGTGGAATTGACTTCCTGTAAGAGGATGACATCGGGAGGGTTCGTGGATGTGGCGATATACTGCTGTAGGGAACCTCGTTTTCGGCGGAAGCCCCTGCAATTCCACTCCCACACCACTAGTTGCTCCGCGTTACGCGGCGCCATCATCATCGCGAGAGGAAGCAGTCGGTCGTGCGGGCGCCGGGTGCCCACATTTGAAGGTGGCGGCCGAGAGCCTTGGTCGGAAAGCGCGCTTTCGTTGTTATCGCTAACCTCAGGAACTTGCATACGTGCGGAAGTACACTCTATACATGATTTCACTTGCTCCGTAATCCCTATTTGAAGGGCCTCCATTTGGCGTTCTATCCAGTCCAGAGCCGCCTGCATACTAGTGCTCATGTCTGCCACCAGCGCGTCCATCTGTTTTTGCAGGCGCTCACAGCGCGCCTCCATGTCACGACGTAGGCGGGCTATTTCTATTAGAGGATCGGGATTCGGTAACCAATTGGTAATAGGGGAAGGGGCAGGGAGGGATTTACGGGGCGGAGCGATCTGTGGGGGACCATCCGCCCGACCTACCTCCCGAGGCGCCTCCATTGCTGTTTTCTTCTCCAGGGTCCGCTGCACCCCTGAAGGGACCAGGGTCACGTTGGCTGGGGCGTTGGTCTGCAGGGCCTTCTTGTAGGGTTGTTGGGAAGATGGGGAAGGAGGGCGCTTCTCTGGGAGGCGCACCGATGCCTCGCGGGATCGGGACCGAGACTTGAACTTGCGACGGGATCTCGAACGGGTCTCCGACCGGACTTTTCTGGTCTCCTTCGTTGGGGCGCACGATTTTCGGGTCTCCGCCGTATCGGTGGTAGTGGTCGGGTCGCTGGAGGGTTGGAGTTCACGCTGCTCTTTCTCGAGAGCTTTCCGCACCAAAGCTTTGTTCAGTGTCTGCCTAGCATGCCTCGGGCAGTTTGGATCCGCTGTAGGGTGGGTCCCGTCACAGGATCTGCAGTGTGGGATGCACGGATGTGACGGGGTGGGGCTGTCAGTTCCGCACGTCGCGCAAATGACCACGTGCGGCGTAGGACAATAATCATCCATTGGCCGAGCTTGTGACATATCTTGCAAAGCAGTTGGCGGGGTCGATGGGGGTAGCAGCGGAGTTCTGTACCATAGAAACGCACGTAGCGAGGCACTTGAAGTCCTTCAAATGTTACCAACGCAAGCTTGGTTTGACCCATCATTCGTGCTTGAAGTATTTGAGTTCCAGGAGCCACAAGCTCATCCACTAGCTTGGAAGACGGTGTACCGGGCAAAAGACCAGGAACAATTCCCTTGCATGAGTTGTCTGGGGCCGCAAAATATGTCGTGATGGGATAGACCCCCTGACCAAGGTTCAGCTCCCTCACCTTGTACAATGCGTCGGCTACGGGTGACTGGGGTGCGCTGATGATTGCCAAGTTCTGCTGAGGTCGAAGTCGGAATATAATATCCTGACGATCGTCGGTGGTCAAGCCGGCTGCACTCCATAGAGCACTGGCGAGTTCTGGGCGCGTCCACTTATCGAGACAAAGTCCTCCGTGAGGCCGCAGAATTATCTTTTCATCGTGCAAAGGAAGCTGAGGCAGGTTCTGATTCCGAATGCGCTTGCGTACGGTAGGCTGGGAGGCGCCCGGAATGCCCAAGATTTTCTCGGAGGGTTGCGTCTTAGCGCGCCTTTGACGGATGAGTCGCTTATGTATGACTGTCTTCCAACACCCGCCTGGGTCGTCGTCAGTTTTGTCGTCGTAAATGTTCGGGGCAGCAACTTCCTCCATCCTTTCCCCGGTCTGAGTGTCCACGTCTCGCTGTTGGGAGGGAAAATTGGCGACGATGGGATCGGCGGCCACTCCCGCGGTATCCACCTGGGGTGTCTTCCTTGTTGTGGAGGAACGCGCGGCGGCGTTCTCCGTCGCCGATTGCGTCTTCTGCTCGTTGGAAAATGATGTTGCGGTAGATATATGATCCATCGAAACAGAGCGGTGAATTGGCCGAAGGCCCTTTGCACGCCCGTTTAGAACATTGGCCCCGGAAGAGGTGGTCGCTTGGCGCTCTTGGTTCATGGTGTAGAAAACACGCCAAGGCAGCTATGGCCCCGGCAGGGGCAGCCGCGTTGGAACTGCTTCAGAGCTGTAGAGGAGCGAAGAGCGGCAACAAAGTCCAGGGAAGAAAAGGTGGTCGGTGGAAAACGGCGCGAAAGCCGCTTCCCATAGGACTCCCGGCGAAAGCGGCCCAGGCAAGGGCGGTCAAGGGCGGTCGGTGAAGGTCGCGTAGTCTCGGTGGTTGCAGAGCGCGCCGTGGATACGTCCGTTCACTTCGGCCGACCGATTGGAACTCCACCACTCGCGAAAAACACGTCTGATGGGAACAAACACCGATGTAACAGAAGAGACCCTGAGTGCACAATATTTGTCGTCTAGAATGCAACTTATGCGGATGCACACGGCGCCTTTGACAACAGGGCGTCGAACGCCGCGCGCATCTTTTTACGACAACAGTCATCTGCTAGCTGCCTGCGCTTGCCAAACAAAAAAAATCTTCTGATAGCTCCGAGTGTCCGTGCACAGTCTACGACTTCAAGTCCGTGAAATACGAACATGATTCTACCAGCTCTCGGACCGGCGGGTGGAGCTTCCGAAGCTGTTAACGAAAATCGAAGGCCGGACAGCAGTTCGGGACTGATAGTTGGGGAGTCTCACTGCCAACTCTCTGAGCAATGCGAAAGACGTACGCGAAAGCAACGCATATTGTGCGATAAATCTGTGACTGTGATGGTGTTATTCGTGCTATGCCCTCCACGCCGCGCGTTATTAATCTCAAATTTACTTGGATGAGATGCATTTATTCTTTTTTTGCTAATAGCTCGGTTGTATGCCGATGCTTGACGCATAGTTAGGTGTTAATGAATCATATCATTGTGCTGACGGAGTTGAATCAATTATATTCAATAAGTGCAAAGAGCGACATTTGGATACGATATCCGGCGCGATACGACTGTATACTTACCGAGTTTATATGCACGATCTTTTTAGCTTCATAAAAGCTGCGTTTAAACGGTGCCCACAGCATGGCTTCTATCATCAAGCAAATGTCTGCAAAAGGTTGCCTATAACTAATTATTGAGTAAAAATTATTGATAAAGTCGCTGAAGGGTAATGCTGCTGAGATGTTGCTTCAGGGCTCGTATGTGAAACTATGGGCATGCCTGAAGGCTGCTCCTTTCGAGGGCCACAAAACATAGACCAGGCTAGTGAGAGCAGGTCTGGGCCGTCCAGCTAGCCGAAACAGCCACTGAGATCCATGGGATCTCGGCCGTCTGCTGGGCGGAGGGAGGCTGCGTCCGCCGTCGTGATTGCGGGCATCACTAAAAGTTGACTCTCTCTCTCTCTTTCCACATGTCGCGCGAAAGAAATAAAATATTCAACCCAGCGGTTTCTGCCGTTCTTGTCGCTTGGAGATCGCTCAGGCGGCCGTACAGAACAAAAGGGTACTCTGCAAGTCAGTGGTCTCACGCGTATCTACGTATATAGACCCGTATATTCTGAAGGTGTGCAGTTTCTTTTCCCACGCGTTTGTTAATTGTGGCTAAAATTGAAAGGCCCATACACTCAACAATGATGACGCAGCATCGCCCGTGTCTTGTCCGAAGCAATGGTGAAGGCCAGGAACACAGAAAAATCAATATATCGTGAGAAGCTACAAACCTTAAGAGTACATCTGCATATTTGTTTGGAACTCCAAAGCTTAGAATCTGCCATTCCGCTGTAAAGACACCGGTAACTTACGCAGCAAAATCATTGCGCAATTGCCAGGTATTTCATAACATTTCATGCGATGACAAAGGCGTAAGACGGCGTCTTTTTGGTTTTCTTTCAGAAAGCAGCATTTTTACAATGCACGGACTTGTGCCTAAATGGTTAGCTGCTACGAAGTTTCTTACTTCTGTTTACTTATTTTCAGGCATGGACTTTTTGAGCTACTAAATAATGGAATGAGAAAAGTTGGCCATGAGTTAGAGCTGATTTTTCATAGTTGCTTTATTAATTTAACAGTACTGTGAGCATTCGTCCCGGCCAAACCGGAAGTGTATTGTAAAACTGCACGTCACCATGGGAATAAAAGGCAAAAAAGATAAATTTGAAAAAGAAAACAACCATTCTCTCCCGTGAATCAATAACGAATAACAAAAGTTGTTCACAACAATTACAATATTTGTCGTATGGCATTGTTGTAGTTACGGGGGTTGAATAAAACGCCACTCGTAATATATACACCTCAGATCACAAATTAGAATACATATCATGAGAGGTCAACAAAAAAGACACCAAGGACCACATAGCAGAAATTAATTGTATTTATTAAATAAATTAAAGAAATGATAAATATAATGACAATAAAAGTGGATGAAAAAACAACTTGCCGCAGGTGTTGAACGATCCAAAGTCTATGCATTACGTGTGCGATATTTTAACCAAGTCAGCTACCGTGGCGCCGTTTCCCCGTCCACTTTCTTGGGTATTTATGTGTCAATACTAGAACTAACCTTGGGAGTGTTAGCCAGTGCCACCATTCACAAAACTTGGCGGCGGATGTGGAACATCCTTTCAGCCGCTGGCGTCACCAGTACGTGATCCTTCTGGGTGAAGGCAGGTGGTCAATAAACCTACACATGCTACCCGAAGGCATCAATGTTGCCGGATTCAAGACCCTCCTTATGTAGGAACAAGAAGAATGTGGGTTAGCTGAATGGCCCGAGTTTTGTTTATCATATTACGAGAAGCTAACAAAGCAGCATACAATTCCACCTGTACTAGTGAGCAAGCATTCAAGCAATGCATTACCTTTTCAACTGCGCGTTCAAACACTCTTGCGCGCAAGCAAAATACGAGTCCAATTTTGCAACAAAACAATTGAAAGAATCGGATTCCACTATTTCCTTGGGTATTGCGTTTCAGATTTCCATTGCCCACGGAAAATATGAATACCGGAACGTGTTGCAATTGGTGAGATAATGCCTGATGTCTTTTTGATAAGAGGTCCTTATGCAGTGTCGTTGAGGTAGTTGCACGTAATATCGCATATTTATGTTTATATTGTCCTGATATGCACAAAGCGAAACTCTATGACAGCCACACGACGCCGACAAGCAAGAGTAAACAGTGATGCTTGGTTTGTAACACCACATACACTCTCCTGTCGCGAATACTTAAGTAGAGTATATTTTTTGTTATTTACTCATACTGTCGATCCCATCCGAGGTCATAAAAGCTAATATTATTATCATAACGATATAAATCG
Organism: Dermacentor variabilis; assembly: GCF_050947875.1. Classification (NCBI taxonomy): domain Eukaryota; kingdom Metazoa; phylum Arthropoda; class Arachnida; order Ixodida; family Ixodidae; genus Dermacentor; species Dermacentor variabilis. Next base: position 62,800,848 of record NC_134574.1, read on the forward strand.
CAAAGCTTAGAGAATACTTACGGTATATAAGTTGCAACAAAGGATTGAAATCACTGTTTTGGATAATTAATAATTTCTGTTCTAGTTTTTTTTTTGTGGTACGGCCTCTACACTACGGTACCATTATCAAGAAACGGCCTTACTAAAGAAATATTTATGTGCTGTTAGTTTGACATAGGATGGTGTTGCAGTTAATTTTCCCCTTAAGAGAACGAGCGTACGTAAGGCCTTCGTACATGTGTTATCAATATGAGCATTCCATTTCAACGCACTTCTAAAGGATACGCCTAAATATTTTACCGTGTCAATTTGTGTGAAATCGTTATCCAATTATCTAGGGTTTACCCTAATCATCACTTTCATTACTTATGGTGACAAATATTAATTTCTTAAGATTAATTTCCGTTCGCCACATGTCACACCAATAATCAATATTGTTTATTCTAGTATTTACTCTAAGCTGAACATCGATTGCTCGTATGTTGTATCTTGATGCACTTGCATCCATTTTATTAGGCACCTTCATATTAAATGTATTCCATTCCAAATAGGCTGTCTGCCTTTCATGTAAGTTTGTTTATTCATACGTGATGATTTTATGTTTATATTGTCCTGATATGCACAAAGGGAAACTCTATGACAGCCACACGACGCCGACAAGCAAGAGTAAACAGTGATGCTTGGTTTGTAACACCACATACACTCTCCTGTCGAGAATACTTAAGTAGAGTATATTTTTTGTTATTTACTAATACTTTCGATCCCATCCGAGGTCATAAAAGCTAATATTATTATCATAACGATATAAATCGCAAAGCTTAGAGAATACTTACGGTATATAAGTTGCAACAAAGGATTGAAATCACTGTTTTGGATAATTAATAATTTCTGTTCTAGTTTTTTTTTGTGGTACGGCCTCTACACTATGGTACCATTATCAAGAAACGGCGTTACTAAAGAAATATTTATGTGCTGTTAGTTTGACATAGGATGGTGTTGCAGTTAATTTTCCCCTTAAGAGAACGAGCGTACGTAAGGCCTTCGTACATGTGTTATCAATATGAGCATTCCATTTCAACGCACTTCTAAAGGATACGCCTAAATATTTTACCGTGTCAATTTGTGTGAAATCGTTATCCAATTATCTAGGGTTTACCCTAACCATCACTTTCATTACTTATGGTGACAAATATTAATTTCTTGAGATTAATTTCCGTTCGCCACATGTCACACCAATAATCAATATTGTTTATTCTAGTATTTACTCTAAGCTGAACATCGATTGCTCGTATGTTGTATCTTGATGCACTTGCATCCATTTTATTAGGCACCTTCATATTAAATGTATTCCATTCCAAATAGGCTGTCTGCCTTTCATGTAAGTTTGTTTATTCATACGTGATGATTTTATGTTTATATTGTCCTGATATGCACAAAGGGAAACTCTATGACAGCCACACGACGCCGACAAGCAAGAGTAAACAGTGATGCTTGGTTTGTAACACCACATACACTCTCCTGTCGAGAATACTTAAGTAGAGTATATTTTTTGTTATTTACTAATACTTTCGATCCCATCCGAGGTCATAAAAGCTAATATTATTATCATAACGATATAAATCGCAAAGCTTAGAGAATACTTACGGTATATAAATTGCAACAAAGGATTGAAATCACTGTTTTGGATAATTAATAATTTCTGTTCTAGTTTTTTTTTTGTGTTGCGGCCTCTACACTATGGTACCATTATCGAGAAACGGCCTTACTAAAGAAATATTTATGTGCTGTTAGTTTGACATAAGATGGTGTTGCAGTTAATTTTCACCTTAAGAGAACGAGCGTACGTAAGGCCTTCGTACATGTGTTATCAATATGAGCATTCCATTTCAACGCACTTCTAAAGGATACGCCTAAATATTTTACCGTGTCAATTTGTGTGAAATCGTTATCCAATTATCTAGGGTTTACCCTAACCATCACTTTCATTACTTATGGTGACAAATATTAATTTCTTAAGATTAATTTCCGTTCGCCACATGTCACACCAATAATCAATATTGTTTATTCTAGTATTTACTCTAAGCTGAACATCGATTGCTCGTATGTTGTATCTTGATGCACTTGCATCCATTTTATTAGGCACCTTCATATTAAGTGTATTCCATTCCAAATAGGCTGTCTGCCTTTCATGTAAGTTTGTTTATTCATACATGATGATTTTCCTAATTCTATGGCTCACATTGCTGTCAGAAATTTCGCTCTATTTGATTTTGCTCTGTTATTTTATTTTTGTTTCTTGGTAATACACACTTTCATTGGCTACAAAAAGGGGGCTTGCAGTTATATCTATGGCTCGCATCCTAGATGCTTTTATTGCTGTTGCTGGAAGATCTTTCTTCCCTCATTATTTACATTCATTATCTTCCGTTATGGCCTCTGTGCAGTTTGCCACTGCGCAATGACGCATCCCCGCGTGGAGACCTTTCCGCGTATTACCTTTCGCGCGTGTTTCACGCACTGTGTCCTTTTCCCGTTCCATATGTCATGACACAGCCCGGTGACGCTGCCAGCGTACCACAGTAGGCATAACTTTAGCATAGCTGAAATAACCTGTCCCTCACGTCGAATAAACTGCTTTCGTGCGTCAAGTTCGATAGGTGTAATGGGCTATCGTGACTGTCTGCTCGTTTCACTTGTTCCTATATATTTCAATGTCCGCTCACGTTCTTCTAGTTCCGCGCTTAAGTCCAGCCGTTACAAAGTCACGTCACTCAAAGAACTTATCCCACAATGAAGCTTTCTTGCCTTTTCGCCATCTGAAAGAAAAGCTGAGATCAGAACAGCTCTTCCACCTTGTGTCGCTCCTCGCATTGCTCATGCTTCGCCTTACTCTGCATTTGGGGAAATATTCATTATCAACGCAGCTGCGGTTCCCATAAGGACCAGAATTGTGTCGATTCAACGGCGGTCAGCATCTTCAACATAAAAAATAAGAAGGATTCAATGGAGGACCAAACATTCTGGGTGTTATCGTTAACTGTAATTAGATATCGACAAATGGAGATAGTGTTACCAAGCCCCACGCAATCTATAGTCCCAAGGATTGCCACGGAGGGATAAAAATCAACAACGGCGTTTTCCAGCACCAAGTGCATAAGTGGGCCCCCAAAATTTGGTCGTATATCTTTATTCGTATTTTTTTTTCTGAAAGCGGCGCTCAATTCAGCTAAATATTTGGTGTATAAATGTGTGTATAATAACGAACAAAGTTAACGTGTAATTTTTTTACAATGTTTTGAGACCTCACTAATGTGTGTTTAGCAGCAGCCCACTGGTATTGACGAGTTCATACCCAAATAAAAGTGTACGGCAGTAATATTTGCGAACGGGGTCGTCGTTTCCTTTGTGCAGGATCCCAGAAATTCCTTTTAATAACATGACAATATTATCCCAGCCAGATTATGCGCCCAAGATTCGATAGCCGCCAGCAAGCGGACGTATTTAAAGAAGCAAATTTATCAGCTGCATGCGGTATTTCTCAGGGACAGCGGATGCGCGTCTTCCTGCGTTAGTGATATGCTACTAGTATATGTTAGTTATAGGCCGCATAATGACGTGTTGCTCGAAAAAGGTGTGCTACCTAGCGCGAAAATTTCTCATTGAAACAAAGCAAGATCTGCTTGTAGAGTACCCACAAAAGCCAATTAACCTTGGAACCTCTGGATGGGTGCATCGGTGAGTAAAAAAGCAGTGCTTCGCGTTTTCAACTTTGAATTTCTTTCTTAAATTTGACATTCATTGACCTTCTGTAACAAGCAATATATCGATAATACGGGGCCATCAATGAACGTCAGATTAAACGGACAGCGCGCGGACACAGCTAAAGAACTTCAAAAAGGCATCCCCGAACATTTCAACGAAGCAGGTGATAACTTTAATGAACTTAAACTCTACATCTTGCAGTCGAGGTTACGCTTTGAACGAGGCAGCAATACAAATAATCATTGCGCATTGACGATTTCCTTAAGCGTAAATCGTGGGTGCGCAATGATTCTCTGTATTGCTGCCTCGTTCAGAGCCTCTCAACTCGAGCGTATGTCTCTGACAGCCTAGGTCCGGTACATCCTGCAGAAAGTCGGCTTCACTTACCACGTCCAACACGGTCATCAACAGGTCATTCCACCTGACCTCAGCGACACGCTGATTGTCGCCCCTTCCCCTCGAAACATGCACCCCGAATATAATCGGGGCCGACACCAGGCCCGTGCCAAGGCACTGCTGTGCTCTTTGGGTGGAAAGGGAACTACGCGCTTCGTAGACGCGGCAGAATACACACGAGAACACCGGTTCACTGCGGTAGTCGTAGACGTTAACTCGCGGATTACGCACGCGTGTAGAGTCGCAACAGAATACCCTGAAACAGCGGAAGAGGTAGCGATTGCGCTTGCGCTCACCCACCCACTCTGCGAGGTAGTTTTTAGCGACTCACAATCCGCAGTTCGCAACTATGCGCGGGGACACATTTCCACCGAAGCTCTCCAGATTCTAAGGAAAGCTGGTCGACAGCACTTCGACAGCTCCGCAATCATGTGGTTTTCAGCGCACGTCGCCACTCCCAACAATGAGGGCCCCCCTAAATTGAACGAGGTAGCACACCACTCTGCGCGAGGACTGACCCACCGCGTAGAATCGGAGACCGCCTCTTCGAGTTCGGAACTTCTGGTTCAAACCGCGCGAGAACGCTTGGTGAGGTACCATGACATCACCAAGCACTACCAGCTAAGGAGACGGTTACTGCCAAACCTCATCCCAAACAGAAACGTCACCAGGCAGTCGTCTGGCGACAACTGCATACACCAACGTTCCCTAGTCCGCTGCAATTGCGGCACATTTTCCCCGCGTAATACCCGAGTGCTCCTTGCAAATTAGGTCAAGAAACTAGAGCGACGCTCTCACACATGTTGTAGGAGTCTCATGTTACATCAGCTACAATGGCCGTAGCTCCGGAGGCTCTTGCGTCGAAGCGGGCCACCGCTCTGCGCAGCTCCAACCAGAAGACACAAGGGATGGCTGTCCAGCAAGCCCGATAGGCGGCGACGATGCAAGGCCTCGAAGTCCCCTCATGGGAGACCTGAGCCCGGGTCGTCAAACGTTGCTGGATTAAAAAAAAATTGTTTCCACCCATACAGAGAACCATACCTTGCCTCTAACTTCACCACATTGCAACCAATAGGCATAAACGTTTCAAAGGGAACTTTAGAATCTTTTCACTATGCTAAACTTCAAGCTATAGGCAACACCAAGCTTGGTTGCATAGTGGTTTTTTCCCTCCCTTTCTATACTTCTTTTTTATTTGTTCGTATATTTATTCTATTTCAGTACATTTTTATCTTTTTCATGAGCACCTTTTCCTGCCATTTCATATATTATCTCTTTCAGAGACACGATAGCCCACGTTCACCTGCGAAGCAGTTATTACAGGAGTGCTGTGCACACAGCCGTTGACATGAAGGCTGACACACGGCATTGTCACAGGCCCTTTCCACAGCACCCCTTTATTCTCCTTCGGTCATTGCCGCACGCACCCGCATTACCCCGTCTCTTCCCTGTAGAAGAGCCCTACCTATATATATTGTGCCGAGGAACGCATATATCACCTTGAAAAAGACAAGTCCGCTTGTGGAAACCTTGGCTCCGGCGTTTACCTTGTTCTCGTTTTGCTCATCGTCCTGAATTTCCACCTCCCGCCTTCCCGGTGTTCTCTCTGGAACGTAGCCACAGTGTCATCTTGAAAGGCTGTTCTTACCAGCTCCTTCATCTTGGCTGTCACGAAGGTTCACAAATAAGTTAATGCAGTATTTCGCAACATTCAGCCTTTCACTGTGGTTTACTATGATATTGCATCGCGAAAAGCCCACAGTAGTGACAACAAGCACATCCGCACAACAGCAGACGAAGCTGAAGGCCATGCCGCCTGCAAGATCAAAATACCACGGAACTTTCTATCTCAATAAGCAGTGTGATAAATTCGCGCCTTGTAGTTATACATTGAGTTGGTAAAATAAAACCGGCTGATTCACTCATACAGTTCGCGTCGCGCAACACAGGCAGATAGCAGGGAAGAAGTTTTGGCGTGTTGGTGGGATACATTGAGACTAGGATACATAGCGCAAAAATTTTGACACAGGGACAAGCAGAACACAGGACGAGCGCTGACTTTCAACAATTGATTTATTGCAGCTGGTGGGTACATATATACTCACTGGGACGCCACTGCAATAGAACACACTGAAGGGAAGGAAGAAAGAGACAGTCGTGTGACTATTATGCCCAAAAATTCAAGCTCTTTCCTTGATAAAAATATAGACGGCGTGCTAACGCACTCGTCACCTGCTCTGGCTATCTCGGCTGCTTCCACAATTTCCCTCGTAATCTTATTCCTGTGGCGATAGACAACAACAGTTTGTTTTAATTTTTCAAAGCTGAGCACGTGTGTTGGGTATATGAGCGCAGAGCTAATAAGCCGCCCTTGAGGTACAGTTCTGCACACTACACACTCATAAAAAGAAGTATCGTACGTTCTTTCCTGCCATGCGCTCTATCTAAGTCATGTGCTCACTTGCTAGATGAAGGCCTTAGTAAGCAAGTGGCTCGTCTGGAAGCAGCGAACTATCCGAGAGATATCATTATCTCGGTTGCTGAAGGCCTGCATCGTCAAAGGAAACTAACTTCACGCATGAGCGATGAGCAGAGAGCGGATGACGAAAGAGAAAGGAAAGAAGAAAGGGACAAACGAAAAGTGGCGGTAATTCCCTACTTTCATAAGGTTTCCCATAAGGTTGGGCAACGTTCTGGTGTAAACGTTGTGTTTACAGCACCTAACAAACTCTTGAGGTTGAGTGTGATGATTTGTCCCATGAGGAAACGAAAGCCTAGTTGCGCTACCGCGCACAAAGATCCTTTTGTTACATGCACTCTCAATGTTGTGTATAAGATCCCACTCTCGTTTGGGAAGTACTACGTGGGCCAGACGGGCAGATGTTTAAACGTGCGTCTGGCGGAACATAGTAACAAAGTGGAGAGCATCGCAATAGATGGGCATCTGGCTGGCCATCTATTGCGATGCTCTCCACTTTGTTACTACTTTGTTACTTTTTCCTTATCCCTTAACGTTACACCCATCATTATTCTTTCCATAGCTCGTTGCGACATCCTCAAATTGAGTAGAACCTGTTTCGCAAGCCTCCAGGTTGCTGCCCCGTACGGGAGTACTGGTAGGACAGCTGTTATACACTTTTCTCTTGAGGGATAGTGGCAATCAGCTGTTCATGATATGAGAATGCCCGCAAACGCACCCCAGCCCATTCTTATTATTCTGATTATTTCAACCTCATAATCCGGATCCGCGTCACTACCTGACCTAAGTAGATGTATTCCCTTACCACTTCCAGTGTTTCGCTACCTATCGTAAACTGCTGGTGTCTTCCGACAATTTCAAACATTACTTAAGCTTTCTGCAGATTAATTTTTAGACCAGCCCTTCTACTTTGCCTTTCCAGGACAGTGACTATGCATTGCAATTTGTCCCCTGAGGTGCTAAGCAAGGCAATGTCATCAGCGAATCGGAACTTACTAAGGTATTCTCCATTAACTCTTATGCCCAATTCTTCCCAATCCAGGTCTCTCAATACCTCCTGTAAACATGCTGGGAATATCATTGGAGAGATCGTATCTCCCTGCCTGACGCCTTTCTTTATTGGGATTTTGTTGCTTTCTTTATGATGGACAATGGTGGGTGTGGATATGCTATAGATTTCTTTCAGTATTTTTAGATACTTCTCGTCCACACCCTGATTCTGTAATGCCTACATTATTCCTGAGGTTTCAACTGAATCTAACGCTTTCTCGTAATCAGTGAAAGCTATACATAAGGGTTGATTATATTCCGCACATTTCTCTATCCTGCCTGGTCCATTGGTTGAAAGAAGTCTAAGGTGTTCCTGATCCTATTTGCGATTACCTTAGCAAATACATTGTAGGCAATGGACACTAAGCTGATGGGTCTATAATATTTCAATTATTTGGCGTCCCCTTTCTTATGGATTAGGATTATGTTGTTGTTCTTCCAAGATTCCGGTACGCTCGAGGTCATGAGGCATCGCGTATACAGGGTGGTGAGTTTTCTAGGACAATCTGCCCACCATCCTTCAACAAATCTGCTGTTTCCTGGACCTCCCCTGCTGCCCTCCCTCTTTGCATAGCTGTCGAGGTTTTCTTTACTTCTTCCGGAGTTACTTGTGGGATGTCAAATTCCTCTAGACTTCTCTCTTCCATTATCGTCGTGGGTTCCACTGGTACTGTATAAATCTCTATAGAACTCTTCAGCCCCTTGGACTACCTCATCCATATTAGCAATGATATTGCAGGCTTTGTCTCTTAACGCATACATCTGATACTTGCCTATTCTTACTTTCTTCTTCACTGCTTTTAGGCTACCTCCGTTTCTGAGAGCATGTTCAATTCTATCGACATTATACCTCATTATGTCAGCAGTCTTACGCTCGTTCATTACCTTGGAAAGTTCTGCCACTTCAATTCTAGCTATAGGGATGGAGGCTTTCATACGCTGGCGTCACCGACAGCTATTGCACACTCCTCAATGACGCCCATACGATTGTCGTTCATTGCCAACACTAAAATCCTCTTCCTGAATTAAAGCCGAATATCTGTTCTGTGCATTGATCCGGAATTCCTGTATTTTTCCTCTTACCGCTGACTGATTGATCGGCTTCATATGTACCAGTTTGTTCCGTTCCCTCCTCAAGTCCAGGTTATTCGAGTTCTTACCATCCTATAGTTCATGCAGCGCACCTTGCCTGAGCACGTCCATATCTTCTATGATGCCAGGGTCAGTGTAGAGTATGAAGTCTATTTCATTTCTATCTCGCGATTCGGGCTCCTCCTCGTCCGCTTTCGGCTATGCCGCTTGCGGAAGAAGGTATTCATTATCCGCTTAATATTCCCTTCTGCAAGCTCTACTAATAACTATCCTCTGATATTCCTAGAACCTATGCCATATTCCCCACTGACTTGTCTCCAGCCTGCTTCTTGCCTACCCTGGCATTGAAGTTGCCTATCAGTATAGTGTATTTTATTTTGACTTTACACATCGCCGATGCGACGTCTTCATGTAAGCTTTCGAGTTCCTGGTCCTTAAGACGGGATGTGGGTACGTAGGCCAGTACAACCTTCAATTTTTACCTCTTATTAAGTTGCACAACAAGACCTGCGACCCTCTCGTAAATGCTATAGAATTCCTGTATATTACGAGATATATTCTTATTAATCAGGAATCCGACTCCTAGTTCTCGTCTCCCCACTAAAGAGCGGGCACGCCCTGTGCTACCGGTGTAGCACAGGACGTGCCCGCTTTTTAGCAGTGTACATGCTTCTTTTGTGCTCCCAATCTCACTGAGCCCTATTATATCCCATTTGCTGCCCGCTAATTCCTCCAATTCCACTCCCAGAGTCGCCTCACTGGATAACGTTCCAGCGTTAAACGTTGCCAGGTTCAGATTCCAATGGCGGCCTATCCGGACCCAGGTTGATAGCGGTCCCAGGTGCCGATAAGCTTGATAACGACCGATAAAGTTTGATAAGGGGCGGCTCGTGTCTTATAACGCTCATAACAACCGATAGAGGTTGATGCCTTTCAGAATTTGATGACTCTATTGACACCGGGGCGCTTGGAGGTCAGAATATATCACAATCTCTCATGTCCTTGGGCACTACAATGGAGTTTTAGCATAATTTTCTATTTCTTCTTAGAACACTAAAATGCAATCTGCATAAATTATATAGCGATAGATTGCGTGCAATGTTCAGAAATATTCAAACTTGTTTTCTAAGCTTCCACTGTTTATAATATTGTGGCAAACATTTCTTTTACTTTATTCAATTGAATCCAAAACACATTTTTTATGCAAAATTAGAAGGATGAAATATCAAAGTAAATAGGTTGTGTGGTAACTTGTAGCAAATTTGGTTATGTACATGTTAGCAAATGAATCTTCATTCCTTCGGTTAACTATATTCGGCCGTAAGTTGTTTCAATAAGAAATAAATAAAGACACTAAATACTAATCAACTTTAGGTACTTCTTTACAATGAGTACTGCATGATATTTTGTAGCACTCATTTAGGACTGATGTGAGCCTCATTACACAAGGGCATACTTTCCACATTTCCGGGGGGGGGGGCACAGACAAAGAACCAGACAAGATATTGGTAGCTGATATTACATTTCAAGATGGCAGAATAAACTCAATGTATGCACAAATTCCACGCTATGTAATAACAAAGAAAATGAATATCTCAGGCTTTACTTCTTTTTTAAAGTTCTTCCATCCCAAGATTGCACATCCAGATGACTGTATACGGCGATGCCGTCAATATTCAACTTTTCTCTACGTAATTTCTTGTATGTCAGTCAGCGATAATTGGATGAGTCTCTGTGTGGCAATGCATTTGGACGCCTGCGGGAGCGCTGTGAGTCAGAAAAGTTGCCTTAAGCGTATATGTTTTCGTATTATTCTAAGAGACATTATTTAGTGCCGTTACAACTGAAAGACGCTGTTGAAGGTGTCATCTATGGGCCCTCATAATTTGGCTATCCTCTTGGTGCTCTTGCTTCAAAGAGCCAACTCAAGTACCAAGAACTCACCGACGAAAAACATCCAAGGGTATGATTTGCATAAGGTAATATCTTATACGGCAGATCTTGAGGTAGCCCAGTTCTGCTTACCACTATGTTAGAACATTTTCACGTTATAGCATTGGTTAGAAGCCAATGCAGATGCAATGAGATTTTGCAGGTACTTGGTTAGCGTTCCACATTTTAGCCAATTTATCACGCAGCGAAAGTCATGAACAAGGTGGTTAGAAATGTACACCTATAAATCACCAAAGGGTTCGCCTATTCTCGGCACTTCCTAAAATTTAGAATAGTTTGAACGTTTTTAGCGTGATAAGTATTTTCGCATGTGCACAGTGTAGGCAGACACAAATATTGTACTTTCATAGTCCCTCGAGTATTTTACAGCCACTCAGCACGAAATTATAGCACATACTGTGGAAACATCTTCAACAGAGTCTAATAAGAAAGAAAATGTTGGCGCATCCGACTTGTCGATATTATTTTATGCGCTATTGAGATTATAAATACTTTTTATCATTGCTGTGTAACTGTTCATATCTTTTATATGTTATGGTTCCTGTTATCAATATTTTAACGCATACATTGTCACGAGACACAAGCGTAGTAATGGTATGTACAAGTGCCGAGTGTTTATTAATTAGCTTGAGGAGGCACGTCAATTGGACGGGCTCGTCTCTTGCGCTCCCCCCTTTTCATTGAAGCGTGGCGCTTACGCAGTGGCACGAAATGAGTGACCAAAGCTGGCGGGTTTTCCCTGGCTCGAATGACGCTAAGGTACCGGACAGCAGCAAAACTGTGAATCAGAAATTTAACGCTTGATTAGGGAACTTCTGCCGAGCAGGATATGCGACACTGAAAGCACAACGAAAGCTGGACAACGAAGCAGTCATCGATATCGAAATCTCATCTATGGGTGCAACGCATTTGCTATTTATACGTGACTAATTGTATGTTCCACAGTAATCGCTAGTGCTTGCGTAAGCTCCAGAATATACAAGAGCTTTCGTGACTGAGTAGTGAACAGAACTTGAGTGTTTTAATATAGCTGTTCTAGGAACATGTAACAATCGTCACTAAAAAGTAAACGTAGTTTAGGCGTAAGAGAGCACTGAAAGGAGCTGTTTATACATAAGCCTGCAAAAATCTAGATTGCTTCGCGAGTAGCTTTTAAGCTACATAGTGCTTGTGTAATAGAGAAGTAGGTCCGTACGCCAGGCTTCCGAGCTAATTTCTGAAATTTATTTAAGCAACTGGAACACATTGTGAACGTGCGCCCGTAGGCAGCATTGTTCCATGATGTCTGCTTAGTCGAAAGAAAAATTATGGAAGCCGGGGCTATCGAACACCACTTCGAGCTTTTCTTGCATAAACTTGTTTTTTCCGTCGCTGAATGCAGTAAACTCTCAGTTGTACGAACGTCGATTTAATTAATATTTTATAACAACAAACTTTTACAAAATCCCCCTGCGAATTTTCTATGTATGCTATGCAAAAATATTTTACCTAAAGCAATTTTTGAATAGCGAATATTTTAGTTAAATCAACCCGATAAGTGAAGCCGGGTTCACTTTTGAAATGAGATCAAGGAACGCTTGCGCTCCGCAGCGCTGGCGTAGTCAGTGCTCGCCGGCCCCAAGTCGCCCCTCCAGTGGCGTAATGGCAACACCGGCTAAGATTCGAAACTGCTGGCACAAATCCTGCTTTTCCCCTTGTGCTGTGAAAGCGAGCAAGAGGAACAGCGAAATGAAGTGATTCAACCCGGTATGTGGTCAGATGGCTGTCACCAGTTGGATGTTGACAGCAACACTTTGTTTGAATGCTATGTGCAGTGTGACAGTGAGCTCGTTACGTGTGCTGAAGTATTAGATCTGCAAATTGTTTCCAGAGTTCATCCCAAAGAAGAAGTTGCCGACGAGGAACATGCAATGGTAGAGGCAGATTCAAACCTTTTAACTGTAGACGAGGTTGTAGGATGCCTTGGAAAGTTGCGAGGCTTCATGTGTCACCAAGAAGTTGAGACAGAGGAAGTGCGCAAATACATAGACTCTCTGGATGCAGAAAATAAGCGCTCAACGGTCCAAGTGTAAGGGGCGTATACTTGTTCTGCTAGCGCCGCTGTAAGACTGTCCTGGTATAGAGGGCAGATACGCCGCTGCCCTATGTAGATTTAAATGTGACCAGACACCCGCAGTGTGATCAAAACAACGCCGCCAGGTCGACGTACCGTTGCGTTCCGCTCATTTGGCTTTGCCGTAACAAGGGCAGAGTTTGGCATTTGGTATTGGCATGACTGGACCGGTGATGGTTACGGAAGAGATGGGTCATGCGGCGGACGAGAAATCGGAGACCATTGTGGCTATTAACCAGGGTGCATATTTTTCGTCAGTCTTTATATTTTCGCAATCCATTGTGGTTTTTTTTTATATCAGTGTAGGCTATCAATGAATGCTTGTCTCTAAACTACCGCATGAATTTACTACAACAGTTTAGTTCCGTGCCACAAGCGTCGGATTATGGTTTGCTGATTATGGGGGATGTGCTTTATGCTGCGAATACCGTAGTATTCGTTGTATCAATAGACGTCCTAAATAGCACAGTCATTATGTCTTATCGCGAAAAAATATCACGCCATCTTTATGTTATTTGTATGCTCGCGTAGAGAATGCAACTACACGTGTTTTAATGGCCCGCAATCATTCTTCACATTGAAAACGCTGGCCACCCACAAATTCACTCGCAAACAGGTGTTCTTCTGTGCCAATTTTAAATGAAAGAAATCATGAATGTGAACTGGAAGTGTGGCGTATGGGTGTGGTGCGATGCATTCACGATCTGTGGGCTACGCGGGCAAGGAACTCGCATGTGTGCTTATGCGCAATGGCCCTACCAAAGCGTCCGCCTCCGAGTTATGCTGCTTGCCGGAGACTCCGCTAATCGACTCAGGCTTAGCGCTTTAACTCTACCGACAATGCTCGCTCCGCATTGAACATCGCGTTGCATTGATTTCTGTGCTATGCAGCCCTGTTTGCACTCCATACCGAGAGAGTTGCATATGTAAAGCACGACTAACTAGTATGACCAAGGCGGTTAATTTACACACAGGCAGGCGCGACATAGTTGTCGAGAAATGAATAAAGTAGTTGGTTCACGTTAACATTGTGAACTGGCTCGTTCCAGAGAGCGACGCGAATGACAGACGCGAAGGCATGGCACTTTGTCCGGTAAATTGGTGCATTTGTCTCTGTTATTTGAGCTATGCATTCAAAGTCTCACATTCTCTATGCAGACTTGACGTGGATAATGTGCAACGATCCGTTTGTACTCGTAGCTCGGTTGCGACGCCCACGTTTGCGAAATATTTATGTGAAAATAAATCACATCATGTTTTCTGGGGGTGTTCAATCAGCGGCTTCAATTGTGGTGGACAATTAGCTTAAAGCGCGCTAGCCTGATACCATTATTTACGGTGATTTCCTTGCGCCCCCGCTTTAACTTCATAAAACCTGTATTTAAGAGGAAGCTTTAGCTCGGGCCCAACTCCGACACGGCCTATTCAAATACATGTAAAACGCAAAAACGTTTTTATGGGAGAACCTCTGGACCGATTTTGATGAAATTTGCTGCATCTGAAAGAGAAAGTTAAATTCTAGTGACTGTTGGAAGCGGAATTTCGATTTAGGGCTTGAATTTTTTTAAAACAATTTTCAAATATTTGACCGTTTGACAAAAATAGAAGCACCAAGTTTACAAATTCATAGCTCTGCATCAAGAACTGATATCGCAGTTCTGTAAACGGCATCCATTAGATCATTCAAAGCGGACAAATTCACTATGTCATTTTACATCTTACGTGAATTTGTTACGTTGGTTACAACGGTTTTGCAAAAGTTGTATTTCACATTGTTAATCTTTTTATATTCATGTGTAACATATCAATTTTGTCCGCTTTAGATGTATTATTAGATACAATTCACAGAATTGTATTATCATTTTTAGTGGTTGAGTTACAGAGTTGTAAACTTGGTAGTTTCGTTTTCTGAAAATTTTCGATTTTTGCCAATTTTTAATAAAAAATTAACAATCTAACTCAAAAATTCGAAACAAACAGTCACTAGATTTTAAGTTTGTCTTTTAAATGCAACAAACCTCGTCGAATTTGGTGCAGTGGTTGCCGAGAAAAACGAATTCTCCTTTTACATGTATTTAGATAGGAGCACTCGAGCTAAAGATTCCTCTTAAGCGGAGTTGACAGCACGACCTCCGTCTTGCAGCAAATGTCAGCGAAACATTTTCTTATAGCTAATAAGTGAGCAGGGAATCATTATTGATAATGTCGCTGTAATGTAGTTCATATGCGTAGCTGCTTCACAAATCGAATGTCACACTATTTTTGTGACGCATATTGTTGGTAGTGCTCTGTTCGCATACAGCGCCTACGATTACTCGACGCAAGCTTTCGAGGCTAGTGTTCACATGGTGTGTTCTATATCAAAGCACCTAATGACGATCGACAGATGTTAAGTACCACTGGTTAAATTAAAGCAGTGAGCCAGCACAGCAGGTTGCTAGCAGCATAATATATCACGCAGGTCTCTCCCTCGCGGCCTCAACTTTGTATCTGCAACGTAATTATTCCAGCTTCTGGTACCACTTCACCGAATGTTCCGCGAAAAAAGTAAAATACCATCCCAAGGATACCCGCCATTATTATCGCTGGTAGAGGGCTCCTTCGGGCATACAGCCCTAGTGGTTACTGTGAGAGTTAGCTGTATCATAGGTCTGTACGCATAAGGACCCTTATTTTCTTAAAGTCAGTTTCATTTCCCACGATTCTCTTATCCATGGCTAAATGTGTGTGGTGGACGCATAAAACAATCACGATGCGACATGTCCAATGCCTTGTCCGAACCCATAGTCAGGGCAAGAAACACCGGAAAGCAAACAAAGGGCTCAGAACTAAACGCCCTAAAACTACATCTGCAATTTGTTTCGAACGCTACCTTTCCGAATGGGCCATTCCGGAGCAAAGCATACAGTAAATTATAGAACAATGTGTTTTCGGGGTTTAATCATATTTCCTAACGTATCATGTGTTCACAAATGCATAAGAACGCGGTTTCTTTCTTGGTTGTCTGAACAATCGCCATTTTTAAGATGTTTTACTTGATATTAATTTGTTTCTTGGCACAGAATTTCACATTTCTGTTGAATTAGTTTCAAGGCACAGATTCCTTTTGTCGTATTCAAATAAGAATAGACAAGTTTTTCAGTGCGTTACAGCTCATATTTAAAAGTTTCATGATGGTTTCGTGCCTATTATATGAGGTGCCTTTCTGCGCATTCTGATAATTGTGTCCCAAATGGGTTTTCTTGTGCATATTGTAAGTTTGTATATTCATACGCTATTATTTTCTTGGTTTTAGTGCGGCCAATATTGCTTTTCTTTGATTTCGCCCTGTTATTTGAATCGCTTGTTAATGCATGCACATTTATTTGCTTCCTCCAGATCGCTTGTCGTGAAATTCATTTCTCGATGAATTTTGGGGAATGGGCATTTCGCATGATATACGTTTCGCATAGCTCGTCTCCTGCGTGCTTTATTTCATTGTCGCAGAGGCTCTTTCTTTCTTCTTTCTTCTTTATCGTTATCATCAGGCATTGCCACAATTTAGTTTTCCATTGCACGCTGATGCACCAGCGCGTGGAGACGTGTACGCGCATTACGTTTCGGGCTTGTTTCATGTTCCGCGTGCTCTGCCCGTTCCATACGTCGCGGCACTGTGCGTTGATGCTTCCAGCGTACCACATTTGGCATAAGTTTAGCCAAGGTCCTTGTTTAGCATAGCTCAGAGTATGTTTCCTTCATGTAGAGTAAACTGCATTTCTGCATCATCAGGTTAGATAGGTGTAATGGTCTACCGCCACTGTCAGCCTGCTTGACATTTCTTTTTATTTAAATTTTACATGTGAGCACTTGTTCCTGTCTTCTGCGGTTACCCGTAGCCTTGTCCGAAGTCACGTCCATTGCACGAAATTATCCGAAAGTAAGCTCTCTTGCTTTTACTCCTTCAAAGAGAAAACGCAGAGATGAGAACAGCTTTTACGCCTCGCTCTCGACCTTGCTCCCACTTCGCCTCACTCGGCAATATCAGATATATGCATTATAAATAACGCGGCCCATTGCACAAGGACAAGAATTATCTGAATTCAACGGCCGACAAGATCTTCAACTTAGAGTGTTCGGTGGGGAACCGAACATTCTTGGTGTTAGTGTTAACTCTAATTGGATATCATCAATTGGAGGCACTTCTACACGTACGGACGTAACGTTTTGAATGAACTCGCACATTCTATAGCTCATAAGGTGTGGCGTTTTCAATTTCCATTTCATTCACTAGCCATCGGCAGCCTATTCACCTGAAAGAAAAAGCCTGAAACCACCGCCGACGCTTCCCACAACACCTACCTGAGGATCGCACTGAGAACTTCTTCGCACTGACGCCCTCCGCATGAGATCCGGTAACTTAGCGAGCACACACATACCACATCCCTAGCAGCCACGACAGATGCTCCACTGTTGGAGGTGCGTGAAGAAGAAACACTGTAACGGTGGCAGCCACTCCTTCGAACATATTTTTAAATAAATTGAAGACCTAGCAGACAAGGGGCACATACGCAGTTTACAAGTGAAATACGTTTTCGTTGACAATAGAGGCAGCAAGTAAGAAACGAATGGGAACTAGGTGCTGCTTCTGAGACTCGCCGACGTGCTACTTAATCACCGCGAAGAGGGATCAAGTCCTAGATGGATTCCGCGAAGCATGGCAAAGAAGTGAAACTTATCAGAGAGTTATTGTTCTCTACGGGGCATCAGTTCGTGATTTTACGCCTCAACAACATTTACATGTAAGGGTTAACTCAGAACAGATTACACAATCCTACAATCCACAAAATAGGTCAGACGCCACTGCAGCGCGGTCAGAATCGCCGCGAATGCTGCGCTTTTGCAACATGGGCCTGCATTGACGCGCGCCCCACTAATCACCGCATGTGCCCAGGCGTCTGAGGAGCTTGGCAAGTTGAGAGCCGGTAGGATTCTGGAAGACCTCCCTCTGGCCTACACCTAGCCTTTCTGCTTGAAGACTACAACAATGTGACCATACAACTGGTGAAGTGTGGTGGTGTTGCCGTGTTGCATGAGAGCCAAACTACATAACTGATTATGATAAGGCAGTGTGGTGACTCTTGTCCCTTTGTCCCCGAGGGATTCGCGGCACCTTCATAGGCAAGAGACAGAAGACCAGCAGCGGAAGTAGAAGTAGGATTTTTTTTATTACCGCTGCTCGCCTCCATTATTGACATCGATTGTGCTTGTTGAACGTTGTGATGCCTTGGAACGTTAGGGTTCGAAAGCTTGCATTGCTTTGTTTACCAGGAGTGCCGATCCGTGTGCACTGATTTAAACATACTGTTACTACGTAGTTGCTAGCAATTGAAGTGCTTCATCACTACATTGCGACTATAAAGTTGTATAGAAAACTTCAATGCTAATGCAGTGCGCACAGGCAGGCTCTTTTGCGCCTAATAACGAAGTAATGTATTCTACTTGGATCTCCTAATGACAGTAGCACAGAGTCATTATTGCTCGATGCAAGTCACAATTCATGACTTAAGAAAAGTCCGAACACGCTCCCGGATAAGAAGAAGCCCTTGGTATGTTTGTTGTCCTGGCCACCTTGTACAAAGTTTTCTTCTGCTTGAGCATGGCGACTAGCACGGTCCTTTCATTTGTCGAAACGTACTAGGAACTACTCCTCCGGAGTAGGCTTAGTATTGCCGTAACCTTGAACTGACGGTGCTTCTCGGTTCGAAAGTACTTTGCTGGCAGGTGCTTCTTGCTTTCGTTTAACTGCCAAAAGTCGCTCAGGCCTATCCATGAACCACTGCAATACTATGCCATGCGAAGAAAAAATAGTGCCAAGCGTAAGCCGCACGAGGAATTATGGTGTTTTCGTTGCAGTTTTCAGGTTCTTAAATTGTTTCTTCAAAATCATGCACTAAATTCTGTATCTGCGCTTTGCCTAGCCAATTATCCTGATAATATCATTCACAGCATCTCTGTTGCTATCCGCAGCCGTGCTATTTCGCTGACATTTAGCCGCATATCCTCTATATTTAAGATTCGGAGTTTAATAAAATAGCCTCATTATGGCTCGTTAAAGCGTTCGCAAAACGCTGATCATTTTCGGTTTATCTTAGATGTTGCTTGAAACAATTTTACATTTGCGTCATTACCATAGCATAATCACCAGACGCGGTTCTTCAAATCTCAAGTGAAGTTACACACGTGCCATTATTATTAACGGTTAATGCCCTTAAGAAAATATGGGATGATTTTCACACGAAAGTCTTATGAGTTTTGACATCACACCCATTAGACTTTCTGATGAGTTTATTTGGAATTTTCGGATGTATTACTAATGTCATTCTAAAACATAATGGCCACAATCTTTCTGTTGAATTGTTGATGAGTGTTTGTCTTGCGAGCATGAAATATCTTCCTAATGTGCGCTCCAAAGCAGTTCTCTTGTGACTTTCTTATGTCTTCGTAATGAATCTCTCATGAACGTATACATTAGACTGCTGGTGCTCATAGCACTCCTATAACAAAATTGGCCACCACGTGTGCTAACATTTTCTCATGTGTTCAAATGGCAATCAGACCTTATTTAAATATGTTACCTGCGCGTGAGTGTCTTTGGTGCTTGATATATGCAGCCTGTATGCAAGTATGTATGTCCCGTGAAGATGCAGCACTTTTGACATGTACGAGGGCCCTTACATATGCTGCTTGTTAGACATTACTCAACGAAAGAAAATTAGGAAAAACATTTATTGGCATATCAATGCTTCCTTAAATGCAGAAAAAAGTTAAATGGAAGGAAAACACGGTATCAGTCTGGTTACAGGTGAGATAATTTCCTTTCATTTAATCTGACTACTTATCAATGAGGAGAGGCTGTTCTTGAGGTGGAGGGTCGTCGTCTTGAAGCGGGTGCATGTGTACCCTGCATGGTAGAAAGGACGGAAAATTAACAAAACTTGGCAATCAACCACAGAAGTACACGCTGTATCACTTGCTGCAGAACGATATGGAGATGCTATAGCTAGTTCTGCGAAACATTTCTGTGATGTCGGTTCACACAAAGTTATTGAGGAACCACTGTGTGGCCTTTGGATGCAGCAGTAACTTCAGTAAGCAGAAATTGTTCTTGGCTGCACAAACGTACATTATGGATCAGCCGTGGTGGGTGTAGATGTTGTGAACTACTTCAGCTATATCGGTTTCCACTCAACAAAGAACAGCAGTGTCTGGATTGCCAGCGTCAATAAATAATCTCACTAATTACTTGGCATGGAAATGAGCATAGGAGTGTTCCTGTACGGGCAACCGAATGCATCCCCGACATCCAAGTGCCAGTCGTTATACGATCAGCTACCGGTACAGTTCTCATACATTGCAAGCCAAGTATGTCATGCCTGTGCTGGCCTCCAGTATGACAGCATATATCCCAATCAAGAAATACACCACAACATGACTGGGGTTTTTTATCGTTTACACCCGAGCACTGCTTTCCGAGGCAGGGCACAAGTTGAAAAACAAATGCATAGAAGCATGATAAACAAACTTGCATAAAAAGTATTATTAATAAGCATGGTCATTGCTATCCCATGTCATTAGAGAGTATTCCTCTTTGTCATGCAATCATAATGAACGTTGACTGACACATGTCCCATTTTTGGATCCCCGCAGGGGCGTCTGCGTCAGCAGGCGCTTGTTGTGTTGCGACACCACTTACCCGAGCACACGGGGGTTCGACCCTCTCGCGTCTAACCGTGCGCGGCTTAGCAGTGTCCGGGGAAAGGGGGATTTTGGAGGTTGAGCCGATACTGGGTGGTCGGACCTTTAAGGCCCCCCGGCGGAGGCAACACACCTCCTTGGTCTCTGCTTCACGTAGACGGCAGCCTCGGACTGACCCATCCGGGGGAAATCCGTAGTTGCCTTTTCCTGTCTCTCTCTCCCTACTACCTTCGTCTTTCCCTTACTTTCCACGTTTCCTGTCTTCTTCTCGCTTCCCCTTTACTTTCAATTTTTCCAGACAGCAAGGATTAATCTTGTGTGAATAGCGAACCTAGGTTATTTCAGATTTGGTTATGGTGGTAATGTACACCTAGCGTTTGCAGGCCGTGTTTTACAGGTCCTGCAGCGTCCCCTTGTAGAACTCCACGGTGGGTGGCTGGCGTTACTGTCGAAATATCACATACCTTTATGGATACCTCTTTTCCTCAACTCCCTGATCGCCATCAGAAAAGAGGGCGCACCGATGAAGTTTTTCGGTTTATCGGACGCCAAGTCCACAACTTCCCACGTTTTCATGTAGTTCATTCGAAAAAACCAGGCAAACCAGTGCGCACCATTTCACCTTTCCTTGTTTCGAAGACTTTGACTGATGTTTTTGGAGCCCGTTATAAGGCGACCAGGATGGCAAGCGGTGATCTCCTCCTGGAGCTTGACGATAAGAAACAATAGGAGAAACTACCAAAGCTTGTGTCATTTGGGGATAACCAACTAACAGTAAGCCCGCAGCGTACTATGAACACCACCCGCGGCGTTGTGTCGGACGATGGCTTGCTGGAGCCCACTGAGGCTGAACTCTTGGAGGGCTTCAGTGAACAGAATGTAATCAATCTCAAAAGAATTAAGATGAGGCGAAATGGCAAAGAAATCCAAACCAAGCACTTGATAATCACCTTCGGATCAAGTATCCTGCCCGAGTCAGTCGAGGCAGGGTATATCAAGCTCCGTATTAGGCCATATGCGCTCAATCCGCTCAGATGTTTCAAATGCCAACGTTTCGGCCACAGTTCGTTGAGCTGCCGAGGCCGTCAAACCTGTGCGAAGTGCAGTGCCCATGAACATATCTCTAAAGCTTGCAAGAACACTCTCCATTGTGTAAATTGTGAAGTGGAGCACGCCGCATACTCGCGGTCGTGCCCATCCTGGAAAACAAGAAATTGTGACGATAAAAGTAAAGGAAAATATTAGTTTCAATTTTTGCTTCAAAACACATTTGCCGAAGCGGCGCGTCACGGGGCAGAGCCACAACGGCCTCTGGCGGCTGTCCGACTCACACCCAGTGAGGCGGCAGCAACGCCATCCGCCCCCCTGGTGGCTGCAGCTAGCGCTGCTACGCCAACCCAGCAGAATGGGCCATCTACCTCTGGGCAGGTGACCTCAAAGGCCTCGTCCAACGTGCCGAGGCCTTCACGCCAAACAAAGCGCTCGGAAGAGCACCTGTCCAGCGCCTCGCAAGAGGCGATGGACACAACCACCAGCAAGACGGCGCCACTAGCGCCTAAGGAGCGACGAACCACTCGCGATCGCTCTAAAAGAGACAAAACTCCCGTCACGGCGCCTGAAAAAGGGCCGTGAGCTAATCCTTATCTTTTAAACACACAGCACCCGACACGTTTATCATAATGGAAACAGAAATACTACAGTGGAATGTACCAGGACTTCTACGTAACCTCGACGACATTAACGAACTGTTACACAAACATACTCCAAGGTTGCTGCGTGTTCAAGAGACACATCTGAAACCTACAAACACTAATTTCCTTCGTGATTACTCTATCTTTCGGAATGACCGTGACGAGGATACCGCCTCTGGCGGTGTAGCAATAGTAGCCCAGAGATCTGTCGCTTGCCGAGCCGTCGCCCTTAACACGCCCCTCGAGGCATTGTCAGTTCGGGCCATTCTATTTCATAAATTAGTAACAGTGTGTTCCATTTATATACCGCGAAACCAGCGTCTCGAAAAAACAGACATTTATAACCTTATTGACCAGCTCCCCAAGCCTTACACACTGGTAGGAGATGTTAACGCACATAACACAATGTGAGGAGACTCGCGATGCGACGCGAGAGGTCGACTTATTGAACATTTCCTGTTACCCACCGGTGCCTGTCTCTTTAATAAGAAAGAAGCAACGTATTATAATACACATCATAACTCGTACTCATCAATAGACCTGGCGATCGGATCCGCTTCCATCTTTCCTGATTTAGAATGGCGTACAATTAAAAACCCATTCGGAAGTGATAACTTCCCAGTAGCGCTGAACTTCGTAAACGAACATGACTTGGATCCCCACTTCCCTCGCTTGAAACTGGCCTCAGCTGACTGGGAACGTTTTAAAGAATCCACCCACACATAACGGGATCTTATAGATAATTTTCCAACAGATCATGCTGTTTCATACTTCACCGCTTTTATCATTGACGCCGCTGAAAAGTTCGTTCCTCAAACAAGAGGCACTTCATCCAAAAGACGGGTCCCCTAATGGAAGGACGATTGTAGAGAGGCGCGGAAGAGACAAAATAAAGCCTGGAGCAAACTGCGTGAAAGTGCCTACAGCGGAAAATCTTCTAGAATTTAAACAAGTTAAATCGCACGGAACAAGGACGTGATGACTGGCAAAGAGGGCAAGCTGGCAGAGGTTTCTTACTGGTATAAATTCATATACTCAAGAATATAAAGCATGGGATGGGCTGAAAAGGCTTAAGGGGCAAGAAATTCATCCGTTATCCCTAGTAAACGGTGAAGCAAACCGCTTGGGAGACCAACCTGACGCCCTTGGGGAACACTTCCAACACGTTTCCAGTTCTAACCATTACTTCAAGGCGTTTCTAAAACACAAACAAGTAGCAGAACGCAAGGCTATCGACAGCAAATGGAGACAGAACGAACCCTTCAACGCGCCTTTTAACATCGCCGAGTTCAGAGCCTCCCTGACTGCATGTCAGAGCTCCGCACCTGGACCGGACAGGATCATGTACGACATGAGTAAACACCTCCCCAGTGACACTCAAATTACTCTGCTAGCACTTTTCAACGCTATATGGGCCGCCGGATACCTCGCTACTGCATGGAAAGAAGCCCTGGTCGTTCCCATTTTTAAACAGGGCAAAGACCCCACATTAGTAACACGTTACCGCCCCATTGCCCTCACGAGTTGTATATGCAAACTTTTTGAAAAAAATCATAAACCGTCAACTTTTACTCTTCCTTGAATTAAATGATTTTCTTGATAAATATCGGTGTGGTTTTAGACTAGGACGATCTACAACCGAGTATCTAGTGCGCATGGAAGCAAACATTCGCGACGCCTTCGTGCATAAACAGTCCTTCTTATCGGTGTTTCTCGACATGGAAAAGGCGTACGATACAACTTGGCGCTACGGTATCCTGCGTGACCAATCGACGCTGGGAATCCGCGGCACTATGTTAAACATCATAGAAAGCTACCTGCACAACTGTACATTCCGCGTGAAAATAGGTAATGCGCTGTCGCATGTATTCACACAGGAAACTGGAGCACCTCAGGGAGGCGTACTGAGCTGCACGCTCTTTGTAGTTAAAATGAACACGCTTCGTAAGACATTACCCACATCTATTTTTTATTCTGTCTACGTAGACGACATACAAGTAGGTTTCAAATCCTGCAACCTAACAGTCTGTGAGAGGCAGGTACAACAGTGCTTGAACAAAGTCTCCATGTGGGCAGACGAAAACGGGTTGAAAGTGAACCGCCACAAAAGTTCTTACTTTCTTTTCACCAGGAAAAAGGGGCTTGCTGCAGATCCCACTGCTGATATACATGGGCAACGAAAATCCGTAAACAAGGAAGACAAAATCTTAGGGATTATATTTGCCTCCAGGCTTAAATTCGTCCCACACATAAAATATCTTAAAGCAAAATGTCTTATAACAACGAACCTATTTAAAATCCTATCCCACACAACATGGGGTAGCGATAGAAAATGTTTATTGAATCTGTACACGAGCCTAGTTCAATCACGACTGAACAATGATGCCGTGGTTTACCACTCTTGCGCTCAGAGCGTGCTAGAAATGTTAGACCCCGTCCACCACCTGGGTATCCACCTGGACACTGGCGCTTTAGGACAAGCCCTGTCGAAAGCCTATACGTAGTCAGATGAGTGGTCACTCCATTTTCAGAGAACATACATCAGCTTCACCTACTTTCTTAAGTGCGCTCTAATAAGGAACATCCGTGTTTCAGGACAGTAAACGACTTGACGTGTGCAACACTGTTCCGTAACAGACCCTCCATGAGGGTTCCTCTGTCACTGCGTGTAAGAGAACTTAGTGAAGAAATGGATATCCCGATACTCGAACATCGCCTAATGGCTCCTGCTAATCTATTACCGCCCTAGGAGTGGCAGGAGGTAGAATGCGACACATCCTTTGTAGAGGTGTCGAAGCACGCTCCTGAGCTTGAAATTGCTATGCATTTCCGAGAGCTTCAATCGAAGTACTCCTGCTACGAATTTTACACAGACGCGTCCAAATCACATGCTGGTGTAGCCTACGCTGCTGTTGGTACCTCTCTTTGTGAATCTGACGTGTTGAACCCCCTAACAAGTATCTTCACTGCAGCAGCCCATGCAGTACTGTCTGCAGTAAAACATATAAAGACACTGAAACTTGACAGAGCAATAATATTCACAGACTCGTTAAGTCTTGTAAAAGCACTCATTTCTTTACAAAAGCATACAAATCCTGTCTTCAAGGAACTCTACACACACTTATGTAACATCTACTCATCACATAGACATGTAATAATATGCTGGGTTCCTGGCCACAGAAGAATCGAGGAAAATGTGCTTGCTGACGAGATGGCCAAATCAATGGCATCGCAGGGTACTCGTTCTGCTGCAGTCCCTGCCACAGACATGAAGCCTTGCCTCAGAAACAAACTGCGAAGCCACTGGCAACGCTTGTGGGATGCAGAAACGAGAAATAAGCTTCACGTTATTAAGCCTAAGTTAGGTTTCTGGCACCCAACAACGAAAACACGAAGAACAGACGTCCTGTTCACTAGAATAAAAATAGAACACACGTTCGGCACTCATAACTTTCTCCTGACCGGTAACGAGCCTCCAACCTGTGGTTGATGCGGTGACAGGCTTTCCGTCCTCCACGTCTTCCTGGAGTGCCGGGAAGCCGAAAGAGACAGGAGGAAACATTTTTTTCCTTTTGCATACGGCCATCACGTGCCTCTGCATCCGGCCATGTTTTTTGGTGTAGAACCGATATTTTGGACCAAAGCAGTCCTCGCTTACTTGAAAGATGTTTTGCTACACGTAAGAAGCCCAATTATTCCGTAGTGCATCCTCTTTCCAGAGGATACATCTACGATAGTTTTCTTTGTATAGCACATGCCTCTAGGTCCTTGGCTTTCAAGGGCTCTGATGAGGCAGAAGTGCTCCAGAGATTTTTAGCATCTCACGTATCTTATATATTGCATCATTCTTTCTCAATGCCTTGTAATGTTCATAGTACACGTCAATAGTTATTCCCATAATTTTCTTACTCGCACATTTTATGGAATTTGCATCAACTCTTTTAGGCCCCTTTACAGCCATGGCACATTAAGGTCACAGAAGCCATCTGTCCACTGTGAACTCACAAACATTAGCATGGCGCTCTCACCTGGCGCTTGCGCCATTAAACATTAAACATCATCATCATTTTTGGATGTGGTATTTCTCACTGATTTTGTTGTATCAATCGGTTGCCATAGGCGAACAAAGCAGATGAACGATCTAAATCCGGTGCAGAGCCTTTCGCGTCAACGCATGGTCAAGTGGGACGAGCACACTGGTCTTTTGAGTGCATTATGGTCCTCTCCTACGTGCATGCTGAGGCACCGGCAAGTCTGCATGCCCGATATACAT
This sequence comes from Dermacentor variabilis, assembly GCF_050947875.1. Classification (NCBI taxonomy): domain Eukaryota; kingdom Metazoa; phylum Arthropoda; class Arachnida; order Ixodida; family Ixodidae; genus Dermacentor; species Dermacentor variabilis. Next base: position 62,827,391 of record NC_134574.1, read on the forward strand.
TGGACCAAATATGCACGTCATCAAAAAAAATGGACTACGCTACCCCTGACAGATAAGAGACACATTTTGGGTATCTTTAATGAAGCAAGCTTCCAATGCCTGGGTGCATCTCTCAATTCCCTTGTGGACTGCTATGCACATATATTTCCAGCAAAAAATCAGTTAGGCAGCACAAGCACAACAGTTCACAACTGAATTGAAAAAGGCAAGGAGGCAAGCAAGTCTTGCTTCTTTAAAAATAACACCAAATTTGTCCACCATGTGTCAGAGGCAGTGTCTGTACTCCTTTCACATGTTGTCAAATGTACACAGGGTAGACTGGCTCGTGCCTAAATATGTACTTATGAGCTCACCATACTTCACTCAAAAGACCAGTATTCTCGTCAGACTTGGCCAGACATATCCGCAATGGGGCTTCAGGCCGCGCTAGGATTGTGTATCAGTTTTCACCCATGGCTGAAAATTGGCAAGCGAAATCAATCAGGCACACCACAAAAATAACAATAAGTGTGAGCCAGCCCCCATTATCAACGCATGAAGAAAGGCTTCCTTTGTAGATTACAAGAGATAGAAATTAATCTGTGCCTATTTACTGACTTTTTTATGCAAAAACCGTTTATCATAATTTTATGTCGTTGTATTACAACTTCTGCCTTCCCTCTCAAGTTAACTTCTGCACAACACAAGTGCACATCCAGTGCTATTTTTGTCAATCCTTCCATCAACTTAAACAGTCAGTTGTTAGCCAAGGTCATGTTGTATGGTCTCCTTTCCGTCGCTGCGTAAATTTTGTCCTGAAAAGTTACATGAACTGACCAGCAAATTCAAATGGACACTACAAGTTTCGCCAAGGGGACACGGTTGGTTCTCAGAAATGCATAAAAAACAGCGATTGGGTATCTGTTGGGATCCTGTACTGTGTGCAAACTAGCTCCGACATTGCTGCAGTAGACACACTCAGAACTGCTACAATGCCTACCAGCATAAATGGGGGCAACTTGCAAAGAAAATGAAGAAAGTGAGAGAAAATAGAGCAAGCTTACCAGAAAACACCTCACTACTCAAGTAACTGCAGCACAATGAATACTGGCCTTCCTATCTCATTTCAAGAAATTTCAAGAAATTCGAGCTCGTCAAATATTTATTTGGCGGTGGGAGTTATTCTGAGAACAAGACAGAAATAAATGTTAATATCAATGTTAAACAATGCTATGCACACTGCGTGCTTAGACCTGTGACATATATGGCACACTGCACTTCGAATTCTTACATGGACAGAAAGTGCATGTGTGTAGCATAAGCAGAACGGAAAAAATGGAAATACATGCTACAGTACAGGAAACAGTTCCAAACAAAAAAACAATAAATAAATATACTGTGTAATAGGCAAAAATAAAATTGAAATTGCAGCCAAGCGATTGATGCGAGAAAAATACTAAACACCAGGACATGTGAGGTGTAGTTTTAACACAAGATAATATGTGCATAATGTGTGCAAACACAAATAAGCAGCAAGCGGAGTAAAATTGCATAAATATTTGGCCCATTTAGCAAGCTGCATTAATTAATGTGTCGATAAACTTATCCACTAATGACACCGAGATCATTTGTGAACACGTACACTTAATGCATACCTAACATGTCCATCCAGACTACACACCGTGCTTCTGCAGCCATGGTCACGGCTTATGTGGACACTGTTGTGTGTGTGATGTGTGGTGCGTGACATGGTGCGGAGGTCGGGACGGTCAGGAGCAAACGACAAGGAGTGCGCGCGCCGAGGCAAATTCCGTGCTGGAAGGAGGAAAACGACCACGCCGAAGAGCGTCCGGCACGTGAACGCGCGGCGCAAGAAAAGCAACTAAAATAAGAAAAGCCAACCAATTAGGACAAACCACGGGGCGTCAGGCAGCCAATCGGAGAATGCCTCATCGGCCAGAAAGACGAAAATACGTGGTGCGCGGGGAGACGCAGGGGAGACGGGCCAGTCGCGTCCGCGCTCTCTCTGTGCGCGGTGTTTCCACCGCACCCTTCGAGCTGCCGACTAGTGGAACAGTCGACCACACGCGAACTGTTGCTTTTTGATCGACACTAGTGCATAGTGCCACCACTTCGGTCACAGCGATGGAGCCGGATACGTCCACCCCGCCGGTATCAACTGCTGAAGGAACACGGCGGTCCGGTAGGCGTTCCCCGCAGCACAAGCGCTCGGTGAGCCTTCCGTGCCCGCGGTCTCTTCGGCACATGATTGCCCAGTGCGAGGAGACCCTTTGACGCCAGGAGCAGGCACGGCAGCTCTGCGCGGCCGCCAACTGGCCCACGCGTCCACGCGGATCACCCGTTACCGACGTGATTACCGGGGCGATGCCGCAGTTTGCTCTGGCTGCGTCGATGGCTTACAACACCGGGGCACGAGAGACTCCAGCCACGACCCAGTGTAAAGCTTCACCACCGGACGCCAACTCCCACACCGCGGCCGCGGGCGTCGGTGCAGACGCTGCCTCGCTGGTCCCGCCCACTGTTGCGTCTCTTCTCGCGCCGCGTTAGACGCCGAACACTCCAGTTGTTGTGCCGAACTCCGTAACTTCCGCCGCCATCGTGAGTGCTACCGTTAGCGCTTACCCAGCTGCGGAAATCAGCGAGCTATCGAGCGCTCCACTCCCGGATTCAGATGACGATAACGCCGATGGACACCTCGTCCTCGCGCAAGCGCTCGCGCCCGAGCGAGTCCTGCAGCGACGATGAAGCCCCGCGCAAGCTAGCGGCGACAGGTTCTGACGAATCATCGCCCCCTCCTGTGACGCCCGTCTGCGAAAACGCCGTGGTGCAGGCGGCGGACTCTGCAGAGCATTCATACGACGGAACGGCCAACTCAACGCAGAACCAGAGCAGCCCACGTGCCACGGAGCTGCACGAAGAAGAGATCTTCACAAATGTGATCTCACGCAAGCAAAAACGCCGCCTGCTTCCATCAACACGAGAGGGGATCGCCGCTAGTGTGGCCCCTGCCACCCACCTCCCGGGACCCGCTGCAGCACCAATGCCCGCTGCCGACGCTGGTACCTGCCTACCAACAGTTCCTGCTGCTGCTGGGACCACAGGGGCTGGCGCGTCTGCACCCAGCGTCGCTGGCACGGTCCTTTTCAAGCCGGCATCCGTGGCAGCTTCGTTTCACCGAACATCTCGCCTCGCCATTGCGCAAGCGCTCTCCGCGCTGCCTGGAGTCGAGGAGGTGCGCGTGAATACGAAAAAGAACATTGTGACGGGTGACGCCGCAATACCCGCGCGGCTACAGTTCCTGCTGGCTACGACCGAGCTGGCCGGGATCGCTGTCACTGCTCATCTTCCTGCAGACCGTTCCCAGAGCACGGGCACGGTACATGGTGTCGACGGTGACTTCTCCGACGAGGCACTGTTGGCGGCAGTGACCTCAGTCGCGCTGGTGACTGCGGTCAAGCGGAGCGGTCGCACCCTGACCCTGCGCTTTGCCGCCCCGAGCCCACCGGCCCGTATCCTCCTGTTCCGGTTGCCTTTTGATGTGCGACCGTCGCGACCTCGGGCCTTGCAGTGCCGGCGGTGCGGGCGCTATGGCCACGCGATGGCGGCGTGAAAATGGCCGGAGCGGTGCCTGCGCTGTGGCGGTCAGCATGCGAGGGATTACCAGTGCACAGCCAAGCCAAAGTGCTTCCGTTGTGGAGGGGCACACGCTGCCGACGCCCCTACATGCAAGCTGTGGCAGGCTGAGAGGCGCATAACCACGATAAAGGCTGCAGCGCCGACCCACATGCCTCATCGGGAAGCTCGAGCAGCTATGTGTGCCTCCGCCAAGACACAAGCCTCTCCAATCGCTTCGGGAGTCCATGCACTAGAGACGGCGGCGCGCCCCAGCTATGCAGCTGTGGCCACCGGCTCCGCCAAAAGCACCTCGTCGAAAGGAACCCGGCGAGGCCAAGAGAAGCTGGGGTGCAAGGCGGCCCCGGCAAATGCAGCAGGCGCACCCGCAGCTCCAACTGACATGGCACCGTCCAGTCACACTTGTGAGCAGCAGTCGGAGGCCACCAGCCTGAGGCTCCTACTGCGGGCCGTTGCTGACCTACTGCCAGCCGACAACAAGTTGCGCTCAATCTGCCTACAGGCTGGTGGGCAGCCTCCTCAGCAGAGCCACCATGGCTAACGCCCCAGCTGGGAACCACCGCCGCCGGCCGAGCGTGCTTCAGTGGAACGCGCACTCGTTGCGGCGGCGACAAGCAGGCCTTTCCTTACACCTCCTGCAGAGTGACTACGACCTACTTGCTTTGCAGGAGGTGTACGCGACTGCAGATGATTTGCGTCTACCTGGCTACGTAGGCTACAGCAGCCGCACTTCGTGCACGCTGCAACCCTGTACGGCGACCCCATGTCTCAACAAAGAACATCCACAGCGACTTCCTCGCTGTGCGGTGTACGTGCGGGCGGCTGTGCTGCAAGCTGAGGTCGATGTGGCGGATCTGACTGGAGGACCGCTCGAATGCTGTGCTGTTCGTGTGCGTCTTAGAGACGTTGACACTATTGTGGCCAGCGTGTATATCCGACCGTGCCGGCCCTGGGATCCCTCGTGCCTGCTACAGCTAGCCCGACCTCTCGGCAGAGACTTCGTCCTCTGCGGAGACATCAATGCTCACCACACCATCTGGGGCAGTCGCCGCTGCTGCGGGCGAGGTAGCAGCGTTGTGGACGTTGTTAACCAGCTGGGTCTGAAGGTTCTAAACACCGGGACTCCCACTTTCGTCGGGCGCAATCCCGTGCCATCAGCACGGCAATTGACGTGAGCCTGGTTACTGAGGGCTGCCGATACACTTGGACATCGCAACCGGACACCTGGGGTCCGACCACTTCCCTATCGTGCTGGCCCCGTTCGGGGGCAAGACACCCAGGACCCGCGTGTACGCCGCTATCGATTGGAGTGCTTTCTGTAAGCTGTGCCAGCAGGACACCAGTACCACCGACTTCCTGCAGCTCGTTGCGGACAGCGGCCGGGCATCCACAGTCTGGTTCACTGCGCGGGAGGGCCAACCAGCACCAGACATTCGGCACCTCCATCTGCGAGCTGCCAGGCGCAGGGCTGAACGTAGAACACTGCGAAAAAATCAGGCGGAGCACTGGACGGAACATCGTCACATCGACGCCGTCTGCAGACGACACTCCTTCAACGCAGGCGCCAAAGCTGGCAGGGCATCTGTGCCACGATCATCAGGGCGCCGGATGGAGCCCGTGCATCGCGCCTGCTGAGGGCCTTGCTGATAGGACCTCGTGTACAACGACAGGTGCTCTCAGCAGCCATTTCCCTGGGCATCTCCGCATCTACTCTGGCCGAGTTACTAGCCGACCGGTTTACCGCCCGGCCCCTAGTACAGCGGGTCCTGCCTCCGCCAGCTACTGGGCCTCGGTACCTTCCCCCCACCTGTCACCAACCGGAATGGGTGCTCGAGCAGATTAATGCTCTTCGCTGCGAGCCCATCCGTGTGCATGAGCTGAAGGCCGCCCTAGGACAAAGCAAGCGACGGAGCGCTCCAGGAGCGGACGGAATCACGTTCCAGATGCTTCGGAACCTGCAAGATGCAGAGCAAGACCGTCTCCTGGAGTACTTCAACGCCATTTGGTGCACTGGGGCACTCCCAGACAGCTGGCTCACCGCGGTGGTGGCGCCAGTCCTTAAGCCACGGAAACCTGCGGCGGCACCCTACTCGTACAGGCCGGTGTCTCTCACCTCTGCCGCCTGTAAGGTGATGGAGAGGATTGTGCTGGCACGCATGTAGTGGATCGCCGAGCAGGTGCACTACTTCCCGGAGCAGCAGACCGGCTTCAGGCGCCACCGCTGCACTGCCGACTCCATCGCCGATGTTGTGGCCACACTGGAGGATGCAAAGAAGAGTGGTGACGTGGCTCTTCTCGTGCTGCTTGACGTGCAGAGCGCCTTTGACAGCCTGCCCCACGAGGTCATCGAGGGCTCCTTAGATGTCTTCGGGATCACTGGAAGCCTCAGGCGCTTTGTCTTTGCCTTTCTTTCGGGAAAAACGTTCCGAGTACGAGTGGGCCAGGCGCTCAGCACCCCTCGAGTCATCGCCACCGGCGTGCCGCAGGGATCGGTGCTGAGCCTGTTTCTGTTCAATGCAGCCCTGGCAGGTCTGCCAGCCGCACTGCCGGCAGACACCCGGTACCACGCACAGTGCTCCATCTACGCTGATGATGTGGTGCTCTGGGTCCGGGGACCAAGGCGGTGCCTTCCAGCCGTCCGGAGATCACTGCAGGGGGCCCTAGGACGCAGTGACAACATTCCTCGGGAGCATCGGCTTAACCACCTCTCCTGCAAAGACGGAGGCCCTACTGATACACCCGAGGGCTGCCTCCCGCCTCAGCGTCCACCAGTTGAGGATCGGCACCGACTGCCTTCCGTGGAAGCAGACAGTGACGTACCTTGGCCTCACCATAGACCACCGGCTGACGTGGATCCCGGCTACTAAAGCCCTCAGTGCCAAGGTGCGCCGTGTACATGCAGCCGTGGGCCGACTCCTTCAACGAGGCCGAGGATGCTCCACCAAGTGGGCCCTGCGCCTGAACAAGGCTGCAGCAACATCGTCCTTGTTGTATGCCCTGTCGCTGGTTTCCCTGACGCATGCCAGGAAAACACAACTAGAGGTTCTGCACAGGACGGCCATCAGAAATGTCCTGGGGCTTCCAAGGCACTCCAAGATCGCCGCAACACTGGCTGAGGCCGGCGAATGGCCACTGTTAATTCTGGGCTGGCGAATGAACACTGCTCATGTTGGAACGGGGACTGGAGCATATTGACAGGCCACATCGCACACCAGTCGGCCAGGCTCTCCTAGACCGGCTCCGGAGCCTGCCGCCTTCACGTATGAGCAACCTGTGTCGCCTCTATGAGGAGACTTTTCCCCAACTACCTGTTGCAGTGGCTCTTCCTCCTCCCCATCACGAACCTCCGGATGTGCACCTCACCCTCAAGGGGATAGCCAAGCGGAGAGCACCAGCCGCAGCACTGCAGCAGGTGGCAGGCCTGCAGCAGGCGGGAGCCTGCAAGCTCCAGGAGGTGTTGGAAGGACACCTGCTGGTGTTCACGGATGGTTCAGTCCTCCCCAGCGGGTTGGCAGCAGCGGCATGCACAGTTCCAACTATCGCCTGTCACAGGCAGTGTAGGCTCGCGTTTACAGCAAGCTCTACTGCAGCTGAGCTCATGGGGGTGCACCTGGCTGCCGACCTCCTTGCTGAGCACCTTCCCCAGCAGCCGGTGGCGGTGGTGTGCGACTCCAAGCCAGCGCTCCAGGCCCTCGTCAACCCACGGCTGGCAGGACTTACAGTGGTGCTGCTGCTTGCCACGTTAACGGCTCTAGCCACAACCGGAATCCCAATGTCCTTCCACTGGCTGCCCTCACATGTCGGGGTAGCCGGTAACGAGGAGGCGGATACCAACGCCAAAGCTACCCATCATGATGTAGTCCCGGTTACCAGAGCGGTAGCGGCTTCGGACTACGCGAGACATCGGCTACTGTGCCTGCTCACCTCCATTCACCCGGACCACCGAGTGGCTAGTGTCAGGGCCTCCAAGCCACTTCCAGAGAACGGCCTCTCCAAAAGAGACCGTTCCATACTCCTGTGCTTGCGGACTGGCTGCACCTGGACTGCGACCCGGCTGTACGCCAAGGGCCGCGCCATGTCGCCTGCCTGCAAGAGGTGCGGGGACCCCGAGACTCAGGAACACCTTCTCTGTGCTTGCCCATCCTTGGGGCAGGAACGCTCCACAGGGATCAAAACCTACAGACGTCACGGCCTTCAAGCGGCCACAGAGACTGACCTGCTGTTCCCAGTGTGTCCACAGCTCCCTGCGCTGGAGACACCACGGGAGACACCACAGGTTCCACGGGAATAGACACCCTATAAGCGCCCGCTACAACGCTGGCAACTTTACTGAGGACTGCCACCTGTCGCGCATAGTGGAGTCTATTAGGCCACATGCTCCCTCTTTCTCTATCGTCTTTCAATTCCCATCCCTCTCTCCTGATGACACTTCGCCGTGCTCCCTCATGGGTTGCAGAATCAAGCGCCCTTCCTTTCCTTTGATCACTATCAGGGTAGACGTAGGGAGAATTCCAGGAAGGGACGCCAGGAGGAGGTCAACCACCGGACCGGGAGTTGGAGACGGGCCGTCGGGTTCCGGACCCGAGCCACCAGGACTTCACCCGACCGGGACCTCCTGGCAGCCCGTTCCTGCGCGTCGCCCGTCTACCCGAGCGTGCCGCCAGCTCCTCAAGGCTGGTCAGCATCTGCGCCCGTAGGTAGAACGAAACCAGTCGGGCTACGGGCCCGAGTTCTACGCCAGCTGACGCGCCCGAACTCCGCCCCCGTCTGTCGTGCCGCCTGCTTCCCGAGGCCGGCGTTCGAGCTTCTATGCCCGTGGGCAGGACGACAGCAGTCGGGCTACGGGCCCGAGCTCTACACGCAGCTGCTCGGCCAGAACGCCGCCGCCGTCTGCTCGTGCCCCCAAGCCGCCTGCTTTACCTCTCCAAGCCAGAGCTGGCTCGCCCCGGTGGCACGGCCAACCAACTTACACCACGATCTTTAGTGAGACCGGCGCAACTCCTTTCGTCAGCTTGTCGCCGCGTCGCCACGTCGAGACTGTTATGTGTCCCGACCGTCGTGGCAAGCCCGGACTCGCGCACTAGTCAGCTTCATACTAGCCCCAAATGTGCGTCTTACTGCCGTGATGTCTATTTCAGTGTTTATTTTATTCTTTCTATTTCTTTCTACTATTTGTATTAAGGCTTTTTACTTCCGTTAAAAGTTTGTTAGTGCTGTCAGAACCAACGGCTTTGTCCTCAATTGGGTTCTCGGAGGTGCCGCCTAAGGGAACGGTTAACACCTTTGAGTACACGAACCTCCGCCCCATATTTGGGCATTACAAATTGGCGTCCGCGACCGGACAAAGAGGTTCGTTTGGATTTTCTTTTTTTTTTCTAAAGGCTAGGAACTATGGCTGCTAGCACACGAGACCTGTTAGCCTTAGCCGAACGCGTGAGGCTAGAAGGTGCGCAGTTGAGGGCATGGTTGAACGAGCAGGAAGCGCGTGCGCGAGAAGAGCGGGCAGCGGAGCGCGAGGCTAAAAAGCAGGAGCTTGTATTAGAGGAGAAGAATTTACAGTTACGGCTTAAAGACGCGGAGGCTGAGGGCAATCGTGGTGAGACTAGCCAACGGCAGCTAGAATTGGAGGAGCGAACGCTTCAGTTGCGCCTTCAAATGGCGGCAACGGATGCTCCAAGAACAGCTGACCGAGTGCCTGGATGAAGTGCACTATTCAGCGTGAATCCTGACAGTTTGATACCGGGGTTCAATGAAAGCCGGTAAGACTTGGATGCCTATTTAAAAAGGTTCGAAAGCGTCGACACCGGACAAGAATGGCCTAAAGACAAGTGAGCCATGGCGCTAAGTTTATGCTTGAGCGGAGAAGCTCTGAAAGTGTTTGGACGTGTGTCTCCGGAAGACTCCCTCGACTACTATAAAGCCAAGCTGGCGTTGCTCCAGCGTTTTCGTTTTACGGCGGAAGGCTACCGGGAGAAGTTCCGACAGAGCAAACCCGAAGGTGGCGATACTGGAAAGCAGTACGCAACTGGCCTACTGAGTTTCATTGATCAATGGGTGGAAATGTCGAAACCGAAAAGGAGTATTTGGCACTTCGCAACCTAGTGGCAGCGGAGCAGTTTCTGAACAACTGTTATCATCGGTTAGGACTCTTCCTGCGCGAGAAGAGCTACCGCCAACCAGATGACATAGCTGAAGCTGCCGATAATTTCTTAGAGGCTCAGAGACAGCCCAATTTGTTAGTGTGCTGGCAGAAATCGGAAGGCATTAACCCTACGAAGAAAAACGGAAGCTCATCCGAGAGAGTTCCAATGTGATGCTTCGTATGTGTAAAACTTGGTCACGGGGCATTGGACTGCCTATCTAAGCTGAGGCAACCCTACTGCGGATATTGCCATAAGCCCGGGCATGATGTCAAAGCCTGCACCAAGAAAAATGGTCCACCAAAGAATACGTCTGGCCTATTGTCGCCAGAAGAGCGCCTGGAAGATTCCAACGCAGCCGTCGTTGAACAAGAAGACATAGCTACCACGGTGAAGACCCACACAAGGACTGTAGCACGCAAGATGCCAGTGCTAAAGGGCGTCATCTTCGGACAGACCGCGTCAGTCTTGCGAGATACGGGAAGCAATACGCTGGTCGTGCGTCGTTCCCTCGTACCTGACAAGGCTCTGACAGGTACAACCGCTATGCTTGTCCTGGCGGATGGCAGCAGCATTGAAGTTCCCGAGGCTAAGGTTGAAATTCATTCACCTTATTTTTCTGGTACGTCGATTGTCAAGTCTATGACAGCTCTTTTATATGATGTTATTATCGGAAATGTACCAGGCTCACGAGAAGCTCATGATCCAGATAAAACCATGACAGAAAGGCTGAAGAAGAAGCCCATCGAAAATGGTATAGCAAGTGGGAAAAGAACCAAGGGAGAAGACCATTCCCCGGATGCTTTGCTGGTCGGCATCAAGAGCCGAGACCAACAGCCGAAAACATCCACGATCAATATCAGCGCCTTGAAAATAACCAGGAAGGATGTTACCACGGCCCAGAACGAAGATAAGACATTAGAATCTTGCAGGAACAAAGTGGGTCAAGTGTTCCAAAGAAAAGGATTAGCATCCTACTTATTCGAAGTAGTAAGGGGAGTGCTGTATCGTCGTTACCGGCTACCCTCGGGCAAAATGACCGAACAAGTGGTAGTACCTCAAAGATTACGCGGCCAACTGCTCACTTTGGCTCACGAAAGCCTTATGTCAGGGCACCAATGAATTAAGAGAACAATTTATCGGGTTCTGGAATCCTTCTACTAGCCAGGAGTCCAAGAAGCAGCGAGAAGATACGTACGCTCTTGCAACACATGCGAGCGAACGTATCCTAAGAGCAAGCTGGGCAAGGCACCTCTTGGTCGCTTGCCTTTAATAGACACTCCATTTGAAAGAGTGGCCGTGGACATAATTGGACCATTAAAGCCTACATCAAATAAGGGTAACCGATACATACTGAGCCTAGTGAACTTTGCTACACGATATCCAGATGCGATAGCTTTGCCGTCGATCGATTCGGCTACGGTGGCCGAAGGACTGATAGAAATGTTTTCTCGCATTGGATTTCCACCTGAGATACTGTGCGATCAGGCCTCCTGTTTCACATCGGACCTAATGAGAGAGATAAATGACTTGCTGGCTATCAAACATCTAAGCTCGACGCCGTACCATCTCATGTGTAATGGTCTGGTGGAGCGATTTAATGGCGCGTTGAAACAAATGCTACGCAAGATGTGCCAAGAAGAACCAAAGTCATGGGACCGAGTACTAGCACCCTTCTTGTTTGCCTATCGTGAAGTGCCTCAAGCCAGCATGGGGTTTTCTCCTTTCGCGTTGATCTACGGTCGACACGTCCGAGGCCCACTGAGTATACTTAAGGAACTATGGACAGGAGACCACCTATGCGAAGAAATCAAGACCACGTACGGGTATGTCTTGGATCTCCGAGATCGTCTGGAAAAGACACTACCGTTGGCATAAGAGAACTTGTCGCGATCTAAAACGACCCAGAAAAATTACTACGACTGGGGAAGCAAGATACGCCAGCTGAAAGTTGGTGACCGTGCCCTTATCCTGCTTCCAACAACGACAAACAAACTGTTGATGCACTAGAAGGGGCCTTTACTGGTCACAGGGAAAAAAAGCAACTTTGATTACTGGTTGTACTCGGGACATACTACGAAGCTGTTCCATATCAACGTGCTGAACCACTGTGAAAAGCGTGAACCTGAAAGTTCCCCACAGTCAGCATCAATCATCGTGGTGGAGGAAGAGGAGACGGACACCCCTATACCCTACTTCAAAACAAATGAGGGCTCCGGTGTAGAAGCAATTAAGGTCAACGTGCGGAACTTCGCAGGGCGGACTACATGAGTACAACACAGGGGGGACTACAACCCTACGCCTCTTGATGTTACCGTTACCATAGCAAGGTTGTCTTCACAATCCCATGCTATTAGCCTTTGACGCTACCATTTTTTTCAGTTGTTGTGCTTTCTTTGAATTAAGTGTTTTCCTTCAATGTTTCTGTCTGTGTGCTCAGTGAACTGTGCCATGGAACCATACAGTGCATTCTTGTGAAAGACCATGACTGTAGTGTTCCGAGCATGCGTGGATTATGTCGCGCACTGAGCGGCACTTTTTCTTCAGAAAAACTTGTTTAAAAAAGGGGGCTTATGTGATGTGTGTTGCGCGACGTGGTGCGGTGGTCGGGACGGTCAGCAGCAGACGACAAGGAGACCGCGCGCCGAGGCAACTTCCGTACTGGAAGGACGAAAAGGAGTACGCCGAAGAGCGTCGGCACGTGAACGCGCGGCGCAAGAAAAGCAACTAACAGAAGAAAAGCCGACCAATTAGGAAAGACCACGGGCCGTCAGGCAGCCAATCGGAGAATGCCTAATCGGCCAGAGAGAACAAAAAGCGTGGTGCGTGGGGAGACGCAGGGGAGACGTCGGGAGAATTCCAGGAAGTGACGCCAGGAGGAGGTGAACCACCTGACCGGAAGTTGAAGACGGGCCCTCGGGTTCCGGACCCGAGCCACCAGGACTTCACCCAACCGGGGCCTCCTGCCAACCCGTTCCTGTGCGCCGACCGTCTACCCGAGCGTGCCGCCAGCTCCTCAAGGCCGGTGAGCTTCTGCGCCCGCGGGCAGAACGAGACCAGTCGGGCTACGGGCCCGAGTTCTGCGCCAGCTGCCCGGCCAGAACGCCGCGCCCGTCTGTCGTGCCGCGCGCTTCCCGAGGCCGGCGTTCGAGCTTCCCTGCCCATGGGCAGGACGAGAGCAGTTGGGCTACGGGCCCGAGCTCTGCACCAAGCTGACCGGCCAGAACGCCACCGCCGTCTGCTCGTGCCGCCAAGCCACCTGCTTTACCTCTCCAAGCCCGAGTTGGCGCGCTCCGGTCGCCCGGTCAACCAACTTACACCACGACCTTTGATGAGACCGCCGCAACTCCTTTCGTCAGCTTGTCGCCGCGTCGCCGTGTCGAGACTGTATTGTGTCCCGACCGTCGTGGCAAGCCCGGACTCGCGCACTAGTCAGCTTCATACTAGCCCCAAATCTGCGCCTTACTGCCGTGATGTCTATTTGAGTGTTTATTTTATTCTTTCTATTTCTTAGTTCTATTTATGTTAAGCTTTTTTTTAGTTCCGTGAAAAGTTTGTGTGTTCTGTCGAAACCAACTGCTTTGTCCTCAATTGGGTTCTCGGAGGCGCCGCCTAAGAGAACCATTAAAACTTTTGAGTACACGAACCTCCGTCCCATATTTAGGCATCAGAGTGTGTCACGCCTTCACCACTACAAGGAGAATTCTGTGTTAAATTATAACTGTGACACAATAAAACTGTCACATTGTGAACACAGGCAAGGAGCATTTGAAAACAGTCACGAAAACAATGCCTGCACTGGTGCAGGGTGGCAACAGAGCACAAAGTCGAGGTCACTGATGAATGTCACGTTAATAGGGGCCCTTTCAACAAAGCAAAATTTTCCACGGAGCAGCAGCAGCGCTTTGCGTGAATATTTGCTTACATAACAATTCTGGAGCTTCTTTCATGACATTAGGGACTTCCCCCTGTAATGTTTAGTTACGTCAAAGTTATGGCACCACCTCCTTGAAAACAAACGTGTACCAATAGCACGCTGTGATTGCTTACATTTTTCCTAATACTGCTCGTAAACCGAGAACCTTGTAAGCAGATTATTTAGAACGTCGAATCATTTATAAGTGAGGAAACGTCACTGCAGTAAGGATCTGTCAAAAGGCATCATGCGCGCACGCTGACAATGCCGGATTTTCCGCCTCATGAGCCATTTAATGCTATCGCATGACAAAGAATTGTTCACGACTCGGCATCGTACACATTCATATATGATGTACTTTGACATTAGCAATAACACAAAAAACAGTATACTCTTTTCATCAGAAATCATAAGGTGCATTGTCATTTGAGTCTCTGATGTAATTGTGATGTCAAAAAAACATTAGACGATGCATTTCTTATAAATGTATGATGTCACATTAGGAACAGATAACGTTCTCTACATAAACTCATTGTTCACTTTCATAAGGGTGGTTTGGTAGCTCTATTGGATAAGTAGTCTCTCAAAACGGCACACTATTATTTGTAAACGTATATGTACAGTTAGGTCAAGAGCACACTCATTTTTTTTGCAAAGAAATACCTATTCAAGCTGCCAAGATATTTTTCTGGAAGGCGGAAATAGAAAGTTAATCATTGTGTCGGTTCCCGAATGGGACCACTTGAGAAGTTAATCATCCTAGGAGAGAAGGTATCGTAAACACCTGAGATGCTTGAATAAATAAAGTATGGGGTTTTACGTGCCAGAACCGCGATCTGATTATGAGGCACGCCGTAGTTGGGAACTTCAGAAATTTTAACACCTGGGTTCTGTAACTGGCACCTAAATCAATGCTCACAGGTGCTTTCGCAATTCGCCCCCTTCGAAAATGGCGCCGCTGTTTCCGGATTCGATCACGCGACCTGGTGCTTAGCAGCCCAACACCATATCCACCAAGTAACCACGGCAGGTAACTACTTCACTAAAAAAAGGAACCCCTATACATTAGCGGTGCAGATGGGTGACGAAGAAGCGTATAACAACAATAGCTTGTTTCACGACGACGATGATGATGATGATGATGACCTCTGCAATGGCTCGCACCTTTAACGGTAATACGTCAAGAATCGGGTGGCAGGAAGTACCTAAAGGAAAATTTCATTTAAAAGGATAAATGTAAAGTTAATGAAATACAAAAAAGAGATGACGTAATAACTTGACTGGTATGTGAGCGAGCAATCAGACTAACTGAAAGGTGAATGTTCAAAGAAGCTACAGTCAAGGAGAAAAATAATGGAAATAAAAGTTTAGAGAACCACATTTAGGCCAAATTAATGCACATTTGATATCAATAATAAAGATATCATAATCAGGAGGATAAACATATTGTTTCACTAAATAATCAAATACTGCGCTACAAACGACTCTGAATATGGCCTAGTGCCGAGGCCTCAAATGATAATAATACTCGTATACTTAACCCTAATACCATTTTGCAGAGTGGAGCTTCGAGTGTGAGTATCGTGTACATTATGAAAAGTAAATATCTATTGATAAATTTTTCTTACAATTATAGCATAGAGAAACATCGCTAGACCAGCTCTATGTAAATAAAAATTCAATTGTGGGATGCGATGGCGTAGTATGGCGTATGTAAGTTCCAGCTTCCGAGAAGGACACCACTGTTTATTCCAGCAAAATAGAGATGCTTAATGTCTGGAGATGGCATCAGCGATAATTTACCTGTCTTTCTTTACAGCGTGAAAACTGTCCTTGTATAAGTCCCGGAAAAAATTATTTACCACTACAAATAATATTCCAGCACACGTTGCAGAATGGAACATTCTGCATAATAAAATCCTTTTACCATAAACATACGTTGCAAAACAAAGAAATTTATTAGGTGAAACACAGAAATTGGTGACACAGAAATTGGTGACAGCCACGCCTCATTTTGCTACAGCATACGTACCTAAGTTGGCAATAAGGTCCATCTAAAATCACAGCATCGCCGGAGCGCGAGAACTTAAAATGATTCTAAAGTTTGAGGGCCTGGACTAACTACTGAGCAGTCTGAAGGGGATAAGAAACGGTTCCAACATGTCGACATCGACCATCTAAGCGTCAGTTACCTGTGATCGATTTGGATGGGCTGGGGAATTGAAGAGCTAAATCATTTTGCACAAAAAATTGCTGTATCTCTATGCAGTGACGTCAACTGTATCCGGGAAAACAGGAATGAAGGATCCACTTAAAGACGTTCTGGCAAATACGTCTGTCATTTAATTTAAGCATAATCCGCGGTGGCAAGGAACCCACAGCAAATACCTTTTTGTAGAATCGTAAGCACTAAAATTTGAAACATACTCAAGGTAGTTCTAATCGTTGCCGTGGAAAGCAAAACAAATACCGATAGAGAGAGAGAGAGAGAATAAACTTCCCCGCAGGGGCGTCTGTGTCAGCAGACGTTTGGCGTGTTGCGAAACCACCTACCCGAGCACACGAGGGTTGCACTCTCCCGCGTTTAACCGTGCGCGGCTTAGCCGTGTCCGGAGAAAAGGGGATCTTGCGGGTTGAGCCAATGCCGTGTGTTTGGACCTTTACGGCCCCTCGGTGGCGGCAACACACCCCTTTGGCCTCGGCTTCACGTAGACGGCAGTGGGATATTGGTAGTTGCCTTTTCTTGTCTCTCTCTCTCTCTCTCCAACATTCGTCTTTTTCGCACTTTCCATCTTTCCTGTCTTCTCCTACCTTCCCTTTACTTCCAAGTTTCAAGGCAGCAAGGGTTAACCTTGTGTGAATAGTCAACCTGTGTTATTTCATATTTGGTTATAGTGATGATGTACAGCTGGCGTTTGCAGGACCTGTTTTAAAGCTCCTGTAGCATCCCCTGGTAGGGCTCCACGGTGAGTGGCTTGCGTTATTGCTGAAAACTACAGTTTTCTATGGCCAGTTTCTTTCCTCCACTTCCTGATCGCCCTCAAAAAAGAGGGTGAACCGAAGAAGCACCTAATACTCACATTCGGTTCAAGTATTCTGCCCGAGTCTGTAGAGGCGGGGTACATCAAGCTCCGTGTCAGACCATATGTACCGAATCTCCTAAGATGTTTCAAATGCCAGCGATTCGGCCACAGTTTGCAGAGCTGCCGGGGCCGCCAAGCATGTGCGAAATGCAGTGCCCATAAGCACATCACTGAAGCTTGTAAGAACGCTCTCCACAGTGTAAACTGTGACGGGGAGCACGCCGCGTACTCGCTGTCGTGCCCATCCTGGAAAAAAGAAAAGGAAATGGTAACAATAAAAGTAAAGGAAAATATAAGTTTCAAGGAGGCACGCAGGCGGGTATCCTACCTGCCCAAGAAAACCTCTGCCGATGTGGCGCGTCAGGGGGCAGCGCCACGACGGTCTCTAGCGAATGTCCGACCCACACCCAGTGAGGCGGCAGTGATGCCATCCGCCCCCCCCCCATGCGGCTGTGGCCAGCGCTGCTAGGCCAACCCCGCAGACATCAACCCCGAAGGTGGGCGCAGCCGAGGCTGCCCCATCCTCCCCGGCCCCTTCCAGCGCTGGCAACAGCCAGCGCAGCCAAATCCCTCAGGGAGCCCCATCGACCTACGGGCTGGTGGGCGCAGGGGTCTTGCCCTCTAAGGCGGGACTCTCTCAGGTAACTTCTCGCTCACAAGAGCACGTGTCCGGCGCCTCACAAGAGGCAATGGACACTACACCTATCCTCACGGCGCGCCAAGCGCCTAAGGAGTGGCGAGCCTCCCTCGAACACTTCAGAAAGGGCAAAACCCAGGCTACAGGGCCTCGAAAGAGCTCTGTAATCTAATCTCTGAAATATCTGTAAATAATACTTCTGTTTCTGTACGCACAGCACATATTTACTTCCAATATGGATAGAGAAATAATTCAATGGAACATCAGAGGTCTTCTCAGAAACCTTGATCATGTGCTAGAACTCATCCACAAACACAATCCAAAAGTGCTGTCTACATGAAATACACCTAAAATCGAAACACACAAATTTCCTCCTATACTGTGCCTTTTCGCAGAGATCGCGACGATGCTGTCGCATCATCGGGCGGTATTGCCTTTGTTATTCATAAAGCCATAGCGTGCCAATGTTAGCAGCTACAAACGCCCCTTGAATCAGTGGCGGTTCGTGCTGTTCCACTAAACAAACTCATCACCATTTGCTCATTTGACATACCCCCGCCTTACCAACTAAACAAACATGACTTTCAGTACTTTATAGACCAACTGCCAGAACCTTCTGTTGTTCTTGACGATTTCAATGCACACAGCAGCCTGTGGGGAGACTCTTGTATCGATGCGCGAGGTCGTCTCGTTCAACAGTGCCTTTTTTCTTCCGGTGCATGTCTGCTCAATCAGAATGCACCCACATACTATTCTCTCGCAAACAGAAGATTTTCTTCAATTGACCTCAGTCTAGTTTCCCCGTGTATACTGCCTGAACTCGAATGGGAAGTTACCAACAATCCTTACAGGAGTGACCACTTTCCCTTACTGCTAAGATCACCTAAAGAAAACGAATATCCACCCCAAGCTCCTAGGTGGATGATTGAAACAGCTGATTGGGAGAAATTTCGAAGTATTACTAGTATCTCATGGGCTGACATGTATTCGTTCGGAATTGATGCTGCAGTGGAGCTTTTTACAGCCTTCATAATAGATGGCGCATGTAAATGCATATCAGAAGTAAATGGCTTGGCGTGCAAACGGCGTGTCCAGTGTTGGAACGACGAATGTAGGATCGCTCGTAAAAAACAGAACAACGCGTGGGGGTTGCTACGCGCCTCTACCACTGCGGAGAATCTTGTCAACTTTAAGAAAGTAAAGTCCCAAGACAGGAGAACGCGCCGACAGACCAGAAAAGAGAGTTGGCAAGAGTTTTTATCGCGCTTCAATCCTACACAGATGAGGCGAATGTCTGGAACAGGGTTAATAAAATAAGAGGGCGACAAACATACTCCCTCCCTTTGGTAAAAACACAAGGCGATACCCTACAAGATCAGGCAGATTCACTTGGGGAGCATTTTGTGAGCGTGTCAAGGTCAACCAATTATTCACAATCTTTTCTCGAATATAAACAAATAGAAGAACAACAGCCATTCACAAGAAAAAGTCGAGAGAATGAGCCTTACAGCCGCCCTTTTCGTATTGCCGAGTTGAGAGCTGCCTTGAGCGCATGCAAGAGATCCGCACCGGATCTGACAGAATCATGTATGAAATGATCAAAAACTTACACAATGACACCCAAGTTGCACTCCTCGCACATTTCAACATCATTTGGGCTGCAGGATACCTTCCAACTGCATGGAAAGAAGCCATTGTGGTCCCTGTTTTGAAAGAAGGCAAATGTCCTGCGTCAGTGGCAAGCTACCGCCCGATAGCCTTCACAAGTTGCCTTTGTAAGGTATTTGAAAAAAATAAGTAATCAGTGACTCATTCATTTCCTTGAACTGAGCAAAATGCTTGATCCCTATCAGTGTGGCCTTAGAGGAGGGCGCTCCACAACTGATCATCTTGTACGTATTAAAGGAAATATCCGGGACGCATTTGTAAGCAAAAAGTTTTTCTTATCCATATTCCTCGATATGGAGAACGCGTACGACACAACGTCGCGTTACGGAATCTTAAGAGACTTTTCAGAAATGAGCATCCATGGTAATATGCTAAACCTAAGAGAAAGCTATTTCTCCAATCGTACATTCCGGGTAAAAGTCGGCAATGTACTTTCACGTCCTTTTACGCAAGAAACGTGTGTACCCCAAGGAGGCGTGCTCAGCTGCATGCTCTTTATGGTGAAGATGAACACGCTTCGTGCTTCATTACAACCAACCATCTTTTATTCTCTCTAGGTGGACGATATTTAAAAAGTTTTCAAATCCTGTAACCTCGCAGTGTGCGAGAGACAGGTACCGCATGGCCTGAACAAAGTGTCAAAGTGGGAAGAGAAAAATGGATTTAAGAATAGTCCTAACAAAAGTTCTTGTGTTCTTTTTACAAGAAAGAGAGGCCTCGTCCCAGATCCTTACTTAGAATTGTGCGGACAACAAATACCTGTCAACAAAGAGCACAAATTCCTAGGTATAACACTTGACTATAGACTCAGCTTCATTCCACACATCAAATATCTGAAAAAAGAATGTCTAAAAACAATGAACATAATGAAACTTCTATACCGGACTACATGGGGTAGCAACAGGAAATGTCTAATGAATCTCTACAAGGGCCTAATTCAGTTAAGTGGTGAAGGCCTCAATGTAATTCTGCAAATAGAAAAATCTCGTACTCACTGAGCTCTATTCCGAACAGTGATAAGCTAATCTATCTAACCAGCATATCAATATATACTGGGCACCTGGCCATAGGGGACTCGGGGGTAGCGCACTGGCAGACCAGATGGCCACGTCAATTGCATCTCCTGCTGTTAATCCTACTGCTTCGGTCCCTGTCACAGACGAAAATCCTTTCTTAAGAAGAAAACTACGAAACCACTGGCAACGCATGTGGGACGAAGAAATTAATAACAAACTGCACGTGATAAAGCCACAGTTAGCTTCTTGGCCCTCCGCAACAAAATCACGGCGAGCAGACGTCCTATTCTGTCGTCTCAGAATAGGACACACATTTGGTACGCATAACTATTTACTCACTGAAAATGATCCTCCAACCTGTGGTAGATGTGGGGAGAGGCTGACCATCCTCCACGTCCTCCTGGAGTTTCGGGCAGCCGAATCTTAAAGACAGAAACATTTTCCCCTAGCATACCGGCAGCACATCTCGCTTCATCCTGTAATGTTACTCGGTCGTGAACCACTCTGACACAAACGCAGTCCTAGGTTTTTTGTAAGATTTTGTATTGCATGTTGTTAGCCCCACACGTTCGCAGTGCGTCCTCTCTTCAGAGTATGCCGCTGTGATAGCTGTTTCGTATAGCACATGCCTCCAGGCCCTTGTGTTTCACAGGTTCTAAGGAGGCAGTAGTGCTCTAGCAAATTTTTTATAATTAGATATATTTTAAACATTGTATCATTCTTTTGAAATGCATGTCAATGTTCATAGCAGAAGTCATGCGTCATCGCCATATATTATTATAATATTATACAGATTTTACGCACTTTAGATGGAGTATCTTTAAGGCCCCTTTACAGTCACGTCACCCAACTCCATAGAAATCATAATTACACTTCAAACTCATTATCACAGACATGCCGTTCGTTGGTCCTATTTGGCCCTTGCGCCATTAAACATCAAACATTCGTTCATTGATTCAGAGAATTAACTTTATTCAAGAACCCCAGTCAGGGTTCGCCCGCTTTGTTCTAGTTGTCTGCCAAGCCAAGCGTCGTGATGAGTTCGATCATGGCACGTACGTAGTCGGAGGAGGAGTCCGCCAGCCACTCCTCAAGTGTCGTAGGTATACGGGTGGGTGAGAGTTTGGCAAGGCTAGCCTGAATAGCGAGACGGCTCCCCGGACAATCGCACAGAATGTGAGAATGATCCGGGAAGCCGCCACATGCCATGCAAGCAGGTTTGCCAGGCACACCTTGTATGTAGTGTTGGAAGTGTGGGGACAAGAAAGAGTGCGTCTGTGCACGCCTCCATAGTACCGCCTCTCTTCGCTTCATGTGTGTGTCCGCTTGTGGATACATCATGGAGTTCTTTCGTAAATCGTCAAGTTTTTCGCACCTTTCCGCCCATGCGAAGGCATATTGCTCATTCAGACTCAGTGGGTCCAGCCACCACAGAGGATGGCTTGGGCGATTCGCGGGGGATGTGGCATGTGCCACTTCGTTCCGTTTGGTCCCTGTTTGACTAGGAATCCACTGAATCCACACTCTAATATTAGGGTGTGCATTGAGGTGCGTTCATAATGCTGAGTGTAGTGCCGCGGAAACGTTTCTGTCTGCGAGTGCCCTGCATGCTGCCTGGCTATCTGCTCGAATGAGCATATTTCGTTCATGTGGATTTGCATGAGAATCTGTAACTACGACAGCGGACGATTGATTAGCGCGAAGTTCGCTCAGCGCTAGAACAATAGCCAATAACTCTGCAATAACAATAGACTTGTAATCTGGAAGGTGCATAGAAAACGACCAACAGACAGAAGGAGAGAAGTAGAGGCTGACCTGCGCCAGCCTCCTTTTCAGACAGTCAAGCATCAGTGGCTATAATATTTTTTGTTTCCATGCGAGAAAGGAAATCTAGTAATTGGTCATATAATATTGGTATGGAATTAGATCAGCATATGGGGTGAAAATATCGTCAAATTCAATCTGGAGACTTATCTTGGACTGACATGTTGACCGAATACATTGAATTAGCACATTCAAAGGTTTTAGCTGTGCCTCTACAAATACACTCCTAGATGCGCGCAGTCGCGTCCAACGATCATAAAGGAGGTGGGTTGCATAGTGAAAACATACCTTGATTTTCTTTGAGGAGAATTGTAAATATTTAGGTAGGTTTTGACTGTGAGGATCCTGAATCTACTTTTTGCTGCTAAATCATCATCATCATCATCATCATCATCACCACCACCACCACCAGCCTGGCTACGCCCACTGCAGGGCAAAGGCCTCTACAGAACTCTACAGAACTCTACAGAACTCCACAGAATCTCTACAGAACTCCTCAGCTACTTGAACTATTTCATCCATATTAGTAGTAATATTGCTGGCTTTGCCTTTTAACGCATGGATCTGATTCTTGCCAATTCCTAGTGTCTTCTTCACTGCTTTTAGGCTTCCTCCGTTCCTGAGAGCATGCTCAATTCTATCCATATTATACTTCCTTATGTCAGCTGTCTTAGGCTTGTTGATTAACTTCGAAAGTTCTGCCAGTTCTATTCTAGCTGTAGGGTTAGAGGCTTTCATACGTTGGCGTTTCTTGATCAGATCTTTCGTCTCCTGCGATAGCTTACTGGTATCTTGTCTAGCGGAGTTACCACCGACTTCTATTGCACAATCCTTAATGATGCCCACAAGATTGTCGTTCATTGCTTCAAGACTAAGGTCATCTTACTGAGTTAAAGCCGAATACCTCTTCTGTAGCTTGATCTGGAATTCCTCTATTTTCTCTCTTACCGCTAACTCATTGATCGGCTTCTTATGTACCAGTTTCTTCTGTTCCCTCCTCAGGTCTAGGCTAATTCGAGTTCTTACCCTCCTATGGTCACTGCAGCACCCCTTGCTGAGCACTGAATCCACATCTTGTATGATTCCAGGGTTAGCGCAGAGTATGAAGTCTATTTCATTTCTAGTCTCGCAGTTCGGGCTCCTCCACGTCCACTTTCGGCTATCACGCTTGCGGAAGAAGGTATTTATTATCCGCATATTATTCTGTTCCGCAAGCTCTACTAACTGTACCCTGCTATTCCTAGTGCCTATGCCATATTCCCCCACTGCCTTGTCTCCAGCCGTCTTCTTGCCTACCTTGGCATTGAAGCCGCGCATCCATATGGTGTATTTTGTTTTGACTTTACCCATCGCCGATTCCACGCCTTCATAGAAGCTTTCGACTTCCTGGTCATCATGACTGGATGTGGGGGCGTAGGCCTGCACAAGCTTTATTTTGTACCTCTTATTATGTTTCACAACAGATGCCACCATCTCGTTAATGCTATAGAATTCCTGTATGTTACCAGCTATATTCTTCTTAATCAGGAATCCGACTCCTAGTTCTCGTCTCTCCGCTAAGCCCCGGTAGCACAGGACGTGCCCGCTTTTCGGCACTGTATATGCTTCTTTTGGCCTCCTAACTTCACTGAGCCCTATTATATCCCATTTACTGTCCTCTAATAGCACTGATAGACTCGCCTTACTAGATAACGTTCTAGCTTTAAACGTTGCCAGGTTCATATTCCAATGGCGGCCTTTCCGGAGCCAGGGATTCTTAGCACCCTCTGCTGCGTCGTAGGTCTGACCACCGCCATGGTCAGTTGCTGGGGACTGAGGGCCGGGGTTCGGTTACTGTGTTCATACAGGAGGTTCTGGCCAAGTACTTCACCAGGGTGGCCATTCCTGCTCTGGTGAGGGAGTGCGTTACCGGTTCTGGTCACCGGGATCAGGCCACACTCCAGGCATGTGTATGCAATTTTATCAACACGCGGATTTTTTTTGATCCGGTGGAAAATTGCGCGGCCCCCGGATTCGAACCACGGACCTCTTGCACGCGAGGCGGGTGTTCTACCTCTACGCCACCGCTGCACCATTTTAAACATGGTATTCGCCATTTAATATGCAGAAGGGTGCGTGCAACAAGCTTAGGGAGTCGAAGACACAATCACAGAGCTTCTTTTTGGAATAAAACCTGAGGCTGCATTTTTAAGCTGGACTGCCGGAAAAGAAGACACACGGAAATTCCATGGCGGGTCGTACGTACACATTATAAACCATAAATTGTGTATGGCTTGGCAACCCATATCGTCCGTTACTGATCTTACGCAACCATCCCACGGCACGAGTTACCTAACACGCGACTTTTTAATTGTAGCTTTTCCAGTTTAGTGTCCCATCATAAGTCATTACCAGGTATTTAATAGAATCCACCTGGGGAATGAACTCTTGACCATACATGAGTAAAATGTGAATGGGAACATTTGAAGGAAAGCGAAGAAGTGCAGCAGAAGCTTGGTGCAAGCGAGTTGGTTTTGAATACTTGAAGAAAGGAGCACTACGAAGACGCGTACGACGAAGTCCGGGTCTACGAAGACTACAAGTCCGCGTCTTCATAGTGCTCTTTTCTTCAAAAAAAAGTGCACTTTTAGGGACGATCAGAGACATGTGTATGTTCTATGTCCAAGCTTCAAAAGTACATAAGTAATTTTGTAACGTTTTATAAGCTAAATGTAGGTTATCATCCTAGGCAAAAAAGTGGTGTCATTGGCATAAACGCCTACCTAATGCCCTGGAGCAAACGAATTGAGCTTAAGAGTATTGTCGCGGGAGAAACAGCAGAGACAGCCAAGAGTCCACGTCTTTACAGAAGATGATGATGATGTCCTTGATGAGTTTGGCGCTTATCCACTCGCGGGGATTGGCCATGGGTCGGGCAGACTTTGCATATGTGTTCAGAAAATGAAGGTAAAAATCTATAATTTTGTTACATGAATTTAGACAAGGAAAAATCGAAAGGGCTCAGTAGGCTGTCATGCTATGAAGAGGAAAAAAAGAAAATTATTTATAATATATAAATGAGGCAATAGAGGAGGAATGAAACGAATAATACGGTCATCAATGAAATCGGTTTGATTCAATAATAAATTTTTCTAAGGCGAAGCACACATTCTTGTGTGAGTGCCCAAGCACAGAAGCTCCGAAAGACAGTAGTACCGGAGTATTCAATGGCAGGCCAAGCTGTCGCACTGTAATTTCTAATGTAATTTTCCTCATAGAGGAGAAACGCCGACATTTCAGTAAGTAGTGCTCAATCGTCTCTAATGCATTGCAAAAATGACACAATGGGGATATTGCCAGACCAGATCGGTGCATGTAAAAATTTAGAGGTGAGACTCGACAACGTAGTCTCGTTAATGCAACTTCCGTTTGTCTTGTTTTGCAAAACTTCCTGCTCCAAGGGAATTGTAAGCGGTGTAGTTCCAAGGACGACTTAAGGTTTAATTGTGATGTTAAAAGGATGTATCTTCTGAACCTGGCGAACGTGATAAAACCTATCGTTGGAAGAAGGGGAAGCACTGGGCCACTGATAGAAGCCTTGGCCAAGCTGTCTGCCACCTCATTCATAAATATGCCTTTGTGCCCAGGTACCCATATTAATCGTAAACTTCTCAAATGACTTGGACAGTGAGTACAAACTTTTCAATATGTGTGACTCGCCGTTAGCAGTAAGGGAGGTGCACAACGACAAAGAATCTGTGATTATTACCGCATCTGTCCTATAAGATCGTAGCTTTCGTAAAGCTAGGACAACAGCTAGGAATTCCGCTAGGTATATTGGAGTGAAGTCGGTAAGCCGAATAGAAAATGACCAGTCCAATAATGATGATGAAAAAATTCCAACTCCTGCCTTTTCAGCACTCTGCGAAGCATCCGTTGCTATAATTACATTAGTGTGGAGTTGATTCGAGTGATCCTGGAGTAAGCCGTTAAGAATATGCGAGGGAAGCTGCTTTGCATTATTTGGGTATAGGTCATCATAAGTGATAACTAGTGAATTTGAGATGCTGTTTTCCGTGATTATATCATTTATATTTACGTCTAACGGATTCAATTACGATTGCGATACAATGACTTCTGGCGCGTGAAACCTTGGCCATCTGACTCCAAAAAATTGGACTCGTTATATGATGAAGATGGACTGGGATTTTCTTAGTGGCGATTCATAGAGCCTTATAAATGTTTAAACAGTAAGTATTTTAAATCTCATTTCAAGGGAAGGTAGTCGTGATTCCTTGTAGAGCACAGCGTTGGCTACAAATTTTGGTAGCCCCAGACATAAGCGAAGCGCTTCCCGTTCCAGCAAAACTAGTGGACGTACCTTGTAAGTCGCGGTGCCGGAGAATAACGCACAGCCGAACTCTAGTATGGGTCGGATATGCATGCGGTAAATCATTATGAGTGTGTCTCTGCGCATGCCCCATAGATAATTGCTTATCTTACGTAATATCCCCATTGCACGAGAAGCTTTTGAAGTTATATGTTCAATATGCTGACGCCAATCAAGATTTCCATCATAAATAATTCCAAGGTACTTGACCTTTTCCATTTGTGGGACAGTGGAATGACGGTATGAAAGGGATATAGTAACTAGGTCTTGTAGCGGAAAGACAAGAACGGCACTCTTATTTACATTAACGGACAAGCGAATACTGTCCAGCCATGCTTCTAGCTCGCATAAGTATTCCTATAAGTATTCGTACAGTGAATGAATATCACTTGCTGATGCAAAAAACGCTATATCATCAGCGTTAACGTACGTGCTTGTATTTTGATGATAAGGAATGGAGCTGAGCAGGATGTTAAACAACAGGGGGGACAAAACTGCGCCTTGAGGAACCCCGCGTGTTTGTCTGAATTTCCCCCGATGAAATTCCGCTTTGTGCACAGTTAAACTCCCTGCCCTGCAAGAACTCTGCAGTTCACGTCAAGTAGTGAGGCAATTCAATATCCTGCATCCCCTTTATAATAAAGGGTATTCCACACTATCGTATGCTTTAGAAATGTCTAATGTGACTAGGGCAGCATATTGTTTTTGTTAACGAGCCAACTGAATTCGGCTTTCTAGGTCGATATGTGAGCACCAAATGGACATCCCTGATCTAAATCCAATTTGGCAGGAGCTCAATAATTCTCTTGTGGTCAAAAACTTAACCATACGTGCGTTTAATAATATTTCTATTAATTTTACGAAATTTGATGTTAGAGAAATAGGTCGAATATTGTCTAGGACATACCCTTTGGTTTGGTCTTTCAGCAGAGGAATCACCTTCGCCATTCTCCACACAGGAGGTAACCATGCATATCGTACTGAGTTATTTACGGTATCTAACAAGCAAGCCGTTAGGAGCGACTTCAAACAGAAATTTAATCATCTTGGTGGCGGCTCCATCGGGACCTGGGGCTGCAGCTGGTAAACAGGAAACGGCTTTGGACAATTCTGTCATAGAAAACTCTTCGAAATCTTCTGAAGTGCCTTGTCCGTGAGGAGCGAAGGGAAGAGAGGTAGCGAAGCGAGCGTCTAACCCTTGCGCGATTACATTTAGATAGTCAGCCTTTTCACTTGTGGTTAAAACTACCGACTCCCAGTTCAAGGGGCGTGGAATCATTTTTTGGGACCTTAAAACAGAAATAATGCATACTTATTATTTCTTTTTGAAAGGAATTCGAAATGTCGGACATTGTAATCGTCTTTTGCCTTACACACCGTTCTTTTAACTGTTCCAGCAATAAATTTATAGTTGCTCCAGTTTTTCGGAGATTGGTTATGCATGGGGTTGCTTCCATGCTGCCTTGCGTCACTTGTAGTCTCGCGAGCAATCGTCATTCCACCAATTTGTAGAATCAGTGCTTTTGCGTGCCTTTAACTGGAACTCTGATCTTTGGCGCGAAGTATCAATGATTGAGCAAATATCCTCAGCTTTCACTGGAGAATTTTCCATTGATTTGAAAGTGGTCCGCAAGCAATTTTTATATGTACGGTAATCCAGAAAAGAGTGGATTCGAGCCTCCACGGTGGACTGCGGACCTACCACTACAAACACAATAGTAAAATGATCGCTGGTCGTCCCGACATTCACCGTTCCCCATGCAGCTGTGGAAATACCTGGACCTGAAAATGTAAGATCCAGCATAGATCTAAACTGTCCGCGAAGAAACGTAACTGATCCCGAGTTTCGACATGAAAAGTTATTTGTGATTGCCCAGTCCCATAGACGCTTTCCGCACAGGTCTGTCCTGGATCCCCATGATACATGATGAGAGTTGAAGTCACCTGCCAAAATTATATCTTTACCACATTTTGCCATAACCGAGTCTAGTGGGTGTGTATCCTGCAAATCCGAGGGAAAGCATATATTGACTATCGAGAAAGGCCTACTGCCAGGGAGAGTAATTTTTACTGCTAGAATTTCACATTCTGGAGATATCAGCTGGAATGATATATTTGCCATGTGGCAAAACTTGCTTGAGACCATAATTAACAGTCCCCCACCTCTACATGGGCGATCTAGACGAAATGACGTAAAATTGCGCATAGAAAATTGTTTTTCAGGGGATAACCAGGTTTCTTGCAGTAAAATCACATCTGGAGAAATTTGAGAAGACAGAACGTTTAAATCAGTAGAAGCAGCGAATGCTGATCTGCAGTTCCACTCCAACACCCTCATCTTCCTTCCAGTGATGAGAGCACCGCAGAGGCCACAGCCTCCTCAAATATATTACCTTTCGGGTTGACTTCAGGGAGGATGTTCTTGGATTTACTAACTGAGTGTGAAGTGGAAGGCTCAAGGGGAGAACACCTCCTTTTATGTGCCCTCGCGTCAATTTCCATGTTTGCGGTATCTTGATAATCAGGCTAGTCTGGATATTAATTGCCTTATTTGAGGAACATGGAACAGGCCTGACTTGCTCTGCCTGGGTTGCGGACGCGATTGCCCCATTTTCCTGAGAGTGGGTTAAACCAGCATTCATGTCAGAGCATGATGGCAGGGCAGTAACACTCGGTAATAATTTTTGTAACTTTGAGGATACCAGTCCATTGAAGCATTCCGTGACGCTTTCTACTATGCGCTGCATAATTTTAGCCATAGACAACGAAAAACGTTCTCCTCTTCTTCCAACCATTCAAGCGCGCACCGTCCACAGTGCAAGACTCATATGCCATGCCACGTTTCATTACCCCCTTCTTACCCTAAGAAGCATCATCTCGATCCTGTATAAGAGGGTAAAAGAAATAAAAGATGAAAAATGCGTTGCCACACGATATAAATATCTGCAGCTGTCACAAAAGGAATGAAGGAAGAGAAAAGACAGGACACAACTAAAAAGAACAAAAAACAACAAAAAGAACGACGCTTCGACGCCAATGTAGTAACGTCACTCGACGGTAGAGTCATGGTGCAAAAACGATGCTTTCTTGTAACATCAGTGAATCTTCTTGCAGCCCATGGGCATTCGCCGTTGTACTAATTCATAAACGGGACAACAATTGGTGATCTTGCGCGGATTATCGGCCCCTCAACAGGGTAGAAAAGGGGGACGCCCTGGATTGGCTGCACGGAGCACTGAATTTTTTGTCCATTGACCTTCACTGCGGCTACTGGAGATTTCCGTCGATGACATGGACTACAAGAGGACGGCTTTTGTTACTCCCGACAGCCTTTATACGTTCGAAATGATGCATTTCAGTTTATATAATGCCTCGGCCACATTGAACGATTGATTGACGCCCAACTACACGGTTTCAAGCGGTCCATCTGCTTCTGTTACCTAGACGACGTGGTCGTTTTTTCTCAGACTTTCACGATACACTTCGAACACCTATCGAAGATGCTATCAGTTTTCCGTGAGGTGGGGCTACAAGTAAATTCATCCAAATTCCACTTCGGTCGAGGTGAAATTTCTGTGCTCGGACATATCGCTGATTATTCTGGTGTACGCCCTGATCACGAAAAAATAAGGGCAGTGAAAGGCTTTCCCGTGCCAACGTGCACCATGGACGTTCGCCGCTTCTTGGGCCACTACTCTTACTTCCGTCGGTTTGTCCCAAATTTGGGGCCCTGAGCAAAGTAGTGCTTTTGGCAAGCTGATTGGGCTGCTTACCGCCCCCCTTTCCATTCTCGCTCACTTTGATGCATCTGCTCCAACAGAAGTTAGTACCGAAGCCTGTGGCCACTTCTTTCCCCTGCTAAGCGCAAGTATTCTATCAGCGAACGCGAGTGTATGGCTCTCGTTCGGGCAGTGGGCAAATTCCTCCCCTATTTTTACGCCCGCCAATTCACATTCATCAAGGATTACCACGCTCGGTGTTGGCTTTCGTTCCTGAAGATCCTTTGCGGCGCTCGGCCACTGGGCTCTGCGCTTTATAGAATACCAACATTGACTTGTATACAAGGACGGCCGATTCCATCAAGTTGTGGACTGCTTGTCGCGCCGTTCTGCCAATCATCCTGACGTTTCTGCGACCGGCATGCCTGTCAGCGTTCTCTCTGGCTGCTTTCCGCGATATTGGAGCGGAACAACGTCGGAATGCTTCCATACAAGGCCTTATTTTAGGGCTGATTTCAACGACGCTCGATCCTTACCTTCAGATGTGTGAACTTCCCGTTGGTATATTGTACCACTCTAACATGCACCCGGACGGCCGTGGCTGACTCTTCGCTGTGCCTGCACATATGTGTCATACCGTTCTAACCCAGCTTCCTGATGTACCGACTGCTGGTCCCCTTCCCGTGTCACAGACATATGACTGCGTTAATCGGCGCTTGTTTCGGCCTGGCCTTTACCGTGACGTCTGCCGTTATATAGCTGCGTATTAACTTTTTCAGTGACTCAAAAAGCCGACCACACTCTCTGCTGATCGCCTTCAACGACTTGGCGTACCATTCAAACCATTCTTACGTGTAGGTGATGGTATTTTAGGCCATTTTCCTACGCCTGACTCGGCAAACAAGTGAGCTTTTCTGTCAGGCTGCACAACCGATGTGGCCGACTTCCTTCTAGAGAACGTTATCTTTCGTCACGGGGCCCCTCGATAGCTCCTCACCGACCGACGCCACCGCATCTTTCTAATGTTGTCAACGACATTCTACTCACGTTCGCGACTAAACGCAAACACAATACTGCTCATTATCCACAAACGAACGGTCTAACCGGGCGTCTAAAGCAAACCCTTGCTGATATGCTGTCCAGGTATGTCTCCGCCGACCATCGCTACTGGGACGTTTCACTGCCGTTCGTTACTTTCGCCAATAATTCGACTCGCCATGATACCGAAAGCTTCGCTCCATTCCTCTTCTTGCCAACGATTGGCCGTGATTAACTTGAAACACCGTTCTGCCTGCTAGTGTGACTATCACACCCGAGTGCGCCCATGACGTCGTACTCAAAGCACAAGACGCGCACCATATTGTCCGATGTCGACTTGTGGAGTAAAAGGAAAATCAGCGGGCCTTATATGACGATCGCCATCGTGACGCCCATTACACACCGGGTGCCCTGGTTCTCCATTGGTCACTGTCGTGATGTGTTGGCCTCTCGGAGAAGTTACTTTTACGGCACTCTGGCCTTTGCTATGTATTGCGTCAAGTAACCGACGTCACGTACCAAACCGTCCCTCTTGAGCCAACCGTGGCTCAGCATCGCTCTTCCATGGTCCATGTCGCACGTCTTAAGTCGTATCACTCCACCGCCTCCTAAACAACACCGAACCGGTGCTTCGGCCACCGTGGGTCATGTGACACGCTGACGAAGGCGTTTTCAGCTTGGTCCTAGGAACACGACCCTCTGAATATCGCGCACGGTCTGCCATCTTGTCAGCTGCTACAATTATTGTAAATATCCTGTAAATGCATTTCAGATATTTGCCAATGTAGTTTGAGTCTTTAAATATAAACAACATCTTTTTGAGGAAGCCGAAGTGCGTTTATGTGCCTTCTGGGGGAAGCTCGTTGGTAATGTCACTGTGTCGCCATACAACTTTCTAAGGACTGACGCACTGACGCAGCAACATTTCGGACCTTCCTCACTGTCGCACGGGGGTCCAGACCCGCACTTCACTGCCAGGTTTGCAGGTAACCTCGCTGTGGTGAAGGTTCAAGTGGCGTTCGTCTGCGGTGCGGCGACAACAAATACTGTAGCCTCAAGACTGCATGTAGCATCTCTGCGGTAAGAACTCTCCCACTTTCAGTAATGACGACCGCTGGCGCTCCATGATGAAGGACGATGCTGTTCACGAAAAATTGGGTGACTTCGGCTGCGCTGGCTTTTGAGAATGCGTTTCTTTCACAATACCGTGTTACGTCATCGGTAGAGACCACAATCTACTGATTTCAGGATGAATACGGGAGCAATGACCCTAGCAAGTCCATGCCGACCTGACGAAATGATGTTTTCTGTTTGGCTATCGGTTGTAGCAGTCCTGCTGGTCGCACCGTTGGAGTTTTGCGTAGTTGGCAGTCGCGACATGTGGACACGTAGCGCTTCAAATTCTTTGCGAGACGTGCCTGTAGCAAGAGCGGCTAATGCGTTCCAAAGTGCGTGTGTAGCCTGAGTGTCTGGATGATGGTTCCTCGTGACAGGCGCGTAAAATATCGTCACGAAGCGAGATTGGCGCAACTAGCAGGTACGTAGCTTGCGTGTTAAAGTTCTTCTAAAAGGACGCCATCCAGGAAACAAAAGGAGGCTAGCGAGCTTGTGAAACTGCGAGGAAGAGTTGTCAGGTGCCCTTCAAGGTAGTCAGTGTGCGGAGGGAGCTCCAAGTGGACGGTTGAAAGAAAAGTGTTGTCCTCTTCAAGGTCAGCGATGGGACTTCCAACTGGTGCACGTAAGAGACACTCGGCGTCGGTGTGTTTGCGTCTTTACTTGTGAATGATGGTGACGTCAAATTCTTGCAGTTGAACAATCCACCGCGCCAGGCGATCTGAGAGATGTCTCAGATTACCGAGCCAGCAAAGAGGGAGGTGGTCGGCCACTACTCTGAATAGGTGACCGTACAAGTGTGGCTGAAACATTGTGATCCCCCGGATAGCCGCTAAACATTGTGTTTCTGTTGCAGAGTAGTTTTTCTTGGCTGCGGATAACGTGCGGGTCGCATAGGCAATCATACGCTCCACGCTATTTTGCCACTCAAGCAAGAATGCTACATGGTCGACGTTGCTGGCGTCAGTGTGCATGTGCAGCTCTGTGTCAGTGTTCTCGTCGAAGGGACTGAGTACAGGTGGGGCATTGAGGAGGTTTACGAGGGTTTCAACGGCATGGCATTGATCCTGACTCCAAACCAGCCGTATGCATTCTTTCGTACGTTGGTTGAGAGGTTCAGCGATATTAGAAACATTTTTCACAAAACGTTGCTAGTACGCACAGAGCCCCAGAAATCAGCGATCACGCCTATTGGTTGGCACGGGAAATGCGATGACGGTGCTTTTTTTCTCAGGGTCTTGGCGGATGCGGGCATGGCTCACAGCGTGACCAAAAACCGTTTCCAAAATGACATTTCTCGGTTTTTAGAGAAAGGCCTGCCGTTGGAATTGCCGGAACAACTGTCTACACGCGCTGGACGTGCCTTCAAACCTGTCCGAAAACACCACCACCTCATCTAAGTAAATTAGACACTTCAACATAGTGCATGCCTGAGCTCATTGGTTGTACAAAGCACAATTGAAAGGTTATTATTAAACATTCAGTAGATAGTCCAGCGTGAGTCATTGTCTCTTCCTGTCCATGTCAGAACGTTCTGCTGGAAACCTATTCTAAAATAACACACGATTTACACTTCATCCCAAAGAGGAGGGTGTCCATCATGCTTTGAAATGTAGCTCTAGCCGAGTATAACCAAAAAGAAAGAATCTTGAACTCATTGAAGGCATCTAGAGTAATAGAAACGGCCCTTTCGCGAATACGCGCGTCGACTGCGATTCAACAATAGGCACTGTGCAGATCCATGGAAGAAAAGTAGCGAATATTGCGTATACTATCCAAGGAGTCATCTATTCGGGGCAGAGGATACACGTCTTTCATTGTGATGTTATTCAATTTTCGATAATCGATGCCAAGCTCAACGTACATCTTTGCTCCTTACTAACACAACTGGCGAAGCCCAGGGACTGATCGATGGCTGCATGACGTTGACTGTAAGCATCTGCTGAAATTGGCGACGTATAACGTCTTGTTCTGTTTGCGACACCCTATAAGCATGTTGTCGAAAGGGCCTCTCGGTAGGAACGGTAATGATGCGATGTTTGGCAAACGGCTTTCCTTAACGTTCGACGTTTAACGAAAGAATCTTGAAAAGAATCGTGCACATTCAGAAGGATTTCTCGTTGTCACGATGGTAGGCTCGGGTTTACATCGAGACACTCATGGACGCCGTGGCAGAATGGTCACAAGGTGAACATTGGTGGACCGCAGAGGTTGTGAATTTCGTGAAAGTATGCAGTAGCAGTGTGTCTTCTAAGGTGACGGTATTTCTTGCTGAACTTCGGGACCCGTAGGTGAGATTGTTTGTTTCTAGGCTGAATAACGCCTAGGCCAACGCAGATTTCGCGTGTACGAAGGAAAGACAAATCCGCCTCTGCAATCACAAGTCGGGGATGTCCTGTTCAAATTTCACACAGAGAAAGAGGCTGATTCGTGGGGGAGAGTCACAAATTCATTCGCAGACACACGCAGCGCAGTATTCGGAAATTGGGCGTTGTCAGCTTATGGAGGAAGATATCCTCGAAAGACTCCCGAAACTCATGTAGGTCAACGATTGTGCCGTATTGAAGAAGTCCTTACCTAGGTTTACTGATCCGGAGCGCACATGTATTACAATGAAAGACCAGGCGAACTTCGACGCACGTATTTGAACACTTGCCATGCACATTCCAGTGGGCATCACCTGACATGTCATCAATCCAATGTCATCACTTGACATGGAGTGGGGACTTTCCTAAATTTAGATGCCAGTGCGCCGCTCGTAATTGAATAATCAAGAATGGTTCGAAGATGGCTGTCCCCGCAGGGGCGTCTGCGTTAGCAGGCGTTTGGTGTGTTGCGACACCACGTACCCGAGCACATGAGGGTTTTCTCATCCCGCATGTAGGCGTGTCTAGAGAAAGGGCGATCCTGGAGGTTGAGCCGATTATCTGTGTTTGGACCTTTAAGGCCCCCCGGAGGATGCAACACACCTCTTTGGCCTCTGCTTCACATAGACGGCACCTTCAGACTGACCCAGCTGGAGGAAATCCGCAGTCGCTTTTTCCTCCTGTCCTTCTCTTCAATCTTCGGCTTTCTGTCTCACTTTCAATCTTTCCTCTGTTCTCTTCACTTCTCCTTACTTCGAGATGTCTAGGTGGCACGGGTTAAACTGGTGTAGTTATCCATCCATTTGCATAATATATTAGGTTGTAGTGGCTATGTAAAGCAGCTGTCTTCGTGGCCTTTGAGCTACGTAGCGTCCCTTAGCTGGGTTCAATGGTGGGCGGATGTCATATCTACGGAAGTGATATTTATTTTGATGGATTTTTCATTATTCTCCCGACTCCCTAATCGCCCTATTTCCAAGGGAGGGTGCACCAATCACTCACTGAGACCAAATAAATTGAGCCAATGTACCATGTCTTTAATTGTGAAAACCCTGATAAAACTGCAAGAACTCTAGCACCATTTGCTGTCGCAAAGTCTCTTACTGAGAAACTAGGTCCCGGCGACAAGGTCATGAAAATGCCAAGCGGTAATCTGTTGCTCGAAGTTAGTGACATGAAACATTATGGAGAAACTATCTGGACTCGTTGAAATTATTAGTAGCCCCATCTCGATAAACCCACATCGTTCTTTGAACAGAACACGTGGGGTCGTATCTGAACAAGATCTCCTGGACTTGAGTGAAAACGAGCTGCTTGAAGGTTGGAAGGAATGGCACGTGAGAAATGTCCAAAGAATAAAGATCAGGCGTGATGACAAAGACATCCCCACTAAACACTTAATTTTGACATTCTGCAAAAGCCCTTTACAAGAATACATTGAAACAGGCTGTGTGAAAATGCAACTTAGACCCTACATTCCGAACCCGCGTCGCTGCTTTGAGTGCCAGCGATTTGGTCACAGCGCTCAAAGCTGCGAGGGCCGTACCAGATGTGCGAAGTGCGAGTCACACGAACATCGAGTCACAGGCCCACCACTGCGCAAACTGCGACGGTGACCACTCTGCATACGCTCGGTCGTGTCCTTATTGGAAGAGGTAAAAGGAAGAGGTAATTGCTTTTGAGGCTCTGCTTTTTGAGGCAAGGCCTACCTTGAAAACAACCTCTCTAGTGAGCGGAAGTCCACCGGCTCCCAGGAATCGATGGACACAACCACAAACCACGCGGCGCATTCAGCGCCTCGGGAGCGGCGTGTTTCTGGTGACCGCACCAAGAAACACAATACCCAAATCACGGGGCCAGAAAAGGCTACATAAA
The DNA here is from genome assembly GCF_050947875.1 of Dermacentor variabilis. NCBI lineage: Eukaryota > Metazoa > Arthropoda > Arachnida > Ixodida > Ixodidae > Dermacentor > Dermacentor variabilis. The sequence continues at coordinate 62,863,788 of NC_134574.1, forward strand.
ACAGCTGGCTCCTCTTGACACAAAGCACATAAACTCAAACAGTATGGATTCACAAAAATTGCACTGGAACGTCAGAGGTCTGAACCACAACCTCGATGTTGTCAAAGAACTATTACACAAATACAATCCAAAAGTGCTGTGTGTTCAGGAGGCACATCTTAAATCCATGCAAACAAACGTTCTAAGGCAATACGCTATTTTCGGGAAAAACCGAGATGAGGCTGTTGCATCGTCCGGCGGGGTAGCAATAAAATAATACTCGACAGAGGCTTTGCGTCGGTAACTGCAACTCCAAACTTTTCTTGAGGCAGTTTCTATCGAAGCAGTGCTATTCACTAACCTAGTTACCATCACGTCTGTATACATCCCCCAAAGTTATCAACGCTCTAGCACAACGTTTCAAAGTTCTATTGATGAGCTCCATCACCCTTATATAGCCGTCGGTGATCTAAAAAGAACGGTGCGGGGAGACTCTCGCTGTGATGTAAGAGGACGGCTTATAGAAAATATTCTATTCTCTTCAAGCTCCTGCTTGCTTAACAACAAGAAGCCAAAATTTTACAGCTCTATACACAAAACATCATTTTCGATAGACTTAAGCATAGCGTCTAGTACAATTGTGCCTTAATTAGAGTGGGATGAAATTAATAACCTATATGGAATGATCACTTCGCCATCGTTCTAAACCTCAAAAAACAAAGTGAGTGTCCTGTATATGTTCCTCGATGGAAAGTTGGTTCAGCCGACTGGACGAAATTTGGCGAACACAGGTGCCCTGAAACTATGTCTTTGAACTATGCCTAGACGATACAGTAGCATACATAACAGCGTTCATTATTGATGTTGCATCAGTATGTATCACCTAAACAAATGGATCGCCCTCAAAGCGACGTATTCCATTGTGGAGTGAGGAGCGCAAGGAAGCCCAGACAAAGAAAAACAAGACTTGGAATATCATCTGTAACTCCCCAACCACAGAGAACCGAATTTATTTCAAGGCGATCAAATCGAAAGGTAGCAGAACGCGCCGCCGCGCTAAATGTGAAAGTTGGGAAAACATCATAAGCAGCATCATTTCATATACAGACGAACGAAAAGCCTAGAACATGGTTAACAAAATAAAAGGTCGCGAAACTCATCCTTGACTTTTAGTAAATACAGAAGGAGACAATCGTGAGGACCAGGCAGATCGTCTAGAAGCACATTTCGAGCCCATTTCCAGTACATCTCGTTGCACAGATACATACCTAAAATACCAGCGACTAGCAGAACAGGTGCATTTGGGTTGGAAAAGCACATGGAATTAGGTATACAAGCGTCCATTTAAAATGGCTGATTTCCAGGCCTCACTGAACTGTTGCAACAAGTCCGCTCCAGGAAGTGACTGCATTATGTATGAGATGATCAGACACATACACCCTGAAACCCAAAACACACTACTGTCACTCTTCAACTCCATGTTCTCCGCCGGCTGCATTCCATTTACCTGGAAAGAAGCAATCGTAATCCCTCTTCTCAACGAGGGCAATGACCATCGTCATCACCATCATCATCATAATCGAACAGGTCAGTGACAGTATTATTATCAAGAAATGCCGCGATGTCAGCAGGCGGAATGTTATTCGTTTCAGAAAATAAAGGAAAACCAGAACGATCGTCATCTGGTCGTTGCGCCAAGGAGTTTTTTTTTATGTTCGGTGGGAAGTGACTTCACCCCTTAAAGTCACCGTTCTTAGTTTACATTGTGAGAACTCAGTTAATGGTTCCTGAGGGGAGAATAAGACGCGGGCAAGCTAGGTCACACGGACCGATGAAGGGACGTGATTGCAATTGGCGGCGTTGAACAGGACTCCGCTAGCCCGTTAGATACGCTTCGATTTCGCGGGGACGCTCGCGGTAGTGCGGGCAGCGGGCGTCAGGGTAGAAGCCACGGAGACCTAGCTGGTGGGGCTCGCAGTCACGGTGCATGTGAGCCGCTTCGCCAGCGTGGTAGAAGAGCTGCCCGTTATCCGAGGAGCGACGTGCACTTGCCTATTTAGCACTCTGTCTTGAGCCAGGTGGTACATGCGTAGGGACGTTCGGGTACCTTGAATCAGGTAGCAGATGCGAAGGGGCGTCCGAGGGCAGAAGTGTAACCTGGTCCAGAGTCCGCATCAAAGGATGGTGTAGGAGCCCTCCGTACCACCGCATGTGTTAGGACTGGGACCTCAGGTTTTGGTGGTGCGAGTAGTAGCCCCGGCTATCTGATTTCATCCCGGATAACGTCCATAAGGGCTGTAACAGGTGGTTGGGGTCCCAGTGGTTTCATTGCTTGGAGTTGCCCCAGCTCATCGCGCATAACGCTTCGTATGAATTCTGTGAACGCATTCTTCTCGCCGTCGAACACAATAGAGCATGCAGTAGCCTGGATGTCGTGGCATTCATACTGTGACGACCGCTTTCGGAGAGTACGCTACATCGTGGTTGCCTCACTAACTCACCCACAATTGTTGGTGGATTGCTTGTGATTCAGGCGAAAAACTGTTCCTTCAGTCAACGAATTAAATGTCACACCTTCTTTTCCGCGTGCATTGCAGGGTCTGCGCCCCTGAAAAGATGACGCATGTCCTCGAAAAGCATGCAGAGGATGTCGCTTGGCAGCCGGTTCGTAGAAGTGATGTCTTGTTCAGCTCTCCCCTCACAGAGCTGTCGACTAAATTCTTCCCATCTCGCAAAGCAACCCTCAAAGCTCTCGAACCACGTCTGCGACGAGTCTTCCAACACGAAGTAAACTCTCCGCAGCTTGCGAGCGCCGTCCCAATCGTTTAGGCTGGCAACCCGATCAAGTTGTCCAGCCAGTCTTCAACATCCTCGAAAGTGTCTGCGTGTTATCATCTGGGTGTCTGTGGCGCATGAAAAACATACAGGGAGCAGACTGGCGTCGCAGGTTTCACTCGCCTGGTTTGTAGTGGTCCTTGACATCTTTATCTCCAGTCTCGATGACGAAGGATTGAATTCGGGCGGTAGTCTTTGCAGGCACCGGCTCCTTCTTGCTGTGGGAGCTGTGATTATGTGCAAGCTGCTTGAAGTGATGGCAGAAACTCGGGGGCGCAGTTGCACTTACCCGGCACCTCCATCAGTAATGTCATGGGCGAAACAACAGAGACAGCCAGGAGTGCACGTCTTCACCGGAAAACAGGCAACGAAAAACTTTCTCCTCTTCTTCCAACCCCTCAATCGTTTACGTGGCACATCGAACTCGTACGCTATGACATTCGTCAATATAATATATAAAACAGGAGATAACACTGACCCTGTGGTACACGCGTTTCTGCTCATACTGTGACGATGAACATCCGCTTTGAAAACAGCTGATTTGTTTTTTTCCTTCAAAATTCTACAACCCACACCGTGATATATTTCGGAAACATGCAAATATCAAGTTGCTGTATCAGTATGACACGCTCTATTTAATCAAAAGCTTTATCTAGCATCATCATCATCATCAGCCTAGTTACTCCCACTGCAGGGCAAAGGCCTCTCCCATACTTCTCCAACTACCCCGGTCATGTACTAATTGTGGCCATGTTGTCCCTGCAAACATCTTAATTTCATCCGCCAACCTAACTTTCTGCCGCCCCCTGCTACGCTTCCCTTCCCTTGGAATCCAGTCCGTAACCCTTAATGACCATCGGTTATCTTCCCTCCTCATTACATGTCCTGCCCATGCCCATTTCTTTTTCTTGATTTCAACTAAGATGTCGTTTACCCGCGTTTGTTGCCTCACCCAATGTGCTCTTTTCTTATCCCTTAACGTTACACCCATCATTCTTCTTTCCATAGCTCGTTGCGTCGTCCTCAATTTCAGCAGAACCCTTTTCGTAAGCCTCCAGGTTTCTGCCCCATATGTGAGTACTGGTAACACACAGCTGTTATACACTTTCCTTTTGAGGGATAGTGGCAACCTGCTGTTCATGATTTGAGAATGCCTGCCAAACGCACCCCAGCCCATTCTTATTCTTCTGGTTATTTCAGTCTCATGATCCGGATCCGTGGTCACTACCTGCCCTAAGTAGATGTATTCCCTTACCACTTCCAGTGCTTCGCTACCTATCGTAAACTGCTGTTCTCTTCCGAGACTGTTAAACAATACTTTAGTTTTCTGCAAATTAATTTTCAGACCCACCCTTCTGCTTTGCCTCTCCAGGTCAGTGAGCATGCATTGCAATTGGTCTCCTGAGTTACTAAGCAAGGCAATATCATCAGCGAATCGCAAGTTACTAAGGTATTCTCCATTGACTCTTATCCCCAATTCTTCCCACTCCAGGCCTCTGAATACCTCCTGTAAACATGCTGTGAATAGCATTGGAGATATCGTATCTCCCTGTCTGACGCCTTTCTTTATAGGGATTTTGTTACTTTCTTTGTGGAGGACTACGGTGGCTGTGGGGCCGCTATAGATATCTTCCAGTATTTTTACATATGGCTCATCTACACCCTGATTCCGTAATGCCTCCATGACTGCTGAGGTTTCGACTGAATCAAACGCTTTCTCGTAATCAATGAAAGCTATATATAAGGGTTGGTTATATTCTGCACATTTCTCTATCACTTGATTAACAGTGTGAATATGGTCTATTGTTGAGTAGCCTTTACGGAATCCTGCCTGGTCCTTTGGTTGACAGAAGTCTAAGGTGTTCCTGATTCTATTTGCGATTACCTTAGTAAATACTTTGTAGGCAACGGACAGTAAGCTGATCGGTCTATAATTTTTCAAGTCTTTGGCGTCCCCTTTCTTATGGATTAGGATTATGTTAGCGTTCTTCCAAGATTCCGGTACGCTCGAGGTTATGAGGCATTGCGTATACAGGGTGGCCAGTTTCTCTAGAACAGTCTGACCACCATCCTTCAACAAATCTGCTGTTACCTGATCCTCCCCAGCTGCCTTCCCCCTTTGCATAGCTCCTAAGGCTTTCTTTACTTCTTCATGCGTTACCTGTGGGATTTCGAATTCCTCTAGGCTATTCTCTCTTCCACTATCGTCGTGGGTACCACTGGTACTGTATAAATCTCTATAGAACTCCTCAGCCACTTGAACTATCTCATCCATATTGGTAACGATATTGCCGGCTTTGTCTCTTAACGCACACGTCTGATTCTTGCCTATTCCTAGTTTCTTCTTCACTGTTTTTAGGCTTCCTCCGTTCCTGAGAGCCTGTTCAATTCTATCCATATTATATTTTCTGATGTCCGCTGTCTTACGCTTGTTGATTAACTTAGAAAGTTCTGCCAGTTCTATTCTAGCTGTAGGGTTAGAGGCTTTCATACATTGGCGTTTCTTGATCAGATCTTTCGTCTCCTGCGATAGCTTACTGGTTTCCTGTATAACGGCGTTACCACCGACTTCTCCACATCCCCGTAAGGTGCCTGGTGGTGGTCTCGTGCTGACGATGCCCTCTCGGTGAGCGCATATTTCCCCCCTCATCTTTTAAGAGATTCAATACATACAAGCATTTGTCTCGCAAACCAGATTTATTTCAAGGGAATTTTCCACGTCTCAAAAAATTTCTCTCGTCGTATTCGAGTGCTGATTGCCGTGTTATAGTTTGTTAACGAAGCTTCCCCTCAAGTCTAAATATTGTAAGGCAGTTTGTCGTGTGCGTATCACGGCCACGCATGCTTATATCGCCTTCCCATTTCTCTACCACGGTTGCGCTTTAAAACCACGGCGCTGCAAGTTTGCTTTCCTTTCCTTCCCTCTTCTCCGCCCTTAAACTGGCTCTCTTAACTACTACACGCAGAGGCAAGAAACAGCGCGCGCTTTAGATCCAATAGATGAGATGAATATTTACAATTATTATTAGGGTTATAATTATATTCGAGTGCTAATTGCCGTGTTATAGTTTGTTAACAAAACTACCCCTCAAGTCTAAATATTGTAAGGCAGTTTGTCGTGTGCGTATCATGGCCACGCATGCTTATATCGCCTTTCCGTTTCTCTACCACGGTTGCGCTTTAAAACCAAGGCGCTGCAAGTTTGCTTTCCTTTCCTTCCCTCTTCTCCGCCCTTAAACTGGCTCTCTTAACTACTACACGCAGAGGCAAGAAACAGCGCGCGCTTTAGATTCTATAGATGAGATGAATATTTACAATTATTATTAGGCTTATAATTATATTCGAGTGCTGATTGCCGTGTTATAGTTTGTTAACGAAGCTTCCCCTCAAGTCTAAATATTGTAAGGCAGTTTGTCGTGTGCGTATCATGGCCACGCATGCTTATATCGCCTTTCCGTTTCTCTACCACGATTGCGCTTTAAAACCACGGCGCTGCAAGTTTGCTTTCCTTTCCTTCCCTCTTCTCCGCCCTTAAACTGGCTCTCTTAACTACTACACGCAGAGGCAAGAAACAGCGCGCGCTTTAGATCCTATATATGAGATGAATATTTACAATTATTATTAGGGTTATAATTATATTCGAATGCTGATTGCCGTATTATAGTTTGTTAACGAAACTACCCCTCAAGTCTAAATATTGTAAGGCAGTTTGTCGTGTGCGTATCATGGCCACGCATCCTTATATCGCCTTTCCGTTTCTCTACCACGGTTGCGCTTCAAAACCACGGCGCTGCAAGTTTGCTTTCCTTTCCTTCCCTCTTCTCCGCCCTTAAACTGGCTCTCTTAACTACTACACGCAGAGGCAAGAAACAGCGCGCGCTTTAGATCCTATAGATGAGATGAATATTCACAATTATTATCAGGGTTATAATTATATTCGAGTGCTGATTGCCGTGTTATAGTTTGTTGACGAAACTACCCCTCAAGTCTAAATATTGTAAGGCAGTTTGTCGTGTGCGTATCATGGCCACGCATGCTTATATCGCCTTTCCGTTTCTCTACCACGGTTGCGCTTTAAAACCACGGCGCTGCAAGTTTGCTTTCCTTTCCTTCCCTCTTCTCCGCCCTTAAACTGGCTCTCTTAACTACTACACGCAGAGACAAGAAACAGTGCGCGCTTTAGATCCTATAGATGAGATGAATATTTACAATTATTATTAGGGTTATAATTATATTCGAGTGCTGATTGCCGTGTTATAGTTTGTTAACGAAGCTTCCCCTCAAGTCTAAATATTGTAAGGCAGTTTGCCGTGTGCGTATCATGGCCACGCATGCTTATATCGCCTTTCCGTTTCTCTACCACGGTTGCGCTTTAAAACCACGGCGCTGCAAGTTTGCTTTCCTTTCCTTCCCTCTTCTCCGCCCTTAAACTGGCTCTCTTAACTACTACACGCAGAGACAAGAAACAGTGCGCGCTTTAGATCCTATAGATGAGATGAATATTTACAATTATTATTAGGGTTATAATTATATTCGAGTGCTGATTGCCGTGTTATAGTTTGTTAACGAAGCTTCCCCTCAAGTCTGAATATTGTAAGGCAGTTTGTCGTGTGCGTATCATGGCCACTCATGCTTATATCGCCTTTCCGTTTCTCTACCACGGTTGCGCTTTGAAACCACGGGGCTGCAAGTTTGCTTTCCTTTCCTTCCCTCTTCTCCGCCCTTAAACTGGCTCTCGTAACTACTACACGCAGAGGCAAGAAGCAGCGCGCGCTTTAGATCCTACAGATGAGGTGAATATTTACAATTATTATTAGGGTTATAATTATATTCGAGTGCTGATTGCCGTGTTATAGTTTGTTAACGAAACTACCCCTCAAGTCTAAATATTGTAAGGCAGTTTGTCGTGTGCGTATCATGGCCACTCATGCTTATATCGCCTTTCCGTTTCTCTACCACGGTTGCGCTTTGAAACCACGGGGCTGCAAGTTTGCTTTCCTTTCCTTCCCTCTTCTCCGCCCTTAAACTGGCTCTCTTAACTACTACACGCAGAGGCAAGAAACAGCGCGCGCTTTAGATCCTATAGATGAGATGAATATTCACAATTATTATTAGGGTTATAATTATATTCGAGTGCTGATTGCCGTGTTATAGTTTGTTGACGAAACTACCCCTCAAGTCTAAATATTGTAAGGCAGTTTGTCGTGTGCGTATCATGGCCACGCATGCTTATATCGCCTTTCCGTTTCTCTACCACGGTTGCGCTTTAAAACCACGGCGCTGCAAGTTTGCTTTCCTTTCCTTCCCTCTTCTCCGCCCTTAAACTGGCTCTCTTAACTACTACACGCAGAGACAAGAAACAGTGCGCGCTTTAGATCCTATAGATGAGATGAATATTTACAATTATTATTAGGGTTATAATTATATTCGAGTGCTGATTGCCGTGTTATTGTTTGTTAACGAAGCTTCCCCTCAAGTCTAAATATTGTAAGGCAGTTTGTCGTGTGCGTATCATGGCCACGCATGCTTATATCGCCTTTCCGTTTCTCTACCACGGTTGCGCTTTAAAACCACGGCGCTGCAAGTTTGCTTTCCTTTCCTTCCCTCTTCTCCGCCCTTAAACTGGCACTCTTAACTACTACACGCAGAGACAAGAAACAGTGCGCGCTTTAGATCCTATAGATGAGATGAATATTTACAATTATTATTAGGGTTATAATTATATTCGAGTGCTGATTGCCGTGTTATAGTTTGTTAACGAAGCTTCCCCTCAAGTCTGAATATTGTAAGGCAGTTTGTCGTGTGCGTATCATGGCCACTCATGCTTATATCGCCTTTCCGTTTCTCTACCACGGTTGCGCTTTGAAACCACGGGGCTGCAAGTTTGCTTTCCTTTCCTTCCCTCTTCTCCGCCCTTAAACTGGCTCTCGCAACTACTACACGCAGAGGCAAGAAGCAGCGCGCGCTTTAGATCCTATAGATGAGGTGAATATTTACAATTATTATTAGGGTTATAATTATATTCGAGTGCTGATTGCCGTGTTATAGTTTGTTAACGAAACTACCCCTCAAGTCTAAATATTGTAAGGCAGTTTGTCGTGTGCGTATCATGGCCACTCATGCTTATATCGCCTTTCCGTTTCTCTACCACGGTTGCGCTTTGAAACCACGGGGCTGCAAGTTTGCTTTCGTTTCCTTCCCTCTTCTCCGCCCTTAAACTGGCTCTCTTAACTACTACACGCAGAGGCAAGAAGCAGCGCGCGCTTTAGATCCTATAGATGAGGTGAATATTTACAATTATTATTAGGGTTATAATTATATTCGAGTGCTGATTGCCGTGTTATAGTTTGTTAACGAAACTACCCCTCAAGTCTAAATATTGTAAGGCAGTTTGTCGTGTGCGTATCATGGCCACGCATGCTTATATCGCCTTTCCGTTTCTCTACCACGGTTGCGCTTTAAAACCACGGCGCTGCAAGTTTGCTTTCCTTTACTTCCCTCTTCTCCGCCCTTAAACTGGCTCTCTTAACTACTACACGCAGAGATAAGAAACAGTGCGCGATTTAGATCCTATAGATGAGATGAATATTTACAATTATTATTAGGGTTATAATTATATGCGAGTGCTGATTGCCGTGTTATAGTTTGTTAACGAAGCTTCCCCTCAAGTCTAAATATTGTAAGGCAGTTTGTCGTCTGCGTATCATGGCCACGCGTGCTTATATCGCCTTTCCGTTTCTCTACCACGGTTGCGCTTTAAAACCACGGCGCTGCAAGTTTGCTTTCCTTTCCTTCCCTCTTCTCCGCCCTTAAACTGGCTGTCTTAACTACTAAACGCAGAGGCAAGAAACAGCGCGCGCTTTAGATCCTATAGGTGAGATGAATATTTACAATTATTTTTAGGGTTATAATTATATTCGAGTGCTGATTGCCGTGTTATAGTTTGTAACGAAACTACCCCTCAAGTCTAACTATTGTAAGGCAGTTTGTCGGGTGCGTATCATGGCCACGCATGCTTATATCGCCTTTCCGTTTCTCTACCACGGTTGCGCTTTAAAACCACGGCGCTGGAAGTTTGCTTTCCTTTCCTTCCCTCTTCTCCGCCCTTAAACTGGCTCTCTTAACTACTACACGCAGAGGCAAGAAACAGCGCGCGCTTTAGATCCTATAGATGAGATGAATATTCACAATTATTATTAGGGTTATAATTATATTCGAGTGCTGATTGTCGTGTTATAGTTTGTTAACGAAACTACCCCTCAAGTGTAAATATTGTAAGGCAGTTTGTCGTGTGCGTATCATGGCCACGCATGCTTATATCGCCTTTCCGTTTCTCTACCACGGTTGCGCTTTAAAACCACGGCGCTGCACGTTTGCTTTCCTTTCCTTCCCTCTTCTCCGCCCTTAAACTGGCTCTCTTAACTACTACACGCAGAGACAAGAAACAGCGCGCGCTTTAGATCCTATAGATGAGATGAATATTTACAATTATTATTAGGGTTATAATTATATTCGAGTGCTGATTGCCGTGTTATAGTTTGTTAACGAAGCTTCCCCTCAAGTCTAAATATTGTAAGGCAGTTTGTCGTGTGCGTATCATGGCCACGCATGCTTATATCGCCTTTCCGTTTCTCTACCACGATTGCGCTTTAAAACCACGGCGCTGCAAGTTTGCTTTCCTTTCCTTCCCTCTTCTCCGCCCTTAAACTGGCTCTCTTAACTTCTACACGCAGAGGCAAGAAACAGCGCGCGCTTTAGATCCTATGGATGAGATGAATATTTACAATTATTATTAGGGTTATAATTATATTCGAGTGCTGATTGCCGTGTTATAGTTTGTTAACGAAACTACCCCTCAAGTCTAAATATTGTAAGGCAGTTTGTCCTGTGCGTATCATGGCCACGCATGCTTATATCGCCTTTCCGTTTCTCTACCACGGTTGCGCTTTAAAACCACGGCGCTGCAAGTTTGCTTTCCTTTCCTTCCCTCTTCTCCGCCCTTAAACTGGCTCTCTTAACTACTACACGCAGAGGCAAGAAACAGCGCGCGCTTTAGATCCTATAGATGAGATGGATATTCACAATTATTATTAGGGTTATAATTATATTCGAGTGCTGATTGCCGTGTTATAGTTTGTTAACGAAACTACCCCTCAAGTCTAAATATTGTAACGCAGTTTGTCGTGTGCGTATCACGGCCATGCATGCTTATATCGCCTTTCCGTTTCTCTACCACGGTTGCGCTTTAAAACCACGGCGCTGCAAGTTTGCTTTCCTTTCCTTCCCTCTTCTCCGCCCTTAAACTGGCTCTCTTAACTACTACACGCAGAGGCAAGAAACAGCGTGCGCTTTAGATCCTATAGATGTGATGAATATTTACAATTACTATTAGGGTTATAATTATATTCGAGTGCTGATTGCCGTGTTATAGTTTGTTAACGAAACTACCCCTCAAGTCTAAATATTGTAAGGCAGTTTGTCGTGAGCGTATCATGGACACGCATGCTTATATCGCCTTTTCGTTTCTCTACCACGGTTGCGCTTTAAAACCACGGCGCTGCAAGTTTGCTTTCCTTTCCTTCCCTCTTCTCCGCCCTTAAACAGGCTCTCTTAACTACTACACGCAGAGACAAGAAACAGTGCGCGCTTTAGATCCTATAGATGAGATGAATATTTACAATTATTATTAGGGTTATAATTAAATTCGAGTGCTGATTGCCGTGTTATAGTTTGTTAACGAAGCTTCCCCTCAAGACTAAATATTGTAAGGCAGTTTGTCGTGTGCGTATCGTGGCCACGCATGCTTATATCGCCTTTCCGTTTCTCTACCACGGTTGCGCTTTAAAACCACGGCGCTGCAAGTTTGCTTTCCTTTCCTTCCCTCTTCTCCGCCCTTAAACTGGCTCTCTTAACTACTACACGCAGAGACAAGAAACAGTGCGCGCTTTAGATCCTATAGATGAGATGAATATTTACAATTATTATTAGGGTTATAATTATATTCGAGTGCTGATTGCCGTGTTATAGTTTGTTAACGAAGCTTCCCCTCAAGTCTAAATATTGTAAGGCAGTTTGTCGTGTGCGTATCATGACCACGCATGCTTATATCGCCTTTCCGTTTCTCTACCACGGTTGCGCTTTAAAACCACGGCGCTGCAAGTTTGCTTTCCTTTCCTTCCCTCTTCTCCGCCCTTAAACTGGCTCTCTTTACTACTACACGCAGAGACAAGAAACAGTGCGCGCTTTAGATCCTATAGATGAGATGAATATTTACAATTATAATTAGGGTTTTATTTATATTCGAGTGCTGATTGCCGTATTATAGTTTGTTAACGAAACTACCCCTCAAGTCTAAATATTGTAAGGCAGTTTGTCGTGTGCGTATCATGGCCACGCATTCTTATATCGCCTTTCCGTTTCTCTACCACGGTTGCGCTTTAAAACCACGGCCCTGCAAGTTTGCTTTCCTTTCCTTCCCTCTTCTCCGCCCTTAAACTGGCTCTCTTAACTACTACACGCAGAGGCAAGAAACAGCGCGCGCTTTAGATCCTATAGATGAGATGGATATTCACAATTATTATTAGGGTTATAATTATATTCGAGCGCTGATTGCCGTGTTATAGTTTGTTAACGAAACTACCCCTCAAGTCTAAATATTGTAAGGCAGTTTGTCGTGTGCGTATCATGGCCACGCATGCTTATATCGCCTTTCCGTTTCTCTACCACGGTTGCGCTTTAAAACCACGGCGCTGCAAGTTTGCTTTCCTTTCCTTCCCTCTTCTCCGCCCTTAAACTGGCTCTCTTAACTAATACACGCAGAGACAAGAAACAGTGCGCGCTTTAGATCCTATAGATGAGATGAATATTTACAATTATTATTAGGGTTATAATTATATTCGAGTGCTGATTGCCGTGTTATAGTTTGTTAACGAAGCTTCCCCTCAAGTCTAAATATTGTAAGGCAGTTTGTCGTGTGCGTATCACGGCCACGCATGCTTATATCGCCTTCCCATTTCTCTACCACGGTTGCGCTTTAAAACCACGGCGCTGCAAGTTTGCTTTCCTTTCCTTCCCTCATCTCCGCCCTTAAACTGGCTCTCTTAACTAATACGCGCAGAGACAAGAAACAGTGCGCGCTTTAGATCCTATAGATGAGATGAATATTTACAATTATTATTAGGGTTATAATTATATTCGAGTGCTAATTGCCGTGTTATAGTTTGTTAACAAAACTACCCCTCAAGTCTAAATATTGTAAGGCAGTTTGTCGTGTGCGTATCATGGCCACGCATGCTTATATCGCCTTTCCGTTTCTCTACCACGGTTGCGCTTTAAAACCAAGGCGCTGCAAGTTTGCTTTCCTTTCCTTCCCTCTTCTCCGCCCTTAAACTGGCTCTCTTAACTACTACACGCAGAGGCAAGAAACAGCGCGCGCTTTAGATCCTATAGATGAGATGAATATTCACAATTATTATTAGGGTTATAATTATATTCGAGTGCTGATTGTCGTGTTATAGTTTGTTAACGAAACTACCCCTCAAGTCTAAATATTGTAAGGCAGTTTGTCGTGTGCGTATCATGGCCACGCATACTTATATCGCCTTTCCGTTTCTCTACCACGGTTGCGCTTTAAAACCACGGCGCTGCAAGTTTGCTTTCCTTTCCTTCCCTCTTCTCCGCCCTTAAACTGGCTCTCTTAACTACTACACGCAGAGACAAGAAACAGTGCGCGCTTTAGATTCTATAGATGAGATGAATATTTACAATTATTATTAGGCTTATAATTATATTCGAGTGCTGATTGCCGTGTTATAGTTTGTTAACGAAGCTTCCCCTCAAGTCTAAATATTGTAAGGCAGTTTGTCGTGTGCGTATCATGGCCACGCATGCTTATATCGCCTTTCCGTTTCTCTACCACGATTGCGCTTTAAAACCACGGCGCTGCAAGTTTGCTTTCCTTTCCTTCCCTCTTCTCCGCCCTTAAACTGGCTCTCTTAACTACTACACGCAGAGGCAAGAAACAGCGCGCGCTTTAGATCCTATATATGAGATGAATATTTACAATTATTATTAGGGTTATAATTATATTCGAGTGCTGATTGCCGTATTATAGTTTGTTAACGAAACTACCCCTCAAGTCTAAATATTGTAAGGCAGTTTGTCGTGTGCGTATCATGGCCACGCATCCTTATATCGCCTTTCCGTTTCTCTACCACGGTTGCGCTTCAAAACCACGGCGCTGCAAGTTTGCTTTCCTTTCCTTCCCTCTTCTCCGCCCTTAAACTGGCTCTCTTAACTACTACACGCAGAGGCAAGAAACAGCGCGCGCTTTAGATCCTATAGATGAGATGAATATTCACAATTATTATTAGGGTTATAATTATATTCGAGTGCTGATTGCCGTGTTATAGTTTGTTGACGAAACTACCCCTCAAGTCTAAATATTGTAAGGCAGTTTGTCGTGTGCGTATCATGGCCACGCATGCTTATATCGCCTTTCCGTTTCTCTACCACGGTTGCGCTTTAAAACCACGGCGCTGCAAGTTTGCTTTCCTTTCCTTCCCTCTTCTCCGCCCTTAAACTGGCTCTCTTAACTACTACACGCAGAGACAAGAAACAGTGCGCGCTTTAGATCCTATAGATGAGATGAATATTTACAATTATTATTAGGGTTATAATTATATTCGAGTGCTGATTGCCGTGTTATAGTTTGTTAACGAAGCTTCCCCTCAAGTCTAAATATTGTAAGGCAGTTTGTCGTGTGCGTATCATGGCCACGCATGCTTATATCGCCTTTCCGTTTCTCTACCACGGTTGCGCTTTAAAATCACGGCGCTGCAAGTTTGCTTTCCTTTCCTTCCCTCTTCTCCGCCCTTAAACTGGCTCTCTTAACTACTACACGCAGAGACAAGAAACAGTGCGCGCTTTAGATCCTATAGATGAGATGAATATTTACAATTATTATTAGGGTTATAATTATATTCGAGTGCTGATTGCCGTGTTATAGTTTGTTAACGAAGCTTCCCCTCAAGTCTGAATATTGTAAGGCAGTTTGTCGTGTGCGTATCATGGCCACTCATGCTTATATCGCCTTTCCGTTTCTCTACCACGGTTGCGCTTTGAAACCACGGGGCTGCAAGTTTCCTTTCCTTTCCTTCCCTCTTCTCCGCCCTTAAACTGGCTCTCTTAACTACTACACGCAGAGGCAAGAAGCAGCGCGCGCTTTAGATCCTATAGATGAGGTGAATATTTACAATTATTATTGGGGTTATAATTATATTCGAGTGCTGATTGCCGTGTTATAGTTTGTTAACGAAACTACCCCTCAAGTCTAAATATTGTAAGGCAGTTTGTCGTGTGCGTATCATGGCCACGCATGCTTATATCGCCTTTCCGTTTCTCTACCACGGTTGCGCTTTAAAACCACGGCGCTGCAAGTTTGCTTTCCTTTACTTCCCTCTTCTCCGCCCTTAAACTGGCTCTCTTAACTACTACTCGCAGAGATAAGAAACAGTGCGCGATTTAGATCCTATAGATGAGATGAATATTTACAATTATTATTAGGGTTATAATTATATTCGAGTGCTAATTGCCGTGTTATAGTTTGTTAACAAAACTACCCCTCAAGTCTAAATATTGTAAGGCAGTTTGTCGTGTGCGTATCATGGCCACGCATGCTTATATCGCCTTTCCGTTTCTCTACCACGATTGCGCTTTAAAACCACGGCGCTGCAAGTTTGCTTTCCTTTCCTTCCCTCTTCTCCGCCCTTAAACTGGCTCTCTTAACTACTACACGCAGAGGCAAGAAACAGCGCGCGCTTTAGATCCTATATATGAGATGAATATTTACAATTATTATTAGGGTTATAATTATATTCGAGTGCTGATTGCCGTATTATAGTTTGTTAACGAAACTACCCCTCAAGTCTAAATATTGTAAGGCAGTTTGTCGTGTGCGTATCATGGCCACGCATCCTTATATCGCCTTTCCGTTTCTCTACCACGGTTGCGCTTCAAAACCACGGCGCTGCAAGTTTGCTTTCCTTTCCTTCCCTCTTCTCCGCCCTTAAACTGGCTCTCTTAACTACTACACGCAGAGGCAAGAAACAGCGCGCGTTTTAGATCCTATAGATGAGATGAATATTCACAATTATTATTAGGGTTATAATTATATTCGAGTGCTGATTGCCGTGTTATAGTTTGTTGACGAAACTACCCCTCAAGTCTAAATATTGTAAGGCAGTTTGTCGTGTGCGTATCATGGCCACGCATGCTTATATCGCCTTTCCGTTTCCCTACCACGGTTGCGCTTTAAAACCACGGCGCTGCAAGTTTGCTTTCCTTTCCTTCCCTCTTCTCCGCCCTTAAACTGGCTCTCTTAACTACTACACGCAGAGACAAGAAACAGTGCGCGCTTTAGATCCTATAGATGAGATGAATATTTACAATTATTATTAGGGTTATAATTATATTCGAGTGCTGATTGCCGTGTTATAGTTTGTTAACGAAGCTTCCCCTCAAGTCTAAATATTGTAAGGCAGTTTGTCGTGTGCGTATCATGGCCACGCATGCTTATATCGCCTTTCCGTTTCTCTACCACGGTTGCGCTTTAAAACCACGGCGCTGCAAGTTAGCTTTCCTTTCCTTCCCTCTTCTCCGCCCTTAAACTGGCTCTCTTAACTACTACTCGCAGAGATAAGAAACAGTGCGCGATTTAGATCCTATAGATGAGATGAATATTTACAATTATTTTTAGGGTTATAATTATATTCGAGTGCTGATTGCCGTGTTATAGTTTGTAACGAAACTACCCCTCAAGTCTAAATATTGTAAGGCTGTTTGTCGGGTGCGTATCATGGCCACGCATGCTTATATCGCCTTTCCGTTTCTCTACCACGGTTGCGCTTTAAAACCACGGCACTGCAAGTTTGCTTTCCTTTCCTTCCCTCTTCTCCGCCCTTAAACTGGCTCTCTTAACTACTACACGCAGAGACAAGAAACAGTGCGCGCTTTAGATCCTATAGATGAGATGAATATTTACAATTATTATTAGGGTTATAATTATATTCGAGTGCTGATTGCCGTGTTATAGTTTGTTAACGAAGCTTCCCCTCAAGTCTAAATATTGTAAGGCAGTTTGTCGTGTGCGTATCATGGCCACGCATGCTAATATCGCCTTTCCGTTTCTCTACCACGGTTGCGCTTTAAAACCACGGCGCTGGAAGTTTGCTTTCCTTTCCTTCCCTCTTCTCCGCCCTTAACCTGGCTCTCTTAACTACTACACGCAGAGGCAAGAAACAGCGCGCGCTTTAGATCCTATAGATGAGATGAATATTCACAATTATTATTAGGGTTATAGTTATATTCGAGTGCTGATTGTCGTGTTATAGTTTGTTAACGAAACTACCCCTCAAGTGTAAATATTGTAAGGCAGTTTGTCGTGTGCGTATCATGGCCACGCATGCTTATATCGCCTTTCCGTTTCTCTACCACGGTTGCGCTTTAAAACCACGGCGCTGCACGTTTGCTTTCCTTTCCTTCCCTCTTCTCCGCCCTTAAACTGGCTCTCTTAACTACTACACGCAGAGACAAGAAACAGTGCGCGCTTTAGATCCTATAGATGAGATGAATATTTACAATTATTATTAGGGTTATAATTATATTCGAGTGCTGATTGCCGTGTTATAGTTTGTTAACGAAGCTTCCCCTCAAGTCTAAATATTGTAAGGCAGTTTGTCGTGTGCGTATCATGGCCACGCATGCTTATATCGCCTTTCCGTTTCTCTACCACGATTGCGCTTTAAAACCACGGCGCTGCAAGTTTGCTTTCCTTTCCTTCCCTCTTCTCCGCCCTTAAACTGGCTCTCTTAACTACTACACGCAGAGGCAAGAAACAGCGCGCGCTTTAGATCCTATAAATGAGATGAATATTTACAATTATTATTAGGGTTATAATTATATTCGAGTGCTGATTGCCGTATTATAGTTTGTTAACGAAACTACCCCTCAAGTCTAAATATTGTAAGGCAGTTTGTCGTGTGCGTATCATGGCCACGCATCCTTATATCGCCTTTCCGTTTCTCTACCACGGTGGCGCTTTAAAACCACGGCCCTGCAAGTTTGCTTTCCTTTCCTTCCCTCTTCTCCGCCCTTAAACTGGCTCTCTTAACTACTACACGCAGAGGCAAGAAACAGCGCGCGCTTTAGATCCTATAGATGAGATGGATATTCACAAATATTATTATGGTTATAATTATATTCGAGTGCTGATTGCCGTGTTATAGTTTGTTAAAGAAACTACCCCTCAAGTCTAAATATTGTAAGGCAGTTTGTCGTGTGCGTATCATGGCCACGCATGCTTATATCGCCTTTCCGTTTCTCTACCATGGTTGCGCGTTAAAACCACGGCGCTGCAAGTTTGCTTTCCTTTCCTTCCCTCTTCTCCGCCCTTAAACTGGCTCTCTTAACTAATACACGCAGAGACAAGAAACAGTGCGCGCTTTAGATCCTATAGATGAGATGAATATTTACAATTATTATTAGGGTTATAATTATATTCGAGTGCTGATTGCCGTGTTATAGTTTGTTAACGAAGCTTCCCCTCAAGTCTGAATATTGTAAGGCAGTTTGTCGTGTGCGTATCATGGCCACTCATGCTTATATCGCCTTTCCGTTTCTCTACCACGGTTGCGCTTTGAAACCACGGCGCTGCAAGTTTGCTTTCCTTTCCTTCCCTCTTCTCCGCCCTTAAACTGGCTCTCTTAACTACTACACGCAGAGACAAGAAACAGTGCGCGCTTTAGATCCTATAGATAAGATGAATATTTACAATTATTATTATGGTTATAATTATATGCGAGTGCTGATTGCCGTGTTATAGTTTGTTAACGAAGCTTCCCCTCAAGTCTAAATATTGTAAGGCAGTTTGTCGTCTGCGTATCATGGCCACGCTTGCTTATATCGCCTTTCCGTTTCTCTACCACGGTTGCGCTTTAAAACCACGGCGCTGCAAGTTTGCTTTCCTTTCCTTCCCTCTTCTCCGCCCTTAAACTGGCTGTCTTAACTACTAAACGCTGAGGCAAGAAACAGCGCGCGCTTTAGATATTATAGGTGAGATGAATATTTACAATTATTTTTAGGGTTATAATTATATTCGAGTGCTGATTGCCGTGTTATAGTTTGTTAACGAAACTACCCCTCAAGTCTAAATATTGTAAGGCAGTTTGTCGTGTGCGTATCATGGCCACGCATGCTTATATCGCCTTTCCGTTTCTCTACCACGGTTGCGCTTTAAAACCACGGCGCTGCAAGTTTGCTTTCCTTTCCTTCCCTCTTCTCCGCCCTTAAACTGGCTCTCTAAACTACTACACGCAGAGGCAAGAAACAGTGCGCGCTTTAGATCCTATAGATGAGATGAATATTTACAATTATTATTAGGGTTATAATTATATTCGAGTGCTGATTGCCGTGTTATAGTTTGTTAACGAAGCTTCCCCTCAAGTCTAAATATTGTAAGGCAGTTTGTCGTGTGCGTATCATGGCCACGCATGCTTATATCGCCTTTCCGTTTCTCTACCACGGTTGCGCTTTAATACCACGGCGCTGCAAGTTTGCTTTCCTTTCTTTCCCTCTTCTCCGCCCTTAAACTGGCTCTCTTAACTACTACACGCAGAGGCAAGAAACAGCGCGCGCTTTAGATCCTATAGATGAGATGAATATTTACAATCATTATTAGGGTTATAATTATATTCGAGTGCTGATTGCCGTGTTATGGTTTGTTAACGAAACTACCCCTCAAGTCTAAATATTGTAAGGCAGTTTGTCGTGTGCGTATCATGGCCACGCATGCTTATATCGCCTTTCCGTTTCTCTACCACGGTTGCGCTTTATAACCACGGCGCTGCAAGTTAGCTTTCCTTTCCTTCCCTCTTCTCCGCCCTTAAACTGGCTCTCTTAACTACTACACGCAGAGGCAAGAAACAGCGCGCGCTTTAGATCCTATAGATGAGATGAATATACACAATTATTATTAGGGTTATAATTATATTCGAGTGCTGATTGCCGTGTTATAGTTTGTTAACGAAACTACCCCTCAAGTCTAAATATTTTAAGGCAGTTTGTCGTGTGCGTATCATGGCCACGCATGCTTATATCGCCTTTCCGTTTCTCTACCACGGTTGCGCTTTAAAACCACGGCGCTGCAAGTTTGCTTTCCTTTCCTTCCCTCTTCTCCGCCCTTAAACTGGCTCTCTGAACTACTACACGCAGAGACAAGAAACAGTGTGCGCTTTAGATCCTATAGATGAGATGAATATTTACAAATATTATTAGGGTTATAATTATATTCGAGTGCTGATTGCCGTGTTATAGTTTGTTAACGAAGCTTCCCCTCAAGTCTAAATATTGTAAGGCAGTTTGTCGTGTGCGCATCATGGCCACGCATGCTTATATCGCCTTTCCGTTTCTCTACCACGGTTGCGCTTTAAAACCACGGCGCTGCAAGTTTGCTTTCCTTTCCTTCCCTCTTCACCGCCCTTAAACTGGCTCTCCTAACTTCTACACGCAGAGGCAAGAAACAGCGCGCGCTTTAGATCCTATAGATGAGATGAATATGTACAATTAATATTAGGGTTATAATTATATTCGAGTGCTGATTGCCGTGTTATAGTTTGTTAACGAAACTACCCCTCAAGTCTAAATATTGTAAGGCAGTTTGTCGTGTGCGTATCATGGCCATGCATGCTTATATCGCCTTTCCGTTTCTCTAACACGGTTGCGCTTTAAAACCACGGCGCTGCAAGTTTGCTTTCCTTTCCTTCCCTCTTCTCCGCCCTTAAACTGGCTCTCTTAACTACTACACGCAGAGGCAAGAAACAGCGTGCGCTTTAGATCCTATAGATGTGATGAATATTTACAATTATTATTAGGGTTATAATTATATTCGAGTGCTGATTGCCGTGTTATAGTTAGTTAACGAAACTACCCCTCAAGTCTAAATATTGTAAGGCAGTTTGTCGTGTGCGTATCATGGCCACGCATGCTTATATCGCCTTTCCGTTTCTCTACCACGGTTGCGCTTTAAAACCACGGCGCTGCAAGTTTGCTTTCCTTTCCTTCCCTCTTCACCGCCCTTAAACTGGCTCTCTTAACTTCTACACGCAGAGGCAAGAAACAGCGCGCGCTTTAGATCCTATAGATGAGATGAATATGTACAATTAATATTAGGGTTTTAATTATATTCGAGTGCTGATTGCCGTGTTATAGTTTGTTAACGAAACTACCCCTCAAGTCTAAATATTGTAAGGCAGTTTGTCGTGTGCGTATCATGGCCACGCATGCTTATATCGCCTTTCCGTTTCTCTACCACGGTTGCGCTTTAAAACCACGGCGCTGCAAGTTTGCTTTCCTTTCCTTCCCTCTTCTCCGCCCTTAAACAGGCTCTCTTAACTACTACACGCAGAGACAAGAAACAGTGCGCGCTTTAGATCCTATAGATGAGATGAATATTTACAATTATTATTAGGGTTATAATTAAATTCGAGTGCTGATTGCCGTGTTATAGTTTGTTAACGAAGCTTCCCCTCAAGACTAAATATTGTAAGGCAGTTTGTCGTGTGCGTATCGTGGCCACGCATGCTTATATCGCCTTTCCGTTTCTCTACCACGGTTGCGCTTTAAAACCACGGCGCTGCAAGTTTGCTTTCCTTTCCTTCCCTCTTCTCCGCCCTTAAACTGGCTCTCTGAACTACTACACGCAGAGACAAGAAACAGCGTGCGCTTTAGATCCTATAGATGTGATGAATATTTACAATTATTATTAGGGTTATAATTATATTCGAGTGCTGATTGCCGTGTTATAGTTTGTTAACGAAACTACCCCTCAAGTCTAAATATTGTAAGGCAGTTTGTCGTGTGCGTATCATGGCCACGCATGCTTATATCGCCTTTCCGTTTCTCTACCACGGTTGCGCTTTAAAACCACGGCGCTGCAAGTTTGCTTTCCTTTCCTTCCCTCTTCTCCGCCCTTAAACAGGCTCTCTTAACTACTACACGCAGAGACAAGAAACAGTGCGCGCTTTAGATCCTATAGATGAGATGAATATTTACAATTATTATTAGGGTTATAATTAAATTCGAGTGCTGATTGCCGTGTTATAGTTTGTTAACGAAGCTTCCCCTCAAGACTAAATATTGTAAGGCAGTTTGTCGTGTGCGTATCGTGGCCACGCATGCTTATGGGCATGTTGCAAGTGCTAGGCGGCGCCCTGTCTTTCGGACCCCTAGCGCCATCTGACGAATAATTTCTCGAATTCGGTAGGATTACTCACTGCGTCAGCGGCTGGCGCTGTGTGTTTGGCGCCCTGTGAAACGGCAGTGATGGCACGAAACAGCATGCCGATATAAATTTTAGCCGGGTTTCGTGAATTACAAGATCTTGACAGCTTTTTTCGTAGAATCAGAATCAAAATTTATTGTTAGAATTTGGGTCAAATTACATGTATTTAGTATGCAGGAGGAGGTCCCATAGTCAAAGACTGTATCGGGACCTCTAAAGAATTTAGGGAAAGGAAGTGGTCTATTTGAAGCGGGGCGGGACATGAGGGAACTGCCCAACTCGCACTGATCAGAAGTGACTGCTAGGCGTATTCCGCATACGAAAATCAGCGCAAGCGAGATGCGTGAAGCTCAGCGTAATTTACTTCGTTATCTACGGTGTGGACGCATGAAATTACAGGTGACATTGATTCTTGCAGACCGGCGACAGCAGATAAATCCTAGCGGGGAGCTGCGATTGCCGTGCTGGCATCGGCGTGAAAGCACGCCGCGGTACTTGCGCTGTACATACAGGACGGCAAATGCGAATCGAAAACATCTCATCCAAGAACGTGGAGCGTACGAACGCCTCGTAAGACCTACCGCGAGGTATGCTAACGTTGCTCTCCCCAAAGACAAAAAAGTGAGGAGCGTACCAGTTGCGTAAGACTACGCTGGGAAAATATTTTCGCCCAAGTTGCTGGAAGTTCGAGACTTTCTATGTTGCGATTTTTCAGTGCGTGCAAAGGAGGTTCCAATAAACCACGTCGTCAAATATTTTGGTGATCTCAACTGCCCCTTAGTTGATATGCTGGGTGCAGAAGGGTGTATGCCAGCTGAGCCAGCTGCAACCCCTCCTCGTAGCTCTCAGCAAGCCCTGACGTTGTTTGAATGGGAGAGGATTGGGAAAGAGCTACACAGCTTTACTGTGGTACAGTGTGGAAACAAACTACTTCGTTTTCTACATATCCTGGTACGCAGTGCAGGTGTCGTGTTGCTGCCATCATTGCTGTAAAAGCAACGAATTCAGCGCTAACGTATACATATATATACTTGGCATAACGCCGGAACATAAAGCAGCTTGCCTCTGCCGTCGTACAAGCGCGATCCAGTGTTGACGCCGTTCTACTTCATACGGTCGGCTCGGAAACCTGTAAAACTTTGTTCCTCGTGAGTTGGTGTACGTGCTCTTGCAGCCCACAGTGCACAGACAGGCTTTCCGAACGCAAGCGGGCCGGTCGTATCCTGCCGGTTCCGCGCTCGCCGCCGCGAGGGGCGCCCTAGTAGGCGCGGGAACTACGTTCGCAACCTGCCTATATCGCCTTTCCGTTTCTCTACCACGGTTGCGCTTTAAAACCACGGCGCTGCAAGTTTGCTTTCCTTTCCTTCCCTCTTCTCCACCCTTAAACTGGCTCTCTTAACTACTACACGGAGAGACAAGAAACAGTGCGCGCTTTAGATCCTATAGATGAGATGAATATTTACAATTATTATTAGGGTTATAATTATATTCGAGTGCTGATTGCCGTGTTATAGTTTGTTAACGAAGCTTCCCCTCAAGTCTAAATATTGTAAGGCAGTTTGTCGTGTGCGTATCATGACCACGCATGCTTATATCGCCTTTCCGTTTCTCTACCACGGTTGCGCTTTAAAACCACGGCGCTGCAAGTTTGCTTTCCTTTCCTTCCCTCTTCTCCGCCCTTAAACTGGCTCTCTTAACTACTACACGCAGAGACAAGAAACAGTGCGCGCTTTAGATCCTATAGATGAGATGAATATTTACAATTATAATTAGGGTTATAATTATATTCGAGTGCTGATTGCCGTATTATAGTTTGTTAACGAAACTACCCCTCAAGTCTAAATATTGTAAGGCAGTTTGTCGTGTGCGTATCATGGCCACGCATCCTTATATCGCCTTTCCGTTTCTCTACCACGGTTGCGCTTTAAAACCACGGCCCTGCAAGTTTGCTTTCCTTTCCTTCCCTCTTCTCCGCCCTTAAACTGGCTCTCTTAACTACTACACGCAGAGGCAAGAAACAGCGCGCGCTTTAGATCCTATAGATGAGATGGATATTTACAATTATTATTAGGGTTATAATTATATTCGAGTGCTGATTGCCGTGTTATAGTTTGTTAACGAAACTACCCCTCAAGTCTAAATATTGTAAGGCAGTTTGTCGTGTGCGTATCACGGCCACGCATGCTTATATCGCCTTCCCGTTTCTCTACCACGGTTGCGCTTTAAAACCACGGCGCTGCAAGTTTGCTTTCCTTTCCTTCCCTCTTCTCAGCCCCTAAACTGGCTCTCTTAACTACTACACGCAGAGACAAGAAACAGTGCGCGCTTTAGATCCTATAGATGAGATGAATATTTACAATTATTATTAGGGTTATAATTATATTCGAGTGCTGATTGCCGTGTTATAGTTTGTTAACGAAGCTTCCCCTCAAGTCTAAATATTGTAAGGCAGTTTGTCGTGTGCGTATCACGGCCACGCATGCTTATATCGCCTTCCCATTTCTCTACCACGGTTGCGCTTTAAAACCACGGCGCTGCAAGTTTGCTTTCCTTTCCTTCCCTATTCTCAGCCCCTAAACTGGCTCTCTTAACTACTACACGCAGAGACAAGAAACAGTGCGCGCTTTAGATCCTATAGATGAGATGAATATTTACAATTATTATTAGGGTTATAATTATATTCGAGTGCTGATTGCCGTGTTATAGTTTGTTAACGAAGCTTCCCCTCAAGTCTGAATATTGTAAGGCAGTTTGTCGTGTGCGTATCATGGCCACTCATGCTTATATCGCCTTTCCGTTTCTCTACCACGGTTGCGCTTTGAAACCACGGCGCTGCAAGTTTGCTTTCCTTTCCTTCCCTCTTCTCCGCCCTTAAACTGGCTCTCTTAACTACTACACGCAGAGACAAGAAACAGTGCGCGCTTTAGATCCTATAGATAAGATGAATATTTACAATTATTATTAGGGTTATAATTATATGCGAGTGCTGATTGCCGTGTTATAGTTTGTAACGAAGCTTCCGCTCAAGTCTAAATATTGTAAGGCAGTTTGTCGTCTGCGTATCATGGCCACGCGTGCTTATATCGCCTTTCCGTTTCTCTACCACGGTTGCGCTTTAAAACCACGGCGCTGCAAGTTTGCTTTCCTTTCCTTCCCTCTTCTCCGCCCTTAAACTGGCTGTCTTAACTACTAAACGCAGAGGCAAGAAACAGCGCGCGCTTTAGATATTATAGGTGAGATGAATATTTACAATTATTTTTAGGGTTATAATTATATTCGAGTGCTGATTGCCGTGTTATAGTTTGTTAACGAAACTACCCCTCAAGTCTAAATATTGTAAGGCAGTTTGTCGTGTGCGTATCATGGCCACGCATGCTTATATCGCCTTTCCGTTTCTCTACCACGGTTGCGCTTTAAAACCACGGCGCTGCAAGTTTGCTTTCCTTTCCTTCCCTCTTCTCCGCCCTTAAACTGGCTCTCTTAACTACTACACGCAGAGACAAGAAACAGTGCGCGCTTTAGATCCTATAGATGAGATGAATATTTACAATTATTATTAGGGTTATAATTATATTCGAGTGCTGATTGCCGTGTTATAGTTTGTTAACGAAGCTTCCCCTCAAGTCTAAATATTGTAAGGCAGTTTGTCGTGTGTGTATCATGGCCACGCATGCTTATATCGCCTTTCCGTTTCTCTACCACGGTTGCGCTTTAATACCACGGCGCTGCAAGTTTGCTTTCCTTTCTTTCCCTCTTCTCCGCCCTTAAACTGGCTCTCTTAACTACTACACGCAGAGGCAAGAAATAGCGCGCGCTTTAGATCCTATAGATGAGATGAATATTTACAATTATTATTAGGGTTATAATTATATTCGAGTGCTGATTGCCGTGTTATGGTTTGTTAACGAAACTACCCCTCAAGTCTAAATATTGTAAGGCAGTTTGTCGTGTGCGTATCATGGCCACGCATGCTTATATCGCCTTTCCGTTTCTCTACCACGGTTGCGCTTTATAACCACGGCGCTGCAAGTTAGCTTTCCTTTCCTTCCCTCTTCTCCGCCCTTAAACTGGCTCTCTTAACTACTACACGCAGAGGCAAGAAACAGCGCGCGCTTTAGATCCTATAGATGAGATGAATATACACAATTATTATTAGGGTTATAATTATATTCGAGTGCTGATTGCCGTGTTATAGTTTGTTAACGAAACTACCCCTCAAGTCTAAATATTGTAAGGCAGTTTGTCGTGTGCGTATCATGGCCACGCATGCTTATATCGCCTTTCCGTTTCTCTACCACGGTTGCGCTTTAAAACCACGGCGCTGCAAGTTTGCTTTCCTTTCCTTCCCTCTTCTCCGCCCTTAAACTGGATCTCTTAACTACTACACGCAGAGACAAGAAACAGTGTGCGCTTTAGATCCTATAGATGAGATGAATATTTACAAATATTATTAGGGTTATAATTATATTCGAGTGCTGATTGCCGTGTTATAGTTTGTTAACGAAGCTTCCCCTCAAGTCTAAATATTGTAAGGCAGTTTGTCGTGTGCGGATCATGGCCACGCATGCTTATATCGCCTTTCCGTTTCTCTACCACGGTTGCGCTTTAATACCACGGCGCTGCAAGTTTGCTTTCCTTTCCTTTCCTCTTCTCCGCCCTTAAACTGGCTCTCTTAACTACTACACGCAGAGCCAAGAAACAGCGCGCGCTTTAGATCCTATAGGTGACATGAATATTTACAATTACTATTAGGGTTATAATTATATTCGAGTGCTGATTGCCGTGTTATAGTTTGTTAACGAAGCTTCCCCTCAAGTCTAAATATTGTAAGGCAGTTTGTCGTGTGCGTATCATGACCACGCATGCTTATATCGCCTTTCCGTTTCTCTACCACGGTTGCGCTTTAAAACCACGGCGCTGCAAGTTTGCTTTCCTTTCCTTCCCTCTTCTCCGCCCTTAAACTGGCTCTCTTAACTACTACACGCAGAGACAAGAAACAGTGCGCGCTTTAGATCCTATAGATGAGATGAATATTTACAATTATAATTAGGGTTATAATTATATTCGAGTGCTGACTGCCGTATTATAGTTTGTTAACGAAACTACCCCTCAA
Organism: Dermacentor variabilis; assembly: GCF_050947875.1. Classification (NCBI taxonomy): domain Eukaryota; kingdom Metazoa; phylum Arthropoda; class Arachnida; order Ixodida; family Ixodidae; genus Dermacentor; species Dermacentor variabilis. The sequence goes on from NC_134574.1 coordinate 62,891,051, forward strand.
GTCTAAATATTGTAAGGCAGTTTGTCGTGTGCGTATCATGGCCACGCATCCTTATATCGCCTTTCCGTTTCTCTACCACGGTTGCGCTTTAAAACCACGGCCCTGCAAGTTTGCTTTCCTTTCCTTCCCTCTTCTCCGCCCTTAAACTGGCTCTCTTAACTACTACACGCAGAGGCAAGAAACAGCGCGCGCTTTAGATCCTATAGATGAGATGGATATTCACAATTATTATTAGGGTTATAATTATATTCGAGTGCTGATTGCCGTGTTATAGTTTGTTAACGAAACTACCCCTCAAGTCTAAATATTGTAAGGCAGTTTGTCGTGTGCGTATCATGGCCACGCATGCTTATATCGCCTTTCCGTTTCTCTACCACGGTTGCGCTTTAAAACCACGGCGCTGCAAGTTTGCTTTCCTTTCCTTCCCTCTTCTCCGCCCTTAAACTGGCTCTCTTAACTAATACACGCAGAGACAAGAAACAGTGCGCGCTTTAGATCCTATAGATGAGATGAATATTTACAATTATTATTAGGGTTATAATTATATTCGAGTGCTGATTGCCGTGTTATAGTTTGTTAACGAAGCTTCCCCTCAAGTCTAAATATTGTAAGGCAGTTTGTCGTGTGCGTATCACGGCCACGCATGCTTATATCGCCTTCCCATTTCTCTGCCACGGTTGCGCTTTAAAACCACGGCGCTGCAAGTTTGCTTTCCTTTCCTTCCCTCTTCTCCGCCCTTAAACTGGCTCTCTTAACTACTACACGCAGAGACAAGAAACAGTGCGCGCTTTAGATCCTATAGATGAGATGAATATTTACAATTATTATTAGGGTTATAATTATATTCGAGTGCTGATTGCCGTGTTATAGTTTGTTAACGAAGCTTCCCCTCAAGTCTGAATATTGTAAGGCAGTTTGTCGTGTGCGTATCATGGCCACTCATGCTTATATCGCCTTTCCGTTTCTCTACCACGGTTGCGCTTTAATACCACGGCGCTGCAAGTTTGCTTTCTTTTCTTTCCCTCTTCTCCGCCCTTAAACTGGCTCTCTTAACTACTACACGCAGAGGCAAGAAACAGCGCGCGCTTTAGATCCTATAGATGAGATGAATATTTACAATTATTATTAGGGTTATAATTATATTCGAGTGCTGATTGCCGTGTTATGGTTTGTTAACGAAACTACCCCTCAAGTCTAAATATTGTAAGGCAGTTTGTCGTGTGCGTATCATGGCCACGCATGCTTATATTGCCTTTCCGTTTCTCTACCACGGTTGCGCTTTATAACCACGGCACTGCAAGTTAGCTTTCCTTTCCTTCCCTCTTCTCCGCCCTTAAACTGGCTCTCTTAACTACTACACGCAGAGGCAAGAAACAGCGCGCGCTTTAGATCCTATAGATGAGATGAATATACACAATTATTATTAGGGTTATAATTATATTCGAGTGCTGATTGCCGTGTTATAGTTTGTTAACGAAACTACCCCTCAAGTCTAAATATTGTAAGGCAGTTTGTCGTGTGCGTATCATGGCCACGCATGCTTATATCGCCTTTCCGTTTCTCTACCACGGTTGCGCTTTAAAACCACGGCGCTGCAAGTTTGCTTTCCTTTCCTTCCCTCTTCTCCGCCCTTAAACTGGCTCTCTTAACTACTACACGCAGAGACAAGAAACAGTGTGCGCTTTATATCCTATAGATGAGATGAATATTTACAAATATTATTAGGGTTATAATTATATTCGAGTGCTGATTGCCGTGTTATAGTTCGTTAACGAAGCTTCCCCTCAAGTCTAAATATTGTAAGGCAGTTTGTCGTGTGCGTATCATGGCCACGCATGCTTATATCGCCTTTCCGTTTCTCTACCACGGTTGCGCTTTAAAACCACGGCCCTGCAAGTTTGCTTTCCTTTCCTTCCCTCTTCTCCGCCCTTAAACTGGCTCTCTTAACTACTACACGCAGAGGCAAGAAACAGCGCGCGCTTTAGATCCTATAGATGAGATGGATATTCACAATTATTATTAGGGTTATAATTATATTCGAGTGCTGATTGCCGTGTTATAGTTTGTTAACGAAACTACCCCTCAAGTCTAAATATTGTAAGGCAGTTTGTCGTGTGCGTATCATGGCCACGCATGCTTATATCGCCTTTCCGTTTCTCTACCACGGTTGCGCTTTAAAACCACGCCGCTGCAAGTTTGCTTTCCTTTCCTTCCCTCTTCTCCGCCCTTAAACTGGCTCTCTTAACTAATACACGCAGAGACAAGAAACAGTGCGCGCTTTAGATCCTATAGATGAGATGAATATTTACAATTATTATTAGGGTTATAATTATATTCGAGTGCTGATTGCCGTGTTATAGTTTGTTAACGAAGCTTCCCCTCAAGTCTAAATATTGTAAGGCAGTTTGTCGTGTGCGTATCACGGCCACGCATGCTTATATCGCCTTCCCATTTCTCTGCCACGGTTGCGCTTTAAAACCACGGCGCTGCAAGTTTGCTTTCCTTTCCTTCCCTCTTCTCCGCCCTTAAACTGGCTCTCTTAACTACTACACGCAGAGACAAGAAACAGTGCGCGCTTTAGATCCTATAGATGAGATGAATATTTACAATTATTATTAGGGTTATAATTATATTCGAGTGCTGATTGCCGTGTTATAGTTTGTTAACGAAGCTTCCCCTCAAGTCTGAATATTGTAAGGCAGTTTGTCGTGTGCGTATCATGGCCACTCATGCTTATATCGCCTTTCCGTTTCTCTACCACGGTTGCGCTTTAATACCACGGCGCTGCAAGTTTGCTTTCCTTTCTTTCCCTCTTCTCCGCCCTTAAACTGGCTCTCTTAACTACTACACGCAGAGGCAAGAAACAGCGCGCGCTTTAGATCCTATAGATGAGATGAATATTTACAATTATTATTAGGGTTATAATTATATTCGAGTGCTGATTGCCGTGTTATGGTTTGTTAACGAAACTACCCCTCAAGTCTAAATATTGTAAGGCAGTTTGTCGTGTGCGTATCATGGCCACGCATGCTTATATTGCCTTTCCGTTTCTCTACCACGGTTGCGCTTTATAACCACGGCGCTGCAAGTTAGCTTTCCTTTCCTTCCCTCTTCTCCGCCCTTAAACTGGCTCTCTTAACTACTACACGCAGAGGCAAGAAACAGCGCGCGCTTTAGATCCTATAGATGAGATGAATATACACAATTATTATTAGGGTTATAATTATATTCGAGTGCTGATTGCCGTGTTATAGTTTGTTAACGAAACTACCCCTCAAGTCTAAATATTGTAAGGCAGTTCGTCGTGTGCGTATCATGGCCACGCATGCTTATATCGCCTTTCCGTTTCTCTACCACGGTTGCGCTTTAAAACCACGGCGCTGCAAGTTTGCTTTCCTTTCCTTCCCTCTTCTCCGCCCTTAAACTGGCTCTCTTAACTACTACACGCAGAGACAAGAAACAGTGTGCGCTTTATATCCTATAGATGAGATGAATATTTACAAATATTATTAGGGTCATAATTATATTCGAGTGCTGATTGCCGTGTTATAGTTCGTTAACGAAGCTTCCCCTCAAGTCTAAATATTGTAAGGCAGTTTGTCGTGTGCGTATCATGGCCACGCATGCTTATATCGCCTTTCCGTTTCTCTACCACGGTTGCGCTTTAAAACCATGGCGCTGCAAGTTTGCTTTCCTTTCCTTCCCTCTTCTCCGCCCTTAAACTGGCTCTCTTAACTACTACACGCAGAGGCAAGAAACAGCGCGCGCTTTAGATCCTATAGATGAGATGAATATTTACAATTATTATTAGGGTTATAATTATATTCGAGTGCTGATTGCCGTGTTATAGTTTGTTAACGAAACTACCCCTCAAGTCTAAATATTGTAAGGCAGTTTGTCCTGTGCGTATCATGGCCACGCATGCTTATATCGCCTTTCCGTTTCTCTACCACGGTTGCGCTTTAAAACCACGGCGCTGCAAGTTTGCTTTCCTTTCCTTCCCTCCTCTCCGCCCTTAAACTGGCTCTCTTAACTATACTACACGCAGAGGCAAGAAACAGCGCGCGCTTTAGATCCTATAGATGAGATGAATATGTACAATTAATATTAGGGTTATAATTATATTCGAGTGCTGATTGCCGTGTTATAGTTTGTTAACGAAACTACCCCTCAAGTCTAAATATTGTAAGGCAGTTTGTCGTGTGCGTATCATGGCCATGCATGCTTATATCGCCTTTCCGTTTCTCTACCACGGTTGCGCTTTAAAACCACGGCGCTGCAAGTTTGCTTTCCTTTCCTTCCCTCTTCTCCGCCCTTAAACTGGCTCTCTTAACTACTACACGCAGAGGCAAGAAACAGCGTGCGCTTTAGATCCTATAGATGTGATGAATATTTGCAATTATTATTAGGGTTATAATTATATTCGAGTGCTGATTGCCATGTTATAGTTTGTTAACGAAACTACCCCTCAAGTCTAAATATTGTAAGGCAGTTTGTCGTGTGCGTATCATGGCCACGCATGCTTATATCGCCTTTCCGTTTCTCTACCACGGTTGCGCTTTAAAACCACGGCGCTGCAAGTTTGCTTTCCTTTCCTTCCCTCTTCTCCGCCCGTAAACTGGCTCTCTTAACTACTACACGCAGAGACAAGAAACAGTGCGCGCTTTAGATCCTATAGATGAGATGAATATTTACAATTATTATTAGGGTTATAATTATATTCGAGTGCTGATTGCCGTGTTATAGTTTGTTAACGAAACTACCCCTCAAGTCTAAATATTGTAAGGCAGTTTGTCGTGTGCGTATCATGGCCACGCATACTTATATCGCCTTTCCGTTTCTCTACCACGGTTGCGCTTTGAAACCACGGGGCTGCAAGTTTGCTTTCCTTTCCTTCCCTCTTATCCGCCCTTAAACTGGCTCTCTTAACTACTACACGCAGAGGCAAGAAGCAGCGCGCGCTTTAGATCCTATAGATGAGGTGAATATTTACAATTATTATTAGGGTTATAATTATATTCGAGTGCTGATTGCCGTGTTATAGTTTGTTAACGAAACTACCCCTCAAGTCTAAATATTGTAAGGCAGTTTGTCGTGTGCGTATCATGGCCACGCATGCTTATATCGCCTTTCCGTTTCTCTACCACGGTTGCGCTTTAAAACCACGGCGCTGCAAGTTTGCTTTCCTTTACTTCCCTCTTCTCCGCCCTTAAACTGGCTCTCTTAACTACTACACGCAGAGATAAGAAACAGTGGGCGATTTAGATCCTATAGATGAGATGAATATTTACAATTATTATTAGGGTTATAATTATATGCGAGTGCTGATTGTCGTGTTATAGTTTGTTAACGAAGCTTCCCGTCAAGTCTAAATATTGTAAGGCAGTTTGTCGTGTGCGTATCATGGCCACGCATGCTTATATCGCCTTTCCGTTTCTCTACCACGGTTGCGCTTTAAAACCACGGCGCTGCAAGTTTGCTTTCCTTTCCTTCCCTCTTCTCCGCCCTTAAACTGGCTGTCTTAACTACTAAACGCAGAGGCAAGAAACAGCGCGCGCTTTAGATCCTATAGATGAGATGAATATTCACAATTATTATTAGGGTTATAATTATATTCGAGTGCTGATTGTCGTGTTATAGTTTGTTAACGAAACTACCCCTCAAGTGTAAATATTGTAAGGCAGTTTGTCGTGTGCGTATCATGGCCACGCATGCTTATATCGCCTTTCCGTTTCTCTACCACGGTTGCGCTTTAAAACCACGGCGCTGCACGTTTGCTTTCCTTTCCTTCCCTCTTCTCCGCCCTTAAACTGGCTCTCTTAACTACTACACGCAGAGACAAGAAACAGTGCGCGCTTTAGATCCTATAGATGAGATGAATATTTACAATTATTATTAGGGTTATAATTATATTCGAGTGCTGATTGCCGTGTTATAGTTTGTTAACGAAGCTTCCCCTCAAGTCTAAATATTGTAAGGCAATTTGTCGTGTGCGTATCATGGCCACGCATGCTTATATCGCCTTTCCGTTTCTCTACCACGATTGCGCTTTAAAACCACGGCGCTGCAAGTTTGCTTTCCTTTCCTTCCCTCTTCTCCGCCCTTAAACTGGCTCTCTTAACTACTACACGCAGAGGCAAGAAACAGCGCGCGCTTTAGATCCTATAAATGAGATGAATATTTACAATTATTATTAGGGTTATAATTACATTCGAGTGCTGATTGCCGTATTATAGTTTGTTAACGAAACTACCCCTCAAGTCTAAATATTGTAAGGCAGTTTGTCGTGTGCGTATCATGGCCACGCATCCTTATATCGCCTTTCCGTTTCTCTACCACGGTTGCGCTTTAAAACCACGGCCCTGCAAGTTTGCTTTCCTTTCCTTCCCTCTTCTCCGCCCTTAAACTGGCTCTCTTAACTACTACACGCAGAGGCAAGAAACAGCGCGCGCTTTAGATCCTATATATGAGATGGATATTCACAATTATTATTAGGGTTATAATTATATTCGAGTGCTGATTGCCGTGTTATAGTTTGTTAACGAAACTACCCCTCAAGTCTAAATATTGTAAGGCAGTTTGTCGTGTGCGTATCATGGCCACGCATGCTTATATCGCCTTTCCGTTTCTCTACCACGGTTGCGCTTTAAAACCACGGCGCTGCAAGTTTGCTTTCCTTTCCTTCCCTCTTCTCCGCCCTTAAACTGGCTCTCTTAACTAATACACGCAGAGACAAGAAACAGTGCGCGCTTTAGATCCTATAGATGAGATGAATATTTACAATTATTATTAGGGTGTATAATTATATTCGAGTGCTGATTGCCGTGTTATCGTTTGTTAACGAAGCTTCCCCTCAAGTCTAAATATTGTAAGGCAGTTTGTCGTGTGCGTATCACGGCCACGCATGCTTATATCGCCTTCCCATTTCTCTACCACGGTTGCGCTTTAAAACCACGGCGCTGCAAGTTTGCTTTCCTTTCCTTCCCTCTTCTCCGCCCTTAAACTGGCTCTCTTAACTACTACACGCAGAGACAAGAAACAGTGCGCGCTTTAGATCCTATAGATGAGATGAATATTTACAATTATTATTAGGGTTATAATTATATTCGAGTGCTGATTGCCGTGTTATAGTTTGTTAACGAAGCTTCCCGTCAAGTCTAAATATTGTAAGGCAGTTTGTCGTGTGCGTATCATGGCCACGCATGCTTATATCGCCTTTCCGTTTCTCTACCACGGTTGCGCTTTAAAACCACGGCGCTGCAAGTTTGCTTTCCTTTCCTTCCCTCTTCTCCGCCCTTAAACTGGCTCTCTTAACTACTACACGCAGAGGCAAGAAACAGCGCGCGCTTTAGATCCTATAGATGAGATGAATATTCACAATTATTATTAGGGTTATAATTATATTCGAGTGCTGATTGTCGTGTTATAGTTTGTTAACGAAACTACCCCTCAAGTGTAAATATTGTAAGGCAGTTTGTCGTGTGCGTATCATGGCCACGCATGCTTATATCGCCTTTCCGTTTCTCTACCACGGTTGCGCTTTAAAACCACGGCGCTGCACGTTTGCTTTCCTTTCCTTCCCTCTTCTCCGCCCTTAAACTGGCTCTCTTAACTACTACACGCAGAGACAAGAAACAGTGCGCGCTTTAGATCCTATAGATGAGATGAATATTTACAATTATTATTAGGGTTATAATTATATTCGAGTGCTGATTGCCGTGTTATAGTTTGTTAACGAAGCTTCCCCTCAAGTCTAAATATTGTAAGGCAATTTGTCGTGTGCGTATCATGGCCACGCATGCTTATATCGCCTTTCCGTTTCTCTACCACGATTGCGCTTTAAAACCACGGCGCTGCAAGTTTGCTTTCCTTTCCTTCCCTCTTCTCCGCCCTTAAACTGGCTCTCTTAACTACTACACGCAGAGGCAAGAAACAGCGCGCGCTTTAGATCCTATAAATGAGATGAATATTTACAATTATTATTAGGGTTATAATTACATTCGAGTGCTGATTGCCGTATTATAGTTTGTTAACGAAACTACCCCTCAAGTCTAAATATTGTAAGGCAGTTTGTCGTGTGCGTATCATGGCCACGCATCCTTATATCGCCTTTCCGTTTCTCTACCACAGTTGCGCTTTAAAACCACGGCCCTGCAAGTTTGCTTTCCTTTCCTTCCCTCTTCTCCGCCCTTAAACTGGCTCTCTTAACTACTACACGCAGAGGCAAGAAACAGCGCGCGCTTTAGATCCTATATATGAGATGGATATTCACAATTATTATTAGGGTTATAATTATATTCGAGTGCTGATTGCCGTGTTATAGTTTGTTAACGAAACTACCCCTCAAGTCTAAATATTGTAAGGCAGTTTGTCGTGTGCGTATCATGGCCACGCATGCTTATATCGCCTTTCCGTTTCTCTACCACGGTTGCGCTTTAAAACCACGGCGCTGCAAGTTTGCTTTCCTTTCCTTCCCTCTTCTCCGCCCTTAAACTGGCTCTCTTAACTAATACACGCAGAGACAAGAAACAGTGCGCGCTTTAGATCCTATAGATGAGATGAATATTTACAATTATTATTAGGGTTATAATTATATTCGAGTGCTGATTGCCGTGTTATCGTTTGTTAACGAAGCTTCCCCTCAAGTCTAAATATTGTAAGGCAGTTTGTCGTGTGCGTATCACGGCCACGCATGCTTATATCGCCTTCCCATTTCTCTACCACGGTTGCGCTTTAAAACCACGGCGCTGCAAGTTTGCTTTCCTTTCCTTCCCTCTTCTCCGCCCTTAAACTGGCTCTCTTAACTACTACACGCAGAGACAAGAAACAGTGCGCGCTTTAGATCCTATAGATGAGATGAATATTTACAATTATTATTAGGGTTATAATTATATTCGAGTGCTGATTGCCGTGTTATAGTTTATTAACGAAGCTTCCCCTCAAGTCTGAATATTGTAAGGCAGTTTGTCGTGTGCGTATCATGGCCACTCATGCTTATATCGCCTTTCCGTTTCTCTACCACGGTTGCGCTTTGAAACCACGGCGCTGCAAGTTTGCTTTCCTTTCCTTCCCTCTTCTCCGCCCTTAAACTGGCTCTCTTAACTACTACACGCAGAGACAAGAAACAGTGCGCGCTTTAGATCCTATAGATAAGATGAATATTTACAATTATTAATAGGGTTATAATTATATGCGAGTGCTGATTGCCGTGTTATAGTTTGTTAACGAAGCTTCCCCTCAAGTCGAAATATTGTAAGGCAGTTTGTCGTCTGCGTATCATGGCCACGCGTGCTTATATCGCCTTTCCGTTTCTCTACCACGGTTGCGCTTTAAAACCACGGCGCTGCAAGTTTGCTTTCCTTTCCTTCCCTCTTCTCCGCCCTTAAACTGGCTGTCTTAACTACTAAACGCAGAGGCAAGAAACAGCGCGCGCTTTAGATCCTATAGGTGAGATGAATATTTACAATTATTTTTAGGGTTATAATTATATTCGAGTGCTGATTGCCGTGTTATAGTTTGTTAACGAAACTACCCCTCAAGTCTAAATATTGTAAGGCAGTTTGTCGTGTGCGTATCATGGCCACGCATGCTTATATCGCCTTTCCGTCTCTCTACCACGGTTGCGCTTTAAAACCACGGCGCTGCAAGTTTGCTTTCCTTTCCTTCCCTCTTCTCCGCCCTTAAACTGGCTCTCTTAACTACTACACGCAGAGACAAGAAACAGTGCGCGCTTTAGATCCTATAGATGAGATGAATATTTACAATTATTATTAGGGTTATAATTATATTCGAGTGCTGATTGCCGTGTTATAGTTTGTTAACGAAGCTTCCCCTCAAGTCTAAATATTGTAAGGCAGTTTGTCGTGTGCGTATCATGGCCACGCATGCTTATATCGCCTTTCCGTTTCTCTACCACGGTTGCGCTTTAATACCACGGCGCTGCAAGTTTGCTTTCCTTTCTTTCCCTCTTCTCCGCCCTTAAACTGGCTCTCTTAACTACTACACGCAGAGGCAAGAAACAGCGCGCGCTTTAGATCCTATAGGTGAGATGAATATTTACAATTATTATTAGGGTTATAATTATATTCGAGTGCTGATTGCCGTGTTATGGTTTGTTAACGAAACTACCCCTCAAGTCTAAATATTGTAAGGCAGTTTGTCGTGTGCGTATCATGGCCACGCATGCTTATATCGCCTTTCCGTTCCTCTACCACGGTTGCGCTTTATAACCACGGCGCTGCAAGTTAGCTTTCCTTTCCTTCCCTCTTCTCCGCCCTTAAACTGGCTCTCTTAACTACTACACGCAGAGGCAAGAAACAGCGCGCGCTTTAGATCCTATAGATGAGATGAATATTTACAATTATAATTAGGGTTATAATTATATTCGAGTGGTGATTGCTGTGTTATAGTTTGTTAACGAAACTACCCCTAAAGTCTAAATATTGTAAGGCAGTTTGTCGTGTGCGTATCATGGCCACGCATGCTTATATCGCCTTTCCGTTTCTCTACCACGGTTGCGCTTTAAAACCACGGCGCTGCAAGTTTGCTTTCCTTTCCTTCCCTCTTCTCCGCCCTTAAACTGGCTCTCTTAACTACTACACGCAGAGACAAGAAACAGTGTGCGCTTTAGATCCTATAGATGAGATGAATATTTACAATTATTATTAGGGTTATAATTATATTCGAGTGCTGATTGCCGTGTTATAGTTTGTTAACGAAGCTTCCCCTCAAGTCTAAATATTGTAAGGCAGTTTGTCGTGTGCGTATCATGGCCACGCATGCTTATATCGCCTTTCCGTTTCTCTACCACGGTTGCGCTTTAAAACCACGGCGCTGCAAGTTTGCTTTCCTTTCCTTCCCTCTTCTCCGCCCTTAAACTGGCTCTCTTAACTACTACACGCAGAGGCAAGAAACAGCGCGCGCTTTAGATCCTATAGATGAGATGAATATTTACAATTATTATTAGGGTTATAATTATATTCGAGTGCTGATTGCCGTGTTATAGTTTGTTAACGAAACTACCCCTCAAGTCTAAATATTGTAAGCCAGTTTGTCGTGTGCGTATCATGGCCACGCATGCTTATATCGCCTTTCCGTTTCTCTACCACGGTTGCGCTTTAAAACTACGGCGCTGCAAGTTTGCTTTCCTTTCCTTCCCTCTTCTCCGCCCTTAAACTGGCTCTCTTAACTACTACACGCAGAGACAAGAAACAGTGCGCGCTTTAGATCCTATAGATGAGATGAATATTTACAATTATTATTAGGGTTATAATTATATTCGAGTGCTGATTGCCGTGTTATAGTTTGTTAACGAAGCTTCCCCTCAAGTCTAAATATTGTAAGGCAGTTTGTCGTGTGCGTATCATGGCCACGCATGCTTATATCGCCTTTCCGTTTCTCTACCACGGTTGCGCTTTAATACCACGGCGCTGCAAGTTTGCTTTCCTTTCTTTCCCTCTTCTCCGCCCTTAAACTGGCTCTCTTAACTACTACACGCAGAGGCAAGAAACAGCGCGCGCTTTAGATCCTATAGATGAGATGAATATTTACAATTATTATTAGGGTTATAATTATATTCGAGTGCTGATTGCCGTGTTATGGTTTGTTAACGAAACTACCCCTCAAGTCTAAATATTGTAAGGCAGTTTGTCGTGTGCGTATCATGGCCACGCATGCTTATATCGCCTTTCCGTTTCTCTACCACGGTTGCGCTTTATAACCACGGCGCTGCAAGTTAGCTTTCCTTTCCTTCCCTCTTCTCCGCCCTTAAACTGGCTCTCTTAACTACTACACGCCGAGGCAAGAAACAGCGCGCGCTTTAGATCCTATAGATGAGATGAATATTTACAATTATTATTAGGGTTATAATTATATTCGAGTGCTGATTGCCGTGCTATAGTTTGTTAACGAAACTACCCCTCAAGTCTAAATATTGTAAGGCAGTTTGTCGTGTGCGTATCATGGCCACGCATGCTTATATCGCCTTTCCGTTTCTCTACCACGGTTGCGCTTTAAAACCACGGCGCTGCAAGTTTGCTTTCCTTTCCTTCCCTCTTCTCCGCCCTTAAACTGGCTCTCTTAACTACTACACGCAGAGACAAGAAACAGTGTGCGCTTTAGATCCTATAGATGAGATGAATATTTACAATTATTATTAGGGTTATAATTATATTCGAGTGCTGATTGCCGTGTTATAGTTTGTTAACGAAACTACCCCTCAAGTCTAAATATTGTAAGGCAGTTTGTCGTGTGCGTATCATGGCCACGCATGCTTATATCGCCTTTCCGTTTCTCTACCACGGTTGCGCTTTAAAACCACGGCGCTGCAAGTTTGCTTTCCTTTCCTTCCCTCTTCTCCGCCCTTAAACTGGCTCTCTTAACTACTACACGCAGAGTCAAGAAACAGTGCGCGCTTTAGATCCTATAGATGAGATGAATATTTACAATTATTATTAGGGTTATAATTATATTCGAGTGCTGATTGCCGTGTTATAGTTTGTTAACGAAGCTTCCCGTCAAGTCTAAATATTGTAAGGCAGTTTGTCGTGTGCGTATCATGGCCACGCATGCTTATATCGCCTTTCCGTTTCTCTACCACGGTTGCGCTTTAAAACCACGGCGCTGCAAGTTTGCTTTCCTTTCCTTCCCTCTTCTCCGCCCTTAAACTGGCTCTCTTAACTACTACACGCAGAGGCAAGAAACAGCGCGCGCTTTAGATCCTATAGATGAGATGAATATTCACAATTATTATTAGGGTTATAATTATATTCGAGTGCTGATTGTCGTGTTATAGTTTGTTAACGAAACTACCCCTCAAGTGTAAATATTGTAAGGCAGTTTGTCGTGTGCGTATCATGGCCACGCATGCTTATATCGCCTTTCCGTTTCTCTACCACGGTTGCGCTTTAAAACCACGGCGCTGCACGTTTGCTTTCCTTTTCTTCCCTCTTCTCCGCCCTTAAACTGGCTCTCTTAACTACTACACGCAGAGACAAGAAACAGTGCGCGCTTTAGATCCTATAGATGAGATGAATATTTACAATTATTATTAGGGTTATAATTATATTCGAGTGCTGATTGCCGTGTTATAGTTTGTTAACGAAGCTTCCCCTCAAGTCTAAATATTGTAAGGCAATTTGTCGTGTGCGTATCATGGCCACGCATGCTTATATCGCCTTTCCGTTTCTCTACCACGATTGCGCTTTAAAACCACGGCGCTGCAAGTTTGCTTTCCTTTCCTTCCCTCTTCTCCGCCCTTAAACTGGCTCTCTTAACTACTACACGCAGAGGCAAGAAACAGCGCGCGCTTTAGATCCTATAAATGAGATGAATATTTACAATTATTATTAGGGTTATAATTACATTCGAGTGCTGATTGCCGTATTATAGTTTGTTAACGAAACTACCCCTCAAGTCTAAATATTGTAAGGCAGTTTGTCGTGTGCGTATCATGGCCACGCATCCTTATATCGCCTTTCCGTTTCTCTACCACGGTTGCGCTTTAAAACCACGGCCCTGCAAGTTTGCTTTCCTTTCCTTCCCTCTTCTCCGCCCTTAAACTGGCTCTCTTAACTACTACACGCAGAGGCAAGAAACAGCGCGCGCTTTAGATCCTATATATGAGATGGATATTCACAATTATTATTAGGGTTATAATTATATTCGAGTGCTGATTGCCGTGTTATAGTTTGTTAACGAAACTACCCCTCAAGTCTAAATATTGTAAGGCAGTTTGTCGTGTGCGTATCATGGCCACGCATGCTTATATCGCCTTTCCGTTTCTCTACCACGGTTGCGCTTTAAAACCACGGCGCTGCAAGTTTGCTTTCCTTTCCTTCCTTCTTCTCCGCCCTTAAACTGGCTCTCTTAACTACTACACGCAGAGACAAGAAACAGTGCGCGCTTTAGATCCTATAGATAAGATGAATATTTACAATTATTAATAGGGTTATAATTATATGCGAGTGCTGATTGCCGTGTTATAGTTTGTTAACGAAGCTTCCCCTCAAGTCGAAATATTGTAAGGCAGTTTGTCGTCTGCGTATCATGGCCACGCGTGCTTATATCGCCTTTCCGTTTCTCTACCACGGTTGCGCTTTAAATACACGGCGCTGCAAGTTTGCTTTCCTTTCCTTCCCTCTTCTCCGCCCTTAAACTGGCTGTCTTAACTACTAAACGCAGAGGCAAGAAACAGCGCGCGCTTTAGATCCTATAGGTGAGATGAATATTTACAATTATTTTTAGGGTTATAATTATATTCGAGTGCTGATTGCCGTGTTATAGTTTGTTAACGAAACTACCCCTCAAGTCTAAATATTGTAAGGCAGTTTGTCGTGTGCGTATCATGGCCACGCATGCTTATATCGCCTTTCCGTCTCTCTACCACGGTTGCGCTTTAAAACCACGGCGCTGCAAGTTTGCTTTCCTTTCCTTCCCTCTTCTCCGCTCTTAAACTGGCTCTCTTAACTACTACACGCAGAGACAAGAAACAGTGCGCGCTTTAGATCCTATAGATGAGATGAATATTTACAATTATTATTAGGGTTATAATTATATTCGAGTGCTGATTGCCGTGTTATAGTTTGTTAACGAAGCTTCCCCTCAAGTCTAAATATTGTAAGGCAGTTTGTCGTGTGCGTATCATGGCCACGCATGCTTATATCGCCTTTCCGTTTCTCTACCACGGTTGCGCTTTAATACCACGGCGCTGCAAGTTTGCTTTCCTTTCTTTCCCTCTTCTCCGCCCTTAAACTGGCTCTCTTAACTACTACACGCAGAGGCAAGAAACAGCGCGCGCTTTAGATCCTATAGATGAGATGAATATTTACAATTATTATTAGGGTTATAATTATATTCGAGTGCTGATTGCCGTGTTATGGTTTGTTAACGAAACTACCCCTCAAGTCTAAATATTGTAAGGCAGTTTGTCGTGTGCGTATCATGGCCACGCATGCTTATATCGCCTTTCCGTTCCTCTACCACGGTTGCGCTTTATAACCACGGCGCTGCAAGTTAGCTTTCCTTTCCTTCCCTCTTCTCCGCCCTTAAACTGGCTCTCTTAACTACTACACGCAGAGGCAAGAAACAGCGCGCGCTTTAGATCCTATAGATGAGATGAATATTTACAATTATAATTAGGGTTATAATTATATTCGAGTGGTGATTGCTGTGTTATAGTTTGTTAACGAAACTACCCCTAAAGTCTAAATATTGTAAGGCAGTTTGTCGTGTGCGTATCATGGCCACGCATGCTTATATCGCCTTTCCGTTTCTCTACCACGGTTGCGCTTTAAAACCACGGCGCTGCAAGTTTGCTTTCCTTTCCTTCCCTCTTCTCCGCCCTTAAACTGGCTCTCTTAACTACTACACGCAGAGACAAGAAACAGTGTGCGCTTTAGATCCTATAGATGAGATGAATATTTACAATTATTATTAGGGTTATAATTATATTCGAGTGCTGATTGCCGTGTTATAGTTTGTTAACGAAGCTTCCCCTCAAGTCTAAATATTGTAAGGCAGTTTGTCGTGTGCGTATCATGGCCACGCATGCTTATATCGCCTTTCCGTTTCTCTACCACGGTTGCGCTTTAAAACCACGGCGCTGCAAGTTTGCTTTCCATTCCTTCCCTCTTCTCCGCCCTTAAACTGGCTCTCTTAACTACTACACGCAGAGGCAAGAAACAGCGCGCGCTTTAGATCCTATAGATGAGATGAATATTTACAAATATTATTAGGGTTATAATTATATTCGAGTGCTGATTGCCGTGTTATAGTTTGTTAACGAAACTACCCCTCAAGTCTAAATATTGTAAGGCAGTTTGTCGTGTGCGTATCATGGCCACACATGCTTATATCGCCTTTCCGTTTCTCTACCACGGTTGCGCTTTAAAACCACGGCGCTGCAAGTTTGCTTTCCTTTCCTTCCCTCTTCTCCGCCCTTAAACTGGCTCTCTTAACTACTACACGCAGAGACAAGAAACAGTGCGCGCTTTAGATCCTATAGATGAGATGAATATTTACAATTATTATTAGGGTTATAATTATATTCGAGTGCTGATTGCCGTGTTATAGTTTGTTAACGAAGCTTCCCCTCAAGTCTAAATATTGTAAGGCAGTTTGTCGTGTGCGTATCATGGCCACGCATGCTTATATCGCCTTTCCGTTTCTCTACCACGGTTGCGCTTTAATACCACGGCGCTGCAAGTTTGCTTTCCTTTCTTTCCCTCTTCTCCGCCCTTAAACTGGCTCTCTTAACTACTACACGCAGAGGCAAGAGACAGCGCGCGCTTTAGATCCTATAGATGAGATGAATATTTACAATTATTATTAGGGTTATAATTATATTCGAGTGCTGATTGCCGTGTTATGGTTTGTTAACGAAACTACCCCTCAAGTCTAAATATTGTAAGGCAGTTTGTCGTGTGCGTATCATGGCCACGCATGCTTATATCGCCTTTCCGTTTCTCTACCACGGTTGCGCTTTATAACCACGGCGCTGCAAGTTAGCTTTCCTTTCCTTCCCTCTTCTCCGCCCTTAAACTGGCTCTCTTAACTACTACACGCAGAGGCAAGAAACAGCGCGCGCTTTAGATCCTATAGATGAGATGAATATTTACAATTATTATTAGGGTTATAATTATATTCGAGTGCTGATTGCCGTGTTATAGTTTGTTAACGAAACTACCCCTCAAGTCTAAATATTGTAAGGCAGTTTGTCGTGTGCGTATCATGGCCACGCATGCTTATATCGCCTTTCCGTTTCTCTACCACGGTTGCGCTTTAAAACCACGGCGCTGCAAGTTTGCTTTCCTTTCCTTCCCTCTTCTCCGCCCTTAAACTGGCTCTCTTAACTACTACACGCAGAGACAAGAAACAGTGTGCGCTTTAGATCCTATAGATGAGATCAATATTTACAATTATTATTAGGGTTATAATTATATTCGAGTGCTGATTGCCGTGTTATAGTTTGTTAACGAAGCTTCCCCTCAAGTCTAAATATTGTAAGGCAGTTTGTCGTGTGCGTATCATGGCCACGCATGCTTATATCGCCTTTCCGTTTCTCTACCACGGTTGCGCTTTAAAACCACGGCGCTGCAAGTTTGCTTTCCTTTCCTTCCCTCTTCTCCGCCCTTAAACTGGCTCTCTTAACTACTACACGCAGAGGCAAGAAACAGCGCGCGCTTTAGATCCTATAGATGAGATGAATATTTACAATTATTATTAGGGTTATAATTATATTCGAGTGCTGATTGCCGTGTTATAGTTTGTTAACGAAACTACCCCTCAAGTCTAAATATTGTAAGGCAGTTTGTCGTGTGCGTATCATGGCCACGCATGCTTATATCGCCTTTCCGTTTCTCTACCACGGTTGCGTTTTAAAACCACGGCGCTGCAAGTTTGCTTTCCTTTCCTTCCCTCTTCTCCGCCCTTAAACTGGCTCTCTTAACTACTACACGCAGAGGCAAGAATCAGCGCGCGCTTTAGATCCTATAGATGAGATGAATATTTACAATTATTATTAGGGTTATAATTATATTCGAGTGCTGATTGCCGTGTTATGGTTTGTTAACGAAACTACCCCTCAAGTCTAAATATTGTAAGGCAGCTTGTCGTGTGCGTATCATGGCCACGCATGCTTATATCGCCTTTCCGTTTCTCTACCACGGTTGCGCTTTAAAACCACGGCGCTGCAAGTTTGCTTTCCTTTCCTTCCCTCTTCTCCGCCCTTAAACTGGCTCTCTTAACTATACTACACGCAGAGGCAAGAAAGAGCGCGCGCTTTAGATCCTATAGATGAGATGAATATGTACAATTAATATTAGGGTTATAATTATATTCGAGTGCTGATTGCCGTGTTATAGTTTGTTAACGAAACTACCCCTCAAGTCTAAATATTGTAAGGCAGTTTGTCGTGTGCGTATCATGGCCATGCATGCTTATATCGCCTTTCCGTTTCTCTACCACGGTTGCGCTTTAAAACCACGGCGCTGCAAGTTTGCTTTCCTTTCCTTCCCTCTTCTCCGCCCTTAAACTGGCTCTCTTAACTACTACACGCAGAGACAAGAAACAGTGCGCGCTTTAGATCCTATAGATGAGATGAATATTTACAATTATTATTAGGGTTATAATTATATTCGAGTGCTGATTGCCGTGTTATAGTTTGTTAACGAAGCTTCCCCTCAAGTCTAAATATTGTAAGGCAGTTTGTCGTGTGCGTATCATGGCCACGCATGCTTATATCGCCTTTCCGTTTCTCTACCACGGTTGCGCTTTAAAACCACGGCGCTGCAAGTTTGCTTTCCTTTCTTTCCCTCTTCTCCGCCCTTAAACTGGCTCTCTTAACTACTACACGCAGAGACAAGAAACAGTGCGCGCTTTAGATCCTATAGATGAGATGAATATTTACAATTATTATTAGGGTTATAATTATATTCGAGTGCTGATTGCCGTGTTATAGTTTGTTAACGAAGCTTCCCCTCAAGTCTAAATATTGTAAGGCAGTTTGTCGTGTGCGTATCATGGCCACGCATCCTTATATCGCCTTTCCGTTTCTCTTCCACGGTGGCGCTTTAAAACCACGGCCCTGCAAGTTTGCTTTCCTTTCCTTCCCTCTTCTCCGCCCTTAAACTGGCTCTCTTAACTACTACACGCAGAGACAAGAAACAGTGCGCGCTTTAGATCCTATAGATGAGATGAATATTTACAATTATTATTAGGGTTATAATTATATTCGAGTGCTGATTGCCGTGTTATAGTTTGTTAACGAAGCTTCCCCTCAAGTCTAAATATTGTAAGGCAGTTTGTCGTGTGCGTATCATGGCCACGCATGCTTATATCGCCTTTCCGTTTCTCTACCACGGTTGCGCTTTAAAACCACGGCGCTGCAAGTTTGCTTTCCTTTCCTTCCCTCTTCTCCGCCCTTAAACTGGCTCTCTTAACTACTACACGCAGAGACAAGAAACAGTGCGCGCTTTAGATCCTATAGATGAGATGAATATTTACAATTATTATTAGGGTTATAATTATATTCGAGTGCTGATTGCCGTGTTATAGTTTGTTAACGAAGCTTCCCCTCAAGTCTGAATATTGTAAGGCAGTTTGTCGTGTGCGTATCATGGCCACTCATGCTTATATCGCCTTTCCGTTTCTCTACCACGATTGCGCTTTAAAACCACGGCGCTGCAAGTTTGCTTTCCTTTCCTTCCCTCTTCTCCGCCCTTAAACTGGCTCTCTTAACTACTACACGCAGAGGCAAGAAACAGCGCGCGCTTTAGATCCTATAAATGAGATGAATATTTACAATTATTATTAGGGTTATAATTATATTCGAGTGCTGATTGCCGTATTATAGTTTGTTAACGAAACTACCCCTCAAGTCTAAATATTGTAAGGCAGTTTGTCGTGTGCGTATCATGGCCACGCATCCTTATATCGCCTTTCCGTTTCTCTACCACGGTGGCGCTTTAAAACCACGGCCCTGCAAGTTTGCTTTCCTTTCCTTCCCTCTTCTCCGCCCTTAAACTGGCTCTCTTAACTACTACACGCAGAGGCAAGAAACAGCGCGCGCTTTAGATCCTATAGATGAGATGGATATTCACAAATATTATTATGGTTATAATTATATTCGAGTGCTGATTGCCGTGTTATAGTTTGTTAACGAAACTACCCCTCAAGTCTAAATATTGTAAGGCAGTTTGTCGTGTGCGTATCATGGCCACGCATGCTTATATCGCCTTTCCGTTTCTCTACCATGGTTGCGCGTTAAAACCACGGCGCTGCAAGTTTGCTTTCCTTTCCTTCCCTCTTCTCCGCCCTTAAACTGGCTCTCTTAACTAATACACGCAGAGACAAGAAACAGTGCGCGCTTTAGATCCTATAAATGAGATGAATATTTACAATTATTATTAGGGTTATAATTATATTCGAGTGCTGATTGCCGTGTTATAGTTTGTTAACGAAGCTTCCCCTCAAGTCTGAATATTGTAAGGCAGTTTGTCGTGTGCGTATCATGGCCACTCATGCTTATATCGCCTTTCCGTTTCTCTACCACGGTTGCGCTTTGAAACCACGGCGCTGCAAGTTTGCTTTCCTTTCCTTCCCTCTTCTCCGCCCTTAAACTGGCTCTCTTAACTACTACACGCAGAGACAAGAAACAGTGCGCGCTTTAGATCCTATAGATAAGATGAATATTTACAATTATTATTAGGGTTATAATTATATGCGAGTGCTGATTGCCGTGTTATAGTTTGTTAACGAAGCTTCCCCTCAAGTCTAAATATTGTAAGGCAGTTTGTCGTCTGCGTATCATGGCCACGCTTGCTTATATCGCCTTTCCGTTTCTCTACCACGGTTGCGCTTTAAAACCACGGCGCTGCAAGTTTGCTTTCCTTTCCTTCCCTCTTCTCCGCCCTTAAACTGGCTGTCTTAACTACTAAACGCTGAGGCAAGAAACAGCGCGCGCTTTAGATATTATAGGTGAGATGAATATTTACAATTATTTTTAGGGTTATAATTATATGCGAGTGCTGATTGCCGTGTTATAGTTTGTTAACGAAGCTTCCCCTCAAGTCTAAATATTGTAAGGCAGTTTGTCGTCTGCGTATCATGGCCACGCTTGCTTATATCGCCTTTCCGTTTCTCTACCACGGTTGCGCTTTAAAACCACGGCGCTGCAAGTTTGCTTTCCTTTCCTTCCCTCTTCTCCGCCCTTAAACTGGCTGTCTTAACTACTAAACGCTGAGGCAAGAAACAGCGCGCGCTTTAGATATTATAGGTGAGATGAATATTTACAATTATTTTTAGGGTTATAATTATATTCGAGTGCTGATTGCCGTGTTATAGTTTGTTAACGAAACTACCCCTCAAGTCTAAATATTGTAAGGCAGTTTGTCGTGTGCGTATCATGGCCACGCATGCTTATATCGCCTTTCCGTTTCTCTACCACGGTTGCGCTTTAAAACCACGGCGCTGCAAGTTTGCTTTCCTTTCCTTCCCTCTTCTCCGCCCTTAAACTGGCTCTCTTAACTACTACACGCAGAGGCAAGAAACAGTGCGCGCTTTAGATCCTATAGATGAGATGAATATTTACAATTATTATTAGGGTTATAATTATATTCGAGTGCTGATTGCCGTGTTATAGTTTGTTAACGAAGCTTCCCCTCAAGTCTAAATATTGTAAGGCAGTTTGTCGTGTGCGTATCATGGCCACGCATGCTTATATCGCCTTTCCGTTTCTCTACCACGGTTGCGCTTTAATACCACGGCGCTGCAAGTTTGCTTTCCTTTCTTTCCCTCTTCTCCGCCCTTAAAATGGCTCTCTTAACTACTACACGCAGAGGCAAGAAACAGCGCGCGCTTTAGATCCTATAGATGAGATGAATATTTACAATCATTATTAGGGTTATAATTATATTCGAGTGCTGATTGCCGTGTTATGGTTTGTTAACGAAACTACCCCTCAAGTCTAAATATTGTAAGGCAGTTTGTCGTGTGCGTATCATGGCCACGCATGCTTATATCGCCTTTCCGTTTCTCTACCACGGTTGCGCTTTATAACCACGGCGCTGCAAGTTAGCTTTCCTTTCCTTCCCTCTTCTCCGCCCTTAAACTGGCTCTCTTAACTACTACACGCAGAGGCAAGAAACAGCGCGCGCTTTAGATCCTATAGATGAGATGAATATACACAATTAATATTAGGGTTATAATTATATTCGAGTGCTGATTGCCGTGTTATAGTTTGTTAACGAAACTACCCCTCAAGTCTAAATATTTTAAGGCAGTTTGTCGTGTGCGTATCATGGCCACGCATGCTTATATCGCCTTTCCGTTTCTCTACCACGGTTGCGCTTTAAAACCACGGCGCTGCAAGTTTGCTTTCCTTTCCTTCCCTCTTCTCCGCCCTTAAACTGGCTCTCTGAACTACTACACGCAGAGACAAGAAACAGTGTGCGCTTTAGATCCTATAGATGAGATGAATATTTACAAATATTATTAGGGTTATAATTATATTCGAGTGCTGATTGCCGTGTTATAGTTTGTTAACGAAGCTTCCCCTCAAGTCTAAATATTGTAAGGCAGTTTGTCGTGTGCGTATCATGGCCACGCATGCTTATATCGCCTTTCCGTTTCTCTACCACGGTTGCGCTTTAAAACCATGGCGCTGCAAGTTTGCTTTCCTTTCCTTCCCTCTTCTCCGCCCTTAAACTGGCTCTCTTAACTTCTACACGCAGAGGCAAGAAACAGCGCGCGCTTTAGATCCTATAGATGAGATGAATATTTACAATTATTATTAGGGTTATAATTATATTCGAGTGCTGATTGCCGTGTTATAGTTTGTTAACGAAACTACCCCTCAAGTCTAAATATTGTAAGGCAGTTTGTCCTGTGCGTATCATGGCCACGCATGCTTATATCGCCTTTCCGTTTCTCTACCACGGTTGCGCTTTAAAACCACGGCGCTGCAAGTTTGCTTTCCTTTCCTTCCCTCTTCACCGCCCTTAAACTGGCTCTCTTAACTTCTACACGCAGAGGCAAGAAACAGCGCGCGCTTTAGATCCTATAGATGAGATGAATATGTACAATTAATATTAGGGTTATAATTATATTCGAGTGCTGATTGCCGTGTTATAGTTTGTTAACGAAACTACCCCTCAAGTCTAAATATTGTAAGGCAGTTTGTCGTGTGCGTATCATGGCCATGCATGCTTATATCGCCTTTCCGTTTCTCTACCACGGTTGCGCTTTAAAACCACGGCGCTGCAAGTTTGCTTTCCTTTCCTTCCCTCTTCTCCGCCCTTAAACTGGCTCTCTTAACTACTACACGCAGAGGCAAGAAACAGCGTGCGCTTTAGATCCTATAGATGTGATGAATATTTACAATTATTATTAGGGTTATAATTATATTCGAGTGCTGATTGCCGTGTTATAGTTAGTTAACGAAACTACCCCTCAAGTCTAAATATTGTAAGGCAGTTTGTCGTGTGCGTATCATGGCCACGCATGCTTATATCGCCTTTCCGTTTCTCTACCACGGTTGCGCTTTAAAACCACGGCGCTGCAAGTTTGCTTTCCTTTCCTTCCCTCTTCACCGCCCTTAAACTGGCTCTCTTAACTTCTACACGCAGAGGCAAGAAACAGCGCGCGCTTTAGATCCTATAGATGAGATGAATATGTACAATTAATATTAGGGTTATAATTATATTCGAGTGCTGATTGCCGTGTTATAGTTTGTTAACGAAACTACCCCTCAAGTCTAAATATTGTAAGGCAGTTTGTCGTGTGCGTATCATGGCCACGCATGCTTATATCGCCTTTCCGTTTCTCTACCACGGTTGCGCTTTAAAACCACGGCGCTGCAAGTTTGCTTTCCTTTCCTTCCCTCTTCTCCGCCCTTAAACAGGCTCTCTTAACTACTACACGCAGAGACAAGAAACAGTGCGCGCTTTAGATCCTATAGATGAGATGAATATTTACAATTATTATTAGGGTTATAATTAAATTCGAGTGCTGATTGCCGTGTTATAGTTTGTTAACGAAGCTTCCCCTCAAGACTAAATATTGTAAGGCAGTTTGTCGTGTGCGTATCGTGGCCACGCATGCTTATATCGCCTTTCCGTTTCTCTACCACGGTTGCGCTTTAAAACCACGGCGCTGCAAGTTTGCTTTCCTTTCCTTCCCTCTTCTCCGCCCTTAAACTGGCTCTCTGAATTACTACACGCAGAGACAAGAAACAGCGTGCGCTTTAGATCCTATAGATGTGATGAATATTTACAATTATTATTAGGGTTATAATTATATTCGAGTGCTGATTGCCGTGTTATAGTTTGTTAACGAAACTACCCCTCAAGTCTAAATATTGTAAGGCAGTTTGTCGTGTGCGTATCATGGCCACGCATGCTTATATCGCCTTTCCGTTTCTCTACCACGGTTGCGCTTTAAAACCACGGCGCTGCAAGTTTGCTTTCCTTTCCTTCCCTCTTCTCCGCCCTTAAACAGGCTCTCTTAACTACTACACGCAGAGACAAGAAACAGTGCGCGCTTTAGATCCTATAGATGAGATGAATATTTACAATTATTATTAGGGTTATAATTAAATTCGAGTGCTGATTGCCGTGTTATAGTTTGTTAACGAAGCTTCCCCTCAAGACTAAATATTGTAAGGCAGTTTGTCGTGTGCGTATCGTGGCCACGCATGCTTATATCGCCTTTCCGTTTCTCTACCACGGTTGCGCTTTAAAACCACGGCGCTGCAAGTTTGCTTTCCTTTCCTTCCCTCTTCTCCGCCCTTAAACTGGCTCTCTTAACTACTACACGCAGAGACAAGAAACAGTGCGCGCTTTAGATCCTATAGATGAGATGAATATTTACAATTATTATTAGGGTTATAATTATATGCGAGTGCTGATTGCCGTGTTATAGTTTGTTAACGAAGCTTCCGCTCAAGTCTAAATATTGTAAGGCAGTTTGTCGTCTGCGTATCATGGCCACGCGTACTTATATCGCCTTTCCGTTTCTCTACCACGATTGCGCTTTAAAACCACGGCGCTGCAAGTTTGCTTTCCTTTCCTTCCCTCTTCTCCGCCCTTAAACTGGCTGTCTTAACTACTAAACGCAGAGGCAAGAAACAGCGCGCGCTTTAGATATTATAGGTGAGATGAATATTTACAATTATTTTTAGGGTTATAATTATATTCGAGTGCTGATTGCCGTGTTATAGTTTGTTAACGAAACTACCCCTCAAGTCTAAATATTGTAAGGCAGTTTGTCGTGTGCGTATCATGGCCACGCATGCTTATATCGCCTTTCCGTTTCTCTACCACGGTTGCGCTTTAAAACCACGGCGCTGCAAGTTTGCTTTCCTTTCCTTCCCTCTTCTCCGCCCTTAAACTGGATCTCTTAACTACTACACGCAGAGACAAGAAACAGTGTGCGCTTTAGATCCTATAGATGAGATGAATATTTACAAATATTATTAGGGTTATAATTATATTCGAGTGCTGATTGCCGTGTTATAGTTTGTTAACGAAGCTTCCCCTCAAGTCTAAATATTGTAAGGCAGTTTGTCGTGTGCGTATCATGGCCACGCATGCTTATATCGCCTTTCCGTTTCTCTACCACGGTTGCGCTTTAAAACCATGGCGCTGCAAGTTTGCTTTCCTTTCCTTCCCTCTTCTCCGCCCTTAAACTGGCTCTCTTAACTACTACACGCAGAGGCAAGAAACAGCGCGCGCTTTAGATCCTATAGATGAGATGAATATTTACAATTATTATTAGGGTTATAATTATATTCGAGTGCTGATTGCCGTGTTATAGTTTGTTAACGAAACTACCCCTCAAGTCTAAATATTGTAAGGCAGTTTGTCCTGTGCGTATCATGGCCACGCATACTTATATCGCCTTTCCGTTTCTCTACCACGGTTGCGCTTTAAAACCACGGCGCTGCAAGTTTGCTTTCCTTTCCTTCCCTCTTCTCCGCCCTTTAACTGGCTCTCTTAACTATACTACACGCAGAGGCAAGAAACAGCGCGCGCTTTAGATCCTATAGATGAGATGAATATGTACAATTAATATTAGGGTTATAATTATATTCGAGTGCTGATTGCCATGTTATAGTTTGTTAACGAAACTACCCCTCAAGTCTAAATATTGTAAGGCAGTTTGTCGTGTGCGTATCATGGCCATGCATGCTTATATCGCCTTTCCGTTTCTCTACCACGGTTGCGCTTTAAAACCACGGCACTGCAAGTTTGCTTTCCTTTCCTTCCCTCTTCTCCGCCCTTAAACTGGCTCTCTTAACTACTACACGCAGAGGCAAGAAACAGCGTGCGCTTTAGATCCTATAGATGTGATGAATATTTGCAATTATTATTAGGGCTATAATTATATTCGAGTGCTGATTGCCGTGTTATAGTTTGTTAACGAAACTACCCCTCAAGTCTAAATATTGTAAGGCAGTTTGTCGTGTGCGTATCATGGCCACGCATGCTTATATCGCCTTTCCGTTTCTCTACCACGGTTGCGCTTTAAAACCACGCCGCTGCAAGTTTGCTTTCCTTTCCTTCCCTCTTCTCCGCCCTTAAACTGGCTCTCTTAACTACTACACGCAGAGACAAGAAACAGTGCGCGCTTTAGATCCTATAGATGAGATGAATATTTACAATTATTATTAGGGTTATAATTATATTCGAGTGCTGATTGCCGTGTTATAGTTTGTTAACGAAACTACCCCTCAAGTCTAAATATTATAAGGCAGTTTGTCGTGTGCGTATCATGGCCACGCATCCTTATATCGCCTTTCCGTTTCTCTACCACGGTTGCGCTTTACAACCACGGCGCTGCAAGTTTGCTTTCCTTTCCTTCCCTCTTCTCCGCCCTTAAACTGGCTCTCTTAACTACTACACGCAGAGACAAGAAACAGTGCGCGCTTTAGATCCTATAGATGAGATGAATATTTACAATTATTATTAGGGTTATAATTATATTCGAGTGCTGATTGCCGTGTTATAGTTTGTTAACGAAGCTTCCCCTCAAGTCTGAATATTGTAAGGCAGTTTGTCGTGTGCGTATCATGGCCACTCATGCTTATATCGCCTTTCCGTTTCTCTACCACGGTTGCGCTTTGAAACCACGGAGCTGCAAGTTTGCTTTCCTTCCCTTCCCTCTTCTCCGCCCTTAAACTGGCTCTCTTAACTACTACACGCAGAGGCAAGAAGCAGCGCGCGCTTTAGATCCTATAGATGAGGTGAATATTTACAATTATTATTAGGGTTATAATTATATTCGAGTGCTGATTGCCGTGTTATAGTTTGTTAACGAAACTACCCCTCAAGTCTAAATATTGTAAGGCAGTTTGTCGTGTGCGTATCATGGCCACGCATGCTTATATCGCCTTTCCGTTTCTCTACCACGGTTGCGCTTTAAAACCACGGCGCTGCAAGTTTGCTTTCCTTTACTTCCCTCTTCTCCGCCCTTAAACTGGCTCTCTTAACTACTACACGCAGAGATAAGAAACAGTGGGCGATTTAGATCCTATAGATGAGATGAATATTTACAATTATTATTAGGGTTATAATTATATTCGAGTGCTGATTGCCGTGTTATAGTTTGTTAACGAAACTACCCCTCAAGTCTAAATATTGTAAGGCAGTTTGTCCTGTGCGTATCATGGCCACGCATACTTATATCGCCTTTCCGTTTCTCTACCACGGTTGCGCTTTAAAACCACGGCGCTGCAAGTTTGCTTTCCTTTCCTTCCCTCTTCTCCGCCCTTTAACTGGCTCTCTTAACTATACTACACGCAGAGGCAAGAAACAGCGCGCGCTTTAGATCCTATAGATGAGATGAATATGTACAATTAATATTAGGGTTATAATTATATTCGAGTGCTGATTGCCATGTTATAGTTTGTTAACGAAACTACCCCTCAAGTCTAAATATTGTAAGGCAGTTTGTCGTGTGCGTATCATGGCCATGCATGCTTATATCGCCTTTCCGTTTCTCTACCACGGTTGCGCTTTAAAACCACGGCACTGCAAGTTTGCTTTCCTTTCCTTCCCTCTTCTCCGCCCTTAAACTGGCTCTCTTAACTACTACACGCAGAGGCAAGAAACAGCGTGCGCTTTAGATCCTATAGATGTGATGAATATTTGCAATTATTATTAGGGCTATAATTATATTCGAGTGCTGATTGCCGTGTTATAGTTTGTTAACGAAACTACCCCTCAAGTCTAAATATTGTAAGGCAGTTTGTCGTGTGCGTATCATGGCCACGCATGCTTATATCGCCTTTCCGTTTCTCTACCACGGTTGCGCTTTAAAACCACGCCGCTGCAAGTTTGCTTTCCTTTCCTTCCCTCTTCTCCGCCCTTAAACTGGCTCTCTTAACTACTACACGCAGAGACAAGAAACAGTGCGCGCTTTAGATCCTATAGATGAGATGAATATTTACAATTATTATTAGGGTTATAATTATATTCGAGTGCTGATTGCCGTGTTATAGTTTGTTAACGAAACTACCCCTCAAGTCTAAATATTATAAGGCAGTTTGTCGTGTGCGTATCATGGCCACGCATCCTTATATCGCCTTTCCGTTTCTCTACCACGGTTGCGCTTTACAACCACGGCGCTGCAAGTTTGCTTTCCTTTCCTTCCCTCTTCTCCGCCCTTAAACTGGCTCTCTTAACTACTACACGCAGAGACAAGAAACAGTGCGCGCTTTAGATCCTATAGATGAGATGAATATTTACAATTATTATTAGGGTTATAATTATATTCGAGTGCTGATTGCCGTGTTATAGTTTGTTAACGAAGCTTCCCCTCAAGTCTGAATATTGTAAGGCAGTTTGTCGTGTGCGTATCATGGCCACTCATGCTTATATCGCCTTTCCGTTTCTCTACCACGGTTGCGCTTTGAAACCACGGAGCTGCAAGTTTGCTTTCCTTCCCTTCCCTCTTCTCCGCCCTTAAACTGGCTCTCTTAACTACTACACGCAGAGGCAAGAAGCAGCGCGCGCTTTAGATCCTATAGATGAGGTGAATATTTACAATTATTATTAGGGTTATAATTATATTCGAGTGCTGATTGCCGTGTTATAGTTTGTTAACGAAACTACCCCTCAAGTCTAAATATTGTAAGGCAGTTTGTCGTGTGCGTATCATGGCCACGCATGCTTATATCGCCTTTCCGTTTCTCTACCACGGTTGCGCTTTAAAACCACGGCGCTGCAAGTTTGCTTTCCTTTACTTCCCTCTTCTCCGCCCTTAAACTGGCTCTCTTAACTACTACACGCAGAGATAAGAAACAGTGGGCGATTTAGATCCTATAGATGAGATGAATATTTACAATTATTATTAGGGTTATAATTATATTCGAGTGCTGATTGCCGTGTTATAGTTTGTTAACGAAGCTTCCCCTCAAGTCTAAATATTGTAAGGCAGTTTGTCGTGTGCGTATCATGGCCACGCATGCTTATATCGCCTTTCCGTTTCTCTACCACGGTTGCGCTTTAAAACCACGGCGCTGCAAGTTTGCTTTCCTTTCCTTCCCTCTTCTCCGCCCTTAAACTGGCTCTCTTAACTACTACACGCAGAGCCAAGAAACAGCGCGCGCTTTAGATCCTATAGGTGACATGAATATTTACAATTACTATTAGGGTTATAATTATATTCGAGTGCTGATTGCCGTGTTATAGTTTGTTAACGAAGCTTCCCCTCAAGTCTAAATATTGTAAGGCAGTTTGTCGTGTGCGTATCATGGCCACGCATGCTTATATCGCCTTTCCGTTTCTCTACCACGGTTGCGCTTTAAAACCACGGCGCTGCAAGTTTGCTTTCCTTTCCTTCCCTCTTCTCCGCCCTTAAACTGGCTCTCTTAACTACTACACGCAGAGGCAAGAAACAGCGCGCGCTTTAGATCCTATAGATGAGATGAATATTCACAATTATTATTAGGGTTATAATTATATTCGAGTGCTGATTGTCGTGTTATAGTTTGTTAACGAAACTACCCCTCAAGTGTAAATATTGTAAGGCAGTTTGTCGTGTGCGTATCATGGCCACGCATGCTTATATCGCCTTTCCGTTTCTCTACCACGGTTGCGCTTTAAAACCACGGCGCTGCACGTTTGCTTTCCTTTCCTTCCCTCTTCTCCGCCCTTAAACTGGCTCTCTTAACTACTACACGCAGAGACAAGAAACAGTGCGCGCTTTAGATCCTATAGATGAGATGAATATTTACAATTATTATTAGGGTTATAATTATATTCGAGTGCTGATTGCCGTGTTATAGTTTGTTAACGAAGCTTCCCCTCAAGTCTAAATATTGTAAGGCAATTTGTCGTGTGCGTATCATGGCCACGCATGCTTATATCGCCTTTCCGTTTCTCTACCACGATTGCGCTTTAAAACCACGGCGCTGCAAGTTTGCTTTCCTTTCCTTCCCTCTTCTCCGCCCTTAAACTGGCTCTCTTAACTACTACACGCAGAGGCAAGAAACAGCGCGCGCTTTAGATCCTATAAATGAGATGAATATTTACAATTATTATTAGGGTTATAATTACATTCGAGTGCTGATTGCCGTATTATAGTTTGTTAACGAAACTACCCCTCAAGTCTAAATATTGTAAGGCAGTTTGTCGTGTGCGTATCATGGCCACGCATCCTTATATCGCCTTTCCGTTTCTCTACCACGGTTGCGCTTTAAAACCACGGCCCTGCAAGTTTGCTTTCCTTTCCTTCCCTCTTCTCCGCCCTTAAACTGGCTCTCTTAACTACTACACGCAGAGGCAAGAAACAGCGCGCGCTTTAGATCCTATATATGAGATGGATATTCACAATTATTATTAGGGTTATAATTATATTCGAGTGCTGATTGCCGTGTTATAGTTTGTTAACGAAACTACCCCTCAAGTCTAAATATTGTAAGGCAGTTTGTCGTGTGCGTATCATGGCCACGCATGCTTATATCGCCTTTCCGTTTCTCTACCACGGTTGCGCTTTAAAACCACGGCGCTGCAAGTTTGCTTTCCTTTCCTTCCCTCTTCTCCGCCCTTAAACTGGCTCTCTTAACTAATACACGCAGAGACAAGAAACAGTGCGCGCTTTAGATCCTATAGATGAGATGAATATTTACAATTATTATTAAGGTTATAATTATATTCGAGTGCTGATTGCCGTGTTATCGTTTGTTAACGAAGCTTCCCCTCAAGTCTAAATATTGTAAGGCAGTTTGTCGTGTGCGTATCACGGCCACGCATGCTTATATCGCCTTCCCATTTCTCTACCACGGTTGCGCTTTAAAACCACGGCGCTGCAAGTTTGCTTTCCTTTCCTTCCCTCTTCTCCGCCCTTAAACTGGCTCTCTTAACTACTACACGCAGAGACAAGAAACAGTGCGCGCTTTAGATCCTATAGATGAGATGAATATTTACAATTATTATTAGGGTTATAATTATATTCGAGTGCTGATTGCCGTGTTATAGTTTGTTAACGAAGCTTCCCCTCAAGTCTGAATATTGTAAGGCAGTTTGTCGTGTGCGTATCATGGCCACTCATGCTTATATCGCCTTTCCGTTTCTCTACCACGGTTGCGCTTTGAAACCACGGCGCTGCAAGTTTGCTTTCCTTTCCTTCCCTCTTCTCCGCCCTTAAACTGGCTCTCTTAACTACTACACGCAGAGACAAGAAACAGTGCGCGCTTTAGATCCTATAGATAAGATGAATATTTACAATTATTAATAGGGTTATAATTATATGCGAGTGCTGATTGCCGTGTTATAGTTTGTTAACGAAGCTTCCCCTCAAGTCGAAATATTGTAAGGCAGTTTGTCGTCTGCGTATCATGGCCACGCGTGCTTATATCGCCTTTCCGTTTCTCTACCACGGTTGCGCTTTAAAACCACGGCGCTGCAAGTTTGCTTTCCTTTCCTTCCCTCTTCTCCGCCCTTAAACTGGCTGTCTTAACTACTAAACGCAGAGGCAAGAAACAGCGCGCGCTTTAGATCCTATAGGTGAGATGAATATTTACAATTATTTTTAGGGTTATAATTATATTCGAGTGCTGATTGCCGTGTTATAGTTTGTTAACGAAACTACCCCTCAAGTCTAAATATTGTAAGGCAGTTTGTCGTGTGCGTATCATGGCCACGCATGCTTATATCGCCTTTCCGTCTCTCTACCACGGTTGCGCTTTAAAACCACGGCGCTGCAAGTTTGCTTTCCTTTCCTTCCCTCTTCTCCGCCCTTAAACTGGCTCTCTTAACTACTACACGCAGAGACAAGAAACAGTGCGCGCTTTAGATCCTATAGATGAGATGAATATTTACAATTATTATTAGGGTTATAATTATATTCGAGTGCTGATTGCCGTGTTATAGATTGTTAACGAAGCTTCCCCTCAAGTCTAAATATTGTAAGGCAGTTTGTCTTGTGCGTATCATGGCCACGCATGCTTATATCGCCTTTCCGTTTCTCTACCACGGTTGCGCTTTAATACCACGGCGCTGCAAGTTTGCTTTCCTTTCTTTCCCTCTTCTCCGCCCTTAAACTGGCTCTCTTAACTACTACACGCAGAGGCAAGAAACAGCGCGCGCTTTAGATCCTATAGGTGAGATGAATATTTACAATTATTATTAGGGTTATAATTATATTCGAGTGCTGATTGCCGTGTTATGGTTTGTTAACGAAACTACCCCTCAAGTCTAAATATTGTAAGGCAGTTTGTCGTGTGCGTATCATGGCCACGCATGCTTATATCGCCTTTCCGTTCCTCTACCACGGTTGCGCTTTATAACCACGGCGCTGCAAGTTAGCTTTCCTTTCCTTCCCTCTTCTCCGCCCTTAAACTGGCTCTCTTAACTACTACACGCAGAGGCAAGAAACAGCGCGCGCTTTAGATCCTATAGATGAGATGAATATTTACAATTATAATTAGGGTTATAATTATATTCGAGTGGTGATTGCTGTGTTATAGTTTGTTAACGAAACTACCCCTAAAGTCTAAATATTGTAAGGCAGTTTGTCGTGTGCGTATCATGGCCACGCATGCTTATATCGCCTTTCCGTTTCTCTACCACGGTTGCGCTTTAAAACCACGGCGCTGCAAGTTTGCTTTCCTTTCCTTCCCTCTTCTCCGCCCTTAAACTGGCTCTCTTAACTACTACACGCAGAGACAAGAAACAGTGTGCGCTTTAGATCCTATAGATGAGATGAATATTTACAATTATTATTAGGGTTATAATTATATTCGAGTGCTGATTGCCGTGTTATAGTTTGTTAACGAAGCTTCCCCTCAAGTCTAAATATTGTAAGGCAGTTTGTCGTGTGCGTATCATGGCCACGCATGCTTATATCGCCTTTCCGTTTCTCTACCACGGTTGCGCTTTAAAACCACGGCGCTGCAAATTTGCTTTCCTTTCCTTCCCTCTTCTCCGCCCTTAAACTGGCTCTCTTAACTACTACACGCAGAGGCAAGAAACAGCGCGCGCTTTAGATCCTGTAGATGAGATGAATATTTACAATTATTATTAGGGTTATAATTATATTCGAGTGCTGATTGCCGTGTTATAGTTTGTTAACGAAACTACCCCTCAAGTCTAAATATTGTAAGCCAGTTTGTCGTGTGCGTATCATGGCCACGCATGCTTATATCGCCTTTCCGTTTCTCTACCACGGTTGCGCTTTAAAACCACGGCGCTGCAAGTTTGCTTTCCTTTCCTTCCCTCTTCTCCGCCCTTAAACTGGCTCTCTTAACTACTACACGCAGAGACAAGAAACAGTGCGCGCTTTAGATCCTATAGATGAGATGAATATTTACAATTATTATTAGGGTTATAATTATATTCGAGTGCTGATTGCCGTGTTATAGTTTGTTAACGAAGCTTCCCCTCAAGTCTAAATATTGTAAGGCAGTTTGTCGTGTGCGTATCATGGCCACGCATGCTTATATCGCCTTTCCGTTTCTCTACCACGGTTGCGCTTTAATACCACGGCGCTGCAAGTTTGCTTTCCTTTCTTTCCCTCTTCTCCGCCCTTAAACTGGCTCTCTTAACTACTACACGCAGAGGCAAGAAACAGCGCGCGCTTTAGATCCTATAGATGAGATGAATATTTACAATTATTATTAGGGTTATAATTATATTCGAGTGCTGATTGCCGTGTTATGGTTTGTTAACGAAACTACCCCTCAAGTCTAAATATTGTAAGGCAGTTTGTCGTGTGCGTATCATGGCCACGCATGCTTATATCGCCTTTCCGTTTCTCTACCACGGTTGCGCTTTATAACCACGGCGCTGCAAGTTAGCTTTCCTTTCCTTCCCTCTTCTCCGCCCTTAAACTGGCTCTCTTAACTACTACACGCAGAGGCAAGAAACAGCGCGCGCTTTAGATCCTATAGATGAGATGAATATTTACAATTATTATTAGGGTTATAATTATATTCGAGTGCTGATTGCCGTGTTATAGTTTGTTAACGAAACTACCCCTCAAGTCTAAATATTGTAAGGCAGTTTGTCGTGTGCGTATCATGGCCACGCATGCTTATATCGCCTTTCCGTTTCTCTACCACGGTTGCGCTTTAAAACCACGGCGCTGCAAGTTTGCTTTCATTTCCTTCCCTCTTCTCCGCCCTTAATCTGGCTCTCTTAACTACTACACGCAGAGACAAGAAACAGTGTGCGCTTTAGATCCTATAGATGAGATGAATATTTACAATTATTATTAGGGTTATAATTATATTCGAGTGCTGATTGCCGTGTTATAGTTTGTTAACGAAACTACCCCTCAAGTCTAAATATTGTAAGGCAGTTTGTCGTGTGCGTGTCATGGCCACGCATGCTTATATCGCCTTTCCGTTTCTCTACCACGGTTGCGCTTTAAAACCACGGCGCTGCAAGTTTGCTTTCCTTTCCTTCCCTCTTCTCCGCCCTTAAACTGGCTCTCTTAACTACTACACGCAGAGACAAGAAACAGTGCGCGCTTTAGATCCTATAGATGAGATGAATATTTACAATTATTATTAGGGTTATAATTATATTCGAGTGCTGATTGCCGTGTTATAGTTTGTTAACGAAGCTTCCCGTCAAGTCTAAATATTGTAAGGCAGTTTGTCGTGTGCGTATCATGGCGACGCATGCTTATATCGCCTTTCCGTTTCTCTACCACGGTTGCGCTTTAAAACCACGGCGCTGCAAGTTTGCTTTCCTTTCCTTCCCTCTTCTCCGCCCTTAAACTGGCTCTCTTAACTACTACACGCAGAGGCAAGAAACAGCGCGCGCTTTAGATCCTATAGATGAGATGAATATTCACAATTATTATTAGGGTTATAATTATATTCGAGTGCTGATTGTCGTGTTATAGTTTGTTAACGAAACTACCCCTCAAGTGTAAATATTGTAAGGCAGTTTGTCGTGTGCGTATCATGGCCACGCATGCTTATATCGCCTTTCCGTTTCTCTACCACGGTTGCGCTTTAAAACCACGGCGCTGCACGTTTGCTTTCCTTTTCTTCCCTCTTCTCCGCCCTTAAACTGGCTCTCTTAACTACTACACGCAGAGACAAGAAACAGTGCGCGCTTTAGATCCTATAGATGAGATGAATATTTACAATTATTATTAGGGTTATAATTATATTCGAGTGCTGATTGCCGTGTTATAGTTTGTTAACGAAGCTTCCCCTCAAGTCTAAATATTGTGAGGCAATTTGTCGTGTACGTATCATGGCCACGCATGCTTATATCGCCTTTCCGTTTCTCTACCACGATTGCGCTTTAAAACCACGGCGCTGCAAGTTTGCTTTCCTTTCCTTCCCTCTTCTCCGCCCTTAAACTGGCTCTCTTAACTACTACACGCAGAGGCAAGAAACAGCGCGCGCTTTAGATCCTATAAATGAGATGAATATTTACAATTACTATTAGGGTTATAATTACATTCGAGTGCTGATTGCCGTATTATAGTTTGTTAACGAAACTACCCCTCAAGTCTAAATATTGTAAGGCAGTTTGTCGTGTGCGTATCATGGCCACGCATCCTTATATCGCCTTTCCGTTTCTCTACCACGGTTGCGCTTTAAAACCACGGCCCTGCAAGTTTGCTTTCCTTTCCTTCCCTCTTCTCCGCCCTTAAACTGGCTCTCTTAACTACTACACGCAGAGGCAAGAAACAGCGCGCGCTTTAGATCCTATATATGAGATGGATATTCACAATTATTATTAGGGTTATAATTATATTCGAGTGCTGATTGCCGTGTTATAGTTTGTTAACGAAACTACCCCTCAAGTCTAAATATTGTAAGGCAGTTTGTCGTGTGCGTATCATGGCCACGCATGCTTATATCGCCTTTCCGTTTCTCTACCACGGTTGCGCTTTAAAACCACGGCGCTGCAAGTTTGCTTTCCTTTCCTTCCCTCTTCTCCGCCCTTAAACTGGCTCTCTTAACTAATACACGCAGAGACAAGAAACAGTGCGCGCTTTAGATCCTATAGATGAGATGAATATTTACAATTATTATTAGGGTTATAATTATATTCGAGTGCTGATTGCCGTGTTATCGTTTGTTAACGAAGCTTCCCCTCAAGTCTAAATATTGTAAGGCAGTTTGTCGTGTGCGTATCACGGCCACGCATGCTTATATCGCCTTCCCATTTCTCTACCACGGTTGCGCTTTAAAACCACGGCGCTGCAAATTTGCTTTCCTTTCCTTCCCTCTTCTCCGCCCTTAAACTGGCTCTCTTAACTACTACACGCAGAGACAAGAAACAGTGCGCGCTTTAGATCCTATAGATGAGATGAATATTTACAATTATTATTAGGGTTATAATTATATTCGAGTGCTGATTGCCGTGTTATAGTTTGTTAACGAAGCTTCCCCTCAAGTCTGAATATTGTAAGGCAGTTTGTCGTGTGCGTATCATGGCCACTCATGCTTATATCGCCTTTCCGTTTCTCTACCACGGTTGCGCTTTGAAACCACGGCGCTGCAAGTTTGCTTTCCTTTCCTTCCCTCTTCTCCGCCCTTAAACTGGCTCTCTTAACTACTACACGCAGAGACAAGAAACAGTGCGCGCTTTAGATCCTATAGATAAGATGAATATTTACAATTATTAATAGGGTTATAATTATATGCGAGTGCTGATTGCCGTGTTATAGTTTGTTAACGAAGCTTCCCCTCAAGTCGAAATATTGTAAGGCAGTTTGTCGTCTGCGTATCATGGCCACGCGTGCTTATATCGCCTTTCCGTTTCTCTA
This sequence comes from Dermacentor variabilis, assembly GCF_050947875.1. Classification (NCBI taxonomy): domain Eukaryota; kingdom Metazoa; phylum Arthropoda; class Arachnida; order Ixodida; family Ixodidae; genus Dermacentor; species Dermacentor variabilis. Next base: position 62,927,789 of record NC_134574.1, read on the forward strand.
CCACGGTTGCGCTTTAAATACACGGCGCTGCAAGTTTGCTTTCCTTTCCTTCCCTCTTCTCCGCCCTTAATCTGGCTCTCTTAACTACTACACGCAGAGACAAGAAACAGTGTGCGCTTTAGATCCTATAGATGAGATGAATATTTACAATTATTATTAGGGTTATAATTATATTCGAGTGCTGATTGCCGTGTTATAGTTTGTTAACGAAACTACCCCTCAAGTCTAAATATTGTAAGGCAGTTTGTCGTGTGCGTATCATGGCCACGCATGCTTATATCGCCTTTCCGTTTCTCTACCACGGTTGCGCTTTAAAACCACGGCGCTGCAAGTTTGCTTTCCTTTCCTTCCCTCTTCTCCGCCCTTAAACTGGCTCTCTTAACTACTACACGCAGAGACAAGAAACAGTGCGCGCTTTAGATCCTATAGATGAGATGAATATTTACAATTATTATTAGGGTTATAATTATATTCGAGTGCTGATTGCCGTGTTATAGTTTGTTAACGAAGCTTCCCGTCAAGTCTAAATATTGTAAGGCAGTTTGTCGTGTGCGTATCATGGCGACGCATGCTTATATCGCCTTTCCGTTTCTCTACCACGGTTGCGCTTTAAAACCACGGCGCTGCAAGTTTGCTTTCCTTTCCTTCCCTCTTCTCCGCCCTTAAACTGGCTCTCTTAACTACTACACGCAGAGGCAAGAAACAGCGCGCGCTTTAGATCCTATAGATGAGATGAATATTCACAATTATTATTAGGGTTATAATTATATTCGAGTGCTGATTGTCGTGTTATAGTTTGTTAACGAAACTACCCCTCAAGTGTAAATATTGTAAGGCAGTTTGTCGTGTGCGTATCATGGCCACGCATGCTTATATCGCCTTTCCGTTTCTCTACCACGGTTGCGCTTTAAAACCACGGCGCTGCACGTTTGCTTTCCTTTTCTTCCCTCTTCTCCGCCCTTAAACTGGCTCTCTTAACTACTACACGCAGAGACAAGAAACAGTGCGCGCTTTAGATCCTATAGATGAGATGAATATTTACAATTATTATTAGGGTTATAATTATATTCGAGTGCTGATTGCCGTGTTATAGTTTGTTAACGAAGCTTCCCCTCAAGTCTAAATATTGTAAGGCAATTTGTCGTGTACGTATCATGGCCACGCATGCTTATATCGCCTTTCCGTTTCTCTACCACGATTGCGCTTTAAAACCACGGCGCTGCAAGTTTGCTTTCCTTTCCTTCCCTCTTCTCCGCCCTTAAACTGGCTCTCTTAACTACTACACGCAGAGGCAAGAAACAGCGCGCGCTTTAGATCCTATAAATGAGATGAATATTTACAATTACTATTAGGGTTATAATTACATTCGAGTGCTGATTGCCGTATTATAGTTTGTTAACGAAACTACCCCTCAAGTCTAAATATTGTAAGGCAGTTTGTCGTGTGCGTATCATGGCCACGCATCCTTATATCGCCTTTCCGTTTCTCTACCACGGTTGCGCTTTAAAACCACGGCCCTGCAAGTTTGCTTTCCTTTCCTTCCCTCTTCTCCGCCCTTAAACTGGCTCTCTTAACTACTACACGCAGAGGCAAGAAACAGCGCGCGCTTTAGATCCTATATATGAGATGGATATTCACAATTATTATTAGGGTTATAATTATATTCGAGTGCTGATTGCCGTGTTATAGTTTGTTAACGAAACTACCCCTCAAGTCTAAATATTGTAAGGCAGTTTGTCGTGTGCGTATCATGGCCACGCATGCTTATATCGCCTTTCCGTTTCTCTACCACGGTTGCGCTTTAAAACCACGGCGCTGCAAGTTTGCTTTCCTTTCCTTCCCTCTTCTCCGCCCTTAAACTGGCTCTCTTAACTAATACACGCAGAGACAAGAAACAGTGCGCGCTTTAGATCCTATAGATGAGATGAATATTTACAATTATTATTAGGGTTATAATTATATTCGAGTGCTGATTGCCGTGTTATCGTTTGTTAACGAAGCTTCCCCTCAAGTCTAAATATTGTAAGGCAGTTTGTCGTGTGCGTATCACGGCCACGCATGCTTATATCGCCTTCCCATTTCTCTACCACGGTTGCGCTTTAAAACCACGGCGCTGCAAATTTGCTTTCCTTTCCTTCCCTCTTCTCCGCCCTTAAACTGGCTCTCTTAACTACTACACGCAGAGACAAGAAACAGTGCGCGCTTTAGATCCTATAGATGAGATGAATATTTACAATTATTATTAGGGTTATAATTATATTCGAGTGCTGATTGCCGTGTTATAGTTTGTTAACGAAGCTTCCCCTCAAGTCTGAATATTGTAAGGCAGTTTGTCGTGTGCGTATCATGGCCACTCATGCTTATATCGCCTTTCCGTTTCTCTACCACGGTTGCGCTTTGAAACCACGGCGCTGCAAGTTTGCTTTCCTTTCCTTCCCTCTTCTCCGCCCTTAAACTGGCTCTCTTAACTACTACACGCAGAGACAAGAAACAGTGCGCGCTTTAGATCCTATAGATAAGATGAATATTTACAATTATTAATAGGGTTATAATTATATGCGAGTGCTGATTGCCGTGTTATAGTTTGTTAACGAAGCTTCCCCTCAAGTCGAAATATTGTAAGGCAGTTTGTCGTCTGCGTATCATGGCCACGCGTGCTTATATCGCCTTTCCGTTTCTCTACCACGGTTGCGCTTTAAATACACGGCGCTGCAAGTTTGCTTTCCTTTCCTTCCCTCTTCTCCGCCCTTAAACTGGCTGTCTTAACTACTAAACGCAGAGGCAAGAAACAGCGCGCGCTTTAGATCCTATAGGTGAGATGAATATTTACATTTATTTTTAGGGTTATAATTATATTCGAGTGCTGATTGCCGTGTTATAGTTTGTTAACGAAACTACCCCTCAAGTCTAAATATTGTAAGGCAGTTTGTCGTGTGCGTATCATGGCCACGCATGCTTATATCGCCTTTCCGTCTCTCTACCACGGTTGCGCTTTAAAACCACGGCGCTGCAAGTTTGCTTTCCTTTCCTTCCCTCTTCTCCGCTCTTAAACTGGCTCTCTTAACTACTACACGCAGAGACAAGAAACAGTGCGCGCTTTAGATCCTATAGATGAGATGAATATTTACAATTATTATTAGGGTTATAATTATATTCGAGTGCTGATTGCCGTGTTATAGTTTGTTAACGAAGCTTCCCCTCAAGTCTAAATATTGTAAGGCAGTTTGTCGTGTGCGTATCATGGCCACGCATGCTTATATCGCCTTTCCGTTTCTCTACCACGGTTGCGCTTTAATACCACGGCGCTGCAAGTTTGCTTTCCTTTCTTTCCCTCTTCTCCGCCCTTAAACTGGCTCTCTTGACTACTACACGCAGAGGCAAGAAACAGCGCGCGCTTTAGATCCTATAGATGAGATGAATATTTACAATTATTATTAGGGTTATAATTATATTCAAGTGCTGATTGCCGTGTTATGGTTTGTTAACGAAACTACCCCTCAAGTCTAAATATTGTAAGGCAGTTTGTCGTGTGCGTATCATGGCCACGCATGCTTATATCGCCTTTCCGTTCCTCTACCACGGTTGCGCTTTATAACCACGGCGCTGCAAGTTAGCTTTCCTTTCCTTCCCTCTTCTCCGCCCTTAAACTGGCTCTCTTAACTACTACACGCAGAGGCAAGAAACAGCGCGCGCTTTAGATCCTATAGATGAGATGAATATTTACAATTATAATTAGGGTTATAATTATATTCGAGTGGTGATTGCTGTGTTATAGTTTGTTAACGAAACTACCCCTAAAGTCTAAATATTGTAAGGCAGTTTGTCGTGTGCGTATCATGGCCACGCATGCTTATATCGCCTTTCCGTTTCTCTACCACGGTTGCGCTTTAAAACCACGGCACTGCAAGTTTGCTTTCCTTTCCTTCCCTCTTCTCCGCCCTTAAACTGGCTCTCTTAACTACTACACGCAGAGACAAGAAACAGTGTGCGCTTTAGATCCTATAGATGAGACGAATATTTACAATTATTATTAGGGTTATAATTATATTCGAGTGCTGATTGCCGTGTTATAGTTTGTTAACGAAGCTTCCCCTCAAGTCTAAATATTGTAAGGCAGTTTGTCGTGTGCGTATCATGGCGACGCATGCTTATATCGCCTTTCCGTTTCTCTACCACGGTTGCGCTTTAAAACCACGGCGCTGCAAGTTTGCTTTCCTTTCCTTCCCTCTTCTTCGCCCTTAAACTGGCTCTCTTAACTACTACACGCAGAGGCAAGAAACAGCGCGCGCTTTAGATCCTATAGATGAGATGAATATTTACAATTATTATTAGGGTTATAATTATATTCGAGTGCTGATTGCCGTGTTATAGTTTGTTAACGAAACTACCCCTCAAGTCTAAATATTGTAAGGCAGTTTGTCGTGTGCGTATCATGGCCACGCATGCTTATATCGCCTTTCCGTTTCTCTACCACGGTTGCGCTTTAAAACCACGGCGCTGCAAGTTTGCTTTCCTTTCCTTCCCTCTTCTCCGCCCTTAAACTGGCTCTCTTAACTACTACACGCAGAGACAAGAAACAGTGCGCGCTTTAGATCCTATAGATGAGATGAATATTTACAATTATTATTAGGGTTATAATTATATTCGAGTGCTGATTGCCGTGTTATAGTTTGTTAACGAAGCTTCCCCTCAAGTCTAAATATTGTAAGGCAGTTTGTCGTGTGCGTATCATGGCCACGCATGCTTATATCGCCTTTCCGTTTCTCTACCACGGTTGCGCTTTAATACCACGGCGCTGCAAGTTTGCTTTCCTTTCTTTCCCTCTTCTCCGCCCTTAAACTGGCTCTCTTAACTACTACACGCAGAGGCAAGAAACAGCGCGCGCTTTAGATCCTATAGATGAGATGAATATTTACAATTATTATTAGGGTTATAATTATATTCGAGTGCTGATTGCCGTGTTATGGTTTGTTAACGAAACTACCCCTCAAGTCTAAATATTGTAAGGCAGTTTGTCGTGTGCGTATCATGGCCACGCATGCTTATATCGCCTTTCCGTTTCTCTACCACGGTTGCGCTTTATAACCACGGCGCTGCAAGTTAGCTTTCCTTTCCTTCCCTCTTCTCCGCCCTTAAACTGGCTCTCTTAACTACTACACGCAGAGGCAAGAAACAGCGCGCGCTTTAGATCCTATAGATGAGATGAATATTTACAATTATTATTAGGGTTATAATTATATTCGAGTGCTGATTGCCGTGTTATAGTTTGTTAACGAAACTACCCCTCAAGTCTAAATATTGTAAGGCAGTTTGTCGTGTGCGTATCATGGCCACGCATGCTTATATCGCCTTTCCGTTTCTCTACCACGGTTGCGCTTTAAAACCACGGCGCTGCAAGTTTGCTTTCCTTTCCTTCCCTCTTCTCCGCCCTTAAACTGGCTCTCTTAACTACTACACGCAGAGACAAGAAACAGTGTGCGCTTTAGATCCTATAGATGAGATCAATATTTACAATTATTATTAGGGTTATAATTATATTCGAGTGCTGATTGCCGTGTTATAGTTTGTTAACGAAGCTTCCCCTCAAGTCTAAATATTGTAAGGCAGTTTGTCGTGTGCGTATCATGGCCACGCATGCTTATATCGCCTTTCCGTTTCTCTACCACGGTTGCGCTTTAAAACCACGGCGCTGCAAGTTTGCTTTCCTTTCCTTCCCTCTTCTCCGCCCTTAAACTGGCTCTCTTAACTACTACACGCAGAGGCAAGAAACAGCGCGCGCTTTAGATCCTATAGATGAGATGAATATTTACAATTATTATTAGGGTTATAATTATATTCGAGTGCTGATTGCCGTGTTATGGTTTGTTAACGAAACTACCCCTCAAGTCTAAATATTGTAAGGCAGTTTGTCGTGTGCGTATCATGGCCACGCATGCTTATATCGCCTTTCCGTTTCTCTACCACGGTTGCGCTTTATAACCACGGCGCTGCAAGTTAGCTTTCCTTTCCTTCCCTCTTCTCCGCCCTTAAACTGGCTCTCTTAACTACTACACGCAGAGGCAAGAAACAGCGCGCGCTTTAGATCCTATAGATGAGATGAATATTTACAATTATTATTAGGGTTATAATTATATTCGAGTGCTGATTGCCGTGTTATAGTTTGTTAACGAAACTACCCCTCAAGTCTAAATATTGTAAGGCAGTTTGTCGTGTGCGTATCATGGCCACGCATGCTTATATCGCCTTTCCGTTTCTCTACCACGGTTGCGCTTTAAAACCACGGCGCTGCAAGTTTGCTTTCCTTTCCTTCCCTCTTCTCCGCCCTTAAACTGGCTCTCTTAACTACTACACGCAGAGACAAGAAACAGTGTGCGCTTTAGATCCTATAGATGAGATCAATATTTACAATTATTATTAGGGTTATAATTATATTCGAGTGCTGATTGCCGTGTTATAGTTTGTTAACGAAGCTTCCCCTCAAGTCTAAATATTGTAAGGCAGTTTGTCGTGTGCGTATCATGGCCACGCATGCTTATATCGCCTTTCCGTTTCTCTACCACGGTTGCGCTTTAAAACCACGGCGCTGCAAGTTTGCTTTCCTTTCCTTCCCTCTTCTCCGCCCTTAAACTGGCTCTCTTAACTACTACACGCAGAGGCAAGAAACAGCGCGCGCTTTAGATCCTATAGATGAGATGAATATTTACAATTATTATTAGGGTTATAATTATATTCGAGTGCTGATTGCCGTGTTATAGTTTGTTAACGAAACTACCCCTCAAGTCTAAATATTGTAAGGCAGTTTGTCGTGTGCGTATCATGGCCACGCATGCTTATATCGCCTTTCCGTTTCTCTACCACGGTTGCGTTTTAAAACCACGGCGCTGCAAGTTTGCTTTCCTTTCCTTCCCTCTTCTCCGCCCTTAAACTGGCTCTCTTAACTACTACACGCAGAGGCAAGAATCAGCGCGCGCTTTAGATCCTATAGATGAGATGAATATTTACAATTATTATTAGGGTTATAATTATATTCGAGTGCTGATTGCCGTGTTATGGTTTGTTAACGAAACTACCCCTCAAGTCTAAATATTGTAAGGCAGTTTGTCGTGTGCGTATCATGGCCACGCATGCTTATATCGCCTTTCCGTTTCTCTACCACGGTTGCGCTTTAAAACCCCGGCGCTGCAAGTTTGCTTTCCTTTCCTTCCCTCTTCTCCGCCCTTAAACTGGCTCTCTTAACTATACTACACGCAGAGGCAAGAAAGAGCGCGCGCTTTAGATCCTATAGATGAGATGAATATTTACAATTATTATTAGGGTTATAATTATATTCGAGTGCTGATTGCCGTGTTATAGTTTGTTAACGAAGCTTCCCCTCAAGTCTAAATATTGTAAGGCAGTTTGTCGTGTGCGTATCATGGCCACGCATGCTTATATCGCCTTTCCGTTTCTCTACCACGGTTGCGCTTTAAAACCACGGCGCTGCAAGTTTGCTTTCCTTTCCTTCCCTCTTCTCCGCCCTTAAACTGGCTCTCTTAACTACTACACGCAGAGACAAGAAACAGTGCGCGCTTTAGATCCTATAGATGAGATGAATATTTACAATTATTATTAGGGTTATAATTATATTCGAGTGCTGATTGCCGTGTTATAGTTTGTTAACGAAGCTTCCCCTCAAGTCTAAATATTGTAAGGCAGTTTGTCGGGTGCGTATCATGGCCACGCATGCTTATATCGCCTTTCCGTTTCTCTACCACGGTTGCGCTTTAAAACCACGGCGCTGCAAGTTTGCTTTCCTTTCCTTCCCTCTTCTCCGCCCTTAAACTGGCTCCCTTCACTACTACACGCAGAGACAAGAAACAGTGCGCGCTTTAGATCCTATAGATGAGATGAATATTTACAATTATTATTAGGGTTATAATTATATTCGAGTGCTGATTGCCGTGTTATAGTTTGTTAACGAAACTACCCCTCAAGTCTAAATATTGTAAGGCAGTTTGTCGTGTGCGTATCATGGCCACGCATGCTTATATCGTCTTTCCGTTTCTCTACCACTGTTGCGCTTTAAAACCACGGCGCTGCAAGTTTGCTTTCCTTTCCTTCCCTCTTCTCCGCCCTTAAACTGGCTCTCTTAACTACTACACGCAGAGACGAAGAAACAGCGCGCGCATGCGATCGCATAGATGAGATGAATACATATATATAGAAAAGCATCAGTCATAGCTATCGAAGTATAATATAATATAATATAGAATAGCTCTCGAAGATAGCTATTCCGGCGGCTAGCTTCCCACGCTATGCGTGCCGCCCTCACACCTGTTAAAGCTTTTCCTAGACGCTAGAGCTATACTATTCCTGCGCAACCTTGAGCGATCGGAAAGCGCTTTTTCCACGCCTGGCCGGCGGAGAGGGGGGGCTTCGTTCCGGCCGCGAAGCTCTCCACATCCCCGTAAGGTGCCTGGTGGTGGTCTCGTGCTGACGATGCCCTCTCGGTGAGCGCATATTTCCCCCCTCATCTTTTAAGAGATTCAATACATACAAGCATTTGTCTCGCAAACCAGATTTATTTCAAGGGAATTTTCCACGTCTCAAAAAATTTCTCTCGTCGTATTCGAGTGCTGATTGCCGTGTTATAGTTTGTTAATGAAGCTTCCCCTCAAGTCTAAATATTGTAAGGCAGTTTTCCTACTCTCTAACGCCGCTCGAGTTCACGCTGCTCCTCTGGCGGCCATTTTTCCAAGAAATTATGCCTTCCAACCACTTTCCACATAAGTATGAGGCTCGTAGCAGGAGCTATGGCGCTTGAAAGTAACCGCTGGCTTGACGAACCAACCGACTGAGCTACCTTTCCGGGCAACATTGAAGGATCACGAGTTCAAATCACAAGTTATGTTACTTTTTCCCCCCTTTTTTTTCTTTCTTTTTAATGTCTTTGCCTTCATTTTATCACTGTACGGAAAACCTCCTAAAAAAATTATATATCCTCAATTATGTGTGGCCACACATGTGCAGGTCATAAATACCAGGTTCTCTAGCCGAGTGCCATCCATGCGGTATAACCGAGCTCAGATTGGCCCACCTTGACTGATCAAATTGGGCACCACTGTAGGTGAAATGAGGCGTACAACTCCTGCGGGACCCGCCGTGGTTGCTCAGTGGTCATGGTGTTACACTGCTGAGCACGGGGTCGCGGGATCGGACCCCGGCCACGGCGGCCGCATTTCGATGGGGGCGAAATGCGAAAACACCCGTGTACTTAGAATTTGGTGCACGTTAAAGAACCCCAGGGGGTCGAAATTTTCGGAGTCCTCCACTAAGGCGTGCATAATCAGAAAGTGGTTTTGTCACGCAAAACCCCATAATCCAATTTTTAATTTAACTCCTGCGGGGACGGTAGAGTATCCGTCTCCAGTGCAAAAGGACCGTGATTCAAATCCCGGTGCAGCGCAATTCTCCACCGGAAAATACAAAAAAAAACGTGTGTTGAGAAAATTGCACAAACAGGCCTGGAGTGCGGCCTGATCCCGGTGACCAGAACCGGTAACGCACTCTCTCACCACAGCAGGATTGGCCACCCTGGTGCAGTACTTGGCCACAACATCCTATATGAATACAGCAATCAAACCCTGGCCCTCAGTCCCCAGCAGCCGCGAAGCAACTGACCACGGCGGCGGTCAGATCTGTGACGCTGCAGAGGGTGCTAAGAATACCTGGCTCCGGACAGGCCGCCATTGGAATCTGAACCTGGCACCGTTTAACGTTAGAACGCTATCTAGCGAGGCGAGTCTAGCAGTGTTATTGGAGGAATTAGAGGGTAGTAAATGGGATATAATAGGGCTCAGTGAGGTTAGGAGGACAAAAGAAGCATATACAGTGCTAAAAAGCGGGCATGTACTGTGTTACCGGGGCTTAGCAGAGAGACGAGAACTAGGAGTCGGATTCCTGATTAATAAGGAAATAGCTGGTAACATACAGGAATTCTATAGCATTAACGAGAGGGTGGCAGGTCTTGTTGTGAAGCTTAATAAGAGGTACAAATTGAAGGTGTTACAAGTCTATGCCCCTACATGCAGTCATGATGACCAGGAAGTCGAAAGCTTTTATGAAGACGTGGAATCGGCGATGGGTAAAGTCAAAACAAAATACACTATACTGATGGGCGACTTCAATGCCAGGGTAGGCAAGAAGCAGGCTGGAGACAAGTCAGTGGGGGAATATGGCATAGGCTCTGGGAATAGCAGAGGAGAATTATCAGTAGAGTTTGCAGAACAGAATAATATGCGGATAATGAACACCTTTTTCCGCAAGTGGGTTAGTCGAAAGTGGACGTGAAGGAGCCCGAATGGTGAGACTAGAAATGAAATCGACTTCATACTCTGCGCGAACCCTGGCATCATACAAGATGTAGGCGTGCTCGGCAAGGTACGCTGCAGTGACCATAGAATGGTAAGAACTCGAATTAGCCTAGACTTGAGGAGGGAACGGAAGAAACTGGTACACAAGAAGCCAATCAATGAGTTAGCGGTAAAAGGGAAACTAGAGGAATTCCGGATCAAGCTACAGAACAGGTACTCGGCTTTAACTCAGGAAGAGGACCTTAGTGTTGCAGCAATGAACGACAATCTCATGGGCATCATTAAGGAGTGCGCAATAGAGGTTCTTTAACGTGCATCTAAATCTAAGTACACGGGTGTTTGCGCATTTCGCCCCCATCGAAATGCGGCCACCGCGGCCGGGATTCGATCCCGCGACCTCGTGCTCAGCAGCCGAACACCATAGCGATTGAGCAACCACGGCGGGTAGCGTGTCTCGTAGGTTACAGGTATATCGCGGAAAAGAGATCTAGGGAATATGAAAACGAATTATATGCCTATTTTGGGCGGTTCTTAAAGATCTACAGGAGGAGAAATCGATTACTATATGAAAAGAAAATACACAGACGGTTACTACCTATGTGCATTGTCGCTCTGGTTTAAGATAAATACACGTGAATAATAAAATGCGAAACTTTACACAATTGGCGTGAAGTTACTTGGGATTTTTTCACTCTTAATGTGTACTTTTTATTTAATACATAACCTCCATGATGGTCTAGTTTCTGCAGTACAGTGGACCTATCTGGGTGTACAAGTCAACTGACAAATATGCAACTACTTGCGACATGGACATTAAAAAGAATATAACAGACAGGAATATCACGTATGAAAGATATTACTACAATGCTGGCTACAGGTAAGAACGAATGAGTGGCTGTCGAAGAAAAAAAATGCTTGGTGCCGCATGGTTCTTTCTATAGGTTCGTCGATGACTTGCAAGGATATTTTACACAATGGGACGAAACATTTGATGTGTACGACCAACTTGTAATCGCTTACGAAGAAGGTAAGCTTTACTTCTGGTTTTTTTTTCTCGCTTTAAAAAAATAACAAAGTCTAGAGCTGTCCTGATGCATATTGCGATCATCTGGGTTTTGTCAATCTCGTCAAATTCGCATAGCTATGGCACCAAAATACAATTTAATTGAATGTTTTGTTTTGCGCGCCAAAACCACGATTCGAATAAGGGAGGCGCCGTAGTGTAGGTCTCCGGAATAATTTTGACACCCAGAAATTCTTTAACGGCCCCCCAGTAACGGCAAACGGACGTTTTTGCATTTCGCTCCCACCGAAATGCGGCCACCGCGCCCGGGATACACACCGCTTTCCTCGTGCTTAGCAGACCAACACCATAGCCGCCAAGCCAGCCCGGTGGGTGTATGGCGGGTGTTGAGAAGTGGCTTGAAGCGTTAAATGCGCTAAAACACCAAAAGGCCCTATTAAAATTCACGAAAAGCGTAGAAAAATTAACCATCTAAACTCGGAAATTAACAAAAGCAATGCTGCGAAGGCCCGAATGAATTGGAGGCATTGTTATGCTATAACAACTGAAAAAACAACGAAGTAACTTTCGCTGGTGGCCGTAGCTGTATCATATTTCACTTTCCACAAACGAGTATCTCTCGTCACCTTTCTTTGCCGCGATGCTCTCATGCATACACACGCTCCGAACCATCCCCCGGCAGTGTAGGCCAGAGAACAGCAACAGCAGCAGAAGCGGTGGAACAGTCAAAGGAAGACACAAAGAAAGGTTAGCTTTAAAATTATCCGTTGATATCCAACACAGGTAACGAGCGCACTGACACTAGACTTGATCAAAACGTTAACAAAACGACTGACTAGCAATTGTTAGAGCATTCGTAATGTTAACCACTGACTGCTACCTGTTCAGGTTTCCTCCACATGAGTCACCCGGAGACAGATATACGTCCTGGACATGTCCCTGGTGTAGCAACCACACAGCGACACTCGCTCACATAACACACGAATGCACCGACCGTCCGGGCGAGGCAATTGCGGCACGACTCGCAACACGCCCACTCACTACGTGGTCTTGGGAGGTGAGACTCTCCGAACTGTACCTGGGAAACCAACTGGCGACCCTCGACCAGGTCCGGCGAGCCGCAATCGCCAGTTGAGCCCTGTCAGAGGGAACCACCTAGGAAAAAACCGCGCAATGGTTGCTTTAATAATAAAGTTCCTCCTCCTCCTTCACATAACTTTTGTAGATTTTGGCGTCTGTACAAACAAACTCGTGTGCGCTTGCACAGTACAAACCAGCCCCATATTTTACGCATTTAGCACAAGCAGCCACTGCCTGTTCCGGCAGAAAAGCGAGGATGCAGCCGCCTTGACACGTTCTAGCACCAAAGTGAGCCACTCCACGTATAATCTCCATCACGTCTGCGCCCATCTCCAACTATACAGTATTAATTCTTGAAGTACGCCAAGCGGCTTCAAACGGTGTACGTGTACTGCACACACAAAGCTGAAAATATTTTTAAACGCATGCAGAGCTGCAAGGTCTTACAACACTCCACGACTCGCGCTCCTAATTTTTGAGTCGTTGTTTGTCTTCTTCATGACGGTACGATTAGAGGAATCTCTCGAAGGAAAATAAATAAAAAAGTACATTGAGCGACAAAGCAATCTCTACTGCAAAGGTAACTCGATCCGGTTTGCGAACCAAAACTAAAATAGGATTGCTCTTAATTGCGAAGTGCTGCAACACGGATTCAATCGTACGATTTATTTAAATGGTCCGTTAGGTGTACGCATGGTATCATTTGTCCACTTACAAGAAGCAGACATTGTCGTGTCGCGTCCAGCAGAACTGAAGGGAACGTCTTTTGTTGATGTGAAGAGGGAGAGAGAAAACTTTAACGGTACGAAATGCGGAGAAGACGGACTGAGGTAGATTCCTCTAGCCAGCTACTCTGTGCTGGGGTAAGCGCAAGAGGCAAAGAAAGAGGAGCATGATTTGTGACAATGACGACACAAGAAGCAGGTAAAACACCTAACAAGCAATTACTTATGACCAAAGCCTACACTCTAGTCCAGTTCATTTTCAAATGTCAAGTAAGGCCGCTCAGAAAACTCGTTTTAACGTCTGGCCAAGCGCCTTCATTAACCCCCCGTGACAACGGTGTGATGTCGTGGCGGGTAAGATGATTGGTCAACTTCTTTGGATCTTGCACGTAATGAGCGCAATCAAACGGCGAGCACATTACCCATAGTCCCATTCACATTTCACAGCTCACAGTCTGGAGGCTTGTTGCTTCGCATGAGTTGGATGTACTCGCGTGTGAACGCCATACCCAGCCTAAGTCTGTGCAGAAGATTAGCACAGCTGCACTGTATTTTTGTGGTAGCCAAAATTTCACGCTAGGGTCGAATCTTTGGAGTTAACCGTGGCGATCATCCGCATTGCCGCAGTATTTTTTGTCGCTTCTCGGATGACATCTGACAGAAGGCAGTTTGCGTGCGCTCTTGAGAAAGGAACTGCAAGCTGTGACGGTTTCTTCGAGTGCCTTATTCGCTTCGGCATGGCCAGTTCATTGCCGTGTACATCACAGTGAGTGGCAATGCATTTAAATGTCATGTGGTGGCCGTTCTCTTCCGCCATAGTGTTTGCTCAGAAGTTTGAAGAACGTGCACTCGGTAAGCGTTTTTTTTTTCATTAAAACTCTAAGTAGCTGCACAGCCAATTCTGCGTCACTGAAGTCAGTCCATACATGATGAGGCAGTCGCCAAATATAGATAACTACCTCTCTGATTGGTACTAGTCCTGCGGGTGTTGGCGTCGTCTTGTTACGCAGAAAAAACTCTCGAATGGCTTGATGCGCAGGTACGACGAAATCCGAACTGACACATACGACGGTACCGACCTGTCTGTATACCTGTCACCTTGGAGCCATATTCTTTCCATATATATTCAAGTTATAGTTGTATGAGGCCCACGGCAGTCATTCACGATTTTAAATAAATACCGGGAATAGGGAGACGTACCCACATTTAGGACATTCCCCGTGAAGGCACATGTAGAAGGTCAGCAGAGGCAAAGTATGATGGTATGGCGGATCCCTGGTATGTAATGCCTCTCGAAATAGTGAAGCCCGGCCGTATATCGGGAAGCCTCGTCAAGTTGTGATGTCTGTCACGGCACAGCTGCTTCAGGAATACTTGAAAAGAAAGGCAGCTGCAGGGGTGACGTGAGCTCCACTTGTACTATAACTTCAGGTGCAACGTGGAACCCCTATGTATCTTTTCAGCACCTGTGCTTGGGCACTTCCCTGTGTACCTGAACATGATAAGCTCAAACTTGATATAACTTCCAGGCTATATCAAATGCAGCCGAACCAGAAAGCCTTGTTCAGCCAGAGTAGCGAATGCTCACATGGGCCCCACTTCACACTGGCCAGAAAGCTAAAAGTTTGAGCAAGTTCGGTGATTTTTTTCGTTACCGTTGCCACCTGTTTCGACCATGAAACAATGCGATCAATGATGACGCCGATGTATATGTGGTTGGTCACATATGAAAGGACATTGCCGTTAATAATAATCGGATACGATCATATAGGCTCCCGTATGTACGCATCGCAGAGGACTTATCTGTGGCCAGTTGCGTTCCTTGCCCCTGTAGGCACTGAAACGCTAAGGAAACAGCCGAATGCAATCTTAAACAAATTTTGCGGTCGCGTGACATTCCAGTCCGGCCTTCTCCTTCTAGAATTTGTCCAGGGATTAAACAAATGAACAATAACTCCATTGTCACTGCCAAAGATGCTGTAGACGGATTATTGAACGCTATGCACATGAGAGGCAAGTAAAATATGTAGCTTTTTATAAAAGAATATATCCGTGTCTCCCGAAAATTGCACCCGAAATAACTGATAGCAATGCTTCCACGTTTTTTCTCTATTTTTTACGTAAACAGAATACTACACAAACTTTGGAGCTATATCATTTGGAAATCAGCCAAGCAGTGCCTGCCGCTTATATCAAAATCTAAAGGCCATGAAATAAACTAGTTGAGGACCTATATTTCAATGAAGCTTTGTGAAGCTCTGAAATGTAATGTATGTAATGTAATAAAATGTGATGTAACGCTCAGTAGTGAAACTGAAAAAAATCTGAGCGACGCTGTCTTTCATTCCAATGTACTGGGCAAGAGCAGCTGTCACCGGTCATGTATTGTTACTAAATGTACCGAAGTTATAGCCGCAACAGAGCGTATATAAAGGAAGCAGTAGTTCTGCGAAATATACATTAGAAATTTGAAGCAACAAAGGAATAAACAGATGCGAAGATTCAGCTCTATAAAGCCAAAAACAAGTGTCACTGGAAGCACAGTTAACTTGCGTGTACACACAAAACCTCGCAACAACATATTTAGATACATGTACTATAAGTAACCAATAAATCCACATATCTACATGTCACTGCATATAATGCGTCAAACAAGGCAAATAAGCATGTTGCGTGGGCTCACCCATCCCCCTCCGCACGCTTTCGCTGGAACAAATCGCATCTGCCGCGCGGTGAAGATGTTACCGCCTAGGACAATATGGTGAACACGATGGCGATGGCTTGAATGTGCCCAGAGTGCCCATATAACTTCTATCAGAATAATAGAATAAGAGCATCCGGCTACTGAAGAGCCTCGTGGTATATTACTTTGTGTAAAAGAAGAACTAACAAAATCGAACTTCTACCATGCGAGAATTCGCTGCACCGCAACAACGCCTTCTTTTTTCTTTTTTGGGACGGAGCACCGAATAGAAGAAAACGCAAATCAATGCGTGTTGGCCACAATCCAATGCCTACTTTTGGCACCTAATGTTGCTACCGAAGGAATATCAAAGGAAACGTGAGACGCTTGGTCCACAGAGAACCATACGCATAGTGCTCGGTATCCTACAGCGGCGAGACTTTCCGGGGAAGTTGCGATAATATTGTGTTGAAGGTGACACTCTCAAGGGAACGCGTTGCAATCTGTCTAGTCACCACAGTGACAGCGGGGAGTGACTATTTGTTTCTTCTCGTCTGCTAGCTAGAAAGCGTCCAAAACACTGCCAGGATAAATACAGACGGCCATAGAAAAGCCAACGCGCACGCACCGAGGGGCGTAGCACGGTGTTCGAGGAATCACGAGAAAAGCGCGCATGCACTCTAGCTGGCTCTGGGAGCGCGAGGGCTGTGAGAACAAGAAAATTGAAGAGGTTGAATGTGGGTCGTCGCGAATAAAAGTCAAAGTAGAAAAATAAATAAGAACATAGTTAGCTTTGCTGACTGTAGTGTCTTGACATGGATGCTTTGGCGCAGGCGAAAAACATGTTGATATTCCTTTCCGTGACAAGACGACACAAATAAACTAGCACAACGCTTCGTAACATCGGACCTCGCTGCGGGCTTTGTCCGCTCTCTGATAACGTGCAAGTTTTGCTAGTCTCATTGTATGGTCCGATTTACGACTTTAGAAAAATCAATGCACCTTTGGCGTCAAATATTCATGAGAACAAGAAACCCCCAAAGTGCCGGAATGGAAAATCTAAAGCACGAAATTTGAATCTTCACTGCACCTTTCGCATCAAAATTTTGCAAGAACTTTACACCCATAACGCTTCGGAATTGAAATCCATGGGCTCCGTAGATTCCGCGGCTTCGCTCGCCATAAAAACGCGCTTGAAATTTTGTGTTCGGCGGGAGCTCCTTGTGTGTTGCGACTGCAGGTGCCTGGGCTTTGACACAAAATCCAGTACGTGTCCGCAATGGTCGAGCCGAAGTGTCTTTTAGAGCGTGAAATAGACATTCCAGTAAAATCCAGAATAATTTCCAGCGCGATGGGCGTTTTTTGTCGGCAGTGCATGAGAGGACGAAAAAATTTGGGGGGCGGCTGGAGCCCCATAAGGCCCACACCCCCTAGCGGAGTGCACCAGAAACACCATTTTCGCGCTTCGCTCAGTACCCTCGGCGCCATCGAGCGCCACTGCTGCGAAGCATGTGTAGAAAATTCCTCCTCGCTCACTTATTCTCGTCGACGTCACTCTTGTTCCCTAACATCACCATGTTCGCTCATCGACAGCTCTTCCTGTGTGGTGCTTCGCGGGTTTCTTCAATACTGTGTCGTGAAACCCGGGACCTGTATTAATCAACGACCGAGCATGCCCCCAGAACTGACAGATGACGAGCCCAAGGATGGATTAGCAAGGAAGAGCGGAGTCAACCTTATCGGCGGACTTCATCCAACCAACGACAGTTCCCTGCTACAAGCAGGCCACGCTGAGCATGAATGTGACACTGATAAGAACGACGGTCAGCCTCATTTTCGACGAAATTGACGTGGCTCTCTGTGAAGCCACTACCGCTCAAAATTCGCCTCATCAGCAGCCGTTTGGAAAGGTTTAGGAGACGCTTCGTCTTCTAAAGGAAAAGCTGCAAGTAGTGGTCTCTGACGACGACATGTATGAAGGTAGTATTCAGGTAGATTACAGAGACATACTGGTTGCAGCAGTTCAAAATCAGCCTTGCTATTGTGATGAGAAAGAGAGTGAGTTGTGAAGACGTATCACAGGTCTCACAAAGCAGAATGCCCATTCTGTTACTCTTGTGCCTCACGGGTTTCAAAAAATAAAACTGGTAAAAGATTGTAAGACCGAAGCTACAAGCCATGACAATATTGAGGAAGCTAAAATAAAGGACGACTTAGAGACAGATCTTCTCACTGACACGGAAGTACCAACTGAAAACAAAATTTTCTTCTGTAAAACCAATTGTAGCATGGTTAGAGACGTGGTTGACGCAATGGAAAACAGCTATGAACTGTATGTCATGCTCTTATCTTGGACTTTAGAGGCACACCGTAAGCAAAGATGACTAAGAAATAGCTCTCGTAACTACAGGAATACCGAAAGAGCTTTCGCGCAGTGTGCAAGAAATGCGGATGGTACAAACAGCAACAGGGAGTTTCACAGTGCCCCTGATGAGCAATCCAACAATCTACGGTAAGTTTATTTTCATGGAAGACTCGTTGCGTCGTCCAGCCAAGGCAACGCATACTCCTAGTGTTTGTGACCACGAAGGTGCAAGCATGAGCCGAAGGTAAATGAATTTCAGCCACTACAGATAACGACAACAGCAAGCCCATCGTGGCTGCTCAATCAACGTAGAAAAACTTCTGGTCACTGATTTCTCCCACCCTCAAAACAAACCGCTCAACTCCCAAAGAAACCTAAGTCCCGTAAGCAACCAACGTTGGACCATTAACACTGCTAATTGTACGAATATCCAGTAAACCAAGGACAACGATGCGTCAAAGAAGGGATATCATCCGTGCATGATCAAAGCAAAGCAAAGCAGAAGAAGGTTTCCGTTTCGCCGAGTGCTTTGCACATCTGCCGAGTGCTCCACATCCCTTGACGACGTTCCCACGGTTTCTAAAAACATCAAGAATGGACCATATAGTAATAAGCAGGTGCTTCTACGTTGTTCAACGTTGACGTACTGTTCAACGGTAATGGCTTATAGGCTAAAACAAATTGTTGACATTGGTTCGGCGCTTTCTAATTATCTTAATTAGGAATAGCCACTATCTTCAATGAAACAAAATAATTCTGCGGATGCTGACGTGCCTAATCAGCGCAGAAGTTATCTGATAAATGCAAGTGGTTAACGTGATACTGTTTTCCTCCAGGCGTTCTGAAGTTTAAAGGGTTCTTGAACATACCAGCGTGCTTGGTCATACAAACCAGAAGCCTGCTCTTCACGCCTTTCTGGGTGCTTTATTCCGTAATATAACAAGTTCCCATACGCGGCTGCTATTGGCCAATAGCTGTCATCAATCAAGATGGTGTGCGGATCAATGTGCTTCTGGCTACTCTTACTGTGTATATTTGTCAAAGCAGTTTCGAAAAAACGCTACAGTAAACGAAAATGTGCGTTTCAAATAACGCAGCCCTGAAATAGGCGAGACATTGTCATCTCGCTCTCAGCCCTGGCGGCCATTGTAGGTATTAAACTCTGGCCACCCTAATTATTGAAATTTTAGACATTGAATCTCGCTAATATCGACTAGTTTTGGACGCTCGAGATGCCTCGGGCCGCGCCTGGTAAGGCACCTTGGCAGGCTTCGTTGAGTATTGAGCGTAATAGGGGTATGAATATATATATATATATATATATATATATATATATATATATATATATATATAGAGAGAGAGAGAGAGATAGAGAGAGAGAGAGAGATAGATAGATAGAGAGAGAGAGAGAGAGAGAGAGAGAGAGAGAGAGAGAGAGAGAGAGAGAGAGAGAGAGAGAGAGAGAGAGAGAGAGAGAGAGAGAGAGAGAGGGTGGCAGTGCTTCAACGGGCACAAGTTTGACCGGGCTACTACGTGCATGTAGTCAAGCTGGTGCTGAGAAAAGCCGGTCCACACCACGTAGCGCAGTCAGACTGGCGCATATGAACGCGAGCACGCGCTCAAGACTTGTCGTGAGCAAACGAAATGCTGCGCATGCGCACTACACTTGCCTGAAACTACGGTCTTCTACGTAGCACAGATACCGCGGCCACCATGGACTGCAGCGATGGGTCCGCTGGCTATGGGCACTGCTGGTCGCTTAAGAGAACCACGCTTGGTTACATTTGGTACGTTGTAGGTGCTAAAATTATAATTAGAGCCGCCTACGTGAACACCCAAAATCAAATTTTAACTGCCCGGCGATGGTGACCTGAAGTATTCAATTCAATTCAGTCTTTATTTTCTCCTGGACAGAGAAAGAACACAGCTTGACAGAGGTCCTGCCCTCTTTATCAATTTGGCAGTACAGTAAAGGCACAGATTTTCAATTTTCCAAATAAACACTCAAACAAAATAACAAAACACTTTGTAAAAAGCAGCGCTATACATTGCAGCATAAACATGGGCATTCGAAAAACCAATAACAGGTTATGGGAAAACGAAAGAGAAAAAAATACCAAAAACAGGTGGACCTTTAAACTGAGTGCAATATCACGTAATTTTGGTAAGACGAAATCGCTTAATATCATTACTTGAATGCTGAAAGGGGTCAAACAATTATTTGTTTAATTTATTTAATAACACCAGAAGTGTGTAAGAAAGAGGCTGCGCGGTATAGTATGCCCTAGGTGTCGGCACAATCCAAATTTCTTTGTCTAGTCTAAAGTTTTGCCAGATCACGAATATAATGTTCATCACTTCGTGGGGAGCATTTATAGATCATTAAAAGTCTATAATTGTATAAACTACAGGTTACAGGATTTCATATTTCAAAAGAAGTCATGTGTGGTGGAACGATAAGGAAGACCAGCAATGCATCTTACAGCTCTTATGAAGAAGGTGAAGTTTGGATAAATTTGGGACACCCGCAGTGCACCAAACGGTACAACAATATTGCTAGAGACAGAGAGAACTAATTAGTTGTACAGCAATAGCCTAACCTTCACAGGAAGAATACCGCGCAGGCCAAACATAACACCGACAGTTCGCGGAGCGCTGCAAGCACGCACCGCTTAGCCGTATTCTTCACAGTCCAAGGCATTGAATAAGGAAGGGGAGCATAGGTAAGTGGACATTACGCAATCTTTTCCTGTCAATACCTCGGCTTCATTTGCACACATCAAAGTAGTTATTTTGCGGCAAGGTGTTATTCAAATAGTCAATTTCAACATGAAATGCATTTGCTTGGCGCTCGGTTTACCGGAGGTAAGTAATACACGCTTTCAAAATATCAGAACGGAAAATCTACTGGCTTTATTCAAACGGGAAAAAACAGGTTTGGCAAGTGGCGGTGGTGATACCCCCGTCAGGCAAGCAAAGGGCAATGACCTCCTGTCGATGCGTCGTCAGGGTTAGCAAACTGCAATGACCTCCTCAGAGCGGCAAACTCTATTTCCAATGAGCGGGGACAACGAAGTGACAGACGGTCGCCACAAAAGCTCCCACCCTAGAATGCCGGCGGCCTATCTTTGAATGGCGGAAAGAATAAAAGATTAATGTTCAAGATAGGCTGGTTTTATGCGCTCGCACGACAATGTCTCTTCTTTGCCGCGAATGTCAATCTTCAAGGTTTTATCTCAGCGCAAAGGCACACAAAAAGCGCCTTCATAGGAAGAAGTCAATGGTGTCCTGATAGAGTCGCGCCGCGGAAAACGTGCGTGGTTGTGTCCATTACCGGGAAAATGAAAACAGACTGCCCGCAGACAATACGTTGACAATGCAGCGGTGGCGTAGAGGTAGAACACCCGCCTCGCGTGCAAGAGGTCCGTGGTTCGAATCCCGGTGCCAGCAATTTTCCACCGGATTAAAAAAAAAAAAAAAAAGAAAACAATCCGCGTGTTGAAAAAATTGCACAAACAGGTTCCCTCCTCAGGTCTAACCTAATTCGAGTTCTTACCATCCTGTGGTCACTGCAGCGCACCTTGCCGAGCACGTCCACATCTTGTATGATGCCAGGGTTAGCGCAGAGTATGAAGTCTATTTCATTTCTAGTCTCGCCGTTCGGGCTCCTCCACGTCCACTTTCGGCTATCCCGCTTGCGGAAGAAGGTATTCATTATCCTCATATTATTCTGTTCCGCAAACTCTACTAATAACTCTCCCCTGCTATTCCTAGTGCCTATGCCATATTCCCACACTGCCTTGTCTCCAGCTTGCTTTTTGCCTACCTTGGCATTGAAGTCGCACATCAGTGTAGTGTATCTCGTTTTCACTATACCTATCGCCGATTCCACGTCTTCATAGAAGCTTTCAACTTCCTGGTCATCATGACTGGATGTAGGGGCGTAGACCTGTACAACCTTCATTTTGTACCTCTTATTAAGTTTCACAACAAGACCTGCCACCCTCTCGTTAATGCTATAGAATTCCTGTATGTTACCAGCTATATTCTGATTAATCAGGAATCCGTCTCCTAGTTCTCGTCTCTCCGCTAACCCCCGGTAGCACCGGACGTGCCCGCTTTTTAAAACTGTATATGCTTCTATTGGCCTCCCAACTTCACTGAGCCCTATTATTTCCCGTTTACTGCCTTCTAATTCCTCCAATACCACTGCTAGACTCGACTCACTTTATAATGTTCTAGCGTTAAACGTTGCCAGGTTCATATTCCAATGGCGGCTAGGGGGCTAGTCCTCTATTAGCCGCCCCCGTGATACCGGTGGCTTGATGTCATTGGGCGAAATGCAGCGTCCTAGAAAATCCTGGGCTTCATCTCCAAAATTACATTAGTAGGTGTTTAGTACAAGGGCGCGTTCGTCCAGTCGCTGAAACAGAAGGCGAAGGTGCTCTTTGTGCTTTTGCTCTGTGCGACTTGTAGCGAGAACATCACCAAGGTAAAAGAAAATAAACACACTCCGCTCGTATTCTCGTCCATGAACCTTTCAAGAACTCTCGCTGCATTCTTGAAACAGTAAGTGTACCGACAAACTCAAATAGCCCGAATGGAGTACTGATTGCTGTCTACGGAGTGTCGCTGCTCTCGAAAGAATTTTGATGGTACGTCCTTATCAAATTGATATTGGTCGATGTTGGTTCTTGCGAGACGGGCGCCTAAGTCGTATATAGTCATGAAGGGAAGGGGATATTGATTCCGAGTAGTGGAGGCCTTCAGCGCTCGGTAATCACCACAAGGCCGCCAGTCACCGCTGTATTGCTTTGGAACCAGATCGAAAGGTGAAGTCCAATAGCTTGAAGAAGGACTAATAAGGTGGAGCTGTTGCACGTGTTCGAACTTATGGCGGGTGACTTCCAACCAACGTCCAGCGAGCCGCCATGGCACGGCGGTGATAGCTGGACCTGTGGTGGTGGTATGATACATTTCCTCGTGTTTCATGAGCAGCGCATCGTTTCACCGCTTCTTGAGTTGCGTATAGTCATCAAGTATGTCGTACGCTGTGACCGCCCAAAAGGTATGGATGCCAGAAGAGGGGAGGTTAAACTGCAGGCCAATTACACAGTAGAACTTGACGTTGTCTTTTAGGCACCGATCGCGAACACTCACTTAAAAGTTGAAATTGCTCAGGAAATCCGCACCCAGTATGATAAAGCAGACTTCGGCGATCAGAAATACCCATCTGTGCAAGCACCGGAGTCCGATGTCGAATGTCATTGACCGAAGCCCTTACGACTCGAGTGCAGCGTTCACTGCGTGGATCGTCGATGTGGACTTGCCGCGTTGGCGATTTGCGCCTTTAAAGTGAACGGTAGACAACTCGGCGCCGGTGTCAAGGGAGGAGGCGGGTGCTGGTGATCCAGTCGACTACGAAGAATAGGCGACTTGCGCGAGGGCTGATGTCGCATTCCCCCGTTAGCGATTGGACTGTGCCTTTCCTATTCACAAAGAACTGGATGCAGCATCTTCCTTGTTCGAGAAAGCGAGGGTAGTACTAGCAGAACTGCCGCGGTGAATCTCTAGGTATGCTGCGAGAGGGTGAAGGCGAATGGTTCCGCGAAAGTTGGTCGCCAATATTGCCACAAATTGTCAGCTTCAGTGCTCTGGTAAGGCGGTCAACTGTTTTCTCCGGGCGCGAGAGTTGGTCTCGTGGCTCGGAGAGGGAAATTATGCACAGAAAGGCATGTTAACCAGGCTAGGAGATATTCGCAGCGGCGATAGGTAGCTGTGCTGCACTCGAGCAGTCGCATATGAGGTCAGCGAGTGCAGCTAGCGGATAGAGACTGGTCTCGTCGGAACACAGTACTACCATGCGTTCAAACTGTGGGAGGCGCCGCAGGAAGAGCTCGTGCAATATTGGATGCTGGATCTTCTTTACGGAGTGGCCTCCTAGCAACCGACGGAATGGGTGCAGGAGTTGTGACGGTCGTTGGTCGCGGAGTTCTTCAGAGAGGAGCTGTGGAGGCCTACTCTGTTGCGATGGCTCGAGGCACTGCAGCACCGTGCGTTTCAGGTCGCCGCACGCTATTGCAGAAAGCGCACCTGCTACCAAGTCGTCTATGGCATCGGCAATGTCGGAGGGTAGCGCGGTGATGACATGCAGGTACCTTGCCATCAGTGAGGTGTGGCGCCGGAGTTGAAAACAGGCCTGTGCTTGCATAAACCGAATTTGAGGATTCTTCGGACAACAGCTGAGAAGCTTAAGCGCTGCGGCGATGACAGTAGACCTAACCGTGGTGTCAGTAGAAGTAGGAGGAGTGGCTTCCATAGCTAGTGTTGGAAAGAAGAACGTAAACGTGTTGGGTCACCACTTGTTGGGAGCTCGGTTTAGCGGAGGCAAGTAATGCACTTTTCGACAGGTTTAGAACGCATTGTCAACTGGCTTTATTCGAGTGGCTTATATGACGAGCGGCTGTGGGGGCGCCGAAGTTGGACGAGCAGGGTGCAATGACCCCAAACTCGATGCACGACAAGGGCAGCAAAAGGCATTAACTGCGACGGCGTGGTACAACTGCACAACGAAATGACGGATGGTTGCTCTACATTTCTCGACTTCAATAAAAAGGGGTTTAGGGACCCTTTAAAAACAGACTACTGTACAGAATAGGTATTGTGGTTAGCATTGCTTGTATACTTCAATATCTATACGTCTGTCCGAACCCATATGCCTATCTTTTGATGGTGTTGGCATATTGATATACAGCTCCACATTACGTGATGCAGCTTTCACGGCATGACGGATAAACATACTAACTCTACTACAATGACGGACAACAAAAAATTGTTTTGCACCTGATATAGACGTCGATCCAATGGTGTCGTTGGTCATTCGAAGTCAGAGAGAGTGAGCAGAAAATACTAAGTGCCAGCTAAACAAAATTGGCCGTGGTTGCGAGTCCGTTTTGGTGCAGCTTTCTTTGTGGGGTCTCCACATGTGGACGCCGTGTCGTGTGGGGCTAATAATGCGAAAAGCATTTTTTGCATATTTGTCCCCCTAAAGATTGTAAATACGAGTTTGAGCAATACGGTACGTGCCGACATCACCTTTATTCTCACCGTAATATCGACAAAAACCTTGGTGAGATAGGCTCGTTCGTGATTGTCAATGCTCAGTCCGAATTAAAGTACGGCAGCCAACTAAAAAAATCGTTATTGCGTAGTCGGATTCATAGCGACACAAAAACAAAGGTGTCCGTGAATGTGCTTACCGCTCTACTTTACCTAAATGGCACCCTGATTCTTCTATATCGCCCTTTTCACTAAAAACTAAACACTAGATTTCGACATGGAGAGAAAGGTGTCTAGAAAGTTCACACAAGAGAAGACAGCCTCGTGTTGATACTGCGAAAGCACACTAGACGCGCAAAAAATGTGAAGCCGTACTGCCAGTGTACTTTCTTGTTCTATTATAGGAATAATTGGTGACATTTAATAAACACGCGATGAGAAACATGGCGTGCACTTTCATAATATCAGTTATTGCAAAGTGTCAAAATGCCATACGCCTTTTCATTGTTTTAGGGAGGTTTGCGTACATTGTTTACATAGGGTCTTGTTTCTCGGGACTAGATGTAAAACTGTAACAATTATGGATTGGAAACATTGTCCTTATAGCAGAACTAATTCTGGAATTTCCTTTTTCGATGCAGCCGGCCGCCAGTGGGGATCGGAAGTAATATGGTATGCAAATGATGCATACACGTGTGCCGTATTATACGTGTTCAAGGAAAAAGGTGGTACGTACGTTGCTTCATATTACCGAAGTACAGAGAGAATATGAGAACACTGAAAGCCTACTATGCTGAATATTATCCAACAAAGCATGAAACAATGTGAACCTAGAGGCGAAAATGCAGAAAACGTCTCGCGGACTGTGCGTGAACAACCTGCCGCCGCGGTCGCAGCTCTCTTGTAATGTTATTTGCAACCTTCATCCGTAGCTTTTATGAGCTGCAGTTATCTTCAGTAATTACGAAGCTGTCACAAATTTTCTAACACGACTTATCCGTACACTTTCATTTGATTGCGCGTATTCGCAAATATTAACTTTCACCAGTGCACCAAAGGCTACTCAACAATAGACTATATTCACACTATCAATCAGGTGATAGAAAATTGTGCGAAATATAACCAACCTTTATATATAGCTTCCATTGATTACGAGAAAGCGTTTGATTCAGTCGAAACCTCAGCAGTCATGGAGGCATTGCACAATCAGGGTGTAGACGAGCCGTATGTAAAAATACTGAAAGATGTCTATAGCGGCTCCACAGCCACCGTAGTCCTCCATAAAGAAAGCAACAAAATCCCAATAAAGAAAGGCGTCAGGCAGGCAGATACGATCTCTCCGATGCTATTCACAGCATGTTTACAGGAGGTATTCAGAGACCTTGGGAGAATTGGGGATAAGAGTCAATGGAGAATACCTTAGTAACTTGCGATTCGCTGATGATATTGCCTTGCTTAGTAACTCAGCGGACCAACTACAATGCATGCTCACTTACCTGGAAAGGAAAAGCCGAAGGGTGGGTCTAAAAATTAATCTGCAGAAACCTAAAGTAATGTTTACCAGCTCGGTAAGAACAGCAGTTTACGATAGGTAGTGAGTCACTGGAAGTGGTAAGGGAATACATCTACTTAGGACAGGTAGTGTCTGCGATCTGGATCATGAGACGGAAATAATCAGAAGAATAAGAATGGGCTGGGGTGCGTTTGGCAGGCATTTTCAGATCATGAACAGTAGGTTACCATTATCCCTCAAGAGAAAATTTTATAAAATTTGTGTCTTACCAGTACTCACGTACGGGGCAGAAACCTGGAGGCTTACGAAAAGGGTTCTACTTAAATTGAGGACGACGCAACGGGCTATGGAAAGAAGAATGATAGGCGTAACGTTAAGGGATAAGAAAAGAGCAGATTGGGTGAGGGAACAAACGCGAGTTAATGATATCTTAGTTGAAATCAAGAAAAAGAAATGGATATTGGAAGGACACGTAATGAGGATGAAGGATAACCGATGGTCATTAAGAGTTACGGAATGGATTCCAAGGGAAGGAAAGTGTAGCAGAGGGCGGTAGAAAGTTAGGTGGGCGGATGAGATCAAGAAGTTTGCAGGGACAGCATGGCCACAATTAATACATGACTGGGGTAGCTGGAGAAGTATGGCAGAGGCCTTTGCCCTGCCGTGGGCTTAACCAGGCTGATGATGATGATGATCATAATGATGAGTGCATTCCGGTGTCAGATATCACCACGCCAACTTTCTAATTAGAATGTGCAGTGCTATGATGAGTGATTGCCTAGGAAAGCCAGCCAGTCAGGACAGTTTTGGAGCGTAGCTCTCAGGCACCTGTTCCTTCATTTTGCGTCGGTGTCCCTCGTAACCGAGAAAACGAGCACAGCAAATAATGCAGCGAACCTGCTAGCGCAGTGCAGGATGAACGACCGCGATAGCGAAGAGACCACGAGGTGGAGAGCGTAGGAGGAGGTTGCAGCGAAACCATGAGGCGCGAAGCGGAGGAGGAGGGTCTGACGACAGCGTGAGAAGCATAGTACCGCGCAAGACGGGCTCTGTGGAGACAACGGCTATGGGACGACGCCAGGGTAGCGTGGGAAAGACATATGGAAACAATGCGCCGCATGAGCGAAGGCCTTTCTGAGGCGGGTCCCCTCCGTCTCAATTCCCGGTACCTTGCTCACGACGGAAGACGGCGCGCTTCCTTCCCGTTTTGCTTCCTCCCCGTTTTGCTTCCTCCCGCGCGCGAGACTGAATCACCATCATCGACTCACCTTCGCACGTTTTTAGTTGTACATGCAGAAGACGGTATGCGGTGACGTTGTTATCGTGCTTGAATTTTATATGGAGCGGTTATACGGCGACCTCCACAATCAAGGCAGAAATGCGTCTGCATCGCCCATTTATTTATTATTGCAATGAAACAACACTTTCAGCTTCTATAATATAGCACGCGCTCCACAATGCTTTTTGTAGTAGTCGCGCAATGGCGCCATTGCTGCGAACATATTCTTTTAGGAGAATATTGTTTAGAAATTACTCCAGAAAGTTGCTAGTTGGAATTGTCAGATAGCGCATAAGCATCCTTTCAAGTAGCTCGCCTTGTACACATGTCTATGACGTATCCGAACGTATCGGGTCGTATGATGACGGCCGTTTGCTCAATTTATTTTAATTCACAATCATTATATGCCCTATTACCCGGAAATGTGCCGTACTCGGGGTTTTCAAAAAATGGTACCAAAAATCCCCGATGACGCAAGGATTAAAAGCGCGTCAAGAATTATCTGATTTACGTCAAATGTTTCGGTGGGTTCCTGCAAACAAATTAAACTAAGGGCTTTGAAAAAAAATTCGGTGCATTTCATTCTCGTTGGCAATCGAGCGCTGTCTTCTGGGGTGGGAGCAGAGAACACTTCCCCGAAGCCACGGCGAATCGATCATTCGGGCTGACTTAATTGCGGCGTAGTGCATGCATCATTAGGCAGGTGATGGCGCAGCCAATTATGAGGAAGTGGCGTGACGTCCTGAGCGTGTAAAGTGATCGTGTTGCTGACTTTCCGAGACCTACAGATGGTATAATGCTTTCGCATTCCCACAGATCAGCAGTCTAAAGCATCTCTGCCGAACTTATTGTTTGCTAATTAAACATTACTAGAATTATTTGTTCGCTTCATTATTTTGGCAGTTATACGTAATTAGTTACTTATTATATTGTTTTAGGGAAGAAAATATACGTATTTAGAATATACACAGTTAAGAGGTTGTAGGAGGAGGAGGAACTTTATTATTGCAGAAACCGTTGCGCGGTTTATTCCTGGGTGGTTCCCTCTGACAGGGCTCCACTGGCGATCGCGGCTCGCCGGGCCTGGTCGAGGGTCGCCAGTTGGCTTCCCAGGTCCAGTTCGGAGAGTCTCGCCTCCCAAGACCACGTGGTGAGTGTGCGTGTTGTGACTCATGGCGAAATTGCGTCGCCCGGACGGTCGGTGCATTCGTGTGTTATGTGCGCGAGTGTCGCTGTGTGGTTGCTACACCAGGGACATGTTCGAGACGTATAACTGTCTGGGCAGATTGCGTGTAGACGAGACAAGTGTGGGTATGTGTTAGTTTGCAGGCGGCGCCAGTCTCTTGCCTGGAGTTTATTGAGAGCTTTGTGTGGGGAAGCGTATTGCGTTCTTCCGAGCCGTTGGTCCTGTAGTATTTGTTGACCTGTCGTTAATAACTCGTGGTGGGTCGCTCGTCGGTCTGTCGGGGGCTGAAGAACGGTGTGGTCTGCCGCTCGGCTAGTGAGACCTCGAGCTGCGCAGTCCGCCTCTTCGTTGCCCCGCAGGTCTTCGTACCCGGGGCACCAGACGGTACCGTGGGTCCATTCTAGTGTGCGACCCAGGATTCGAATGGCTTGTATAGGGAGTGTTCCATTCATGTATAAACGACACGCCGCTTGTGAGTCAGTAAGGACGCCGGCGGACCTTCCCTTGCTCTCGGCGTCGCGAAGTGCGAGAGCGATTGCTGCTGCTTCTGCTGCTGCGCTGCATGTGGCGCGGATGGAGGCTGAGGCTACCAGGTTCGCCTGATTGACAACTGCGAGTGTGTATTTTGGCCCGCAACGTGGTGACGAGGGATACGGGCTAGCGTCCGTGTAGTATGTATCCGGGTCTCTGAAACAGCGTTTGTGCAACATGCGGGCTCGCGCTGCTCTTCTCTCTTGATTGTGGGTGGGGTGCATGTTTTTGGAGTAGGGTCTACTACAATGATATCTCTAATGTGGTTAGGCAAGAGTTGTGTTTCTTCTTTGCAGTACTGCGGTGTCAGTGGGTACCCTAGCCGTTGAAGAAGGTGTCTTCCCTGTTGAGTCTTGTTGAGGCGCTCCCTCTGCGCTATGAGCGTGGCACTTGCTAGCTCCTCAATGGTGTTGTATACGCCTAGCGCTAGTAATTTCTTTGTGCTTGTGCTTGACGGTAGCTGTAAGGCCGTTTTGTACGCCGTTCTTATAAGAGTGTCCATGCGCTCTGTGTCGCTTTTGCGCTTGACTTGATACGGTAGCGCGTACGTGACACGGCTGATGACAAGGGCTTGTACCAGTCTTAAGGTTTCGTCCTCTGTGAAACCATCTTGGCTGCGCGCTACCCTGGCGATGAGTGATGCGGTGCTTCTTATAACGTGATTTAATTTCTCTGAGGTTAGCTTTATGCCGTTGTTCTCCTGGAGGTGCATACCTAGTATGCGTGCGGTCGGGACGCGCTTTCTAGGTTGTCCGGCAATCTCGAGATGTATTGGCGGGGCTCGATGTTCCTTAGTTTGCTTAGGCCGGACTTGAAGGTACTCCGACTTGTGTGGGGCACACCTCATTCCTGCTGTGGTTAGGTATGACTCGATGTATCCGATAGCTGTGAGTAATGTGTTTTCTCTGTCGCCGTATGAACCCTTGGTTGCCCATAGAGTGATATCGTCGGGACAGAAGGCACATCCGAGTTTTGGGATGTTTTCCAGTTGCAAAGCAAGTTTTCGAAGTCCGATGTTGAAGAGGAAAGGAGATATTATTGATCCTTGCGGAGTACCCTTCTGCGGTAGATCATATATGTCCAATTGTAGTCCTGCTATGCCGATGCGAGCTTTGCGGTGGCTGAGAAAAGCCACGACATAATGGTGTACTCGCTCTCCACATCCTATGGCGGCGAGGCCATCTAGGATGGTTTCGTGTGCTGTATTATCAAATGCTTTTTCTACGTCGAGGGCTAGGAGTATGTTGTTGTTGCTGCCCGGTTGTGGGTTGAGGACCTCTTCCTTGAGGAGGAGGAAGACATCCTGTGCTGACAAGCCTTTCCGAAATCCGTACACGCAATTGTAGCTCAATATTCAGGGTAACAAACACCATCTACCGTTTGTCGAGACACTTCAACCTCCTCTTCACCTCACAACGTCCTTTTGTCCACAGCGGCACAAACTCGTATATGTGACATTCCCCCCGCTGCAAAAGCATCATCTCGATGGTTCCTAGGGTGTCCAATCACTGTGCGAGTTATAGGGCTCAGTCGCGAAACATGCACGATATTAGTTCTTGGTGTGGTTAAAAGACGTCGAAGTAACAGGTGGTATCTCATATGTGAGGCTGGTGACTTGGCGAAGAACTCGGACGCTGGCGCAGAATACAGCGGCAGCCGCTCGTACAGGCAACGAGGTGGCGCAATGAGGCACAATGGAGGGCGATCTTGTTGACAACGTTCGAGTGTGGAATTCCAGGTCGAGACGAAGGCTCTCAGCAACCTTCAGTACGAAATACGACGAGGTTTATTGTCATTGACAACCTTGCTGGACCGCTAGGTATAGGAAGGCACTGCAAGCGCTGTCAGTAGCACGGGGCTTACTCGCGATCACTGCACGGTTCTTCGTCTTCCTCTTCAGTCGGCACATACACACGGGCGCGTCAGCTTCAATACAAATGCGTTGCATGGCGAAACTGTAGCGTTTCTGCCAACTTGCAAGCTCCCAAGCAGTTACCCAGCCTTCGTCTTTTTCCTTTTTCAATGTCGTCAAAGTGTCGGCAACAGAGAGCTAGGACATTCCGATTAATGTCTCGAATCTACAGGCCGGCGGCCGGTTTTTGCAGAAGAAACAGTAAACGACAGCTAATACTTCGCATGGTGCTGACTTATGGTAGATACAAAATAGCGGGAAAAATGAGCGTGGCAGGCCACAGGCGGGAGCACGAACCAGCTTTGGCAAAGCCACAATCGCCGGACACTTTGCCGCTTCCGTAAACAAGCCATTCGCTCTCAGGAGGAACCACTGCTGCTCCGATTAGCGATCGTGAGAGAGGAGAGTTTCTCGTGGTATTCGACCCCGTTAATGAATCGACTGGTCCTGTTGGTTCTCCGCGATACTTGGCGAGCGACATGCTAGAAAAAAATAACTCATAGAACCCGGTCGTTTCGCTACAGGAAAATGTTGCCGCACGGATATTTTTGTTGCGCGGCAGTTTACCACCCATGGTATGCCACGCCTATTGTTCGTCGCTAGTCCGCGCCTGCGTAAACACCGACAGCTTTTCATTCATCTCAGCTGACGCACCATCTAGGTGCGGCGCCTGCAACACCACTCACGGCACTTCTCGCGTCGCCATTATTGCTATAGCCCTGCTCGCTGCCAGGGTGACGTCCCACTTGCCAAGTAACTGTTGCCTTGCGTCCTGGTTCACTCCAACGTGTCACACCTGTGTATGGTTCGAACACCGCCCGATGAATGAGCGCCGTGATGTTTGAGAGCAAGATGTTTCATTTTCATTTCATTTAATTGTTTCCACAAGCAAGAAGGTACATGGTTGTGGCGGAAAAACAAGCGGAAAAAAGTTGCGGAAAAGCAGCTTGACTGGCCCCAGGTTCCATTTACAATGGCAGCAGCAGGGAAGGTGGGATACGTTAAGGGAAAAAAAGAGGAGAAAAAAAGAAAGAAGAGCAAAAACACTAAGGGCAAAAATCACTAAGTACAACGGTACACAGTCAAGATTGCAGAAACATATCACGCAGATTTTTTTGCGGAAGAAGTGAGCACATCTATATTGAGCACAAATGAGCACATCATATGTTAAATTACAGCCCGTCCTCTCAGACAGCACATGAAGTCAGTTTTCAGTGCTGTCTTCAGAAAATGTACGGGGGAAGATAATAGACCAAAAAACGAGTCCTACTGAAGCTAAATGACTTGACAAGTGCCCTGGAAGATACATTCAAACAGCAAAGGCAAAATGTTCTCTAAACGAAATTGTTACATTGTTATTAAACATTAGCAGAGGTTATAGTTAAGGTTAGACGGCACGAATACACTGTTGACCGCAAAAGGCTCCGCCCGAAGCTTCATTTTTGTTTTAAGTTCTACGGGGCAATAACGGGCAGCGAAAATTAAGGCATCGACTTTCCACCAAGCTCAACCATCGCAGTAAGATAGAAAGAAAGAAAGAAAGAAAGAAAGAAAGGAAGAAAGAATGATAGAAAGGGGAATAGAAACGTGAGCTGTAGAGAGGGCGCTGGTGCAAAGAAAACGTGGGCATTACGCGCAGGCGCGCGAAGGGCCCCACCAAGGAAATGTTCAATTTAGGCAGCCATCTTAAAAACACAAAAAGTGTCCTCGCAGAATTAAAGCCAAATAAGCGATGTGGCAGTCTTCGAGTTGTGCCTGCGCGGACAAAGGCCAATTTTCCAGACGTCCCAATGCGATGGATACTGTCTTTGCGACTCAAATCAGCGACAGCGGCAGAATAAATATTCGGTGTTCGCCTCTCTGCCACAATCGTCACACGGTGTACTGTAGGTTAT
The DNA here is from genome assembly GCF_050947875.1 of Dermacentor variabilis. Taxonomy (NCBI): domain Eukaryota; kingdom Metazoa; phylum Arthropoda; class Arachnida; order Ixodida; family Ixodidae; genus Dermacentor; species Dermacentor variabilis. The sequence continues at coordinate 62,961,393 of NC_134574.1, forward strand.
TCCAATGAAAGTAGCGCAAACCTTTTGTAAGCCACATTCTACCCCAGCCGGGTTAGAAGCAATGCGTCACGTCGAAGAATCCCGGCTGGAGGTCTGAGTGAAAGCGAAGGATTCCTTTCATGAAATCTGATGCGCCTTATACTATTGCGTTAGCACTGTTTCGGTACTTGAAGCACTTACGGGGGATAGTTTATGCATCTATGTTTTTTATGTGACCGTTTCCAGCCTTCTTAGTTAACTTGGTAGTCCGGAATCCAATGGGCAGCGCACCACCGGGCAGTGTTGAGCGAATACGTTTTGAAACCAATCAACCGACAAACATGGGTTACTGAGTATGTACTAATGTGTACATACGTGCAGCTCTAGTACGAGCCTCTTTCACGCCGGTGTAGATTATTGCAGATGTGCTATTGGGTAGGTGGCGCATCTCGAAAAAATTGAAGGGGCTCTTAGATAACCCAACGAGCCTGAATCTGAAAGTGTTGCGAGCACCGCGCAATGACTGGACGTTATGCAACAACGCAAGGCCGTAGGTTCTGCTCCAACCATAGGTAAAGAATTCGACTCCTAACAAAGGTCATGGGTTCGAGTGCCGTAACTTTACGTCAATTCACTGTACCCTAAATAACTTCACCTTAAATGGCACCAAACGACGTGGTTTCGACTCCCAGAAATGGTCGTGGGTTTGATTGCTTTATTTATTCATATCTTCAATGACTGAGACGTAATGAACAACATATGTCGCGGGTTCGACTCCAACCAAATGTCGGGAGTTGACGACCTTTTGGACCCGCGGTCGTCACACCAACGCCTCCAACTACTCCGGGTTTTTCTTCTCATGAGGCCTATAATGTTTTCGCATTAGAAGACCTGATAAGCCGAGTTAGAGCACTGGGTATAAGCCAGCAGGTAAATAGAGCTAACATGCCAGGCGACAGACCCCCTTGTCGGGGAAATAGGAATGTGAACGCTGTGTTCTTTATGCGAATATCGGGCAGCTCTGCCAGCGTAAACATTTGCGCTTATCCCGCAAAGCCTGCGCAGCCACTGGGAAATAATTTGGGAGCTTTTTTATTTGACATCGTGCTAAGCTTTGACATTTTCGTCCATTAGCTCTTCATGAGATTCACGTCGGAAGGCTGAATGCATACAGTGTAAAGCCTTTCCAGACACAGAAAACATGGTCCATATGCTATGAATCACCGTGTCATTCACTTAAAAAGCACTGCGCAGACCTGTGAATTCTCCAGCCATGGACTTCGTGACGCGTGCCGTCTTGAATCTCAGTGTTGCTCCTCTTGTCGGTATGAAGAGTGCACCGCTAGAACTGCTCGATTCAGTCTATACGTCATTATAGGTATGTACGTGGTTACTGTAATTCTCGTACAACAAGAGTAAACTTACTTGTTTTACAGCAGATGATGCTAGGTCCAACTTTTTCCGAAGTTTTGGAATCCTAAGGTGCACTTCTGGACGGCACAAACACCGTAGAGGTGACACCGATGTAGTGGCACGCTTACACGCCAATATAAACGAGGCGCGATATACACTGAGAACTTTAATGTAAGACGTTTGGTGTCTTTCCACGGTGGGATTGGCGAGTGGGTGGGAATGCTTCCGGGGAAAAATGCATAACTGGGCATGCATATTCTAGAAGGCGACTTCGGTCATTACTGAATAGTGCAGATCAAAGGTAATAATTTCATCCGTTGACGCAACACGTGGTAAACCGAGGCATGCAATAATAGCCTGTCCTAAATTGTCTGAGTAGTGGGAAAGTTAGTTTGGAGGTGTTAAATGTAACAAGTAGGCTGTAGCAGAGCTATCCAACAAACATCGTGTACAACTGTATCATCGCTCGTGTAGACAGCCACGAATTATTTCCTGTAAGGAACTCTAACTGATGACAAATACCAATCAGCTGCTGTTCCATATGGTTTACGTGATGGTCCCATGACAGGTGTAGGTGGATCACAACCCCCAAGCTTAGGTAACTTCTGTTCGAGGATATCACTTGTCTGTTGATTGGTCAGCCTCTGCGGACAATGGCTCGCGAGTAAATGCCACAACTGCGCACTTCTCCCGCGACAACAGCAATCCTCGTTTACAAAGGTACTGAGGGGTCAATGAAGTTGCCTGGCGAAGCCAGGCGTGAAGCTAAAGCCGTGTCACCCCCAAAGCCCATATACAGATGTCGTGGGCGTCAGAAGGAGTAGACAGTCGAACGGTGCTTGGTAGGTTATCGACTAGTCCAATGAGTTCCAAATGAAAGATCGCTGTCCTTAGTATCCCGCTCTAAGGGACCATGTGTCTACTTTAAAAATGAGAGGATGGGTCGTCGCTGCTGAGCACTTAGAACGATCCCATATATGTTGACAAAAATAAATATTTCCCTCAAGTCGTGTAACTTTTAAAGCTGTAAGGATGGTTTCATGGGTAGGCCTTTCACCGTCTAGAAACAAGGCAGCGGCCAATCGTTTATGTACATTCTGGTATTACACTTACAACACCAAGTTTGCGAGACACATCTGACTCCTTTAAGTGAACAAGCAAGATGAACATCGACAATGACAGGGATGCAGGTTGCTGCAAGAGATAGCAAGCCTATAAAATCCACTGAACAAAGCTGAGTTGGAGCTTGAGCAGGAAGGTCAATGGGGACAGGTAGTAGTAGGTCAAGTTGTACTACGCCGGCGGAACAGTCAATCAGAGCAGAATGGGCGGCCAAAAAGTCGAGTCCGAGGATAACATTGTGAGGGCAACGTTCGAGCGCACTGAACAAAACGGACGTGTGATGACCGGCGACACTGACACGAGCAGTACACATTCCAAGCACAGCCGGAGTTCCACCGTCGGCGACCTGGAGCATTCGAGTCGCAGCATGTGTCAGTACTTTCTTGAAGCGCGTTCGAAGCTCCGCACTCATGATGGAAATTTGGGCTCCAGTGTCGATGAGTGTTGTAATGGACAAACCATCCACGTCCACGTCCAGAAGGTTCCGATTAGTAGGCAGGGTCAGCAGAGGAATTTCAGGCCGGGGTTCTAGAGCAGCGTCACCTCCAGGAGCTGCCCCAGTTAGTTTCCCGTCGGAGAGCGGCGACGGTAAGCTGGGGACGGAGAGCGACGCAGTTGGGCGAACGGGAGCGGCAATTATGTGGTGATGGTGAACGGCTGGTCGCGGTGGCTTGAGAGTTGTCAGGAGCGTCTACAACCTCGGTGGAGAGGGATGGCAGGCGAGGATTCAGTCAGGAGCGGCGGTAGGCGAGAAAGCTTGGTCGAGACTGTGATGGCCAGGAACTTCGACAGTGGCGAGAGATGTGGCCCACACGTCCACAGTAAAAGCGGATGGGTCTATCGTCATATGTGCGCCATTCGGCGGGGTCGCGATGGCTCGGATACGGACCGTATTGGCTGCGGTGAACAAGGGCAAAGGCAGCAGACGAAGCAAAGTCAGGACGGCTGGCGGAGCAGATGGACGGAAGGCCCACATTGGCAAGTCCTTGGCGAATTACCGACTGAATGAGAGAGACAAGCGTCTGGGAATCGTCAAAGCACTGCGTCACTGGCGTGGCAGGAGACGCTGGTCCGATTTCTCGCCCAACGATACGTACGACGTTCTCTAAGGAGGTGGGCTCATGCGGTGGACAAACGTCTTCGCACATCGATGAAGCTGCGGTATTAGGTAGACGCGTAAACTGTTGAACTATGCGGCGATTCTTCGCGTCTTCAAAGCGGCGACATTCGTTAATGATTTCATTGATCGTTGTTACGTTCTTGTAAACAATCAGGTTAAGGGTGTCGTCCGCGATGCCTTTTAAAACGTGGCTGACCTTTTCTGCCTCTGCCATATTGTTATCCTCTTTGCGGCAAAGAGTGAGGATGTCCTGGATATACACCACGTAGGATTCAGTGGACGTCTGCACACGGGTCCCAAGGTCCTTCTTCGCAGGACGTTGACGGCCGACGGGCTTGCAGAACAAATCTCTAAGCTTCTGCTTGCACTGGTTCCAACTCGTAATCTCTTCTTCGTGTGTTTCGAACCCCGTGCCGTTTTCTTGCGGTAGAATATTATATTGGCCAGCATACGCGTGTTATCCCACCTGTTGTGTGCGCTGACCCATTCGTAATTCTGCAACCAGTCATCGACGTCAACGTTGTCAATCCCGGAAAACATACCAGGTTCGCGAGGCTGGGCCAGGATGACCGTCGGTGGCGACGACGGGGCCGTGGTTAAACTCTCTCCTTCGGATGGCATGGCGGCCAGGTTACAGCCGCTGCGGAGCTCCGTCTTGCGCAAGTGATTACCCCTCACGTGCACCAAAGATGTTACGGGAAGAAAGAAGCGTGCGTCTATTTACAGGTGGCTTGTAATGGCTGAGCCAGGAAGCGTAGAGCAGCGATAATGGTATGGTATGGTATGGTATTCCTTATGCGATGGCGCACACCCACTGTGGGGGATTGGCCAAGATTTGGATGAAATTAGGCTATCTTTATTAAAAAACTGAAAATGGTAAAGCTAACTGGAGGAAATGAACAAAAATAAAATGTTTAAGAATTCAAGACAGTCTCTTTGTAGCAATGATAAAATCCTCCACGGTTGAGCAAATATCCCTGTGGCACTGTCCAAGAGAGGAGGCTCCTAGAGAAAGGATATTTATAATTGAAAAGCTCAAACCAAGCTGTGTAAATCTTGATTCTAGATTTTTTCTTAAAGAAGTGAAACGGCGGCAGAATATGAAAAAATGATCTATTGTTTCATCTTCTCCACAGACTGGGCACAGAGGGGAGGGCACCAGACCTGCCCTGTGACGATAGAAGTTTAATTTTGGTATTCGACAACGTAATTGGGTAAAGATGACTTCAGTTTTTCTGGTGTGAAAGGAATTTTTAGGCCAAGGGAATAGGAGGTGTCGATATTCTGAAAAATTTGCTACAGCTGGGTTCAAGAAGTCTTGAGTAACTGTATATCTCCTGAATCTAGTAGTCGTCAGGTAAGCTATTGTAGGAAGTAATGGTAATACAGGGCCATTGAGGGCCGCTCTCGCGAGACTGTCAGCCATTTCATTCATGACTAATCCTTTATGTCCAGGCACCCAAAGCAATCTAATTAAATTTATGTGGGCAGGCACTAGAAAATGAAATGTACGTAAAAGGTTAGTGACACCATTTGCTGTGAGCGAGGAACATAAGGATAAAGAATCTGTTATAATTACTACCGCCGATGTTGACAGATTTAGTTTGCGTAAGGCTAGGACTACAGCCAGAAATTCAGCCAAAAATACGGAATAAAAGTCCGGAATCCTGATTGCAAATGACCAGTTTAGACAGGGAGAGAAAATGCCAATTCCAGATTTTTCTTCACACTGTGAGGCGTCTGTCGCGATGACCGTACTTATAGCTAAACTCAATAAATGATCCTGTAATAAGCCGTTTAATATATTATAAGGGAGATGTTATGCATTATTTGGGTAGATGTCATCAAATATAATTTCTAGGTTCTCTCGCACATCACAAATAGGCGGTACCTCCCAGAGACGTACATTTAAGGGATTTATCAATGTTTGTACGAAGACGACCTGTGGTGTATGAAAACGATGCCAGTGTACTCCGAAGAAAAGTGCAGGCTGAGAAATGAATATGTATTTCAATCCTCTAATAGGAGATTCATACAATTTCAAGACTGTTTGCACCGTCAGTAACCGAAATCTACACAATATTGAAGGCAACCTGACTTCTTGGTGTAATATGTTATTGGCAACATATTTCGGTAATCCGCAACACAGTCGTATAGCTTCCCGCTCAAGTAGAACAAGGGGACGTAATTTATAAGCTGGGGCACCAGAAAATAAAACACATCCAAATTCTAAAATGGGCCGCACATACATCTTGTATATCATTAAAAGTGGATCTCTCCGCATTCCGGACCGACTATTGCACAGCTTACGTAGCATACCAACTGCTCGTACTCCTTTTTTAACGATATGGTCAATATGGCCGAGCCAGTTGAGGGAACCGTCATATACTACACCTAAGTATTTCACCGACTCCACTTGAGGTATAGTCTCGAGGCGATAGGATATCGATATATTAACGGGATTGTTAAGAGGGAAAACCAATATCGAGGATTTTCTAACGTTAAGTGAAAGGCGAATTTTGTTTAACCAGGTTTCTATGGCGTTGAGGTAGTTTTGCAGTCGATAATATAGAGAGTGAATATCACTGTCTGATGCGAAGAAAGCAATGTCATCCGCGTATACGTATGTTTGTACATCTTGATGAAGAGGAATGGAAGACATCAGAATATTAAACAGTAATGGAGAAGTGACAGCTCCTTGAGGAACACCTCGTGATTGATTATATATACTCGAGGAAACGCCTCTCAGACTGCAGTAAAATGTTCTTCCATTTAAAAATTCACCAATCCAGTTTGAAAAATAATTTGGAATCTCTATATTTCGCAATATATCTAATAAAATTAAGTGTTCTACACTGTCGTAGGCTTTGGAAATGTCTAATGTCACAAGGGCACATATTTTCCTCTGTCGCCGTGCTAATTTTATTCTACTTTCTAGGTCCACGTGAGCATGCCAAATTGAACATGATGGTCGGAATCCAATTTGGCAGGGGCTAAGCAAGTCCTTGTTCTGTATAAATTTAAGCATGCGGGCATATAGAATTCTTTCAATTAATTTAACCAAATTTGAAGTTAGCGCAATTGGCCTAATGTTATCTATTTTATATCCTTCCCCATGATTTTTAAGAATAGGGATGATTTTAGCAATTTTCCACGCAGACGGAATCCATGAGAAGCAAATTGAGTGATTTACAATAGCTAAAAGGTCATCGGGAGCTTCCTTAAATAAAATTCTGAGCATAGTAGATGTTACCCCATCCCCACCCGGAGCTGAATCTGGAAGTCGCTCCACGATTTCAGCCAATTCTAACATGGAGATTTCTGTAAAATCATCTGATGCCCTTCGTAAGCGAGAACCACTTGGCAAGACAGAAGAAAATCTAATTTCTAATCCCTTCGCGATTTCTTCTAGTGATTGTTTCATTTCATCGCTACTTAAGATTATAGAGTCAATATTAATTTGACGCGGAAGAATTTTTCTACCGCGGAGAAAACGGAACAATGCACGCTTATTTTTATTGTTAGATAAGAAATCAAAATGCTTACAGTCGAATTCATCTTTGGCTTTAGAAACTGTATGTTTAAAGACAGCTCGAAAAAATTTATAGTCACTCCAATTTTGGGGACTCTGGTTATGCAATAATTTTTTCCAAGCAGCTTTTCTCTTTCTGTAGTCTCGAGTGCATTCTTCATTCCACCAAGGACTGTAAGAATTTCTTTTATTCAATCCAATCTCAAATTGAGCCTTTTTTTGAGAACTTTCCAAAGCGGAACAGATAATCGTGGTTTTTTGTTCTGTAGGCGCATCAGACAGAGATGAAAGAACATTTCGTAAGCATTTTTTAAAAATGTTGTAATTTATGAAGGTTCGAACCTGAACACCTATAAATGTTACCGGACGTGCAACGTCAAATACTATCGGAAGGTGATCACTGCTTGTCGAACAATCAATAGTCGACCAAGAAGTTACGGAGAGACTCGGGCCAGAGAATGTAAGATCTAGTGAAGAGTAAGATCGGCCTCTAACAAACGTAACAGATCCGGAGTTTACACACGTGAGGCGATTGTCCAACGACCAGTTCCACAATCGGGTGCCGCACAAATCTGTTCTTAAACCCCATGAGATATGGTGAGAATTGAAATCACCTGAGATCACAATGTCACGTCCACAAGAGTTAAGAACACTATCCAGTGTGCTAGTGTCCTGCACGCCAGATGGAAAATATGCATTAACTACGGTAAAAGGAGAACATCCCGGGAGAACCAATTTTATAGCTAGGATTTCACACTCTGGAGTAGAAACTTGAAATGAAATTTTAGCCTTATGGCAAATTTTAGATGAGATAAGTGTAAGTAATCCGCCACCTCTTGTAGGGCGGTCTAATCGAAATGACCTGTAGAATTTCAGTTGAAAAGATTTCTCAGGTTTTAGCCACGTTTCTTGTAACATAATTAAATCAGGATTTAGTTGAGAAGTTAAACAAGTTAAATCTACTGATGCAGAATATAAAGAGCGGCAGTTCCACTGAAGCACTTTTAGTGATCCTATTTTTTGGAAAGTGCCGCAGTCGAAACTGCCTTCTGCAGAATGTTATCCTTTAGAACAACACTGGACTGACTTTTCTTCGCCTTTGAGTGAGGACCGGGGGAGGAGTCTTCACTAATAGACGACATGGTTCTTTTATATGCTCGAGCATTTTGTTCTACCTCTGTCATCTCCAAATCTGTATTAATCAGATTACAAGTTGTAGGGCCCGCAGAAGAGGGATTTGAAAGTCCAATATCATTATTGCAAGGATTGGTGTCTGATCTTTCATGGTTAGTTTGGTGCTCAGGATCAATTGTTTGCGTTGGTACAGGAGCTGGGCAGGTAGTTTGCATCAAATGAGATAAATGACTAGAAACGGCTTGGGAGATACATTCACCAAGGCTCATTGCCAACCTTTCCATAGCTTTTGTAACTGCCTTTTCCACAGCGGCCTCTATAGTTGCAGTAAGTGATCGGTCCGTGGTAAGATTTTGTCTACCTATTGTCCCCGCATAGCCAGATGCCCTTTCTTTCACAATGTTTATGGCCTCCATCCTAGAGCAGCGTCGACGATCAATTAATTCAATCACCTGTAACTCTTGAGCCCTAACAGAACAGTTTAAATAATTGGCTGGATGATTTCCATCACAGAGACAGCATCGCTCTTCTTGGGCATTACAATTACTTTGAGCATGTTCTCCCCCACATGCGCAACAACGTAGTCTTGATTTACACCCTGCCATACTATGGCCGTATCGCCAGCAATTGCGGCATTGAATCGGACGCGACGCCAGGCGTTCAACTCTGAACACACGGGGCCACACCTTTAGCTCTGACGGGCAGGAAGTTCCAGCAAAAGTCGCAATCACTGATTCTGTTGGGACCCGCTTATTGTCTACCACTCGAGTGCATCGGTAAACAGCAATTACTCCAGTCCCAGACAATCTCTCAAGTGTTTCAGCGGGAGAAAGATCAGCATCGACACCTCTGACTATTCCCTTAGTGCAGGCGAGGTGAGCAGGGATGAAGGCACTCACCGGTAATGACGCGAATGACGAGCACTTTAGCAAATCCGCGACACAGGACTGGTCTGGCGATCGACACACGATACCTCCGCGGCCGAACTGCCTCACTTCCGTGATCGTCTGGTATGAAGAGGTAGCAGCTTGCAGGGATTTCTGGATCGCCTGGGGATTGGTTAGACGTATAAAGCCTCCATTTGAAGGAACCAGAGCCACCGGGATGTTGCTCACACCACTGCGGATGAACAAATCTAGAGGTAATTCATCCGTTGGAATAGAGGCCGCCCATGGGGACAAACCCCTGCCTGGGGAGTTTTTAGACATCCGCCTAGGAAGAAGGTGGCGTTAGAATTAGTGAGAGCTCAAGAAATAAGATTAGTACACTCTACTTCGTCGTCTCCAAGGCCACCATCATCATCCTCATTTTCCCACATTACCGACTGTTACACTATGCAAGATTCTAAACACTACCTTATCAACACTGTTTACGTCGCACATTCAGGCATACGCCACGCTCTTTGACGTCGCAGCCTCACGAACGCCGGGTTTCCGTCTCCACCCCTGAAGGTTGCGCGACCGTGAAGAAGACGAAGATATTGCGATGGTTTATGCAGATGTTTCGAGGCAACAACAAACAGAACAGAAACAAGACGAAGATCATGCGAAAGAATGGTTGCGCTATCTTGTCTCGCGCTTAACCCTAAAATTCCCGGCAACTGGTAGGCTATCCTGGCAATTGGGATCAGCCTTTCATGTTTCTTCTGTCGCACTTAAAACACCAGCTCCAAAGTTTCTACTTGCGGGCCAGTTTTATATAAAAATGACAAAACAAGTTCTATTTTAGTGACTTTCCTTCGCGAAAGCTTGTTCTTTGCATAATGTTGCTGAACTTACGCGCCGAATTAACTGGAAAAATATGCTTACTTCTTCATTTCGATAGGTATGTAATCAACGGAGCACTGACATAGTTATTAATTCGGTATATGGTGCCAATATAGCTCAGAAATACATTTCTAATTTGGTTACGTGCGAAAAACCACCACTTCTAGGGCGACGCGTATAATGATGCATCCCTCTGTGCCTTAATACCACCAGGCACCTGTAACTTTAAAAGGGGTTCTTGCAGGAGTGTTCACGCTTTAGCAGCTGTTATTAACCTGCACGAGGCAGCAATTATACTGCGAATAAAACGGAAGTTTAGCCAGCCTAGTTGCCTTTTAGTGCGCTGCAGGATATGCAACGAAGGTACTCTGTGTTTGCCACTTCCAAAAGGATGAACATCAAGGATAGACTTCATTTCACTGCATCTGGGACAAGCAGAAAACAATGCATCCACATAGGACTTGATATACGCATTTACATTGTCTGCTTTCTTTTAATTTCAGGCGGACAGTGGTTCGAACTACGAGTGACGAATTCCTCCATACTTACCGGCCCTTCACCCGACTGCGTAAATAAATACAACGAACACGTAAAACAAGGGCAAAAGTCTAGAAGTCCTTACTCACCAATGTGCCAAGGTATACTAAAAGAGTGAAACACCAACTTCAGCGAAGCAGCAGTTCCGAATAAATTTTTCATGCAATATTATTATACACATTCATAAAATATAGTTGTGACTGACATCAATAAGACGCTATCCTGGGTTACATGCTGCAGCATTTCAATAAAAGATTTCGTCACTGCATTTCCCAAAAAACACTAGTCAATCTGCTTCTTTTTTACAGCGAAAAACGGAAAAGTGTGTGCCGTGTTCTAATGTGCTCAGTGAACAACGAATATCTAAATTAGTTGTTATATAGTACTTTTGTTTAATACTACTATAAACCCCATATTATATTTATTATATTTTAGCACAGAACCCACAGACAATACCATACAACACAGCATTTATTTAAGATTTACGCAACGTGACAGGATGTCGTATGCAAAGAGTTTATTTTCAGCTTTCAAATGTGCCACGGCACCCTACGTCATTGTTAAGTGAAATGTTTCGTGTGTATCGTATTCAGTACAGCAAATGATGATACGTGGGTGTTTTTGGCGCAAGGAGTATACCAATTGTACAGGGAGTTCCTACGAAGATATTGAGTAATGTTTAAAAATAGCAGTTTCGAAATAAATGGACGGCTCCTTCGGATACACGCGGTCAGAGGCGGCGACCACGGGCCGACGACTGATACGCGGTAATTTGTGGCTAATTGACAAACAATAATTAATTGAGTTTCAAAGGAATAGTTTAAGCGCGCTCCTCGTAATTGGGAAATTAATGGGACCTCTCTGTACAAGCCTTACCACCTTTTGTGTTTGGAGAAACGCGATAACAGGCGGAAGTGTGGTCGACCAGTTTTGGCTACCTGAGCGCACAGAAACTGAAACTGGGAGGCTGCAGCGAGCGCAACGCCGCGCCCCTCGTGGCGACGTTGCGCTCACGTGCCCAAGCAGTGGTCAGCCTGCGCACTGCGGCATCGTGCACCTCGCTGTGGGGCCACGTCATTGCTTGACAATATACACTCAAAATACTAGCTAGAAATTAACGAAGATTTGCAAACAGTGAATAGCATCGTTAAAATTGTACAAATCTGTGAGTGTGCTTGACGTCGCTCATACGACATAAATTATTTGTCGCAAGTTCCTTTGTGTTACATATTGCGTACAGACATAAAATTGACTAATTAGAACATAGGTTGAATTTGCATTTGATAAATATGGCGAATAGGGCTGACAGGTCGATATGATTCACACAGCACATGCTTTGTCCCCTGTCCATTCGACTGTCTGTTTCGCTGGCCTTCATTACTTGCACGTTAGTGAGAAGTAAATGATGCCGCGAAATGGATTTATGCAGTCATAAAACCAAGCCAAGCCGCTAAGGAAAGGTGCGAACAAGACTAACTAAATAAAGAGTGGCTCAGCAACAAGCGCTAGCACTCTGTACTGACCGTTTTCGGTTAGTCTTGTTCGTACTAGTTAAGATGTAACAGCAAATACATCATCTCCAACTAGCGCAACTTTCTGCGTTTATAGCTAGGCAGGTTCGTTGCAATATGACCAACTTCTCTCATGCAGAAGCAACGACACCGGCATTATTCTCCTGCATCACGAATCTGTCCGATAAACTGGAGTTGGATGGATAAATTGGTGGATCGATTCTGTTAGCGTCCCCTCTAAAGCAGCGTGGTGAGTTGGAAGACCAAGCTCTTCTTCTTACTTTGGCTAATGCCTTATCAATCTGAGCTATGGAACAATTATTGGAAACTTCGTTCTTCTGCGCCTCCGTTGTCTGTGGTCTCCCTAGTCTTCTGCCAGCCAACGTCAGTTGCATTTTACTGTTCTCTCTACCGGACACCTTTAGTGTATTCCTGCTATCCCGGAATCAAAGGGTTTCAAGGCGGCCTTCAGAGTCTAAAAGAAAAGTTGGGTAGATCTCTTCACATTCAATCGAAACATGTTCCATCCTTCCCTAGATTCACCATAGCAAGCACATGCTTGTTTTTCCTAGGTGTACGTTTATTTATAACTATGCGTTCTATAACTTCCTGATCTCGCTTTCATAAGTAAAGAGCTTCCATTTGAGTTACCACAAGTTGTTCCGTTCCTGATTTCTTCTTCACATCTTAAGTAGTTACTCAGAATCACTTTCTTTACCATTGCCCTCCTCCGCCCCCTCAGGAGATTGTCTCAGCCTCTCTGGCTTTGCGTTTGACGTTCTTTGTTAACCTATTGCTTCCCTATTGCAAAACCCAGTGCCACTGGGACCCGGAGCGCCGCATTATGGGCCCAGTACAGCGCACTGGATGCTGGGGCGCTGGGAAGGCGCGAGTGCTGGGAGGCACTGGCTACTCGCGCGAAAAACAGCTCTAGGGCTTTAAATATGCGGTGCCTGGACGCCGTATCTATATTTTTTGAACACAGAAAGCAAAAATTAAAGAAACAACGTGAAAATAAAACTGTTAGGCCCAGGATTCGATCGTCCGACCTACAGATACCAAGCCTGGCACTTTACCACTACGCCACGCCAGCAGACGGTAATGAATGGCTAATTTGCCATCTCAAAGCCGAGAAGCAGTTTGTTTCGCAAAGCTACGTATCGTACAGGCATGGTTGATGCGCTATCGCCCAGCAACTGAAACTCACGCCTGTACCAGAAAAAAAAGTTGCTCTCCGTATTGAGCACTATGCTGCGAAGTGCCACAACGTGAGATTTTCACTTGCGATTGCTATTTTAACTTCGAAAAAAAAAACATAAATGAACCGCCGACTCGGGACGGTGTATGGGCTGTTACTGCCGATTTCGATAGCCGTTTCTTGTTCTTCACGCAAAGGATATGCAACGTTTCCTTAGTTCAGTGATGCCTTTTTTATTAGTCATAACGCCTGTCTAGCCATATATCTTCGTCAGAGAAGCGCAGGCTAGTGCTGGGAGCCTTTGGCGATAGCACATATACCTGTGTTCATGACGCGTGACATCAGCGGTAATCGATTCTCGTGCTGGCACTGTAGACATAAAAAAAATGTTTATTTAAGAACACCGATGCGAAAGCTGAAATATAGAGTGATTTATCCTTGTTAGATTTGTGGATTACTGAGCCTGGACGCGCCGGATAGCGTGAAGACGGACTCGGCGGATACGCTAGGCCTAAGCTTCGATGGGGACCGATCTCGGCGCGGATAGCTGGTGAAAGCTAAAATGTGTGTATTTGAGCCTCAGAACTCTTTTTAGCACAATAGGGAAAGTGGAAGCGTAAGAATCACCTCAGCTTTGCTATCGGTGCGATAATATCAGTCAGCGATAGGCTTCGAACTCGGGGTCCGTTCGCGCGCGTCTGAACGGCTTCTGCATTTCATGTCCACTCCACAACACTGCGACAACGGCGACAACTACCAGTCATACGTTACGTGCAAACTAAAAAACGCGGCGTCCGCTGCGTTTACGTGGTTTCGTTCAAGAATTTAGCTATCCGCCCAGTCAAAATGGAAAATGAAAAAAAAAACTAATGATTTTCAGTTTCATATGTGCATGAATAAACAGGGCAGCTCACGCACCTTTATTCCAAGCTGTGACAGGAAATAGGGTTTTATAACCCCAAGATAAAGCGTTATTTAGGACAAGAGACTTAGTATAAAGCTATGAAATTGTATAAAGCATTTAATATTCAGCAGCGCTCGTCCTTGCGTACTGGAACCGGCGAGGCACAAACACAACCAGCGCAGTTTCCAGTGCGAACCAGCGAACTGCAGCGAAAGCCAGCGCCTGTACAGCACAAACCAGTGCGCCCCAGCGTCATGGCAGTGGAACCAGCGTCTCGTCCAGTGTGACCCAGCTCTTATCCAGCGTTCTCACTGGTGTCCGAGTGAGTGCCAGTGAGTGCCATCGTACCCAGTGCGACCTAGCGCCAAAAAGCGCGCTGGTTTCCCACTGGAAGACGCTAGTTTTTGCAATAGGGTTGGTATACTTGTGGCATAGTGACTGGTAAATTTTGTAGTTCTTTTCTTCCGCTCTGATTCAATATTTGTCTGCACAACTGCTTCAAGACTCTCGATACCCTATGTCGTTCATCGAATCAATACTGTAGGAGATTCCATACTTCAACACGGCCGTGCCGATATCAACCTGTACGGCTTCATTTGTATCCTTCTTATGAGCGCCGAATCCAAGACATCCTACTGTTTTAAGGTTGCCATAAGTTGCTATTCTACCTCTGGATGGATAAACATTTATTGCATCTAGTTAAATGTGGTTGGGCCCCTAGACGTCCGGGAGCCCCCTGGCCGACATCTGTAGGCAAGCACGGTCCATCAGCCAAAGCTGGTCATCCGAACAAGCGGCCTTAAGAGCGGCCTCCCACGAGGAAAATGAAGGGTTGAGAATAGGCTCTACCACCATAGGCGTGCGGCGGCTCCACAAACAGTGGAAGATATCTGCCCGGGAAGGTTGGCAGGTGGTACATTGAAGATTATGGTGACCAAGGTAAAATAAATGTGCCAGATAGGGAGAAATAAATGCTTTGGCCTGGATCTGGCGCCAGATTGAACTATGATGAGTGGTAAGGGAATGGTGAGGGGGAGGTAAATCTCGTCTACCATTCCTGTAATACGTGTTATTCTGGTGGTAGGTGCAGATCCCATCTCCTGGTCTTCCCATGGGGTTGGGTGAGTGGTCTTCCAGGGTCCGTAGGGAAAGACGCCGGACATGCGCATTAACGCGCTCGTTCGCGGGCCACACTCATGCCCAGGCACTCACGTGATAGTCACCGGGTGAAGAAGGGAAGGGAGGTTTTGTAAAATGTGCAGGACCGTCTTACGTGCTAGGGCCTTGAAGGAGGTAACGGTATGTACTTTGGGAATCAGTGCACATTTCTGTAACGGTAGAATCCGCAGCCGCATGGGCAACTACTAGGGCTAATGCGACCCTCTCATCAACGACTGTGCGCACTGTTTCAATTGAGGCAGAGATGTTAATGCATCCGCCCTCCATCATGGCAGCCGCCGTGACCGTTCCTTTGAGCGGACCTACCATGCCATCGACAGAGAGGACGTCTTCGCGATTTCGATAACGCCAAGCGTAATAATCAGCCCAAGCCTTACGTGGGCCCGGATAGCGTTCCGAATTCATGTTTTGTAGAAACAGTTTGAGTCGGATGTTAACTGCGAGTCTTACAGGAATTGGGAACCACGGCGCTTCTATTACGATCATGCCGCTCGGCTCACACCCCAGAGATCGGAGTTGGTTTCGCCCAATGGGTGTTCGGGTGAGGCGCAGAGGTTGATTACTCCTCTGTGCCTCTATGATTTCCTGGACGATATTGTAGAGACCATTCTGTAGGAAGCAGGCGGGTAGTGCTAGCGTGTATCGGCAGCCTCAGGCTGCCGTGTATCGGCAGCCTGATTAGACCATTAGCCTAATTCATTTGTTTTTGAGTGAGGGGGTGATACGGGACATGGTAGGCGAAGCGACTGATCACCAAAGCTTCGACCAATTGTATGGTGTTATTTTCTGACAGAGCGTGATTGCGCGACCTAATGCGGCGAACAAGTTCATATAATTGTTTTAGTTGCTTATCGAGGAGGTTCAGTGTAAAAATCGCCTCTCGGTTAGATTGGATGTGCAAACCCAGGATCCTGATTCTATGTAACTTAGGCACTTGTTGACCGTGTATGAACAGGTTTATGCCTGGGTCGCACTTGTCGGATTTAATAGTGAGCAATTAGGACTTTTCTCGCGAGCAGAATTCGCCCTTTTATGCAAATATGCCGTTTGTTAACGTTGATAGCTGTTTGTAGGACATCTTTGGCCTCCACAATAGAGCCTTGTGACACCCCATCAACATAAAAACCGCGTTGAAACTTAGGGATATCTGCGAGTGCTACGGCGAGTGGGGCCATGGCTACGTTAAATAATAATTGTGATAGGACCGCTCACTGGAGTGTGCCCCTGTTCAGGAGGGCAAGAACGGCCTATGTGAGTGGACCCAATCTAACCTCGGCGACGTGATTTTCCAAAAAAAAAGCTTTGACATACTGCCAGATCCTACGGCGGCAACATGTGGTGGCAAGGGTCCCTACGTTGTCAAAGGCCTTTTGTATGTCTAATTCTAGTATGACTCAGGGGCGGGCCGTCCATCGTTTGGGTCCATCGTTTGAGCGGTTCTGTGAGGCACTTGGCTACAGGTATTCTTAAAAATGTCTTCAGGTTGTTGGCTTGTCGTTGATACCTCGGTACCCCTCCTTGGTGAAGTCGTATTGGGTCCCTTCGGGCGCTGACGCCGCTCTTTCACCGCTCGGGGCCCGAGTCCCCTTTTACGAGCCGGGCAGCTAAAGTCGATGGTGGAATGGTCATCGGATCCGCAGGTAAGCCAGCGTAGAAGGCAAAATTCGTGATGTTCATCTGGGTTAAGCAAGCCACATTTCCCGCACCGCCGTTCTTGTGGGTATGGGCAGATGTGTCGATGTCCGGTTCGGAGGCAGCAGTGGCACACATGGGTGTCTGAGTGGAAAGGTCTGCATCGAAATTATACGCTTTGAAAGTATAGGCCGCTGAGAACTCGCCTGCCCTCGAAGGTGTAGAGCCATGCTCCATTCGTTCCGAATGGTCGGGCTTGGATTATGCTGATATCATGGTGGTAGGTTACCGTATCGTTCATGAGAGCTTCCTCGGTAGGTATAGGTAGGGTGATTGTGATTATCCATTTGGAGGAGTTGTCCGAGGATTACACTTACGCAGAGATTTGATACGATTTGCTGCAGAGCAGGAGCATCTGAATGCGGCAAAGCTGCTGCGCTAAGTCAGGGTCCGTGGTGCTGGACAGGGGGATGTTCTGTTCCTTGCATACTCGCATGTGCGCCACCGGAGTCAGCGGGGCTCGGAGTGCAGTTTGTGCCGCGTCTCGCAGCGGTAAGACCGCTTTTTGTTGTAGGGATGTACATCCTCTTATTCGGAGAATCACCTTGTTGTTCGCTGCGGGCAGGCGCGCCAGGCGCGGCCAGTCGACTCCGTGTCGACATTCACTTGAAGCGAATGGGGCGGGTGTTGTCTTGGAGGACTTTTTGGCGACAACCCTCCGTCGGCGAGCGTCGATCACCCTTTACCATGGAGTGTGAGACATGGATGGCTGACGATGTTTATCACTGGACATGTCGGCTGCTCCACTCAGGCCGGCGCGGTAGTCACAGGACTCGATGTCGCACTCGGGCTCCAAGTCTTCGACATCCATGCAGTCATCTTAGCCTGCCGGGTCGGAATTGGTGGCAGACATCCCCGCAGCTCGGACCCCACCCCAGGCAGCCGCGTTTCTAGGTGCATCGGATGCCGACGCGGCGTCTGCGTCCGCAGTGCCGCTGTCGCGGGTGCGCGTTTAGGCTTAACGCGGTGACCGCTGCAAAGGGATTTCAAACAGCCGTCTCGGGCTAAGAAGATAGTCCAGCCGGGAAATATTGATGCCAAGTAAATGCTACTGACTAGCCGATGACGATGGTTGTACGATTTCTTGCCGATGTTCAAATTTTCCGGGTGGTTGAGGGTAGATTAGCAGAGCTAGCTGCGACGCGTCGTGCATGCGCCGGTGCTCAGGTCGAAAATCTATTCCACCTTTGATTTCCCGAAAACAACCGCATTTCCAAAAGCAAGTCCTGGAGTCAGAAAGCCTTTCTACGTAACTGGGAGCAATTCGCACCTATTTTTTCCTATAGCGCTCTCTCTTTCATTGTGATCGCGCCATTTCCCTTCCCGTTCACTACCATTGTTTTTGTCTGTGTTTCCATAACTCTATCGCATTCCTTTATCTATACACCAATGTACAAGTATTCTTTTAACCGAGGTATTTCCTGCTGTTGCATTGACACTGCCACTAATTTGATTGAATAGCATAAGACCTGTTTTTTGACGTTAAAATTCACCTCTCAATTGCGACCTTCCTGGTCGCGGATATTGCCCAGATGTTGCATACCCTGGTCGGACGTAGCTAATAGCTTTATTAGCAGAAGCACAATGTCGCCTGCAAAAAAGAAAACTAACTTGAGAGCTCATTGAAAATAAAATAAAACTGGGATACGTCACGCCCAGGCAAGTGTTCTAAGCACACACTGTGCCCGACAACCACAGATGCTCTTTACAATTTGAATATACTGGTTTGCAATTGCCTCCCTATTAAATGCGCATTACGAGTACGTATCACTTTATTTGAAATTTAGTTGTGCTGCACATTCTGGAGAAAAAAAAATCTCAATCTCTGGTGGCTCTCCTAACCCTCTGTGTGTTTCGTAAACACAATGCATAGCTATATTTTCTTCACATACCTGCCAAATACCAAATTCTTATTCCCTTTTTGCCTGAGCCTATGTAGCCTATTGAATGGTGACCTCTGTGCTTACTTCCTTTCCTCCTTTTCCTCTTCTTCTCTTTCTGATAGACTGCAGTTCCCATAGAGGACCTTACTCTCCGATACTGTCTAGCCTGACTTCCTAAGCGGCCGTGCGCACCCAGAAAAGCTATTGTTCGAGCAGCAAGTCTTCAGCCCCCTTCTCGACGAAAACTACGATTGAAGTGGGTTCTGAGCAGTTAAAGACTACCATACTTATTGCTCTCTTTTCTTACGCAACTTCGAAACATTTTAGAGTGCCGCTCTTATGTACCCGTTCTTGCGTCCGCGTTGGCATCGCTCAGCCTAACCGAGCGACCGAGTACAACGAAGAGTGAAAGAGAGAACGTGGAACGTAGCGGGGGATGAAAGACGGTGATAGTGAGAAGAGCGCGAGACGAAAAGCGGAAGATGAACCTGCTATGAAACCGCAAAACGGAAAGCGGAGGAGGAGGGTATGGCGAAAGCGTATTAAGAAAGGCGTAGTACTGCACAAGACGTGTTTTGCGGTGACCAACGCTTTCAGATAGCGCTTGAGAAGCGAGCGCCGTCTGTTCACCGATGATGCCATTCAGAAGGCATGCGGCGAGAGCGTCTACCGATATCGTATGGAAATAATGCACTGCACGAGCGAATGACTGTTTGCGATGGCTCCTCTGAATCGCCTCCACGACTCACCCACACGTTACTTCTCGCGATATGCCGATTAGCGAGGCAGTCGCACCACACTTCACTCCATTTTCAATGGGCAGCGCGAGACAGATTGTCCACGCCAGCCAATATATCGCGAAATAAAAACACGTATAGAGCTGCGCTCGTATCTGATATTAAGGAGTATCGCATTCCACGGTGAATTTTCTCTTCACTCATTATTCACATAGTTTCATTGGCGCCCGCAACCGCTGTTTGCGTATTAGTGTCACGCAGAAGTGCTGCCGGCAGCGCCCATACCAGAGTATTAACCCGAAGGAACATTTCACACTAGTGTCCTGCACCCTTTGCAAAATGCTGTGCGACTCCTGGCGCTTCTCCATTTAGCACGTAATTCAGCCTTCGGTACCACTATAACATTAGCTTCGTGTGTGTAGTCGGCGTGCTTTTGTTTTTCTCTTTCCATGAAAGAACCCAATGTCCAATCTTAGAACCCAATGTTAGAAACATCCCTACCACTTCCCTTTCGTTGCATTTAACTCTGTCTACCTTTGCCTCCGAGCACCTCGTTATACTTGAATCAGTGACGATTTGATCAGCGACTAGACCTCTTCCTCCCTCGCCTAGTCCTCCTTTTGAGTTTGACTGAGATTTGACATGGGGCTTTTCATGAAGCATTAAGGTAGACGGACCACTATCCAGTTGCCGAAACCTGACGCCTCACGCGTTCCAAACATTTCGCAAATTTTCTTGGTACTGCCCATGCTGTCACGTGGTGAGAAGGCATCCGCTCGTCACTACCGATGTGGCTACCGTTTTTGTTCGTGATGGTAGCCCTCTTCTATTATACGTTGGGTGTTCGAAGTATTTCCCCTATCAGCTTCCGTGCATTCCGCTTGATATTGAGCTAATTTTCCAGCTCTTTGACGTGCTTCAGACACTCACCGAGGACACCCTCCATTTCCTTTGCGGCCACATCGACGTCACAGTGCCAGCGAATCGACCCAATTTCCTCTCTAATTTGACGCTTTCCCTCGCCTACCTTGAGGGACCCCCACAAACTTTCTTGCAATATGCTGCACTTCGTTTCTTGAATGCTAAAATCAAACCTTTTCAAGCAAACGCACATACGCACGAAACGTAAGTAATTAAAATGGCACCATAATATTGCGTTTGGGAAGAGCACCCTTTCTAAACAGATACAGTGGCAGTAAGCCAACCGACAATAGCGGAAAACAGCGCAAGCGTCGAGCGTCCGAATCATCGTCTTTTTCATGCATGAATAGCACACTGCTTTTTCAAATGGCGGTAATATTCTTCACTACGTTTACTTACCCTCCGGAAAAGAGCCGCCCTGGCGACTTAGCACCACAACCCGACGAAACAGTAATTGTAAGGCTTTAGCCGATCTATATGCACGGCCTCGCGTGCTCGGCGTTGTAGATCTGAAGGCGGCTCAAGCCGCTCGAAGAAGATATTCACTGGCGATGTTTGCCTAATAGCACGGTAAGCGCCGTGCTTCGTCGAGAAACGTTTTGTCAACTCATCAGGGCTGGCTGACGGGACCGACAAACATACAGTTGAGTCGGAGGTATAATAAGACATTGTAGACTTGGAGACATCGCGATGGTGTTTCTGACGTTGCGGATCGGCAGGGGTGAGGGAGCGGGAAATCTAGAGACACACTTTAGCGTTTTGAACGGCTTGAGAGACCGTCGTCTGCTTACTCACGTCCGCGTGGTACAAATGGATAGTGCCTAGCTCGCATGACGGCTCGTGCCCGTAAATTGATAAGTACAGAGAGAAACCAGTGGTGGCCTACGTAACAGTATTATGTGCGGACGTCAAAAACCGAAGAACTAGGTCGCAATTTGAGTAGTTGGAAACAACGTACTATCGCGCTCAGTATGAGCTACACCGCGCGAGCACGTGGCCGAGCGCTCTGCAAGGTCGTACAGAAGTGCCTATTGTGCCGTGTTTTCAAGTTATATGGAGAGGGTGTAGCTGTTTCAGCAAGTGCGCTGGAACCTCTCGTCCCAGTTTATCTGAAGGACACCTTATCTGTTTCTTGTTCACTTTGTTTTCGCTGAAGCAGGAACTGCAAGATCCTGCTGCACTTTTGCCATCGATCAGACTTGGCTGCGAAGGTTATCAAAGACTGAGCGCTTTCTTCGTCCAAAAAAAGCTGTGCATTTAGAGATGATTTTAGCACTGATAATTTGCCTCAGAATGCAGCGTAAAGCCGGAGGCAGCCACGACGTGGGCCATGCATTGCTTTGGACAGAATGTTAGCATAGCCCCAGTGCCAATACTGCAACGCGTTGCCATTGCTGCCACCGCCGTTCTCCCTACTAGCAACATTTCACATTTGGTCGGATCTGCCTGCTGTGTTCATTCGCGGCAACTCCTGGGGCCATGCGTCGCTTTCATAATCTTACAACCGTGCGTCACGGCTCCAACACACACCACGCTTTCTTAAGACACATTAAATGGTCCCGAAATTTTAGAGTGCACTATTTCGCCGAGCATTACTGGTACCGGGCTGAGCAAAACAAGCTCGACACCCTCATACGAGGGGTCTACAAGCAAGCACTTGGGCTCCCGCATTGCACCAGCACTGAACTCTTCAACCAACTGGGAGTTCACAACAACCTTTCCGAACTCATTGAAGCCCAACAACGCTCTCAGCTTGAACGGCTCACCCTTACTGAAACGGGGCGCTTTATTCTGTCCACGCTTGGCTTCACCTACCATCAGCAACAGGACCCCAAACAACCGATCCCGACCGACATCCGTAGCTGGATCTACATAGACCCTATTTCTAGAAATATGCACCCTGAATATAACAGGGCCCGGCGCCAAGCTCGGGCCGGAGCTATCATAAAAGCCCTTGCCCACGTACCTGGCGTCACATTTGTTGATGCAGCCCAATACTCCCATGGCACACGATTTGTGGCCATCGCCACACGCGATGGAGCCCCACACCACGCCTGCAGCGTCACTACCCCCACTTCCGAGACGGCTGAAGAAGTGGCCATCGCCCTGGCCACTTTAGATCCCACCTGTCGCACCATAGTGTGTGACTCTCGCTCAGCCGTTACTAACTTCAGCAAAGGCCGTATTTCTCCCCAAGCTCTTCGCATCCTCTGCCAGGCACCACACTCTAAAGACAGCATAATCTCCCTAACATGGATCCCGGCCCATGCGGGCCCTGTCCACCCACACCTCCCCAATCTCAACGAGGTCACCCACTCCATTGCGCGAGGTCTAGTCAACCGCGCCGGAGTCACTGGAGATGAGTTGGACACCAGGGACAGTCTGACAACTTATAACGATCTCGTTAAGGCCTTTCACCTCAGTCGCCGAATCTTCCCCCCGCCTCACCCAAAGTTCAGCCGGGCGCAGGCTACCACCCTGCGTCTACTACAAACAAACACGTACCCTTCACCCGCCCGCCTCCACCTTATATTTCCGGACGTCTACACTACCCCCGACTGCCGGTGCTGTGGAATTCACCCGGCTACGCTTCCGCATATGCTATGGGAGTGCCCAGCGCAGTACACCCAGACTAACACCACGACTCTCTCGTCGAGGTTGCATGAGGCTCTGCGGAGCTCCGCCCTCGACGACCAAACCTGGGCGACCCAACACGCCCGCGAGGCGGCGGCGAGGCAAGCCCTCGACGTCCCTTCGTGGGAGGCTTACGCCCGGCCATCATAAAGTGCTGGTTCTACAATAAAAGTTTATTCCTCCTCCTCCTCATCCAGAGGATACTTTTCCTAAATACGTAAATGCAAGGTCATGTGCAGGTTATTTTTCTCTAGGGTACTTCATTGCCTTCCCAAAAAGTCGTGTGGTGTGGTTTGGTTTATGGGGTTTAACGTCCCAAAACGACTCAGGTTATCAGAGATGCCGTAGTCGAGGGCTCCGGAAATTTCGACCACCTGGGATTCTTTAACATGCACTGACATGAAAAAGTCGTCTCATCAGTCAAATATATATTCTGTCCGAATAAAAAAAAAATTGGTTCACACTAAGACAGCTTGCGTGCTGTGAATGGCAACACTTCAGATGAATTAAGAAGTCGATTAATGTGGATCGAGAGGTGTATTAAGAGGTGTAAGTAAATTATAAGTAATCACGTGTATATACTGCCATAACTTATGACCAATAACCGTTGACGTCATGCCGATTTTCGCGAAGCAGTTTTTTAGGACACTTCTGCTGCTGCTGATATCTTCCTTTGATGAAGGAGAATGTAAGGCTTTCGCCTTAAAAAATAAATTTTCGACATTTGAGTGAAAACAAAGCTGCGTCACTTTTGTTTGTTTTATTTTTGTGCGACAGAAATTTTCAGCTATAGTCAGAGATGGCGAGGAGAAGCAACTTTTGGTAGTCAGAAAAGTTATGGAAGATCTAACATCGAAAACAGTAATATTTCTTCATTGAAATATAAAGCGAACTACCTTAAAATACAAGCTCCTGCTAAAAGGAATATATAATACAAAATGAATAATGCATACCGTTTGCATTAAAATCAGATTAAAAGCAGGAAGAAACGCGCGAATTCCGTACGAAAACAAAAGCTAACGAATTGTAAAGAAACACTTATGAAGCAAGTAAACTGTAACTGCAAATCATATATAGAGCATGAAGCAAATACGATACAGCGACCTATTAACACAAATAACTTCATTTTGAAAATAAAAGGAAATCACAAACTACAACACTGTGAACACTCATAAAGGAACAAAAGAGAAGCGGTCGTCACGCCTTAGTACCGGCTCATGGCCCCTTGAATGGCGATGACTTCCCGCAATCCTCGACGGAAGCAATGCGTACAGATTCTCAGTGAAATCTGCTTCATTCGGCCGGCGCATCCATTCCGCTTCTATGACGCTCCATAGATCATCAGCTGATGTGCTGTGCAGTTCTCTTTTGCTGAGACCGACTTTCATTGTACCCCATACATTTTGAATAATGTTGCGCTCGGCTCCTTTGGGCACCCACTGTAGACACCGCAGTCCTCGTTCGTTAAGGAACTCCTGAACATTTGCGGTGTGCACAGGTGAAAGATCGTATTGGATGAGGAAATCCCCTTCGGGAAATGGGCCGTCCAACGCGTAAGGACTCATGATATAATCAAGTATGTCAAAATACGTTGCCGATGTCAGGTGTCCGTCAAAACGATGCAAGACACGAAGTCCCTCTCGGGACACAGCTCCCCACACATTGACCGCGGTGCGGCCGCTTGATGCCACTTCCTGCACGTAACGGGAGTCGTACCGGGCATTGGCAGGGCGCCACACCCTTTCCTTTTGAAACCAGCACGTTGTGAACGTTGACTCGTCGGAAACTATTACCATTTCCCAGTCGTCGGTGATCCAGTCGGCGTCTTCACTTGCCAATTTAGGTCGGGCGGTCTTGTTTGCTTCTGAGAGGAGCGGCTTTTTTGCCGCCACATGGCTCTTCAGCTTTCCCTCTCCCAGCTTGCGCGCGTTTTATCACGTGACCTCCCATAGATACTTGGGGCGCCCATTCAGCCCGGCTCAGCCTCGAACACTTCCTTTAACGCGCACAGCCAAGGGCGCGGGATAGGATCTTATCGCACTTGACTTTATACGTAAGCTCACGGTAACACCGACAGATATATTTCGTCGGTTGTGTCCACATAACTGCTATCGCGAAATTCGCAATGAACAGAAAATTATACTAAGGATCAACAGCGCTGCTTCTCCACGTCGTGATACAACGGTGAACGCTATTCCTGGAAAATGTGTTGCTAAATCTCTCGCCAAATGACTACGCTCGCATTTGGTGAAAGCGGAACGCAGTCGCAAGACATTGTGGAGGAAATACCGGAGTTCTGGCACCTTCAGGTGCATTAGATTATTCAGTAACGTCGGCAGCTTTGTAGTTCTACCTTACATCAGAGCAAACTGCACTCGACAGAGATCAAGAGCAGCCGCACCGTTATAGCTAAGCAAATTAAGCACAATTACGCCGCGTCTTCCCACTTCGAGCACGCTCCGACAGCCCCCAACGATAGACATTTCAAACGTAACCACACTCGCAAGAGCAAATTTTGCTTCTGTGAAGTGAACGTAGCGGGTATTTCAAGACGCGTGTTAAATTCATGGCTCTTTCATGCGTTAACATTACTTACGTGACGTAAAATTATCAGTGAGCAAAACAGTTTTTATTTCAACGCTAGGAAAGAAAACCGAAACTAGCGCAACTGTTTTGCTCAGGTGTGCGAATCCAAATGATCCAAAGCCGAAGCCGTCAATAGCATGACGCCATTTTTCAGTTGCGTTGCATCTCGCGCGTGTACGTTGTCGTCGAGTGGTGGTTCTTTATTCTATGGAGTGGTTCTGAAAGCGCTGCGTTAGGGGCGACTGCAACCAGGCATTGCGGCAAGTTACAGTGGGAACGTCTGTCCGTGCTGTGTGATTGCGACGAGGAGGACCTCCGCCAGCAGCGGCGTGTCGCCGATTTCGTCTTTGCCGACATCGAGCAAGTGCAGCTCGCCGGACCGTCACAAGCGCCGCAAATGTTGCGTTTTGCACTGCGTTTTCCTTGTGATATGGGAGATCGCAACGCAGAGATGACAAGATGCATACGAAGGACTACCAGCGGAGAGTGACCTGTGCCATATTTCTCTTAACCTCTCAGGTAAGCATATCAGCTTTTGTTCTGAGTTTACAAACGGCGCGTACTCAGCCCTTCCGGTACGGCTACATTTTGCGCCACGTTTCTCTTGGCAGTTCACAGACGTTTCATAGGCATGCGTGCGCGTATGTATGCGATAATACTAACTGGCAGACGGAAGCCTCAGGAGAGAATCTGAAATTATAGCAAAGCTGTACTGCCATAGATAAACACCGTTCTTAACGACTCCAATGACGAGTGTCCTGTCGCATCGAAAAATCCGTAGAATACTAAGTATTGCGTAACTTGAAGTGTAGATACAATACTAACACCAGTCTGACTTTCGCTGGCGAAGACAGGTTGTCGAAAAAACAGCTTGTGTATTCTGAAGATTTACTGGCGCTTTAGGTATATTACCGCAAATAATAAAAACGCTACAACGCTGTATGGCAGTGTCAGGCGATTTGGTAGCACGGATCTTTTCGTAGCGGTAAGGCGGCTGCATGCACGAGCGAACAGACACAACGCTTTAAAAGCGCTGAAACAACAAATTTAATGCGCATTTGGCTGCAAGTCGGAAACACATTAGCTCACAATATAAGCCGATGTATAATGTTCTTATTTCTTATGTAATCTTTATTTTCTTGGTTGTAAATATTTAAAAGCATGAATTTGCTGCAACCTTTATATAGTAAATCCTACTAGGCTTACAAAACCTGGCTGTGTTATGTAGAGAATTTGTGGTATTCCTACTGGATTTTCTATTTTGAGTCCGGTGTGTTATGAAAAAGAGGGTCGTTTTATTTGTAGTCTTATGTTAGTGGAGATATTTGGCAAGCAGAAATGAGCTGATTGCAAAGTTTTACCTCCCGGTGAGCTGCATATGAACCCACGTTTATCCTGTCTTGGCTATTGTAATGTACATATAACAATTTTAAGTATATACAGCTGTAGTTGGCTTAGTTGCTGTAGCGTATTTTGTAAAAGTAGAAGGCTATGATTATTTTACTGTTTTCATGCCGAAATACGTTTTTTTTATTGTACCAAGAAACGCTCACAGCATTAAATGAAATGAAGTGTGGTGTATTTTTCTACTAATTTAATACAGGAAATTTCGTCTGCGGTGTATCAGAGATTAGTTTACTTTCTTTTACTACACAATGCGTTATCTCCTCTGCTACTGCTGCTGTTCTGTGTATTTTTGTAATTTTGAAATGTACTTTATTTTAGGTATTCAAGAAATTGCAACATCCAGAAGAAGGAGCCATCTTATCCAGAACGTTATGGGTGAGACAGATCGTAGCAGGCACTTTTTCATATCTCATTAGCTTATGATGCTATTTGTTGTAATTTTTGTGTCCACTTTCCTGGCATTTATTCATTTCAGCATTATTGTGCAAAGGGTAATACTTTTACATCGAGATAGAGTAATTGTCCAAAGGAGAGACATGGCTGGAGGAGACGACGCTCATAAGCCTTCTTTGTCCATATGTCTATGTTGCGCAGTTACTCTGTTGTTATCTACCAACAAGCCCAAGTTCTTCATCAGCTACATTTACTATTATTCCGTTATTACAATTTCATTGATACAACATTGAAAATACACAGGTACACAGGAAGAGAGACTTGAAATGATGAAGAGCCGTAGAACAAGGAGCATCGCTGAAGCCAATGTTTCGACAAAGAGAAGGAGATAAGTTTTCTTGTCAAAACATTGGCTCCAGTAAAATTTCTTGTTCTATCACTATTTACGATTAAAAGACAGCATGATTGTTCTTGCTGAAGTATTATGCTATATGGAATAAAAATTAACAGGGTGAAATGTCAGGAATGTGAAATTTCTTGTTTATTCTAATGCTACAGCGAAAGCCAGAAAAACAAGATGTACAGAACCACATTGTTATTTTTCACTACCCAGTATAGCCAGCTTCATTCAGAGCTGGCACTTTGTTGCATTAACGACCACTGGAATTCATTAATTGAATTGCTTCGTGATTTACTTATGTTTAAAGATGTTGAACTTGCTTTAATGCAGCTTAACATAGTGCGTGTAAAAAATAAACAATGACATTTTAAGAGGCTTCCAGTTGACTAGCAGATCACTTGATGGTATGAGCTCTGGTTTCCACCAAGCTTCCATGCACAAATCGGATGCACATTCTTTTTTGTCATTGGTTGGATTTTCATAAACATAAGTACCATTTCTTCTTCGTCGATGTTCTACTTGTGTTGTAGGACCTAACTGTTTACATTTATTTGTATTGGTATCCATGTTACACAGACAACTGAATCTTTCTTGTAAATTGTGACATGGTAGGACTAAGAGCATTTGTGCAAATTTGCTGCAGGTACACTCTGGTGGCTGCCGCCCCTGCATCCTACCAAAACCGTGTCCTGACTACGTCCACTAGGTTGTTGGCAGCCTTCGTGATGATGCCAAACAGGCTGGAAGCCGACAAAGATTAAGGTAAATACATGTAATTAAGTGGCAACTTTTTGAGTGAAGTGGCTTGTAGCCACTCAGCAATGAAAGAATTAACTTCAAAGAAGTTTAGACTCCCTGCTATCGGTGCAGGAATGCTCAAGTCCGTGCATTTTGCCTTAGCCACCAAGAGGCTATGTGGATTAGACGAAACGCGATGCAAATTTGAAACTAGAAGGAAACCACTTGTACAATTTTTTTTCTTGCTTAACACAAAATTGCTTTGATAAAGGTTTAGCAACTTAAAAACAATACAGTGTACTCTCATACATTGTATTGGGCATAAATTTACTAGCACTGCCTCAATAGTAAGTATGCTGCTTGCACCAAAACTGACTTTTTTTGCTAGTTCATCCTCATCTCTCTGCACTGCTGCATAATTTACGTTCCTGAAACCAGTTTTTGCATGCAGCACAAGTCCTAAATCTGTGGTACATAAATTTGCAGCTTTTGCTGTAAGCCAGTTCTATGAAAATAAAGTTAATAGGCCATTTTGTCCATTTTTAATGACCCATATTAAACTGAGCAGTGGCTAATAAGCAGTTCAATTTTTGGTGTGGGGCCTCTCTATATTGTCCTGAAAAATTTGGCCCCCTTAATGAAGGAACCAATTTTTTAGCTATGCCTTTTATGATGCATAGTTTGGTGCATTACACAATATCTCACTTAGTGCTTGCACCAGTAAAAAAACATTTTAAGTTACGTATTTCTTGAAATTAACATTTGTCCTATATTGAAGGGCCTCCAGATTTCCAAAAAAATCTCAAGTAGTCGTGTGCCAGGTTGGGACAGCTCGCATGGAATAGCCCACTTACACAAATAGGGGAGGGCTATACCCGCCGTAGTTGCTCAGTGGCTATGGTGTTGGGCTGCTGAGCACCAGGTCGCGGGATCGAACCCTGGCCACGGCGGCCGCATTTCAATGGGGGCGAAATGCGAAAACACCCATGTACTTAGATTTAGGTGCACATTAATGAACCCCAGGTGGTCGAACTTTCCGGAGTCCTCCACTACGGCGTGCCTCATAATCAGTGGTTTTGGCACGTAAAACCCCATAATACAATTTTTTTAGGGAGGGCCAAGGACACTTGACTTTATGTTAAGATACTATTATTGATCTACAGAAGACAAAATGAAACATTCCATCCTATAAGCAGCTCTTCACATTCATTTACACTTTTGCACATTTGTATACCTCAAGTCTGGTGACTTGTGTCTGTTTTCATTATATGCTATGTGCCGATAGTAAACTTCAGGTTTGCCCTATGGTTAAGAATATTTTGGTGCTTATAGATATGGATCTGTGTTTTTCAGGTTGCCTCGAAATTTTACCCGAACTGTGCCACACACTCTGGCCCGGCCTCCTGCAAACGACGTATAACCAGGCTCAACTAATGAGTGTCGAGTGAGTCCGGAGATCAAGGCAACCTGCTGTGCAACCAGCGTGCAACCTTTGGTGACCCCTCTACATGTTCCACCTATTTGACAGCTGTACCTCAGCTCCCACCTATCCCAACAGCATCAGCAGCTGTGGTCACTCATCGAACCATGGATGAATGTTGGGGTGGAGTGATTTGAAGAGACATTCTATGTGTCTCTTCAACTTCTTAGCAAATACATGTGTTATTATAATTCATATGTGTCTTTAGTACCTAGATTTTAATGGTTCCTTTTTATTGGAATTCTCACCATTGATTCCTGCTATTATGATGTATGTCTGTCTTTGTGCCTAGTTTTTCGTAGTTCTTTTGTACTTGTGTATGTAATTGATAGGTTCATAATTGTTATACAGAAGGCTAAAATGGAAACTTATGGCATTTTTTTCTTCATTTCGATAATCTACAGCACTGCAAAGTGTTCAAGAAATGCAACCTAACGTGGGCTTTGGTGCAGGAAAAATTTAAGAGCAATATAGGGTACTTATTTCAAACGCCCATTATTTTTGGGAAAATCAAGAATATTGGAGCACAGAAAAGAAAATATTAAACTAGAGAAACATGAGTTCCCCTCATAAGTCTGATAATAATGTGACTTCCTTTCACTGCAAAGATACCAGTAATACTCGCATACAAGGTTTGAGACACGAAAGCTATGATGCCCTTGGCATTTCTCAGTGCCTATTTGCCACACTGACGAATGTCAAAGGCATCCTAGGTTTCATGCACACATTGGTTGTGTTACACTTTTGAGTATTGCATTTCTCAAACACAAAGGTTTACAGCAGTGATTTAAATAGCAAATGCCTTTCCTAATTTATTAGTGGAAGAGTAACAGTACAGATCATGTAAAAATTATTTTAGAGACTATATGTCCATGGATGCACGCTTCTGATGACATAGCAGTGACGTCGTCATGGGATGAATGTCTTTATTTCAGATTGAAATATTGGCTTCGAGGTCTGGGTTAGTCAACACTGAGTAGTCTAGGTCAGAGCCTATTTACTAGAGAAAGTGAATTAAACTAGGAATTATAAACATCAAAAGTTCTTGTTTAGGACATTAATGTGACAATCAGTAAGGTTCTTTGGGCATTCATTTCCAAATTTGTGAGGATATATTTTATGGCTGGTTTCATTATTGTGAGAACAAATATTTGTTTATTGTCACACTAGAGTTGGCTGCCCCCATTTGTATACAACCCCTTTACAGGCTAAAAATTCAGTGTTACCCTATTTACTCACATAATGATCACACTTGTTTGTAAAAAAAAATGACTCAAATTCAGGGGTGCGATCATTATGCAGGTTAAATTTCCCGGAAAAAGAAAAAAAATTTCATCTGGCATTTGCTACGGGATGACAACAGGTTAACAAAGAGGTGGCTGCCGCTGTATGTAGTGCGGGACACAAAGGAAAAGAAATGGTGGGCGGCAGAGCGCGCCGAACGCGATATTTTTTCTTCTCGTGAGTACATTACATGCATTCAAACAGTTTCTTCCGTATCAGTAACGAATAATATCGGCAAGTTTGCGGCAATAACATAGCCATGTCCACTTTGAGGGGACAGAAACAGATGGGCACGCTTAGCTGCCAGTGACATAGGAACACAAGGCGGGCATGCTGCGGAAACTGCGGCATTTGTCTTCACCACTATCCTAATATGGCACGTTCCCGCTAAGGGTGGGCGAATATCTTAGCTGCGTTACAAACGTCGGCGAATGAATACGGTACACTTATAACGTATCAGTGTAAACATGGCTGCTATCATCGCCGCTCGCGATTTGTTGCGTGCCCACAAGTGCACACGAGAAGAAACGAAAGACGCTTTTTTTTGTTTTTGTTGACCACAACCATTATAAAGCCTACACATAATAAAGGCAAGTGTGGTTGTAGCTTTTTTGTGTCATAGAAGTGCGGAAAGTGATGAAAGGAATGAAATGGGGCATCTGCTTAAGAATGTTTGGTGCGTGCAAACTGCTTGGTTTGTCTTGAAGAGTTGTTCGCATAGCAGTCGACAGATGGTAAGCGCGATCATTATTAGCTAGACTTGGCACATGACATATCGCTGCGGCAAGTTTGGGGTGCAATCATTGCACGGGAAATAAAGAAATCGAATTTTCTTGTCAAAATTTAGGGGTGCGATCATTACGCGAGTGCGATCATTATGCGAGTAAATACAGTATTGGGCTGTTTTTGGTTTTGCGCACTAAATGTTAAAGGATGCAAATAGTGACATACAACAGAATGCAAAAATGACTCATGAATGCAAGTAGGGCGTGGGGCTTTTTAGGCAGATGCGTGCGCGTGCTATTTATAAAACTCCCCATGGTATGCCTGAAGGAATTTTCTAACACTTTGGTAGAAAACACTGACACCCACTTATTAAGGGGAAATACTCCCCAAAACAACTTTTTTATAAATTTTTACTAGAGATTTGAATATACTGTTATTCATGAAGTGTTTTACTAGATTTGAATTGTCATTGATTTTTGTGTAGCTGCTGTTTTTAGTTATGGTCCAACACAGTGGCAAAATATTTTTGTGGGCACTCTCCTGTGTATAAAATTTTCAGAAATAGCTTCATGCTATATCTTATTTAGCTAGTTGTATGCTGCAAAGTGGTGATACCTATCCAAACGGCTTGTACAATTACTGGAACTATACAAGAAAATATTACGCCACAATATATAATTTTACAGATTGCAATTTCAATTAGTTATCAGTATTCTGCATATCTTGAAGAGTATGTACGCCAAATTTCGTTAGTATAGAACAATTATAAGTGCATAAGGTTATTCTCATGCTATTGTGAGGAAAAGTTTTTGAAGTATATTCAATAATTTGTTTTACAATAGCATGAGAAGTATGCAAGATTAGTAGGCAGGCCTGTCTGCCTGCCTACTAATCTTGCATACTTCTAGTAACTTTACATGCTGTTTGAATAGATATTGGCACTTTGCAGTCTACAGGGAGCTGAGTTAGCTGGCGCACACTGCTTTTTGTGAAAATTTAATACACAAGAAAGTGCCCGCAAATATCACTATATATTTTGCCGTTGTGTAGGACATAACTCAAGAAGCAGCTAAACAAGAACTAATGGAATGTATGAAATCTGCATGAAGAACTCTACACTTGGCTCTCTTTTCAAACCTCTAGTACAAATAATAAAAATATTTCGAGTAATATTCAATTGACAGCCTATTGGAGTACGTGAGAAAATGTATCAGTTTACGTGCTTTTGCCTACCGTGCTTTCTCTGGATTACATTTACTTCTCTCCGGGGATGTCGAACTAAACCCTGGCCCTGGTACAGATGCTAGTGGTGCTGAGGGAAGTGCTAGTATTGAAGGCATTTATGCTATTGTCCGCCGGCTTGAGCAAGGGCAAACTCGTTTTTTCACCGAGCTAGAAGTTGTCAAGAAGGAACAGTCTGCTCTCGCTCTTTCGCTACAAGAACTACAGAACACAGTCGCTGTTCTTCAAAGTGACCTACTTTCAGCCAAAGAAGACTCCTCAGAAAATCTGCGAAAAATGGTCGAAATTAAAACGTCCCTTGAGGATACAAACAACAGGTCGCGCAGAAATAACTTGATAGTTTTTGGCCTATGTGATTGCGAAAATGAAAGTTGGAGAGACTCTGAGAAAAAAGCCATCGCGTTTTTTCAAACTGAGCTCGAACAGACTATTACAACGGAAGATATTGAACGTGCTCATAGGCTGGGAAAGTTTCGCGAGGGAAAGAACCGGCCAATTGTTGTTAATTTCTGTAGATTTAAAGTTAAGGAACAACTTTTGTCGTGCGGATCCAGGCTGAAAGATAAGGGATACGCAATTCGAGAGGATTTCAGTCCTGCTATCAGATATGCACGATCAAAACTGGTTGAATATGCTTTAGCCACAAACCTCTCATTTAAACTACGTTTCGATAAACTGCACATGGGCAACAAAATCTTTGGCTATGATAGCGGAAAAAAGGTGGTAACCGAAATAAGATAGCTAAAGGTCAAGCATCGTGCAGAACCTAAAACCTTGCGTACTGGCGCGGAACATAACACTTCTTGTTATCTTACACTTAATCTTCTGTTAGTTAACTGCCGAAGCTTGAAAAATAAGGCCGATGAGTTTGCAGCTTTACTTTCCGCTGTTCAACCACACATAGTGATCGGCACTGAATCCTGACTTCATGAATCCATCGCCAATAACGAGGTATTTCCGTGTGGTTATGATGTCTACCGGTGTGACAGAAACACACATGGTGGCGGCGTTTTTCTTCTCATTAATGAGTGCCTTCACAGTACTGAACTCCCTACTTCTTTCAATCACTCTGAATCCATATGGTGCAGGGTTAGAATGAGCAATGGCAATTACCTTGCTGTTGGGTCTTTTTACCGGTTTCCTAGTTCTTGTAATCTGGAATCATTTACCGAGCTATCAAACTTTTTAACTACCGTAAATACTGAGTATATACTTGGGGGCGACTTTAACATGCCTGCTGTTGACTGGGAAGATGGCAAACCTGTGTTCTCAGACTCGACTGCCCTATCTCTTGACTTTTCAGAGTTCATTATAACTAATGACCTAACCCAATTCGTCTCCGAATGCACGCGAAGAGACCATTTTTCTGCCAGCACTTTAGATTTGTTTTTTGCTAGCTCTGAGTCGCTGATCCAAAATGTAGCTGTCATCCCTGGTATCAGTGATCACGATTGCGTTGTTGCCACGTCTAGTGCCGCTTCAGTTAGACCAACCCATAAATATCCTAGAAAGGTTTTTTTTCTACGACCGAGGGGATTACGTCTCTTTATCACGGGAGCTTTCAAATTTCTTCCCTATTTTTCATGAGGTCAGCCAGACAGTGGACATAGATGAAGCTTGGATTCTTTTTAGAGATAAATTAAAGGCTTTAATTGAACAATACATACCTTCCAAACTTTTGACAACTAGACGCCGGAAAGATAAACCGTGGGTAGATAAGAAAATTCGCTCGCTTATTAACAAAAAACGCCGCCTGTATGCTTCGTATTTGAAGACTCACAATCAATCGGTTTTCCATGAAATGCGTCATGTGAACTACAATATTAAGCAAGAAATAAAGGTGAATAAACAAAGTTATATTTCATCGCTTGACGCAAAGTTAAGGGATAATCCTAAAGAATTTTGGAAATTTGTTAAAATAAATGGTAAAGTGGACACAACTGTCCCCATTTTATCAGTCGGCGAGAAAACAGTGCTTGATGATTATGAGTAGGCTTGCTGTCTGAATTCCTATTTTAAAAGTGTTTTTTCTGAGACATACACTGGTGAACCGCCTGAAATACAAGAAATAGTCTATGAGAATATGCCTATGGTCACTGTCACATATAACGGTGTTCTGAAACTTATTTCCAATCAGAACAACAAATCAGCTAGCGGTCCCGATGGTATTCCGTCGCAGGTATTGAAATCCTGCTCTCAAGAAATTGCGCATTTTTTAGTCGCTCTGTTTAATAAATCATTAAATACCATTTCATTACCTGCAGAGTGGAAGGTAGCCCACGTCGTTCCCATACATAAAAACGGTCCCAAAAATGTACTAGAAAACTACAGGCCTATTTCGCTAACATGTGTATGTTGCAAAACAATAGAACACATCATATACAGTGCTGTGATGAAACACCTTCAAAGCAATAAATTTTTTTCGGATTTTCAACATGGATTTAGGCCTGGCTTGTCATGTACGACTCAACTGGTTGAGTTCGCTCACGATCTCTTTTACTCTTTTGACCTTGGATTTCAGGTAGACTGTATATTTTTAGATTTCCGGAAAGCTTTCGACACAGTTTCTCATGCATTGCTTTTACATAAATTATCTTGTCTCGGTATACACCCTGCAATAGTACATTGGATTGGAAATTACCTGTCTGGACGAACACAGCATGTTTTAATAAACGGAACCAAATCAACACCTGTCACCGTAACCTCTGGCGTGTCCCAAGGGTCTGTTTTGGGGCCTTTGTTATTTTTAGTCTTTATAAATGACATTGTGCACAATCTAGAATGCAAAGTGAGGTTATATGCTGATGATTGTGCCATATACAAGAATGTAGAAAATGTTTGTGATGTTAGTAGTTTGCAGAATGATCTAAACAAAATTCATGCTTGGTGCATTAAGTGGGACATGTCTTTGAACAATGCTAAATGCCAACTTGTGTCATTCACCCGTAAACGCTTTCCTGTAAGATCAGTGTACAAATTGGACGGACTACTTCTTGAAAAGGTCGAACACTACAAATACCTCGGGGTCTATTTTTCAGAAAATTTAACATGGAACAGACATATTGAATACTTAACCTTAAAATCATCTCGTATACTAAACCTTGTTAGACGTAATTTTTATAACGCCCCCCAGAAAGTAAAAGAACAGCTTTACATAACAAATATTCGTCCGGTACTCGAATACGCTTGCCAGGTATGGGACCCTCAAAGCTCTAAACTTATAGAAAAGCTCGAACGCGTCCAAAACCGCGCTGCAAGATTTGTTTCTGGTAATTATAATTTCCGTAGCAGTATTACATTGCTTAAAGAGGACCTTGGTTGGAAATCACTAGCACACCGCCGATTAACTGCAAAATTAGAACTTTTTTTCCGAATCTACTTTGATCTCACAGGAATAAACAAGAACTTGTACATTTTCCCTCCCCACTTCATCTCTAAACGATGTGATATCGAGCTGAAAGTCCTTGAAATGCGCTGTCGTACTGATCTCTACCGTAATTCATTTTTCCCGCATGTTTCCGCACACTGAAATAGGCTTCCCAGGAGCATTGGTGAATGTAAAACGTGTTCAGAGTTTCTGTCTTTATTGTCACGCAGTCTGTCGTAGCATATTATCCCGTTTTCTTTATATCATTTGGCTGGCATTGCACTTCATGCGATAGTGTACCCTTTCCATTTCTGTCTTGCAAATTTGCACCGCATTTCACAGGACCGTTTTGCCGTCGAGATGACTCATCTATGTTACGTATTTTGTTACTCTTACCACCTGTGCTTTGCTGTATCAAGTTTTTGCCACATGTTCACTTTTCTTCAATTTGTCCCCCCCTGCAATAATGCCCTTGTGGCGCTGCAGGTACTTGTATAAATAAAATAAATAAATAAAGCAAAATGTTCCCCTTGCTACAGTGACCTACAACATAGCGACGAAAAGTTTAAGGCAAGTCCTCCTGTCGAAGCGACTCTGGGCTGTCTTCCGAAGGGCTTCTGTTAAAGACTGTTAATTTTCCTGCATTTACCAGGAGTGCAATACTAAAATGTTTGTGAATGTGGAATTGGTATTGGCACACTAACAGAAAAAGACAGTTCTGTGAAATTAGACTTGATTATAACTTTGTTCGACATTTATATTTCTACTGCATATATTTATTTCGTGTTTTGTATGGAGTGTTTCAGCGGTGACTGCCACTAATTATTGAACGTAATTGCTTCATGACAGTGCGACAATTTTCACTAACAGAAATTTATAGCAGTGGCAGGCATTAGAATTACAGTACTCAATGACGTCTACTTTGTAAGAACTCAGACTAGCACCAGTTCTGAGATACACATACCCAAAAGGTAATGATCAAATAGATTTCTCTTTCACACAGAATTGTCCCACAAGGCTTACAGAACTCATTGTTCGTCATCTTGTACAAGCAGATTATGCGCCAGATGTAATTTATGCTGAGTAAATACATAAATCAGTCATGCGAGGTGTCTCACTTTAGTTTGAGAGTTCGAACTTCTTGTAATCTTGCTTGTTTTTATTTTGTTTCCTTTGTGAGCATGAGTGATTTGGTGGCCTTGGCACATATTCTCAAAACTGTTTCTTCATCACTGGGAATCACAAAAGTTCATTTACACATGAAATTCCCAGTTACTGACATGGTAGGCTTCTAGCTTAATTCTCTTATCTTTCATATGTTTATTTACCACGTAGTTTTATCGTTCATTGAAACATATCCATGCAATGCAGAGTGGGCACCCAAATTATAACTATCTGTTCTTGCTTTCTACCCTGCTCTGGTCTTTTCTAAACCTAGCATTGGTGCAATGGCCTTTCTGCACCTGCAGAAAAGTAACGAAGTGGCTAAAGTTAAAGGTCAACAACATAATTAAGATACGAAGCAAAAATATAAGTTCGCAATTGTCCCCCATAACCAGAGTTTTGCTTAGAATTTAAAGAAATGGACATCCTGCTGTGGTGTGAGAGTTGCTTTGGGCACCAAGGGGACTACGTAGCACCTGTGCTAGTGTACACAAAGCAAAAAAAAATCACTGCAGATTGGAGCGGCAGTGGAAAGTTAAGCACAGATGTTTTATTTCGCGCACCATTTATGTGGCTTATCATCTGCACCTGTTGTATGGGAACGCATACATTGAGAAGACAATCCTTTGCGCCATCGTTACCTTAGCGGGACACCAGAGAAAGGTAGAAATCGAGAACAGGTATTCACACTTCGTTGCCCACAGTGTATTATCTGGATGTGTTTCACTCTATAAAAGACTACTGTGATAGATAATCATAATTACAAAGAAAAAAGAATTAAAAGAGGTATGTTTCAGTCATCCGTCCGTGACCTCCAGTGTTTTAGAAACACTTCTTTCTTATATGTGCCAAGCCGTAGGGAGGCTTTACGTAACTCAGTCATGCTTGCTAAGTTAAATATTGGAATAAGGGAAATCACAAGAACATTGTATGAGTGATTTGTAAATGTGGCACCTAATGTAACTTATTAATGTATGGGCTGAGGATAGATTACAGCCAGTGCATATTGTGCTCTTACAGGATGACTTGTGATCAGTAAAAGAAGCCTTCCTCACATCTTCCTCTTTGTTTCTCTTGAATCTTTGTGTACTATGTGTATTGTTACAGCTGCGTGCATGTAGCTGGGTAATGTTTATATATGTGTTCTTCTTCCTCCCTTGTCCTCATCATTCATGCGCTATCTTTGCTGTATCAAAATACAGCTACCTGTGCTACTTATTTTGTAAGCGTGTTTGCATTATGGAAAGTTTTGTATTAGCGGTTATTTCTACCAGTGGAATTGTCTGTGTCAGCTATTATACTTAGTTTGACAAAACTATGTTTCTCAACATAAATGAATTATCAGTATAAGTGTTGCTGTATTTATTTTTGTAATTTTGTCAGTTATGAAGTTTTCATACACTGTTGCATGTTGTATAACAATAAAACTGATGCACAACTTTTTAATGTGGTGTTTTTTAGATCAATTTTCATCTCACGCTAACATGCACAAATTGTGTGGGAAAAAGTGCCAACAAGAGTACCATAGGGTAAGACAGCTGTTTTTACTGTTAGATTGGATTATCAATTGCCAACCAGTTGTTTTCAACAAGCTTAGTATAATGCATAGATAATGTAATCTAAGTTGGAATGTTGTTTTCATTACACTTCATTATATGGGTCTCCTTTGCACATAAGTGCAGCCTTTCTTCTTTGTTATGTGTAGCTTACTTGCTTAGAATGTTAAGTCGTAAGTTTAGAACAGGGAAATACGTTGAACTTATAAATCTTTTGACATATTATAATATATTTGTGCGGTGGTGAATTAAACTTCTACATGAGTTAAATAATATTTTGGGGTCTCATGGTTCTGAGTGGCATTGCAGTGTCATGCATATGCAGCTGCAGGCTACATATTGGATATTTATTTTAGACTATTTTGCTTGGTTGGCTATTGATTCCAGTTTAATAGTAATGAGAACTGTCTTGCTTTCATAGTGATTCCGTGCTGACTGATACATTTGATTTTTCCAGAAGACAATAACAAAGATTCATGAAATATTAACTTTTTCTTGCTAACCTTCCATGTGCTTTTTGGCACGTTTACTGTGGATTCTTTGTTATCCTATGTTGTCTTTTCATAGTAGTCTTCTTTAGAACTAGCCGTAGTCGTGTGTACTTACAGCAAGAGTTGACACATTTTGAAAAGCGGCTCAACACTGCCATCCAAGAGTGAAACGACTTACATGGATTAGTTACATTATTTTGTTTGCAAGAGACCGGCACCACGCACTAAGGGTAACTTAACAC
Organism: Dermacentor variabilis; assembly: GCF_050947875.1. Lineage (NCBI taxonomy): Eukaryota > Metazoa > Arthropoda > Arachnida > Ixodida > Ixodidae > Dermacentor > Dermacentor variabilis. Next base: position 63,001,731 of record NC_134574.1, read on the forward strand.
ACACTGCTGGAGTCATCAGACTCATCTAGAATAGTTACCTGAATCATTCTTGCAGTGTTCATGTGAGACTTTATCTTGAGTCGTCCGACTCATCTAGAATTGTTAACTGACACCCTCAGCACTAGTCTTGTAACTCTTTTGAGAGGGTATAGGCGACTACTACAACCGAGTATGCATGACTATTGTGTGCGTAGTCACGCAAACACCTTGTATTAAGCACAGATAGTCTCGGGACTCTCTGCCGAAAGAGAGTTCGGGTGTCTCCCACAAAGCGTGTCATATACGTGACGAGTCCAGACTCTTCGAAAAGAGTAAGGGATACTCTTTTTTTTCTTAGTGTGTGCAAACAAATTAAAGTAAGGGCATTGAAATGAAAATTCGGCGCATTTCATTCTTTGTGGGAATCAAGCGCAGGCCTCTGGATGGAAGAAAAGAACGCTTCCCCGAAGCCAAGAACGCTTCCCCGAATCGATCGTTCTGGCTGAATATTGTGTGGCCTAGTTCATGCGTCATTAGGCGCGCGATGGCGCAGCCTGTAAGGAAGAGGTGGCGCCACGTCCTAAGTGTGTAAAGTGAGCGTGCTCATGACTTTCAGAGACCTACAAATGGTATAATGCTTTCGCATTCCCACACCTTAGCAGCCTAAAGTGTCTCCGCCGAACTTATTGCTTGCTAATTAAACTTCACTAGAATTATGTGTTTGCTTGATTATTTTGGCAATTATACGTAATTAGGTATTTAATATATTGTTACGGGGAATAAAATATATGTATTTACAATATATACAGTTACGAGGTTGTAGCTCAGTAATCAGGGTAACACCATCTACCGATCATCGAGTCGCGTCAACCTCCCCTTTACCTCACAACGTCCTTTTGTCCACAGCGGCACAAACATGTACGTGACCTTAACCCCTGGCGGCAGAAGCATCGTCTCGATGGTTCCTAGCGGCTCGAATCAGTGTGCGAGTTATAGGGCTTTCGTCGCGAAACGGGCACGATATCAGTTCTTGGGGGGGTGATATCTCTTATGAAGAATATCTCTTAAGTGAGGCTGGTGACTCTGCGAAGAACTCGGTATGGCCCAGCGCATCGAGGCAGCAGTTTTTCGCAAATGCTGACGCGACGGAAGGATAACCACAGCAGGACAAGTGACCCAGGGCTGAAATGAACGCCCCGACGACGACTGTCCTAACGCTGATTTTGAGTAGTCAGAGACGCCCTCAGCCACCTTACACCTGACGAAGCCTCATGCACACAGGTCGCCATAGATATACAGCTCACCTGGCCACGTTCTGGCGCATGCACCAGCAAGTTTGGTTCCCCAAGTCGAAGCCTCCACCGATTTATGTCGCATCCCCTCGAAGACTTCTCGGTATCGCCTCTTACTCGCCCACCTGTCTCTTCATAACTGAAGTGAAACAGCGCGAAAAAGGCGAGGACACAAGGAAACAAATACCACAGACGAGCGCTGAAGACGAGGACACAAGGAAACAAATACCACAGACAAGCGCTGTGGTATTTAAGTATGAACCAACTAGCCCTCATCAAGATCTTACTAATGTGTCTTCAGGTTCCTCACGACACGAGGTGGCGGACGTCAACGCTGACCCTTTGGCGGATGCCTCTGGCCAGCAACTGAAGCAGATCATTTTGGACTGCATCACGCGTGTGAGTAAGCACGCCTCCAGCCCCTGCTTACATCCGAGGAGCTTGGAGATGGCCACTCTTCCCAGCTTCTGAACAGCATGCCACGTCTCCTGGGGTCAAGAAATGTCGACTCGAACGGTGTGCTGTTGAAAGTGTTCTTACTGCAGAGCTTCTCACAGTCCACCCGACTTTTTATGGCCCCTGTAGGAGACTTGACTCTCGAGGGCCTCGTCAAGCCCACTGACATTTTGGATCATGCTACTTCTGTCGCCGCTTTTGCTTCAGCATCAAATACTTTAATCATGCCCCCCTTAGAGTCCCAGAGCGGCCATTTCACCATTTCTATCGACACCCTTCGTACGTCCTGTCATGACCAGCGCGGCCCCCCTCACCTTAGCCACCGTCCCTCTTCCCCGAGCAGTCCCAGCTAACCCAATCCTCAAAGCTTGCCTATTTCCTGCTGTTGCTATTATCGCAGTTTCTAGCACCATGCACAAGTGTGCATGTTTCGATGCCAGTGGTCGAGAAATGAACAGCCAGATGACAGGCATGGGCTTGTGACCTTGCCTTATATCCTGGCCGCCTTTTCATCGTCACCAATCACATTTCTGGCCGCGCTTCCTTGTAGACATTAGTGCCGAGATCAACGTACTGCCGTCCACCAGGCGTGACCACCCTTCTAAGTCACCTAGCCCTACGCTGCGCCCGGCGAACCCTATCTTCATCGCCACGTATGGTCTATGGTCCCTGACTCTCGAACTTGGCCCGCGGCACATTTCCATTGGGTTTTTATCGCAGCTTACGTCAATCGGCCTATCCAGGGCTCTGATTTCGTGACGAATTTCGACTTCGACGTCAGCATGCACCACCGTCGACTGATTCGCAGCAAGACCCACCTCTCCATCTATGGTGTTTTGTCGGTGGTATCACCCACTGGCATCCACACTCCGATTCCACCATGCACGTATGCTCTCATCCTCCAAGTCTCTCCTAAGGTGAAAAACCCTGCAATTTGAATTAGCCACCAAAGCACAGTGTAACCCATCACAATGTCATGCGTGGTCCACCCATCGGAGCTCCTCCGTACCACCTCTTCGGGGAACGCCTGACCATTTCTGAATGAAAATTCGAGCTCGTGCTCAAAGAATTTATCATTCGCCTTTCGTCCAGCAGTTGGAAACCCCCCCCCCCACCTTCATCTGATGCCAAAAGAAAAAACCGGGTCACGCGTCGGTGTAGCGACTACCCAGCGCTCAACGATTTCACGGTCCACTATAGATAGTTCCACACATTCACAGGCCATTTCGCAGGCCATTTGGAAGGGTGAAAATTTGTTACTAAAGCGGATCTTGCCAAGGCCAATCGCCAAATAGCCGTTGAGCCTGCCGATGTCCCGCCGACGGACCTTACTGCACCCTTCGCCCTGTTGAGTATGTGCGCATGCCCTTTTGATTACGCAATGCAGCTCAGACGTTCGAAAGATTTTTTGCCCAGGTAACGCGCAGACTCAAAGCTGTATTTTCCTGCTTGTCGCGAGTCCCAATCGATAAAGTCATGAGCATGACATCTGGCAACTCTCTCAGGGCCTTCAATTATTTCGCCTCGTTCTCAACCCTCAGAAATGCGTCTTCGGGTCTCCAAAGCTCGAGTTCCTGGGTCACCAAATCTCGACGCTGGAAATTCTGCCTTTGCCCTTCGACGTCTAGGCCATGCAAAACTTCCCAGCATCCACTACGTTACGCCAGGCGCGCGAGTTTCTCGGCCTATTTAATTTCTCACGCTGCTTTATTCCTCGCTGCGAGAAGTTTGGGTACCCAATAACCAGCGTGTGCATGACCGAAAGTTCATCATGCGCAATTTTGTTGCCTCCCGAAGCGCAAACAGCTTCTACTCAAACTGCTGGCTCTCTACAGCAGCATTGAGCACTTCCGTCACTTCTTTGAGGGCAGACAATTTATTTTCTAATGTATCATAAGCAAATGGTGTATGCCTTTCGTACAAAGTCTTCAAGTACGTCCTAAGTGAAATTCAAGTGACCTATCTATTGGACATCACTACGGATATCCGGTACATCAAAGGCAATGGAAACTAGGCAGCTGATACACCCTCCCGCATCACTTCCCTCATTTCCTATATATGAACTGTGCACTGCTCGCAGATTGAAGACCCTGAGCTGTAAGCGCAGCGTGAACAGCTCCGTTCCCTCCGTCTACAACACCTTCCTCACCCGTTTGTGCCTGGCTTACTCTGGTGTGACATGTCAGCGGCCGCACCTCGCCCATCTATGCCGGCTACCTTCCATCGTGCAATGTTCCTATCCCTTCACGACATGTGCCATCCCAGCATCAGAACCACACAGTGCCTCGCCCCGCATACTTGATCGTCGCCCTCAAAACATGGGATGTACCGATTAACTGAACACGTGTTTCCACTGACCAAAAGAGACCTATCTGAAATTTCATTTTGTACAATGAGAACTCTGAAAAACACGCCATATTCATTTCTCCATTCATAGTCACAAAATGTTTGACCGAAGCTTTAGGATCACGTTAAAGAGCGATAAAAATGGCTAGCGGAGGCTTTCTTGAGATGCCTCGGAGATATCAGTACGAGAAGCTCAAGAGTCTTGTCACGTTTGGTAACAAACGAATTTCTGTCACACCACACCGACCAATGACTAGTTCACGCGGAGTCATAGGAGAAGCAGAACTCCAAAAATTGTCAGGAGTTGAAGTCGTGGAATGATGGAAAGACCGAAATGTCGCCAATGTAAAACGTATAATCATTTGACGGGGCAACAAAAAATGCCCACCAAACATGTTGTCCTAGCATTTCAATCTAGCGTTCTGCCGGAAACCATTGAAAGAGGACACATTAGGTTAACTGTCCGACCACTCATCGCAAACCTTGGACGGTGCTTCCAGTGCCGAAGATTCAGCGAAGGCTCGAAGAGCTGTCGGGGTCGAATAACCTGCGCAAAGTGTGGAGTCAAGGGCCACCCGTCCCACAAATGTAGTGCACACCCCACTGTGTGAACTGCAGCGGTGACCACACCAGCCAACTCATGTTCCTGTCCGAAGTGGAAGAGCGAAAAAGTACTAATAACCCTAAAAGTAAACGAAAATATCGCTTTTACTGAAACACGCAAGAGGTGCTCAACTTTCCACAGCGCACATTACGCTCTTGCGGCGCGTCGAGGAGTGGCGTCGCAGCGGCCACTGACAACCCGCTGCCCAGCCCGCGGGCAGCGAGCTATCACTTATGGGACCTGCCCCCGGGGTGGCAGTTGCTTAACCTGCTCCACACAACCAGTGAACAGGCGAGGCTACCCTAGGGTCGCCGACACCACAAAAGTTTTCGGCGTCAACCTGCGCTACGTGTAGCCATCCCACAGGACCTCCCCCAGCACCCCAAGGTGGGCGCATTCAAGGCTCACTCACCCTCCCCGACCCCTTCTGGCACTGGCAACAGCCGGCGCAGATGACACCCAAAGGCAGCCCAATCGACCTCTGGGCTTGTGGTCTCAGAGCTCTGGTCCTCTGAGGCGAGACTCTCTAGCGGAACTTCTCGCTCGCAAGAGCGCGTATCCAGTGCCTCACAAGAGGCAATGAACATTACATTACATCTTGACGGCGCAACAAGCACCTAAGGAGCGGCGAGGTTTCCTCGACCGCTCGAGAAAGGACAAACCCCGCGTTACCGGGCGCCGAAAGAGCTCTGCAGCCTAAGGCAACCCTTCCGTTTTTGTACACACAGCCCTCATTTACATTCGGTATGGACACACAAATTATAGAGTAGAATTTCATAGGTCTTCTTTGAAACCTTGATGCTGTGCAAGAATGTATCCATGACGACAATATAAATGTACAGGAAACGCACTTTATATCAAAACATACAAAATTTCTTCGACAGTGTGTTATGGCTCGTAAAGATCGCGATAATACTGTCGCATCATCAGGCGGTGTTGCCATCGTAATTCATATATGTATAGCAAGTCACCGATGACAGATACAAACGCCTCTTGAAGCAGTGGCGGTTCGAGTTTTTCTCCTAAACAAACTCACCACCTTATGCTCGCTCTACATGCCCACACATTACCATTTAAACAAACATAAATTTCAGCACTTTATTGATGAATTTTCAGAACCATATGCCGTTCTTAGCGATTTCAATGCATACAGCAGACTGTGGCGCGACTCTCGTATAGATGCGTGAGGTTATCGTGTTTAACAGTTCCTTTTTTTCTTCTAGTGCGTCTCTACTGAACAAGAAGGGACCTACATATTACTGCCTCGCAAGAAGAACGTTTGCCTCAGTTGATCTTTGCTTAGTTTCCCCGTCTGTATTGCCTGTACTTGAATGGGAAGTTACCAAAAGTTCTGACGGGAGCGATCACTTAGCCATACAGATGAGAAAAGCCAAAGAAAACGAATATCCACCACAGGCTCCTCAGTAGAAGGTTGATACCACCGACTGGAAGAAATGCGTAATTATTACTCAAATAGCATGGGTAAACATGTCCTGGTTAGGAATTGATGCTGCTGTGGAGTATTTTACAACATTCATTATAGACGCCACTTCTAAATGCATATATGAAGTAAGTGGTGTAGCATGCAAACGGCATGTCCCACGGTGGAACGAGAAATGCAGGAACGCTCGCAGGAAACAGAACAACGCGTGGGGGTTGCTACGTGCTTCTCCTACTGCGGAGCATCTCAATATTTTAGGAAGGTAAAGTCGCCAGGCAGGAGAACGCGGCGACAGGCCAGAAGCGAGAATTGGTAGAACTTTGTATCCAGTATCAACTCGTATAAAGATGAGGCCAAAGTCTGGAGCAGGGTTATTAAGGTAACAGGGCGACAAAGATATTCACTCACTTTGGTAAACGCACAGGGCGATATCTTGCAAGACCAGGTAGACTCACTTCGGGAGCACCTTGAGAGCGTCGTAAGCTCAACCCGTTATTCAAAATCCTATCTCAAACATAAACATATAGAAGAATGTCAGTCATTTATACTGAAATACCCACAGAATGTAGAGTATATCCGTCCCTTTACAATCGCGGAGTTGAGAGCTGCCTTGATCGCATTCTAGAACTCTGCCCCAGGACCTGGCAGAGTCATGTATGAAATGATAAAAAACTTGCACATTGACACACAAGTTAGACTACTCGCACTTTTCAACACTATTTGGTCTGTAGGTTACCTTCCATCCGCATGGAAAGAAACGATTGTGGAAGCTGTTTTGAAACAGGGCAAGTAACCTTCCTCTGTGGCATGTTACCGCCCTGATAGCTCTCACAATTTGCCTTTGTGAGCTATTTAAAGAAAAGAATAATCGGCAACTCACCCATTTTCTTGAACTGAGAAAAATGCTTGAGCCCTATCACTGCGGCTCCAGGGAAGGGCGGTCTACAACCAATCATCTTGTATGTACAGAAGGAAGTATCCGTGACGCATTTGCATACAAACAGTCTTTCTTATCAATATTCCTCGATATGAACGCGTAAGACACAACGTGGCGCCACGTAATCCTGATAAACTTGTCCAAAATGCGCATCCATCGCAATATGCTAAACCAGGTTCAGATGTCCAATCGTACATCTGAACCTGGCAACGTTTAACGTTAGAACGCTATCTAGCGAGGCGAGTCTAGCAGTGTTATTGGAGGAATTAGAGGGTAGTAAATGGGATATAATAGGGCTCAGTGAGGTTAGGAGGACAAAAGAAGCATATACAGTGCTAAAAAGCGGGCATGTACTGTGTTACCGGGGCTTAGCAGAGAGACGAGAACTAGGAGTCGGATTCCTGATTAATAAGGAAATAGCTGGTAACATACAGGAATTCTATAGCATTAACGAGAGGGTGGCAGGTCTTGTTGTGAAGCTTAATAAGAGGTACAAATTGAAGGTGGTACAAGTCTATGCCCCTACATGCAGTCATGATGACCAGGAAGTCGAAAGCTTTTATGAAGACGTGGAATCGGCGATGGGTAAAGTCAAAACAAAATACACTATACTGATGGGCGACTTCAATGCCAGGGTAGGCAAGAAGCAGGCTGGAGACAAGTCAGTGGGGGAATATGGCATAGGCTCTAGGAATAGCAGAGGAGAATTATTAGTAGAGTTTGCAGAACAGAATAATATGCGGATAATGAACACCTTTTTCCGCAAGCGGGTTAGTCGAAAGTGGACGTGGCGGAGCCCGAATGGTGAGACTAGAAATGAAATCGACTTCATACTCTGCGCGAACCCTGGCATCATACAAGATGTAGACGTGCTCGGCAAGGTACGCTGCAGTGACCATAGAATGGTAAGAACTCGAATTAGCCTAGACTTGAGGAGGGAACGGAAGAAACTGGTACACAAGAAGCCAATCAATGAGTTAGCGGTAAGAGGGAAACTAGAGGAATTCCGGATCAAGCTACAGAACAGGTACTCGGCTTTAACTCAGGAAGAGGACCTTAGTGTTGCAGCAATGCACGACAATCTCATGGGCATCATTAAGGAGTGCGCAATAGAAGTCGGTGGTAACGCCGTTATACAGGAAACCAGTAAGCTATCGCAGGAGACGAAAGATCTGATCAAGAAACGCCAATGTATGAAAGCCTCTAACCCTACAGCTAGAATAGAACTGGCAGAACTTTCTAAGTTATTCAACAAGCGTAAGACAGCGGACATCAGAAACTATAATATGGATAGAATGGAACAGGCTCTCAGGAACGGAGGAAGCCTAAAAACAGTGAAGAAGAAACTAGGAATAGGCAAGAATCAGACGTGTGCGTTAAGAGACAAAGCCGGCAATATCGCTACCAATATGGATGAGATAGTTCAAGTGGCTGAGGAGTTCTATAGAGATTTATACAGTACCAGTGGTACCCACGACGATAGTGGTAGAGAGAATAGCCTAGAGGAATTCGAAATCCCACAGGTAACGCCAGAAGAAGTAAAGAAAACCTTAGGAGCTATGCAAAGGGGGAAGGCAGCTGGGGAGGATCAGGTAACAGCAGATTTGTTGAAGGATGGTGGTCAGATTGTTCTAGAGAAACTGGCCACCCTGTATACGCAATGCCTCATAACCTCGAGCGTACCGGAATCTTGGAAGAACGCTAACATAATCCTAATCCATAAGAAAGGGGACGCCAAAGACTTGAAAAATTATAGACCGATCAGCTTACTGTCCGTTGCCTACAAAGTATTTACTAAGGTAATCGCAAATAGAATCAGGAACACCTTAGACTTCTGTCAACCAAAGGACCAGGCAGGATTCCGTAAAGGCTACTCAACAATAGACCATATTCACACTGTCAATCAAGTGATAGAGAAATGTGCAGAATATAACCAACCCTTATATATAGCTTTCATTGATTACGAGAAAGCGTTTGATTCAGTCGAAACCTCAGCAGTCATGGAGGCATTACGGAATCAGGGTGTAGATGAGCCATATGTAAAAATACTGGAAGATATCTATAGCGGCTCCACAGCCACCGTAGTCCTCCACAAAGAAAGTAACAAAATCCCTATAAAGAAAGGCGTCAGACAGGGAGATACGATATCTCCAATGCTATTCACAGCATGTTTACAGGAGGTATTCAGAGGCCCGGAGTGGGAAGAATTGGGGATAAAAGTTGATGGAGAATACCTTAGCAACTTGCGATTCGCTGATGATATTGCCTTGCTTAGTAACTCAGGAGACCAATTGCAATGCATGCTCACTGACCTGGAGAGGCAAAGCAGAAGGGTGGGTCTGAAAATTAATTTGCAGAAAACTAAAGTATTGTTTAACAGTCTCGGAAGAGAACAGCAGTTTACGATAGGTAGCGAAGCACTGGAAGTGGTAAGGGAATACATCTACTTAGGGCAGGTAGTGACCACGGATCCGGATCATGAGACTGAAATAACCAGAAGAATAGGAATGGGCTGGGGTGCGTTTGGCAGGCATTCTCAAATCATGAACAGCAGGTTGCCACTATCCCTCAAAAGGAAAGTGTATAACAGCTGTGTGTTACCAGTACTCACATATGGGGCAGAAACCTGGAGGCTTACGAAAAGGGTTCTGCTGAAATTGAGGACGACGCAACGAGCTATGGAAAGAAGAATGATGGGTGTAACGTTAAGGGATAAGAAAAGAGCAGATTGGGTGAGGCAACAAACGCGGGTAAACGACATCTTAGTTGAAATCAAGAAAAAGAAATGGGCATGGGCAGGACATGTAATGAGGAGGGAAGATAACCGATGGTCATTAAGGGTTACGGACTGCATTCCAAGGGAAGGGAAGCGTAGCAGGGGGCGGCAGAAAGTTAGGTGGGCGGATGAAATTAAGATGTTTGCAGGGACAACATGGCCACAATTAGTCCATGACCGGGGTAGTTGGAGAAGTATGGGAGAGGCCTTTGCCCTGCAGCGGGCGTAACTAGGCTGATGATGATGATGATGACCTTCTGAGTAAAGATCGGCAATGTACTGTAACGTCCATTTAATAGGAAACTGGTGTACCCCAGGGAGGAGTGCTCAGCTGCGCACTCTTTATCGTTAAGATGACTGCACTTCGAGCTTCATTACGAACGACCATATATTATTCCGTCTACGTGGACGATATTAAAATAGGTTTCATATCCTGTAACCTCGCAATGTGCGAGACACCGGCAAAGCATCACTTCGACTTGGACAAGGTGTCCAAGTGGGCAGACGGAACTGAATTTAAACCCAATCTTCACAAAGGTTCCTGTGTTTTTTTTGCAAGAAAAGGAGGCCTGGTTCCATACCCTTATGCAGAACTGTGTGAACAGCAAATACAGGTCAACAAAGAGGAAAAATTCGCTTGCGTCGCGGTGTTGTATGCGAAAGTAACAAAGGGGAGTACGGTGTACCAGTTGGAGCGGTCGGATGAAATATACCTCCGTAACATGCCGCCAAGTGGGCGATTGAATCACTTGGTCAGAGCCTTGGTTTGGGGATGGTACGTGGTCGATTTTCGGTGAATGATACTGCACTTAGCGAGGAGGGCGTGAGTGCCCTCCAAAAGGAATACGAGAGCCCCTATCGCTCAGTAGTTCTCTTGGAGCAACGTCGCGAAGAACGAAATTGCGAAGGATGAAAAAGCCAAGTTCACGGGTGGTCGCTGCTGGCATATCTGCAGTTTTAGCGTAACGACTAAAGTGGTCTACGTCGGCAATTATCCACCAATTTTCATACGCGCTGCATGGAAGCGGGCCGTAGAGATCGATGCCGATGTGGTCGAACGGACGAGATGGGCATGGTAGCGGCTGCAACGGTTTTGTGAAACGCGGGGTCGGTGTCTTGCCTTGTTGGCATGTAGTACAAGACTGAATGTACTTTTGCACAAAGTTGTGCATAGCTTGCCAATAATAGCGCTGAGGCAATCTTGTGTAAGCTTTGACGACTCCGGCATAAGTGCTTCGGAGATCAGTATGAAAAGACAGGCAGATGTCAAAGTGCACGTAACGAGGTATAGCAAGCAACCATTTCCGACCATCAGCTATATAGTTGCGGCAATATAGAATGTTGCCTTGCACGGGAAAGTGGGTTGCTCGGCGGCGCAGTGCTCGTGTCGAAGGAACATCAGACGAAGAGGCAAGGTAGTGAAGCAACATTACAAGTGTTGGGTTCTGGCGCTGCTCTGTCACCGTGTCAGTGATCGTCAACGGTGACAGGGTGGACGAGGAAGCTGAGAAAGACACCAAATCAGGCGTCAGTGGGGAGCAGGAGAGCGCATCAGCGTCGGAGTGCTTGCTACCGGCGCGGTACATGACGCAATTTCGTACTCTTGCAAGCAAAGCGCCCAACGTCCCAAGCGTGCCGAGGGGTCTTTCAAAGAAGAAAGCCAACAAATGGCACAGTGGTCAGTAACTACGGCAAAAGAACGGCCGTAAAGGTGTGCGCGAAGCATGCTTATTGCCCAGATGATCGTTAGGCACTATTAGGCATGGCTCGTATTAGTGACGACGTATTCATCATAGCCAGCTTTCCATTGCGCTAAGAACACACTAAGGGCAACTCCGCTAGCGTCAGTATGAACTTTCTTGGGTACAGCGGGGTCGTAGTGGCGAAGAATCGGCGGTGATGTCAACAAGTAGCGCAGCTGCTGAAATGCTGTATCACATTCAGGTGGCCACGCTGCTCATCATTCTACCTTCTGAAACCAATCTTGGCGCTTCCCCATAGCTGGCGATGAATCTTAGAGTCACGTGAGATGATGCTACGGCCAGTAGCTTTTATCCGTGGTTTTCAGTATGCCGCTGTATATTGCGAAGTAAACTGCAGCCTTTTTTTACTTCAGTACGAAGAGAAGGCTGCCATTGGGTCATGGTAGGTGCTCACGATTTGGAAACACCGAACTGAGAGTATCCAGCGCTTGCGCACCACGTCCGGCTGAGGCAGCATGCAGATATTCAAGAGCATTAAAAAGTATTCAAGAAACCAGATCATCAAACTCACTTGCCGGTCTTCTTTGGGCAATTGGTCAGTTTCTGGCTCTGTGGACTCTGCAGTGCTTCACCTTATCACTTCCCTAGAGCACCCAATGTGAGGCATCCCACTGGCCTTTGGTTTCCATCGAGTCCTGATTGTACACCTGATTTCAAGCAAACAACCGCATTTCCATACGTAAGTCCTTGAACCATTACACCCTTCTGCATACTCCAGAGCACCTCATCCCTACTGTAATCCCAAAACGGCGTGTTTAATTATGGCTTCATTCAGAAGTTTTATTAATTCTGCGCCTCACCTTGGCGCATATGGCAACATGTCTTAAAACGAGAAGACGATGACTGCCGCGTCAGGCACGCATAGTATCATAATTATTGTCTACTGTTTAAATAAAATACAGAAATATGGCAGGAATTGCCTAAGTCTCGCTGCTTAAGGAAACTAGTCGACTGTATTTTTGCAATTGCTCAGTTCGTTCCCAGGGGCAGTAATTGTTCACTTTCTTCAAATACATACCTGACTGAAGTTACACTATTGGTAATATTAATAATTTTTTCCAACGTCTACAAGTCTGATATGAAAGCTTTTAAACAACACCCTATCAACATTGTTCATGTCGTACGTTCAGGCATACGTGGCGACCTTCCCCGTAGCACCCTCACGAACGCTGGGTTTTTGTCTCCACCTCTTAAGGTTGTGTGACAATGCAGAATATGAAGACATTGAGGTGGATCACGCAGGTGTTTTGAGGCAACCACAAAAACAACAAAAACAAGCCGAAGATCATGTGAAAGACGTGTTGCGCTATGTTGTTTGGCGCTCAACACTTAAATGCCCGGCAATTGGAATGCTGCTCAGGGGATTGTGATCAGCCTTTCTTGTTTCTTCTGTCGCACGCGAACCACCAACTGCAATGTTTCTACTTGCGGAGCAGTTTCAAATAAATATGAGAAAACATGGGCTTTTTAGTGACTTTCCTTCGCGAAAGCTTATCCTTTGCACAATCTTGCTGAATTTACGCGCCGAATTACCTGCAAAAACTTGCTTACTTCTTGGCTTCGATACGTGCATTGTACGGTGCACTGGTATAGTTGTTAATTCGACATACGGTGCCGCAATAGCTCAGAAATACTTTTCTAATTTCATTAGGTCAGAAGAAACCACCACTGCTAGAGTGATGCGTATAAATATCCATTCCTCTGTGAGATAATAACGCAGGCACTTGTCAGGTTAAAATGGGTTCGTGCAGGAGTGTTCACACTGGGCAGCTGTTATTAATATTCACGAGGCAGCAATTCTATAGCGAATAAAAGAAAGTTTAGTCAGCCTATTTGTCTTTTTAGTGTGCTCCAGTTTAGGCAACGAGGGTACTATTTTTGCCATTTCCCAATGGATGAATATCAAGGATAGACTTCGTTTCATTGCATCTGGGAAAAGCTTAAAGCTATGAATCCACATAGTAGTTACCATATGCATTTACATTGTCTGCTTTGTTTTAATTTCAGGCGGACAGTGGTTCGAACTACGAGTGAGGAATTCCTCCATACTTGCCGGCCCTGCATCCGACTGCATGGTTAAATACAAGGAACACGTAAAAAGTGGGGACGTTTCAAGGGCTGTTTACTCATCGAATTGCCAAGGTATACTAAGAAGGGGAAACTCGAACATTAGTGAAAAAGCAGTTCCAAGTAAATTTTTCATACAATAGTATTAAACACATTCATAAAATATATTTGTGAATTAACTCGAATAAAAAAATGTACTAAGTTAAATGCTGCAGTATTTATATAAAAGATTTGATCTCTGCATTGCAGAAAACACCAGTCATATAGCCTTCTTTTCCAACATTGAACGAAAAAGGGTGTGTAGTGTTCTAATGTGCTCAGTTAACAACGAATATCGATATGAATCCCGGCCACGGCGGCCGCATTTCGATGGGGGCGAAATGCGAAAACGCCCGTGTGCTTAGATTTAGGTGCACGTTAAAGAAACCCAGCTGGTCAAAATTTCCGGAGTCCTCCACTACGGCGTGCCTCATAATCAGAAAGTGGTTTTGGCACGTAAAACCCCAAATATTATTATTAATATCGATATGATCTGTTATAGATTACTTTTGTTTAATACTAGTATAAAATAAATATTATTTTTAGTACATTTTAGCACAGTCCCCACAGACAATACTATGCAAAACAGCATTTATTTCAAATTAACGCAAGGTGATAGGATGTCGTATGCAAAGAGTTTGTTATTTTCAGCTTTCCAACGTGCCACGGCATACTACGTCATAGTTGAGCTAGATTACTTGTGTGCATCGTGTTCAATATAGCAAATAACGATACGTGGGTGGTTTTCGCGCAACAAGTGTAGCAATTCTACACGGAGTTCCTACGAAGACTTTGGGTAATGTTAAAAAATTGCTGTTATAGAATATATAGTCGGCTCCTTCGGATACACACCGTCCATGGCAGCGACCACCTAGTGACAACTGATACGCGGCGATTAGTGGCTAATTAACAAAAGATAATTCATTGAGTTTGAAACGTATACTTTTAGCGTGCTCCTTGTAACTGAGACACTGAAATTAGCTCTCCGTACAACTGTATAACCTTTTTTTTTTGTCTGGAGAAACGCGATTAAAGGCGGAACTGTGGCCGATGAATTTCGGCTATCTGAGCGCACAGAAACTGAAACTAGGAGTCTGCAGCGAGCGCAGTGCCACGCGCTTCAAGGAGACGTTCTGCTCACGTGACCAAGCAGTGGTCAGCCAGCGCACTGTGGCACCATGCACCTCGCTGTTGGGCCACGTCATTGCTTGACAATATACACTAAAAGTACTAGCTAGAAAATTATCAAGATTCGCTAACAGTGAATCGCGTCTTTAAATCTGCGCAAGTCTCTGATTGGACAAGACTTCATTCGTAGACATTAAATCATGTTTCGCAAGTTCCCTTGTGTTACATATTGCGTACAGACATAAAATTGACAAATGTGAAGATAGGTTGAATTTGCGTGTGATAAGTACGTCGGATAGAGCTGACATATCGACATGATTCACGCAACACATGCGTTGTCCTCTGTTCATTCGATTGTGTGTATTGCTGGACTACATTATTTACGCCTTAGGGGGAAGTAAATGACGCCGCGAAACGGACTTATGCAATCATGAAATCAAGCCAAGCCGCTAAGTAAATGTGCCAACAAGACTACCTGAATAAACAGTCGGTCAGCAACGAGTGCTACCGCTCTGTCCTGACCATTTTTAGTTAGTCTTGTTGGCACTAGTTAATATGTCACAGCAAATGCATCATCGCCAAGTAGCGCAACTTTCTGCATCCATATGTAGGCAGGGTGGTTGCAACATGACCAACTTCTCTCATGCCGAAGCGACCACACCGCCATTATTATTGTGCATCAAGTATTCGTCTGGTGAGCTGAAGTTGTGAAATTGTCCTTAAATATGGACAATTGCAATGCATGTAACTGTTACGATGTTGCGATTTTCAACCAATATATTTCTTGTTCCTCGAAACGGTTCAATATTTTACACGTAAACCTACATTTACGCATAAAAGCCTAAAAAATAAGAAGGAACGGCTAAGCGACTTATATACTTCGATCTCCCATAACATTGATATTTTAATGTATACGGCAACATGGCTAACAGCAAACGATAATCCTCCGCACTTTGACGATTACTCGTATAACGCTCTTGTGCGACACAACGGGACATGTGGCGGCGTAGCTGCATATGTTAACCAGTCATTAAAGCACAAAATCATTTCAGCATTCTCAACGATTTATAATAGCATTGAGTGTCTGACTGCATGTTTGGAGCAAGTCGTTGGTTCAGTTATTTACGGACCGCCATGGAAAACAAACTGAATTTATTAGACTACTGGGAGCAGGTACTTTATTTCCTAAGCCAGCTATCGATGCGTTTTGTCATAATGCGGCATGTGAATATTAATATGTTATCGGGTGATGTTTCTGCTAAGAATGTTACTGAAGTTATTATCTTTTCTGCAAGCGCAAGTCTTATCACGGAAGCCACACGATTAACAGAAAGAAGTACTACCTTGCTGGCCATAATTGTGACGTTCTTACGACAGATGGTGTCGCTGGACTGGTAACCGCTCATATAACCGAACTACCGATTTCTTTACTACCAAGTGTTAAGGTTAGACGCAACAATAAAGTGGTAATTTTATCTCGCACCATTAATGTGACAACACTAGAGCATTAGAAATGTTTTGCTCATGTATTCACTTCATCGACTGTGCATGCGCGTTGGAACAAGGTAACCCCAATGCAGCATACGAGGCATTTTTTTCAGAAACTTATAGTGTGCTATATTCGACCATTTCTAATGACTGCCAGCAACCAGCGGCCAAAACGAGCAAGAAAATCGTGCGTTTATGCAAAGCTATTGAACATGATCGAGACGAAAATTAAGATGTACAACGCTTTTGTTCAATCTAGAAATTTAGTGGCACTTCCTGAATTTAAAAAGAAATGCATAGAAATAAATCGACCTCTTTGTTAAGGTACGCGATGGAAAGGTGTTATGAATAACTGTTTGAGAAGACAAAAAAAATTACTCTAAGAGGGCGTGGGAAGAAATGTAAAACCTAACGACTGTGAAAAACAGGCTTCCCCGCTATGCATACTAACCAGTTCAGACATTTTTTCGGATAAAGAAGCCGCGACTAAGATGAACCAGTATTTTGTTACAAGCGCAGAAGCCAAAAAAAAAAACCGATAACAATACGATACTTTATTCTACAATAAGTGTGTTCAGCCTTACAAACTCTGTAGTACTAACCCATGGGACGTCGGAGGTAGTCATGTAAATAATTGACCAGATCAAAAATACAGTAGCGGCTGGTGTCGACGAGATTGACTCCTATAAATACTTAGCCGATATAATAGCCCCAATCATCCCTGATATAATTAATGTAATGTTAGAAACTGGTGCTTTCCCAGACCGTTTAAAAATAGCCAGAGTTTGCCCCGTTTTTAAACGAGGTGATCAATGAAAACTTACAAACTACACACTAATCTCCGTTCTTCCAGTTTTATCTAAAGCATTTGAGAACGCGATCAACTCACGATTGTACACATTCTTTGCTATGTACAATGTGAACACTGAGGCACAGTATGGCTTCCAGAAAATTAAATCCTGTCAAGCAGCCCTGGTATAATTAAAGACATTGAAAATAGGCTCTACAGATTGGGTTCTACAGCAGAGGTCAATACCAGGCCCTCTGTTGTTCATAATGTATATAAACGATCTCAGTGACATAAAATGTTGTGATGATATGATGATACATAAGGTCTCATGTCACAAGGACCAGGTATGGCCAAAGGGCGCCAAGATAGTGTCAATGAGTTGGCAATGTAGTAGTTGATTCCAAAAGTATGTGATATGCAGCTGTAAAAGGACGCTAAATCTGTCGCTGTAATGCGCGTAAAGATATATGTAATAAAGTATGGAAATGACTAATGATGTGTATTTTCAACACGAAAGCTACATTCAGTAATCATAATCCGTAGAATAATAACAGGATAAATAAATAGAAGGGTAGTGACTATTGATGTATGCTATGGCCATAAAAATTTGATTACACGAAAATAATGCAGTGAACGTGTGTGTGAAACTAGCACTTTTACGTCACCAGTAAGTCCGTCAACACAAGGGCGGGGAGGCGCGTGTTTTAAATTATGTTGTCACTGCAGAAGCCTCTAGTGCTAGGATGGGCTGGGAAACTCTTGGGCTGATAAGAAGCAATGTACCAGCTTTTTGCGAAAACTTTAGAGGCAACACAATATTAAAAAGTGCTTGAATCATGAGAAGCATTGCCGTGTGGAGAGGGATTTGGTGTCTATACGCAAGGGCAAAGAACTTTTTCAGCTTCTACTTCCCGACACTATCAAGATGAGAAGAACCGTTAGTGCTACGCCACATTTGCCACACAGAGAATGCTGATCATCACTCAACAGCTAGGAGTGAGTGCCGTACGCGTGGCCTATATTGAGACGGCAAATGATAACCTCTGTTTATCTCGATTTCGTAAGCGGTGGCCAGCTTCCTTCCTCTGGCCTAATAACGTGAAGTTTGTTGAGTGTTTCAGTGTCCCACGTGCTTTGTCATTGGCCCCACAGTTCCTTGCGTAGGAAAGGCTTTAAATCTGTAGCAGTGACATGTATGGAAGAATTCGATAGTTTGGTAGTTACTGATGTAACTATACGATCTAAATGCATGTTATCCTCGATTTCTCAGTAGCCAGGTACCCAACATATTACGATATGCTGAAGAGATACATACAAGGTTCACAGGATTGAATAAGATTGAATAAAACAGGGTTTTTTCGTAAACACTGTTCGAATTTGACGACACTTAACGAACCTGCAAATATGATAGCTGTTTTTAGTATTAGTTCATTGATGTGCCTTACAGCCGACAGTATTGCGTAGGCATCCGCTGTTAAGATGCTCGTTTCCGGGTTCATACATTCCGTAAAGAGTGGCGCAACTGAACCATAAGAGACGGCGGTATGCGACTTTGATGTATCCGTGTAAAATTCTGGCCACGAGTACTTTGACTGGGGTTCTAGGAAGTGGGTTTTTATGTGTATTTCTGGAGCACTCACTGTAACTTCTGCAAAAGACGTGTCACAGCCTATCAGCTGCCATAGCCACGGTGGTACTGGCTTGGCAGGGGCCATTAGAGGCTATTCAAAACCTGAGACATCCATTTCTTCGCTGAGCTTTCTCATACGTAATAAAAGGGTTCTCTCACTCTTGGACGATTGAGGAAAAGAGCGGGAAAAGTCGTATCGTTTACGGTTTTGTTACAAAGGTGTTCACGATTAGAGTGAGGTTTCATGAAATACACGAAGCATGAGTAACTCCTTTGAAGGTGGAGTGGCAACTCATTAGATTCTGCATAGAGGCTTTCTACTGGGCTCGTTCTGAAGACTCTTGTGGCCAGGCGGATGCCTAAATGGTGAACAGGATCAAGAGTTTTAGTGCACTCGGTGTAGCAGACTGATACACCACAACCCCGTATTCTAAACGCGATCGAATAACATTTTTGTAGAGATTCATTGAGCATTTTCTGTCAATGGCCCTGTTTGTCTGCGAAGGAATTTTCAATATGTTTATTAATTTCAGGCACTGAACTTCCACACATAAACCTATAGCTGCGTGGCGCAATGCAAGCATTTTGTCTATGTGTGCACTTCTGGCTGTAGTGCATACACATTCGCACAAAGCGGAGTATTGTGTTAAATGCATCGACTTCACCTGTGATCTCGGCCGCTACGCGGCCGTGTCCCCCATTCTCCCGCATTTCACGCTAACTGTTTTTATGTGCAGCCGATTTTTTTTATTATTCACACACTATATTGAAAGAAGTGTATACAGCGCTTCCGCACAAATGTGCTACATCGCAGCTTGATAATGAGCTGCTTCACTTGATTGAAGCCGTCTAGGCTACAGCAGTCCCGTTTGTTAGGCCAAGAATTACGGGTCGTTAATGGCGACCGGTACAAGCTGCTTTGAAGAGTCTGTACAGGCTCAGTGGTCGATACAAGCTCTTCCGAGTTCGCTTCGCCCCTGGAAGATCATGATCGCGCTTGGAACAGTGCCCAAGATATCTTAGCATGCGACATTCGGTCTCTGAATCCTACTGTCACTATTTCTAAATGCAAATATTTTGCAATTGCATTTTGAATATTTCGAAATGTGAACCGCGCCTAATTGAACATCAGGTTGTAGCAAAAGTACTGTGAAGTCTCACCCCCGCGGACATAGTATCCAGATGCGAACTTACAACAAAACGAGTAGTGGAGGAGGCTAAGTGGCATTGGTAGCCATACTTAACAGTCTACATACAGCAATCATTTCCACCCTTTGAAGAGCCCCGCCCATTCTAAGAAACTACTTGTTTTGACCCTGCTGCTCTGTTTATACTATCAATTAACAAACCTTCATAGTGTACTATGAAATGACAGCAACTCAAGAACTTCAAGAATATCAAGATGTGAACATCGTTCTAGATTATTTAAGATAACGGCTGTTGATCATTCGAAAGCTACTTGATTCAAATTACCTTCGACACTATGCGATATATATTCGATTCGGTCTCAAAAATAACTGTTCGCACACCCCCAGTTTTCCGTGTAGTTTGCTCTGACGGAATCCGGAATGAGGTGAGTCTCGGCAATAGTAGTATCCCCGCCAATGATGACCTCTCCCTGTCGCCTCTTAGGATTTATAGCAGTCATTGATGCCTTCGCGGTGAAAACGCCGGTGAATACCTATATACTCTGCCTTTCACGTTGTCCAACTTTCTACCCACCTACTGCGCTCGGTCGCATGTCTGTCGTTTACTATGTTGCGGAACATCTATAAAGCGGAGCCGGCGTGGGGTGTACCAGCTGGCGTTCAAAACGCGCGCGCCCCGAACCGAACGACCAGCGGGGGCCATTTTGCCTTTGAGGAATGGACAAAACGGGAGAAGGTGTCGCATGTTTGACAACTCGAAAGAGGCACCCAACATACAATAAATTACGCTGCCTGTGTCCTGAATGCTACCTATCGTTTCAAATTAAATTATGTAGAAAACGAAACAATAACGTTTCTGCTATAGCCTGCAACTTAGATATCTTGACTCTTTGCGGCTTGATTGATGCCAAGATGCCACAATCTGAAGACGTGGTGCCCGTAATAAGAGCAAATTCCCGACGATGCTTTTCATTTTCTGGTACTCCATAATTGGGCTACAATCGCGGATACGCCACCATTATGCGCACCAGAAGAGTTTGAGTGTAACGCTATACTTGGTTAGGCATTTATCTGATTTTCCTTCGCGCAAAACGGCCAATTTTCTTTCTTCAACGAAATTCTGTACTTTCCCTATACATCCATATACTTCCAATTTGTGTGCAGTTCTTCTTATGACAGGCTGTATGCCCTTATGTGTCCAGATGACCGATGGAGTTGATTGTAGGTTTTGTCCCATACTGGGTGGCTTTCAACCATATCCGTCAATGCCTTGTTTTCAGATTCTCTCTGTTTGAGTTATGTCAAGTTAACCATTACACCAATAATTTGGTGTGTCAATTTCGTCTTCGAGGTTTTCTGCTATACCCGATAGCTTCAAATAAAAGATGTGCGTCATCCCGCGGTTTTCTTGTTGTTTGCATTTCTTCAAGGGCAAGGCAGCCGAAGAAAATTTGGGAAAAATTAGGGTTACTTCTCTTCGTACATGTTGCTTGCCAAATTTTCCCACCGGAGAACATGTTTCTTTTATATCAATATAGGCTCTCAATGAATGATTGCTTCTAAATATATCCACATAAATTACTTGCAACATTTAACTCTTGTATTATGAGGCATCGGATTTTTGTGTCCTATAACAAAGAGAGGTATATCGTAATATTCTTTAGATCAATACACGTCCCAAACAAGGATGTTTAATAACGCTTATGATTCTCATATCACCACATCTCTAAATTATTTGTATTGTCATGTAGACAATGCAAAAACTCGTCGCTTCTTTGTCCGTGATCATTGAATTTCCGCATGCCACCTGCTTCTACTCCTTGCCTGAAATGCTTCAGAGTCAGTATGCTTACCACGCACAAATAACTTGCAAATAAGTTTTATTAGCTGCCACTTCTGCATCGAAGAAATGAGTTGTGTTAAGTGCAAGTGTGGCGCGAT
The DNA here is from genome assembly GCF_050947875.1 of Dermacentor variabilis. Classification (NCBI taxonomy): domain Eukaryota; kingdom Metazoa; phylum Arthropoda; class Arachnida; order Ixodida; family Ixodidae; genus Dermacentor; species Dermacentor variabilis. The sequence continues at coordinate 63,023,556 of NC_134574.1, forward strand.
GCGTTTGGTCTGTCGGCTACGAGCACAAAGAAAGTGCATGCGTGAGCAGGAACAACGGTATTACCAATTCGTTGGCCTCCGTGTTATGCTGCATGCCAAAGTTTGCACTAATTGATTCAGACATAGCGCGTTAACTCTATCGACAACGCTTGCCGCGTGGTGAACATTACCGTGACATTGATTTTTGTGGTCCGCAGTCCTTCTGTTTAACAGGAGTCGTTAAATGGACCGAGACGGTGAATTTGTCAGCTGGGGGTGACGTGCTTACCGAGCTATAAGTGGGGCTGGGCTAGTTGGTTAAAGTCAATATCGGGCTTCTTGGAAAATGAAGATTATGCAGATTATGCGGAATATGCGAAGCCGCAAACGATCTGCAGCTTCGCGTCCGACTAGCCCTGACAGGAAAGCGCGTCACAGCCACGTGATCAAGTCGTCGGGGACTCTGTCCGAGGTTTCGCTTAAAAACACCGTTACCCGAAGTCAGTCTCCTGGTTCTCGTTGTCCGCTCTTAGCTATTTATAGATAGGCCCCTAGCCAGCGTATTTGTTTGCGTCGCATCCGAAATGGTGCAGTCTCACAGCCGGCGTAGCCGACGGAAAAATAAAGCTTGCTTAATGGTATGGCAGCCTCAGCGCATAGGAGGTGTTCGCAAAGGGCAGTTTACGTCACTCTCTCATTTTTGATGCCACCTAACCTTTGCAACTAAGGTAGTTGATTGCCTGCGAGATTTAAGTGGAATTCCAACATGGACACAGAAAAAGTCACAGTACTGCCATGTAGCTTCTCACGCAGAAAACACCCGCCGATAACATCAAAGCTCCCGAGACAGCCTACCAAACACCCGACACCTGTCTAGGGCAGCGTGAGTGTACACGGTGTACTAATCCTGCGCATACAGAAGCGAAAGCTCGAACTTGGTAACAGAAGAGATCGACGTACATGTGAAGAGCACTCAGTTAAGATCCGATTGTATAGCACCTTAGCTAACGGCATGAAATAGCCATATACAATACGATATGCTTCTTGGCACATCAGTATCACTCGCCTGAAAAGCGAAATGTACTTCTTTACTATGCATTTAGCAATAGGCATGACAGATTTATCGAAACACGTCATCAAAAGCAAGCTTCAGCGCCTGATCGCTGTGCGAAGTATAAAGCTGCAGGAATTAGACCACTCGTGAAAAACACGTCTGATGTGTCCCAAAGCACCGATGTAACGAAGCTACCCTGAGTGCACAATATTTGTCGTCTGGAATGCTCAAAGTATGCGGATGCAGACGGCGCCTTTGGCAACAGGGTGTTGAAGGTTGAGCGCATCTTTTTACGACAGCAGTCATCTGCTAGCTGCTTGCGCTTGCCAAAGAAAAAATCTGCTGATAGCTCCGAGCGTCTGTGGACAGGACTTCGAGTCCATGAAATACGAACACAATTCTACAAGCTCTCAGACCGGTGGGTGGAGCTTCCGACGTTGTTCCCGAAAATCGAAGGCGGGAGAGCAGTCCGGGACTGATAATTGGAGAAGCTCATTGCGAACTCCCTGAGAAATGCCAATGAGGTACGCGAGGCACCCCACAGTGTGTGTTAAATCTGTGGCTTGGTCGATGTTATTCGTGCAATGTCCTCCACGCCGCGCGTTATAATGTCAAATTTACTTGGATAAGATGCAATGCTTTTTCGTGCTAGTAGCTCGTTTGTATGCCGCTGTTTGACACATTGTTAAGTGATAATGAATCATATCATGTGTGCTGACGGAGTTGAATCAAATATATACAATTAGCGCAAAGAGCGACCTTTGTATACGATATCCGGCGCGATACGACTACTTACAGAGGTTGTATGCACGATCTTTTTATCTTCATAAAACATGTGTTTAAACGGTGCCCACAGCACGACTTGAGTCATCAAGCAAATGTCTCCAAAAGGTTGCCTATACCTAATTATTCAGTGCAGAATTATAGATAATGTCGCTGTAGGGTAAGGCTGCGGCGATGTTGCTTCAGGGCTTGTATGTAAAACTATTTCTCTGACGCATAACGATGGTAGTGCACATCCTGTTTTCGAATACCGCGTGCACACTTAATCGAGCGACGCTTTGGAGGCACGCATTGGCATGATGTGTCGCATCTCATGACGACCGACGAAGGGTAAATACTGCCGGTTAAATTAAACCAGTGAGTCAGTGAAACAGCTCGCTAGAATCATGTCATATCATAGAAGCCTCTGCAAGGCGGCATACGCGTATTTGCAAGGTCAATTCCCAGCTCTTAAAGAACACTACTCCGCATATGGCATTATGTATGCTTAGGGCGGATCGGCCACATATTGAATGGGCATGCCTGAAGGATGCTCCTTTAGAGGGCCACAAAACTCCGATCAGACCAGCGGGAGCATGTCTGGGCCGTCCAACTAGCTGAAACCGCCGCTGAGACCCACGGGATTTCGGCCGTGTGCTTGGCGGAGGAAGGCTGCGTCCGCCGTCTGATTGCGGGCATCGATAAAAGTTTACGCTCTCTCTCTCTCGCTTTCGGCATGTCGCGCGAACGGAAGAAAATATTCAACCCAGCGGTTTAAGCCGTTATTGTCGCTGGCAGAGCGCTCAGGCGGCCGCAGCGAACAAAAGGGTACTCTCCGAGTCAGTGGTGTCACGTGTCTCTACGTGTATAGACCCGTACATTCTAAAGGTGTGCAGTTTCATTTCCCACTCCTTCGTTATTCGTGGCTAAAATTTAACGGCCCATACACCCAACAATGACGACGTAGCATCGCCCGTGTCTTGGCCGAACCAATGGTGAAGGCCAGGAAGACAGAAAAATCAACATATCGTGAGAAACTACCGACCCTAAGAGTACATCTGCATATTTGTTCCAACTATAAAGTTCGGAATGTCCCATTCCGCTGCAAAGCATCTGGTAACTTACGGAGCGAAGTCATTGCAGGATTGCCAAATATTTCATAACATTTGATGCGCTGACAAAGGCGTACGACGGCAGTGATTTTCTGGATTCTCTCATCAAGCAGCATGTTTAGCATGTCATGACTTGTGCCTAAATGGTTTGCTGGTACGAAGTTTCTGACTTCTCTTTACCTATTTTCAGACATGGACTCTTTTTGATCTACTGAATAAATAGAATAAGAACGGTTGGCGATGGGTTTGAGCTCCTTTTTGATAGTTGCTCTACTTATTTACCAATACTGGGAGCCTTCGCTCCGGCCAAACAGGAAGCCTATTGTAAACCTGCACGTCACCAAGGGAATAAAAGAAAAAAAAGATAAATATGAAAAAGGAGACAACCATTCTTTCCCGTGAATCAATAATGAATAACAAAAGGTGTCCACAACAATTACAATATTTGTCGTATGGCATTGTTGTAGTTACGGGGGTTCAATAAAACAGCACTCGTAATATTTACATCTCAGATCACAAGGACACATATGGGATACATATCATGAGAGGCCAACAAAAAAGACACTAAGGACAACGTAGCGGAAATTACTTTTAAATAAAAGAAATGATAAATTAATGGCAATAAAAGTGGATGAAGAAACAACACGGCGCAAGTGAACGATCGCACGTCTTCGCATTACGCGTGTTATGCTCTAACCAACTGAGCTACCGCGGCTCCGTTTTCCCATCCACTTTCTTGGGTGTTTACGTCTTATTACAAGAACTAACCTTTGGGGTGTTAGCTAGCGCCATCACTCACAAAACTTGGCGGTGGAGATGGAACATCCTTTCAGCCGCAGGCTTCGCCAGTACGTGATCTTTCTGGGTGATGGCAAATCGTCAATAAACCCGCACATGCTACCCGAAGGCATCAATGTTGCTGCATTCAAGACCTCCATTATGTAGGAACAAGAAGAATGTGGGTTGGCCGAAGGGCCCGATTTTTTGTTAATCATATCACGAGAAGCTAACAAACAAAGCAGCATACAACTACCCGTGTACTAGTGACCAAGAATTCAAGCAACGCATTACCTTTTCAACTGCGCGTTCAAATACTCTTGTGTGCAACTAAAATATGAGTCGATTTTTGCTACAAAACCATTCACAGAATCGCATTCTACTATTTCCTTTGGCAACGAGTTTCAGATTTGCATTTCTCACGGAAAATATGAATACCTGAGCATGTCGGAATGGGTGAGATAATCCCTGATGTCTTTTTGATAAGAGGCTGTTATGCAGTGTCATTGCGGTAGCTGCACGTAATATCGCTATTTATGTTAATATTGTCCTGATATGCCACAAAGGGAAACTCCATGACAGCCGCACGATGCCGACAAGCCAGAGTAGGCAGTGATGCTTGGCTTTTAAGAAAACTTACACTCTCGTGTCGAGAATACTTAAGTAGAGTATATAAATCGCAACGAATAGAGCATACTTAGAGTATATAAATTGCAACAAAGGATTCAAATCCTTCTTTTGGATAATTTCTAATTTGTGTTCTAGTTTTTTTTTGTGGTACGTGTTCTACATTATGGTACCATTATTAAGAATCGCCTTTACTAACGATTTATCTGCTGTTAGTTTCACATAGGATGGTGCTGCTGTTAATTTACACCGCCAGAAAACGAGCTTTAGGAAGGTCTTCGTACATGTGTTATCAATATGAGCATTCCATTTCAACGCACTTCTAAAGGCTCTGCCTAAATATTTTGCTGCGTCAGTTTGTATCAAATTGTTATCCAATAATCTCGAGTTTCAATTAACTGTCGCTTTTTATTAGTTATGGTGATACATGTTATTTTCTTCAGATTATTTTCCGTTCGCGACATGTCACACCAGCAGCTTATATTGTGTATTGTAGCATTTATTCTAAGGTGGTCATCGACTCCTCGTATGTTTCTTAATGTCTTTGCGTCCATTTTAATAGGCACCTTCCTATCAAATGTATTTCATTCCAAATAGGCTGTCTTGCATTCCTCTAAGTTTGTATATTCATACGTAATGGTTTTCCTAATTCTATGACGCTCATTCCTGTCAGACATTGACTTCGTTCTATTATTTTAGTTTATTTCTTGGTAATACGCGCTTTCATTTGCTTCACAAAGGGGCTTGCAGTTATATCTATCGCTCACCTCCTGGATGCTTTTATTGCTGTTGCTGGAAGATCTTTCTTCCCTCGCTATTAACATTCATTATCTTCCGTTATGGCCTCTGTGCAGTTTGCCACTGCGCAATGACGCATCCCCGGATGGAGACCTTTCCGCTCATTATCTTTCGCGCATATTTCACGTTCTGTGACCTTTTCCCGTTCCATATGTCGTGACACAGTCCGGTGACGCTGCCAGCGTACACAGTAGGCATAACTTTAGCATAGCTGAAATAACCTGTCCCTTCACGTCGAATAAACTACATTCGTGCGTCTAGTTCGATAGGTGTAATGGTCTATCACGACTGTCGGCTTGTTTCACTTCTTTCTATATATTTCAATGTCCGCTCACTTTGTTCTAGTTCCCCGCTTAAGTGCAACCGTCACCAAAGTTCCGTCACTGGATGAACTTATCCCGAATGAGACTTTCTCGCTTTTTCGCAATATAAAGGAAAAGCTGACATCAGAACAGCTCTTCCGCGTCCTTTTCGCTCCTCGCATTGCTCACGCTCCGCCTTACTCTGTATTTGCGGAAATATGCATTACCAGTAGAGCGGCCGTTCGCATAGGGAAAAGAATTGTATCAATTCAATGGCCGTTTACATCTTCAACCTGAAGGACTCACTGGACGACCAAACATTCTGGGTCTTATAGTTAACTATAGTTAGATACCGACAAATGGAGATAGCGTTACCAAGCGCAATCTTAAGTTCGAGGGATCGCCACGGAGGGTGAAAAATCAACCAGGGCGCTTTCCAGCATCAAGCGCGTAAATGGAGCCATATAATTTGGTGGCATACTTTAATTCGTATTTTTTTCTGAAAGCGGCACTCAATGCAGCTAAATATTTGGTGTATAAATGTGCTTATAATAACCAACGAACATAGTTTACGTGTAATTTTTCACAAAGTAAGTATACCATCGTCTTTATTGAACGTATGTTAATACATTATGTCCTTTATTACTTGAATAAATGTTTTCAGACCTCACTGATGTGTGATTAGCAGCAGTCCAGTGGTATTGAATGGAGTCCATACTGAATTGAAACGGTACGGCAGTGATATTTACGAACGGGGTGGTCGTTTCCTGTGGGGAACACCAAGCAAATTCCTTTTAATAATATGACAATATTATCCCAGCCAGTTCATGTGCCCAACATTCTATAGCCGTCAGCAAGCGAACGTCTTCAGTGAAGCTGAATTTATCAGCTGCATGCGGTTTTTCACTGGGGCGACGGCTGCATGGCTTCCTTCTTTAGTGATATGCTACAACTAGCCGCATAATGACGCGTTCCTCGAAAAAAAAGTGCACCAGCTAGCGAGAAAATTTCTCGCTGAAACGAAGCAAAATCTGCTTGTTGAGTTCCAACAAAAGCCTAATAACCTTGCAACATCTGGGCGTGTGCATCGGTGAGTAAAACGGCTGTGCTTCGCATCTTTAACTTTGAATTTGTTTCTTGCATTTCACGTTCTTTGATTTTCTGTAAGAAGCGGCATATCGGTAATATGGGCCCGTCAATGAATGTCAGATTAAACGCACATCGAGCGGACACAGCTAAAGAACTTCAAAAAGCTGTCGGCGAGCATTTCAACCAACCAGGTCACAACTTTCATAAACTTAAACTCTACATTTTACAGTGCAAGTTACGCTTTCAACAAAGCAGCAAATACAGATAATCATACGTTATCCCAAACTTCAACACATTGCAACCAATAGGCATAAAAATTTCAAAGGGAGCTTTAGAATCCTTTAACAATGCTAAACTTCAAGCTATAGGCAACACCTAGCTTGGTTGCATAGTGGTTCTTTCCTTCGCTTTCAGTGCTTCTTTTCCTTTTTTGATATATTTATTCTGTTTCAGTCCATTTTTTTATTTTTTCATGATCACCCTTTCCTGCGATTTCTTTTATTATCTCTTTGAGAGCCCACGACCACCCGCGAAGCAGTTATTGCAGTAGTGCTGTGCACACAGCCGCTGACACGAAGGCTTACACGCGGCCGTGTCACCGGCCTTTTGCACAGCACTCCTTTATTCTCAATCGTAAGAATACTGCATAATACTTTGTAGCACTCAGTTATGCTATACTTTCCCCATGTTCGAGGGGGGGGGGCACGGTAAAAGAACCAGAGAAGATATTGATAACTGATATTACATCTGAAAATGGCAGAACAAACCCAATGTATGCATATACTCCATCCTATATAATAACAAAGAAAATGAATATCTGAGGCTTTACTTCTTTTTAAAGTTCTTCAATCCCAAGATTGCACATCGAAATGGTTGTATACGGCGATGCCGTGAAGACTCAAATTTTCTGTTCGTCGTCTTTTGTATGTCACTCAGCGATAATTAGATGAGTCTGTGTGTGGCAATGCATTTGGACGCCTGCGGGAGCGTGGTGAGTCAGAGAAGTTGCCTTAAGCATATATGTTTTCGTATTATTCTAAGAGACACCATTTAATGCCGTTACAACCGAAAGACGCTGTTGAAGCTGTCATCTATGGGCCTTCGTAATTTGGCTATCCTCTTAGTGCTCTTGCTCCATAAAGCTAATTCAAGTACCAAGAACGCACCGACGAAAAAAATCCAAGGGTATGACTTGCGAAAGGTAAGATATTATACCGCAGATCTTGAGGCAGCCCAATTTTGCTTACCACTATTTTAAAACATTTTCACGTTACAGCATTGGTTAGAAGGCAACGCAGATGCAATGAGATATTGCAGGTACTTGGTTCACGTTTCACCTATTAGCCAATTTCTCACGCAGTGAAAGTCATAAAGAAGGCGGTTTGAAATATACATCTATAAATCACGAAAGGGTTCGCCTATTCTCGGCACTTCCTAAAATGTGGGATAGCTTGTACGTTTTTAACCTAAGTATTTTCTGATGTACACACTGTAGACAAAGACACAAATATCGTCCTTGCATAGTCCCTCGAGTATTTTACAGCCACTAACCACGAAATGATAGCAGATACTCTGGAAACATTTTCAACAGAGTCTAATAAGCAAGAAAATATTGGCGCATACGACTTCATGATATTATTTGCAGCAGTATTGCGATCATCAATATTGCTTTTATTTGCTCTATAATTGGTAATATCTTTCATGTGCTATGATTGGTGTTATCATCATTATTTTAATGTACATATTGTTAGATGTAACGAGACATGAGCGTAGTAATGGCATGTACAAGTGCCAAGCGTTTAACAATTAGCTTGAGGAGGCACGCCGATTGGTCGTGCTCCTCTCTTGCGGGACCCTTTTTCTTTATTAACACGTTGAACGTACTCAGTGCTACGTACTGAGCGACCAAGTTTTGTGGGGTTCCCTTAGCCCGAATTAATTACCGCCGCATACTTTCACGTTTTAGTGACGCTAAAGTATCAGACAGCAGCAAATCTGTGAATAACAAATTTATCTCTTTCTTGGCGAATTTCTGTTGAGCAAGATATACGACCCGCAAAGTACAAAGAAAGCTGCAATAAAGCTGTCTACACAAGCTGCACTACAAGAAGCTGCAAGAAAGCTGTCAACGATCCTCGAAATCTCATCCATGGGTCCAACGCGCTTGCTATTTGTGCATGACTGATGGTATGTTCTAGCGTAATCGCTGGTGTTCGTGTAAGCTCTAGAGTATTCAGCACTCTTCTTGATCAAGTAGACTTTTCATATAGCTGTTTTAGAGACATATAACAATCGACACCAAACGTGTACGTAGTTTAGTCATAAATGAGCACGGCAATGTGTGGTTTATGCGTAAGCATGCACAAATATTGGTTGATTCCCGAGTCGCTTTTACGCCGCATAACGCCTTTGTAACCGAGAAACGGTCCGTACGCTAGGTTTCCAACACGATTTTAAAATTTTATTTTAGGAGACTGGAACACACACTGCAAGTGAAATTGCGGTTGTCGACAGCATTGATGAATGATGTCTGCCTAGGATAAGGAAATGTGATGAAAGGCGGGGGTAACGAGCAAAACCTGGAGGCTTCTTGCATAAACATGTCTTTTACGTCGCTAAATACAGTAAATCTCAGTTGTAGAAATGTTGGTTTAATGATAGATTTCAGAACAACAGTCTTTAGCAAATGCCCGACGTTTTTTTTTTACTTATTGTATGCAAACGTTTATCAGCAAAAACAATTCCTGAATAGCAAATATTTTGGTTGAATCAACCTGATCAGTGAACCCGGTCTCATTTTTTAAATAATTTAAACGAAGTTTTGCGTCCTGCAGTGCTGGCGTAGTCAATGCTCGCCGGCGCCAAGTCGCCCCTCTAACGGCGAAATAGTAACACCGGCTAAAATTAGAAACTGCTGACGTAAATCTTGCCTTTCCCTCGCTTGTGGTGCAAGCGAGCAAGAGGAACATCGAAATGTGGAGATTCAACCCGGGATGTGGACAGATGAACGTCACCAGTTGGATGTTGACAGCAACACTTCGTTCGAAGGCTATATGCAGGTTGACAGTGAGCTCGTTACATGTGCTTAAGTATCAGATCCGGGAATCGTTTCCAGAGTTCACCCCAAAGAAGATGGCGACGAGGAAGGTGGAATGGCAGAAGAAGATTCAAACACTATAGCTGTAGCCGAGGTTGTAGATTGCCCTGTAACGTTGCGAGACTTTGTGTGTCGGCAAGAAGCTGTGACACAGGCAGGGCGCAAAAACATAGGCTCTCTGGAGAGCCTTATTAGTTATTCTACTTTAAGAGCAGCAGTGCAAAATAAAATATGATTTTTTGTTTTAAAATGAGATAAGCATCGACATAACTTTTCCGCACCTCAAATATATGATATACAAAACTACAATTATTGCATATCACACTTTTCACTCGATGTCAGCTGTGCACTATACTGTTCTATAGTCTAGCGAATATCCATGTTCAGTAAAGTTTCAGTCAAGTGTACCATTTCCTTGGGTGCCTTGTAGTTCACTCAAGTAAGAGTTCACTGTATCAGCTTATATGCGGAAAATTTTAGCGCTCAACGTTCAAATGCGTAAGGGACACGTACGTGTTCCGTTAGCGCCGCTGTCAGACTGTTCCGGTATCGAGGGCAGATACGTCGCTATCGCATGGAGGCTTAAACGCGACTAAACACGCGTTGTGTGATGATAACAACGCCGCCAGATCGACGTACCGCTGCGTTCCGCTCATTGGGCTTTGCCGAAACAAGGGCGGAGTTCTGGCATTTTGTGCTGGCATGACTGGACCGGTGGTAGTTAGGGAAGAGGTGGGCCATGCAGCGGACGACTTACCAAGGTGCATGTTTGTTTGTCAGTCGTCATACTTTCACAATCCATGTTGGATTTTTTTTCTCAAGTTAGTGTAGGCTATCAATGAATACTTGTCTCTAAATGGCCCCACGAGTTTGCTACAACATTTAGGTTCTGTGCTCACAAGTGTCGGTCTATGGTGTGCTATATCATAAAAAAAGTTTACCGCAGTATTCGTTGTATGAATATACGTCCTCAATAAGGAAATTCATAATCGCTTATCGCTGAAACATCACGTCATCACTAAGCTATTTGTATGTTCGCGTAGAGAATGCAACTACGCGTGTTTTCATTCACCGCAATCATTGAATTTTGGCACCAAAGCTGCACCTCGCCTTACATTCATCACAGTCAATATGGTGGCCACACGCAAATTCACTTGCAAGCAGGTGTTCTTCTGTGCCAATTTTACAGCAAAGAAATTATGAGTGTCAAGTGGAAGTGTGGCGTATAGGTGTGGTGCGATGCGTTCGCGTCACACCTACGTTCGGAACACGTGTGCACCTGCGTTCGTGCACTCGTGTGGGCTGCGAGTGCAAAGAACTGGCATGTGTGCTTATGCGCAATGGCCCGACGAAGGCGTTGGCCTCCGCGTTATGCTGCTTGCCAAAGTCGGGGCTAACCGACTCATGCTGAGCGCATTAACTGTACCGACAATGCTTGCGGCGCGCTGAACGTTACGTCGTATTGATTGCTGTGCTACGCAGTCCTTCTGTTTGCACTCCTACCGATAGAGTAGCATATATAAAGCAGGCGTCACTAGAAAGACCAAGGCGATGAATCTGTCCAAAGCAGGGGTGGCATGGTTGCCGAGCAATAAACGGATTAGTTGGTTCACGTTAACTTTGCGAACTGGCTCATTCGAACAAGCGATGTGAATGACGGACGCGGAGGCACGGCACTTTGTCCGGTAAATCTGTGTCTTTGTCTCTCCTATTTGGGCAATGCTTTCAAGTTCTCCATTCTATAGGTAAATTTGACTTGAATAAGGTGCAACAATTTTTTTTATAGTAGCTTGCTTGTGGTGCCCCTGTTTGCGTCATAGTTCAGTGAAAATGAATCTTGTCGTGTTTCTGGGTTGTTCATTATGCAGCTTTAATTGTTCTGGACAGGTAGCTTAACGCGCACTAGCGGAATAGCATTATTTACGGTTATTTCCTTGTGCCCTCTTCTTAACCTCATAAAACCTATGTTTAAGCGGAGTTGACAGCTCAGCCTCCGTCTTGCAGCAAATGTCAGCGAAACATGCACTTATAGCTAATAAGTGAGCAGGCAATTATCGATAATGTCGCCTTAAGGTACCTGATATGCGTAGCTGCTTTATGGATCGAATGTGACACCATTTCTATGAAGTATATCGTTGGTAGTGCTCAGTTTGCGGATAGCACGCACGCTTAGTCGATACAAGCTTTCGACGCTAGTGTTCACATGGTGTGTTCCGTATCAAATCACCTAATGAATACCGACACATGTTAAGCACCATCGGTTAAATTAAAGCAGTGAGTCAGCGCAGCAGATGGCTAGCAGCATAATATATCACACAGGCCTTTGCCTCGTGGCCTCCACCTTGTTTCTACAAAGTAATTATTGCCGCCCTAAATAACACCTCAGCGAAAGTTCCGCGAAGAAAGTAAAATGACAACCCAAGGGTACCCGCCATTATTATCGCTGGTAGAGTACTCCTTTTGGCGTACAACCCTAATGGGTACGGTGCGAGTTAGCTGTGTCATCTGTATGTACGCATAAGGACCAGTATTTTCTTGAAGTCAGTTTCGTTTCCCATGCTTTTGTTATTCGTTGCTGAAACTGGCACGGCGGACGCATAAAGCAATGCCATTACGGCATCGTCCATGCTTTGTCCGAATATATAGCGAGGGCCATAATGCCCGGAAAGTAAACATAGAGCCCAGAACTAAACACCCTAAAATTGCATCTGCATTTTGTTTTGAACGCTACGTTTCGGAATGTGTCATTGCGGCGCAAAGCATCCAGTAAATATATAGATCAAAGGGAATGCAGGGCTTAATCATATTTCCTAACATTTAATGTGTTCACAAACGCCTAAGAACGCGGTTTCTTTCTTGATTGTCTGAACAATCGGTATTTTTAATATGTTTTACTTGAGATTAAATTGGTTCCCGTTGCGAAATTTCAAATTTCTGTTGAATCAGTTTCAAGGCATAGATTCTTTTTTACGCGCTAAAATGAGAACAGACTAGTTGTTCAGTGGGTTGCAGGTAATTTTTAAAAGTTTCGGGATGCTTTCGCGCCTTTATATTAGGTGCCTTTCTGCGCATTCTGATACCTGTGCTCCAAATTGGTTTTCTTCTGTACTTCGCATGTTTGTATAAACGTACGTTATCTTTTTCTTGGTTTAAGTGCTGCCATCGCTGCTTGTCATTGATTTTGCCGTTATTTCAATCGCTTGTTGATGTATGCTCATTTATTTCCTTCTCCCAGAGAGCTTGTGGTGATATCCACTGCTCGATGAGTTTTGGGGAATGTCTATTTCGCATGATATGCATTACACATGGTTCGCCTCCTGCGTGCTTTATTCCGCTGTCGCAGAAGCACTTTCTTTCTTCTTTGTTCTCATTCGTTAACATCCGTCATTGCCTTTACTACGTTTCCAATTGCGCGATGTTGCACCGGCGCACGGAGACACTTACTCGTATTACGTTTCGGGCTTGTTTCATGTTACGCGAGCTTTGCCTGTTCCATATGTCGCAGCACAGCGCGGTGATGCGGCCAGCGCACACAGTTGACATAAGTTTAGCTAAGGTCCTTGTTTAGCATAGCTCAGAGTACGTTTCCCTCACGTAGAGTAAACTGCGCTTGTGCATCATCACGTTAGATAGGTATAATGGTCTACCACCTCTGTCAGCCAGTTTTACTTTTCTTTTTCTATAGATTTTAAGACGGGAGCATTTATTTCTCTGTTCTGCCGCTACCTGTAGGCTTGTCCGAAGTCACGTCATTGCACGAACTTATCCGAAACTAAGCTTTCTTGTTTCCTCCCTTCTAAGAGAAAACCCAAAGATAAGAACAGCTCTTACGCCTCGCTATCGCTCTTGACCTTGCTCCCACTTCGCCTTACTCGGCATTGTCAGATATATGCATAATAAATAAGGGGGCGGTTTTCATAGGGACAAGAATTGTCTTCATTCAACGGCCGACAAGATCTTTAACCTAAAGTGCTCTGTGGGATACCGAACATTCTCGGTGTTAGTGCTAACTATAATCAGATAGCATCAATTGGAGGCAATCCTACATGTAGGCCGATAATGTTTTGAATAAATTCGCACATTCTATAGCTCATAAGGTGTGGGGTTTTCAATTTCCAGCAACTACTGTCATTTCGTTCACGAGCCATGATCAGTCTATTGATCTGAAAGAAGAAGCCCAAAACCGCCGCCGACGCTTCCCAAAAAACCTACCTGAGGATCGCTCTGAGAACTTCTTCGCACTGACACCCTGCACGTGAGATTCCGGCGATTTGACGAGCACACCGATACCACTTCCCCAGCAGCCACGGTATATGTAGGAATGCTGGAGTTGTGTGGCGGAGGAACACGGTAACGGCAGCAGCCACTCCGCCGAACAGATTTTGAAATGGATTGAAGACCGGGGACATACGCGGCAGATACACAGTTTGGAAGTGAAAGAAGCTTTTGTTGGCACTTGATGCAGCAAGCAAGAAACGAATGAGAGAGAGAGAGAGAGAGAGAGAGAGAGAAAGTTTAATGATACGAAATGCAGATAGGTTGGCCTGAGGTATATTCCTCTAGCCAGCTACTCGGTGTTTGAGGAAGGGGAAGAGGAAAAGAAAGAGGGAAGAAAGAGGCGCATGATGAGTAACGATGATGAGGCAAGGAAGATGTAGAACATATGGCAAGCAATTTGGCATGCTCAAATCCTACAATCCAGGCTCGTATTTATTAAAAAGTTCAGTAACGCCTGAATGGCCTTGAAACTCGATTGAACATCTGGCCAATGGCCTAAAATAACGTCCTCCGACAATGGCGGGCTGTCGAGACGCGTAACAACGTTGTTCAACTTTCGACGCTCCTCCACGTACTTAGGGCAGTCACAAAGCATATGACCTGTAGTCTCAGTCACATTGCACATCTCACCGAACTACGTGCTGATTTTGAGACTCACCGACCTGTTACTTCATCACTGTGAATGGGGACCAAGTGCTATATGAATTCGGCGAAGCATATCAATCACGTGAACTTTATTCCAGAGTTATTGTTATATACAGGGTATCAATTCGTTCGTTGTGTACCTCAACAACATTGCCAAGTCAAGGTTAACTCAGAACAGATGACACAATCCTCCTATCTACAACATAGCTCAGGCTCCGCGCTGTTACAAAAGCCACGAATGCTGCACTTTTGCAGCATGAGCCTGCATTGACGCGTGGTCCACTAATCGCCGCGTGTGCCGAGGCGTCCACGGAGCTTGGCAAGTTGAGTCTGTAGGATTCTAGAAGACGTTCGTCTGGCCTGGATCTAGCTTTTAGTATTCTGCTTCCACGTCTATCAGAAAGTGGCAATACAACTCCTGAAGGGCGGTGCTGTTGCAGTGCTGCGTGACAACCGAACTACATAGCTGATTTCAATAAGGTAATGTGGTCATTTTCATCACTTTGTCCCTGAGCGATTGGCGGCACCTTAATAGGGAAGAGACAGAAGAGCATAGCAGCGGAAGTAGAAGTAGGATTTTTTGTTTTGTTTACCGTGGCATGCATCTATTATTGACATCGATTGTGCTTGTTGGACATTGTGGGGCGTAGGAACTCTAGAGTTCAAATGGTTTGATATCTTTGTTTACCAGGAGTCCCAATCCGTGTCCATCGAATTAAACATGTTAATATGAAGATACTCTAGCAGTTTAAGTGTTTCATCACTATATTGCGACTAATAAATTCTACGGAAAACTCCAATGCTAATGCAGTGGGCACAAGCAGGCTCTTTCACGTTTAATAGCGAATTGATTCTACTTGGATATCATAATGACATTACCATATAGTCATTATAACGCGACGAAAGTCACAATTCCTGCCTGGAAAAAAGTCCGACCATGGTCCTGGATAAAAATAAGTAGCCCTTGGTGTTTTTGCTGTGTTGACCACCTCATACTGAGCCTCTTCTGCTTGCACATGACCACTTGATCTATCCGTTCATTTGTCGAAACGGACTAGGAACTTCTTCACCGGAGTAGGCTTAGTGTGGCCGTCACCTTGAGCTGACAGTGCTCGCGGGTTTGAAAGTGCTTCGCTGGCAGGTGGTTTTTGGTTTCGTTTAACTGCCAAAAGTGTCTCAGGCCTATCAATGAAGGACTGCAATACGATGCAATGCGAAGAAAAAAAGGGTGTCGAGCGTAAGCGGCACGACCAATGATGGCGTTTTGGTGCGGTTGCCAGATTTTTAAATTGTTTCGTCAAAATCCCGCACAACATACTTTATCTGCGCTTTGCCTAGCCAATTATTATTATATCATTCATACCATGCCTGTTGCTATCGGCCGCTGTGCAATTTCGCTGACATTTAGCTGCCAATTCCTCATTGTTTAAGAATCGGAATTTAATAAAATAGCTTTCTTATGGCTGGTTAAAGCGTTCCCAAAATGATGATCTTTTTCCGTTTATCTTTGATTTTGCTTGAAGCGATTTTACATTTGCGTCATCACCATAGCATATCACCACACGATGTTCTTCAAATATGGGAGTTGTGTAACACACGTTCCATTCTGATTACCATTTAATGGGAAGCTGAAAGGTTTTCCAGAAAAAATGAGTGAACATGTGTACATACTGGTTTTCAACCCTCCGAATTCGAATATCGTATCGAAATTGAGCGAAAGAAAGCGCAAATATATTTGATTTCGACGAAAAGTGCAGCAGCGGACAAGCCCAGCTCGCGCGTCTCGTTTCCGCCTGTGATTGGTCGGGCGCCTCGTGACGTCAACTCTAGTGACCGACCGCTACCGCTACACATGAAGCGCGGTGCCAGGTAGTTTGGTGCTGTAATGGAAAATTAAGAAGTAATGGAAAATTTAAAGAGACTGCGTTTTTCTGAGGTGTTCGGCGTTACTCCCTACATGTACGAGCCGATTGCGAAGAGCCGGCCTCTCGAAGAAGCAAAGGATGCTGGTGCGAGCAGTGCTTTCGACGCGAACGAAAGCGAAGTCTTGGGATGTCCTCGTGTTGGAAATGCTCTTTGGTGAGTATGTTTTTTGCAAAGCAATCTAGTGATCTCGCCGATCTTTCGCCGATCTAGTGAGCGCGTTTCCGGTCAAACAACTGTAGTGTTGTGTTCCTGCATGCCTCCTCGTGGAACGTAAGCGGGAATGCGATCGTCGGCATTTGTGCGCTGTCCAAAGCTATCGGCAAGCGACAAAGAGGGTTTAAACGCGTGAAAAGCTTCCCGGTTCATGCAATACGTGTAGTGACCTTCATCTGTGCGCCATCCGCACACTACTCGTAACCGAAGTCGTAAAGGCGGCGAATTCCGTCGGCTACGTGAGACGGTGGGTTTCTCGCTGTGCGCGAGAGAAGGGGGGAGCGTAGCGTCGTGGCGTGCGCCGGCTTTCTAGCACATGCAAACTCTACATTTGCACTGCGTTATGGTAGCTGCATGCAGCCTGTTTTACAACACACGTGCACATAGAAAATTCGCGGCGCTTTGCGACGAAACCTGCGTCAAGGGCGGGAGATAAACATGCACCTCCCGTTCAGCGTCCTAACACGAAGGAGCTCGCAGTAAATCAAAATCCAGGTTTGGGCTAGTTCGTGTGTACGCTCCTTGTGTACGCGAACACTGACGGCACTGCGCCGGGCCTTAGACGAACCGACTTGACTGGCAAACCCAACGCACGTTTTAATGATAAATTCTCGTGATAATCATCGTCACGGAAGTGGTTGGAGCACAGCACTGTTGTTCTTCATCATCATCATCATCATCATCAGCCTGGTTACGCCCACTGCAGGGCAAAGGCCTCTCCCATACTTCTCCAACAACCCCGGTCATGTACTAATTGAGGCCATGCCGTCCCTGCAAACTTCTTAATCTCATCCGCCCACCTGACTTTCTGCCGCCCCCTGCTACGCTTCCCTTCCCTTGGGATCCCGTCCGTAACCCTTAATGACCATCGGTTAACTTCCCTCCTCATTACATGTCCTGCCCATGCCCATTTCTTTTTCTTGATTTCAACTAAGATGTCATTAACTCGCCTTTTTTCCCTCACCCAATCTGCGCTTTCCTTGTCCCTTAACGTTACACCTTTCATTCTTCTTTCCATAGCTCGTTGTGTCGTCCTCAATTTGAGTAGAACCCTTTTCGTAAGCCTCCAGGTTTCTGCCCCGTAGGTGAGTACTGGTAAGACACAGCTATTATATACTTTTCTCTTGAGGGATAACGGCAACCTGCTGTTCATGATTTGGGAATGCCTGCCAAACGCACTCCAGCCCATTCTTATTCTTCTGATTATTTCCGTCTCATGATCCGGATCCGCCGTCACTACCTGCCCTAAGTAGATGTATTTCCTTACGACTTCCAGTGCCTCGCTGCCTATTGTAAATTGCTGTTGTCTCCCGAGACTGTTAAGCATAACTTTAGTTTTCTGCATATTAATTTTTAGACCCACTCTTCTGCTTTGCCTCTCCAGGTCAGTGAGCATGCATTGCAATTGGTCCCCTGAGTTACTAAGCAAGGCAATATCATCAGCGAACCGCAAGTTACTAAGGTATTCTCCATTAACTTTTATCCCCAATTCTTCCCAATCCAGGTCTCTGAATACCTCCTGTAAACACGCTGTGAATAGCATTGGCGATATCGTATCTCCCTGCCTGACGCCTTTCTTTATTGGGATTTTGTTGCTTGCTTTATGGAGGACTACGGTGGCTGTGGAGCCGCGATAGATATCTTCCAGTATTTTTACATATGGCTCATCTACACCCTGATTCCGTAATGTCTCCATGACTGCTGAGGTTTCGACTGAATCAAACGCTTTCTCGTAATCAATGAAAGCTATATACAACGGTTGCTTATATTCTGCACATTTCTCTATCACTTGATTGATAGTGTGAATATGGTCTATTGTTGAGTAGCCTTTACGGAATCCTGCCTGGTCCTTTGGTTGACAGAAGTCTAAGGTGTTCCTGATTCTATTTGCAATTACCTTAGTAAATACTTTGTAGGCAACGGACAGTAAGCTGATTGGTCTATAATTTTTCAAGTCTTTGGCGTCCCCTTTCTTATGGATTAGGATTATGTTAGCGTTCTTCCAAGATTCCGGTACGCTCGAGGTCATGAGGCATTGCGTATACAGGGTGGCCAGTTTCTCTAGAACAATCTGTCCACCATCCTTCAACAAATCTGCTGTTACCTGATCCTCCCCAGCTGCCTTCCCCCTTTGCATATCTCCTAAGGCTTTCTTTACTTCTTCCGGAGTTACCTTCGGGATTTCGAATTTCTCTAGACTATTTTCTCTTCCATTATCGTCGTGGGTGCCACTGGTACTGTATAACTCTCTATAGAACTCCTCAGCCACTTGAACTATATCATCCATATTAGAAATGATATTGCCGGCTTTGTCTCTTAACGCATACGCCTGATTCTTGCCAATTCCTAGTTTCTTCTTCACTGTTTTTAGGCTTCCTCCGCTCCTGAGAGCATGCTCAATTCTATCCATATTATACTTCCTTATGTCAGCTGTCTTACGCTTGTTGATTAACTTCGAAAGTTCTGCCAGTTCTATTCTAGCTGTAGGGTTGGATGCTTTCATACTTTGGCGTTTCTTCATCAGATCTTTCGTCTCCTGCGATAGTTTGCTGGTATCCTGCCTAACGGAGTTACCGCCGACTTCCATTGCACACTCCTTAATGATGCCCACAAGATTGTCGTTCATTGCTTCAACACTAAGGTCCTCTTCCTGAGTTAAAGCTGAATACCTGTTCTGTAGCTTGATCTGGAATTCCTCTATTTTACCTCTTACCGCTAACTCATTGATCGGCTTCTTATGTACCAGTTTCTTCCGTTCCCTCCTCAGGTCTAGGCTAATTCGAGTTCTTACTATCCTGTGGTCACTGCAGCGCACATTGCCGAGCACGTCCACATCTTGTATGATGCCAGGGTTAGCGCAGAGTATGAAGTCTATTTCATTTCTAGTCTCGCCATTCGGGCTCCTCCACGTCCACTTTCGGCTATCCCGCTTGCGGAAGAAGGTATTCATTATCCTCATAATATTCTGTTTCGCAAACTCTACTAATAACTCTCCCCTGCTATTCCTAGTGCCTATGCCATATTCCCCCACTGCGTTCTCTCCAGCCTGCTTCTTGCCTACCTTGGCATTAAAGTCGCCCATTAGTATAATGTATTTAGTTTTCACTCTCCCCACCGCCGATTCCACGTCTTCATAGAAGCTTTCGACTTCCTGGTCATCATGACTGGATGTAGGGGCGTAGACCTGTACAATCTTCATTTTTTACCTCTTATTAAGTTTCACAACAAGACCTGCCACCCTGTCGTTAATGCTATAGAATTCCTGTATGTTACCAGCTATATTCTTATTAATCAGGAATCCGACTCCTAGTTCTCGTCTCTCTGCTAAGCCCCGGAAGCACAGGACGTGCCCGCTATTTAGCACTGTATATGCTTCTTTCGGCCTCCTAACTTCACTGAGCCCTATTATATCCCATTTACTGCCCTCTAATTCCTCCAATAGCACTGCTAGACTCGCCTCACTAGATAACGTTCTAGCATTAAACGTTGCCAGGTTCATATTCAAGTGGCGGCCTGTCCGGAGCCAGTGATTCTTAGCACCCTCTGCTGCGTCGCAGGTCTGACCGCCGCCGTGGTCAGTTGCTTCGCAGCTGCTGGGGACTGAGGGCCGGGGTTTGATTGTTGTGTTCATAGGAGGTTGTGGCTAAGTACTGCACCAGGGTGGCCAATCCTGCTCTGGTGAGGGAGTGCGTTACCGGTTCTGGTCACCGGGATCAGGCCACACTCCAGGCCTGTTTGTGCAATTTTATCAACACACGGATTTTTTTTAATCCGGTGGAAAATTGCCGGCACCGGGATTCGAACCACGGACCTCTTGCACGCGAGGCGGGTGTTCTACCTCTACGCCACCGCTGCACCCTGATGCCGCAGTTATATGCACCAACTAAATATTGTTCCAGCAACCAAATACTGCGTACACTGCTCCCTATTTGAACAAAGCAAGGTTAACTGCACAATACAGTGCACAGCTTCCTGCTGTCTTTTAGCCTCATGCAGCACTGCAATGCATTTCATGCACTACTCACTTCATATTCGACGAACCGGAAGCAAACACTGGCAGTGCTTGAGACGCAGGACACGAACACATCAAGATACTCGATGTTCGTGGATAGCTCACCAGTAGAGCTGCTAGGCGAGCTGGTCCAGTCAATTGACAAAGCACAGCCGTTTTGCTGCAATTTAGAAGGACATTTAAATGCTCTCACCACAGATAAATGAATATTCCAATTTACTCTGTCTCAGCAACACTAACAAAGCAATATAACAGTAGGACCAGTGTTGCTACATCACTTGGTCTTTCCACAGCCTTTAGGGCCCACCAGACACATTTCATTACATGTGCTGCTGCGTGACGGACAATGAGGGCAGGTTGCTCGCCCACACTACCTCAGAGGCCAGGTTGCGTGTCAGACTTCACTGGGTGGCTGTGATGGGCAAAGGAAGGACTTGTCCATGGCATGGCAGTTAGGCAATAGAGACATATCAACCGAGAAGTGCTGGGCACCGCTCCGAGATTAAACAAGGTAATAGCTGGCATATAATGAGTAATATTAAATTGCTTCCGAAGCAGTTAAGAAGCCACGAAGACACCTTAAAGGGACACTAAAAGAAAGTACTAAGTCGAGCTACATCAATAGATTGTTTATCTAGAAGTCTATCATTGTTTTCTGCGCGCCAATATAGAACTCTGTTTTGTTGAAAATTGCTTTGTGAAAATTGTTGTGTTGAAAAAGAGCACGGCCACGGCCTCGCATGTTCCACCTGAGTGGACGACCCTGCACAATCGACAGTTCCGATAAACAAATCACATTGCCACTACCACGGCATAAGAACAGGACGAGCCAAAAACAAAGTTCCCACTAGGCAGTTATGCTGTCAACAGTTTTAAGGTTTTTAATTCCACATGGTGCTTTGCTAAATTTTTCTGATATCGTTAGCATGCATGGTGTTGGAAAATCTGAAAACAGTGCCAAATTGTGCCATAGTGCCTCCATGTCTATGCTAGATCTTCTTAGTTGAAGGCAACCGGTCAATAAACCACAACCATCCCACAACCTTTATGAAATGCGAAGGTTGTGGAATCGTTCCCCACCTGCGGCAAGTTGTTTTTTAATCCACTTTCATTTCCATTAATTTATCATTTCTTTATTTAATTTATTAAGCACATGGTAATTTCCCCTATGTTGTACTTGGCATCAGTGTTTGTTGGCTTCTTATGATATGACTAATGAAAATTGGGCCCCTTGGTTAACTTCCTTTTTGTTTATTACATAATGAGGGTCTCGAATCCGGCGACATTGATCCCTTCAGGTAGCATGTGTGGGTTTATTGTGCAGTTACCTTCACCCAAAACGATCACGTTCTCGTGAATGCCTGCGGCAGAAAGGATGTTTGACGTCCGCCGCCAAGGTTTGTGAGTGCTAGCGCTGGCTAACACTCCCAGGGTTCTAAAAGGAAGCATAAATAACCAAGAAAGTGGACGGGGAAACGGCGCCGCGGTAGCTCAATTGGTAGAGCATTGCACGTGAAATGCAAAGGTTGTGGGATTGTTCCCCACCTCGGCAAGTTGTTTTTTCATCCACTTTTATTTCCATTAATTTATTCTATCTTTGTTTTAATTTATTAAGCACAAGCAATTTCCCCTAAGTTGTTCATGGTGTCAGTGTTTGTTGCCTTCTTATGATATGACTAATAAAAATCGGGCCCCTCGGCTTACCCCCTTTCCACCGGAAAAGGCACGCAAGGCATGCTGGTCTCGGCAGCTGGCAGCGAAGAGCAGACGCTCGGCTGAATCATGACCGTGCCGGACCTTCGGGTGACAATATGTCCGCTACACCAGCTCTTCGGATCTGTCAAATATTGAGTTATGATTCTGAGTAATTTAATAGTCACGAATCGCCATTTGCATTTGACCCGCCACCATGAGAGTCAGCGCCTATACACTAAATATTGTGCTGCAAAATG
The DNA here is from genome assembly GCF_050947875.1 of Dermacentor variabilis. NCBI lineage: Eukaryota > Metazoa > Arthropoda > Arachnida > Ixodida > Ixodidae > Dermacentor > Dermacentor variabilis. The sequence goes on from NC_134574.1 coordinate 63,046,179, forward strand.
AAGACCAAGGTTACCCATAACCACTGATTTTATACATGCTGCTTGCTATTTTGGTGTTTTACCCCTAAGGGTCTCAGGGAAGCACTTCGCATGCTGGCTGTAATATGTGGAGCACGACTTTCTACATTTGTATCCCGCAAGAAAGCCACTGACAGTCCAAAGCACCGAACAGTGCATTTGTTTACATCGGCAGGTACAGTGACCACTCCTCGTTCGCTTGAGATATAATGCTATAGTCGCTCATCGGTGACATCAATTAATGTCAGAACATATTGAAACAGGCAGATTTTAACGCTACAGTGTTAAGGAGCTTGAGTGGCAGAAAAGCCGGTGTCGTCGGCGTCGTTGGCCGTGAGCGAAAAATGGCGGAAGGCAATTCGTAAATAAAAACAACTTGCAATATGGGCTAGGTGGGAATCGAATCAGGGTCTCCGGAATGTGACACGGAGACGCTACCACTCAGCCATGAGTTCGATGGTTCAAAGTGGGACAAAAGCGCCTCTAGTGAATGCGGTGTTGCCTTAGAAACGTGCCGTAGAAAGTTATACTGCGGTGTATATCGGTAATTATGAGCATGTAAATTACAGAAGTCGCAGTTAAACGCGTAGCGAAGTACGTTTCCACTACATTTCTTCTGCACTTGCCGTACACACAAAGCCATCTTGCGGAAAACACAGAAGACCCCCTCCTCGCAATGTACGGCGCTGCCCCGACAGGTTGCGCGCCACTCGTCCGTGTCTCCCCTTCGTATCGTTTGAGCGCATTGAAGCCGTGCGGAGACCGGTGCGAGGGTACCCCAATACCCTTGCGTTTACAGTAGAAACCCGCTGTTACGTTCCTCACTGCTGCATTTTCCCGGCTGCTATGTCGCTTTCATCCGGTCCCGGCATAGCTTCCATAGGATCCAATGTATAAGGAACCCCACTGTTATGTAGTAGCTGTGAAAACGTTCCCACATGATGCGTCGCAACCCGAACCCGCCTGGGCTAAAGTAGGCAATGCGCTCCAACCGCCATTTTGGCTTTTGACAAGTTTTGACCGGGCTTGGCTATTGAACTGGCTGCAAGGAGCCGCACGCCAGTTCGAGAGGCCGCCACTAGGTGGCCATTCATGGAAAATGCTCTGACTATCATCACTGTGATTACGGTCACCGCATGGTTTGTTGGGCGGGTCGACTCACGGAGGAAGGAAACTCAGGAGAGGCCCTGACGTCACTCTTCGGGATGCTATAGCTAAAGAGAAGCCGGAAGTTGGCATTGCTCCATCTATCGGGCCAGCTCTCCTCTCTTGTTTACATTTCTCGCGAAACCACGCAGCGCTAGCAGCGCTGCGCGCAACCGGGCTGCTCGGACACACGCGCTCCGCAGCAATACTAAACAAACGTTAGCACGTTAGCATGATTACGCCAAAGAGTGCAAAATTTCCCGCGGATCTGTTGTTCTTAAGGGCTTGAAATTCTTTCGCTTCACAGCAGCCTCCCACTTCGTTAAAAGCTTCTTGTCTTGTGGGAAGCAATGGAAGACAACATCGTCGCGGCCGCCGGTGCTCGTGCAACCGTAGGCTGCACAGAAAGCCGGCATGATCGGCCCACCACTTCAGTTGATGCTGCGCACGTTGACTACCACTCTACATACACGCAGACGCACCAACAAAGGAATGCAGGGTCGATCGAAGCAGATTACGATGGCACGCACGCAGAAACAAGCACGGTCAGGCATGGTCGCGCAGGCTGCGCAGGAGCAAAAGACTAGAGTTGACGTCACAACACCGCGGTTTCCGGTCTCCGCTCGCATCGTCAGCGTCAGCAGCAGTGCGCGGCATTCGACGGGTGGCGGAGCTACAGCGCAATTTTAACCGACGATTACGTCGCTCCTAATTGAAAAAAAACACCCAAATTTTACCTACATAGTTTATGAGGTTCCCGCATCCGTATATGAGCGTCTTATTGAATTCGAGAGACTCTTCAGCTAACCTTTAATGCATTTTTAGCCCTATTGAATAGGTAGTCTCTCAAAACGGCACACTATTAGTTGTAAACTCATATGTCCAGTTAGATCAGGAGCACATACATTCTTTTACTAAGAAAAATGTAATGAAGCTGTCAAGATGCTTTTCTGGAAGGCGGAAGCTTAAGTAAATCATTGTGTCGATTCTTCAATGAGACCACTTGATAAGTAATTCATCAGATGAAACAAGGTATCGCTAAAAGTTAAGTGAGGATGTGAAAATGAATTAAATTATCAGGATTCACCTGCCCAAACCGCCATCTGATAGCGAGGCACACTGCAGTTGGGGACTCCAGAAATTTGGACCACCTGTGATCTTTAACTTGCACCTAAATTTATGTATACGGGTGCTTTCGAATTTCGCCGTCTTCGAATATGGGACCGCCATTGGCGGGATTCAATGCCGCGAACTCGTGCTTAGCAGTGCAACACCATAGCCACTAAGAAACCACGGCAGGTTAGGTGGAGATGCTTAAAATAATTGATTGCAAAAAATAAACCGATATATATTGTCACGGTGCAACGAAGATAGGAGACGAGGGCACTTATAACAAAAAGGGAATCTGTTATGATGATGACAATGAGGAGGATGATGGGAGATGCCAAGTATCGGGTGGCAGGAGATAGCTTGAGGAAATTCTTATTTGAGCATGATAAATGCAAAGTAAATGAAATACAAAAGAGAGATGATGTAATAACTAGACTAGTATGCGAGTGAGTAGTCAGACTAACTGAAATGTATATGTTAAAAGAGGCTGCAATCAAGGAGAAATGCATGGTAATGGAAATTGAGAGAAGCAAGTTTAGGTGAAATGTATGCAGATTTGATATCTAGAATAACTACAGAATAATTAGCAGGGTAATCATGTTGTTTCAGCTGAATAATGAAATAATGCGGAATAAACTCCTCTGTCTATTGCAAAGCGTCGAGGCCTCAAATCATAATAACACCGGTATACCTAACGCTAATCCATTTTTGCAGAGTGGAGCTTCGAGTAATATCTTTCTCTGGTGTGAGTATCGTGTACGGAATAAAAAGTAGTGGTCTATTGGTTCATTTTCTTTATAATCATAGCATACAAAGGCATCGTCAGACGAGGTCTATGTTAATAAAAAATCAATTGCAGGATCCGACGGCTCCGTCTGGCGTGTGCAAGTTCCAGCTTCCGAAAAAGGACACAACTGTTTATTCAAGCAAAAGCGAGATGATGAAAGTCTGGAGATGGTATCAGCGGCAACTTACTTAAGATTTGTTAGCGCGTGAAAATTATTCTTGCTTTATAAGTGTAGGAAAAAATTATTTGCCACTGCAAATAACATTCGAGCACAAATTGCAGCCTAGAAAATTGTGCATAATTAAATGCTTTTTCCATAATTGTGCGTTTTGAAACAAAATAAAATTATTAGGTAAAACATAAAAATTCTAGAAAGCGCCATTATTTCTGTTATTTGATAAAAACAACCATACAAACAATATATCAAAGGAAATTCAGAATATACACTTCAGAAATGGATAACGCAGGAATATTGCCTGAAAAATTAAATGCTCATTACACTGCCGTTCTTCGGATATCAAAAAGAAACTAAGGCCAGTTCATCAATCGTGCCATGCGGTGACGCAGTTCCTACATGTTGTGAATCGTAGGTGCATTCCGCACTTTTCTCACAAAACGTCTGGTTTTCGTGCAACTTTGCGGTACTCGTAACAAATATTACTGTTTCACTTTTTCGGCATCTTCTGAGGATGGTCCGATGAGAAGTCCAAGCAATGTACCTCAGCAGTTCGCCTAGAGTCATGCTCCTCTTCCAGGTCCGATCGCCCTCAGCGTTGCTGGGCAACTACAAGATTATGCATCCAAGCATATCTATTTGCATTTTTGCAGATTGTTTTTATCCCCTGTGTAGAGAAGAGTAGAGTGAATTCAGATGCTGTTGAAAACTGTCTTTCGCTTATCCGCAGTACTTGGCTAAGATGTGCTAGGGCAGCCTTCTTGGCGTGAACGGAAGTTTATTTGCTGCAGATGGCAGTACGTTGTAACGAAGCGAAACGTGCACCCTGAAGGTGATCAGTGGAGCTCTAAGGTCATGCAAAACGATCTCAGGTAAGCGCGCATAAGGAAGGAGGCCGCTCTAGGCAGTAAAGGAAACTCGCCACTGAACAACTCCGGATCTCCCATGTTCACTCCAAACATCATCGCCGTCAGAGCTAAAATCTGCTTTGTTATCATCTTCGGAATCATAACTCGAGTCCTCCTTTCTAAATTGAAGCGCGGGTGCAGCATAGTATTGAGCACGACGCTTTTCTCGCGACGCAGCCACGCGCAACAACGCTATGAAGAGACTTTCGATAACTGTGCCGTGACACTGGCAGTATAATGGATTTTACGAGATAAGCGAAACCGAAACTTTCGGAAACTGGTTGCAAACGCCGGGTGTACATGTTGGACATGAGGGGGATGTTCAGAAATACACTTAGGTGGAATAAAATGACTCACACTTCAAACCAACGCTCACTATTGAGCAGCGGGCACAATTTTCGGTTAATTATCCCCTCTCAGCACTGTCGGACGGCAAAGCCGGCGACATCGTTTATTTCTTGACTTACTGGCAGGCATTTTATTTAAAAAGTTTGATGCTAGTACAGCGTAATCCTGAGCGGCATGCTTCTTTCTCGGCCGTGGCAGAACGTGACAGCCACGCCTCTTTTCGCTACAACATACGCACAGTGATTGGCAAAAACGTACGTCAAAAATCGCAGTATCGCCGGAGTGCAGAAGTGTAATGTGATTCTCAAAGCTCAGTGCCTTGACAAACTACTGCAGGCCTGAAATGGATTGTAAACGGCTTCAACACGTCGAAATCGGCGATCTAAACCATGGATTGTCGGTGATGAATTTGAATAGGCTTGAGACCAGAAGGGCTTAACCATTTTTTAAACAAAATTTACTGTATCTTGATGCAGTGATGTCAGCTGTATCCGGTAAAACAGGAATGAAAAGTCCACTTAAAGCAGTTCTGGCTAATTCGGCTGCCATTTCATTTTAGTATCAGCAGCGGTGGTCAGGAACACGAAGAAAATTAATTTTTGGAAGGTTGTAGAGACTAAAATTTGTAACTTACTTAATGTAGCTGTATTCATTATCATGGAATGCGACAAACATACCAATAGAGAATCTTTAACTACGAAAGCTGACAATTGATTAGCGCGAAGACTGCGCAGCGCTAGAACAATAACCTATATATTCCGCCATAAAAATAGGCGTGTAAATCTGGAAGGCGTATAAAAAAAGACCAATAGGCAAAAGGACCCCGCAGGGGCGTCTGCGTCAGCAGGAGTTTGGTGTGCTGCGACACCACGTACCCGAGCACACGAGGCTTGGACCCTCCCGCGTGTAGCCGTGCGCGGCTTAGCCGTGTCTGGGAAAGGGGGATACTGGGGCTTGAGCTGATGCTGGGTGTTTGAACCTTTAAGGTCCCCCGGCGGAGGCAACACACCCCTTCGGCCTCTGCTTCACACAGACGGCACCCCCGGACTGACCCACCCGGGGGAAATCGGTAGTTGCCTTTTCCTGTCTCTCTCTCCCTCAGCCTTCGTCGTTGTCTCGCTTTACACCTTTCCTGTCTTCTCCTGGCTTCCCTTTACTTCCAATTTTCTAGGCAGCAAGAGTTAACCTTGTGTGAATAGCTATCATATTTGGTTATAGTGATAACGTACAGCTGGCGTTTACAGGACCTGCTCATACAGTCCCTGTAGCGTCCCCTTGTAGGGCTCCATGGTGGGTGGCTGGCGTTATTGCCGAAATTTAAATTTGTCTATGGCTAGCTCATTTCCTCGCCTTCCCGATCGCCCTCAGAAAAGAGGGCGCACCGAAGATGTTTTCCAGTTCTTTCGACGCCAAAGCCCGAACTTCCCACAGTACCATGTGATCCATTCAGAAAAATCCGATAAACAAGTACGAAACATTTCCCATTTTCAACTTTCCAAGTCCTTAACTGATGTCATTTGTCCAGGCTACAAGGTGTCAACGCTGGCAAGTGGTGATATTCTGTTAGAGCTGCATGATCAGAAACAATGCGAAAAGTTGCCCAGTCTGGTATCATTTGGGGATGTTACATTGACAGTAACTCCACACGGCACTCTGAACACCACCCGCGGCGTTATCTCAGATGATGATTTGCTCCAGCTGACAGAGGCTGAGCTCTTGGAGGGCTTCAGTGAGCAGAATCTGGTCAATGTGAGAAGAATTAAGATGAGAAGGGATGTAAAAGAAATTAAAACGAAACACCTGATACTCACATTTGGTTCAAGTATTCTGCCGGGGTCTGTAGAGGCCGGGTACATCAAGCTCCGTGTCAGACCATATGTGCCGAATGCCCTAAGATGTTTCAAATGCCAGCGTTTCGGCCATAGTTCGCAGAGCTGCCGGGGCCGCCAAACATGTGCGAAATGCAGTACCCTTGAACACGCCACCGAAGCTTGTAAGAACTCTCTCCACTGTGTAAACTGTGACGGGGATCACGCCGCGTACTCGCGGTCGTGCCCCTCCTGGAAGAAGGAAAAAGAAATTGTAACGAGAAAAGTAAAAGAGAATATATCGTTCAAAGAGGCATGAAGGCGCGTAGCATACCTTCCAAAGAAAAGCTTTGCCGAAGTGGCGCGTCAGGGGGCAGCGTCACAACGGCCTCCGGCGGCTGTCCGACCCACAAGTAGTGAGTCGGCAGTTACGCAGGTTGCAGTTAGCAGGTTAGCAGTTAGCAGGTTGGTGGGCAGCTAGCGCTGCCCCACCAACCGAGCAGAAGGGACCATCAACCCCGAAGGTGGGCGCAGCCGAGACTACCCCAACCTCCCCCGCCTCTTCCAGCGCTGGCAACAGCCGGCGCAGCCGAATCCCTCAGGGAGCCCCATCGACCTCCGGGCTGGTGGGCGCAGGGGTCTTGCCCTCCAAGGTGGGACTCTCTCGGGAAACTTCTCGCTTGCAAGAGCACGTGTCCGGCGCCTCACAAGAGGCAATGGACACTACACCTATCCTCAAGGCGCACCAAGCGCCTAAGGAGCGCCGAGGCTCCCTCGAACGCTTCAAAAAGGGCAAAACCCCGGTTACAGGGCCTCGAAAGGGCTCTGTAATGTAATCTCTGAAATCTCTGTAACTAATACTTCTGTTTCCGTATACACAGCACCTATTTACTTCAAATATAGATACACAAATAATCCAACGGAACGTCAGAGGTCTTCTTAGGAACCTTGATGACATGGAAGAGCTTATCCAAAAACACAATCCAAAAGTGCTGTGTCTACAGGAAACACACTTAAAACCACAACACACAAACTTTCTCTGACCGTATGTCGAGTTTCGCAATTGTCGCGATGATGCTGTCGTATCATCAGGCGGTGTTGTCATTTTTATTCACAAATGTATTTCCTGTCAGCGCTTACAGCTACAAACGCCCCTTGGAGCAGTGGCGGTTCGAGCTGTTCTTCTATATAAACTCGTCGCCATTCGCTCGCTTGACGTACCCTCCACACTACAAGATAAACCAACATGAATTGCAGTCATTTATGGACGAATTGCGTCCATTCTCGTTCTTGGCGATTTCAATGACGTCGTTCTTGGCGATTTCAATGCGCACAGCTGCCTGTGGGGCCACTCTCGTATAGACGCGCGAAGTCGTCTTGTTGAACAGTACCTTTTTTCTTCTGGCGCCTGCTTGCTGAATAAGAAGGGACCCATATATTACTCTCTAGCAAACAGAACCTTTTCTTCAAAGATCTTAGTATATTTTCCCCGTCCATACTGCCCGAACTCGAATGGGAAGTTACTAAGAATCCTTGCGGGGGCGAATACTTTCCCATACTGACAGGAACATCTAAAGAAAACGACTATCCTCCACAAGCTTAGGTGGAAGATAGACACAGCCGACTGGGAGACATTTCGAGCCCTCACTACCTCACTAGCATCTCATGCGCTGATATGTCTTCTTTAGAAATTGATGCTGCTGTGGAGCATCTTACAGCATTCACAATAGCTGCCGCATCAAAATGCATATCCGAAGTGAGTGGTTTGGCATCCAAACGACGTGTACCGTGGTGGAACAGCGAATATAGGATCGCGCGTAAGAATCAGAACAAGGCGTGGGGGTCGCTATGCGCTTCTCCCACTGCAGAGAATCTTATCAACTTTAAAAAAGTAAAGTCCCAAGGCAGGCGAACCCGCCGACAGGCCAAAAGAGAAAGTAGGCACAAGTTTTTATCTAGTATTAACTCGTTCAAAGATGAGGCCAAAGCCTACAACAGGGTTAATAGGATTAGAGGGCGGCAAACATATTCAATCCCTCTAGTAAACCGACAGGGCGATACACTGCAAGACCAGGCATACTCACTTGGGGAGTATTTCGAGAGTGTGTCAAGCTCAACAAATTATTCACAACCCTTTCTCAAATACAAACAAATAGAAGAATGGAAGCCTTTCATCAGAAAATGTCGTCAGAATGAACCATACAACCATCCTTTTTGCATGGGAGAGTTTAGAGCTGCCTTGAGAGCATGCAAGAGCTCTGCACTTGGATCTGACAGAATAATGTATGAAATGATCAAGAACCTACGCAATGACACGCAAGTGTCACTGCTCGCACTTTGTAACACTACTTGGGCTGTAGGATACCTCCCAACCACACGGAAACAAGCCATTGTTGTTCCTGTTTTGAAACAAGGCAAAGACCCTTCCTCAGTGGCAAGTTACCACCCGATAGCCCTCACAAGTTGCCTTTGTAAGGTATTTGAAAAAAAATGATTAATCGCAGACTCATACATTTCCTTGAACTGAACAACATGCTTGATCCCTATCAGTGTGGTTTCAGAGAAGGGCACTCCACAACTGACCGTCTTGTACGCATCGAAGGAAACATCCGTGAAGCATTTGCACACAAACAGTTTTTCCTATCCATATTCCTCGATATGGAGAAGGCATACGACACAACGTCGCGCGACGGAATCTTGAGAGACTTGTCAGAAATGGGCATTCATTGTAATATGCTAAACCTAATAGAAATCTATTTGTCCAATCGTACATTCCGTATAAAAGTTGGCAATGTACTGCCACGTCCTTTTACACAAGAAACTAGTGTACGCCGGGGAGGCGTGCTTAGCTGCACGCTATTTATAGTGAAGATGAACACGCTTCGTGCTTCATTACCACCGGCCATTTTTTTACTCTATCTATGTGGACGACATTCAAATAGCTTGTAAATCCTGTAACCTCGCAGTGTGCGAGAGACAGGTACAGCATGGTTTCAACAAACTATCAAAATGGGCAGAGAAAAACGAATTTAATATCAATCCTAACAAAAGCTTTTGTGTTCTTTTTACACGAAACAGAGGCCTGGTCCCGGATCCTTGCTTAGAACTATGTGGACAACAAATTCCTATCAAGAAAGAGCAAAAATTCCTAGGTATTATACTTGACGATACACTCACTTTCATTCCACACATCAAATATCTGAACGAAAGATGTCTAAAAACAATGAACTTAATGAAACTTCTATCTAAGACTACGTGGGGTAGTGACAGAAAGTGTCTATTGAATCTCTACAAGAGCCTCATACGGTCACGATTGGATTATGGGGCCATAGTGTATAACTCTGCCGACCCGAGCGCGCTAAGGATGCTGGATCCCGTCCATCATATAGGTATCCGCCTAGCCACTGGCGGTTTCAAAACAAGCCCGATCAAAAGCTTATATGCCGAATCGAATGAGTGGCCGCTCAACTTGCAGAGATGATTCATCAGCTTTACATATTTCCTCAAAGTGCACTCCAATCCTGAACACCCATGTTTTAATACCGTTACCAATATGACGTGTGCTACACTTTTCCGCCTTTCTCAACACAGCCTTTCTCGCGCCGTGTGAAGGAGCTTAGCGATGAAATGCATGTCCCACTCCTCGAGCTTCCCTGAATGCACCTAACCAAGCTCTTACCCCCTTGGGAGTGGCAGGTGATAGCATGTGACTTATCCTCTAAAAGTCACAAAACACGCTCCATAGTTCGAAATAAGAATGCATTTCCTACAACTTCAGTACAAGCACTCGTGCACAGAGTTCTGCACAGACGCTTCTAAGTCATATGCCGGAGTGTCCTATGCAGCCGTCGGTCCATCCTTCTCGGAATCTCATGTACTACATCCAGAAACAAGTATCTTTACGGCAGAGGCCTACGATTATGGTCGGCTGTAAAGCATATACCGAAATCAAAACTCCACAAAGCCGTAATATATACAGACTCCCTAAGTGTGGTGAAGGCCTTAATGTCACCCTGCAAAAAGAAAAATCCACTACTGACGGAGGTCCATTCCAACCTGTGCAAAGCTTATCTATCTAGCCAGCATATCATGATATGCTGGGTACCTGGCCACAGGGGAATCGAAGGTAACGTTCTGGCAGACCAGATGGCTACGTGAATTGCACCCCCTGCTGTTAATAATACTGCTTTGGTGCCTCTCACAAATCTGAAACCTTACATACGAAAAAAACTGCGAAACCACTAGCAACGCATGTGGGACGCAGAAGGAAATAATCAACTGGACGTTATAAAGCCACAGTTAGGTTTTTGGCCCTCCCAGACAAAATCTCGGCAAACAGATGTCCTATTCTGTCGCCTCAGAATAGGACACACATTTGGCACCCATCATTTTCTACTAACTGCAAGTGAACCACCAACCTGTGGTAGATGCGGTGATAAGCTGACCGTCCTCCAAGTCCTCTTGGAGTGTCGGAAAGCCGAAGCAACATTTTCCGCTTGCATACCGTTATTACATCCCTCTACACCCGGCTATGTTTCTTGGTAAGGAACCGCTTTTTAACACCAAGGCAGTCCTCGACTTCTTAAAGGATGTAGTTCTACACGTTATAAGCCCATTAACTTCGTAGAGCATCCTCGCTCCAGAGGATGCCGCTGCGATAATTGTTTTGAATAGCACATGCCTCCAAGCCCTTGTGTTTCAAGGGCTCTAAGGAGGCAGTAGTGCTCTAGCATTTCTCAAATAACCTGTGCATAGTAACCTAGCGCATTAACCTAGCATATTATTTATTTTTAGACATCATATCTTTCTTTTTAAATGCGTCTTAATGTTCATAGTATACGTCATAAGTCATCGCCACAATCTTATATCATACAGATTTTACGCACTTTAGCGCGACCATTTTTAAGGCCCCTCTACAGCCATGTCGCACCAACTTCACAGAACTTATGATTACACTACAAATTCATTAACACGGACATAGCACGCTTTGGCCATACTTGGCCCTTGCGCCATAAAACATCAAACATTCATTCATTCAACAAAAGGAGAGAAAATGCCTACGCCAGCCTTCTTTTTAAACAGTGAAGCATCTGTGGCTTTTATACTTCTTGTTTCCAGGCGGTAAAAGTAATTTAGTAATTGGTCATCTAAAGGTTAGTATGCATTAGCTTAGAATTAGAGGAGAAAATATTGACAAATTCTGTGTGGACGCCTAACTTGGACTGACCTGTTGGTTGAATACCGTGAATTTGTACATTCAGTGGTTTTAGTTGTGCCAGTGCAAATACATTCTCAGTTCTGAGTAGTCGCGGCCAATGAATATTTAAAAAATGAACTTGGCTCAATAATGAGAGCACACATTGATTTGCTTTTAGGGGACTTGTAAATTTTAAGGGACGTTTCGACTATGAGGATCCTGACCCGGCATTTTTAAGCTGGGCTGCCGGAAAACAAAACCCACCAAAATTCCATGGTGGGTCACAAAATATTTCGTACATATTAACTAATGCGTGCCTCGGCAACCCATATGATCGGTTACTGACCTTACGCAGTCATACCACGGCACGAATTGCGATAGGCGGGGCCTATTCAATGCAGCTTTTCCAGTTTAGTGTCCCATCATGCGTAATTCCCAAGTATTTGAGAGAATACACCTGGGAAATGAACTCTTGATGATACATAAATAAAATATGAATGGAACGGAGCGTGCACTTGCCACAGCGAATGACTCATATGCAATGACGTGTGTCATTATCCCCCCCCTACCTAAAGAAGCATCGTCTCGATCCTATATATGAGGGTAAAAGAAAAACGACGAAAAAAATTTGTCGTCCCAGGAAATAGCTATCTGCAGCTCTCCGAAAAGGAATCAAAGAAAAAAGAAAGACAGGACAAAACAAGAAGGAACAAAGAACAACAACAAAGACAACAAAAAAAACAACGCTTAAATGCCAATGAAGCAAAGACACGCGACAGTCGAGTCACGGCGCAAAAACGATGCTTTCTAGAAACATCATTGCACATTCTTACAGCCCACGGGTATTCCCTGCTTTACTAGTTAAAAAACAGGGCAACAATTGGCAATTTCGCGTGGATTATCGGCAAAGAGGGACCTCGATGCGCTACCACGCATTGACGATGCCCTAGATTGCCTGCGTGGAACACAATATTTTTCCTCCATAGACCTTCACTCGGGCTACTGGCAAATTGCCTTCAATGAAATGGACCGCGGAAAGACGGCTTTTATTACTGCTGACGGCCTTTATCTGCTCAATTTGATGACTTTCGGTTCATGTAATGCCCTGGCCACATTTGAACGAATGATTGAGGCCCCCCTACACGTTTTCAAGTGCTCCATCTGCCTCTGTTGCCTGGACGTGATCGTTCTTTCTCCAACTTTTTCGACGCACCTCGAATGCCTATCGAAGATCCTATATGTTTTCCGTAAAGGTGGGCTACAATAAAATTATTCAAATGCCACTTCGGTCGCCTAGAAATTTATATGTTCGGACATCTGGTCTATTCTTGTCGTGTACGCCGTGATCACGATAAAATACGTACAGTGAAGGACTTTCCCATTCCAACATGCACCAAAGACGTTCGCAGCTTCTTGGGCCCCTGCTCTTCTGTCGCTTTGTCCGCAATTTCACGGACCTTGCACGCCCACTTCATCAGCTCCTCAAGAAAGACGCTGCTTTCATTTGGGGCCTCGAGCAAACTCCTGCTTTCGCCAAGTTGATTCGGCTTCTTATTACCCCCCCCCCCCGTTCCATGTTCGCTCACTGTGATTCATCAGCTCGCGCAGAAGTCCGTACCGATTCAGTGGGCACGGTATTGAAGCTCTATAGGCCCAGAAACATCAAGGGCGAAGACTTATTTGTCCCTGCGCCAGCCACCTTTTTTTGCTTGCTGAGCGCAAATATTCTATCACCAAACGCAAGTTTCTGGCTGTCTTTTGGGCAGTGGGTAAGTTCCGACCCTACCTGTACGGCCGGAACTTGAGTCATCACTCATCACCACACTCTGTGTTGACTTTCTTCTCTCAAAGATGCTTGAGGGCACTTTGGCCGCTAGACTCTGCGCTTTGAAGAATACATCTGTTCAGTTTTAAGCAAGACCGGCTGGTTACATCAGGATGCGGACTGCTTGTCGCGCCATCCTGTCGACCTGCCTGACGTTCCTGCGGCCGGTTTACCTGTCACCGTTCTCTATCTGGGTGCTTTTCGTGATATTGCAGCACAACAACTACGCGACGCCTCCTTCCAAAACCTTATATCACCGCTGATTTCAACGACGCTCGATCCTTAGCTTCGCACGTGTGAACGTCATGTTGGCATATTGTACCTCTCTGACATGCGCCCGGACAACCCCGACTGACTCTTCGTTGCGTCTGAGCATCTCCGTCAGACAGTTCTCGCCCAGCTTCATGATGTACTGACTGCCTGTCCCCTTGGCATGTCACGGACTTGTGACCGTGTTCATCGGCGCTTCTTTCGGCCTGGCCTTTACCGTGACGTCTGCCGTTATATAGCTGCGTGTGACCTTTGCCGGTGACTCAAAAAGCCGACCACGCTCTCTGCTGATCGCCTTCAATCACTTGACTTACCATCCGAACCATTCTTACGTGTAGGTGTTGATATATTAGGCCATTTTTTACGTCTGCTTCGGGAAACAGGTGCACTGCTGCAGCAAGAGACTACGGTACGCGATATGCATTCACGCGGGCATTTCCGTCAAGCTGTGCAACCGATGTCACCGACTTCCTCCAAGAGAACGTCATCCTTGATCAGGGGGCCCCTTGAAAGCTTCTAACCGACCGACGCCACTACTTTCTTTCTTAAGTTCTCACTGACATTCTATTCCCGTCCGCGACTAAACACAAACTTGCTACTGCTTATCATACAAAAACGCATGGCCGACCATTGCGACTGGGACGTTTCATTGCCATTCAGTACTTTCGGCTATAATTCGACTCGCCATGATAACGAAGGCGTCTCTCCATTCTTCCTCTTATTTCGCAACGACACTACGCCACTATTCCACACCGTCAAACCTGCTGGTGTGAATATCACATCCGAGGACGTTCGTGAAGCTATTCTCAAAGCACAAGAAGCGCGCCCTATTGCCCGACTCGACTTGTGGAGTCACAGGAAAGTCAGCGGCGCTTATATGACACCCGCCACCTGACGTCCATTACACACCGGGCGCCCTGATTCTACTTTGGTCACCGTCGCGATGCGTTGGCCTCTCCGAGAAGATACTTTCACGCTACTATCGCCCTTACGATATCTTGCTTCAAGTAACTGAAGTGAGGTACGAAATCGCCCCCCTTGAGCCCACCGTGTCTCAGCATCGCTCCGACGTGGTGCACTTCACGCCTCTTAGGTCCTATCACTGGACCGCCTCCAAACCAGCACCTGATCGGTGCTTCAGCTACCGTGGGTTATGTGAAACGCTGACAAAGAAGGCGTTTAAAGCTTTGTCCGATGAAGACGACGCTCTCAACGTCGCGCATGGTCTGCCATCTTGTCAGCTGCAACAATTAGTGCAAATAGCCTGTAAATGTGTTTCTGACTTCGTTTACCCTTGTACCATTATGGTTTGAGCCTTGAGATATGAACGACATCATTTTGAGGAAGCTGACTGGAGTTTCTTGATGTGCCTTTTGGGATAATCTTGTAGGTAACGCCGCTGAGTCGCCGTACGACCTTGTGAGGACTGAAGCAGTGACGTAGCAACTTTTTGGACCTGCCGCGCTGTCGCACGGGGCTCGAGACCCACACTTGATTGCCAGGGTTGTAGGTTAACCTCGCGGTGACGAAGGTTGTAGCGGCATGCCTTGGCGCTTCGGTGACACTGAGTACGGTAGCGCGCGAGTTGAATGACCTCCTTCGAGCGCTGAGCGAACATGGCAGCATCCGTGTGAAACGTTCCCAACTTGTCGGCAAGGAGCATTGCATCGAGCATCGTGGTGACCTCTCTACCACGAACTACGCGAAAAGTAGTGAATCCGGTATTTTCTTGAACTGCAGTATTTTACGCAAAAAAGACGTAAGGAAGGATAACGTCCCAATTCTTGTGATCAATGGCTACATACATTGATAGCGTACCCACGATCCGTTTGTTCAGGCGGTAAGGCATAAGTTTGCGATGTGCAGCGCCACTTAGCCTCAAGACTTCCTGTAGCATCTCTGCGGTGAAAATTGTCCCACTATCAGTAATGACGACCGCTGGCGCTTCATGATAGAGGATGATGGTGTTCATGATAAATTGGTCGAAGACTGCAGCGGTAGCTTTTGGGAGTGCCTTTCTTTCGCAGTACGGTGTTACGTCAACGGTAGAGACCACAATCCACTGATTTTAGGATAAATACTTAAGGAATGATCATAGCAATTCCATGCCAATGCGACGAAATAGTGTCTTCTGTTTGGCTATCGGTTGCAGCAGTCCTGCTATTCGCACAGGTGTACTCTTACATTGTTGGGAGCCGCGACATGTGCAAACGTACTGCGTTGCAGTCTTTGCGCGTCGTGACCAGTAGCAAGAGTGACGAATGCGTTCGAACGTGCGTGTGTAGCCTAGGTGTCCGTTCGCTTCTTCGTCGTGACAGGCACATAAAAAATCATCACCAAGCGAGATTGGCGCAACTAGCAGGTAGTTAGCTTTCGTGTGGTCAAAGTGCTTATTATAAAGGATGCCATCCAGGAAACTAACGTAGGCTAGCGAGCGCGGGAATCTGCGAGGAAGAGCCGACACGAAGCGTTCTAGGTAGTCAATAACCGGACTGAGCTACAAGTCTTCGCGTTGTTGTTGTGTCAAATCTGTTGCTCATACGGCCGAATGAAAAGCATCGTCCTCTTCAAGGTCAGTGTGGGAACTTCCGACAGTCGGCATCGGTGTGTTCGCGTCCTGATTTGTGAATGATGGTGACATCAGATTCTTGCAGTTAAGGGCTTCATTCTCCCAGATGATCCCAGTGATCTCTCATATTACCGAGCCAGCAAAGAGAATGGTGGTCGGTCACTATTCTGAATTGGTGACAGTACACGTTTGTCGGAAACATTGTGATCGCCCGGACAGCGGCTAAACATTATTTTCCTGTTGCAGATTAGTTTCTATCGGCAGCGGATAACGTGCGGCTCGCATAGGCAATCACACGCACCGCGCTATTTTGCCACTGAAGCAATAAGCCTACAAGTCCGACGTTGCTGGCGTCTGTGTACAACTTCGTGTCGGCGATCTCCTCGAAATGACTGAGTACAGGTGGGGCATCGAGGAGGTTTCTGATGGTACCGATGACGTGGTGTTGATATGACCCCAAACAAACCGGACGCCTTCGTTCGTAAGTTGGTTGAGGGGTTCATTGATATTAGAAACATTTTTGACAGAACGTTAGTAGTACGCACAGAACCCCAGAAATCGGCGGAGATCATGCATATTTGCTGGCACGGAATATGTGGCGACGGCGCTCCTTTTCTCACGGTATCGGCGGGTGCTGGCATGGCTCACAACGTGAGCAAGGAACTGTACCCAAATTGCCATTTCTTGGTTTTTAGAGAAAGTCAAGCCGTTTTAATTGCCTGAAATCTGTGTGCACGCGCTGGACGTGTCTTAAAACATGTCCGAAAGGACCACCACATCGTGTAGGTTAATAAGACACTTCAGATTAGTGCTTGTTTGATCCTGTTGGTTGCACATGCCAGAATTGGAAATCAATAGTAAACATTCATTCAGTCCAGCGTGTGTCGTCGTCTCTTCTTGTCCGTGTCAGAACACTCTGCTGGGAACCAATCCTGAAATGAGACGCGATTTGCATACAGGCCCGAGGGAACGGCGTACATCATTCTTCGAAAAGTAGCTTACGCCCAATAGAGCCGAAAAGAAAGGACCTTGAACTCGTTGAGGGCGTCCGGTGTAGTAGGAGCGGTTCTTTCGCGATCGCGCGCGTCGACTGCGATGCACCAGTAGCAACTGCACAGATCCATGGAAGAAACGTAGCGAGCATTGACTACACAACCAAGGAGTCATGTATTCGGCGCAGAAATTAAACGTCTTTCTTGGGATCTTATTGAATTTTCCACAATTGACGCATAAAGGCAAGGCATCATCTTTCTTCTATACTAACACAACTGGCGAAGCCCACGGACTGGTGGATGGCTGGATGACGTTGACTGTAAGCATATGCTGAACTTGACGACGTATAACGTCTTGTTCTGTTTGCTACACCTTATAGGCATGTTGTGGAACGGGCCTTTCAATAGGTTCGGTGATGTTGCGGTGTGTGACAAACCGCGTCTGCTTAACCTTCCTCGTTGTAGCGAAAATTCTTGAAAATAACCGAGTAGATTTAGAAGGCTTTCTCTTTGTGGTGATGGTAGGCTCGAGTTTACATCGAGATTCTCGCGAACGCCATGGTAATATGGTCCCATGGCGAATAATGGCGGACTATAGAGGTTGTCAGTTTCATCAAATTTTGCAGTGGCGATGTGTCTTGTAAGATGACGATATTTCTCCCTGATGCTCGTGACTAGCAGGTGAGCTTGTTTATGTCTAGGCTGAATAACACCTCGGCCAACGCAGATTTCGCATGCAAGAAGGAAAGACAAATTCGCCTCCGCAATTACAGCGTCGGCGACGTCCTGTTCACATTCCACACCGACAAAGAGGCTGCTTTTTAGGGGCAGAGTCATAGATTCATCGGACACATTTATTGCTATATTCGGCAATTGAGCGTTGTCAGCGTCAGGAGAAAGATGGTCCTCGAATGACATCAGCTACTCACGCAGGTCAATCATTGCGCCATAACCACGAAGTCAATTTCTGTGATTATTGACCGACAGCGCACAGGTAATACGAAGAAAGACCCTGTGAACATCGACGCATGTTATCGAATACTTGCCGTGCACAGTCCTGTTGGCATCGCCAGATGCGCACCAGTCGTTGGAAACTACGGTACTTGACATGGCGTGGTGACTTTCCTTAATTTATATGCCAGTGTGTCGCTCAGAATTGAATAATTGGCAAATGTTTCGGAGAGGGCAGTGACAGCATTATTATAAAGAAATGCCACGATATCTGCAGAAGTAATCTTCTTGGTGTCTGAAAATAAAGAAAAAACAGAGCGATCGCGGTGGGTTGTTGCGTCAGAGAGGTTCTTTAAATGTTCATTAGAAATCGACTTCCCCACTTAAGTCACGGCTCCTAGTTTACGCTATCGAGACTCAGCGATCGGTTCCTGAGGGGAGCATAAGACGAAGAGGGCAAGCTAGATGACATGGACCGACGAAGGAACGGTGATCGCGATTGGCGGCGTTGAACAGGAGTCCGCTGGCTCGTGACATACGCTTCGATTTCGCGATCACGCTCACCGTAGTGTGGGCACTGCGCGTCAGGGTGGAAGCCACGGAGACCGACGTATCTGGCGGTACTGGCAGTCGCAGTACACGTGAGCCGCTTCGCCAAAGTGGTAGCAGAGCGGACGGTTATCCGAAGAGCGTTGTGTACTTGCCTTATTAGCACTCTGTCTTGAGCCAGGTGGTACACACGTAGGGACGTTCGGGTACGTTGACTCAGGTAGCAGACCGAAAGGGTGTCAGAGAGCTGAGGTGTAACCTGGTCCACTATCCGCATGATACGATGTGTAGATGGTTGCGCAGGAGCCCTCAATGGCGTCGCATATGTTAGGACTGGGACTCCGGGCCTTAGCGCCCGCTATCTGACTTGAGTCCGGATTACGTCCGCAAGGGCTGTCAAAGGTGGTTGGGGTCCCACTGGTTCCACTGCTTAGAGTTGCCCCCGTTCATCGCGCATATAACTTCGTAGGAAGTCTGCGAGGACCTTCTTCTCGCTGTCCAACCCAATAGTGCATGCGGTAGCCCGGATGTTGTGGCGTTCACACTGTGACGACCACTTTTGAAGAGTACGCTCCATCGTGATTGCCTCGCCCACGAACTGGGCCACTGATGTTGGCGGATTGCGTGTGATTCCAGCGAACAAATGTTCGCTGACTCGACGCATTAAATATCACACATTCTTTTTCTCGTGCGTTGCGTGGTCTGCGTGCCTGAAAAGATGACGCATGTCCTCGACAAACATCGAAACTCTCACTTCGCCGCCGTTTCTTAGAAGAGACGGCTTTTTCAGCTATCTCCTTTCTTTCCGCGTTGGGGTACATATCACGGAGCTGTTGACTAAACTCTTCGCATGTCACAAAGGACTCTCATTGTTCTCGAATCACGTCTGCGCGGAGTCTTCCAGCACGACGTAAACTCCGCAGCTTGCGAGCATCTTCGCAATCGTTGATGCTGGCCATCCGGTCACAGTGGTCCAGCCAGTCTTCAACATCCTCGAACCGCCGTGGTTGCTCAGTGGCTATGGTGTTGGGCTGCTGAGCACGAGGTCGCGGGATCGAATTCCGGCCACGGCGGGCGCATTTCAATGGGGCCGAAATGCGAAAACACCCGTGTACTTAGATTTAGGTGCACGTTAAAGAACCCCAGGTGGTCAAAATTTCCGGAGTCCTCCACTACGGCATGCCTCATAATCCGAAAGTGGTTTTGGCACGTCAAACCCCATAATTTTCAACATCCTCGACCGTGTCTGCGTGGAATGATCTCGGTGTCGATGGCGCACAAGAAACATACGGGAGAGCAGACTGGGCATCGTAGGTTTGGCTCGCCTGGTTTGTAGTGTACGCTGACGTCCTTATTTCCAGTCTCGATGACAAGGAACCGAATTCGTATAGTAGTCGTTGCAAGCGCCGCCTGATCCCTACTGTGGGAGCTGTGGCTGCCTGTAAGGTGCTAGAAGTTACAGCGGAAACTTGAAGGCAAAGCCGTATTTGCCCAACACATCCACTAGTAATGTCACGGACGAAACAACGCAAACAGCCAGAAGTCCACGCCTTCACCGGAAAGGAGGCAACGAAAATGTTTCTCTCCTTCTTCCAGCCCCTTAATCGTGTACGTGCCACAGCGAATGACTCATATGATATGAAATGTGTCAATATATTAAATAAAACAGGAGATAACCCTGACCCTTGTGGTACCCACATTTCTGCTCATACCGAGACGATGAGCATCCGCTTTGAAAACGGTAGAGTTCTTTTTTATGCGTTGCATATTGCAATCACTCAGTTCAGCCCTTGGGCGCGGCCGGGCAGCCACCATCGACCTTTAGCGCAACCACGTGACGTGACGTCACGACAGCCGCAGGAAAAGCTGGGCCCGAACTCGCGCGGTCGCGCGCGGCCGCAGCCACCACCTGACTCCCGCTCCTCCCGCTAGGGGCGCTGCGCCGGCGCGTGACGTCACGGAGGAAAAGCTGGGCCCCGACTGGCGCGGTCGCGCGCGGCCGCAGCCACCACCTGACCGCGCAATATGCAACGCATTCTTGGCTTAACCAAGCTAAGCCTGGCAATTTTTTTGCTTGACATTTTATCACCCATGTTGTGATGTATTTCTGTAACCTGTAAATCTCTAGTTACTCTATCAGTATGTCACGCTCCACATAATCGAAAGCTCCACCTAGATCTAGGGCAAATAAATGCCAAATATTCTCTTCGACGTCGACCAAGTTATATGGGACTCTCTAAATCTACGTGCGCACACCGTATCGAGCACCCAGATCAAAATCCGATTTGACTGCGGCTATGCATTAGGATTTCTTTAGAAATGTCGGTTGTCGTTCAGACATTCAAATGTATTTGTATTAGTTTAACCAACGAGATAGGGAGAGATATTAGTGTTGTATTGTCTAGACTATATCCACCGCCATGTCTATTATGTATCGGAATAACTTTAGCAATTTTAAATCCTGAAGGCATGCAGGCATTTTTAGGTAGTATTCTACGATATTCAAAATACCTTGCAGGAATAATTTGGGCAGAGTCTTTATCACGGCTGTGGTATTTCCATCTGGACCTGGCGCTGAAGAAGGCAGAGAGCGAATGAGATCCACCGGTACATGTAATGCGAATTCCTTAACTTTCCCTAGCGGTAAAGGTTTCAATAGGTACGCTGGAACTATTAAAGTCAATGTGTTTTCTAGTCCTTTTCCAATATTTTTCAATGATACGGGCAATTCACGTGGCGAAGAGACAAAAGAGTCAATATATGCTGGAACCGGAAGCAACTTTCTGGAGCGTAAAAGTGTAAAGTGGGCTCTTTCGTTTGCAGTAGTCGACCCTAGAGAGCACTTCTTCGTATTCGAATCTCCGCTAACAGACCCACTAGACGAAGCCTACTAAAGCTCCCATCGCTTTCTTTGTCGTCGACATAGAAGATACGCTGAATTTGCATCCCCCTAAAAAGAACCATCGTCGCTATGCTAGAGGAGGGCACTGGTGTGAATTTCCTCGAACACTCATTCGCTGACGTACGGTTTTATGCGTGCAACATGTGCAAGTTCGGGCCATTGCTGGCGGCGTCTTGATTAATATAGACTATCTGGGAATACCTCATAGGTAACGTAGGCGTCTTCGTAATATATAGGGCTGGAAGTATCCCCTTAATAGCTTCTCAGATTAGTGTCCGGATCCACACTTTCGCCGGTTTCGTAGGTTACAGGTCTCTCGCGGAAAAGAGATCTATGAAATAGGAAAACGAATTATATGTTTATTCTTGGGTTTTTTGAAGATCTACAGGAGGAGAAATCCGTTCCTAATGTAAAGAAAACAGAGATACAGTTGCTACGTGCGAGCCTTATCCCTATAATTTCAGGTAAACACAAGTAAATAATAAAACGCTTAACGTTATACACAACTAGTAGGAATTTTTTTCGGCTTTAATTTCACTTTTATTATGTACTTCTTATTCAAAATATAACCTCTATTACGGTCTAGTTTCTGGAGTACAGCGGACCTATCTGGATATACAACTCAACCGACAAATACAGAGGTACTTGCGACATGGACATGAAAAAGAATTTGACAGATAGGAATATCACGTATGAAAGATATTTCTACAGAGCTGGCTACAGGTAAGAACGATTAAGTGGCTGTCGGAGAAAAAAAAATTAATCACTCTTGCCGCATGTTTCTTTCTATAGGTTCGTCTATGACTTGCAAGGATATTTTACACAGTGGGACGAAACATTTGATGTGTACGACCAACTTGTTATCGCCTACAAAGAAAGTAAGCTTTACTTTTGTTTTGTTTTCTTTTTAAAAACCACAAAGCCTAGGGCTCTCTTGATGCATATTGCGATCAACTAGGTTTTCTGGATCTCGTCAAATTCACATAGCTATGGAACTGGAATACACTTTAATTGAATGTTGTGGTCTTGCGTGACAAAACCACGATTCGATTATGAGAGACCCCGTAGTGTAGGTCTCCGGATTAATATTGACCGCCAGAAGATCTTTAACGTTCCCTCGAATAACGGCGCACGGGCGTTTTTGCATGTTGCTCCCACCGAATCGCGGCCACCGGGCCCGGGATTTCAAACCCTGACCTCGTGCTTAGCAGCGCAACACCATAGCCACCAAGCCAGAGCGGCTGATGCATGACTCCGGGATATCTTTGTTCTCAAGTGCGATGCGAAATATCAGGGGCAAGGCGTTTATCCTGACAACATCCTGTGGTAATGAAACGAAAGCTTTATAGGCAAACAGCGCACAGGTAACAGCATGGCTGAAAAATTTTCACATTCACGTTCCCGTATGTTACAGAACAGAGAACATAAGAACTTTATATGTGACGGCAAATAAAAAAGAAGGGACTGAACGGTAAATGTGATATATTTGCAGCTTCGGTTTCTACGCTTCAGAGAATGGGAAATCGTCGCACGTGGCAGCTACGCCCATGATGCAGTATCTGCTTGGACAAACCGAACGCGTGGTTAATTGCTAGCGCACTTCCTAACGTAGTAACACAAATGCAGAAACGCCTCGTGTGAAGCTTTCCCTTCATTGCCACAAAAAGTTGTCCACGATTCCTTTGCGTCTTCTAGGCACTGTAACGCTTAACCTGGCGCCGCATCGATAAGCATCCGTCATATATTTAAGGCGACAAAGTTGTTTGTCGGCAGCATTCCGTGAAGCTTCGCGCAATGTTTAAATACACCAGTTAGATTGCGTACAGAGGTGCTTATCATAGCCGCATATCTTCCTCACATCAAATGTGATAGGTGGAATCCTGCTCAAGCAAGCGGGAGAATCTCAGATCCGATACACACCCCGACGACAATCACTGTCACCGTGGCAGAAGTATCGTCCTCCTAAAGAAAGATGCGTTGAGAAGTGACTCGAGGCGTTAAATGCGTTATAGCACAAAAGGTGTTTTCTACGCGAGAAGCGTAGAAGAATACGCCTTCTAAACGCGGAAATAAACAAAAATGATGCTTCGAGAGCCCGAACTATTTGGAGGCATTGGTATGTTAGAACAACTGAAAAAAAAACACTCAAATAACCTTCGCTAGTGGCGTAGCTATATCATATTTCACTTTCCACTTTGCGCTCCCAAGTGCGACTACGCGTCGTGCCTTGTTCATTTTGTGATTATTTCGATATTAAATTTCCAGCTGAAGTCAATAGGCATCTGACGTAGCCCAAACATTTTCGTCACTTAGATCTGGAAATAGCCAACGATAGCAAGCTGTGCGTCTCCACTGCCAATCGATAGGCTGATCTATCCACGCCTATGGCGTTGTTTATTCACTGCGTTTATTCCGCAATTCTTAGATGAGCTCCGCAGAGCAATTAAGAACGGTGCAATAAACACCCAATCATATGCGTGACCCAAATGTTCGGTACCTGCAGCGAGGACGCACTACTCCCAGTCATCCTCCCTTGTCAGATGTACCCAAGCGGCAGCGAAAAGCCATCGCCACGTCTGGAAAACTGCTTAAGGCAAATAATATGTACATGTATATACATGCGGAGCCCATACGCTCTGGGAATCGATGTAAGCGAAGCTTTCTGTGCTTCTTGCTTTCATTCACAATAATTAGCGTTGATGTTTAAGGCACATGTTTCATTTCTTCAATGTTTCTTCCAACACGAGAGTGGTGATCTTATGGTCAAGTGTACCTCGCATGCACCACCGCTGTTTTTCGGCGTAGTACGCCGAAGAGAACGAGAAAGGTAATTGTTTGAGGCGTTGTTGGCCGCCATACTTCATAACCTCCAAGAGGGCAGAGCACATTCATCGTCTCTCATTGCTCATCACATCGTGGCAGAAGTGTTAAACTTTGAGTCGCTGCGCAGTGCGTGACAAACAAAAGCACAATTGGATTACGAGGAACGCCGCCGTGGCGAACTCCGGATTAGTTTCGAGAGCGCGCTGTTCTCTAGCATGTCCCTAATTGTAAGTGCATGAGCATTTATTATATCACCCTCGTTGAAATTCGACTGATGCGGTCAAGATGAAACCAATGGCCGCAGAGCTACCGCGTCGTGCACAGAACTTTTGATTTGACCAGCGAACGGTTCCGTAGGGTCGCCTAGACCCAATGTGCATTAATAGCGGCTCCATTTCTGCACGCCCTGCTTTAGTTCGCGAGATAATTTTGAATGGTGCATCTTTTTCAGAATTAGGAGGAACGTTTTGCGTCGTACCTTGAATTTGAGTTATCCCCTTTCCGCGCGCAACCGCTATAGTGGACTCATATCTTTTCCTAATTATTCCTCCACAACTCTCTTTGTATGGGAAGTATGAGTGAAGAGTAGTAACGCCGTCATTCACTTGTTTAGAGACTGCGTCGGTTCTACCGATAATCTTCCTCCCCTCTACCTTCCACTCTGTCTTTCCACCTAGCTTCCCTCTGGACTTGCAGTTTAGTAGAAAGGTAAGGACTGCAATTTCTGCAATGTCCTTGCGGAGGTGAGACATAATTGGAGCTGTGAAGACGCTCAGGTGGCAACGCCCAGGGAGCTCCACAGGGCATTGTGCACATTCCACGCGGTGTAAATGTACGAACCAGATTCTCGCATCGCCTTTCTTCTCGGCCGCGCTCCTGTCATGTATACACAATCTGCGAACCATGCCCCGACGGCGTGGCCCAGAGAACAGCAACTGCAGCAGCAGCAGCCATACAAAAGTCAAAGGAAGACGCAAGCAAAGTTTCGCTTTAAAAGTAATTATTGATATCCAACTCAGGTACCCAGCACACTAATGCTATGTTTTATCAGAACGTTAACAAAACGACTGACTTGCAATTGTTTGAGTATTCGTAATATTAACCACTGATTGCTACCTGTTCAGGTTTCCTCCACACAACTTTTCTAGATTTTTGCGTCTGTATAAACAAACTCGAGTGCGCTTGCACAGTACAAACTAGACCCCTAGTTTTTACGAATGGACCACAATAAGCCACTGCCTGTTCCTGCAGAAAAGCGAGCCGCCAGCCGCCTCGGCACCTTCTACCATCAAAGTGAGCTACTCCATGTATAATCTCGATCACGTTGGCGCCGATGTCCGTCTATACAGCATTAACTTATTGATGTACACGAAGGGGCTTAAACTGTGTGTGCGTGTACTCCAATGACAAAGCTGAAAGTACTTTTAAACGTTTGCAGAACTGCGAAGTCTTACAAGACTCCACGACTCGCGCTTCCAATTTTTAAGTCTTTGTTAGTGTTCTGCGTAACGGTACGATTACAGCAATCTCCCGAAGGAAAATAAAAAAGAACCACTTTGAGCGACCAAGCAAACTGCACTGCAATGGTAACTCAATCCGGTTTGCTACCCGTCAGTGGCTATGGCGTTGCGCTGCTGAGCACGAGGTCGCGGGATCGAATCCCGGCCTCGGCAGCCGCACTTCAATGGGGGTGAAATGCGAAAACAGCCGTGTACTTTATGTGCACGTTATGTGCACGTTAGATTTATGTGCACGTTAAAGAACCCCAGGTGGTCGAAATTTCCGGAGTCCTCTACTACGGCGTGCCTTATAATCAGAAAGTAGTTTTGGCACGTAAAACTCCATAATGTAAGGAAATCCGGTTTTCTAACCAAAACTTAAATAGGATTGCCATTTTCCTTTCTACATCTTCCTAATTGCGAAGTGCTGCAACACAGATCCATTCGTACTATTTACTGAAATGGTGCGGTAGATGTGCGCATTGTATCATTTGTCTATATACGAGAAGCAGACATTGTCGTATTGCGTCCAGCGGAACTGACACGAACTGATCTGAAGAGGGAGAGAGAAATTGTAATGTTACGAAATGCAGAGAAGTAGGACTGTGGTACATTCCTCTAGACAGCTACTCTACTCTGTGCAGAGCTAAGGGCAAGAGTCAAAGAAGGAGGAGCATGATTTGTGAAAATGACAACACAAGAAGTACGATAAACATATATCAAGCAAATGGGACTGATCAAAGCCAGCACTCCAGTCCTGTACATTTTCAAAAGTCAAGTAAGGCCGGTCTGAAAACTCAATTTAACGTCTTTTCAAGGGCCATAAATAACCCCCTGCGACAACGGTGTGATGGGAAGGCGGGTAACGTGATTGGTCAACTTCTTTGGATCTTACACGTACTGAGGGCAGGCACACAGCAAGCACATTACCTATAGTGTCATTCACATTGCACAGCTCACGGTCTGGAGGATCGTTGCGTCGCATAAGTTGGACGTACCCGCGTGTGAACGCCACACCCAGCCTATGTCTGTGCAGACGATTAGAACAGTTGCGCCATACTTTTGGTGGTAGTTTATTTTTTTATTTTTAGAAATACTGTCAACCCTCAGTTGAGGGTCATAACAGGGAGGGATGTTACATATGCGTTCATACAAGACAGCCAGATACAAAAGAAATATGCAGATGCACTACAGTGTCCTACGGATACAATACAAGATACGATATACAGACTGTAAGACATGTATTCAAATGTTCAACCAGCTGCCGCACGCACACAAACAGAAAAAAAGGAAAAAGAGAAAAAAAAAGAAAAGAAAAACACTTTATAATATCCACATGGTACAGTTTTAGTAAAGAACCTTGATTGCATTTGTAAACAATGCAGTATCAGAACTGCGAACAATTTCTGCAGGCAGCTTGTTCCACAGCTCTATTGACTCTGGGAAGAACGAAGAACGAAAGTCATGGGTTCGGGACAAGTACGGTTGAATAGCTTCACTATGATTTAAGCGGGAGCTCAGTCTGCCTGGTGGTTTTAAATACAAATCTTTATTAAGCTTTAGTTCGCCGTGAATTATTTGAAATAACGTTTTTACTCTCTGCTTCTTGCACCGATCTTCCAATAATTCAAGTCCGAAAGCCTTTAACATCACCGAAACTGAGTCTGTCCTTCTATATTTCGAACAAATAGAACGCGCCGCCCGGCGTTGCACCTTCTCTATTTTGGCTAACATTACCTTTTGATGGGGCGCCCATGCTACTATCGCATATTCTAGGGATGGTCTACTAAGAGATCTGTAAGCCAGCAGTTTAACATCTTTTGTTGCCCTCCCCAGTTTCGCTCTTAAAAAACCCAAGTTCTTCTGTGCCGCAGAGCACACTCTTTCTACTTGATTGTGCCATTTTAAATCATGCGAAATAGAGACACCAAGATATTTGAAACAATGAACATTAAATAGATTGTGGCCTTAAATATCGTACTGAAAATTAAAAATATTCTTTTTTGCAGTGATATGCGTGTATGTGGTCTTATCAAAATTAATTCATATTTCCCACTTGTCACACCAACTCCCGAACGCCTGAAGGTTTTGGTTAAGCTTAATCTAATCCTCTCAACAAGATACCGGCGCAAAAATAAAGCAGTCATCTGCAAATTTTGTTTAATTTCACATAGTTAAATTTTATTCTAGGGTCGATTCTTTCGAGTTGTACGTGGCAATCATCTGGATTGCGACTGTATTTTTTTCCGCTTCTCGGACGACACCTGACAGAAGCATTTGGCGTCTGCCCTTGAAAAACGAATTCCAAGCTGTCACGGTTTCTTCGATTGGCTTCTTCGCTCGGCATCGGCCAGTTCATTGCCGTGTACATGACAGTAAGTGGTAATCCACTGAAATGTAATGTGGTGGCCGTTCTTTTCCGCAATAGTTTTAGCTTGGCAGTCTGAGGATCCAGCACTCATGTAGCTAAAGAGCCAATTTTGCGGCATAGAAGTATGTACATACTTGACGAGGCAGTCACCAAATATAGTGAACGGCCTCTGTGATTGCCACTTGTTCTGTGGATGTTGGTGTCCCCTTGTTCAGTAGAAAAATGTGTCGAATAATCAGATACACAGGCACGACGAAATCCGAACTGACGCATACGGCGGTACCGATTTTGTCTACAGATCACCGTTGAGCCGTCTTCTTTCGATATATGTCCAAGTTATAGACGTCCGAGACCTGCGGCAGGTATTCGTGATTTTTAAGGAATACCGGAAATCGGGAGACTTAACCGCATTTTGGGCAATCCCCATGGGGGCATAGGTGGAAGATCAGCAGGGAGAAAGCATGATGGTATGGCGGAATCGTTGTATGCAATGCCTCTCGAAAAAGATAAGTCCGGCCGTATCTGGGGAAGTGGCGTAAACTGGTGACGTATTTGACGGCACAGCTACTTCAGGGATACTTGAAAAGTTTCACGTCGTATAAAGACAGTTATAGTAGTGACGGGAGCTTCAGTTGTACTATAACTTCAGGTGCAACGTAGGACCCCTAAGCATATTTTCAGCATCTGTGCTTGAGCCTTTTCCACTGTACGCAAACACGATCGGCTCTTATTTAATATAACTGGCAGGTTATGTCGAATGCAGCTGAAGTACAAAGTTTCGTTCAGTCGGAGTATTGAGTGCCCAGACGGGCCCCATTTCATACCTTCCAGAAAGCGAAAAACGAGCAAATTCAGTGATTTTTTCTTTACCATTGCCATATGATTCGACCATGAAACACCGCAATCATTGATAACGCTGAGGTATATGTTGTTAATCACATAGTAAATGACATTGCCATTGATAATAATCGCATACGATTGTATAAGCTCCTGTGTGTAGGTATTCCTGCTATTGTTTTTTCGTGATGGGTGGAGAGGCGTTAAGGGATGGGCACAGCCAGAGCATGTGTTCAAAAGAGCATGAGTCATGACTACATTTGGGGCACGACTGTGAGTGGGCAGGATCTATCCTGTTAAGAGACCGAGGAGTGAGATACGAACGGGTTTGCAGAAGTCTGAGTGTGCTAGCCTGAGGTTTGTTCCATTTAGGATGAGGGGGTGTAAATGTCCTCCTGCCCAGTTGATAATGGGAAACAATTTCGTGGAAATAATGGATCTTTGTGGATGGTGACCTCGTTACAAGCCTTCCTACCCGCGACAGCGCGGTAAGTGAAATCGCCCGGTCGCCGATGGACCTGCTCGTTAGGATTACATCCAAGCGGGTTAATCGTGCTATCTAGATTGGCTGGGAACCATGAGATGTGGTATCCTCCTTCGCTGCCTGCTCTCCCTAGTCCTTTGAAGTGCTTTAAGCAAAATACTGTTCGCCTGTTCACATACGAGAGCCTACGAGAAGGATCTAACCGCCCTACGTGAGTCCGAGAAGATGACCGCGGGGAAATTTTCAGCTGTGAAAAGCCAGAGCGATCGCTGCTTCCTCCACCACATGGCCAAAATTTGTATAAACAGAGGCTGCATTGACCAGCTTGCCTGCCGCGTATACCACCGAGACAGCGAACTTGTCCCCACTGTCATATCTGGCAGCCTCGACAAAGAGGGCATCTAATTTCTGCTGATTTATCTTTTTATGAATGGACTTGGCTCTTGCGAATATCCTACCCTCGTTATGCACTGGGTGGATGTTTCGCGGAACGAGGTCAACCATGATGCGAGTTCTCGTTTCCCGCGTCAAGCTAACTTTGGTCGCCGGTCCATGGCTGGGTTACATTCCCGCTTCTTCTAAAATCTTGATCGCTGGCTTAGTGGAGGAAAGCCTCATTATTTGACCCGCTGTGTGAGCTTCTATTAGCTCATCAATGGTTTTATGGAGTCCTAGCTCCAGCAGCTTCTCAGTGCTTGTGGACTGCGGAAGGCCGAGCACCCGCTTGAGGCCGGTTCTCATTAAAGAGTCGAGCTTGGCCTTTTCCGCTTTATCGCAATTAAGGTACGGCGCGATGTAGATAACATGACTCAGGAAGAATTCTTCATAAGCTCTCAGCAAATTGTCCTCTGTGAGACCGCCTCTTCGATTTGAGACGCGGCCTACAAGTCTTGTGACATTACTAGCGTGTCCAGTGAGCCTATTGAGGGCCGTCGAGTTACAGCCTTTGGCATCAATGAGGAGACGTAGAATTTTGACCGAGTCCATCCTTGGTATTGGATGCCCATTTTTAGCTCGAATTTCCGTCGACAGAGTTTCCAGAGGCGCAAGGTTTCCTACCCCCAGTCTGGACTGGCGGTATAGCAATAGCTCTGATTTAGCGGGGAAGAGTTCAAGGTCTGTGTTTGAAAGAAAGTTTTCAGTAGCCTCCAAGGCGCTTTGTAACTAGTGTTTGAGCATGGCTAGAGATCCGCCCGGAGCCCAGATCGTGATATCATCCGCACAAATGGCGTGACCAACGTCTCGGATTGCAGCGAGGCGAGTGGAGAGTTTGTGCATCACTATATTAAATAAGAGTGGAGGAGTACCGAGCCCTGCGGGGTGCCGCAGGTGCCTAGTTTGTGAAGTCCTCCTGTGACCATGCCTAATCAGAGTGTGCCTTGAGATCAGTGAGGAAAGGTCTGGTGTAATCATGAAACCGCTGGCGCAGGTTGAGAGACGAAATCTACGTCAGTATGTGTTTATGCGCGACCCTGTCGAAGGCCTTGGAGAGGGCCAGCGCGAGGATCCCTCTCATGTCGTGAGTAGGGTTATCAAAGGTTGCTGTCTTAAGCAAAAGCATAGCGTCCTGTATGTACAAAGCGTGTCTAAAGCCAATTAGGTTCTGTATAAAGAGCTCCTTGTTTTCAATATGTTCAGTTATCATGTTATGTATCGCGTGCTCCGCAACCTTGGCGATGCATGATGTAAGGGAAATAGGCCGCAGAATGTTTATATGTGCGGGTTTTCCTGGTTTGCGTATGAGTACCATTTTGCGGTACGCCATTCTATCGGGACCTGTCCACTTTTTCATACCTCATTTATTTTGGCCGAGACTATCTCGATTACCCTATCATCTAGGTTCCTGAGGAGTTTCTTCCTGATTCCATCATGTCCCGGGGCTGACCTGCCATTTAGCTTGAAGAGAACATGTCTGATCTTTGACACAGTGAAAGGTTCGTCTATATCAGGTGCCGACAATCCTATGTTGCTCACACGCTCTACCGGATGGAAAACAGATAGGATCGTTGGTACGCGTTCTAGGTGCGTCGCAAAAGTCGGCGAAAAAACGATCACGTCGTCCAGGTAACTGAGGCAGAAGAACCACTTGAAACAGTGTAGGAGGGCGTCCATCATTCGTTCAACTGTAGCCAGTGGATAGCATAAACAGAACGGCCTCACTTTGAACGGATGAAAGCCGTCGGGAGTAATAAAAACAGTCTTCTCGTGGTCCATGTTATCGACAGCAATTCTGTAGTGTATATATATATATATATATATATATATATATATATATATATATATATATATATATATGTATATGTATATATATATATTGTTACGTAGAGTTGCGAAGAAATTGTTTTATTTACAGAAGATGGACGATGATCGTAGCGTGATCGTAGCGTAGCCCGGCCTCCTCAACTCCTAGTTTTCTTCGTCTTCTCTTCTCTCCTCTAGTACGCGCCTTTCGCATCCATTACATTTCCCCGCAAGCAGACGACGCCCGTGGGGTGAGTCAGGATAGACAAGCAGGGTAGAAAAGCCTGAGGCGAGCAATATGAGTCAGCCGAGTTCTGCTTGATCGCCGACTATTGCAGAGGAGGCGAGCTACGGCGTAATTGAGTCTGCTCAGGCGGTCCACAACTACAAATGGGCCTGAATATTGTGACAAGAACTTTTGGCACAATCCAGACTTGCGATGCGGTGTCCAAAGAAGGACCAAGTCACCTTTTTCCAACGATATTTGTACGTCACCGTCGTCGTATCGCTCTTTCGAACTACTTTGCGAGGCCAGAGTACGGAGATGAGCTATTTGACGGGCTCCTTCGGCGAGACACAATGTCTTCGATACAGAATCGTCACTGTGCAGTACGAAGGGTAAGAAAGTGTCCAGAGGGCTTCGCGGTAACCTTGCATACAAGAGATGAAATGAGCTATAGTTCGTGGTTTCGTGTTTCGCCATGTTGTATGCGTAAGTGATGAATGGGAGCACGTCGTCCCAGTTCTTGTGATTGGAGGAGACGTACATGGCAAGCAAGTTGGTCAGCGTTGTGTTCGTCCTTTCAACGAGGCCATTGGTCTGTGCTTGATACGGCGTGGAATGACGGAGCTGTGAAGTGCACAAACGAAGTAACTCTTCAATGGCATCAGCAGTGAACTGGCAACCACGGTCGCTGATGATGACAAGTGGTGGGCCATGACGAAGGACCACGCAACGCAGCAGGAAAACCGCCACGAAAGTAGCGGTAGAAGACGGTGGAAGCGTATGGCTGCAGTTTCTGCATACCGTGTAAGATGGTCTACGCCGACAATTATCCAACGGTTCTTCTTGTTAGATCACGGGAATGGACCCAAAAGGTCAATGCCTACTTGCTCGAACGGCGTACTGGGCGGTGTCAGTGGCCGAAGGGGACCCGGGGCTGCGGTGGTCGGTCGCTTGTGAAGTTGACAGGTTTCACAACTAGCGACATAGCGCTTGGTTGTTTCGTACATCTTGGGCCAGTAAAAGCGCTCCTGCGTGCGGTGCAGCGCTCGTACGAAGCCGAAATGGCCGGATGTCACATCGTCATGCATGGCGCGTCGAACGTCGGAGCGGAGACTCTCAGGGACAACAAGCAGAAAACGCGCTCCATGCAGGAAATAATTAGTTTTGTGGAGCAATTTATCACGAACAGTAAAGCGACCGGAGCGGTCGCTTTACTGTCCGTGATAAATACCGTACTTCCCGTACTTCCCTTTAGAAGTACGGGCGGCGACAGAAACCGGATCGAGGGTAACATTATTCCGGTGTTCTCGCTGAAAGTCTGCCGTTTCAGGGAACGTAGAAATAATAGCAGGGAGACAGTCGTCAAAATTCTCAGCATCGCAGTTGGTCGTCGCAAGGGGAATCCGAGAGAGGCAGTCTGTGTCAGCGTGATGATGGCCACTTTTGAACGATACCACGAAGTCGTATTCCTGGAGGCGCAGCGCCCAACCTGCGAGGCGACCAGAGGGATCACGCAAACCGACCAGCCAGCGTAAAGAATAATGGTCGGTGACAATCTTGAATGGTCTACCGCAAATATAATACCGAAACTGTTGTATGGGGAAAACGGCTGCCAGGCATTCCTTTTGCGTAACCGGATAATTGCGTTCAGATTTGCACAGGCAACCGCTGGCATATGCGATAACATGTTCTGTGCCACTGTGACGTTATACAAGCACCGCTCCTATCCCGATTCCACTAGCACCAGTGTGAACTTCAGTCGGGCAAGATGGATCGAAGTGACGCAAGAGGGGTGCTGACGTTAGTATAAACTTCAGTTGAGAGAATGATGCATCACACTCTGGTGTCCACTTGAACGATGCATTTTGTCGCAAAATACTTGTCAATGGGTAAACGATGTCGGCAAACCGGGGAACAAAACGACGAAAATACGAACATAGGCCAATGAATGAGCGGAGCTCTCGTGCTGACTGCGGTGCTTTGAAGGAGCTCACCGCTTCGGTCTTACGAGGATCGGGTCTGACGCCATCCTTGTCGACTAAGTTTCCCAGGACCAGTGTTTGACGTTCGCCGAACCGACACTTTTTTCAGTTTAAAGCAGTCGAGAACAAGGCTGAGGCGTTCGTTATGTTCTTCAAACGTGCGGCTAAAGATTACATCATCGAGGTAACACATACATATCTCCCACTTTAGACCACGTAGTACTGTGTCCATGAATCTTTCAAAGGCGGCAGGAGCATTGCAAAGGCCAAAGGGCATAACATTAAATTCGAATAGGCCATCTGGAGTCGCGAAAGCAGTTATTTCCTTGTAGGCAGGGTTCATAGGTATTTGACAAAACCCCGATCGCAAATCAAATGTTGAAAAGTAAGAAGCAGCGTGTAAGCATTCAATGACGTGATCGATTCTTGGTAGTGGATAGACATCCTTCTTCGTCACTGCGTTTAGATGTCTGTAACCACGCAGAATCTCCAGGAGCCATCTTTTTTCCGACCAGGAATACTGGGGCTACCCATGGACTAGACGACTCTTGAACGACACCTTTGTTCATCATCTCCTTGACTTGCTCTGCAATAACTTTGTGCTCGGACGATGACACTCGGCAGGTCTTCTGACGAATGGGGTGTGCTGAGCCGGTATCTATTCTGTGACGAGCGCGGGACGACGGTAAATGAAGCGGTGCATCTCCATGCGTGAAGTCGAATGGGGCCTCATGCCTGGCAAGGACCTGTACTAGTGCTTGCCGTTCCGATGTACCGAGAGCCTTGCTGATCATGCCAAGCATTAGCTCTTCAGAATGGCGATTATCGCAAGGAGAGCAAGCTGTAGAGACGTGCGTAGTTAGTGCCGCTATTGAGCTACATGCGGCTTTATCGAAGAGAGAGATTTTTATACCACAAGAAAGGACAACCGGCGTGGCGGAACAGTTCAGCGCCCACAATGTGGCGACTCCTTTCGTCATGCACACGACCGAGCAGGGCACAAGTATATCTTTCTTAGCACAGTTTATGCGGAGAGGCCTAACTACAAGTTCAACACAATCAGCATCAACAGTAGTTGCCGAAACACGAACGGGCGCCAGGCACCAAGATGGTGCACTCACTTCATCAAGAACACTGAGTGTGTGTGACCCTGTCTTCACCAGCCGAGCTTTGTTCGGAATGTGCTTATATAAATAACTTGTTCAATGATACTTCGCCACAACCACAGTACACGGAAGCGCCGCGCTGTTCAAGAAAATTGATCCCAAGAATAACATCGTGCGAACAACGAGAAAGAACAAGAAATTCCGACACAAACAAATTCCCAGCCAACAAAACACTCACAGCACAACCACCAAGGGGATGAAGCCACTAGCCGCCTACTCCACGAAAGGTAATACCGTCGATCCAAGGAAACATAACTTTGTGGCCTAGACGGTTTTTGAAAGTGAGGCCCATCACAGATGCAGTCGACCCAATATCAACTAACATTATGGTCGGTATTCCGTCAATCGAGACATTCACTTTGTTTTTGTACATCACAACACGCAGAGGTATTTCTTGCGAAGACCGTCCGGCGACCACACCTCCATTGGCCGCGGATGCTAGTTTTCCGGCGGCGGTGAGGAAGAACAGTGCCGAGGGCGAGGGGACGGAGAGCGACGGGGGCGGTTATTTGGTGGCATCAAACTCCGCTCAGATGCTGGCGAATCGCTGTGTCTGGTCTCGTGTGATGAAAAGTGGTCCGTTGGAAGCAGATCGGTCGTCCCCAAGTCATGTGAAGTACGGGTTCTGGGTGGCGTGAAGATTGGTGGTGTCCTACGTGATTGACAGGCTTGGCGACAATACCGAGCTATATGGCCTGTGGAACCGCAGCTGTAGCACACGGGAGGGTGGCGATTCACAGCGTCTTCCTCGAAACGAATGGTAGGCGGCTGCGGGCGGCGAGAAAGTTCGTTCTCATCTGGATAACGTGTCCCTGCTGCTTGCTGAGATCCGTTATATCTTTCATAAGTCACGTCGTGGTAGTAGGGTCGATGCTGTTCTTGTCGCGGCCTGACAGAAGTCAAAGGGCCTCGGGGGTAAAAACGTGGCTGCTCTCGTTGTGGCCGAGCGTCATAAGTAGGGCCTCTGTCGTAGAGACGTGGCTTCTGTCGGGGCGTGAGTTCATAATCCTCAGTGCATCTTGCCGCAGGGTACTGGGAGAAGGACGCCACATTTGGCTCGAAATCTGGTGGTAGGCGGAAGCTATGAGTGCCGGGATGTGTCACTTGCGCGTGCAGGCTGAGCTCTTCCCCAACTATTTGTCGGATCGTTGATGCAAGATCAAGAGGCTGGTTGCTGTCCACGCTTGCAACTGTCGTCACATTGGCTAGCCTGCCAAACGTCGGCGTGATGCGCCTCGTCTTTTGTTGCTCGAAAGTGCGACAGTACCGAATGATTTGAACTGCTGACGACGGTGACTGAAATAGGCGGAGCGTTGCAAGCACGCACCGCTTAGCCGTAGCCTTCGCCGTCCAAGGCGTTGAAGAAGGAACGGGAGCACAGAGAACTGCACATTACGCGATGTTTAACTGCCAATAACTCCACCTCATTTTCACGCGTCAAGGTACTTGTTTTGCGCCAAAGTGTTTTCAAAATATTGAATTTCAATATGAAGTGCATTTGCAGGGAGTTCGGTTTAGCGTATTCAAGTAATACACCTTTCGAAAGGTTGAGAACGGAAATTATACTGGCTTTATTCAAGAGCAAAAGCAGGTTTGCCGAGTGGCTGTTGGGGCGCCCCCGTCCAGTGGGGAAGGGGACAATGACCCCCACGTCGATGCGTCGTGAGGTTTGGGAAACGGCACTGACTCCCACTGCACGGAAAACTGCATTTCGAAGGAGCGCAGACAACGAAGTGAGAGACGGTCGCTACAAAAGCTCCCACCCTAGAATGCCAGTGTGTTTGAATGGCGGAAGGAATGAAGGGTTAATGAAGGATAGGCTGGTTTTATGTGGTCGCACGACAATGTCTCTTTTTTGCCGCGAACGTCAATCTACAATCTTTTCTCCAAACGCGAAACCACACGAAAGGGGCCTTCATAGTGTTATGTGTTAAAAGACACAGACGAAAGAGGCTATTTACAGGCTATTTACAGTGGAGCAGGACAGCCAGGCCGACCCTCGCTCGCGGCAAGAGCAGCGACCAACGTCATCGTCGTTCTCGCGGCGGCCCGTCGCTTGAGCATCGCTCGATACTTTCGTAATACTACCCCCCTCCCCCTGCCCTGGTGGCAAAAGCGCCGTCACGGTGCTGTTAAAGATCCAAGGCGTGTGTGTGCAGAGTTGTAGGGCTTGAGTTGGGCGACGTAGACAATGACACTGGCTGTCACAGCGGAGGACGTAGTGGGCGTGCTTAGAGCGATTTCGTATGTGACATTGGTCACTTGGCGGTGCACGCGATATGGGCCTGTGTAATAGGAAAGCAGTTTTTGACAAAGGCCAACTTTGTGCGATGGTGACCAAAGAACCATGAGGGTGCCGCGCAGAAAATGAACGTCACGGTGGCGAAGGCCGTAACGTTGATTCTGTTTGCCTTGAGACACTTATAGACAAGCGCTCGCCAGTTGGCAAGAAGCTGTGGCGGATAGAAGCACATTGTCCAGTGGTAGCGTCGGTTCTCGGCAATGCAAGAGGTGAAATGGGGAAAAGCCAGCAGTATCAAGGCGGGAAGAGTTGTACACCAAGGTAATGTCAGGTAGAGTGGGGTTCCAGTCACGGTGGTTTATCCGAGTGCGGTTTGCAGTAATAGTAAGTATACTGTGAGGCACGGTAAGGTCATACTCTAGTGGAATGTCGGGCAGAGGAGTGACGAGGTACTCGCCATCAGGAACTGGTGGGGAAGACAGCAGTTCTATATAGGCTATATAGACATTGGCGCCAGAGGAAGAAAGCCGCTGGGCGTAAGCGGCATTGGGGTGTGTCAGGAGGTTCTGCAAGAATCGACAACTCAAGGCGAAGGGTACTGGGAGAGCAGTCAATAAGAGCGGAATGCGCAGAGAGAAAATCGAGGCCGAGAATGAGGTCGTGGGGGCAATGAGCCATTACGATAAAGAGGACAGGAGCGTGGCGGCCGGCGATGCTTACACGTGCCGTACACATGCCGATGATAGGCACGGTACCGCCATCCGGAATGCGGCCGACGCCTGCCGACGCTGGGGTGAGGAGCTTCTTCAGTCGTGGTCGCAAGGCAGCACTCATAATAGAAAGATGTGGTCCCGTATCGATGAGCGCCGTGACAGGATAGCAATCAGCGTCAACGTCAAGAAGGTTTTGGTTTGTAGGTAACGTGAGCAGTTGATTTGAGGGCAGGGTCGACAACGCAGCTTCACCTCCAGAAGCTGCAGTGCCTACTTTTCCGGCTGGATCCCGGAGGCTATAGGCGGCGAAGAGAAGTGACGGGGTTTCGGCGAACGAGAGTGATAGCGTCGAGGTGAAAGCGAGCCGCTGTAGCGAAGGTTCGGAGCAGGAGCATCACTGGCAGTACGTTCATCGCTCGTGGTATAGGGAACACAAGTTCCAAAGGTGCGGGAATAAGCGGCGCGTCCCACCTGTATGTCCGAGGGTGTGGTGGCCATCGGTTGCGGCAGTGACGAGCGACGTGGTCGATACGACAGCAGTGGAAGCAGATTGGTCTGGCATCAGGGGTAAGCCATTGGGGCGGGTTGCGGCCTGATGTGGCAGAAAAGACTGTCGGGGACGAAGAGGGCCGCTAAAAAACTGGCGAACGCTGGGCTGAGACGTGGAACACACGGAGTTCAGACCCATGTTCTCAAATTCTTGTCTGACGACGGCCTGAATCATCGCAGTTGTGGTTGCTGGCGGATCGGGAGGGGTCGCGGAGAAAGCGGGCGAACAATACGGGTGACGTCGTCACAGGTGGTGGTCTGACGCGGGCGACCCTCACATGTCGATGTAGCAGTGTTGGGTAGCAGCGTGATGTGGTGTGTGATACGGCGGCTCTTACCTTGTTCAAGGCCACGGCATTCTTTCATGGTTGCGTCGATAGTCAATACGTAGCCGAAAACAAGCAAATTGAAAGCGTCGTCGGCGATGGCTTTTAGCATATGTGTCACTTTATCTGCTTCGGACATATTATCGTCAGCTTTGCTGCATAGAGCCAAGAAGTCAAGGATGTATGAAACGTACGGCTCTGTAGACGAATGAACGCGACACGCAAGAGCCTTTCTCGCGGCAACCTTGCGCCCAAAGGGGTCGCTGAAGAGTTTCCGTAGCTTTTCATTGAAACTGTCCCAACTGGTTATCTCGTCTTCATGCGTTTGGTGCAACAGGTGTGTGGTACCGCTGAGATAAAAGACGACATTGACAAGCATAATCGTTGGGTCCCACCTGTTATTAGCACTGGCATGTTCATACAGCTTGATCCATTCGTCGTCTTATCCCTCCAGGCCAGAGAACAACTCAGGGTCGCGATGTGGGGCAACCGTGATGATGGGAGCAGTCGGACAAAGCGGAGCGGTTGCAGAGGTGGGCTCATCACCGGGGGTGTGGTGACGAGCTCGATGTGCCGACCACTTCGCTGTTCTGTGACGAGGATGGGGATCACTAACCTCCACCCGAATGTTACGTGTGAAAAGACAAAGACGAAAGAGGCTATTTACAGGCTATTTAAACTGGACCCGGACAGCCAGGACGACCCTCGCTCGCGCTAAGGGCAGCAACCAACTTAATCGTCGTTCTCTCGGCGGCCCGTCTTTTGAGCATCGCTCGATAATATCGTAACAATAGGAAGGAGTCAATGGTAGCTTGATAGATTCTCGCAACAGAAAAAGTGCATGGTTGTGCCAATCGTCGGGAAACTGAACACAGGCTGCCCGAGGACGATACGGGGGAGCGTAGGTCGAAGCTGGTCAAGCCAGCAATGTTACCTCTCTAAGTGCTAAGCGGCTGCCGGCAGAGTGCCTTTTCGGGTACCGAAAAAGTGGCCTCATGCGCGCATTGCTGACCGGTAGAGCATCTCGGCTCCGCTAACTCCGAAGTCACCAATGATTGTTGTACGCACCCCCAGTAGTAGTAGGGGTAGCTTGGCAGCTTCAGAACGCATAGTGGTCTGGCTTTATTCTAAAGCAAAGGCAGGTTTTGCTGAGTGGCTGTGGAAGTGCCCAAGTCGGTCTAGCAGAGGGCAATGACCCCCACATCGATGCACGGTTAGGGGAGCAACGGGCAATAAATTCCACGACGCAAAAAACCATTTTCAATGAGCGGGGGCCAACGAAATGACGTACAGTCGCCATACATTTCTCGACTTCTAATAAAAGTGGCTTATGGGCCCTTTAAATGGAGACTACTGTACAGAGTAGTTATTGTGATTACCATTCCTTGAATTCCTTGAGACCCCTTTTGTTTGCCGGAACCCATCTGCCTATCTTTTCATAGCGTTGACTAATTAATATACGGCTCTACTTTATATGGTGCGGTCTTCGCGGCGTTACAGATAAACACGACAACCTCAACAGCATTGGCGAACAATAAAAATAAGAGTATTACGCCTGATATAGGCGACTATCTAATCGCGCCGTAGGTCATTCGAAGTCATAGATAGTAAACCCAAAATCTTAAGTGCCAGCTGCTCAAAATTAGCTGCGGTTGCGCGGGCACTTTGCTGCCGCTTTCTTCTTGGTGTCTCAGCGTGTAGACGCTGCGTCGTGTGGGCCTAATAATGCGATGAGCATTATTTGCCTATTTCTCGCACTAAAGATTGTAAATAGAAGAACGTTGAGCAATACAGTATGTTCTTTCACGACTTTTATTCTAACCTTAATATCGCTAGAATTCATCGTATGACGGGCTTGCTCGTAATTATATCAAGGCTCAGTCCCAATTGAAGTACCGCTGCCATTTAAAAAATCATGATTGCGTAGTCGGACTCAAGACAATTCCAAAACAAATGCGTCCATGGGCACCTTTACAACTCTAATGTAATTCAAAGACCCCCCCCCCCCATTCTTGTATATGGCCCTTTCCACTAAAAAGAAAATACAAGATTTCAAATTGGAGAGAAAGGTGTCTTAAAAGCTCACACAACAGAAAACAGCCTCGTATTGATACTGCGAACGCAAGCTGAACGCCCTAAAAATGTGACGCTGTACTCTTAGTGTACTTTCTTGTGCTACTTTCGGAATGATTGGTTATATTTAGGTACACATGCCATGATAAATATGGCGTGCTCTTCAATATCAGCTTTTGCAAATTGTATGGGTGCCACACGCCTTCTCATTGCATTACTGAGGTCAGTCTTAGTAGGTGCTAATAGCGATCCCTGCCCCGACAAATATGCATGCAGGTGTTACATTGAGTCTTGTCCCGTTGAGTCTTGTGTGCAACTGCCATATTACAATT
This sequence comes from Dermacentor variabilis, assembly GCF_050947875.1. Taxonomy (NCBI): domain Eukaryota; kingdom Metazoa; phylum Arthropoda; class Arachnida; order Ixodida; family Ixodidae; genus Dermacentor; species Dermacentor variabilis. The sequence goes on from NC_134574.1 coordinate 63,087,598, forward strand.
GGGAACATTATTGTCCTTATAGCAAAACTAATTGTGGCATTTCCGATTTTGATGCAGCCGGCTACCAGGAGGGATCGGAGGTAATATGGTATGCAAATGATACATACGAATGCGCCGTAATCAAGATGCTTCTGCGAGAAAGTCGTACGTACGTTGCTTCATATTGATCATCTTTATCAGGTGACCACGTTTCGCCGCCTAACAAGTGTTATCGCACAGCGCGGGACGCGCCTGCATGTATCCGAAGTTTCTGGAATGTTATCGATGCTTCTACCGCTGTCTGTTGTCGCCGAACCTTATGTTATCTGATTTCATCGCGTGACGCGAATGGTGCAGAACTTTGTGGAAGACACGCGGGTCCAAGCGATGAGTCTGGAACATTCGACGACTGCTGTATAAAAGCCGATGCGCTCGACCCGCTGATCAGATTTTCGACGATCGCTGGCCGTGCTCGTTGTGCTATAAGTGTAGCCTGTTTTTGTGGGCACAGGTTCGCCCAATAAAAGTTAGCTTCGGCTTACACAGTATTGCTACTGTGTTATTCAACGTCTCCACCGCATGATATCTGGTGGAGGTGCTTTACCTTCATGTACCGGACGCCCCCCGACAACCCGAAATCCAAGCCCGAACCGCAAGGACAACACCAGCGCCGTCCCGGAACATCGAGCAAGCCGCCGGCTACAGCAGCTGCCCCCGGATCACGGAATTCTACCAGAGACAAACAAGAAGATCATCAGAGAAGTACGTCCAGAGACGACCAAGAAGACAGCCCCAATGGGAGCCGGAGCAGCCCCAATAGTTCTGCAGCAGCCCAGGGAGCCACCGACGTTCCGCGGATCCACATTTGAGGACCCGGAAAGCTGGCTGGAGGCGTATGAGAGGCTCGCTACGTTTAACAGTAGGGACAGCGACGACAAGCTGAGGCATGTCTATTTGGCATTGGAAGACGCCACCAGGATTTCGTTCGAGAATCGAGAAGTCACCTTAACGACGTGGGACCTGTTGCGAAGCGGCTTCTTGCAAACGTTTACAAGGGTCGTGCGAAAAGAGCGAGCCCAAGCACTACTAGAAACCAGAGTACAGCTGCCAAACGACACGATCGCGATCTTCACGGGGGAGATGGCCCGCCTTTCCCGGCACGCCGACCCCTAAATGTCAGAGGAGAAAAAAGTCCGCGTCCTGATGCGGGGCGTCAAGCAAGAACTTTTCGCCGGACTTATTCGTAAACCACCAAAGACCGTAGCTGAGATTTCTGCAGAGGCATCGACGATCGAGAAAACTCTGGAGATGCGCACCCGGCAGTATAACCGCGAGGGGCTCACGCCGCAGTACGCCATCCAAGGACTGGGTTCCGACGACCAGCAAGAGACCATCAGAGAAATTGTGCGCGAAGAACTGCGCAAGGTCCTGCTTCCGTCGCAGCCTCAAGTGGCCTCGATCGCCGACATCGTGAAAGATGAGGTTCAGCGATCGCTTAGAGTTCCTGAGGAGCAACCTCAATTACCGCAGCCCCAGCCAGGAGCGATGACCTACGCCACCGTAGCACGCTGTCAAGGCCCCCCTCCGCGACCACGCCAGGGCCCTGTAACGCCGCAATTCCGTCGTCCGCCGCCGCCGCCGCCGCCAGCACGCCCACCCGTCGCCCAGCGCACCTACGAGAGGAAAACGGACATTTGGCGAGCGCCACACCACCGCCCGCTCTGCTATCACTGCGGAGAAGCCGGCCATGTGTATCGCCGATGCCCATACCGCGACTTGGGACTGAGAGGGTTCGCCGTCAACGCGCCGCGTCCACAGCTTGGAGAACGCCAACGTGAAATCACCAACTACCTCGCCGCTACTCAGTGGAGCCCTCGACGACCGTCCCGTTCGCCGTCACCAGGCCGCTACCTGTCGCCGCAGCACCGACCACACACCGGCCCAGCGCGGGGCCGCTCTGCGAGCCCATATCCGGAAAACTAAAACCAGCAACTGCTGGAGGTGCGGTTGCTGTTCGTCGAACTGACGAAGATCCTCCGCCGCCGACGAAGACGACGAAGAAACCATCTTGACGACCTAATGACGAGACGACGCCGTCCCGACGAAGTCAGGAAGCTGAATACACCGAAGAAAGAAGACTTCACGACGCGACGTTCCAGCTTCAGTTCAACACGACGATGCCGTGATCCGACGCCAAGACCCAACTGCAACGCCAGAGAAAGAACCACCGACCTCGACGTGCTTCTCGACGGCCACGCAGGCACTGCCTTAGTCGACACAGGGGCCGATAACTCCGTAATGAGTGGGCACATCGCCGCCCAGTTGAAGAACGCTAAGACTGCATGGGAGGGCCCTCAAAATCGGCCCGCTGGAGAACACCTCATTACGCCGACTGGAATCTGCCCGGTAAGAATTACCATTCGTGACCGGACTTACCCTGCCACCTTCGTTATCTTCCAAGAGTGTTCACGAGATGTTATTCTTGGCATGGACTTCCTGAACCAACACGGCGCAATCATCGACCTGAAGTCGAAATCGATAACGCTTTCGCAAGATCAAGCGATACCATTGGAGAGCTTCCGTGGTCACCACACCTTGAGTGTGCTCGAAGATCAAGTGAGCATCCCGCCGCGCTCCAGCATTGTTATTTCCGTCGGCACCAAAACACCCGCTGACGTAGAGGGCGTCATCGAGGGCGACCAGCATCTACTATTCGACCGCGAAATTTGTGTCGCAAGAGGGATCGCTCGACTCCACGGAGGGAAAGCGGAAGTTATGCTAACCAACTTCAGCCAAGAGTTCAAGCACATCAGCAAGGGCACGACAATCGCGTACATCGAGGAAATTCTGGAAACTAGCAATGCCTTTGTCCTCTCAGATTCTGCCGCATCTACCCCGCCGACCATACTCCCCGCACCAGACTTCGACGTAAATCGAAGTCTCCTCATGAGCGAGCAGCAGCAGCTCAGAAGTCTTCTCCATCGATAGAAAGACCGCTTTTCGACGTCATCGAGGATACCACAAACACCAGTTGCAAAGCATCGCATCATAACTGAAGATGCGCGCTCAACTACTCCGCCAGAGCCCTTACCGAGTTTCGACGCGAGAACGTGAAATTATTAGGTAACAAGTCGACGAAATGCTCCGCAACGATATTATCCAGCCGTCGAAAAGCCCGTGGGCATCTCCTGTTGTACTGGTGAAGAAAAAAGACGGAACCCTATGTTTCTGCATCGATTATCGTCGACTAAACAAGATCACGAAGGAGGACGTATACCCCCTTCCGCGGATAGACGACGCATTGGATCGGCTCTGCAACGCCGAATACTTTTCGTCGATGGACCTCAAGCCTGGCTACTGGCAAATAGAAGTCAACGAGAGAGATCGCGAAAAGACTGCCTTCATCAAGCCAGACTGCCTCTACGAGTTCAAGGCGATGCCATTCGGACTGTGCTCGGCACCTGCAACGTTTCAGCGCGTCATGGACACGGTGTTAGCAGGATTGAAGTGGCAAACGTGTCTTGTTTACTTGGATGACGTCGTTTTCTTCGTCGAAAATTTCGACGACTACCTTAGGCGGCTTGCGACAGTATTAGAGACCATCAAATCACCAGGGCTCACTCTGACGCCGGAAAAGTGCCGCTATGTTTACGATGAGCTTCTGTTCCTAGGCCACGTCATCAGAAAATCCGGAGTACGAGAAAATAGCTGCCATCGCAATGTTCCCGAAGCCCACCGACTAGAAGGCAGTGCGTAGATTCCTTGGCATGTGCGCCTACTACAGGCGCTTTGTCAAGGACTTTTCACGCATTGCTGAGCCGTTAACGCCTCTAACCAAATCTAATGCCGAGTTCAAGTGGGAAACGCCGCAGGCCGACGAATTTCAAGAACTCAAACGACGCATGCAGTCGCCGCCGGTACTTGCACACTTCGACGAGGACGCCGATACTGAAATCCACACTGACGCCAGTAGCCGAGGCCTCGGTGCCGTCCTAGTCCAGAGGAAAGACAGCCATGAACAGGTCATATCTTATGCTAGCCGGTCGCTGTCAAAAGCGGAAAGCAATTATTCTACGACTGAAAAGGAATGCCTCGCCATCATTTGGGCTACAGCTAAATTCCGCCCTTACCTCTATGGCAGGCCATTCAAAGTCGTCAGCGACCACCACGCGTTGTGTTGGCTAGCTAGCTTAAAGGACCCTTCAGGACGGCTGGCGCCGTTGAGCCTCAGACTATAAGAATACGATATCCCTGTAACCTACAAGTCCGGACGAAAACACTCAGATGCCGATTGCCTATCACGCGCCCCCATTGACCCGCCCCGCAAGAAGACGAGGATGACGACGCCTTCCTTGGAATAATGAGCACGGAAGACTTCGCTCCACAGCGACGAGCTGACCCGGAGCTAAAATCCCTCGTTGAGTATTTGGACGGGTGCAGCGACGTTGTCCCCAGGGTATTTAAGCGCGGATTATCTTCGTTCACGCTTCAAAACAACCTACTCGTGAAGAACGTCTCACCAGTCCGCGCCAACTACCTTCTTGTTCTTCCGTCGGCGCTGCGTCCAGAAGTACTGGACGCCCTACATGACGATCCGACCGCTGGTCACCTCGGTTTTTCCTGGCCGCGCCTAACCGCCGATGTCGCCCGTTACGTCAAGACAAGCCGCGACTGTCAGCGACGCAACACACCACCGACAAGGCCAGCGGGATTACTACAGCCGGTCGAGCCTCCTTACCGACCTTTTCAACTGATCGGCATGGACTTGTTGGGACCGTTTCCGACATCAGCTTCCGGGAGTAAGTGGATCGTCATGACGACGGACTATCTCAAGCGCTTCGCTGAAACTAAAGCTCTACAGAAAGGCAGCGCAGCCGAAGTGGCGGAATTTTTCGTCTAGAACATCCTGCTGCGACATGGTGTTCCAGAAGTCCTCATCACCGACAGAGGAACGGCTTTTACAGCAGAGCTCACAGTCAAGCCATTCTGCAATACAGCCAGACAAGCCACAGGAGGACAACTGCCTACCGCCCGCAGACGAATGGTCTCACGGAGAGCTTCATCAAGACCCTCACCGACATGCTAGCAATGTACGTCGACGCCGAGCACAAGACGTGGGACGCGGTCCTGTCGTACGTAACCTTTGCTTACAACACGGCGGTGCAAGAAACAACACAGATCACGCCGTTTAAGCTGGTTTACGGCAGGAACCCGACGACGACGCTTGACGCCATGCTGCCGCACGTCACTGACAAAGAGAATGTTGACGTTGCTAGCTAGCTCCAGCGGGCCGAAGAAGCCCGACAGCTCGTCCCCCTACGGATCGAGAACCAGCAGCGTACCGACAGCCGACACAACAACCTCCGACGGCGCTTCGTCGAGTACCAGCCCGGCGACCGTGTTTGGGTATGGACCCCGATACGCTGACGAGGACTCAGTGAGAAACTACTGCGACGCTATGTCGGACCCTACAATTTCATCCAACGCATTGGCGCACTGGACTATGAGGTCGTGCCAGACGGCACTTCGCATTCACAGTGGCGCCGCGCACGATCTGAAGTGGTCCACGTGGTGCGCCTTGAACCGTATTACGGACGCTGACGAACTTTCTTATTTTGTTGTTTCCGTTGCTACGAGTGCTTTTCTTTATTACTTTCGTTTGTTTGCAGCATATGGTCGATGCTTTTAAAGAGGGGGTAATTACACGTGTACTTATCTTTATCGGGCGACATCGTTTCGCCGCCTAACAAATGTTATCGCACAGCGCGAGACGCGCCAGCATGTATCCGAAGCTTCTAGAAAGTTATCGATGCTTCTATTCGCTGTCTGTTGTCGCCCAACCTTATGTTATCTAATTTCATCGCGTGACGCGAATGGTGTAGAACTTTGCGGAAGCAATGCGTGTCCCAACGATTAGACTGGAACATTCGACGCTTGATGTATAAAAGCCGACGCGCTTGACCCGTTGATCAGATTTTCGACGATCGCCGAATGTGTTCGCTGCTCTCGTGGTGCTTTAAGTGTAGCCTGTTTTGTGGGCACAGGTTCGCCAAGTAAAAGCTAGTTTTACCTCAATTCCGACTGACCTGGCTGTGGAAGCATGCATTTCTGCTGTAGAATCTGACACGACTACCCCAGACTGGTCGCCCGTTGATGGTCCCGACCTCAAGAGGCTCATCTGTTTTTGCCTTGGAAACACGTACTCCTGCTTCCACAAGGTCTTCTACAGGCAAGTTCAAGGTACGGCAGTGGGTGCTCGTATCTGTTACTGCTGCCAATCTTAGGCTGGATTGTTTGGAAAGCCGCGCTCTCGCGTCCTTCAGTCCTCGGCCGAAAGGTTTTTTGCGCTGTGTGGACGACTCTTCCTGTGTGATTCGGCACAGCGCTTTGGCTTCTTTCACTGCGCACACGAACAGTAAGGAAAAGTCCATCCAATCTAGAGTAAAGACAGAGGTCGACAGCAGACTCAAATTTTAGACGTACTTGCCACCAGAAGCGATGGACCGCTCTCGTTTAGCGTATACCGCAAGGACACTCACACTGGCCGCAACCTGAACTTTCAATTCGTTCATCCTGAAGCTCACAAACCATGTCTCATGTTCTGCGCAGTTGTGACGTCGCAGTGGCGCACGTGCCCATGTGTAAGCTGAGGCAAGCACTCTTTGGCGGCAAGGACCGGCTTCCGAGAGAATCATTTCCCGGTGTAGTCGACAAGATACCCTGCGCAGATTGCGACTACGGACAAATCAGTGAATCGGGCAACTTCAGACAGACTGAGGTAGCGTCAGAAGGATGTCGACAAGAAACGTACAGATTCCGTGGGGGGGGGGGGGGAAGGGTTGCCCTTGCCGAGCACATGGTTCCTACGGGCCACAACATTGACTGGGTTTGCTCGAGAGTTATCGGCCGAGAAAGAAACCTCCAATTGCGGCTGTATCTGAAATCAGTGCAGATAGAAAAAAACACGTCACACGCTCAATCGAAATTAAGGAACCCCCCCCCCCTCATACACACGCTGCTTACGTCATGTTCTGAATTATACATAAGCTTCCGTGAACTTTCCTTTATCCCAAGATTTATTCCTTTTGAGCACTTCTTTTGAGCGGTGCCCGTCGTTTTATTGCTTTCTGGTATTACACTGTGTGCGAAACACATCTGACTCGTTTAAGAGAACAAGAAAGGTGAACGTCTAACTCCACAATAAAACTGCAAACTCCACAATAAAAAGACACATGCCAAGAGCAAGCACCACAATCGTTCGCAGAATGAACACAACACTGATTACTTCTTGAAGCATCAACGATTTGACTCGATGACATCGGACTGACAACACCTCCAGTTGGGGACGGTGAGCAAATTTTAATTCATCGCATTGATTTGGCGCGTGCGGCAACATGTCAAAATACGAGAAGACGATGGCTGCCGCGTGTGGAACACATACTATCATCGTGAATGTTTACTGTCTAAATAAATACAGAAATATTTCAGACATGGCCTGCTTCTCGGTGCTTTAGAACAGTAGCCGACTATATTTTTGTAGTTACTCAGTTGCGTTCCTGGGGCTGTAATAGTGCGCTGTTTTCAAATACATTTCTGAGTGAAGTTATCCTTATTATAATTGTGTCAGTCTTCTGCTACGCTACAAGTCTGGTTTGCGAGCTTCTAAAAGCTAATCATCATTTTTGATTGTTGGTGTCGCACGTTTGGCCATACGTCGCAGCCTTCGACGTCGCACTCTCACCAAAGCCGGGTTTCCGTCTCCGCCTCTAAAGGTGGTGTGATAGTGCAAAAGACGAAGTTATTGCGATTGCTTACACAGATGGAGTTGATGTGAAAGACGACTTGCGCTACCTTGTTTCGCGCTCCCAACCCTCAAATACCCGACAACTGGTGGACTGCCCTCGGAAGTGGGATCAGCCTTTCGTGTTTCTTCTATCGCACGCGAACCACCAGCTGCAAAGTTCCTACGTGCACACCAGTTTATAACTAAAATAAGAAAATATGGTGTTTTTTATTGCCTTTTCTTCACGAAAGCTTGTTCTTTGCATAAGGTTAGCGAATTTACACCCTTAAATTAACTGGACGAACATGCTGACTTCAAAACGTATGTAATGTATGGAGTACTGGTACAGTTGTTAATGTAGCGTAGGCTGCGAAAATATCTCATCAATACTTTTCTAATTTTATTAGGTGCGAAAAAAAACCGCCATTGCTAGAGTGTTGTATACAATTATGCATCCCTCTGTGACGTAATTCCTCAGACACCTGTCATTTTAAAAGGGGTTCTTGCAGGAGTGTTCACACTCGGCAGCTGTTATTAACATGTACGAGGCAGCAATTCTACTGCGGATGAAACGAATGTTTAGTCAGCCTAATTGTATTTTAGTGTGTTCTAGGATAGGCATAGGAGGTACTGTATGTTTGCCATTTACCAAAGGCTGAACTTCTCACATAAGCTTTATTTCTTTCCATCTGGGAGAAGCTGAAATCTAGATATCTACATAGTAGTCACCATATGCATTTACATTGTCTGCTATCATTTAATTTCAGGCGGAGAGTGGTTCGAACTACGAGTGAGAAATTCATCCATACTTACCGGCCCTACATCTGACTGCAAGGATAAATACCATGAACACGTTAAAGGTGGAGATGTGTCAAGGGCTGTTTACTCATCGAAGTGCCAAGGCATACTAAATAGGTAAGACTCCAACTTTAGTGAAGAAGCAGTTCCAAATAAATTTTTCATACAATATTATTAAACACATAAAATATATATTTGGGAATTAACACGAATGAAAAGGTATACTAAGCTAAATGCTGCAGCACTTCAATAAAAAATTTGATCTGTGCATTGCAAAAAGCGACAGTCATAATGGCTTCTTTTCCTAACATTTAACTAGGGGCTTTCCTGTTCTAAAGTGCTCGGTGAAAAAAGAATATCGATGTCATTCCTTATATATTACTTCGTGCATATTGTTACTATAAACCTAATAATATCTTTATTATATTTAAGAATGGTATCCGCACATGATACCATGAAAAACAGCATTTATTTATTTTTTACTCAAGGTGCTAGGATGCCGTATGCAAACAGGTTGTTATTTTCAGCTTTCGAATGTGCCACAGCATCCTACGTCGTAGATAAGCAATATGATTTTCATGTATTGTATTCTGTAATTGAAATGTTTATGCATGTGTGTTTATTCCACAAGGACTATACCATTTCTACAAGGTGTTTCTGCGAAGATTTTTATACCAGCTTTAAAATAAATGAACCGTTCCTTCGGGCAAACGTCGTCAGTGGTGACGACCACGAGGCGACGGCGATTACATGGTAGTTAGTGGCTAATTATCAAACATTTCTCCGTTCACTTCCAATCTTAGAGTTAAAAGGCCAAGTTGTAATTGAGAAATGGAAGTGAGCTCTCCGTACAAGCCATATCACCGTTTGTGTCAGGAGAAACGCTACTACAGGCGGAATTGTGGCCGACGAATTTCGGCTATCAGAGTGCACAGAAACTAAACCGGGGAGACAGCAGGAAGCGCAATTACGCGCCCGTGGAGACGACGTTCTCCTCACGTGACCAAGCAGTGATCATCCAGAGCACTGCCGCCCCGTGCACCTCGATGGAGGACCACGTCATTGCTTGACAATATACACTCACAATACCAGCTAATATGTAATGAAGGCGCACTAGCAATGAATAACGTCTATAAAACTGTAGAAATCTCTGAGTGTATGCATCCCGTAGAAAAATGACTGTTGATTTACCACTGATATATTGTTGTGTAATTATTGAATCAACTGCCTTTCAACAAATTTCAGAAATCATTGACTCACCTCAGCTTTTTCACAACTAAATTACTATTGAGAAGCTCTCAATAACATATTAATTGGGTAATTTGTGTTGATTTTTGTAGTTCTACTCTTGTATACCACTTGAGTCCAGCGTATAATAATTGGGGTTTTTCTGATTTTAGTTTTTAACAAAGATCAGAAAATATGGCGTTTTTTTCAGTGGCTTTCCTTCACGAAATCTTGTTCTTTGCATAAGGTTACTGAATTTACACCCTTAAATAAACTTGAGAAACATGCTTACTTCGAGACGTATGTAATGCGCGCAGTACTGGTATAGTTGTTAATGTAGCATACGCTGCCAAAATAGCTCATCAATATTTTATAATTTTATTTGATGCGAAGAAACCGCCATTGCTAGAGTGATGGATACAATTATGCATCCCCCTGTGACATAATAACTCAGACACCTGTCATTTTAAAAGGGGTTCTTGCAGGAGTGTTCACACTCGGCAGTTGCTATTAACATGCGCGAGGCAGCAATTCTACTGCGGATAAAACAAATGTTTAGTCAGCCTAATTGTATTGTTAGTATATTTTAGTATAGGAATAGGAGATACTGTATGTTTGCCATTTATTAAAGGCTGCACTTCCGACACCAACTTTATTTCTTTCCAACTGGGAGAAGCTGAAAGGTAGAAATTCACATAGTAGTTACCATATGCATTTACATTGTCTGCTATCATTTAATTTCAGGCGGAGATTGTTTCGAACTACGAGTGAGAAATTCCATCATACGGCCCGGCCCATTATTCGACGGCGAGGATAAATACTATGAACCGGTTAAAACTGGCGACGTGTCAAGGTCTGTTTACTCATCCAAGTGCCAAGGCATACTAAAAAGGTGAAACTCCAACTTTAGTGAAGAAGCAGTTCGAAATAAATTTTTCATACAATAACATTAAACACATTAACAAAATATATTTGTGAATTATCTCTAATGAAAATCTGTGCTAAGTTAAATGCTGTAGCATTTCAATAAAAGATTTCATCTCTGCATTCAGCAACTGTGCCCCGTCTCGAGTCGATCTTCGGACCACAGCATCTTTCTGCATCCGGACCTTCTGCCATCGGCCCACACTTTTCTGAGACGAGACGCCGTAGATGCACCTTTTACAATCTCCTACGATGGGTCGTATGGTGTGTTCCACAAGACGTCTAAGTCCGTCACCATCCTCTTGAATGGCCGTGAAAACGTAGTCTGTTTAGACCGCCTCAAACAGGCCTACCTTGAGACGCCACCCACGGAGCTTCCCGTGTGTCACCAGCGTATCCGCGAATCTGCATGCAGCCAAGACAGCACCGTCGCCACTTCGTCGACGAGCACATTTTGCCGTTCCGTTCAGGCGTGGGCCCCTGCAGTGTCCACCGGTGCCGTTCCTCGCGGACGCTAAATGTCGGCGCTCTTGATCGGCACTACAAAAGGTGAGGAAACTATAGTTGGATGCGCACCGGAATAGAAACGTCCCACGATATTAACTGGGAATTTCGCTATGTCACCTTTGGTGCTTTTCCACAGAGAGACTGGTGAGGGGGTAGGAATACTTCCGGGCAAAGTGACCGAAGTGTGCATGCATTGTCTGGAATGCGATATACGTCATGATCGAATCGTCCGGAGCAAAGACAATAATTTCATCCGCTGACCCACTGCATGATATGCTAAGGCATGCGATAAGAGCCCGGCCTAAATGCTCTGAGTTGTGCGAAAGTTAGTTTTGTAAGTGTTGAAATAACAGACTCTACCAGAGTTATCCAACAAACAACATCCTGTACAGCTGCAACATGGCCTGTGCATACAGCCCCGAGTTCTTTCCTGCAAGGAACCTGAACAGATGACAAATATGAATCAGCCGCTGTTCTGGGTAGTTCACGTGAGGAGGCCAGGACAGGCGCGCTCCAAGGTAAGGCCATTCCAAACTTTTTTATTCCCATTCGACAATCAGCCTCCCATGAATGGTCAAAAAACTTATTAGCCACTACGCACTGTCTGTCGGGCGATGTCACGAAGACCGCGAAAACGCCCCATCTGATATGACATGTTGTCATGTGTCACCGATCTCGGGGGCGTGCGGATTTTAAGAGAGATGATATTGGGAGACGTATAGCAGCACAGCAAACAGATTTTAATTAAACGCAAAACTCAAAAACTGAAAATTCAAATGACTCAAATTATTATGTAAGTGTTAGCTTATGTAAAGGTTATGTAATGTAAAGGTTATGTAAATTTGAGGTCAGGAGATTAGAGTAAAACATATGAGAGTAGTTTTTCGTTATAGGGCTCCAGCTCCATGTAAATCACAACCCCCCAGAAACGGTGACCTCTGCTGGGCGATTTTTATTGATTGAGTTGCCTATGCGGAAGATGGTTCTCCAGTGAATGCCACTACTGCGCGCTTCTGCCGCGACAGTAGGAGTCCTGGCTTACAAATGTAGCGTGAGGTCAATGAGGCTGTATTGTGAAGCCGAGGATGAAGCTCAAGCCATATCAACAACGAAGTGCATGTACAGAGGTCGTCGACGTCAATACCAGCAGACAGTCGCACTATGCTTGGTAGGTCCTCGAATAGCCCAACAACACTCCAATGAAGAAGTGTGCGGCTTAGCACTTCGCCGTAAGGAACTCTCTGGCTACTACAATACCGGTGTGCCGGGTCATCTCCAGAGAGTAGTTAGAAGGATTTAATCTATGGGTAGCTATATGTTGACAGAAATAAATCTTTCCATCAAGCCACATAATTTTTTCCTATGTAAGGAAGGGAGCGGACAATCGTTTGTAGCCATCCTGGTATTAGACTGATGAAATCGAGTGTTCGACGGAATGCGGTCTTGTCGGGATGAAGTATGACGCAATAAAACGACGGACACAGACCAAAAGAACACCTAACAAGGAATAAAGCTAAGAGACGTTTCAGCTTCCCTACGGAAGACTTGTTCACAATTGGATGAAGGACAGTTCACGGAAAGAACCTGACGTAAGCAGCGCGCGTATGACGGGCTGAGGGTTCCCTCATTTCAATTGAGCGTGTACGTGTTTTTTGTGTCTCCAGTCATTACAGATACAGCAGCAATTTCAGATTGCGTTCTTGGCCGATAACTCTCGAGCGATCCCAGTCAATCTTGCGGCTCGTTGCATCCGTTGTAGGGGTTGTCGGACGATCTCGCCAGGTATTAGACAATTATGGTTATCAGGGTTGTAGGCCGTAGGGGGGAATTTGGGAGGAAAGGTCTAGGCTTACAGGGCTTGTTTACATATTTTCACTTTCAAACAGGGGATACATTCGACAGTCTAGCGTGACTTTCATATGGAGCACGCAAGACGAAGCATACAGCAAACGAGCACAAAGCTCCAAACACACAACACAGAGCAAAGCAAACAGCTCACGAGCACGCAGCTCGCCAGCAGACTAAGCAGCCGCACAACAGCTGCTTAAAAACGCTCTATCCTCTCTAGATTCCTAGGTGAGGGAAACCGGCAGTTCACCGCCCATTCTTAACGTCCAACGGCATTGTAGACGACCCGCCTTTTGGAGAAGGAGGGTTCACACACACACGTACGCACAGCTTTCACTTCCCCCACCGAGGCCAGACGGGCTTTGAAGAACTCGGGGCTTACGTATTGAAGGGCGCGTGGGAAGGTGCCGCCCAATGCCCTCCCTCGGGAACTCCCCCGCTCACGGCACACCAGGTCGGCAGGGGCGGGTTCAGTAAAAAAGCCTGGCTCATCGACCAGGTCTCGGCATTCCGGTGACGAAAAGTCGCTGACTTGGCGTATTGTCCTCCGCACACAGTAGACTTAGTGGTGCCGTTTCGCTAGAGGATGAGGTGGCTTCCCAGAAAATCTCGACGCCGCTGTCGCACCTGGCTAGCAAAACTTTGCATGTCGGCACCTCGGTAGGCCATTCCTAACAGCCCCTCCATGGCCCGGAAAATCTCGACTATCCAGCACTGACAACCGTTGGGCAGGAAGAGAATTGCTGGCGAGCAAGAATACGGCTTCTCTTCGCAACAACTACGCCTTTGAATGTCTTAAACCATCTCACAACAACCGGTCACAGAAGAGTCGATCCCGGCAACACAATACCACTCAGCGTACAAACGGCCGGAATCCGCTGTTTGCCCTCAAGGCTTCCTATCAAAATTTCAATGCAAGCCACTCAACTGGGAACCCCAAATTTTGCCCCAAAATTTCGTGCCGCCAAAGTGAGCGTTCACGTTCCCATTGAGTTCGACCAAACCTGACCGTCGCGCTGCACAAGAGTAAAGGTTTATGCAGAACTGAACCGAAGGCTCTCAACTGCCCATGCCCGAGTCTAACTTAAGCAGCCTAACTTCACGCACAGCCTTTTCTTACCCTATCGTAGTGGCGTACTTATCGCACGTACTGTTGCCAATGTACAGTCTGCTAAACTCCAAAGGTACGTAATCACAATCGCGCTAGCTCTGTGGTCATTATTGAGAACACCTACTTGCGTCGTACGCCAACGTTTCATAGCGCTTACGTTTCTTCCTCGAGTCCATACAGAACACGTATCTTAAACGAACAACTACACTTGCGTAACTTATGGACTCAGCAGAACCCTTAAACAAATGTGTCTTCTAACGACTAGCTCCACGCATGCTTATTACAGAAGTCAGAACATGGCTGCCCTAAAGACACAGGAGCAACCCAGTCATAAACCTGCCTCCTTCCGTCCACACAGGACGCACTAATGACCTAAAAGCTCTTCTCAGTGCAAACGATGCAATAATCGAAAATCTACGAGCTTAACCTTAGAAAATTCAAAAACACTTATAAAGAAAAGGTTAGCTAATACACACGCGCGTTACCATAGGCATCTCACCGATAACCTTGACCTTCAGGTTACTCACACGCAAAAAAAGAGCCTACATACTCATTAATTAAAATCTCGCGAAACTGAAGGTTTACCTAAAACGCACCTTTCAAATCTCGGAGCTTCTCAAACCAAAACGAAACAGAGCTCATCCCTTACATATTGAAAGAAACTTAAGTCTTAAATCGCGAAAATTTCCAAGTGCTCAAAAATAAAACAAAAGAGCACGTTTCCCTTTGGTGGTAGCTCTCTTGGCCTCCAGTTTCAAACGTTTTCGACTGACTCATACTTTTGAGCCGTACTCGACGTGGTCGCGGTGCGAATGCTTTTCTGGCTACCCAGGAACAACAAAAGGGCTAGCACACTATCAGCTCCTTCGAGACGTTACAGACTCCTGCCAATTTGCGTCCTGGCGCCACGCTTTCAGGACGAATTCGACTGACCGCGGCACGACTCCCTATCACCTCGTCTCGTCTTTCCACCTTGCGCGCCTTCGCACTACATACTGCACTCCGGAAAGAACGAAGGAATGACCAGGAACGCCACTGCCCCATGCCCTTTGTCTGCGTTCATGCAGAACATGCTTCTCTGTCTCTTTTTGGTCGCTGGCTCGAACGTGCTTGATGCCCACACGTCGTCAAGACGACCGCACCTTCTTTTCTTCGGGCCCTGCCTTCTTGCGCCTTTCGCCGGCCTGGGCTGCGCTACATTATTTTCCGCATTGCGATCTTTACGGCGCCTTTTTCTGCAACACTTTCTCTTTGAATTGCCCTTCCATGCCGCCTTCTCGTGCCTCGTGCTGGCCGGTACACATCTCGTCGGCCCGGATCGCTCATCTACCCGCACAGTCTGCGTGATTTTCATTTAAATCAACTCTCTCCTTGCCTCGACTAGCGGACAGCCCAACAGACTAAGGAACAATGCCGCAGTCTTTACTCGAGCTATGCAACTCGCGTTCTTGCGAACTGCCCTCTACTGCATTGTCCAGCTCACGCTGTGTATTGGCACACAGCCCGTCGGTCTCGATTGCTGTCTTACCCACACAGACCGAATGATTAATAACTAAATCATTGCTCTCGTGGCTACCTAGGCTGGTGGACCACTGCACCGAGCCCTGAACAATGCAATTGTTTTCCCTTGAACTACGGAGGTCGCAATCCTTCAAACTGCCCTCAACTGCTTCGTCCACCTGGCACTTCACTTCGGCACGCAGATCTGACTCGACATGGGTGCTCGTGTCTGTCGGGTCAGCGGTGCTTTCTACTTTGTTAACGACTTCGTTAACATTACATGCGACGTACACGCGCGGTGACTGTTCCAATTCATACACAGCTGGCCTAGCTGTCTATACAGTTCTCTGTTGGCACAGCACCTCGTCGCTCTCATTACGGCTTTTAACGGCCTCTGCTGTCACTAAGGCATCGTTAGTTGCTAGCACTTCCAGTTCACCTATGAACGTGCTGCTAATCTCGCTGCTGCTACTACTTCTCTCGGCTATCGACGAAAATCAGCTATCGACTTCCTCCCACTTTCGCTGCGTCCAGCCTACAGATTTATCAAGCCGCTGTTGATCTCGTTCGATTACCTGATCAAAACCTTGAATCTCATTGTTCAATGCAGTAGTGTACTGTCTCGTTACTTCTTTTGTGCCTTCTTCCGGCGAAATCCCTTTCAGTTTCTGCCTAGCTTCTTTCCGTTTTTGCTTCATATCTTCACGTTCGTGCCGAATTCCTTCCTGTTACCGTTCTTTCCTTAGAATTCGTTTACCTATTTGTTCAATGAGTTTCAAATCATTGCCATTTTGCACAATGGTCTTACGAATTTCTGCTTCCGTCAAGTCCTCCCCTACGTCTACCTCGACCTATTCGCACAACCACAACGGGTGAGCTCTCGTCAAACACAATAGGAACATGGTCGCTAATTTAAGCCTTAGCTCTGCTGTCACACAATATTTGCTGCGATACTAACGCAAATCAGAATACAAGAGATCCCCAGTGATTCAAATTTACACACACAGAGAAATTGAAGCCTGGTAAATTGTACAGCCAAAACCAAACGCTTACCCACTGCAGCAGACTTATCACCAGTCCTTCTCCGCCGTATCCAGTCAGTTGCAAGAGGTGGTCAATCCCAAGTCGCCTCCAACTTGATCGGGATACCGGTCGGTCATCATGTCCCAAAGTCCGTGAGCTGCCATTGATGTCTCCGAGTCATAGGCCGATCCTACCGCTGCCGCCAGTTGTAGGGGTTGTCGGACAATCTCGCCGCTACCGCCAGTTGTTAAGGTTGTAGGTTGTAGGGAGGAACATGGGAGGACAGGACTACGCGTACAGGTTTTATTTACATATTTTTACATTAAAACAAGGGATACATTCAACAGTCTAGCGTGACTCCCATATGGCGTATGCAAGACGAAGCACACAGCAAACGATCACGAAGCTCCAAACACGCAGCACCGAGCGCGAGCGCACAGCTCACAAGCACGATCAAGAGCACGCAGTTCACGAGAAAACTCAGCAGCCGCACAACAGCTGCTTATAAACACTCTATCCTCCCTAGGTGAGGGAAAACGGCAGTTCACCGCCCATTCATAACGTCCAACGACATCGTAGACGACCCGCCTTTTGGAGAAGGAGGGCTCGCACACGCACGTACGCACATCTTTCACTGCCCCCACCGAGGCCAAGCGGGCTTCGCAGAACTCGTGGCTTGCGTCTTGAAGGGGGCGTGGGAAGTTGCATCCAAATACCTTCCCTAGGGAACTCCACCGCTCACGGCAGACCAGGCGGGTTCAGGAAAAAAGCCTGGCTCATCGACCACGTCTCGGCATTCCGGTGACGAAGAGTCGCTGACTCGGCGTATTGTCCTCCGCACACCGTAGACTTAGTGGCGCCGTTTCGCTAGAGGATGACAGTGGCTTCCCAGAAAATTTCGACGCGGCTGTTGTACCTGGCTAGCAAAATTTTGCATGTCGGCACCTCTACAGCCCATTCCTAACATGGATACGCGGCAAGGGCATCCCCCCCCCGGAACTTTCTCCGGGGGGGGGGGAATGTTGCCTCAGTCTCTGTATGACGTCGCCCCATTCACCGCTGTTTGCGTAGTCGCAATCTGCGCAGGGTACCTTGTAGACTACGCCGGGAAACGACTCTCTGAAGCCTGTCCTTACTGCCAACGAGTGCTTCCCTAAGCTTACACATGGGCACGTGCGCCACCTCGATGTCATTACTGTGCCGAACGCGTCATAAGATTTCGCTTATCCTAGGAATGTAGGGTATGGCAGCACGCTTTCTTGGTTGGGGATTAGCCAGTCCGACTGAATAGGACAGGCGGCGTTCCACACCACTCAAAATAGAAGCGCAATAGCCGCTTACCGAGAGAGGTCCTCGCACGTGGTCCAAGTCGGTGGGACGACTTTCTGCTGTGGTGCAAATGCGGTTCACACGGTTGAGCAGGGAGGCGGCAAACGACCTTTTGTGAGCGTCAGGGTGAATGGACTGAAAGTTCAGGTAGCGGCCAGTGTGAGTGTCTTTATGGTACACGCTGAACGAGAGTGGTCCATGGCGTGTGGTGACAAGTAAGTCTAAAAATGGGAGTCTGCTGTCGACCTCCGTCTCAACGGTAAGCTGGATGGCCTTTTCCTCACTGTTTAGGTGCGCAGTGAACTAAACCAAAGGGCTTCGCCTAATCACACAAAAACAGTCGTCCGCATAGCGCAGAAAGCTTCTGGCCTAGGACTGAAGGACGCGAGAGCAACACTTTCGAAACATTCCATCGTAAAACTCGCAGCAGTAACAGAGAAGGAGGCACCCATTGCCGTACCGTGGGCTTGCCTTGAGAAGACCTTGTCGAAGCAGAAGTACGCGTTTCCAAGGCAAAAGCAGAGGAGCGTCTTGAGGTCGGGAACGTCAATGGGGGACTTGCCTGGGAAAGTCCTGTCAGATTCTAGAGCAGAAGCGTATGCTTGCAAAACCAGACCAGTCGGAATTGAGGTAAACAGCGACACCACATCCTACGAAACCATCACCTCGTCGTCGTCTAAAGAGACGACATGAACTTTTTCAATAAAATCGCAGGAGCCGCTCACATGCGTGGAACTCTTCCCAATTAGTGGAGGCAACCTTGCCTGCAAAGCAGGGGCCTCGTCCACCACTCATTTATTTATTTATTTATTTATTTATTTATTTATTTATTTATTTATTTATTTATTTATTTATTTGAAGATACTGCCAGCTGCTTATTGGCTGCAAAGCAGGAGTGGTACATAGAAAATAAAAAGGGATACTGCACAAGCAAAGTAAATGTCGAAACAAAATTCGAACACAGCAAGCTCACACAAATTGCAACACAGATCATACTTGTACGTTACTGCGCAGTACAATATCTATAAATCTAAAGACATGAGTTGAATAAAAATTCGGTACGAAAGGAATTGCGTGCTTCACTCACAACTGAGAAATCACCGATAACAAAGAGTCGACAGTACGCTTGTTCGTTACCTCTTGTGGAAGCCTGTTCCATTCTCTTATGGTTCTTGGAAAAAATGAAAATTGATAAGCGATAGCTCTAACCTGGGGTACGATAAGGGTAGGTTCGTGCTTTCCGCAGGTACTTCTACACGTGCTAAACTGTAAGTATTTGTCAAAATTCATTTTAGTTTGGCCGTTGACTATCGTGTAAAACACATTCAGACGGTGTAGCTTACGGCGTTCCTCCAGTGTTGGAAGACCAGACCTTGAACGGAGATCAGATAGTGATACTTGTGTTCCGTAGGCATTAAAACTAAACCTGAGTGCTCTTTTTTGTACTTTTTCTAGGGATTTTGGAGCACTTAGGGATATTTAGGCTCATTTTCCAGGTCTGGCACCAGTTACAAATTGACGTTAGATAATTGCTTATGAGTAAGTGGACACCTTTAGTTTGAATGGCATGATAAACAACGCAGTAATCGGCGAAAAATCGGCATTGTACCGCAGTGTCAAACGAGAGATCATTCGGATAAACCAGAAAGAGTAATGGTCCAAGAACAGACCCTTGAGGTACGTACGCCTGAAAGGACTGGAAGCATTGATGATTTAGAGTCACCTATTTGAATATATTGTTGGCGTTACGTTAGGTAAGAGTCCAGCCACCTCAGTATACGCTAATTTCTGAAGCGATGCTTTAGTTTTAATATCATTTTGGAATGCGACACGCGGTCACAGGCTTTTTCAAAGTTTAGAAAGATTATGTCGACCAGGCCACTATTATCAAGAACTGCAAACAAATCATTAGTAATGTGGAGTAGCTGTGTCACTGTTCAAAAGTCAGGCCTGAATCCGTGCTGACTGTTCATGAAAAAATTGTTGCCTTCCAGGAAGCTGCTTAAATGTTTGAAAAGAAAGTGTTCTAATACCTTGGTAGCTGTGCACAACAACGACTTCACCAGTCGCTTATCGCAAGCTTATGGCCAGTCTTGTGTATTGGCATAATTTTGTCTATTTTCCAGACAGAAGGAACTTTTCCTTTCTGGGAACTTCTGCTAAAGATAATATAAAGAAACTTGGCACACCACTCCGTGTATACAAACAAAAATGCATTTGGGATTTCATCTCGTCGTGTCTTTGGACGACGGGGAGGTGATGGTTTCGTTCGACGTGGTGTCGCTGTTTGCCTCATCGCACCTTAAGAGCTCAGTACCTGCCATTTTTGGCTACAGCGTCGTCGCAAAGACAGAGAGACTGTTGCTTCAGGCTGGGACACAGGAATGTCGCGATAGTGTTAGAAAACTTGAAAACGGGGCGTTTTTTGCACGTCGCTGCCTGGAGGACCTCTGTCCGGACCATAGAGCTACACGCCAACTTACCAGCCAACATACGCGCCCGTCAGTCGGAGTTGGTGCACAGTGTCAAGCTTGACAGACTTTCTGAAGATACCAAGCCATACCAGCCCCACAGCAGAACTGTGGCGTACAACTTTTCTTCAAACAGTGTCGACCCAGCAGAAGCCTCCGTCCTGGAGCTAGGTCTGAATTTCAATGTTGCACCTGCCCCTGACATCAGAATGGTTGTGCGTGCGGTGGAGTGCGCGGTTAACCAAATTGACCCGTCCTGCCCTGACGAGACTCGCACCCGTGCTATTGGTGTCATTTCAGGTCTGCACCGGCGGAAGTTTGTTTCCACTCTCTCTTGTGAGGAACGAAAAGCTGTCAAACGACTTCAGGCGAACACTGAAATCGTGATTCTTCCCGCTGAGAAAGGGAATGCAACATTGCTAATTGACACAGCTCTCTACAGGAACAAGGTGTTGACCCTGCTTAATGACCAGGACACTTACGTCCGGCTCACTCGGTACCCTACTTTGAAAGTTGAGAGGGACTTCCAGGCTCTCCTGGCTGATGTGTTCCGCTTTGTAGCTACTGAGCACAAACCTGTATTATAAGCTTCACGGTCATAACGATGTTGCGCCTGCACTTATGGCTTGCCGAAAGCTCACAAGCCTAACACCCGCTCCCACCACTATATATTGTCCATATACCTGCACCAGCTTCTGTCACCACTCATCGGGATGAGCGCCACGCATGTGAGCAGCTCCTGCGACTTTATTAAAAAGTTCGTGTCGTGTCTTTGGACGACGACGAGGTGATGGTTTCGTTCGACGTGGTGTCTTTGTTTACCTCAATTCCGACTGACCTGGCTGTGGAAGCATGCATTTCTGCTCTAGAACCTTACAGGACTTCCCCATACAGGTCGCCCGTTGACGGTCCTGACCTCAAGAGGCTCATCTGTTTTTGCCTTTGAAACACGTACTCCTGCTTCGAGAACGTCTTCTACAGGCAAGTTCAGGGTACGGCAATGGGTGCATTCCGCTCTGTTACTGCTGCCAATCTTAGGCTGGATCGTTTGGAAAGCCACGGTCTCGCATCCTTCAGTCCTCGGCCGAAAGGTTTTTTGCGCTGTGTGGACGACTGTTCCTGTGTGATTCGGCGCAGCGCTTTGGCTTCGTTCACGGCGTACCCGAACAGTCAAGAAAAGTCCATCCAATCTACAGTAAAGATGGAGGTCGACAGCAGACTCAAATTTTTAGACGTACTTGTCACCAGACGCGATGGACCGCTCTCGTTCAGCGTATACCGCAAGGACACTCACACTGGCCGCTACCTGAACTTTCAATTCGTTCATCCTGGAGCTCACAAAACGTTGATTGCTGCCTCCTTGGCGAGCCGTGCGAACCGCATTTGCATCACGGCAGAAATTCTTTCTATGGACTTGGACCACGTGCGAGGTAATCCCCAAGCAAGCGGCTATCCCACGTCTATCCCACGAAGAAATCGCGATGCCACAGCCTACGTTTCAGGGATAAGCGAAACCGTGTCTCGTGTTCGGCGCAGTTATGACGTCGCAGTGGCG
This sequence comes from Dermacentor variabilis, assembly GCF_050947875.1. Lineage (NCBI taxonomy): Eukaryota > Metazoa > Arthropoda > Arachnida > Ixodida > Ixodidae > Dermacentor > Dermacentor variabilis. The sequence goes on from NC_134574.1 coordinate 63,109,653, forward strand.
CACGTGCCCATGTGTAAGCTAAGGCAAGCACTCTTTGGCGGTAAGGACCGGCTTCCGAGAGAATCATTTCCCGGCGTAGTCGACAAGATACCTTGAGCAGATTGTGGCTGCGGACAAATAAGTGAATCGGGGAACTGCAGACAGACACTGGGGTAGCGTCAGAAGGATGTCGACAAGAAACGTACAGTTTCGGGGCGGGGGGAGGGATGCCCTTGCCGAGCACATGGTTGCTACGGGCCACAACACTGACTGGGATTGCTCGAGAGTTATCGGCCAAGAAACAAACCTGCCATCGCGGCTGTTTCTGAAATCAGTGCAGATAGAAAAAAAAACACATGTCACACGCTCAATCGGAATGAAGGAACCCTCCCCCCCCCCTTCATACACACGCTGCTTACGTCATGTTCTGAATTACACATAATCTTCCGTGAACTTTTCTTCATCCCAAGATTTATTGCTTTTGAGTACTGCTTTTGAGCGGTGCCCGTCGTTTTATTGCTTTCTGGTATTAAACTGTGTGCGAAACACATCTGACTCGTTCAACAGAACAACAAAGGTGGTCGTGATGGTAGACGTTGACAAACTCCACAATAAAAAGACACATGCCAAGAGCAACCACCACAATCGTTCGCAGAATGAACACAACGCTGATTACTTCCTGAAGCATCGAGGATTTGACTCGATGACATCGCATTGACAACACCTCCAGTTAGGGACGGTGTGCAAGTTTTAATTCAGCGCATTGGTTTGGCGCTTGCGGCACCATGTCAAAATACGAGAAGACGATGGTTGCCGCATGTGGAACACATAATATCATCGTGAGCGTTTACTGTCTCAAAAAAGCACAGAAATATTGCCGGCATGGCCTGTTTCTCGGTGCTTTAGAAAAGTAGCCGACTACATTTTTGTAGTTACTCAGTTGCGTTTCCTGGGGCAGTAATAGTGCGCTGTTTTCAAATACATTTCTGTATTTCCTTCTTACAATTACACAATTACAAGAAGGATAACTTGTAATTACAAGTTATCCTTCTTGTAATTGTGTCAATTTTCTGCTACGCTACAAGTCTGATATGCGAGCTTCCAAAAGCTAATCACCATTTTTGATTTTTGGTGTCGCACGTTCGGCCATACGTCGCAGCCTTCGACGTCGCACTCTCACCAAAGACGGGTTTCCGTCTCCGCCTCTGAAGGTGGTGTGATAGTGCAAAAGACGAAGTTATTGCGATTGCTTACACAGATGGAGTTGATGTGAAAGACCTGTTGCTCTACCTTGTTTCGCGCTCCCAACCCTCAAATACCCGACAACTGGTGGACTGCCCTCGGAAGTGGGATCAGCCTTTCGTGTTTCTTCTATCGCACGCGAACCACCAGCTGCAAAGTTCCTACGTGCGCACCAGTTTATAACTAAAAGAAGAAAATATGGTGTTTTTTATTGCCTTTTCTTCACGAAAGCTTGTTCTTTGCATAAGGTTAGCGAATTTACACCCTTAAATTAACTGGACCAACATGCTGACTTCAAAACGTATGTAATGTATGGAGTACTGGTACAGTTGTTAATGTAGCGTAGGCTGCGAAAATATCTCATCAATACTTTTCTAACTTTATTAGGTGCGAAAAAAACCGCCATTGCTAGAGTGTTGCATACAATTATGCATCCCTCTGTGACGTAATAACTCAGACACCTGTCATTTCAAAAGGGGTTCTTGCAGGAGTGTTCACACTCGGCAGCTGTTATTAACATGCACGAGGCAGCAATTCTACTGCGGATAAAACAAATGTTTAGTCAGCCTAATTGTATTTTAGTGTGTTCTAGGATAGGCATAGGAGGTACTGTATGTTTGCCATTTACCAAAGGCTGAACTTCTGACATAAGCTTTATTTCTTTCCATCTGGGAGAAGCTGAAATCTAGAAATCTACATTGTAGTTACCATATGTATTTACATTGTCTGCTAACATTTAATTTCAGGCGGAGAGTGGTTCGAACTACGAGTGAGAAATTCATCCATACTTACCGGCCCTCCATCTGACTGCAAGGATAAATACCATGAACACGTGAAAAGTGGAGATGTGTCAAGGGCTGTTTACTCATCGAAGTGCGAAGGCATACTAAATAGGTAGGACTCCTCCAACTTTAGTGAAGAAGCAGTTCGAAATAAGTTTTTCTTAAAATATTATTAAACGCATTAACAAAATATTTATCTCAATTAACCTAATAAAAATGTATACTATGTTAAATGCTTCAGCATTTCAATAAAAGATTTCACCTCTGCATTGCAAAAAGCAAGTCATAATGGCTTTTTTCCCAACAATAAACGGAAAAGGGGCTGTCCTGTTATAAAGTGCTCAGTGAAAAAAGAATATCGATGTCATTCGTTATATATATTTTTTTGCTTATTGTTACTATAAACCGAATATTAGTTTTGTGATATTTTAGAGCGGTATCCCCACATGATACCATGAAAAATGGCGTTTATTTATTTTTTAAACAAGGTGATAGGATGCCTTATGCAAATAGGTTCTGATTCTCTACTTTCGAATGTGCCACAGCATCCTGTGTCGTGGTTAAGCAATATGATTTTCATGTTTTGAATTCTGTAATTGAAATGTTTTTTGCATGGGTGTTTTTTTCCAAAAGGACTATACCATTTCTACAGGGCGTTTCTGCGAAGATTTTTATAGCAATTTAAAATAATTTAACCATGCCTACGGACACACGCCGTCAGTGTTGGCGACCACGGGGTGACGGCGGTACGTGGTTGATAGTGGCTAATTATCAAATATTTCAGCGTTAACCTTGAAACTTAGAGTTAAAAGGACATGTAGTAATTGAGAAATTGAAGTGAGCTCTCCGCACAAGCCATATCACCTTTTGTGTCCGCAGAAACGCTATTACGGGCGGATTGTGGCCGACGAATTTCGGCTATCAGAGCGCACAGAAACTGAAACAGGGAGACTGCAGGAAGCGCAATTACGCGCCCGTCGAGACGATGTTCTGCTCGCGTGACCAAGCAGTTATCATCCTCAGCACTGCTGCACGACGCACCTTGATGTGGGGCCACGTCATTAGTTGACAATATACACTCAATAGACCAGCTGATATTTAATGCAGACACGTTAACAATGAATAAGGTCTATAAAACTGTAGAATTCTCTGAGTGCATGTCATCCCGTACAAAAATGACTGTTGATTTCCCATTGATATACTGTTGGGTAATTATTGAATCAACTGCCTTTCAACAAAATTTCACAAGGCGTTGACTTCCCTCAGCTGTTTGACAACTAAGTTACTATTGAGATGTTCTCAATAAAATATACATTGCGGAATTTGAGTTGATTTTTGTAGTTCTACTGTTGCGTACCAGTTGAGTCCTGCATATAATATAGGGGCTGACATATAAAGGTGACATTCAAAAATGTTAGTGCGAAGCATTCTTTGCCTTATTCTTGTACCTTTATGGTAGGTAAGTTCTTGTGTGGCCTCGCTTCCATAAAAAGAAAAAGAATTCGCAGGGTCTTTTATCTTATCCCTAAGACGAGTTGAACGTGGAAGCCAAAGTGCTGAATAATAAATTGGCCATGGTAACTCGCCTGATTATTTTCCTTAGTGAGCGACCTTAATTCACTGATTCATGCACTTTAATCTCCAAGTCATCCGCTTTAATTGCTTTGGCATCGCTCTTAATTCGCTTCAATTTCTCCTATGCATTTCCACCCTTCTTAATTCAATTTTATTCCTCTTATTTTTTTGTTTTCCGTCTTGTTTCATTTTGACTCTTCTTAAATCGAAATATTTTTTATTATATTGAATTTGATTTATCCTTAATCGCTTTATCCTATATAATTTACTTTCATTACTCTTAATCCGCTTTGTCATTCTTCTCTGATTCGGCCTGGATTGGCAATATAAAAGCCCGTGCTCTTGAGCGGAATCTTATAAGAGTGGCGTGCGCACAGTCAACGAAAGGCGTTCGATGTTTTCTCTCACAGGTTACTTTTCTGGGGCTTTCTTTGCTGACTTTGCGGCATAACGATGAGAGCTTGTCCCTTGTGCTGAACGAAACGACTGAGCCTGTTTTACCTGAGTCCTTTTTTTAAACCGTGCGAGGGCTGATGGACATAGGGTGTGGTCGCATAAGGTTTCTTTCAATTGTGTCACGTCCTGCGCTTGCCTTGGTAAGTATCAGGTCGAAGAAGCAGAGGCCAGCAGTATAATATTGTAGTTGACCTCACCGAGTTGATGCAGCCCCTCGCGTCCCGGTGTAACGTGGTATGGGCTTCTCCGACGGGCGAACACGGCGGAATCGCGACCATAGGAGGACCAAAGAGCCCAGCCTTAAATTCGCACTTCTGTGTCGGCTATTGTAGCAGGGATTTTGGAAATCTTGCGAAGCATTAAGGCGGTCCTGGGCCAGTTGACGAGCTGCACAGGCTCGAACAAAGCCGTCAGTGACGTATTCAGTAGGTGAGTGAGGAGCAAACGGAGTCTGGAATGGCAATGCAGGATGTCGGCCGAACAGTTTAAAAAAATGTAAATATCCAGCTGTGTCACACCGCGACGAATTTTACGCGAAGGAAACAAATGGTTATGTGCGGTCCCAGTCACGGCGATCAGGTGAGGGATACATGGCCACAGTCTCAGTAAGCGTTTCGCTCAGGCACTCGGTGAGTCCGTTCGTCTGTGGATGATAAACGCTGGTGAGCATATTTTCAGAGGAACAGGCACAACGGGTGTCATCCACTACTAGTGAGAGGAAGCACCTTCTGCGATCGGTGAGGAGCTGTCGAGGGACGCCATGATGTAGAACTGCGTCGTCGAGAAGGAAATGTGCGACATCTGTAGAACAGCTTGTCGACAGTACCCTCATGGTTGCGAAGCGCCAGGTTCTAGTAGGCCTAGTAGGACCTCTTCTCTCAAGGCCAATGCAGAAGAATGGCTCTGCAGGGACATCAGTTGGTTGTAGCTGGCCTTGAGGCAGTCCTTAAGGAAGCTTGCGGTATTGGCAGCTTTAGCAAGCAATGAGGCAGCGGCGCAAATAACGGTACATGCGAGGTCAGAAAACCGAATCCGGATGCGGGCGTATCTAGGGGAGACACCAAGCCGACCGGCAGATAGTACGCCATTAAGCTGCTGAAGATAAAATAATAATATTTGCGGTTTTACGTGCCAAAACCACTTTCTGATTATGAGGCACGCCGTAGTGGAGGACTCCGGAAATTTTGACCACCTGGGGTTCTTTAACGTGCACCTAAATCTAAGCACACGGGTGTTTTCGCATTTCGCCCCCATCGAAATGCGGCCGCCGTGGCCGGGATTCGATCCCACGACCTCGTGCTCAGCAGCCCAACACCATAGCCACTGAGCAACCACGGCGGGTTTAAGCTGCTGAAGAACACCGGAAAGTAGGAGGCGAGGCATGATAAGCTGTGGCTCTGGGCCGTCTGAGCAGAGATTACGACGATAGAAAGCGTCATCTGATGGCCCACTTCGGTTGATGCATCGCCGCCACCAAGCAGTTATTTGCATTTGCTGTCGTGCACAGGATCCTCTAATAAAATTCCCTGAGCTAACTGCTGGAATTTCATTTATGTTTTATCCTGCATACTTGGATGTCATCATGACGGTGTGAGAAAATTGATCTGTTGCTATACATTTGTCATAAATGAAAAGAGAGGGAAGCAAGACGCCCAATTTCTATTAATCATATCATAAGAAGCCAACAAACAATGACACCAACGACAACATAATAGAAATTAGTGTGCCTACTAATTCAGGTAAACAAATAATAAATCTGCCACCAAGGTTTGTGAATGGTGGCGCTGGCTAACACTCGCAGTGTTAGTTCAAGAAGTCAAACATAAATACCTCGGAAAGTGAATGGGGAAACGGCACCGTGCTAGCTCAGTTAGTAAGATTATCGCGCGCAATGCGAAGAGACACGGCTTTGTATGCCACCTGCGGCCAGGATTTTTTTCATCCGCTGTGATATCCGATCATTTGAAATCATTGAAATAACAAATACAATTATTTTCCCATATGCTTTCTTTGGTGTCTGTTGGTTCCTATGTTATGATTTACGAAATTGCGCCCCTTGGTTCCCTTACTTCTTGTTTAATACATACCGAAAATCTCGAAACCTGCAGCAATGATACCTTCAGTTAGCATGTGTGGGTTTATTTACGAGAAGCCATCTCCCGAATAAAGATCGCGTTGTCGGGACGCCTGCGGCAAGTAGGCTGTTGCACATGCACCGCCAGGATTTGTGAGTGGTTGCGCTGGTTAACGCTCGCAGTGTTAGTTCTAGTAGTAAAAGAACAATACCCGAGAAAGGGAATGGGAAAACGGAGCACCGGTAGCTCAGTGGCCACAGCACCGCACGCATAATGCAAAGACGACGGATCGTCCCCCACCTGCAGCAAGTTCTTTCTCATACACTTTCATTTCCGCGAATTTATCAATTCTTTATTTCAAATAGCAAGTAAAAGTAATTTCCTCTATGTTGGACGTCTCATAAGAAGCCAACAAACAATGATACCGCGTACAGCATAGGGGAAATTATCTGTAGTTCTTAATTGAATGAATGAAATGATAAATTAATATTAATGAGAATGAATGGAAAGACAACTGGACATAGGTTTGACACGAGTACATGTCTTTGCATTACGCGTGCGATGCTCTTTTGGAATTTAGCTACTGCGGCGCAGTTTTCCCATCCATCTTACGGGGTTTCTTGATTTGTCTACAGGAAATAATGTTGGGACTGCTAGCCAGCGCCTCTGCTTACAAGCCTTAGCGGTGGATGTGGAACGTCCTTTCTATGGCTGCCGCCCCGCTTGCGTGAATGTTATCGGTGGAGGAAAGCGCAAAATAAGCCCACACATGCGACGTATGTACATAGTAAGCTAAGGAATCGTAGGCACAGAGAAATTGTATATATATATATATATATATATATATATATATATATATAGCTTCTCTGGGCCTATGATTCCTTAGCTTACTATGTATATACGTCGCATGTGTGGGTTTATTTGTCGTTTTCACTACTTGTTATGCAAGTAGTGTCGGCCACCTCGAGGGGACCGGCTCATAAGCTATAATTGAGCTATCTGCCACAGACAACTATATATATATATATATATATATATATATATATATATATATATATATATATATATATATATATATATATATATATATATATGGTGTTTGAGTGAGCACTTTCAAACATTTTTCAAAAGTTGTCTGTGGCAGATAGCTTAGATAGTTAGGTGAGCTTAGATGGCAGATAAGAGTTAATGGAGAATACCTTAGTAACTTCCTATTGGCTGATGATATTGCCTTGTTTAGTAACTCAGGAGACCAATTGCAATGCATGCTCATTGACCTGGAGAGGCAAAGCAGAAGAGTGGGTCTAAAAATTAATCTGCAGAAAACTAAAGTAATGTTTAACCGTCTCGGAAGAGAACAGCAGTTTACGATAGGTATCGAGGCACTGGAAGTGGTAAGGGAATACCTCTACTTAGAGCAGGCAGTGACCGCAGATCCGGATCATGAGACTCAAAAAATCAGAAGAATAAGAAAGGGCTGGGAGGCCTTTGGCAGGCATTCTCAGATCATGAACGGAAGGTTGCCAGTATTACTCAAGAGAAAAGTGTGTAACAGCTGAGTCTTACCAGTACCCACGTAGGGGGCAGAAACCTGGAGGCTTACGAAAAGGGTTGTACTCAAATTGAGGACAATGCAACGAGCTATGAAAAATAAATCATTGGTGTAACGTTAAAGGATAAGAAAAGAGCAGATTAGGTGAGGCAACAAACTCGAGTTAATGATATCTTCGTTGAAATAAAAAAGGAAATGGGCATGGGCAGGACATGTAATAAAGGAGGGAAGATAACCGATGGTCATTAATGGCTGCGGACTGGATTTCAAGTGATGGGAAGCGTAGCAGGGGCGGTAGAAGGTTAGGTGGGCCGATGAGATTAGGAAGTTTGCAGGGACGACATGGCCACAATTAGTACATGACAAGGGTAGTTGGAGAACTATGGGCGGGGCCTTTGTCCTGCAGTGGGCGTAGCCAGGCTGATGATGATGAATATATTGCAGATAAATTCAAGGCTAAAGCAAACATAACATTGCGAATATATATTGACTGCGTGTTAAAGAAAGTAAGGTGTGGATTTATGAGTAATGTCATGCGACAAACATGTTAGGAATGATGCTAAGTGGACGCAGACACAGCAGAGAAACGTATTTACAACATATTCGGAAGCTGAACCATATGACCGAGAGTACGAGGAATATCGAAACCGTCTTTTTCTTCCACTCTACTCTGACGGAATTTTACCGTGACATTAGCCCTAGCTGCTGAAGCACGTTCGCGGTGCTTCTAATGGTGTGGGCAAGCGGCAAGGTTTAAGGCGGGATACCTGAACAACTTCTATAGGTGGCAAAATGGCGGGAGATGAATACACGAGAAGGCGAGTCTTGTGAGTTACGTTCGTTACACGTCTTAAGAAGCGGTAGTGTCTGGAGTATCGGGAAAGTAATCGTCCGCAGAGTTCAACACGCCGTCTGGGAGTTCGCGTAGCACAAGGGCACCCGGAATATAGGTAACGTCGTGAAGACGGGAAGCATTGCGGTACCTCTGATGGCTCTGCGGTATACTGAGACGATGGCGAGCAATCTGGCGCGCCTCGACAGCTCTGTAAATGGCATCGCGAGCGTACTTAGTGCGCAAAGTTAGCGTCTGGTTGAAGCGTTCAGTAAGGACTTCGGTTTGCGGGTGGTAAACCGTTGTGGAAAGGTACGAAGCAGTTCATCAATAAATCTGGACAGAAAGTAGCGGCCACCATCGGTGAGGGAACCTCAAGGGGCATCTACGGCGGGTCCTACCGCCATCAACGACGGTTTCCACTTGTAATGTGCGCTTACGCATTCTTATAGTCGACTCCAGTCACCGACATCGTTTCCATGAGTTCCGGAAGAGGTCCGATGATGATTTGGGGTAGAACCAAGCTGAAGGCTGGCACTGCGGCCGCCGCTGACGCAGTTTCAACGCCGGTGGACATTCATAAATGGCGACTTGGTGGCCGCTGCAGAGCTGAGCCTGCCGTTAGACCCCTTGCACTTCTATCAAAATGTTCCGTGGAGGCACACATAACAGGAAAATGTATTCACAATATTTTTGGGAGATGGAGACAAGCAAGAATGTTATTTATGCAAGGCGAATGCGGAGGGTGCCAGCTGATACTAGAACATAGCGGCCGAAGTCCCCCAGCAACAACAACACTTCTTTGTCATGGTGTCTTCACTATACGTCCTGTTCTCCATCGCGGCGCTATGCCGCTGGGGTTGCAGCGCCAATCCTGGCGCAAGCGATTATGGCCCAGCAAAGGCAGGCACGTAACGCTTTAAACAGGAGACATTAACAACATCAGTTCTTGGCTGCACGGACGACGGACCGGGCTCTTCGGGAGCAATCTCGTACGTCACACCCGAAATGTGTCGCAGGATGCGGTAGGGACGTGAATATCGCGACAGAAGTTTTCCCGATAGGCCCACACGGTGAGATGGCCAACACAGTATCACGAGGAAGCCAGGTAAATGCTGCACGTCCCAATGGTAAGTATCATAACGGGACTTCTGAAGAGCCTGGGACTCAGCGAGGTGAGCGCAGGCAATCTGACGGACCTGTGCTGGCATACAAATCGCATCGCGGGCGTAAGGGGTGTGCGACTGTATGACTTGTCGAAATACAGTGTCCAGGGAAGAAGCAGCGTCACGGCCGAACAATAGATGAATTCTACGTGAAGGTGACATATGGCAGAGCGACGTCCCACTCCTGATGGTCTGGAAAAACCTACATAGCCAACACGTCCGTAAGCGTTATATTCAGTCACTCTGCGAGAGAGTTAGTCTGGATGGTAAGCAGTGGCAATTTGATGCTCAGTAGAGCATAGGTAGAGGGTATCAACAATGACCTTTCACAAGAATTAAAGTCTGTGACCCGTTAGGAGGTGACGTGGAGTACCGTGGTGCAGGATGACGTTGTGTAGGAGAAAATCAGCGACGTCAGTGGCACAAATTGTAGGCAAAGCTCCCGTAATAGCCAAGCGCGTAGTGTAATCGGTTGCAATGGTAATCCATTTGTTGCCCTTAGTTGAGGGAGGGAACGAGCCAAGGAGGTCGAGTCCCACGCGAAAAGCTCTGTGGTATAATTAATGGGTTGTAAAAGCCCACGTGAAGCCATGGGAGTGGGCTTCTGGCGTTAGCACAGGTCGCAAGCAGTCAAACACCGGTGCACAGAGCGGTAGAGGCTGGGCCAGAAGAACGCCGCCGGACTCTGTCAAACATGCGACTAACACCGAAATGCCGAGTGATGGGTGCGTCGTGGAGTTGTTGAAGCACGGTGCGTTGAAGGTGCCTCGGTACGGCGAGCAGTAGGTCAGTACCATCATGGCGCAAGTTGCCTTTCTACAGGACTCTGTCGGACATACAGAAGAGACGCAGGGAAAGTTTAGGAGCTGGCAAGCTTAAGTGACCAATGATGGTTTGCAGAAAGGGATCCCGGCACTGCTCATCGCCAATGTTGAAGCCTCAGGTGGATATAACGCTGGTGTCGGATTCGAGGTCTGTGGCTTCCGGTGGGTCAACAGGGTGGCAGGACAAGCAGTCGGCGTCGTGATATAAACGGCCGGATTTATACACTACAAAGAAGGTGTACTCTTGCAAGCGCAATGACCAAAGCCGAAGACGCCCTGTAGGGTCCTTCAACGAGAACAGCCAGCAGAGCGCGTGGTGGTCGGCAATTACGTGGAAATGGTCGCCAAATAAATATGGGTGAAGCATTGTTATTGCCCAAACCAGCGCTAGGAACTCTCGCCCCATGCTAGAACAGCAGCTCTCGGCCGTGGATTGAAGACGGCTTGCGTAAGCGATAACGCACTCTTTACCACATTGAATCTGGGTAAAAAAAGTGCCAATGTCGTGACCACTAGCATCCGTACGAATTTCAATCGGGCACTGAAGGGCCAAAATGGGCTAAATTTGGGGAGCTCGTCAAAAGTCTGATGAGCACTGTGAAGGCTTTGGCCTGCCGCTGTCCCCCTGCGAAAGCGACGTCGTTCTTTAAAAGCTCGGTGAGGGGATGCGCAATGTCAACAAAATATTGAACAAAGCTTCGAAAGTACGAGCATAAGCCCATGAAGCAGCAAACGCCCTCAACTCAGCATGGCACAGGAACGTCTTCCATGGTTCGAACTTTGACTGGGTCAGGTTGAATTCCATTGGTGGTTCCAAGGTGCCCAATTTATAAGATGGTGATTTGAGTTTTAACTTTCGCAGTGCGAAACGCAGAATGGACAGTCGTGAGACGCTCTTTGTGGGTTTCAAAAGTTCGAGAAAAAAGGATTATGTCTTCGAGATAACACAGACAGATGGTCCACTTCAAGCCTCGGAGAAGTCTGTCCATCACTCTCTCTAACGTCGCTGGGGAGTTGTAAAGACCGAAGGGCATGACTCTGAATTTAAAATGTCCTTCAAGTGTAAGAAATTTTGTCTTGTCATAATCCTTCTCATCAACAGCGAACTGCTAGTAGTGCTAGCGGAGGTCAATAGCTGAAAAATATTTCACCCCATGAAGACAGTCAAGTGCCTCATCAATACGAGGCAATGGATGCACGTACATCTTGGTCATCTTTTTTAGATGGTGATAATCAACACAATATGTCAAGGTGTTGTCTTTTTTCTAGACTAGTACGACTGGTGAGGCCCATGGGCTAGCGGAATGCTCGATGATATTCTTCTTCAGCATCTTCGTCACTTCGCATTGAATGGTGCTGATTTACGAGGCGATCAAGCACTGAACCATATGGTCGACAGCAAGCGCCAGATTCTAAATCGACGCTCCCCTTAAGGAATAGTGTCGTGACACAATTAGCAATGTACTTCACGTCGTCAAATAAAAAAATGTATTACCGGTCTTCCCTTTACCCAACAGAGAAATGCAGTTCACATCATTTCATAGCGTGTCTTTATTGCCTATAGATTTAATGCAGTTTTGGGGAGGGGGCTATTCTGTAAGAGTCCACCTAGTGGACTGTCCATTGCAGCTGCTGCTGATTGGATGCAGCTGTATGTTAGAGGAGGAGAGGAGCGGCCTTAGCCAATCAGCAGCGGCCAAAATGAACCGTCGATTAGGCGGACTCTTACAGATTTACCCCTCCCCCCCTGGTTATGCTTGCATAGCCGCATCAGAATCAGCAAACAGAAATTCTAAAATCATACACAAACACTTCAACTAAAAGATGGTGACTTCTGGGGCTCTTAAATTCTGTCTATAGATTTTATTTATTTATTTATTTATTTATTTATTTATTTATTTATTTATTTATTTATTTATTTACAGGACACTCATAGTAATATAGAATATAGAGGGGAGAGACTACATAAAGGACGTAAATATATAATATACAGAAAACGCACACTATAAGTAACAATAAAAAGTTATGCTAGCTCACTAATTTGCACATAAACAAAAAATAATAATGACAGTTCACCATAGAAATCTGTTCATACAATTTTCAATACACAAGTTAATAGAAAAGTTCAATACACAGCATATACATAGTTAAGTTGCAAACATGTTATGTACACAATGAAACGTCAAATAATGTATTGAACGCAATTTTTTTGGTTTAAATGCAATAATAATAATAATATTTGGGGTTTTACGTGCCAAAACCACTTTCTGATTATGAGGCACGCCGTAGTGGAGGACTCCGGAAATTTTGACCACCTGGGGTTCTTTAACGTGCACCTAAATCTAAGCACACGGGTGTTTTCGCATTTCGCCCCCATCGAAATGCGGCCGCCGTGGCTGGGATTCGATCCCGCGACCTCGTGCTCAGCAAGGTTTAAATGTAGTTAACGAAAACATTTCTAAATTTCACAGGAAAACTCATAATAACAATAGATACTGGCAGACCGTTTAAATCGTTGCACGTTTTGGGTAAAAATGATTTCGATTGTGCTAGTGTGTTAGGGCGAGGCACATGTACCTTATGCATATTATGTCTAGGTGAGGAGATAAATGGTGTTGGTTTATTCCACGCCGACCTAAGCGCTGCGTTCTGGTAGTAAATCTTGATAAATAAACATAGGCGTGATTGTTTACTGCGGGTGAACAGCGAAGGTAGGTTCAGTGTAGTCTTGATTTGTGTTATGCTTGCAGTACGATGGTAATTAGCTAGTATAAGCCCAGCGGAGCGATTCTGGACACTTTCAAGACAAGGTATTGGGGTGGCATGATGAGAGTCCCATACTGATGATACATATTGCAACTGTGGACGGACATATATTGTGTATAACAAATGTTGGAGTGATAATGGTGCGACCGAGAAGTTTCTGCGAAGATATCTAAGTGTGCGATTAGCTTTGCTCGTTATGAAGTCGATATGGTACTTCCAGGATAAGTTATAGGTTATATTGATATTTGTAGTTTCTTACGCTCTCTAAAGGGATGTTGTCAAGTAAACAGGCAGGACAAGCTTCATTAGTACGCGACATTCGCATCGATATACATTTCTTGAAGTTATTCTGCATGGGTCGTTTTATAGCCCAGTTCTGTAGTGTGTTCAAATTGTCCTGTAGAGACGAAATACTAGTGCCATTAGTAACTTTACGGCATATTATGTAGTCATCTGCAAAAAGACAAATGTTAGACGAAATGTTCTGAGGTAAATCGTTAAGGTAGACCAGAAACAACAGCGGCCCAACCACTGACCCTTGTGAGACGCCAGATTTCACGGGTGTTAGAGTTGAATTAACTTCATTGACGCTTACAAATTTGATGCAGCTTGTCAGAAATACTTTTATCGAATTAAGTACATTAGTATCAATGTGTTGTGCTCTGAGCTTAGATAGCAGTAATGTGTTGTGTACTTTGTCAAAAGCTTTAGCGAAATCAAGAAAAATACAGTCCGTAAGAAATCCTGTGTCTAAGTTGGAATGCAAGTTGTTAGTAAAGCAAAGAAACTGGGTATCACTGAGAAAGTTTTATGAAAACAATGTTGCCTAGATGTAACGAAGTTGTTAGATGCAGGATGCTTGTTTACATGAGAAAAAATTACGTGCTCCGTAATCTTACAGGGCACTGAAGTCAGACTAATGGGCATATAATTAGAAGGGTTATGCGAATCACCAGATTTCTGAATCGGAATGATCCTAGCCGCTTTCAAATCTAAAGGCAATGTGACGTTGTGAAGTGACTGAGAAAACACTAATTGTAAAATTATTGAGCAATACTCACTAGTACTGTGTAAAACTTTGTTGTTAATTCCATCAACACCACATGACGATTTTAATTCTAATTTATGTTTAATCGATCCAAAACCATTTCTATTAGATGCTTGAGGTCCATGTAAGGGTATTTTTGGCCGTATTTCGGGAGGAAGAGTAACATGCGAAGATGGCGAAAAGGCCTGTACGAATGTTTCATTTATCCCGGCAGCGCATGCGTGGTCGGCGATTGCTTTCCCAATTAGTGAAGCCAGTGAGATCTTTCTAGGGCTGTCTCCTTTCATAGAGCTCCAGAATGCCTTACTCTTAGCTTTCATTAGGTTGGGAAGGGTAACGTCGTAGTGGGAAAACTTCACAGACCATAAGTTTGAAAAGTACGTGGTAGCAAAGGATTTGTATATGAACCAGTGTTCAGGATTTAGTGATCGTTTAGCGATATGTTACTTAGTCTGCTAAGGTGAGTGTTAGACCACGGTGCGTTACTATTTGAATATATATGTTGGACTGGAATATAACGATTTATCAGATCAGATGCTTTTTCTTTAAAGAGGCGCCAATTTGTCTCGAAAGAACGGTCGAGATGGCAGAGTAGAAAAGTGGCAAGAAAGGGAGCAAGTTCGTTGTTTATTGCAGAGAAGTTAGCCTTTTAATAAACTTTTATTTGCTTCAGTTGTTTAGGTTTCAGTGGTAGTGATACTGTGATTGTAAAATATAATGTATCGTAGCCGCTAAGGCCAGGTAAGTGCGTTATCGGGGATATAATATCAGCTGACGATGTCAGCACGAGATAAAATAATGATGACGTAGTGCCTGCTACCCGTGTTGGAATAACCACCGTTTGTACTAAAGTACGAACGAATAGCGATAAACTGATTAGCCTCACTGGAAGATCGGTTCGAGAAGGGACATGTGCTCCACCAAATTGTGTTAGGAAAGTTAAAGTCGCCCATAAGAATCATCTTTGCTCCGGGCAATATTACTGTTAATTGATTTAGACAGTCATGCAGGTGATCACAAAACGAACTATTCGAGTGTGGCCGTTAGCAGACGCCTAAGATAATGTTTTTGAAATTAATAGTTTAACAAAACCAGGCAGATTGAATTTCAGTGATTATCGGTACAATAAAGCTTCAAGGTTTGTGCTAACAGCAAGCAATACACCGCCCCCACTTCTGTCAGTACGGTCATTCTGATACACAACGTATTTTTTACGGCAATGAAACAATTCCTCGTTTGTTATTTTGTTAGTCAACCAAGTTTGAGTTATCGCTATTATGTCAGCATCAGTGTCATCCACCAGAGAACACCATTACTCGCTTTTAATACCTACACTGCGAATATTAGTGTATACAAGGGAGATAACATGTTACGATTAAGTGCAAGCATCTCCCCTCGCGTTTCGCTATCGTGATTTCTGTAAGACACAACTTGAGCGAAGAATTCGAGAGTCGCAATTTCTGTTTCGTTGTGTTATTTCGTAGGCAACATCGTTATCTAGGCCTTAGCAATAACATTTTTCTCCCACGAATTGTCTTTTGTAACAAAGCCTGTAGGGTGCATTTAGTCCCTTTCCATATTCTGTCAATTTATTTCTTATATTTTACGTTGGGGCCTCACAGATGTCTTCGCTCACCGTCAGGCTTATTCCTTTTAGAAGCGAACGCTTAGCCAGAACTTGTTCTTTGGTTTTATAAGAGGGATGTTAACTATTATTGTCCGCGATTTTTCTTGAGTGTAGCTAGCAATCCTATGTGTGTGCACTACGTCATCCCAAGTTAAACTGAGTTTTAAAGTGTTATTCATCAAATCTAGGGATTTTTCCTATGACTGAATTGAATTTTCGGTTGGATTATCCGGTACACCAAAAAAGCCAGGTTGTCGTGACGTGAGCGATCTTCCACGTCATCAAGTCGCGCACGAAGCGTTGTTCGTATCAGCATTACGCCCTCAATCTTGTCGCGCAATAAGGTGACATCCCGTTTCCATCCATCCAGGATGGCCATCTGGCTTTCCACGTACTGCATTCTCTTATCGATGTCAGATATAGCATCTGAAACGGTTTTTTGTGGTTGTTTGAGCTCATTAATTGCTTCCAGCATAGAATGTTGCAGAGATTCGATTCTAATAGATCTTTCACTTAGGTCCCTCACAGTTTCGGGTACTTATGCAAGGACATCGTCCTTGGACGGGCCAGGATTGCTTTCAACGTCACCACACTGTGAAAGAAACAATTACTTAAGGCTTGTGGGCACGGAAACACGACAACGAAGGAAATCCTAGATTTAAAGCAAAGAAGTGGCAGTTTGGAAATATAACTGACCTTGAGGGTGAAAAAAGGCAAGTGCGAACCTGTCATCTTGTCGGTGCCTCCGTGCCTTCTCTGATGTGTGATGTGTGATGTATGATGGTGTTCTAACTTATTTCATTCCTGAAGTAATGCATAAATTCTGACTACTTCAATAACCGTCTCATGTAGTATCAATCAGCATTTAATTTAGGAAATACTTATTTAAATCAGGATACCCATCGCTATATGCAACAATATCCACGCTCGCTTTTTCTGCATGTCGATCATAAATTTCTTGCCTAATTCCTACTACATTTGCTAAATTATAGTGTGTGTCTAATTTTTAAATTTCCTGCCATGTGTGTTCGCTAAATGATGAAATATCTTGATAATTTCAATGAGCCTAACCTTACCTTTTTCAAATTTTTATAGAGCCGCGGCCATGTATACAGAAAAAAAGACAATTTCACCCGGAAAGCCAATTGTAGTGTGCGACACTAACTTTTTATATATATATATATATATATATATATATATATATATATACATTTGTGCTTCCGGCCGTCATAGTTTCTAAAGGTTCATTTGTAATATAAATTTGAAAGTATGGTAACACGTGTGGATTGGTAAACACAAGTACATGTCGCAGGATGACGGCGGACACTACCTATCACAACGCTAGTGTCAGAGAGAGCGGCAGCAGCAGCGAGCAATTGGACCTTCATGCTATATTTTGCTTGAGCGCGATCTAAGCGCTGGGAACACAGCGCACAAGATGCCCTTAGACCTATGGGTGAGTGGTCTATGTACCCAGCGTACATTACGCAATCGCAATGTTATCGCGCCTGTACTTTCTATTCAATGTGATGGCGGCTGTGAAGCGGGAATCAGGCTGGCGTATCTATATTTCTCGAGCGAGATAATCTACGTGCAGCCAGATTTTATCGAAACAGAAACAAAAGTTCGGCATTAGTATATTAAGGTACTTCGTGGTTCTGCATCTATACATGTATATGTTTGTATCTTATCGTTTTGCAACAAATTTCGGTCATTCGGTAGTCCCTTCTCGAGTGCATAACGCATGAGGCTGCTATGCTGGAGGAAGAGCGTTAGAAATCAACCACTGCACCGATGACAGCCACTGATTATGTGGCATTGTGTACATAAAGGCAGCTCTTTAACAAAGATCTTTCACGCCGACATGGACCATTGCAGATGCAGGACTGGGTAGGTGCCGCTCTGAAAGTAAACTCTTTTTCGCCGACTTCAAGCACTGGCTATGTGCCACTCGGCCTCTGCTGCTTTTCTGTTAATCTCATTGATTCTAACATGGGTAAGCTGGTATGTGTCAGTGGGAGTGTGCTGCTCTTCTATGGACATCATTCACGCCAACTTAGGTGAACATAGAATGTGCACCTGGAATTGTGCGGCTGTATAATTAGGGAGAACATCCGCAAATTTGTCCGATGACGAGTTGAATCGAACACACCGGCAAGCGTTCCTCAAGGAGACCAACTCGACGCATTAGCATGCTGCGACGCCTGTCCAGTGTTCATGGGTCACTTTCAGTGAACGTCTGCTACGCCAATGCTCTGGCAAGCTGCACCATGAATGCACTCGGTCCCCAACACCTCTCACCAACATCGGTCACGGACTGTGCGGGAGGTGACGGAACATTTCTCAGAACTCTCCGACACCAGAGTGCACCACTTCTTGTCTCAGAGAACATGCTCGGAATTCTCCGCAGTACCACAACGTGCCGCAGCGTATAGAGAAACAAGCATGAGAGACGCGCCCGGTTGACGCCGTCTCTCAGCGTTCGCGGGCTGCACCGCGCCATGAATTTAGCAGGCCACGCGCAGGCTTCACGACGGTGGCAATATATGGGGCTGACTTATCCGATGGGGGCGCGAAAAAGTAAATCCGTAGCCGTACGTGCCTCATACTAGATCGTGTCGGCGTTGGCAATACAATGTGTGGCTATAATAATTCAATGCTAACACATTACTGGTAAAAGTAGTCATGAGATGTGTCATGAGATGAGCTTTTACAGATACGTAGATATCGCTCCCGGGGAATCACAGTGGGCGGGGTCTAGATGTGAGCTACAATGGCCATGCCCACGTACACGAAGTAGAAAACCCAACTATAGAGCAAATAATGGTGCGAAAATAAGGAAAAGTAAATAATTGTAGCGCATTCAAAGCAGATCCTCTACAATAACGCTTTTTCTGGTCCCTAGAAAATTATAGGTAAATTTCAATATTTAGAGTATGGTACAGTGTTAGAAACTGGTAAGCAAAAGCAAGGTTTGTTTTCTTAATCAGGCTCCTTAAAAACACTGCTCATGAATTATAGATGAGTGATACGAGAGGTTGCAATCTAAGAACATTTTTCGCCAATCTGCATGTATTGAATGCGGAGGTCAATGACCACTGACAGGTGTGCAATGTCCATTGTACAATGTGAACACGACTGTTCTTGCATGTTGCCCCATCAGAATGCAAGCGCCGTGGTTGGAATGTAACAAATGCATTCAAACATAGCAACGCAAGGTCATATTCACTCACAAACCACTGCGGATGACGACCCACTGTCTCTATGCTACAGCCCATCAAGGAATACGATGCACCTTCGAAAAAAAAACCTTTCACTAAGCCTTGGCCAGAGCTCGCCTATATGTTTATGCGTTTCTCGGGCCTACGCTATTTCTCTCTGCAGTCCTTTCTGAAACTCGGATTTGCGGAGACGTCGTGTTTTTAGTTTTGTATTATTCATTATGCCACGACGCTTGACCATGAAGAAACGGTGAACACAAGATATGCTTCGAAGGTGCAGACAATTAAAGAATGCAAGAAACCTCCTCCCTGAGAGCAGTGTTTGCTAGCAGATGTGTCCCTGTGTCCTTCATTTCCTCGCCAGCCTAATGTGATCTTCTGCGCACCATGAATTGTGTGTAAATTTGAGACGCAAAGCCATTCAAGTGCCTTTTGCAACCCTTCACATCCCCATTGCCCTCAGCAATATATTTGTGTACAATCTATTTCTTTTCGTCGGTTACGTTCCTTGTCAGTGATTTTCTCGGCCGCATGGAACAACATGACTCTTCGTTCTTCGTTAACGTGCCAGACATGTCTTCCCTTATTGACCCCAACGAACAACATGCCTCTTCCACGCCTGAACAGTGATCTAAAAACAGATTCTCGAGTGCCATTGCCGAAACTCTAACCTCTGCGAAACTCTCCGAGCTTATTCAGCTTCTACACCACTTCAGAAATTTGTTCCATGATTCCCAGCCACAGCTGGGCAGCACGTGGGAAGTCCAGCACTACATTGAGGTTGGTTTACACACGCCATTTCTTCAAAGACGGTTCCGTGTCACTGCTGAGTAGCGTCGCGTAATTACAGTACAGTACTGTACGCCGTGGCGTAATTCAACCACGCGACAGTCCCTGGGCATTTTCTGTTGTTCTCGTTCGCAAGAAATACGGGTATGTGCGTTTTTGCGTTGAATACCATCGATTAAGTAAGCAAACGCGCAAAGGCGTCCAACCAGTCACAGGCATGGATGACGCCATCGACAACCTTAAAGGAGCAAAATTCATTTCGTCCCTACACTTGCGTTCTGGCTGATTGCACGGCCCGATGACTGGAGCCCATCACCAGAAGCTGCGTTTATAACGCCTGACGGCCCATATGTATTGCACTATCTTCGGGGCCGTCAGGCCCCGAAGATAGTGTAATACCGGCCTGACCTGCAGCGGAGGGAAAGAAGGCGTTTAGCACTCCCCATACGTGGGCCGATCCCGAATATAGTGCAATGCCGGGTCGACCTGCGGCGGAGGCGAAGCAGGCGTTAAGCACTCCCCATACGTGGCCTTTAGATACGCCACTTTATTATTCGAACGAGCGCGGCATACAAACTGCAGACTAACGGGGACAAAAAAAATGGTTTAATCGCACTGTTGGTTGTGTGCTCGCGATGTTCGTGGAATCTTAAATGGTAACTGGGACTGTGTTATTCCCTTAGTGGCGTTCGCATACAACACCGCAATACAAACTTCCACGGGGATTCCGTAATTCTTCCTCCTGTATGGACGCGACCTTTCGAATTCCATCGACACTCTTCTTCCATACAACCATGACGCTTCCTAGTGGCCGCCTGTATACAAAGCTTCCAGATAAGCCCAAGAATGCCACTACCTCGCGTGTACGTTTACATCACAAGAACAGCGGCAGAAGTAACCACGCGCCGACTATTTTCCAAATCCAACCTATGCAACATGGGTTTCTGGTGTGGCTGGCTGTTCCTTGCCTAACTCCCGGGCTTTCCTCGAAACCCGATGCAGTAGGCGTTAGGTATGGCCTTACCACATCTTGGAACGAATTTACACGGTGAGTTTTCTCATTGTTCTACTTTATCTATCTGGCGATAAGTGCCGACGTCGACGTGACCTCATCCACATTTGGCGTTTCAAGCCCTGCCATAACTCGCGGCCTCTAACTTCTTACTTTGCCAGGGTGTCTTTCTTTCTGCAGGGTGGTTGTGAAGAACATATGCCTTCGTACTGCAGCATCGCCAACTACCGATTGGTGTCTTTTGACAAGGTGCCTCACGCTGCACCGACGATCCTACTCGTAGCGTCCTTGAAGGAACACGCCACCAATAAAGCTCTCAATAGCAACATTCCGCTACAGCGCATCTCACGATATATGTGAAAGTGAATGCAATTACCATTGACACACATTATCGACACATTCTATTGCTACGCCACAAACGTGTGTATGCAAGTGGACGCATCTAAACTACTTCCATCTAGACTGGATGCGCCATATGGTTTCTCCGTCAGTATGCCAGCGCGCGGCTCCTATGTAGACTTTGCATATTCTTCGCCAGATGTGTGTCATCATTTCAAGAAATGATACCTACCGAGCTTTGACTTCGACACGCCTGTAGTTACGCCACCTACTCACCGCTTTGAGCGAAATCTTTTGCCTGAATTGTAGCTTTTTCGGACAGACCTCTGTCGCGAGACAACGTATACACACTAGTGACGAAAACCCTATTCACAGGGGACCTGTGCCATGCCTCCTTGCATGAACGACAAATCATGCAGTCGTTGGCCTTCCTATGTCGCTATACTTAAAAAGAATGGTGACATCTTGCGCTTATGCGTGAGTTACCAGCACCTGAATAAGACCGCCAAAAAGCGTGAACACTGCCTTTATAACACTCGATCGCTTATACCAGTTCAATGTCATGCCTTTCAGTTCGTTTAATGCTCCAACCACTTTGGAACGTATGTTGGACCCATTGCTACATGGCCCGAAGTGGTTACTCTGTGCTTGTCACTTAGATGATATCATTGTTTTTGACCCTACATGTGCATAGCTGGAGCGCCGCTCTCTCTCTCCCTCTCTCTCTCCTTCTCCTTTTTTCAACGCTGGCCTTCAACTATAGTCGTATAAGTATCCCTTCTGACTCTACCAAACTACTATTCTCGGTAATCTTATTGGCTCTCGTGTGCGGCCTGGCTATGGTGTATTGGCTATGGTGTGTGGCCTGACGCGGGCAAAGTTTATGCCGTACAGAAGTTCCCCGTTCTAACATGTGCTAAGAACATACGGAGCTTCGTGGGCCTCTGCTTGTACTTCCGACGCTTGGTGCACAATTATGGGAAAGTCGCCGGTCCTTTTACTGCTCGTCTGAAGACAGGCGTTCAATTTTGTTGGGGCCCTGGACATGCAATCTCATTCTCGAATCGGAACGCTTCCCTGACATCTCCACCCATACGGGCCCAGTTCGAGACATCCCCTCCTTTGGAAGTGAACAATGATACCGCGCGTGCCCGTTTAGCCATCGGTGCCACCTCATGCCAATGCCCGAAGGGCCACGAACACGTGGTTGCATATGCCAGTCGTGCGCTCCCCCTGGCTGTGGGAAAATTTTCTATCACCAGACGTGAGTTCATTCCACGGGTGTGCGGACGGGAAATTTCGCCTTTATTATTTGAACACACCAACATGCTCTCTGTTTACCTTCGTCCCGCAATGACCCTACCGGTCGCCTAGCTCGCTGTACCTAGCATAATACTTGTACAAAGCTGTCTACAAGTCCCGCCATTTATGCCAAGATGCGAACTCCTTGTCCACCTAGCCCATCGACTGTGGTGATATTCGGGCGACCGATGCTTCTGATTAGGTATTTTAGCTATCTGGTTTCGCTGGCCTCGTGATCGATCGGCGCCGAGATCAAAGCATATGTGTTGTCGAGGGCTAACTTGCATTTCAGTCAGCCCTTCCCTCCTTTCTTATATTGCTACTCCTGCACCCTAGCGGACCTGAGATACTCCTTGTCAATCAGAGGCGCCTTCGCAGCACTGTTCGGTCCCAGCTGCATGATGGACCAAGTTCTGGTCATCTGCGGGAACCTATTACGTACGAACTTGTCCGGCGACGACTCTATTGGCCTTGTTGATTTCGATGCGCGCACCGCTATGTTCTTCTGGCGAGTCATGTCAGCGCTGAATGAAAGCGTCTGTACTCAATGGTGGTCGACTTCAACCGTTTGTCGTCGGTAACTTCCCCAAATTTGGATCCAGCAACAAGTGCAGTAACGACGATAGCATGACAACAGCATGAGGACAAAAGGTCAGACGAGTGTAATAGGACGATGGTATAACTATGAGTGTATCAGGATATCCGTATGACCAAGGTGGGATGATTACGACAGCTTGACGAAAACGGGATGAGAAGCGTAAGTGACGATCATGGCACCACCACAATTGCATTACCACGATATTCTGGTAATCAAAACATGATAGACTCTGCTGCCAACATGACAAGGTGAACATAATCACGACTGAATAACTACATTATGATTACAAAATTGTGACGCCGACTGGCGTCGATGGAAGGAAGAAGACGGTATGATGACGAGGGCGTTACAATGTGATGACGTTACTGAAGTGTTGACAATAATAGCGCGATAACGCAACAGAGTGGCGATGACGACAACAGTGTGACGACCATGAAGGAATGACAACGGCATGACTAATAGAAATGACGGCGGAGTAACCACCACGACGTGATCACGACCACTGATGCCTTAGGATCGACGACATTTGAGAACTTTGGGCACCAGGTCGGGGTAGGAGGCTTTACGGCATAGCATCACAAGAGTAAGCTATCTCGAAGCTGGAACGACATTGGAACGTCCACGATGGCATGGCAACGAGAAGGAGATACCTAATGACGCAAGCACATATACAACTTCGTCCACTAGGTCTGCGTAAGAGGCTAGATAGATATATAGAAACATTGATTGATTCATTCATTCATTCATTCATTGTCTGTCTGTCTGTCTGTCTGTCTGTCTGTCTGTCTGTCTGTCTGTCTGTCTGTCTGTCTGTCTGTCTGTCTGTCTGTCTATCTATCTATCTATCTATCTATCTGTCTATCTATCTATCTATCTATCTATCTATCTATCTGCCTGTCTGTCTGTCTGTCTGTCTGTCTGTCTGTCTGTCTGTCTGTCTGTCTGTCTGTCTGTCTGTCTGTCTGTCTGTCTGACCCAGAACAGCTGAAGTGGAATCTCCTAGTGATAAATGTTATTGTCATTAAAACATGGACCAATACCGATGGCAGGGTTATCTGAAAAGTGTGGTCCGTACTTGAAGGCCACACATACAAAGAGAACGTCTCAAAGCGTAAGGTTTCACCAGAGAACAAAGCCCGAAAATAGCCTGCAACACAAGGGCTAGATTTTCGAACAACATTATTGTTTCGAGGGAAGCATTCGTGCGACTACGTCGCTACACAGCATTAAGAGGAAGCTTTAGCTCTGGTGCTCCTATCTAAATACATGTAAATGGAGAATTCGTTTTTCTCGGCAACCACTGCACTAAATTTGACTGGGTTTGCTGCATTTAAAAGAAAAACTTAAAATCTGGTGACTGTTGGTTTCGAATTTTCGAGTTAGGCCGTCAATATTTTATAAAAAATTGACAAAAATTGCAAATTTTCAGAAAACCAAACTATCAAGTTTACAACTCTGTAACTCAACAAGCGAAAATGATATCGCAATTCTGTGAATTGTATCTGATAGCACATCTGAAGCGGACACAATTGATATGTTACACATGAATCTAAAAAAATGTAGTAATATGTAATTACAACTTTTGCAGAACCCTCGTAAACAATGTAACAAATTCAGGTAAGATGTAAAATGACATATATTATTTTTTCGCTTTGAATGATCTAATGGATGCCGTTTACAGAACCGCGATATCTGTTCTTGATGCAGAGCTATTAGTTTGTAAACTTCATGCTTCGATTTTTTTCAAGCTTCTGAATTTTTGAAAATCCAACTAACAAAATTCAAGCCCTAAATCAAAATTCTGCTTCCAACAGTCACTATAATTTATCTTACTCTCTCAAATGCAACAAATTTCATCGAAATCGGTCCACGGGTTATCTCAGAAAAAAAACGTTTTTGCGTTTTTACATGTATTTGAATAGGCCGCGTCGGAGTTGGGCCCGAGCTAAAGCTTTCTCTTAAGCTACCGTACTGAAAATGGAGGTTACTCTGATCCATAGGTTAGGGATTTCTTTATAGAATATTAGGTGACAAACCCCCAGTTAGAACCGGCCTAACATAACGCTCGAGGTGCCTTGCACGCAATCTAGCAAGTCACAATTTGCACGAAATCACAAATCTGCAACAACATTCGAGAACTAGAAATGTCAACTTAATATATGAGGGTGTCCAAGGCCGTCCTTGACGCAGCTGTGCTCTGCTCTAAGCAGGTCAGAATCTAAGTGTACGTGCTTTTGTAGTTCGCGGTACTATTTTTTCGCAATGTTTCTGAAGAAGTTTCGACAATGGAATTATTTAGGTGCGGATTTAGCGGTGATTGCGACTGAATGTTGAACTTTGGTTTTAAGTACTTCCATAAAGCAAAAAAACTTTCATTCATCGTGTGTAATTTTCGAAGTTTGCTTGGCAAGCAAGACACCCTCAACGCACTCATTGAGTGCTGTGAAGTGGATACAGTGCTGGGAAATGAAACGTGCTGGCACCCTGATATCGAAAATAGCTAATTTTGTTTCGTAACTTTTCTGTTTTTAGGAAAGACAGGTGCACCTCACGTGCTCATGGAATTTTAATTGCTGTGAAAACTAATTTCCGAGACACCTTGTTAGACAGCCCTTCATGTATTGAAATCTTGTGGATTACATTGCTACTGCGTGATTTTATTACCTGCATCATCGGTGTTGGCTATCGTCTGCCGGATTCACCTGCTGAGTTTCTTAGAGACCTGAATGAATCACTCAATTTCATACATGACAAATATCTGACCTCAGAAACAATTCTTGCCGGCGACTTCAACTACCGAGGTATAAATTGGCGCACATACACAGCCGAAGGCACTACAAGGAAAAATGAATCTAAAGAATTTCTTTGTTTAATATCTCAGTTCAGTTTGCCACAGATTGTTTCAGCTTCGACACGTGGCGAGTTGGTCCTAGATCTTGTCTTGACAACGCAACCTGAAAAGATGACAGTGCATGTTTTCGTATGTGTTAGTGACCACGATGCTCTTCACTGTGAATACGCATTAGAAAAAGAGAAGCCGGAAATTCCTAGGAAAGCTATCTACAATTACGTGCAGGCGAATATTGAAGGATTGATTATTGAAGAATATTGAAGTGAACTGTCATTCTTCAGTGAGCAGTTCCTGGAATCAATATCAAGCCGCTGTTCAAATGACAACTGGAATCTACTAAGTACTGAACTGAAAAAAATTAAAAGAAAGACACATTCCAAAAATCACGCTCACGACGTCATCACAAAGCGTATGGTTCCCTCCCTACGTTAAACGTTGCATCGGGAAGAAAAAAGGCCTTTATACTAAAGCAAAACGTTCGGTATCTGAGGGCGATTGGAATAACTACCGTGCCAAGCAGAAATTGAGCGAGCGAAAGATGGCGAGCGACCGTGGCAACTGATATGCTACTTGAGATTAAGAAAAAAAATGGAATCAGTGGGCAGGCCATGCACGTCTTCAATCACTTGTTGCCAATTTATAACAGGTGATTACATAAGCGTGACAGAATGGATGTCAAGGAGAGACAACTGCAGCCGAGGATGGTAGAAAATTACGTAATGGGACAAAATATGATGTTTGTATACATAGGATGCAATCAGCTCGCATAAGACGGGATTGTAGGGAGCGCCATTGATTTTGCAGCGAACAAAAATAGGTTTGACGTTTCCTTTGTAGCAATTGCTACGAACGGGTGGATGTCTCATTTTCCCTTTATTCATTACTTCTCTCCACCTTGCGGGTTTCCGCAGAACTACTACGTCAAACTCTTGCATTTGCTTCGTGTTGTCGACAAATTCGACTTCGTTCTGCCATCTGCTAGCCGCCTGGTTAGCTCAGATGGTAGAGCGGCTACCCCGGAAAGGCGGTGGTCCCGCGTTCGAATCCCGGACCTGGACGAATTTTTCTTCAACTATGAGGCTTCTTTCGAGGAACCCGTATGGGTTTCCTTTGTAGCAATTGCTACGAACGGGTGGATGTCTCATTTTCCCTTTATTCAAAAATAGGTTTGTGGTGCTAACAGTAGAGACTCGTGAAGGTTCGAGGACACCTCAGCTGTTGGCACACTAATAACCATTACAATTGGCTCTGTAAAAAACAACCCGTTATGAAAAATAAAGCAATGTTGTCCCGACAAATTGTTTTATTATGCATACACTAAAGGCCTCCACAGTTAAGGGCAGTTAGCACCAATAGTGCAATGAGCATTTTTATTTGTAAATAATGGTTTATATGCGGTTGATTCATTCCAACAATCCACTTTTCTTGCAGCAAAACATTCTGCTGCTGGAGGCACGCAACCGCCTGGTGGCAGTAGGCGAGAGCCAGGCACATGCTCTTGAGAGTGTGGTGAGGTCCAGAGGGCTGCTCTGCAGCAGTAGGATCAGTGCACTCACTGCTTTCCAGTCGAGCCCCCAGAACACACCTTATAAAGGAGCTTTCAGTTTATTTTTTGTTTGTTATTCAAGAACATGAATAAAATTATTGCAGTAAACATTGTGCTGTGCATATTGGGACACTTGTAACATGCACTTGATGTCTCTTCAAAATGGGCAAACACGTAAGAACCTGGACCGTGTAAATGAAAAAGACACTAATGCAGCATATACGTCATTGTGCTGTTTGTTCTTTCTATGTGCAAGAATACAGTGGGTGTTGATTAGCCACAGATGAACGGTGTGTGTATTTCGCAATGAAACGACAGGAAACGGCATGTCCTTAATAATGCTATCACCTACAGACTGTGCACATGAATGCAACACTCCCCGATTTAAACGTGCCATTACATGAGTGTTCGATAACACATATTCTTTAACAATGTGATATATTTGCATGTACTAATTTTCACACAGCTTAAGCCCATGCATAGCTCACTTGTGATGTATCCATTTCATAGGCCAAATAATTGTACACTTTGTTCTTTTGTGTTGTGTGAAAAGCGGCCTCCTCTAGTCGCATACAACTTCACAAGACAGGAGAGGCCCCGCCCAGATGTCCAAAGCGCAGCAGCCGATTGCCTCCACGTCTAAAGAAATAGTCCCTCTCCAATGAGCGGGTGTTAGTGCGTCCAGCGGCACGACGTCAGTGTAGAGTGTGTGCCCATTGGTTCAGGCTTGTGTTGACCTGCCGTTGAAGTGCAGATTCTGTGGCCTCCTAAAGTTGTATCCGACTATAGAATCACGTAATGCCTTGCACTGGTTGCATAGACTTTAGCAACTTGATAGCACACAATGATCAGGAGCAGAAATCTATAAAGGCACCCAAGTAAAGCTGGCTGGCCACACTTCCATTATGAGGGGCTGTAAACAGTTCTCGCCAAATATTCCCATGACATCCTTGAAAAAGAGGCGGTGTTTGGCACTTTAGAATCAAAAACAGATTACAGTGAATGTTGTGTACCTCATTAAAACAAAGTGAGCTTGGTTATCTGCACAGCATGTAATGAAAGCATGTGCTTCACATAGGAAACAAAGTGCTCTGTCCAGTACAATTGTCGAGTTCGCTGTAGCACGTGTTATGTCATTAGTGTCAACATACAAATTTTCAAAGGCCATTCATTTCACCATTATTTTTGTATGTTGGTTCTATCAATTAGTGCTTGTATTACATGAGCAGATGGGTTTGAAAGCAAAGCTTTGTTTGCAAGCCTTCAGACTTCCATAATTGTGTGGCAAGGCGCTGGCATGGTGTCGAATAGCTCACACTTCCTCGGTCCTGCACCAAAGAGGCCCAGTGCTCTATTTGAAGTTGGATCGCGCAACAATTCGGCGGCACACAAAGAAGGGTAACACACACAGCAGAGCGTTCTGCTGTGTGTATTTCTCTTCCTCGGTACTGCACCAAAGAGGCCCAATGCTCTATTTGAAGATGGATCGCGCAACAATTCGACGGCACACAAAGAAGAGTAACACACACAGCAGAGCGTTCTGCTGTGTGTATTTCTCTTCTTTGTGTCCCGTCGAATATTCGACGGGACACAAAGTGAGTCTTCAACCTCACCAGTGATCTAGTTATTAAGCCACAATGGCGCACATCTTTGAAATGTCCCAACACGAATTAGCTCTTCAACAAATCACCACAAGCATAAAATTTTGCTGCACAGGTGTATGCACGTGCCATATTCTGTACCACTAAACTAGCAAGAAACAAAGGGGCAAGCATTAACCAGCCTTACTGCTGCCGTTACCATCATCATCATGACACCAATAGAAAGGTAGTGCTGTGTTTCAGTAAAGGGAGTGCCGGAGGGAAAGGCGTAATAGCGAGGCTTGAGGCTTACAATAAAAATAGCATTTACAAGACATGTTCAATGCCAAAATATGCTGCATATCGCTCATCCTACTTTGGCATTGCGGCAAACTTTTACACGTTTGAGCATGTCACAGTTTGTGTAATGATTGCTCTAAAGCTGTACAAAAGGTCTATTCACTCTGCAATCTTTATTTTTATCATGGTGGGTTAAAGACCCACTTTTCATTGGCATCTGCGCCACATTTCTCCCAATATGTAATTTTGCCTTGGTGGTTCATGACATCTTCACGTACAGAGAGTTCTGCAGAGCATTGGATGTGCATTGTTCTACTGCTTAAGAATTAGAGCCCCATTATCAGACGAAAATATACAAGTTATCCATCCAGAATAACGCCGCCCCCTCCCAAAAAGGAAGATACACTGAACCTCTGGCACATGCATCGACAGTGAACAGAGCAAACAATCTGAAGTATTTTCTTCATGCAATCCAGCACACTAAGATTCTCGATGCATTTTCATTTCGCCACAAATGCATAGGCACAACTGGCTTGGCGCAACATCCACATCTCGCGCTGCAACAAATTGTGCAATGCCTCGCTGTTTCATAGTGCGGCTGATAGATTACGCATGAACAAAATTCAGCATTGTGCATACTAAGTAACTTCACCAATGAAGAACCTTAAGTTTTTTATGGGATTAGGATTCATAGGTTACTTCAGACAATTTGTGATAGCCATTCATCTATTTATACTTAACTTCTTTCCCAAGAAAGTGAGCCATTTGGAAGGCACCCTGACAGACAAGTAGAACAATCGGCAAAAAGTCATCAACCAGCGAAAAAGTCAGCATCATCAGCAGCCGCATGTGAGATGTCGCTAACACAAAATTTAAGTCGGCTACACAGAAGTGACAAATTTGGCAATATGGCGTGTCTAAACATTGCTTCAATGCTAATCGCAGTAACGCTGACATTGAAGGCGCCTTAATTCCTACGTACGTTTCGCCGACACACCCGACTACGTTCGTAATGTTGCCACGAAGTAGGAAGCATTATTTTATGCATGCCCGCTCAGCCGCAGCCTTCGGGAAAACCAGACACCGCTTCCGCACTGCCGCATCAATAAGCGCATCAGACATCTCTGACACAGATGCTCACAGTAGTTTGATGACGTCCAATGTAACGCTCGACGCCGACGCTTCCCTGAAAACTCCCAGTCCCGTAGAAACGGAGGGCGCAGAGGACTTGCTCTTCGACGGTGAGCGAATGAAGCCCGCCGCACTGTCTCCACAGAAGAGAGTCTTCGCCTAGCTCGTCACACAGCCAGCACACTGATGTCTTCGACAGGCCAAAATGACGCTGAAACTCCACGGCGGTCATGTACGCGAACGGGTCCAGACGGTCATACTGACGCTTGCTGCCGCTGGCTGCAATAACACAGGCTGCTGCTGCCGCCGCCATGTTACCGAGTTGAACTCGGAGGGGGTTTCGCGATGTACGAGTTTAGCACAAGTTCGCCTGTCAATCAAAGCCAGAGGTCACGCCCCGCGCGAGGCACGTAACTCTTGTGCGCGCACCCACCACGGTTGGACCACGCCCAACTTATCTTTCGGCAACAGCGACGCGGTGCCGAGCTGAGAGGCATCAACGATATTCACCACTGACATAAAACACGCACAACACACTGTCATCGGTGATGTACTGCGCACTACTATCAAAAACAAAGCGTTGACTGTCGCTGGCTTATGCATATATCTTCTCCGGCTGAGAGGGCCCCACAGCACGGTTTCATTGCCTGCATTGTGGCGACGTAGCGCACAGTAAATAATTATCGGCACGTCACTGTAGCTGCTTGCAAGGCGTCGATGTGCCGAGGGTGACGACGATGCTGAGGAGTGTGTATCGCAGCAGTCGTTTGAGATGGCTGCTCTGTCATCGGTGATGTATCGAAGCCACAACGTCGTAAACACGATCAGCGTGCGAGAATCGCTCGCTCTTCTAGACCCAGTGCAATGGCATTTCTTCATCAGAAGCACTGCGCACTCAACAGTTCCAACACCTTCCTCAGTTCGAAGTCTCATTTCATAACCGCACACAAGAGCCCTCACCTGCCAAAGTGCGATTGCTGCGGTGTCGTTACGATATCCTTCTGCGATCGCTGCTGGCTCCAGCATAAGTAATCCGCAAGCACCTTGTTGCGAACAAAACACTCAAATACTGCGTACATGCGCTCAGAGGCACTTTCACTGGGCAAGCAATGAGAAGCGATGAATTGTGTCGATGGGAAGCACGCACTTCTTCGCAATGCATCGCCGAGGCTTCGCGCACAAAGATAAACTGGTACATTTTCACTAAACTGCGTCACTACGGGCACTACGGACCGCCATTTTGCATTGACAGCCGTTGATCCCGTATTTATAACTAGTGTGTCGTTTTTAGTTGGCAAAGTGGAGGCCTTAAGGCGCCTGCGATGAACAGCCGTACCACGGCACTGCGTTTCTATTCCCCTAACAGAGAAAGAGTGGTGATCACTGACATTATTGAGAATAGCACTGCAGCGCCCCTAGGCGACTTCTCACGGTATGAACTGCCCCGTGCGTGCGACCCGCTTCAATGTATCCGCTTCTAAGCTTTCGCCTCACTGTCGTCACTCGCGGCAAGAAGTGCAAAATTTAATAATTTGCTCTATCTCCGTTTGTCATCACAAATTTCTAGCATTCAAAACGAAAAACAGACACTTAAAGAAATAAAAAAATGTTCGTTATTTTATTTGCTGTATTTTAACGTATTCGTTTGAGCGAAAGCGTAGGTGCAAGAATGCGCCGCATGTACCCTGTTCGCATTCGATGGAGGATAGAAAGATAGTTGCCGAAAGAGGAGGTACGCCCTTGACGCGCCCGGGAAAGGCGTGGCAAGCGGCTCACGGCAAGTGTGCAGACAGACAGCGGGACAGTCACAGTATTGCTAAGTTGCGATAATCCGTTGATAACAATACGCGGCGCTGGCGCGTTTCGTTGTGCAGCCTTCTGCGCTTGAAACGTGGAAGCAGCGTGCCGCGCAGAGTGCGCTCATGTTGTCATACGCGGCTTTTTGTCTACATAATTTTTTGCCTGTAGCTTTTGCGCGTTCCGCGTTATCTCCGTTCACTGACGGCCGTCGAGCAAACTCGGGTAAAACTCGGGTGAACGAGAAACTCGGCGCATCCTGCATAGCACCCCTGATCAGATTTTTGATGACTGCCGACTGCGTTACGCCGTTTTCGTTGAACATTGAGTGTAGCCTGCATTTTTTTTCTGAGCACAGGATGGACCAATAAAGATAGTTTCGCCATTCACAGTTTTGTTGCTGTGTCCTCAACTGTCAGTACCACGTGACAATATCGAATTAGCGCCAAGAGCGACACTTGAATACCAAATTCAGTGAGATAACACTATTTAAAGATCTTTTTGCGTGCTCTTTTTATCTTTGTAAAACCTGCGTTTAAGCGGGGTCCACAGCACGACCTCCGTCATCAAGCAAATTTCCGCAAAAGGTTGCTTATAGCTAATTAGGGAGTGTAGAAATACAGATAATGTCACTATAAGTTAATGCTGCTACGATGTTGCTTGAGGACTCGTAGCGAAACCATTTCTCTTAAACATAACAATGGTAGCTCACATCCTGTATTTGCATACCGCATGCGCACTTAATCGACAGACGCTTTTGAGTCAAGCCTTAGCATGATGTGTCGCATATCGAGGCACTTCATAACGATCGAGACATTTTGAATGAAGCCGGTGAAATTAAAGCAGTGATTCAGTGCAACACGTTGCTAGGGGCATATAATATCACCCATGCCTGTGCCAGGCGGCATCCGCCGCGTATTCGCAAGGTCATTCTCGCTACTCCTAAAAAAAGCTACTGTGCATGTCGCATTATGTATGGGTAGGCCGGATCTGCCAGATATTCTATGGCAATGCTTCAAGGCGGATCCTTTCGAGGGCCACAATATTCAAAACCGGCAGCACTGGGAGACCCTTCTTCCCACTTCAGACCAGCGAGACCAGGTCTGGGCCTTCCAGCTAGATGAAGCTAGGCGAAACAACGCAATGGATCTCGGACGTCTGCTGGGCGGTGGAAGGCTACGTCCAGCGTCTTCATCGCTGTCAACAATAAGTGTTGACTCTCCTTCTCCCAGCGTGTTGCGTGAAAGGAATAAAATATTCAAGCCAGCCGTTTCTGTCATTATTGTCACAGCTAGAGGGCTCATTCGGCCGCAGAGAACGAATGGGTACTCTCCGAGTTACCGCTGTGCTGAGTACCTACTTATACAAACCCGTATGTTCTAAAGGTGTGCAGCTTCATTTGCCATGCGTTGGTTATTCATGGCTGAAATTGAACGGTCGATACAATCGACAATGACGACGATGCATTGTCCGTGTCTTGTCCGAAGGAATGGTAAAGGCCAGGAAGACTGAAAAGTCTATATATCGTGATAAATTACAGGCCTTAAGAGCACACCTGCGTATTTGTTTCGGACGCTAAAGCTCAGATTGTGCAATTCCGCTGCAAAGCATTCAGTAGCTTAGGGAGCAAAGTCACTGCAGTGCTGCAAAATATTTTATTACATTTCATGCGCTGAAAAAGGCGCACTGGAGCGATGTTTTCTTGGAATGTGTCAACAAGCAGTATGATTAGAATGTATTGATTTGTGCCTAAATGGTTTAATGGTACAAAGTTTATGACTTCTGTTTACTTATTTTTACTGCGTAGACCCTTTTTTGGCTACTAAATAATATATTAAGCAAGTTTGCCTATGTGTTACAGCGCAGTTTTGAAAGTTGCTTTATTTATTTAACAATACTGTGAGCCTTTACGACGGCCAAACATGGAGTATAATGTAAAACTGCCCATAACTGTGGGAATAAAATAAACTAAATATATAAAAAAGAAAACAGCCATGTCATAACACTGGCATTCAATATAATCAGAAATTTCCTTTCTTTCGCGTGAATCAATAAGGGATAGGAAAAGGTGTCCACAATAATTAGAATACTTGTCTTAGGACGTTCTGGTGGTTACGGGGGTTAAATGAAATGACACTCGTAATATTCACATATCAGATCGCAAAGTAGCATATAATATCACGTGCACCAGTTACCAAGCATTCAAGCAATGCACTACATTTTCAACTACATGTTAAACGACTCATGCGCAACCAAATCATCTCTCAAATTTTGCGAGAAAACCATCCACAGAATCTCATTCTACTATTTACTTTAGTAACGCCTTTCAAATTTCCATTGCCCACGAAAATATGAAAACGTGAACGTGTCGCGATCTGTGTGATACTGTCTGATGTGTTTACTATAACAGGTTGTGATGCATTGTAAATGAGGCGGTTTCACGTAATATAACTTGTTTATGGTAATATTGTCAGTATATTGCATAGAGAGAAACTCCATGTCAGCCACACGACGCCGACAAGCAAGAGTAGGCAGTGATGCTAGGTTTCTAAGAGCACTTACGCTCACGTATAGAGAATACTTAAGTATATTATATAAATCCAGACGCTCAGAGAATACTTAGAGTATATTCAGTATAACAAAGGAGTGAAATCTCAATTTCGGATAATTCCTCATTTCTGTGTTCGTTTTAGTTTTCTAGTGCGGCTTCCACACTATGATACCATACGCAGGGATCAGCCTTACTGAAGATTTATGTGCTGTTAGTTTTACAAAGAATGGTGCTGCAGTTAATTTTCATCGCGAGAAATCGAGCGTTCGGAAGGCATTCGTACATGTGTTATCATTATGAGCATTTCATTTAAACGCACTTCTAGAGGTTACGCCTGAATATTTTACTGTGTCAGTTTATATTATATCGTTATCCAATAATCTAGGGTTGAACCTAAAGATCACGTTTGATTAGTTATGGTGACATATATTGTTTTTTTAGGATTGATTTCCGTTCGCCACATGTCACACTAACAGTGTATATTGGTTAGCGTAGTGTTTATTCTAAGGTAATCATAGATTCCTCGTATGTGTATTTATGGTTTCTTGCCCATTTTATTCGGCGCAATCCTATTAACTGTATTCCATTCCAAGTGGGATGCCTTGCTTTCATGTGTGTTTGTATAATCATACGTGATGATTTTCTTAATTTTATTGCACTCACTGCTGCAAGAAATTGATTTCGGTCTATTATTAATTTTTTTTTCCTGGTAATACGCAGTCTCAATTGATAAACTCCGGGGCTTGCAGTTATATCGTTGCATCGCCTGCTGGGTGGTTTTATTGCCGTTGTTGGATGATCTTTCTTCCCTCATTATTAACATTCATTATCTTCCGTTATGGCCTCTGTGCAGTTTGCCGCTGCGCAATGACGTATTCCCGGATGGAGACCTTTCCGTGCATTACTCTCACGCATGTTTCGCGTTCTGCGACCTTTTCCTGTTCCAAATGTCTCGACACAGCCCGGTGACGCTCCATTCATACACAGTAGGCATAACTTTGGCATAGCTGAAATTACATTTCCGTCATGTCGAATGAACTACCTTCGTGGGTCGTCACGTTCGAAATGTGTAATTGTCCATCACGACTGTCAGCTTGCTTCACTTTTTCCGACATAACTCACCGTCCACGCACTTCTTTCTACTTCCGCGGTTAAGTGTAGCCATGTGCAAAGTCACTTCACTGGATGTACTTATTCAAAATGAAGCTTTCTTGCTTTTCCGCCATCTAAGAGAAAAGCTGAGATAAGAACAGCTGTTCCACCTAGTTGTCACTCCTCGCATTTCTCACGCTTGTCCTTGCTCTGCATTTGCGGAAATATGCACTATCAATGAAGCGGCGGTTCGCGTAGGGCCCACGATCGTGTCAATTCAATGGCCTTTACGTCTTCATCTCAAAGGGCTCGATGGAGAACCAAAATTATGGGTGTTATGGTTAACTATAATTAGATGTCGACAATTGAAGATAGTGTTACCAAGCTCCGGGCAATCTGAAGTTCCACCGATGGCCACAGAGGGAGAAAATCACCGATGGCCCTTTCCAGCATGATGCGCGTAAGCGGAGCTACTGTAATTTGGTCGCATACTTTAATTCGTATTTTTTTTTCTCAAAGAGTTTGTTTTCTAAAATGCAGCTAAGTATCTTGTGTATAAATGTGCATATAGTAACCGACGAACGCAGTTAACGTGTATTATTTTGCAAAGTAAGTAGACCATTGTTTTTAGTGGACTTATGTTAATAAATTAGGTGCTTTATTACTTGAATAACTGTTTTGGCACTTCACTCACGTGTGATTAGTAGAAGCCAAATGGTATAGATTGGAGTCCGTACCTAGTATCGGTTAAAACATTACGGCGGTAATATTTG
The DNA here is from genome assembly GCF_050947875.1 of Dermacentor variabilis. NCBI lineage: Eukaryota > Metazoa > Arthropoda > Arachnida > Ixodida > Ixodidae > Dermacentor > Dermacentor variabilis. Next base: position 63,146,459 of record NC_134574.1, read on the forward strand.
CGACTTGTTTCATTAGACGTTCGTTGATTGCCTGTGAGAAAGAATATATCGGTGAAACGGGGCAATCCATGAAGGTCTGAGTAAAGGGACATCGCGCAGACGTCGCTAAAGAAATTCCTAAAGCATTCCGAGCATTTCAGTCAACCAGGTCATAACTTTTATCAGCTTAAGCTCCAGATATTTCACTCAAACTTACGTACTAAACGAGACAGAAAATACAGAGAATCATACCTTATCCATAAGTTCAAAGCACTGCAACCAATAGGCCTAAACATTTCAAAGGGCACCTTAGAATCTTTTGAGTATGCTAAACTTCAAGCTTTATGCTACACGTGATTTGGTTGCATAGTGGTTTCTTTGCCTCCTTTTCTTTCGTTCTTTTTCGTTTGTGTGTATCGTTGTTCCATTTCAGTAATTTTTTTCAATTGTTTTTCATGAGCACCGTCCCCTGCCGCTCCTTTGATTATCTCTTTCCTAGAAATGATCGCCCACGACCACCGGCGAGGAAGTTAATACAGGGGTGCTGTGCACACGGCCATTGACACGCCTGCTGATGCGCGGCTTTGTGCACCTCCCTCCTTTATTGTCAATTTATACACCCTCGCCGTTAAGACAACTTTGGCCGTTGCCGCACGCACCCGCATTACCCCCTATCCCCTTTAGAAAAACCCTACCTATGTATACTGTGCCGAGGAAAGCATATGTCAACTTGAAGAAGACGAGTCCACTTGTCGGAAACATGGTCCCGCTCTTATCTCGTTCTTGTTTTGCGCATCGTCTTGAATTTCCATCTCCCGTCAGCCCCGCGCTTTCTTTGCATAACTGCCAGGGAGTCATCTTCAAAGGCTGTTCTGGTCTTACGAGTTCCTTCAACTTGGATGTCACAAAGTTCACAAATAAATTAATGCAGTATTCGCATCAGTCGGCGCTGCAATGTGACCCACTTGATATCGCGTCGCGAAGAGCCGACAGTAGTCAGATTAAGAGCTCCCGTAGAACAGCAGACGCAGCTGATGGCCATGTGGCGTGCAGGATCAAAACACTACGAACTCTTCTCCCTCATAAAGCAGTGTGGTACATTCTTGTTCTTTTTTACGCTTCTAGTGTTTAAGTTATGAGCAAAAATATTTTTTACTTCATTCAACTCAATCCTAACCACGTGTTTAATGCACCTTAAGAAGGATAAAAAATGTAAGTATATAGGTCGTGTGGTAATTTTTAGCAAAGTTGGTTATGTGCTTGTTAGCAAAGCAATCTACAATATTTTGATTAACTATAATCGACTGTAAATTGCAATAAAAATAAATAAAGGACAATAAATACGAATTACCTCAAGGCATTTGTTGATAATGAATACTGCAGGATATTTTGTAGCACTTTTTATGCCTGGTGTGAGCCCCAACACACAAGATGCCATACTTTCCTCATTTCCTAGGGCGCACAGAAGAACCAGATAAGATATTGAGAACTGATATAACACTCGTAAATCGCAGGCTAAACCCAATCTATGCACAAACTCCGTCCCAAATAATTATAGAGAAAATGAATCGCTGGGGCTTTACTTCTTGTCTAAGTGCTTCAAAGCTAGATTGCAGAACCAGATGAGGGTATAGCGCGATGCCGTCACGATTCAAAATTTCTGTATCTCATTTGTTGTATGTCACTCAGCGATAATTGTATGAGTTTGTGCGTGCCCACGCATTTGGACGCCTCCGGGAGTGCTGTGAGTCAGAAACATTTGCCTTAAGGATATGTACACCCGCCCCCTCACCCCCATTCACACACATATATATAGTATCATTTTTGTGCTCTTCTAAGAGACACCTTTGAGTGCCGCTACAACCGAAAGACGGCATTCAAAGCTGTTCTCTATGGACGGTTATGGTTTTGCTATCCTCTTGGTGCTCTTGCTCCAAAGAGCCAACCCAAGTACCAAGAACGCACCAACGGAAAAAATTCAAGGGTATGACTTGCAAAAGGTAAAACATTATACGGCAGATCTTGAGGCAGCCCAATTTTGCTTACCACCATGTTAAAACATTTTCCCGTTACAGCATTGGTTAGAAGCACATTCAATGAAATATTGCAGGTACCTGGTTCGCGTTACATTTTTAGCCAGTTTCTCATGCAGTGAAACTCATAAACCAGGCACTTAGAAAGATACGTCTCTAAATCACGAAAGGTTCGAATATTCTAGACATTTTCTAAAATGTCGGATGGTTTGTATGTTTTTAACATGATATGTATTTTCGCATGTGCACGCAGTAGACCAAGACACAAATAGTGTCCCTGCATTGTCCCTCAAGTATTCTACAACGACCAAGCTCAATATAATAGCACATACTGCGGAAACAGCTTCAACAGAATCTAATAAGCAAAAAATTATTGGCTCATCCGACTTGTGGAGAATATTTGCGGTGTTATTGTGATTATAAATATTTCTTACATTGCTGTGTGATGGTCATGTGCCTTATATGTTATGATGGGTGTTATCATTGTTTGAATGTATACATTATAAGAGGTGACAAGACACAAGCGCAGTAATAGTATGTACAAGTGCCGAGTGGTTAATAGTTAGCTTGAGGAGGCTAATAGTTCGATAGCTATCTCTCATCGAACTATTATGCGTGGGTCAAACACGTTTGCTATTGATAGCTGACTCATCGCATGTTCTTGCGTAATCGCTAGTGCTCCTTTAAGCTGCAGAATATACAACACTGGGGTGGTATTCTGTAAGAGTCCCCCTAGGGGACTGTCCATTTCAGCCGTTTCTGATCGGCTAGGGTCGCTCGTAAAATTCTCGCTTCAACAGCTGCATTCAATCCGCAGCGGCCGAAATGGACAATCCACATGTGGACTCTTACAAAATATCCCCGCTTGTTCGCGAATGAATAGTGAACGGAAGTTTAGGCTTTTATTACAGCTGTTCTAGGCACATACATTCTAGCACATACCCAGACGAGGAACATCCGCTTTGAAAACAGTCGTTTTCATTTTCCTTAAAAATTTTAAAACCCGCGCCGTGATGTATTCCGGAAACCAGTAAATCTCTAGTTGCTTTATAAGTATGCCACACGCTACAGAATCACAAGCTTTAACTACATTTAGGGTCACTAAATGCTTAATGTTCTCTTGGGCGTCGAGCAAGTTGTATGCGACTCTCTAAGTCAACGTGCGCACATCCTACCGAGCACCCAGATTAAAACCAATTTTACTGGCGTTAAGCATTAGGTTTTTAGAAGTGTAGGTTGTGGTTGGAGGAGGAGGAATAAACTTTATTAGTTGAAATGAGCCGACGGTAAAATCGTCCGAGGTGGGCGGCGTCCTGGTGGCCTGAGCTGATAGCTTGGCCCTGCTCACCAGGCGATGCTGGTCTTCAGGGGTCGCGCTTGTCAGCTGTGCCTCCCACTGCTCGACGGTTGGTCCGGTGATGGGCGGTGTCGATGGGTTGTGTTGACATTCCCATACCATGTGGTAGAGCGTATTGGGCGTAGAGCAGAAGGCGCATTTGTGAGTATAGCTCGTAAGATACATGGCGTGTAGCAGGGTGCCTTGCGGGAATGTGCCGGTCTGTAGTCTTCGGTAATAACCGCCTCTTCTCTTGTCAGCTTCAGTCATTCAATTTTTTTATATTGGTTTACCCAAACAGGACGCGAGATAAATTACACCGTTATCCCCTAAATGATATCCACATCCCTGTCTTTTAAGGATCGGAATTATTTTAGCAATTTTTCCTTCTGAAGGTATCCAATTATTTTTAGAGAGTAATGTACCATATTCAATACATCTTGTGTGAATAATTTGTGCTGAATTTTTATCACTGCTGTGGTAACTCCTTCTTGACATGTCATGAAGAAGGCAGTGAACGAATAACATCATCACTACTTGCAATGCGAATTCCCTAATTTCCCCTAGGGTAAGGGTTTCAATAGGTACGGTGAAACTATTCAAGTCAGTCGGGTTCCTAGTCTCTCTCCAATATTTTCTAATGATTCGGACCGTTCATGTGGCGAAAGGACAAATGCGTCAATATTTACTGGCATCGGAACCGCCTTTCTAGAGTGTAAAAAGGCTTTTTTTGTTTTTGTAATCGAGCCTAGAGACGACTTCGTCTTGTAATCTCCGCTAGGCCTATGCACGAGACGAAGCCTACTAAAGCTCCGATTGCTGTCTTTGACGCCGACATAGAAGGGAAGGGCATTTGCCTCCCTCTAAGAAGAAGCATCGCATCTATGCCACAGGAGGTCACTGGTGTGAAGTTCCTCACACAGTTACTCGCTGACGTACGGTTTCATGCTTGTCACATGCGCAACTTCAGGCCGGTGTTGGCGGGTTCAGGGGCAATAGGCGCTAACGGGGACTACCTCGTAGGTCACTTAAGCGTCGTAGTACTCGATACGGTCCGAAGTATCGCCTTAATAGCTTCTCGGATGGGTGTCGAAACACCCACTCTTGCGCCGGTTTCGCAGGTTATAGGTCTATCGCGGAAAACAGATCTATGGAGTAGGAAAACAAATTATACGCCAATTCTTGGGGCTGACTAAAGATTCACAGGAGATGAACTCTATTACTGTTTGTGAAGAAAATAGGCAGACAATTACTACGTATCTGCATTGTGGCTCTCGTTTAAGCTAAACACAAGTAAATAATCAAATGCTAAAAGCTCCACAAAATTGGCATGAAGTTACTTGGGCTATTTTTCACTTTTAATATGTACTTTTTATTGAAAATGTAACCCCTATGATGATGTAGTTTCTACAGTACAGTGGACCTATCTGGATATACAACTCAACTGACAAAGATATTTCTACTTGCGACATGGACCTGAAAGAGAATATGAAAGATAGGAATATCACATATGAAAGATATTCCTACAGAGGTTTCCTGAGGTAGGGAAGACTTAGTGGCTATCTAAAAAATCAATGTTTGGTGCCACATGTTTCTTTTTGTAGGGTGGTCTATGAGTTGCAAGGATATTTTACACAATGGGACACAGGATTCGACGTGTACGACCAAGTTGTTATCGCTTACAATAAAAGTAAGTTTTACTTTTGCCTTTCTTTTTCTCTTTCAAAAACAACAAAGTCTAGGGCTCTCGTGATGTATGTTGCGATACTCTGGGTTTTCTCCATCTCATCAAATTCGCATAGCTATTGCACCAGAATACAATTTATTTGGATGTTGTTGTTTTCCGTGCCAAAAGCACGATTTGATTATGAGAGACGCCGTAGTGGGGGTCTGCGCATTAATTTTGACTACCGGAGGGTGTTTCGCGTGCCCCCAATTAACGGCACAGGAGTGTTTTTTGCATATCGCCCCCACTGAAATGCGGTCACCGCGCCGTGATGTCTACCCCCGACCTCGGGCGTAGCAGCGCAACACCATAGCCAGCAAGTCAGCGCGGCGGGTGGATGACGCCAGAGTATCTTTATTCACAAGTGCGATGCGAAATAACAGAAGGAAGGCGTTTATCCTCACAACATCCTGTGGTAATGATGCGAAGGCTTTATAGACAAACAGTGCACAATTAAGAGCACGATTGAAAAAATTTTCACACTCACGAGAACATAGGCACTTTATCTAAACAGAAAATGTCATATCATAATTAATGAAGAGCGTAGAAGAACTGACCTTCTAAACGGATAAATTAAAAAAAATATGCTAAGAGAGCCCAAACACTTTGGAAGCATTGGTATGTTATAGCAACTGAAAAAGAAAAAAAAGATCAGGCAAGCTTGACCGGTGGCCTTATAGCGGTATCACATTTCACTGTCCAATATGCGCTCCCGAGGGCGATTGCGCGTGGTGCCTCGTTCATTTTGTGATGACTTCTATATTTCGTTTTCAGCTGAAATCTATAGGTGCCTGACGTTGCCAAAACATTTTCGCCACTTGGATCTGGAAATGCCAACGATAGCCAGCTGCTCGTCTCCACCGCCGCTCGACAGGCTGAGTTATCCTCGCCGCGTCATGCGTATAATGACACCTATTGCGATGTTTATACACTGCGTTTATTCCGCTCTTCTTAGATTAGCTCTGCCGAGCAATCTAAGAAAAAAAACTTTCCCAGCTAATTTCGTGTTTTCTTAAGGTGTTTGTTAAGCTTGGCTCTATCACATGCTTGAATCGAGGTCACACACCTTTTACATCGTACCTCTACTTATCTATATTTCTAATTAAACGACGGCAGCCCATTGTAATAATGCGTAAGCATTCTTAGGCTGCTTCCCTCGTAAATCTACCCGTGCTTCCGTCCGTCTGACGCGGAAGCACGGGCGACGCGATGCACTCCATAGGTATATGTGACATCCTATGGAGGTATATATGAGAAGACTTATCACTGGGCATTACTAATGAGATTTATGATTATGGCTATACATAGTGTGTATTGAAGAGGTACGAGAAGGAATAAAGTTTTAAAAGTCTAATAAGCTCACTTACAGTTAAATAATTACGCCTACATAAGAATTGTTTGGCTAATGAAGTGCAAGGAAGCCAATAAGAGAGCTATTACAATGCAATTACAGAGGCGCAATGACAATTCAATAGGAATAATTATGGATAATGAAGCTTTGTTTAAGGTTAATCAAGCGGTTATTTACGTCGTAAGCAGTCTAATTCTCCGCGCCACACTAAATTACGTTATATAACACTATTCTTTGCCCTATACTTGAGTATGGTAGTATAGTTTGAAATCCCTACAAGCAGTACGAAATAGACAGCGTTCTGGTCATCCAAAGGAAAGCCATTAGATTTATCTACCGACGTTATGACCACCAGTTCTCATCATCGTCAGTCATGTCCTCACTCAACCTAACTTCTCTCGCTGAACAGCGACGCGTAAATTCTTCAAAAAATTTTCATGGCATTATTCATTCGTCTTGACACCTCTCCAGCAATGAATATATCACCTTTGCAAAAATCTCCTCTAATAGGAGACATCGCGCGCTTAACATTACACCCTTTTATGCACGCACTAATGTTTTTAAGTATAGCATTTTCCCTAAAACATTTGAAATTTGGAATTCGCAACCAGGAACAAACCGTTCTCTCCCATTGAATGAATTCTTGTCTGTGTTCCCTCAACACTGCGCTTAACTTTCTTTGTTGCCTATTGTATTTGCTTTTTCTATTATATCTTATTATCCACTCCTACTAAAGCCCCACCGGGGGCTGCAGTATGTGAAAATAAATAGACAAAACAGTTTTGGTTGTCACTAAGTTTAATGAATTCACGACTAATCAAGAATAATTAGGGCTACTGAACAATTATGAAGCCTAATTTTCATACAACAGTAAGTTTCGAGGGCTAATAAGGAATATTTCAATGTAAATATGGTGACAAGTCTAATTAGGTTAAATGATAATTGTGACCTCATTGGGACAAACTAGCAAAAAACAAACTGGAGCGAACGTTGCAAACTAGCCGCGTTTGAATACGTCAGAGCCGCATCTGTGGAAGATGAGCGACTGGAAAGGATGTTTAGGCACTATGTGACAAAGCCCACTAGGGAGTTACCGTGTTTTATTTATTTATTTGGGGGTGGGGACGCTGCTTCACTTTGTTGTCACGGCGCTATGCTGCACACAGTGCAGCCTGCATACACCGTGTTCACTTTCTTGGTCTCTCCTCTTTCTGTTTCTCTTCCGCCTACCCCAATGTAGCTAAGTAAACAGGAGGCACCTCTGGTAGACCTCCCGGCCTTTCTTCTGCTTGCTTTCTCTCTCACTCAGTTTTATTATACTTTTGCCCTATCACACTCGCTTTTATTGTACTATTACACATTTCCGAAGCAACATCCTTTAGGCAGGCTAATAGCCCACTTTGAAGAATTCTTTGCATATGCTTTATGGTACCTGACTGCCTACGCCCTCTCTTTTGAATTTTTGCATGAAAACTTCCCGTTTTCACCATGTCTGGATTCCATCGATCATATGATAGAATAGCACGATAACACCTAAAATTTGGTGTGACGTCTTAGATAATAAACAATTCTTTACCGCTGGATTGGTGCTTTCTAATTAATTTGATTAAGAATAGGCACAGTCTTCAATGAAACAAAATGATTCTACTGGTACTGACGTTCCTAACCAGCGCATGGGTTATCTGATAAATGCCAGTGGTTAACCTGATACGTTTTTCCTCCTGGCATTCTTAAGCTCAAAGGAATTTGGACATACCTGCGGGATTGGCGATAAAAACCAGAAGCCTGTTCACCGCACATTTCTGGGCGTTTTATTCGGTAATATATCATATTCCCGTACGCGGCTGCTCTTGGACAATAGCTGTCATCAATGAAGATAGTGCTTGGATTAAACGTTACGTCCCTGTGAAAAAAGCCTGCTATTGTCTGCTTGCTCTCAGCCGTGGCCGCCCTTGAAGGAATCAAACTCTGCTCACCCTAATTCTAGGAGTTGTGGACGTCGGATCTCGCCAATATCGACTACTTTTGAACGCTCAGCTTCCATCGGGTCGCGCCGGGTTAGAAGCCTTGACAGACTTCGCTTTGTATTGAGCTTAATAGGCGTTTAAAATATATATTTTGAGTGTGACAGTGCTTCAAAATGGGTAAGTTTGATCTGGCTACTATGTGTAAGTGGTCAAGCTGGTGTAGAGAAAAGTCGATCCGCACCTCGCAATGTACTCAGACTGGAGTATGTGAACGTGAGCACGCACTCAAGCCTTGTCATAAACAAATGCGTATCTGAGCGTGCACACTGCACTTGCATGCAGCTATATTCTTCTGCGTAGCACAGATACCGGGGCCGCCGCGGAGGGCAGCAACGGGACCGCGGGTTATGTGCACTGCGGGTCGCTAAAGATAACCGCTTTTGGTTACATTTGATAATACGTAGGCGCTAAAATTGCAAGCGTAGCTGTCTACATGTACGCCCAAAATTAAATTTGAACTGCCGACGACGGTGACCTCAAGTAGGCGAAGCGTTGCAAGCCCTCACCGCTTAGCCGTAGCCGTCACGGTCCAAGGCATTGAAGAACGAACGGCTGCACAGAGAACTGGATATTACCCGACCTTTAACTGTAAATAGCTCCGTTTCATTTGCACGAACAAAGTACTTTCTTGCGGCAAGGTTTTTTTTTGAAAAAAAATGCATTTAAAAAAATGCATCATAAAATGCATTTGCTTTGAGCTCGGTTTAGCGGAGACAAGTAATACACGTTTGAAATAATACGTTTATAAGAATAATAATACGGTAAAACGTTTTGAAATGTTGAGAAAGGAATATCTACTGGTTTATTCAAACAATAAAATTCGCTGAAGGCTTAGCTGGGTTAAGCCTGTAAGATTGCGAAAGCAATACCCTTGGCAGCGCCTTGGTTCGGTTAATGGTGTGGACATGGTTGCCCTTTGTTAAACTTATGGCTATACATCATCCGACATAGCGCAAGGCAGCGCGCCGACCACTGCGAGGACCCGAGCTGTAGCCCCATTTATCCTCCTAGCGTGACGTCACACCAGCGAGTGCCCTCGCTCGGTAGCGCCGCAGCAGCGGCGCGCAAGGCTTCGCCTCCACCATAGAGTTACTATACTGACTCTAGAGGACAAGCTACCCATAGGGCCCATGCATTGAAATCGGGAACCGCAAGAGCGCCGCCATGTTGCTACGCGCCGAGGTTGCCAGCTCCTGAGACGCTTGCTAGACTTGGTGACAGTAGTCAGTTTTAATCCGGCAACCGTAGCAGCGTAGCAGCATGGCGTCTCGCTTGTGGTGTCGTCATGTGGGCGTGCAGCCGTGTGTTTGGGCTTTATAAGTTGGTTCTTTTTTCTATGTTGCGGGACTGTGTGGGTGTGGTCCATGTTGGCCGTACAGGTGGCAGTTATGCAACCGAGGGATCATCCTGTTGAAGTTTCCGGCGGTATGCGGTTCTCAGCGGTCACGCCTGTTGCAGAAGTGTCACTCGACGAGGTTACGAGCTTGAAGCTGTGGTGAGATTCCTCTTGGCGTTCCGTAATTCTCTTCGCACGGACGCGGTATGTTGCAAAAGCCGCTTTCGCGATCTATCGTCGCGACGATAGATCGGGTTTTTTTATAAGTACTGATCCCGCTGTAGGGCACATGTAACCGACAAACGGAAGTCTCAGGACAGCACCCGAGATTATAATAAAGCTGGCGGCGCAGGAACTCCAGGGCACCCAAGGGACAGTGGGGGGATCAAAGCTCGAAGCAGAACGGTACATAGGTTGGGGCCGCCGAGGCAAATGTGTGCCAGGGAGTGTTCGCACGGACAGCTCCCCTGGCACGCGCAGCAGTGCCTCGCAAGGTCGAGATACATTAAAGGCACCTGCGTCCATGATCTTTCTTTTGCCTCGGTGCAGTGAGCACGATTAACGAGAATAATATGGAGAGCATCCGGTGCAGTCGCGAATGCGTCATGTCAAATGTAGCTCGCGTCGCCTGGCGTGTGTAGTAACATCAGAGTTGGTTGTGTGAACTTTATGCATAATACGCTTTGTTACAGTACCTTAACGGAATGGGTCTAGAGGACGGTGTTGGTACATTTTTTCGTACCGCCCTAATCCTATACCCCCCCCCCCTACAAACACACACACATACCCCCCACCCTTTTTTTTTATGTATACATACAATTCCTTGCCATGACGGATCATAGCCTCCTTTACTTTTGAACAATAGAGGAGGCTATGGACGGATTGAACAGTTCAAGTTGTCAACTTGTCAATAACTGTCATAGGAATTGCTGTAATAAACACAATTCCACGATCGGATTGTTTACCCTCATTTTTTGTTGTAACACTGAGGACTACATAGAACTTTATTTTGTATATGTGAGAGAAGCATGTGGATATCACGAGCTTAAGCCAATGTGCGATACACAGACAAAGCAGCTGCTACAACATGAACTGCATTCAGGGCCACACAACACATACGTAATTAAAGGTGCAAAATATAGGAGGAAGCTTCAAAATACGTTCTGTAGCACTGCAAAGTATAACATATATTGTATGTGTACAATAAATGTTCAAAAAAACAATGCATCAATGTCCCATTTGCCTTCAAGTTTATTATCAAGTTCAAGTTTACTGAAGTTTATTATGAGCATATGTACAACAGGAATCTACTGACACACCCGCAGTCAAGGTGGCTGTTCGAGGTGTGCTGGCTGCCTCAGTGTAAGAAAAAGAAATTGGGTGAATGTCGACACCAGTGCCACTGCTTCTTGCCTCTGACCTGCACGTGCCTCCACGGCATCTTTGTGCACAAGTGTGCTGGCGTGGCGAGGCGTAGGAGTCATCCGAGAGAAAGAGTATCGTTTACATGGAAAAGTGGCTGTTCACATTGCCTGTCGCTTTCCCTCAAATGTTTCCTTGGCGACTAGGGTGACACACCCGCAGTCGACGTGGCTGTTCGAGGTGTGCTGGCCGCCTAAAAGAAAAAAATTATATGAATGTCGATACTAGTGCTATTGCTTCTTGCCTCTTACCTGCATTTGCCTCCACGGCCTATTGGCTTGCGGAGTAAGTATGAGGGAGCTGCTGTGGCTAGGCGTAACATTGTCTAAGCAAAAAGAAAAGGCCATTCAAATGGGGAATTATGGAAATAAATGCAGTTGTTATATCTGCTTCTTGCACTCTTCTTGCCTAAAAGTTTTCAAACATAGTGTCCAGTACACACGAGCACTCTGACTGCTTCTGCTTTTTACCTGCAGGTGTTGCTGCGAGATCCTTAGTATGGCTGCGTGCAACATTGTAGCACTTGGTGGAGGCATTTGAAGTGGTAGCCAAAAATATAAAGAATCCTCCTTGTCTGCATGAATGCTTTCAATTTCTAAATGCAGTGGTAACTATCACTATTAGTTCAAGGCCACCCACATCTATGCGGCAAGTGCCATAGCTTGAAACTGAATTTTTTCTTTAGTGTTTCACAAGGCGTCTGATATGTCCACATTAGATGTGATGTGTTCGTTTTTATTTATCCCAGTGTGGAGAGAGCATCATTAAATTGTTTTTTATTTTTGCGTGTCTTGTTTTTTGGTTTATTTCTGAATTTATCAACCAGCAGTCTCATGATGCTAAAGTGACTTATGTAATGGCAATCAGCTTTTGTTTTGCAGAAAAACAACGCATTTCCTGACCCATTGTTTGACATCCTCTCACTCACATAATTTTGCAGAGTATTCTACCTATATTGACATGCTTGACCTCCACTAAAGAGTCTTGCATTTTCAAATAAGACTCTTTCCTTAAGATCATTTGAAACTTCTCGTAATTTCTGTACCTTGGGCTTCTGATACTCTGCATTCACCATTTTTGCTTGTTTCTGGCTAGAAATGTCTTCTTTAATTTAGAGCTTAAACTTTACCTTTGGAACACACGGAAGGGCTTGCCATTGCATATATGCATAAAAGGGAAACATGTTTCATTAAACATTTGCAAAATCCAACTGAAGATTGATGAATGCAGCTTGAAGTGTGATATGACTGAATGAGCCATAAAAGTAACTCATTTCACTTGGTAAATTAAAACACATATTAGTGTGATGTACAAGATACGTTACACTAACGTGGTGGGTTCTCTTGCTTATACAGCAAAATAATCGGTGCGCGAGAAAAAACATTATCTTTGCATACCCCTTGTACACACTGATTTAAGGAAAATGAGCTGGAGCTGTCCACATGATCACTTATTTTACCTGCGAGTATACTCAACAAAAGTGTGTCCCAACTGCTTAGTGGTATTTGAGATTATGTCAGTATTCCATATGGTGCCTGTTGTCTCAAATAATTAATTTTGAAAATGCTCGCAGGGATCTGATGTGCATATCTGCAGTTTATGGATACATGTAAAAGACTCAGCATCAAGTGCAAGTGAACGGTCCCACAAACCCGGAGTCGATCATGCAAATAGATTCGCTGCACAAATTTGTGACCAGAAAAATATTCCACATGAAATGGCATGCAAGGAAGTGTTGAAAATATTGCGCAGTTAATAAAACGCCTACGCTATTAATATGTGGGTTGGTGCACTCGCTATGCAAAACGGAGGTGAGGCGTGCAGGCAGGACACAAGAGTAGAGTATTTACAAGCAAACAACACGAGCGCTGCCCACTTCTCTACTCTTGTGTCCTGTGTGTCCTGTGTGTCCTCTCGGATGACTCCTACGCCTTGCCACGCCAGCACACTTGTGCACAAAGATGCCGTGGAGGCACGTGCAGGTCAGAGACAAGAAGCAGTGGCACTGGTGTCGACATTCGCCCAATTTCTTTTTCTTACACTGAGGCAGCCAGCACACCTCGAACAGCCACCTTGACTGCGGGTGTGTCAGTAGATTCCTGTTGTACATATGCTCATAATAAACTTCAGTAAACTTGAACTTGATAATAAACTTGAAGGCAAATGGGACATTGATGCATTGTTTTTTTGAACATTTATTGTACACATACAATATATGTTATACTTTGCAGTGCTACAGAACGTATTTTGAAGCTTCCTCCTATATTTTGCACCTTTAATTACGTATGTGTTGTGTGGCCCTCAATGCAGTTCATGTTGTAGCGGCTGCTTTGTCTGTGTATCGCACATTGGCTTAAGCTCGTGACATCCACATGCTTCTCTCACATATACAAAATAAAGTTCTATGTAGTCCTCAGTGTTACAACAAAAAATGAGGGTAAACAATCCGATCGTGGAATTGTGTTTATTACAGCAATTCCTATGACAGTTATTGACAAGTCGACAACTTGAACTGTTCAATCCGTCCATAGCCTCCTCTATTGTTCAAAAGTAAAGGAGGCTATGATCCGTCATGGCAAGGAATTGTATGTATACATAAAAAGGGGGGGGTATGTGTGTGTGTTTGTCGTGGGGGGTATAGGATTAGGGCGGTACGAAAAAATTTACCAACACCGTCCTCTAGACCCATTCCGTTAAGGTACCGTAACAAAGCGTATTATGCATAAAGTTCACACAACCAACTCTGATGTTACTACACACGCCAGGCGACGCGAGCTACATTTGCCATGACGCATTCGCGACTGCACCGGATGCTCTCCATATTATTCTCGTTAATCGAGCTCACTGCACCGAGGCAAAAGAAAGATCATGGGCGCAGGTGCCTTTAATGTATCTCGACCTTGCGAGGCACTGCTGCGCGTGCCAGGGGAGCTGTCCGTGCGAACACTCCCTGGCACACATTTGCCTCGGCGGCCCCAACCTATGTACCGTTCTGCTTCGAGCTTTGATCCCCCCACTGTCCCTTGGGTGCCCTGGAGTTCCTGCGCCGCCTGCTTTATTATAATCTCGGGTGTTCTCCTGAGACTTCCGTTTGTCGGTTACATGTGCCCTACAGCGGGATCAGTACTTATAAAAAAACCCGATCTATCGTCGCGACGATAGATCGCGAAAGCGGCTTTTGCAACATACCGCGTCCGTGCGAAGAGAATTACGGAACGCCAAGAGGAATCTGACCACAGCTTCAAGCTCGTAACCTCGTCGAGTGACACTTCTGCAACAGGCGTGACCGCTGAAAGCCGCATACCGCCGGGAACTTCAACAGGATGATCCCTCGGTTGCATAACTGCCACCTGTACGGCCAACATGGACCACACCCACACAGTCCCGCAACATAGAAAAAAGAACCAACTTATAAAGCCCAAACACACGGCTGCACGCCCACATTACGACACCACAAGCGAGACGCCATGCTGCTACGCTGCTACGGTTGCCGGATTAAAACTGACTACTGTCACCAAGTCTAGCAAGCGTCTCAGGAGCTGGCAACCTCGGCGCGTAGCAACATGGCGGCGCTCTTGCGGTTCCCGATTTCAATGCATGGGCCCTATGGGTAGCTTGTCCTCTAGAGTCAGTATAGTAACTCTATGGTGGAGGCGAAGCCTTGCGCGCCGCTGCTGCGGCGCTACCGAGCGAGGGCGCTCGCTGGTGTGACGTCGCGCCAGACCAAGAGACGGGGCCCCAGCTCGCGGCATCAATGGTGGAGGCGAAGCCTTGCGCGCCGCTGCTGCGGCGCTACCGAGCGAGGGCGCTCGCTGGTGTGACGTCACGCCAGACCAAGAGACGGGGCCCCAGCTCGCGGCGGCGATGGTGGAGGCGAAGCCTTGCGCACCGCTGCTGCGGCGCTACCGAGAGAGGGCACTCGCTGGTGTGACGTCACGCTAGGAGGATAAATGGGGCTACAGCTCGGGTCCTCGCAGTGGTCGGCGCGCTGCCTTGCGCTATGTCGGATGATGTATAGCCATAAGTTTAACAAAGGGCAACCATGTCCACACCATTAGCCGAACCAAGGCGCTGCCAAGGGTATTGCTTTCGCAATCTTACAGGCTTAACCCAGCTAAGCCTTCAGCGAATTTTATTGTTTGAATAAACCAGTAGATATTCCTTTCTCAACATTTCAAAACGTTTTACCGTATTATTATTCTTATAAACGTATTATTTCAAACGTGTATTACTTGTCTCCGCTAAACCGAGCTCAAAGCAAATGCATTTTATGATGAAATTTCCTATTTCAAAAAAAAACCTTGCCGTAAGAAAGTACTTTGTTCGTGCAAATGAAACGGAGCTATTTACAGTTAAAGGTCGAGTAATATCCAGTTCTCTGTGCAGCCGTTCGTCCTTCAATGCCTTGGACCGTGACGGCTACGGCTAAGCGGTGAGGGCTTGCAACGCTTCGCCTACTTGAGGTCACCGTCGCCGGCAGTTCAAATGTAATTTTGGGCGTACATGTAGACAGCTACGCTTGCAATTTTAGCGCCTACGAATTATCAAATGTAACCAAAAGCGGTTATCTTTAGCGACCCGCAGTGCACATAACCCGCGGTCCCGTTGCTGCCCTCCGCGGCGGCCCCGGTATCTGTGCTACGCAGCAGACTATAGCTGCATGCAAGTGCAGTGTGCACGCTCAGATACGCATTTGTTTATGACAAGGCTTGAGTGCGTGCTCACGTTCACATACTCCAGTCTGAGTACATTGCGAGGCTATTACGCTATTACGCTCTACGCTATTAATATGTGGGTTGGTGCACTCGCTATGCAAAACGGAGGTGAGGCGTGCAGACAGGACACAAGAGTAGAGTACTTACAAGCAAACAACACGAGCGCTGCCCACTTCTCTACTCTTGTGTCCTGTCTGCACGCCTCACCTCTGTTTTGCATAATGAATCCTTACCAACTAGCTCAGCTTTCTGTCGTTCTAAGTCTCGATGCACTCGATTTCGTCCGCATTAGGCACTCGCCTCTTGATTACTTCGTGGCACAGAAATACTCCGCATCAGGCTGTTTTTCTGATGTGGCCTTTGTAGAAGCATGATTGTTCAAAGTGCAACAATTAAACAGATTCTTTGAGTTGCTTGCGGCTTCGCCAGTACAATTCCGGTGCGCTGTTCCGCATGTCCAGCAGTTTCCTACTGAAGGGAAACCTGCAAATAAAAACACCGCTCCGCATGTACAAAAATGCTCTACTGTGACGCTTCTCAAACGATTATGATGCACCACAAGAGCTGCCTGCTCGCGTGATATTCTCAACAAGGAGATACATTCGTTTACTTACATGTGAAGTTATATGCCAGATCACTTCGGGGCTTCGGTGGCACATAAGGCACGAGTTTGCAATTGCGTCCGATGTCGACGCGCGATCGCATGTCAAACCTAAACTGTACGAAACTACTGCGCATCCAAAAAACAGATTCGAAACCGAAATTCGCGTCATTCTTTATTGCATGAATGCGTACATCGTGATTTACATAAGTCACGGACTTAGCGATCGCTTTCTGTAAACCGAATATTAACGTACCACCTTCATAAAGCCATCAAGTATGCGTTTTTAGATGACAAAGCATAAGGTGACCTGTACTTGCTTTCAGCTCTTTCAATAGTAATTGCGCTGGCCACATTGACCAGTAGCAACAGGGCGGCGCCCTAGAGGTTCCCACTTTTCCGGCCCAGCTTTTCCTCTAGAGTTGTTCTACTAACTCTATGGCCTCCACCATCGATGCCGCGAGCTGGGGCTCCGTCTCTCGGTCTGGCGTGACGTCACACCAGCGAGCGCCCTCGCTCGGTAGCGCCGCAGCAGCGGCGCGCAAGGCTTCGCTTCCACCATCGATGCCGCGAGCTGGGGCCCCATCTCTTGGTCTGGCGTGACGTCACACCAGCGAGCGCCCTCGCTCGGTAGCGCCGCAGCAGCGGCGCGCAAGGCTTTGCCTCCACCATCGATGCCGCGAGCTGGGGCCCCGTCTCTTGGTCTGGCGTGACCTCACACCAGCGCGCGCCCTCGCTCGGTAGCGCCGCAGCGGCGGCCCGCAAGGCTTCGCCTCCACCATCGATGCCGTGAGCTGGGGCCCCGTCTCTTGGTCTGGCGTGAGGTCACACGGTCATGCGACGCGCAGCTGTGTAAGGAGGTGCCACGACCACCGATGGGCCGAAAGTGCGAGCAGCATTGCTTTCGCAATAAAAGCAGATTAGCCGAGTGGCCGTGGTGGCGCCCCTGTCGGGCGAGAAGGGGGCAATGATATCTACGTCGATGCGCCGTGAGCGTTAGGAAACGGCAATGAGCTCCATGGCCCGGCAGACTGCATTTCCAAGTAGCGGGGACAACATAGTGACAGACGGTCGCTACAAAAGCTCCCAGCCTAAGATCCCGGTGGCCTATGCTTGAATGGCGGAAGGAATGAAGAGTTAATATTCAAGACAGGAAGGTTTCATACGGTCGCATGGCAATGTCTCTTCTTTGTCGCGAACGTCAATATTCAAGGTTTTCTCCCAACGTAAAACCACAATAAAGGGCCTTCATAGGAAGAAGTCAATGGTGGTCTCATAGAGTCACGGCCCCGAAAAACGTGCGTGGTTGTGTCCATTGACGGGAAACAAAACACAGGCTGCTCGCGGACAGTACCGAGCAGTGTAGGTCGAAGCTGGTCGAGCCAGGAATGTAATCTCTCTAAGTTTTCCACGGCCGCTGGCCGAACGTCTTGCAGAGTACCAAAAAACTGCCCGCTAACGCAAATTTCAGACCCGTAGAACATCTAGGTTGCGCTAACTTCAAAGTCATCATTGATTGTTGTACGTAGCCCCAGTAGTAGTAGGGGTAGGTTGACAGGATCAAAGCGCATAGTAGACTGGCTTTATTCTACAGGAAAAGCAGGTTTTGCCAAGTGGCTGTGCAGGCGCCAAAATGAGTCTAGCAGAGTACAATCAGCCCCACATCAATGCCCAGTGAGGGGAACAAAGGCAATAACTCCCATGGCACGGCAAACTGCACCTCTAAGGAGCAGGGAAAACGTACTCACGTACAGTCGCTATACATTTCTCGACTTCAATAAAAAGTGGTTCAGGGACTCGTTAAAGGCAGATTACTGAACAGAGTAGTTATCGTGATCAACATTACTTGAATACTTGGAGGCCGCTTTTGTTTGCCGGAACCATCGGCCTATCTTTGTAGGGCGTTGACAGATTTTCACGGCGTGACCCATAAACATGACAACCTCAACTGCAATGGCGAATAAAAAAATAAAACTTCCCTATAGCAAAAACCAGCGTCTTCCAGTGTGAGAGCAGCCCATATTTTTTGGAGCTGGATCACGCTGGGTACGCTGGCGTTCACTTGGGCTCATCATTATCACCATCATCATAATCAGCCTGGTTACGCCCATTGCAGGTCAAATGCCTCTCCCATACTTCTCCAACTACCCCGGTCATGTACTATTTGTGGCCATGTTGTCCCTGCAAACTAAATCTCATCCGCCCCACCTAACTTTCAGCCGCCCACTGCTACTTTTCTTTTCCCTTGGAATCCAGTCCGTAACACTTAATGACCATCAGCTATCCTCCCTCCTCAATACATGGTCTGCCCATGCAAATTTCTTTTTCTTGATTTCAACTAAGATGTCAGTTATTCGCGTTTGCTCCTCACACAATCTCCTCTTTTATTATCCCTTATCGTTACACCCATCATTCTTTTCATAGCTCGTTGCGTCGTCCTGAATTTTAGTAGAAACCTGTTCGTAAGCCTCCAGGTTTCTGCCCCGTGCGTGAGTACTGGTAAGACACAGCCATTATACAGTTTTCTCTTGAGGAATAATGGCAACCTGCTGTTCATGAACTGAGAATGCCTGCCAAACGCACCCAAGCCCATTCTTATTCTTCGGAATATTTCAGTCTCATGTTTCGGATCCGCGGTCACTACCTGCCCTAAGTAGATGTATTCTTATATCACTTCCAGTGTCACGCTACATCTCGCAAATTGCTGTTCTCTTCCGAGACTGTTAAACATTACCTTAGTTTTCTGCAGATTAATTTTTAGACCTACCGTTCTGCTTTGCCTATCCAGGTCAGCCAGCATGCGTTGTAATTGGTCCCCTGAGTTACTCAGCAAGGTAATATCATCAGCGAATCGCAAGTTACTAAGGTATTCTCCGTTAACTATGATAACCAATTCTTCCCGATCCCGGCCTCTGAATATCTCCTGCGCGGCACTGGGCCCAATACGACACTGCTCCGGACACTGGGTACTAGGTACTGTGATTAGCAATAGGGTTTTGTGCCGGATATAGGTCTACCAAATTGCGACATAGCTCATTCGAGATAGTGCATCCGAAATCTTATGTGCTAGCTACACAAAATTGGCTGCCGTTGCGCGGTCGCTTTGGTGCAGCTTTCTTCGTGGTGTCTCAGCCTGTAGACACTGCTCTGTCGGACTAATAATGCGATTAGCATTATTTGAATATTTCTCACACTAAATGTTGTAAACACAAATATATTGAGCAATGCAGTATGTTCTTACATGATAGCGAACATTGTTTAACTGCGCGAAAAAACGGACCACAGAGACAGCATGGGACAGGGACGGGCGCAGACTTGCAACTAATGTTTATAAGTACCACATATAAGTACACCCCCGACATACACCACTGCGAGTGTGCGAAAAAAGAAAAGATAAAAGAAAAGAAAAACCTTGTATATGCAAAACGCGACCTACCTACGCTAGTCAATAAACCTCATCTCACTGTTGTGTAAATAAACTGAGGTGTCACACACTCTTGTCCCCTCTTTCTAATACGGTACGCCTCGAGTAGCTCTCTGGCTCGCCTATCTCGGCAGCGGCGCAAAATCTATACTTCCTTCATGATCGGCTTGCACGTGCACGCCAAGCAGTGGACAGGCAGGTGCCCATTCTTTTTATTTCTAATTGACAATTCATGCTCACGCAAGCGCACATTAACGCACCTTCCTGTTTGGCCTACGTAAACTTTGCCGCATAATAGAGGTATCTGATAAGCTACTCCAACACTGCAATCTACGTGGAAAGTGGAGTGCTTTGTTCCTCACCCTTGGAAGCTATGTTTACTTCTTCCTATGCTCGAGCATAGCCCAGTGAGCTTGCCGGGAGCCCCGAACGCTACCTCAACTCCATACCGTTTCACAACCTTATTTAAGTTGTGGCAAGTCTTGTGAACATAAGGCACAGCTTCACGTTTCTTACTTTAGCGCTCCCTTGCGTCTTCAATGATATTGCCTTCCGCCTTTATCTTCTTAAGCACTGCCTCCACTACTGGTGAAATGACTGATTGCGGGAAAGGTGCTTCTTCCAACCTTATAATCTCCTTGTCAAAGCTTTCCTGTATATTTTGTGTGCAGGAATTTCTTAAGGCTGATATGATACACTGGGTGGCTATTGCCCGCTTTATCATTTTCGAATGAGCCAAATTGTAGGGCAACAATTTCTTTTGGGATCTTGGGTTATATTTCCAGCACACATGGTCGTCACAGAAGCTAATAGCGGTGTCTAAAAACTGAATAATATTATCCTTTGTTAGTTCATCGGTGAAAGTCAAAACTTTGCTAAGGCAATGAAAAAAATGTGTAGTACACCTGCGATGGCGTCGTCATACGTTGAACTGCCTTGCTTTTTTAAAAGTACAAGAAAATCGTCAACATAACGAAACACGGTACCAACCTGGTCGCGATCGATGCCTTCGTTTACCGCTCTGTCAAATTCCGATAAGTAAACATTGCACAAGATAGGAGCAACGCAAGATCCTATACATATACCTTGTTTCTGCACGTAAAAGCCTTCTTAAACTGGATGAAGCTAGATTTGAGGTAAAACTCAAGCAATGCTAAAAACCCGGCAGAATCCTGAAGACACATGGCCATTAACTTCAATACATTTCCGAACAGCCTGAAACAATGCAGCGTGAGGCATAGAATAAAACTATTCTTCTATGTCAATGGAAAAAGCATGAGCCATATTGTCATTCGACTCTATAAACCTAATAACAGCTTCCGAGTTCTTTGTTTCAAACGGGTCGTCCACTTTCAGGTGCGATAAAGATTTTTGCAAAAACTTACAAAAAGTTCCGCCAAGTTCCTCTTTCACAAACGATAGACCGGAAAGGGATATCCTCTTTGTGTGTCGTGTACGTAAAAAACACGATCAAGCCATCATCCTTGCTTTTGTCGACCGAGGTAGCCAGTTTGGGCAGTTCCATCTCCTTGCACGTAAAAACTGCCTTCGCCTTTATCCTTGCGGCTTTCACTGGCACAGGCTTGAAGTTCTTTTTCACAGCAGCCGTCACTTTCTCGTAGAAAAGCCCCGACAGCATTACCACAAACACTTCTTCTTTATTTACTGTTGTAGCAGTCTGAAGTCGTTCTGTCTAAAATACCGGACGATTCCTTACGCTGGGTCCTTCCGCTTTAGCCTTTCTTCAGTCTTCTTGACTGTGTTGATTAGGCTGTCCACGCCATCCAATAAACATCTTTCTTGATCCTCTGCCTCCGCTTGCTTGGTCAGGCTCAGGTTTAGGGACAACCATTCATGCGCTTCCAGTGAAGTTTTCATGCTGTACTTGGGCCCTTTCTTGAGGGTGGACAGTATTCTTTCGGGCACCGCAGCTTCTCCGAGCAGCATAATATTACCCAAAGCTTGTGATTTGGTGTTCTTCATCTTTGCTACGGCATCTCGGAGGTAACAGCGCCACCAAGGTTCCGTCGTCTGAGCTTCTAGCTTTTGGCGTCCCACATTATGATGGCTGCCAGCCATGCAGGATAATTCGCATAGAAGAGGAGTCGTAGCAAGTCTACAAACCTCCGCGTCTGCTCCTTCAACTCGTCGCGTATATTTCGACATACTTGTTTTCCATGTTTCAAGGAAGGTTCAACATGCCCCTTCAATCGGAGTACATATTCAGGAACCGCATTCCTCCTTATGTAGAAGGCATACAGGCGCGCGCGGCACTTCGCAGTGCCGATGTTGGCGATGATCTCCGGAACACGGTTTACAGGAGCGGGAACACAAAAACCATAGCCCGCTGTAGAACATATATAGTTTAGAAGAACTTGTGTTGGGCGAGTTGGTTCATATTAGCTAACATTGTTTAACTGCGCGAGCAAACGGACCACAGAGACAGCATGGGACAAGAAATGGCGCTGACTTGCAACTATTGTTTGCAACATTAGTGGCGCTGTTACCTCCGAGATGCCTTAGCAAAAATTAAGAACACCAAACAACAACCTTTGGGTAATGTTATGCTGCTCGGAGAAGCTGCGGTGCCCGAAAGAAAACTGTCCACCCTTAAGAAAGGGCCCAAGTACAGCAAGGAAACTTCACTAGAAGTGCATAAATGGTTGACGCTAAACCAGAGCCTGGCCAAGCAAGCGCAGGCAGAGGATCAAGAAAGGTGCTTATTGGATGGCGTGGACAGCCTAACCAACACAGTCAAGAAGACTGAAGAAAGGCCAAAGCGGAAGGACCCAACGTCGGGAATCGTCAGGTTTTTTAGACAGAACGACCTCAGACTGCTACAACAGGATGAAGAAAGAGGGTTTGTGATAATGCCGTCGGGGCTTTTCTACGAGAAGGCGACGGCTGCTGTGAAAAAGAACTTCAAGCCTGTGCCGGTGAATTTCGCAAGGATAAAGGCGAAGGCAGTTTTTACGTGCAAGGAGATGGAACTGCCCAAACTGGCTACCTCGGTCGACAAAAGCAAAGATGATGGCTTGATCGTGTTTTTTACGTCCACGACACGCAAAGAGGATATCCCTTTCCGGTCTATCGTTTGTGAAAGAGGAACTTGGCGGAACTTCTTGTTTTTGCAGAAATGTTTATCGCACCTGAAAGTGGACGACCCGTTTGAAACAAAGAACTCGGAAGCTGTTATTAGGTTTACAGAGTCGAATGACAATATGGCTCATGCTTTTTCCATTGACATAGAAGAATTATTTTATTCTATCCCTCACGCTGCATTGTTTCAGGCTGTTCGGAAATGTATTGAAGTTAATGGCCATGTGTCTTCAGAATTCTGCCGGGTTTTTAGCATTGCTTCAGTTTTACCTCAAATCTACCTTCATCCAGTTTAAGAAGGCTTTTACGTGCAGAAACAAAGTATATGTATAGGATCTTTCGTTGCTCATATCTTGTGCAATATTTACTTATCGGAATTTGACAAAGCGGTAAAGGAAGGCATCGATCGTGACCAGGTTGGTACCGTGTTTCGTTATGTTGACGATTTTCTTGTACTTTTAAAAAAGCAAGCCAGTTCAACGTATGATGACGCCATCGCAGGTGTACTACACACTTTTTCATTGCCTTAGCAAAGGTTTGACTTTCACCGATGAACTAACAAAGGATAATAATATTCAGTTTTTAGAGAGCGCTATTAGCTTCTGTGACGACCATGTGTGCTGGAAATATAACCCAAGATCCCAAAAGAAATTGTTGCCCTACAATTTGGCTTATTCGAAAATGGTAAAGCGGGCAATAGCCACCCAGTGTATCATATCAGCCTTAAGAAATTCTTGCACACACAAGATACAGGAAAGCTTTGACAGGGAGATTATAAGGTTGGAAGAAGCAGGTTTACCGCAATCAGTCATTTCACCAGTAGTGCAGGCAGTGCTTAAGAAGATAAAAGCGGAAGGCAATATCATTGAAGACGCAAGGGAGCGCTAAAGTAAGAAACGTGAAGCTGTGTCTTATGTTCACAAGACTTCCCACAAGTTAATGAAGGTTGTGAAACGGTATGGAGTTGCGATAGCGTTCTGGGCTCCCGGCAAGCTCACTGGGCTATGCTCGCGCATAGGAAGAAGTAAACATAGCTTCCAAGGGTGCGGAACAAAGCACTCCATTTTCCACGTAGATTGCAGTGTTGGAGTAGTTTATCAGACAGCTCTATCATGGGGCAAAGTTTACGTAGGCCAAGCAGGAAGTTGCGTGAATGTGTGCTTGCGTGAGCGTGAATTGTCAATTATAAATAATACGAATGGGCACCTGCCTGTCCACTGCTTGGCGTGCACGTGCAAGCCGATCATGAAGGAAGTATAGATTTTGCGCCGCTGCCGAGATAGGCGAGCCAGAGAGCTACTCGAGGCGTACCGTATTAGAAAGAGGGGACAAGAGTGTGTCAGTGACACCTCAGTTTATTTACACAACAGTGAGATGTGGTTTATTGACGAGTGTAGGTAGGTCGCGTTTTGCATACACGAGGTTTTCCTTTTCTTTTATCTTTTCTTTATTTACGCACGTGCAGTGGTGTATGTCGGGGTTGTACTTATATGTGGTCTTTGTGGAATAAACATTAGTTGCAAGTCTGCGCCCGTCCTTGTCCCATGCTGCCTCAGTGGTCCGTTTGTTCGCGCAGTTGAAAAATGTTCGCTAATATGTACCAACTCGCCCAACAACAAGTTCTTCTAAACTACAAAGTTCTTACATTACTTTTATTCGAACCTTAATGACAACAAAATTCATCGTGAGACAGACGTGTTCGTAATTATCAAGGCTCAGTCCAAATTAAAGTGCCGCTACGATGTCAAAAATCTCGATTGCTTAGCCAGGCTCGTAGCGAGAAGAAAACAAATTCGTTCATGAACATCTTTGCAGCTCTATTTTACATCAATGTCCTCCCCCCCCCCCCATTCTTGTATATTGCAATTTCCACTAAAACAAGATACAACATTTCAACATGGAGAAAAAGGTGTCTAGAAAGGTCACACAACAGAAAACAGCCTCATGTTGATACTGCGAACGCACGCTAAACGCCGTAAAGATGTGTGCGCCCTTCTAAAAGAGCGGCCGACAACTGCCTTCTCTCCAGTGTCATCCGAAAATCGACAGAAAAAGCACTATGACAATCCGGATAATCGCCACAGATGACTCCAGAGGTTGAGCACTACCACGAAATTTAGGCTGCCGCCGAAAATTCAACTCAACTGTGCCAGCTTTTTGCACAACTAAGGCGGGGGGGGGGGTAGCGTTTAAGCGCGGATGCGTGCTCCTCACGCGATGCACTGAGTCTCCAGACAGTGAGATTTGCAATGTGAATGACACTATAGGTCATGTGCTTCGTGACCGCCCAAAGTACGTGGAAGAGCGTCAAAAGTTTAACAATGACCTTACGCATCTCGAGAGCCCAGTGTTGTAGGAGGATGTTATTTTAGGCCCTTGCCCAGACGCTCAATTATGTTTGAAGGCAATCCAAGCATTGCTGAACTTTCTAAAAAGTGTGCGCCTGGTCTGTAGGTTTCGAGCATGTCAAATTGCTTGCCATATGTGCTGAATCCTCCTTCTATTGTCATCGTCACCCATCATGCGCCTCTTTCTTCCGTTTTCATTTCCCTCTTTCCCTTCCCCCAACGCCGAATAGCTGGGTTGAGGAATATACCTCAGGCCGACCTCTCTGCATTTCGTATCATTAAACTTCTCTCTCTCTGTCTCTAAAAATGTTATGCTGTACTGCCAGTGTACTTTCTAATGCTATTTTCGGAATGATTGGTCATATTTATTTAAACATGCGATGATAAACAAGGCGTGCGCTCCCATTATATCATTCTTTTTTGCAAATTGTATGGGTGGCATACGTCTTCTCATTGCATTGCTGAGGTTAGAGGTGTTAGGGTATACAAGCGATCCTTGCACCCACAAATATGCCTGTATGTGTTACATTGAGTCTTGTTTATTAGGACGCCGTGTTAGAATTGCAAGATTTAGAATTGACAACATTATTGTCGTCATGGAAAAACTAATTGTGACATTTCCTATTTCGATGCAGCTGGCTACCAGATGGGATCTGCGGTAATATGGTATGCAAATAATGAATACACATGCGCCGTAGTCAAGCTGTTTCTGCGAGAAAGTCGTACGTACGTTACTTCATATTACCACAATACGAAGAGAAAGTAATTAAACGAAACGCCTAATTTACTCAGTAATATTTAATAAAGCGTGAAACAATATCAAACAAGCGGCGAAAATACAGAAAACGCCTCACGGATTAGCAGCCTTCTTGTAAAGATATTTGAAACCTTCATCCATAGCTTTCATGAGCTGCAGTTATCTTCTCTAATTACAAAGTTCTCACAGATTTTCTAACACGAAACATTTCTATACTGTACACTAGATGGCGCATGTTCAGAAAAATTAGCTTTCGTCAGTGAATTCCGGGATCAGACATCACCACAACAATTTTCTCTTAAGAATTTTCTCTTACTGGCTGGCCACAGCAACGCCAGCCAGTATGGAAAGTTTTAGAGCATCGCACTCAGGCGCCTGTTCCTGCGTTGAGCAACGGCGTCACTCGTAACCGAGCGAATGAGCAGAGTGAATGATGAAAGATCGAACATGCGAGGGCAGAGGGTGATGAAAGACGGCGATAGCGAAGAGGCCGCGAAGAGGAAAGCAGAACACGAAAGTGCAGTGGAACCACGAGGTGGAAAATGGAGCAGGAGGTCCTGGAGACTGCGTGATAAGACAAGCGCAGTGCCACGCAAGACGGGCTCTGCGGTGACAATGGCTACGAGATGGCGACAGAGTAGCCCGCGTCGGAGATGTAGAAACAAAGCACTGCATGAGCAAAGGCGTGTCTGAGGCGCATCCCCTCCTTCTCCATCCCCGGTACCTTGTGCACGACGGAAGATGACGCGCTTGCTTACCGTTTTCCTCCTTTACGCGCGTGAGACCGAGCCATTGTCGCCACTCACCCTCGTACGTTTTGAACCCAAAACCTGCGCAGGAGTGTACCACACTGACCCTCCTTTCCTGAAATATGTGCTTTCGACTTAATTATTCTAATTATTTTCTGCATTTTCTCATAGTTTTCAGCATCCATACACAGTAGGAATTTTTTGAAGAAAACATCCCAGGCAACAATAATTTTGGTCTTGGTCAACATTCGTCTACCGTTTTCGGAACGATATTTTCGTCGTAAAATATCACATCGAGTGCATTAGATAGGGATGTTTATTGCCGTTTGATATATGTCGCTATCGCAGTTCTATGCATACATTAGGTGAGCTACGCAATATTTTCATTGACCCCTGTGCCACGGTGTGCATATATCTATGAACTTGTCTGAGCTAAGACAATGAGCGAGTGCATTTTTTGTAATGCGGTATTCCTTAGCATATGAAGGATCAACTTTGCCGCCCAGCATTATTATCTATTATAAAATTTCTGATTAGGTGGTCTTTTTTGTTACTTGACAGAGTGTGCAAGGAGCTAAGACAGCAGCGAGAGCTCCAAGAGTTTACTTCCTTTATTGCGTGCTTCATTCGGCTTTTCTGACATTGCGACTTATACACCTCTCCAAGAAGTTTGAAAACAGACATGAAGGAAGGCAAGACCGATAGCAGTGTTTATTCCTGTTAAACTAGTAGAAAGCACTGAAGGAGAGATAGGAGATCTTCAGTGCATGGGGGTACGATGAAAATGTGATGAAACTGCGTGTAACGCCTGTTAAGTCAACACCTGTGCGCCATTTAATTGGGCTCTGATCGTTTATTCAACACAGCTTCAGAATCATCAACATCATCATCATCATCGTTAGCATCACACTCGTTTGTCTCTATTCAGTAAAATGGAGGACGAATACATATTCTATTTTTAATAAGGAGCTGTCTACTTTGCAGAAAAACACATTACTTTAGGTGCATTTTCATTTTCTCCTTTCATTCAATCAGGTCATACTCCAAATATAAACTTCCAAATTCAACTTCCATTTGCTTATACAAAAATTACGCACATTCAACATGCATGTTGAAAATCATATGAAGTGAAGCTTTCGTGGAGCGGTTAATCTTGCGCTACAGGTTTCTGCATTTTGTTCCTTCTATATTGCGCAAAAGAAACTGGTGCGCCCATGTGGTCTCGTTCACCCGTGCTACAAAATGTTAAAAATTTTATATGGACCTATATTGCCTTAAAGCTGCTTATTTCTTGTAAATGTACCGCTCGCTTTTTTGGTCAATCATCCATTGAGCTTATATAGCGTAGTAAAATATAAGCACCATCATCAACATACATTCTTGGCCAATCCTTCATTTTGGACATATGCCATACTATGGAAATTATAATAATCAACCCACGGTGCTCATCTCAACGAGAATGTTGGCGCGGTCAAAATATTTGCCACCGACTTTTTTGGCAACTCTCCTATTGTGGGAATGTGACAAACTGTTCCACCCGCTTCCTGAGTAGGCGCCGTTGTATGGAAGTCATCATCATCATTATCAACACACGAACACACTTCTACTCACATAACACATTGTCGGCATGGGCTATTTTACGGAAACCACTACAATCTTGAACACGTGGCGGCCATCTCTCAGAGATAATGGGGAGGAGGCACGATAGATAACGGTTAATTCTTCGCCACTCCCTTTCACGAGGTACAATGGTACACCATCCAAATAAACACTTCAATCAATCACAAAACATAATTAGTTGGTGTTTGTGCGAGAGCGGTGCGAGAGGTGTTCGCAGAGACGCGGTTGTGGCATAACTATTTTTTCTGCCTAATTCTAAGAGCATCGGGCTGGTGCCCTGGTGAGCTCAGGTTTAAATTCCAGCACCGGATACAAGAATATTCTATCGTCACGGATCTCATTTCCTGCCTGCGCTTCCTTGTAGGCATTGGTGCCAAGATAAGTTTTCTGCTGTCCTCCAAGCGTGACCGTCCTTCTTAGTCACCAGGCCCTACGCTCTCCCTCGCGACCTCTACCTCGATGGCCACGTACGGCTTACGGTCCCTCTTTTTTGACATTGGCCTGTCCCGCAAGTTCCAGTGGGTATTTATCGTAGCTGACATAAGTCAGCCTATTGCCGGCTCTGACTCGATGATCCATTTCGACCTCGACATCAGCATGCTGCGTCGTCGACTGATGAGTCGCAAGACGCGACTCCATCCCAGAAGTTCAGTCGGTGGTCGCTTCCACTGACTCCCGCGCGGTGATTCCACCATGCCTGTACACTCCCATCATCAAAGACTTTCCTGAGGTGACCAGGCCTTGAAAATTAAATCAGCCACCAACTCACAGTGCAACTCACAAGAATGCCACGCGTGGTCATTCTTAAACGAGATTTCAAGCACATGCTCCAGCTCGGTTTTAGTCACTTATTGACCCTTAGTCCAAGAGTTGAGCCTCCCCAATTCATCAGCTGCCAAAGAAAGAACCGAGTGACTGGCATCCGTACGGCGACTGCATGTGCTCAACACTCATACGGTCCACAATGGCTATCCCCTTCCATAAATTAAAGATTTTACTGGCCACTTGAAAGGATGCAAAATCTTTAGGAATGTTAGCATTGTCAAGGCCTACGACCAAATGCCCGTCGAGCGTAACGATGTTCCTATGACGACCATAACTGCATCCTGCCTCCTGTTTAGTATGCGCGCATGCCCGTCCGATTACGCAGTGCAGCTGGTAAAAGTAGGCGTGCTTAAATTTTGTCTGCGAAAAAGCGGCCAACGAGCGAGACATCTACAGACCATCTCCATGCCGCAGTCCACCCAAATAACCAAATTGTAGGTAAGAAAGGGTCACTTGAATAGGCAATTTGAAGCCAGCCATCCCAAAGCAGCGTTTTCACCTGGAGAGCCATACTCCTTCTTCGGCGAGTACGAGATCATCATCATCATCAGCCTGCTTACGCCCACTGCAGGGCAAAAGCCTCTCCCATACTTCTCCAACTACCTCGATCATGTACTAATTGTGGCCAAGTTGTCCCTGCAAACTTCTTAATCTCATCCACCCACCCTAACTTTCTGTTACCCCCTGCTACGCTTTCCTTCCCTTGGAATCTTGTCCGCAACCCTTAATGACCATCGGTTATCTTCCGTCCTCATTACATATCCTCGCCGTGTCCATTTCTTTTTCTTGGTTCCAACTAAGATGTAATTAACTTGCGTTTGTTCCCTAACCCAATCTGCTCTTTGCTTATTCCTTACCGTTACACCCATCATTACCCGCCGTGGTTGCTCAGTGGCTATGGTGTTGGGCTGCTGAGCACGAGGTCGCGGGATCGAATCCCGGCCACGGCGGCCGCATTTCGATGGGGGCGAAATGCGAAAACACCCGTGTGCTTAGATTTAGGTGCACGTTAAAGAACCCCAGGTGGTCAAAATTTCCGGAGACCTCCACTACGGCGTGCCTCATAATCAGAAAGTGGTTTTGGCACGTAAAACCCCAAATATTATTATTATTATTACACCCATCATTCTTCTTTCCATAGCTCGTTGCGTCGTCCTCAATTTGAGTAGAAACCTCTTCATAAGCCTCCAGGTTTCTGCCCCGTACGTGAGTACTGGTTAGACACAGCTGTTATACAATTTTCTCTTGAGGGATAATGGCAACCTGCTGTTCATGATTTGAGAATCCCTGCCGAATGCACGCCAGCCCACTCTTATTCTTCTCATAATTTTCAGTCTCATGATCGGGATCCGCGGTCACTACTTGTCCTAAGTAGATGTATTCCCTTACCACTTCTAGTGCCTAGCTACCTATCGTAAACTTCTGTTCTCTTTTGAAACTGATAAACATTACTTTAGTTTTCTGCAAATTTATTTTTAGACCCACCCTTCCGCTTTGCCTCTCCAGATCAGTGAGCATGCCTTGCAATTGGTCCCCTGAGTTACTAAGCAAGGCATTATCGTCAGTGAATCGCAAGTTACTAAGGTATTTCCCCTTGACCCTTATCCCCAGTTCTTCCCAATCCAGGTTTCTGAATGCCTCCTGTAAACACGCTGTGAATAGCATTGGAGAGATCGTATCTCCCGGTCTGACTCCTTTCTTTATTGGGATTTTGTTGCTTTCTTTATGGAGGACTACAATGTCTGTGAAGCCGCTATAGATATTTTTCAGGATTTTTACATACGGCTCGTCTACACCCTGATTCCGTAATGCCTCCATGACTGCTGACGTTTCGAATGAATCAAACGCTTTCTCGTAATCAATAAAAGTTATATCTAAGGGTTGGTTATATTCCGCACATTTCTCGATCACCTGATTGATAGTGTAAATATAGTCTATTGTTGATTAGCCTTTACGAAATCCTTGTCCTTTGGTTGACTAAAGTCTAAGGTGTTCCGGATTCTATTTGTGATTACCTTAGTATATGTTTTGTCGGCAACGGAGAGTAAGCTGATCGGTCGATAATTTTTCAAGTCTTTGGCGTCCCCTTTCTTATGGATTAGGATTATGCTAGCGTTCTTCCAAGATTCCGGTACGCTCGAAATCATGAGGCATTGCGCATACTGGGTGGCCAATTTTTCTAGAACAATCTGCCCATCATCCTTCAATAAATCTGCTGTTACCTGATCCTCACCAGCTGCCATCCCCTTTGCATAGCTCCCAAGAATTTCTTTACTTCTTCCGGCGTTACTCGTGGGATTTTAAATTCCTCTAGACTATTCTCTCTTCCATTATTGTCGTGGGTGCAACTGGTACTGTATAAATCTCTATAGAACTGCTCAGCCACTTGAATTCCTGCGATAGCTTACTGGCGTCATGTCTAATGGAGTTACCACCGACTTGTATTGCACATTACTTAATCATACCCATAAGACTGTCGTTCATATCTCCAACACTAAAGACCTCTTCCTGAGTTAAGGCCCAATACATCTTCTGCAGCTTGATGCGGAATTCCTCTATTTTCCCTCTTACTGCTAAATCATTAATCGGCTTCTTATGTACCACTTTCTTCTTTCCCCCCTCAAGTCTAGGCTAATTCAAGTTCTTACCATCCTATATTCACTGCAGCGCACCTTGCCGATCACGTCCACATCTTGTATGGTGCCAGGATTAGCGCAGAGTATAAAGTCCATTTCATTTCTACTCTCGCCATTCGGGCTCCTCCACGTCCACTTTCGGCTATCCCGCTTGCGGAAGAAGGTATTCATTATCCGCATATTATTGTGTTCGGCAAATTCTACTAATAATTCTCCTCTGCTATTCCTAGAGCCTATGCCATATTCCCCCCTTGACTTGTCTCCAGCCTGCTTCTTGCCTTCCGTGGCATTGAAGTCGCCCATCAGTACAGTGTGTTTTTTTTACTTTACCCATCGCCGATTCCACGTCTTCATAGAAGCTTTCGACTTCCTGGTCATCATGACTGGATGTAGGTGCGTAAACCTGTAGGACCTTCAATTTGTACCTCTTATTAATTTTCACAACAAGACCTGGCACCCTCTGTTTATTGCTATAGAATTCCTGTATGTTGCCAGCTATATCCTTATTAATCAGGAATCCAACTCCTACTTCTCGTCTCTCCGCTAAGCCCCGGTAGCACAGGACGTGCTAGCTTTTTAGCACTGTATATGCTTCTTTTGTCCTCCTAACTTCACTGATCCCTATTATATCCCATCCACTGCCCTCTAATTCCTCCAATAGCACTGCTAGACTCGCCTGACTAGATAACGCTCTAGCGTTAAACGTTGCCAGGTTCAGATTTCAATGGCGGCCTGTCCATGCAGCGGTGGCGTAGAGGTAGGGCATCCGCCTCGTGTGCAAGGGGACCGTGGTTCGAATCCCAGAGTACGAGATCAGCCGAACTCAAAGCTCAGGCCTGTGATTGTACCTAACGATTTAAGCCGCAGAACCGACTTGTACTCTATCCTTTCCATAGACCACAAGTACGCGCGATACTAGTGTCATATCGAATAACGTGCGTGCTTGAGGTAGTTGCTGCCACAACTTTGAAGCAAAATGGACATCCATCGGAGAACGCCTCATCCGATTGTAAGAGGGAAATTGCACTCGTTGGAGATATAACTAAGTTTCTTTTGTTCGAGCACCTCGATACGACTACTACCGTAGCGCCCGCCATAGGCTACGCGCAGACGCTAAAGATCGGCGCTCTCTGTTAGCACTCCAAAAGCCGAGGGAATAAAGTTGGGCGGCGCTTCCTTGCAGTTCAAGCAGGGTACGCGCTTGTGCGTTGTAAGACCCTGCGGCTATGGTTCTCTCCTTTTAGCGATTTGCTACAACCACTGAGTTCGCAACATTGGTGATTCCGGGCAACGAATTGACCAAGCCCAGCAACCTAACACCGTCAGGCAATCTTCCACCTCACGCTACCTCGTGGCCATAGGACGTCGCAGTTCTACAGCTTGACTTGCCCACCATCTGGTGCAAGGACCCAGAAGTTTGGTACACCCAGGTCGACGCCTCCTTCGATCTACAGTACTACTCCTCGAAGGCTTCGCAGTATCACCACTTAAGTGCCAACCCGTCACCTCAGGTTCCGCACGACACGATGTCGCAAATGTTAGCGCTGTCCCTTTGGGGAATGCCTCATACCGGCCACTGAAGCGGAATATTTTGTACCGCACCACGGTGTCTGAGGACGCACGCTTCCAGCACCTCCTCGCCTCCGAAGAGCTTGGAGATGACCACCCATGTTCTTCAGCATGGGATGCCTTTTGGCCTCAAGCAATGACGAAGCGAACGCTGCACTTTTGAATGAGCTCTTCCTGCAGCGCTTGCCGCGGTTCACAGGTTTGTTTTGGCCTAGGCCTAGGCCCTCAACTGCCTTGTCACGATGTCCACGACGCGACGTCACCACGACGCGAAGTCCACCACGCGGCGTCACCTTCTGTCGCGCTCTGTCTTCAGCACAATAGTCCTCTATCATGGCCCACATAGACTCCCGGATCCATCAACTCTCCGTTTCCACCGACGCCTTTCTGACGCTCTCATGACCAGCGCGGCTCCTCACACCCAAGCCGCTGTCTCTATTGCCCGAGCAGTCCCGATCGCCCAGTCCTCGAAGCTCGCCTATCGGCTGGGACCATCGCACTTGCCAATACCGCGCCTACCAGGGCAAGTGCCCATTCCAGTGGTCAGAAAACGCAGTACGAGATCAGTGACGGCGGCGTATGACCTCGCCTTCCAACCTGGCCACTTTTTCATCGTCACGGATCGCATTTCCTGCCTGGAACTTGTGCTGAGATCTGTGTGCTGCCGTCGTCCAAGCGTGACCGTCCTTCTTGGTCACCTGACCCTACACTCTGCCGGGTGAGATCTACCTCGATCGCCACGTATGGTTTGCGGTTCTTATCGGTTGACCTTGGCCTGCGCCGCAAGTTCAAGTGGGCGTTGTGGCAGCTGACGTCTTTCGGCCTATTGTCAGGTCTGACTTCATGACCCATTCCGCCTCGACGTCAGCATACGGCGTCATCGACGGATTAACCACTAGACGTGACTCCATCCTTGGAGTTCTGTCTGCGGTCGTTCGCACTGGCCCCCGCACGCTCATTCTATCATGCACGCGCGCTCCCATCACCGAAGACTTCCCTGAGGTGACGAGGCCTTGAAAATAAATAAGCCACCAACGCATAACGTAACTCACCACAGTATCACGCGGCGTCATTCATAAGCTGGAAGTTTAACACACGCTGCAGCTCGGTGTTATTCACCCTTTTTCCAACAATTTAGCGTCCCAACTTCATCTGGTGGGCAAGAAAGAACCGGGTGACTGGCATCCGTAAGGTGACTGCCTTGCGGTCAACGCTCACACGGTCCACAATAGTTATCCCCTCCCATAATTCAAGATTGCACAGGCCACTTGGAAAGATGGAAAATATTTAGTAACGTTAACATTGTCAACGCCTACCACCAAATTGCCGTCGAACGTAGCGATGTCCCTATGAAGACAATAACTACATCATTCCGCCTGTTTATATGTGCGCATGCCCTTCGTATTAGGCAATGCAGCTCAAACGTTCCAAACATGCATCGCCGATGTAACGCGCGGACTCCATCATGTATTTGCCTTCATCGACTACATCCTCGTCGCGAATCCCAATCCACAACATCATGAGCATCACATCCGGGAACTCTTTGAGCGCCTTCAAATATTTGGCCTGATTCTCGACACCCAGAACTGCATCTTTCCTGGATCACCACAATTCGCCCGTGGTCCTTCGACGTACAGGCCGTGCAAGACTTACCAGCACACAATAACGTACGGCAAATGCGCGAGCTATTCAGTGTTTTCACTTTGCCCCACAGAATTATTCAGCTGTACGCTGAGATTCTGAACCCTTTACCTGATCTTCTGCGCGCAGTCAATGATGTCTATTCAGCGATATCCTGGTGTCCCGAAGCTAAAACTGTTTTCAGGGCTGCTGAACAAGCCGTCACCCATTGTGTGCCTCTCATCCACCCAAGAACAAATGTACATACTCGCGCCTTGGTGAATGCTTCTAGTGTGGCCATGGGCGCTGTTCACCAGCGTTAAATCGACCCTGAATGACTTCCACTGGGCTTCTTCTCTCGGAAGCAGCAACCTTCCAACATTCGATACAGCATCTGACGCCGTGAGCTGCCCGCTATCTAGTTCACCATTCAGCATTTTTTCGAGGGCTAGCCAATTTATTTTTTACGCATGATAGACAACTCTTCTATGTCTTCCATACAAATTTTCGGTTCCGTCACATGTGAACTTCGCCAATTTACTTTTATATTGGAGCACCTACGGATATACGGCACATCAAAGGTACCGAAAACGAGGCCGCTAATGCGCTCCCCCACATAACCTCCCTCGGCACATCTATATCAACTGTGAACAAGGTTGAGGTTAAAAACCGTGAGCTGCAAGCACTGCTCCTTACCCCCGCCCCCCCCCCCCCCCCATCATCAGCTCCGCTCCCTCCATCTACAACGTCTTCCACACTTGTTTGTGCCTGGCTTACTCTGGTGAGACATGTCAGCGGCCCCTTCATTCTGGCTGCATTCCATCGTCCGGGCTTCCAATCCCTTCACGACGTCTGCCATTCCAGCATTCCGTGGGCGCTCCGTGGCATTCAAGCCACGGAGCGCCTCCTTACAGAGCGCTGATTCAGGCCAAGCATTAACAGCGATATACACAAGTGGGCACGTTCGTGCCTCTGGCGGCAGATTGCCAAAGTGACCCGCCCCATGAAGGCTCCCTCGAACTTTTTCTTTCCACCTGGCTGATGCTTGGCCCACATACATCTTGGTTTGGTTGGACTACTTCGTCCCTCTCACAACTGCCGCTGCATTCTAATAATGATTGACCACTTCGCCATTGGCGCAAGGCCGCGCCAATTCCGGACTCCACAGCGCACACTATCGGCAAACACTGCGCGCTCAACCCTCAAATACCCGACAACTGGTGGTCTGCCCTCTGAACTGGGATCAGCCTTTCGTGTTTCTTCTGTCGCAGGCGAACCACCATCTCCAAAGTTTCTACTTGCGCACCAGTTTTGAACTAAAATTAGGAAATATGGTGTTTTAGTGGCTTTCCTTCACGAAAGCTTGTTCTTTACATAAGGTTGCTGAATTCACACCCTTAAATTAACTGGACACACATGCTTACTTCTTCACTTCAAAACGTATGCAATGTATGGAGTGCTGGTATAGTTGCTAATGTGGCATACTCTGCTAACATAGCTCAGAAACACTTTTCTAATCTGATTAGGTGCGAAGAAACCGAAATTGCTAGAGTCATATATACAATGATGCGGCCCTCTGTGACGCAATAACTGAGACACCTGTCATTTTAAGAGGGGTTCTTGCAGTAGTGTTCACTCTCAGCAGCTGTTATTAACATGCACGAGGCAACAATTCTATTGCGAATAAAACAAAAGTTTTGTCAGCCTAATTGTATTTTAGTGTGTTCTAGGCTAGGCACAGGAGGTACTCTATGTTTGCCATTTACCAAAGGCTGCACTTCCTACACAGACTTTATTTCTTTCCATCTGGGACACGCTGAAAGCTAGGAATCCACATAGTAGTTTCCACATACATTTACATTGTCTGCTTTCTTTTAATTTCAGGGGGAGAGTGGTTCGAACTACGAGTGACAAATTCCTCCATACTTACCGGCCCTACACCTGACTGCAACACTAAATACCGTGAACACGTTAAAAGTGGGGACGTGTCAAGGGCTGTTTACTCGTCGAAGTGCCAAGGTATACTATAAATGTGAAACTCCAACTTTAGTGAAGGAGCAGTTCCAAATAAATTTTTCATACAATATTATTAAACCCATTAAGAAAATATATTTGTGAATTATCTCGAATAAAAGGTATAGTAAGTTAAGTGCTGCAGCATTTCAATAAAAGATTTGATCCCTGCATTGCAAAAGGCAGCAGTCATGATGGCTGCTTTTTCCAACTTTAAACTGAGAAGGGGCTGTCCTGTTCTAAAGTGCTCGGTCAAAAAAGAATATCGATGTGATTTGTTATATATTATTTTTGCATGTTGTTACTATAAACCGAATGATATTTTTATTATATTTTAGCACGGTATCCACACACCATACTATGCTAATGGGCAATAATTTATTTTTTACTCAAGGTGATAGAATGCCGTATGCAAACAGGTTCTTCTTTTCAGCTTTCGAATGTGCCACAGCATCCTACGTCGTAGTTAAGCGATATGATTGTCATGTATTTTATCCTGTGGATGAAATGATTATGCATGGATGTTTTTTTCACAAGGAATATACCATTTTTATAGGGCGTTTCTGCGAAGATTTTTATAGCAGCTTTAAAGTAAATGAACCGTTCGTTCGGACGCACGCCATCACAGGTTACGACCACGGGACGACGGCGATTAAGTGGTAGTTTGTGGGTAATTTTTAAATATTTCTCCGCTAACTTTCTAACATAGCGTTAAAAGGGCACGTTGTATTGAGAAATGGAAGTGAGCGCCCCGTGCAAGCCATATCACCTTTTGTGTCAGGAGAAACGCTATTACAGGCGGAACTGCGGCCGACAAATTTCGGCTATCAGAGCGCACAGAAACTGAAGCTGGGAGACTGCAGCAAGCGCAATGCCGAGCCCGTCGAGGCAACGTTCTGCTCACGTGACCAAGCAGTGATCATTCAGAGCACTGCGGCAACGTACACCTCGATGTCAGCCACGTCACTGCTTGACAATATACACTCAAAATACAAGCTACAATTTAATGAAGACGCGCTAACAATGAATAACGTCCATAAAGCTGTACAAAATCTCTGAGTGCATGCATCCCGTATAAAAATGACTGTCGATTTCCCATTGACATACTGTTGCTGTTGCACAACTAAATTACTATTGAGAGATTCTCAATAGGGTAATTTTTGTTAATTTTTGTAGTTCTACTGTTCTGTG
This sequence comes from Dermacentor variabilis, assembly GCF_050947875.1. NCBI lineage: Eukaryota > Metazoa > Arthropoda > Arachnida > Ixodida > Ixodidae > Dermacentor > Dermacentor variabilis. The sequence goes on from NC_134574.1 coordinate 63,184,836, forward strand.
CCAGTTGAGTCCAGCGTATTATAATTGGGGCTGACATATACAGGTGAAATTTAAAAATCTTAGTGCGAGCCAATCTTTGCATTATTCTTGTGACTTTATGGTAGGTAGGTAAGTCCTTGTGTGACCTCGCTTTCATAAAAAGAAAAAAGAATTAGCAGGGTGTTTTATCTTATCCGTAAGGCGACTTGAACGCACTTACCAAAGAATAAATTGGCCATGGTAATTAGCCAAATTACTTTCTTGAGTGAGTCATCCTAATCCACTGATTCATGCACTTTAATCGCCAGGCCATGCACTTTAATTGTTCGGCATCCCTCTTTATTCTCTTGAATTCCTCCTATTCATTCTCACCCTTCTTAATTCAATTTTATTTCTCCTAATTTGTTTCGTTTTCTTTATTTCATTTTGACTCTTCTTAAATCGAAATGATTCTCATTAATTCAATTTGATTTATCTTAAATCGCTTTGTCCTCCTATATAATCTGCTTTCATTACTCTTAATCCGCTTTGTCATCCTTTTTGACTCGGCCTCTAATGGAAACGTAGAAGCGCGTGCTCTTGAGAGGAATCTTATAAAGAGTGGCGTTCGCGCAATCAAGAAAAGGCATTCGATGTTTTTTCTTACAGGTTACTTTACTGGGGCATTTCTTGCTGACTTTGCAGCAGAACTATGAGAGCTTATTCCTTGCGCTGAACAAAACGACTGCGCTTATTTTACCTGAGACCTTTTCTTAATCCGCGCGAGACCTTATGGACATAGGGTGTCACGGCTGTGGTCACATGAGGTTTCTTGTCCAGTGCGTCGCGTCCTGCCCTTCCCCTGGTAAGGATCACCGAACGCCTTTGAGAAACAGCAGTCATCAGGCCCATAGGATATCCAGCTTGAGTGAGCCAGTGCGCTTGGTGCATGAAGCGATTTTGCAAACCGGTCGTGGCGTAAACAGGTCAAAGTTTATCCGACACAAGAGACAGGAATACATCTTTTAACTATTTATTAATGCACAGACGGAAAGGGGAGCATACTTTTCGTCGAGTGTGGATTCTATGTCCAACATACGTGATCATGTTTGAACAATATCTGAATGTCTAAAACACACGTCTTATTGCCGTAACAGCCCAGACCAGCACAATCATTAACATATTGCACGTCATGACAATGTATATTGTGACAGAGGTGAAATGTAACAGCAGAATATATTTACAAAATATTTACAAAGATAGCTTGGGCAAGAGAACATTTCTGAGACGGCCCTCGTGCATGCGACCACTTTTTCGTCTTCATCGCTGTGCCAAACCTCGCAATCATACATCTATCGATCGCTCCGTAACATCACCCTACCATGGCGGGAGCGCCGTCCTGGCGCTTGCTACGAAGATGATGAGCTAGAGGGGCAATATGGCTTGAGCCGGAAAACGTGAACTATGTCGTTCGGTAGGGAGGAGGTCGAAGAAGCAGGGCCTAGGGGTATAATCTCGTAGTTGACCTCATCGAGTTGGCGCAGCCCCTCATAGCACACGGTGTAACATGGGATGAGCTTCTCCGACAGGCCAACGTGGCGGCATCGCGAATATAGGAGAACCAAAGAGCCAGGCCTTATATTCACACTTCTGTGTCGGCTGTCGTAAGAGTGATTTTGCACGTCTTGCGAAGCACTAAGGCGGCCGTAAGACAGCTGACATAAGGAAGTATAATATGGATAGAATTGAACATGCTCTCAGGAGCGGAGGAAGCCTAAAAACAGTGAAGAAGAAACTAGGAATTGGCAAGAATCAGATGTATGCGTTAAGAGACAAAGCCGGCAATATCATTACTAATATGGATGAGATAGTTCAAGTGGCTGAGGAGTTCTATAGAGATTTATACAGTACCAGTGGCACCCACGACGATAATGGAAGAGGAAATAGTCTAGAGGAATTCGAAATCCCGAAGGTAACGCCGGAAGAAGTAAAGAAAGCCTTAGGAGATATGCAAAGGGGGAAGGCAGCTGGGGAGGATCAGGTAACAGCAGATTGGTTGAAGGATGGTGGACAGATTGTTCTAGAGAAACTGGCCACCCTGTATACGCAATGCCTCATGACCTCGAGCGTACCGGAATCTTGGAAGAACGCTAACATAATCCTAATCCATAAGAAAGGGGACGCCAAAGACTTGAAAAATTATAGACCGATCAGCTTACTGTCCGTTGCCTACAACGTACTTACTAAGGTAATTGCAAATAGAATCAGGAACACCTTAGACTTCTCTCAACCAAAGGACCAGGCAGGATTCCGTAAAGGCTACTCAACAATAGACCATATTCACACTATCAATCAAGTGATAGAGAAATGTGCAGAATATAACCAACCCTTATATATAGCTTTCATTGATTACGAGAAAGCGTTTGATTCAGTCGAAACCTCAGCAGTCATGGAGGCATTACGGAATCAAGGTGTAGATGAGCCATATGTAAAAATACTGGAAGATATCTATAGCGGCTCCACAGCCACCGTAGTCCTCCATAAAGCAAGCAACAAAATCCCAATAAAGAAAGGCGTCAGGCAGGGAGATACGATATCTCCAATGCTATTCACAGCGTGTTTACAGGAGGTATTCAGAGACCTGGATTGGGAAGAATTGGGGATAAAAGTTAATGGAGAATACCTTAGTAACTTGCGATTCGCTGATGATATTGCCTTGCTTAGTAACTCAGGGGACCAATTGCAATGCATGCTCACTGACCTGGAGAGGCAAAGCAGAAGAGTGGGTCTAAAAATTAATATGCAGAAAACTAAAGTAATGCTTAACAGTCTCGGGAGAGAACAGCAATTTACAATAGGCAGTGAGGCACTGGAAGTCGTAAGGGAATACATCTACTTAGGGCAGGTAGTGACGGCGGATCCGGATCATGAGACGGAAATAATCAGAAGAATAAGAATGGGCTGGAGTGCGTTTGGCAGGCAGTCCCAAATCATGAACAGCAGGTTGCCGTTATACCTCAAGAGAAAAGTATATAATAGCTGTGTCTTACCAGTACTCACCTACGGGGCAGAAACCTGGAGGCTTACGAAAAGGGTTCTACTCAAATTGAGGACGACACAACGAGCTATGGAAAGAAGAATGATAGGTGTAACGTTAAGGCATAAGAAAAGAGCAGATTGGGTGAGGGAACAAACGCGAGTTAATGACATCTTAGTTGAAATCAAGAAAAAGAAATGGGCATGGGCAGGACATGTAATGAGGAGGGAAGATAACCGATGGTCATTAAGGGTTACGGACTGGATCCCAAGGGAAGGGAAGCGCAGCAGGGGGCGGCAGAAAGTTAGGTGGGCGGATGAGATTAAGAAGTTTGCAGGGACGGCATGGCCACAATTAGTACATGACCGGGGTTGTTGGAGAAGTATGGAAGAGGCCTTTGCCCTGCAGTGGGCGTAACCAGGCTGACGATGATGATGATGAAGGCGGCCGTGGGGAAGTTGACGAGCTACACAGGCTCGAACAAAGGCGTCACTGGCGTATTCAGTAAGTGAATGAGGAGCCGACGAAAGGAGAGTGTCGAATGGCAATGCAGGATGTCGGCCAAACATTAAATAAAAAGGTGTAAATCCTGCTGTGTTATGCCGCGAGGAAATGTACGCGAAGGTAACAAATGTTACCGTGCGGTCCCAGTCACGGCGATCACGTGAAAGATACAAGGCCATAGTCTCAGCGTTCGGTTCAGGCGCTCGCTCAGTCCATTCGTCTGTGAGGATAAGGGCTGGCGAGCATATGGTTGTTTCCCATCCACTTTCGTATGCACGAACTTATCAATTCTTTAATTCAATTAACAAGTCAAAGCATTTTTCACAATGCTATCCTTCTCATACGAAGTCAACAAACAATGCTACCACTAGAGCATACATGAAATTATCTGTACTTGTTAACTGAATTAATGAAATTACACCTCATTATAAATTAGAATGACTGAAAATACAAGTGGCCGTAGGTATGACACGAATACGCATCTTAAGTGTGCGATGCCCTTTGCAATTTAGCTACTGTGGCACAGCCTTCCCTTTTTCCTCATGGCGTTTCCGTATGTCTACAAGAAGTAACGCTTGGAGTGTTAGCCAGCGCCACCACTTGCAAGCCTTGGCGGCGAATGTGGAACGTCCTTGCTGCCGCAACCGCCCTGTGTACGTGAACGTTTTAGGTTAAGGAAAGCGATCGCTAAACAAACACATGCTACCTATACACAGAGTAATACCAAGAATCTACATATATTTGTATGTATGTATGTATATATATATATATATATATATATATATATATATATATATATATATATTTATTTATATATATATATATATATATATATATATATGAAGCGGCCTGCGCTGGACGCACGCGAGAAGACGAAGAAAGGGGCTAGGGGAGAAGTGAGAAGGCAGACGTTGGAATAAAATGGCGGACGACACTCGTCTCACTTAGATTATGTCATTTCTGTTGCCGTTCTAGTTAGGAACCCTACATTTTGGCGCAGCCGACAGTTTTCGAAGACCAGCCATGCGGGTGACGTTTTTCGTCGATCAGGTGTCATCGGAGTCTGTTGTGTTCACCCGATACCACGTGCACGGTGAGCCAGCGATGGACCTTCCTTTTGAAGTTAGTTCTACCGCGCTGATCATAGTGGTGCTTCAACAAGATGCAATCAGACGCCAAGCCCTCGTGCAAACAGGATCGGTGACAGTGAATCTACAACTGCAGACACTGAGCAAACTCGTTCTGGAACCCATACGACGTGGCACCCTCAAAGAGGAAACGCCTGCCGGGCAGGTGAGCCTAGACTTGAGTGTTATGGAACTGCAAAGGAACATTATACAACACATTGAAATAATGAGAACTTTCGTCCAAGCGCTTAGTCGAGAGCAGTCAGCACGAAGCACTGTTGAACCAGATGTTTTTAAAAGAAACTAGCAAAGTGCACACTACTGGCTGTGGTTTTTCGAGTACGCCTGTGACAAGAATATGTGGCACTCCTACGACACAAAGGTTTTGAATATGCGCCGCTATTTGGGCGGTATAGCCAGAAAATTGTATGATGTGCAGCTCATGGATCATGGAACAACATGTTGGGAACTGTGGAAAAGCAACTTTTTAGCGGCTTTCGAAGGCAACGCTGTAGACAAATGGGATGCGGCACTACGGTTCAGTTATACTGGTGGCTCTCTGCTTGAGTACTGTCTTGAAAAGCGTCGCCTATTGTATTCTGCAGAACCGAAGCTGTCGTCTTAGCTGTTGTAGCTTTGATAACGCAAGGCTTGTGTATCGAGATCCGTAGTCATGTCTAGCTCAAAGGTCCAAGAACGTTTGATGACCTTCTGAACTTTCTACAGACCTCAGTGCCAAGAATTACATCGAGAAGAAAGCCAGATGGTAGAACAGAGCAACTTGATTCTCGTAAGCGGAGTGAGCATCTAGAGTCGTTGCCGTCAACTGAATGTGAACACAGCTTAATAAACAAATCTCTGGGAAGCGTAAATTATTAGTCGGAGGATGGTGAAGAACCAATTACCGCAGTTCATGGCAACCTACTTCCGCATAATCTGTCTACCGTGCATCACAAGCCCCAGAAAAAGAGCTTCAGTGAGACAGTGTATTTGGTGTCGTCAAGCTTATTGTACGCCCTCATTAAGGTAGATGGCATTTAAGTGAAGGCTCTCGTTGACAGTGGAGCTTCGGTATCAATTATCAACAAGACTCGAGTGGGTGCCAGTCGTCTGCACGCTGGTAGAACATTGCGTGTCCAAGCCTACGATGGGTCAGTGACCATGCATAGCGAATGGGTAACCCTGGCTATTTAATTTCAAGGAAATGCTATTACCAGTGACGTATTGGTAATTCCCAATGTCACCTACGATTTTCTTTTGTCCCGTCCAGACATGAAAAAACGTAAGATAAACCTCTATTGGGATGACAAGGTAATGGCCGAAGACACGATAAGAACAGAAGATCCTGGTGAAGAACCTGGTCTATCAAGGCTAATTTTTCACCACGAGCACACCAAGACTAAGTACCCAGAGCTTATATGCCTGGGAAGCTACCCTCCAGCAATGAAATCAGACGTTCCTTTCGAACTCGCAGATAAAAAAGTGGCTCGTAGAACCCCCTATAATATGTCCAGAGATAAAAAGGTGTGGCTGAAAAAGGAGTAGCAAGAAATGTTAGACGCAGGTATCATCCGGCCTTCTGTATCCCCATTTGCTTCTCCTATAACTACTGCACCTAAAAAAGACGGGACATTCCGCCTCGGCACAGACTACCGGGCTCTCAATCGTCAAACTGAATTGATACCTTATCCAATGCCGAGAATCGACATCATTGACGAAACTGGTGGTTGCCATTGTTTTTCCCGAATAGGTCTCTGCAAGGGCTTTTGCCAGATTCCACTAAGTGAAGAAACGAAGAAGTACACCGCGCTCATAACCCCATTTGACTTGTTTGAGTACAACCGCCTACCATTTCGTTGGAAAAACTCCGCTGCGTGGTTTCAGAAGATTATGACGGACATTCTGAAACCTTACCTGGGCATATTTTGCAATGTGTACATCGACGACATCATCATCTACTCAAAGACAAAGGAAGAACACCGTAGTCATCTTTCAAAAGTTCTTCATGCCCTCAGACTTGCCCAACTCAAAGTCAACTTCAAGAAAAGTGCGTTCTTTCAAGATGCCGTAGTATTTCTTGGCAGGGTGTTTGATGGACAGACTAAAAGCACTAAGCGAGAATCGGTAGAGAGAATCTCCAAGCTGGTAAAGCCTTATGATGTGCACTCCCTGCGCGTTTTTCTTGGCCTTGCAGGACACTTCCGGGCGTTTATAAAAGACTATGCACTCAGAACAAGGTGCCTCACACGTTTAACTCAGAAAGACGTGCCTTTTCATTGGGACGAGAAGTGCGAAGCTGTCTATCGCGAGCTTGTAAAACTAACATCGTTGGACCCCATCTTGCGAATACCGGATTTTTCTCTGCCTTTCGTGCTGAACACGGACGCATCACATTATGCCACCGGTGCAGTTCTATACCAGAAGCCATCCAAACAAGCTGGTCAGACCAAACACTACGTTGTGGGGTACTACAGCTATACCTTGAAACCCGCCGAAATCAATTACCCTACCACAGAGAAGGAAGCTCTGGCCGTCTTAAAAGCTGTGCAGTACTTTCGTACTTACCTGGAAGGTGCCAAATTCACACTTTTCACGGACCATCAAGCATTGACTCAACTTCTGAGCATGGCACAGCCAAGAGGCCGCATTGCTAGATGGGTGAACTATCTGCAACACTTTCATTTCGTAATTTCGCACAGTCCTGGCCCACTCCTCTCTGACGCTGACGCACTATCAAGATTATTTGTACAGGAATCAAGCAATAATCCAGAGACAATCAATCATATTAAGCTATGGGAAGGTACAGAAGAGCTCCAGTTTATCAATGGAAGGTATCACGTACCACCAACAATGATTCCAAAGATTCTTCATCTATACCACGACACCCCTGGATCGGGTGGACATGATGGCTTCTGGCGCACTTATAATAAATTGCTCATAAGATTCACATGGCTGGGCATGAAAAACGACATCAGCCATTACAACCGCACATGCCGCCTCTGCCAGGTGAACAAAGTTAAATTCAAGCAATCGACAGACGTTATGACAAACCCTGAATGTTCAAGCGTCCCGTTCGAAGTAACTTATTTGGACTTCGCGGAGCTCAAAAAGAAGGGGGAAGGAGTCAAGCGAACGCAAGCTTTCTTGCTCTCCATAGATGAGTGCACAAGGACGATTGCGGCTAAAGCTGGCAAAGAAGACGCAAACAGCGTAATAGATCCCCTCAAATCCGAATGCTTTAAACACACAAGGACGCTCGTCTGCGACAAGGGGCCGGCTTTCCGGAGTGCCAAATTATCAAAGTGGGCACAGGAGCACGGCATAATAATAAAGTGTTCTTCTCCATACCACCCGGCAGCAAACGGCCTAGCGGAACGTGCCATACGAGACATCAAACAGTATCTGAAGATGTATCCAGACTTTGCCGGTGGCTGGAAGTGCTGTTTCGAGGCCGCTGTGAAGCATCACAACAGATCATACACCACGGCTTTAGACTGAAGCCCTCATTTTGTAACTTCGGGTACAGCGCCCATACTTCCTGCAGATCGTGAGCTAGGTCTCCTAGAGAACCTCGAACTCGCCGAAGTAAGGAAAACTGTCAAAGAACAGGAGAGGTCTACAAGCGCCGCATGAAGCGAAACTTTCATAAAAGGCACAGTAGCGAGATACCACATACAACCTGAAAACTATGTCCTTGTAAGGAAAGGAGCTGTGCCTTCAAATTCAAAATTTTGCGGACCATTTCAAGTTATTAAGACAGCATGCCAGCATGGAATATTGAAAAATGTCTGGTACGCCGGAGCCTCGGACCAAACGGAGTGCGCCGCTATTGGAAACATATTTAAGTATCACCACAGGAGGTGTCATTAAACGAAATCCGGAAGAGTGAAGCGGTCTGCGCTGGACGCACGACAGAAGACGAAGAGGAGAAGTGAGAAGGAAGAAGTTGGAATAAAATGGCGGACGACACCCGTCTCACTTAGGTTATGTCATTTCTGTTGCCGTTCTAGTTAGGAACGCAACAATATATATATATATATATATATATATATATATATATATATATATATATATATATATATATATATATATTGCACGCGCTATCATGCGATTCATTTGCTATCTTTCCTGTTACAACGGCGAGATACGCACTGATGCTGCGCAGCCACCGTTCTCTCGTTCCCTGCTTGCTTTGTTAGAAAGAGAGCTTCTCCCACGCTCTCCCACCCCGCTCATCGGAGAGGCAGGACGCTGGTAGCGTGAACGCTGCAACAGCACCTTGCCTTGTGGTGGACGTCGTTTAAGTCATGGATACGGGCCTCTCCCTCAAAGGCATGCGACGTAATGCCACCGCATGTCTCTCGCATTTATCGTTCAATAACCTCTGAAATTTTTACCTCTCATTGCCACGCTATCGACGCTTCAGTAAAAAAACGTATTCGAGCTGCCTTCATTGCTTTTCTATTGATGTTTTCGATCTGTACGCCATAAAAATCCTGTACCTCTTCTTTAAATTCTTGAAATCGTGTCGCTAGCCACAGCTACCCGTGACTATATTGTTACCAGGCGTAGGCGTCCCAGCACGCAACCTCAGTCGGTCACATTCACATCGAAAACAATGCACACAGATAAAAATATTCGCAAATAAGTTGTGTGCACAGGTATATTCTTCTGCGACGTCTTTTGTGTATATGTTTCGTTTTTCGGGGGTGCGGAGGATGAATCAGGAGTTAATTTTTTCCTCTGGGGCCAAAAGACGTAAATTAATCCTTTAAATGCTCGGCTTGCAGATGTGCACACTTTGCAGAGCATTGTTCTATAAAAAAAAACAATAAAAATATCGTGAAAACGGATTGAGTCAGTCTACCTGTCCCTGGAAAATTTCGTTTTTTATTTACTTTCGTACATTCTAGATGCAGTCCGCTAGAAAGAACTGGTTCATTTGGTTTTCGTGACAGCTGGGAAAAAGCCCTACTCTGTGTCTCTCATGTAATTGCTCACAGGAGGCGAATGACTTTAATGTTACTGCGCCTATTGCATCCCGTATTTTGCGCTGTCTGGAAACGCGCGCTGTGTATTCAACAATGGCGATGTGAATACACTTATCTCCTATTTCTGGGCGCCATCGAGGAGGTGCAGGCAAATTGCTGCATAGCGTACCTTCGAGATTTTTTTTCTTTCCATAGCTCGAGGCTTGCTTGGAGAAACACCATGTGTTTTTTCTATATAAATTCTCACTCAAAATTGTCTCCTGTAATCTTGCCGTAACTATTGCTCAAAATTGCTGTTGCTTTCTCGCACAAACAAATTATAATGCAGCTGCAATCGATGCCTTTTCCCGTCTAGTTAACCAACAAGATAGCGTGAGATTGTCGTCCGATGTATGCGACGATCTTAACGAGGCTGCTTGTACGTAGACAAGACGACCGCCAATATCAATTAAACTTCTCAAATTAAACTTTGCAGAAAGAGAACCTTTTATTGAAACAGAAGAAATCAATATTCAAGGGACGTATTGAATATTGAACAGATAATCTTGAAGGAAATTAGTAAATCTGTTAGCCTAGTAAGAGTAGAATTCACATAGCTTTTTACTTGTGGCGAGATTTTACCCACGTAAGAGGCAAACTTCCCGGGCTTTTTAATAAAACTGCATTAATCATAAGTGTAGCCGCTTTCTAATAAGCGGAACTGATACAGAACAGTGTCTGTAACACGTACAAACTAGTTTCAATTTTCTAAATAAAATTGCACAGCCGCTATTCCTTGAATCTAATGTTATTAGTACTACATATGTATAGGATAGCTGGTCACGGCGGCCGCATTTGGATGGGGGAGAAATGCGAAAACACCCGTGTGCTTAGATTTAGGTGCACGTTAAAGAACCCCAGGTGGTCAAAATTTCCGGAGTCCTCCACTACGGCGTGCCTCATAATCAGAAAGTGGTTTTGGCACGTGAAACCCCAAATATTATTATTGTTATTAGGGTAGCTGGTGTTGCACTTTATGGTTAGAATTACTAGCTAGATCTATTTCCTGATTACCTGATAGAGAGAAAGAGCGAATCCTTTAATGAAAGGTAGCGATTTTAGCCGCCGGATAGATATCGCTTACATGCTACTCTGCGCGGGAAAGGCAAATGGGGAGAGAAATAGAGAACGAGAGAGGAATAAGTTAAAAAACAAAACAAAAATAAAATAGGCCACTGAGTTTTCGGACTCTTGGGCAACGGCGTGCCTTGGTAGAGTCCTTCAGTGTATGCACTGTCCTGCAATGAGGCGACACAATTCGCTGCGTGAATGGTGCATGAGGGCGACACAGTAGAACTAAAATTTGTCGAGTTGACCAATGTTTTGCAAGTATGTAAAAAAAAGCTCAACGCACGCCTATGTTGCGTGATCCAGGCTAAAGGGACTAAGACAGTCAAACGACCAAAGTATCTGCGTAAGCAAATGCATGCAATGTTCATAGAACGCACGCTCGTCGGCATACGCTTGACACTCAAAAATGATGTTGACACGTGTACTTGCTGGTCTTTATCGGGCGACACGTTTCACCACCCAGCAAATGTTATCGCACAGTGCAGGACGCCCCTGCATGTATCGGAAGTTTCTCGAAGGTTATCGATGCTTCCATCCACTGTCTGTGACCGAACCTTGTGTAATCTGATTGCATGTATGCGCGACGCGAATAATGTAGGCACGCGGGTCCCAGCAATTACTCTGGAACATTCGACAACTGATGTACAAAAACCAACGCGCTTGACCCGCTGATCAGATTTTCGACGATCGCCGACTGTATTCGGTGCTATCGTTGCGCTATAAGTGTAGCCTGTTTTGTGGGCACAGGCTCGCCCAATAAAAGTTAGTTTTCTCTTTCACAGTATTGCTACTGTGTTCTTCAACGTCACCACCACGCGACAATATGCTCCACGGTTTCAGTTGTGCCACGATTTTTAAAGTGTGGACTTGTCAGTTGACCAAAGCGGTACCCTAAGCCGTTTCCGTAGGCAGTGTTCAGGCGATGACGCCGATATCGTTTCTTAATGGCGAGGGATGCTGGATGGGAGTCCGGATATATAATTTGGATCGATTGAGTAAAAGAAAGGTTAATGTTGGGCGGGCAAGCTCCAGAGCGAATACTTTTCTTCAGAAGCAAATTTTTGAGCTAGGTAGGAAGCGTCGGATGTAGTGAAATATATCCGCTAATAACTTTCGTGATGAAGACTTTTGCGTGCCGCTTCATCTGCTTTTTCGTTGGCCAGAATACCGCAGTCAGCTGGTGTCCACTGAAATGTGATACAGTGGCCTGATGCAATGGCCAAGTAATGTATGGGATGTGGCCTTTATGTGCTCTTAACAAGAAAAATTCTTTCTTATCGGCTGAAGCGGGGGGCATCCTCCACGACAGCAGAGCTTCACGGCATCAAAGACGCTATCCTCTATATACTGCACCGAGCGCCTGACCAAAGCACGATTTTCACTGACTCTAAAGGAGCACTACAAACATTGCGCAGTCTGGTAAAAAAAAATCATCAGCATGTTTCTTTCGAGATTGCTGATTATTTTTTATTGAAAAGCGACCACATATGATCATATGCAATGCACATACCTGCCCAAATAAATAAACGTGCTGCGTATTGTACATAAACACTGAGGTAAATACAACTGAGTATGTACATTTACAAGCGTTAAAAATAAGGAGTGTGTTCATAAGTAAGATTAGGCGACAAAATGATGTTAAGGATAGTGTAACATGGAGGCAGATACAAACGAAAAACGTATTTAAAATATATCTACAAATCAATCAAGCTCTGATCCATACGGTAGAGAGGGCACGCCAGATCAAAAACGCCTTCATCATCGGCGCTCCTCTTGAGGAATACTACTGTGACATGACCCCCAGCTGCTGAAGCATAGTGGTGGTGAATGCTATGGTGTGGGCGAGTGGTAAGGTTTGAGGCGAGATATGTGAACAACTTCTGTAGGTGGCGAAATGTAGACATATGAAGACTTGAGCAGGGAAGTGTCGTTGCGTCTTCTACACGTTTTAAGACAGGGTAGGTTCTGTAGTACCGGGAAAGCAATTTCTCGGAGAGTCCAACTCGCCGAGTCAGAATCCATAGAAGAACTAGGGCACCGAGACTATAGATAACGTAGTGAAGACGGGAGAGAGTCATAGCGGTTTCTCTGGTGGCCTTGCACTATTGTGAGGCGATAGCGAGAAATCAGGTTTGCCTCGTCAGCTCTGGAAATGGCATCGCAGTCATACTTCGTGGGCAAATGGACGGCAGTGGGGATGATAGTGTCAAAAGGTAACGTTGGGTCGCGGCAAACCAAATTGTAAAAGGGCGACAAACCAGCGATATCATGAGTGGACGAATGGTGGGCAGATGCAACGAAGGCCAACGCGACATCCCAGTCTTGGTGGTCAAAAGAGACATACATAAATATCATGTTACTAGCGGCCAGTTGAAGCGTTCAATGAAGACTGGTTTGCGGGTGGTAAGCGATCGTAAATTTGTGTTTTGTGACGTAGGAGCGCAGCACTTTATCGACAACTATGGAGAGAAAGCAGCTGCCACGGTAGTTCAGAAGGTTACAAAGGGTTCCCTGATATAAGATGACATCACGTGGCAGGAAAATAGCAACATCCTTTGCACAGCTGGTAGGGAGAGCGCGTGAAATTTCTTATCGGGTCGTGTGACCCACATCAGTAGCAATCCATTTGTTTCCAGTATTATAGGCATGGAATGAACCGAGGAGGTCAAGGCCAAATTGGATGGAGTCAGAGGGAATGTCAAGGGGCTGTAGGAGACAAGCATTAACTACAGGTGGTTTCATTCGACGTGGACACGGTTTACAAGCAGCGACGTAGTGACGAATGGAGCAGTAAAGACAGGGCCAATGGAAGAGATCGCGAACGCGGTCGTAGGTCCGGGAAACTTCAAGTTGTTCCTCGGCCGGGGTGCCATGGAGCTAGCCGAGAACGCTCAAGCGCAGATGCATAGGAACCGACGTAAAAGAGTTCGCGTCCATCCGGGTGGACGTTGTGGCAATAACTTGTGCCATTTTGAAATACAAAGAGGCAAACGGGCGGATAGGACACTGCTGAATCCAGCTTCTCATTAAACTGGCATAAAAGATGGAATCATGGCGCTCTGTCTCGCGGGCGCGGCCTGCGGAGAGCGAGAGTGCACATGCAGCGGCGTCATCACCTGCCTTAATTGCTTAGTGGCTGTGGTGTTGAGTTGCTAAACACGAGGTCGAGGTACCGAATCGCGGCCCTAGCCGCGGTACTTAGATGGAACCAAATGTGAAAACACCGGCGTGCTTAGATCTAGGTGCATAATAAAGAACCCCAAGTAGACCCAATTTCCGGAGCACCTCCCCCCTTATGCCATGCCTTATAATCACTTCGTCGTTTTAACAAGTAAAGCCCAATGATTTATCTTTTAAGGCGCGTTCTGAGAGCCTTCTGGAAGATCCACGGGTTTGCAGGCAAAACAGTAAGTGTCCCGGTGCATTGGGCCAGACCTTTAAGAACAGACTACGTGTGCTCTCGGAACCGCAGTACCCAGTGACTACGACGCCAGCGGGATTCTGATGTGACGAAAGTCAGCAAATGGGAGGGTTATCGGTAGTGACAGCGAAATACCGGCCATGTAAGTAGTGGCGCAGTTTGCCCACCGCGCAAACGTGAGCAAGACTCACCTGTTCTGTGATGGCGTTGTTATGTTCTGCTGGGGAAAGGAGACGGCTGGCATAGGCGATAACATGGGCATGCCCATTATAACGCTGGAGCAAAACAGCGCAAATACCGTGGTCGCTTGCATATGTGCATGGTTCTCTTGGAGCGGAGCCGTCCAAATGAGCCAGGACAGGTGGTGTAGTGAGCGACATGATAAAGGTAGAGCAGGCGACAGTCCTTGCGGCAACCCTACACCCCCCCCCCCCCTGACTAGAAAGAAAAACGAGACGCCTTCAGTAAGTTTGTGAAAGGGCGCGTTATCTCTGCGAAATTGTTGACAAAACTGCGGAAGTAGGACCACATTTCCAGAAAGCTACTGGCTCTTTTTTGTGCAAGTCGTAACGGGGAACTTCCGCAGGGCTCCAGCGTTATAACTTGCTGCCGTCCGAAGTTGCACTTAGATAAACTAAGTTCCAGGTTGGCTTTGCAAAAAAAGAAGCGATAGAAGAATGTCGGTCGAGATGCATTTCATGTGTCCGTGAAAATACAGTGACGTTATCAAGAGAACACCGGCAAATGAACCATTTAAAACCGCGGAAGCGGGTGCCCATCATGCTTTCGCAGGTGGCTTGGAAGTTGCGTACTCCGAAGAACATGGTCTAAAACTGATAAAGGCCCTCAGGGGTATCAAAAGTGCGCTTCTGACGGCCGACTTCATCAACGGTGAACTGCCAGTACGCTGATCGAAGGTCGATGGAAGCAAAATATATGGCGCCGTTAAAGCAATACAGTGTGTCAGCTATGCGTAGGAGCAGGTACAGGTCTTTTTTGGTGATCTTGTGAACTTGCCTGTAGTCTAACGAAAATCTCCAACAGTCCTCTTTCTCCTTAATAAAAACCGCAGGAGAAGCCCGAGTGATGTAGCACGGCTCAATTGTACGTTTGGTCAGCATATGGTGAAGTTCCTTCTTAATGATATGGTGTTCAGCTGGAAATACTCGGTATGGCTGTCGGTGGATTGGATGGGCATCGCCAGTGTATATGCGGTGGTTAACAGTGCGAGTTAACAGTGTGTGGACTTGTGAATGTTGCAAGCCGCCAGCTTTACACGCGTATGGGACTTCGCCACCGCATCCGTGCCTCGCGAAACCTATCGACCGTGTCGGCGTTGACATATACTGCCCAATTCCAATGTCACCGGTTAGCAATCGGGGGATCACAGTCAATGTGGAACATTTGACATGCTATGCTGAAACTGCAGCTTTCGCAAACGCTACAGCGCGGGATATAGCCTTTTTCTTATTTCGCTTCATCATATAGGTGCCCACCACGTGAGAGCTCCGGGGCCCAAGCCCTCACCGGCGCATTCTGGGGACGGGGCTCAGTTCCCCCCCCCCAAAGAATACCAGAGCCCATGCCCCCCCTCCCCCTTGCTTGTACACACCTAAAGTGAAATTGCCAGAGCTGTGTCACCCACGTCATTTGAGGTTGCTTTTGACTTTCCTCGAGCTTTTCACTTCGAATTTTACTGTGGCTAATAGCTTACTGCATCATTGTTGGCACGGACAGGCTGGGCTTTTAATTCATACTTTCGCTTGATTTCAGGAAATGCTGACAATAGGAGGACATGCGCATTAGAAGCAATAGCGGCGCCAGCCTCATCCGTAGTTTCTTACTTGAACATTGATTTAAATTTGCACTGAAAAGACCACGCACATACACACTATAATCTAATATACACATAGGACAAAGTTTATTGCTTTTTTGAAGCAAATGGAGGTAGCCAATTAAAAAGTCTTACTGAAGGTATGGACAGCGTACGCCTAGAGCATTATTATGTTGTTGTATGTTCACCACGCTTCAAATTGCTTTTTGGGCTTTTTTGACCATGAGAAAAATCTATGGACGAGTGACCCCTTCGGCAGAATCTTTTATCAATGGTGCGTGAAATGCACGTGAATGTTGTGTGCCTTAGTATGATTGTCTTTCCAGTAAGCAATACTAACGACTCTTGCAGAAAAATGTTCTGATAGGCTTGTTGGTGAGCCACGATATTGAAGTTGCGCACTTACATCTGACACGTACATATATAAAGGACATACAAAGGTACTGTGTATGTCCTTTGATGTAAGCGATGACTTTCATGTCAGATATAAGTGTGTTGCTTGAATATCATTAATATTTTTAAAAAATCACTTATAGTAAGTTACAATATTTCATAGGGATGGAAACATTGTCACTTGCCTGCAAAGGTAATAAACATATACAGGATGTCCAATCAAGCACCAATAAAAAAAGAGCAATGGGTTACTTGAAGAAAACATAGTGCATATTGTTTACGGTACAGTGGAATAGCTGCCAACAGCTCTTTATTTACTGAGATTTAATTAGGTAATCGTAATTAATTATCTAACCTGAGACATACTATCTTAATTATCAAAGTGTCAATGAGGCATTTGAAGACACAGCCAAGGGACATCTAACTGCGTTATTGTGAGTGAAGTACTAATTGCGTACCAATTTTGTTATGATTTAAATAAACCCTACGAAATATGGAGAATACCACGTGACTACGCTCCCGCCCGCAACATGCTCCCTCTGAGTTAGTCAGGACGAAATAAAGAAAAAGAAAAACACCGTGATCGAGCAAGTGCCTTATGTGCCGCGCCCCGGCCGTAGTAGCACGTCGCATCTGGCGTTAGTTGGAAACAAGCTGTGATAGCTGTTGTCTTAGCGTAGATAAAGTGGACATGGTTTTTCGCCACGAGAAATATCACCACAATGTCGAATTGATACCGTAAATGCAAATAATTGAAGGTGCCCGTTGTTTCGTACCAGTCACCATGTCTTTCTCTAATGAGCAGAAGGCAAACATAATCCTTGCCTTGGGAGCTGCACATGGCAACAAGAGGAAGGCCACCTACATACGCACTCACACAGACACACACCAACAGATTATATATATATATATATTAGTCATGGAATTATGGCGGTAAAATAAGCTCATCGACTATCACCAGCAATTCCGAAAACATGAGGCAAATCGGTAGCTTCAAGAAACTGCCTTGGAGGACTCCACCTTTGAGTCCTAGCCTACATACGGATGTTCTAGCATTTATGACCTCAAACCCTCATGCTAGCGTGCAGTTCGTGGCCACTTAAGTAGCAGTATTCAAAGCATCCGTTTGTAGGATTCCAAATGACGGCCTTTCACCCGTACCGCCTTAAACTGCACCAATGCTTGGACCATAGGGACCTGTAGAATCGTCTGGATTTCTTGAACTGGGTCCTCACAAAAGCCGATATGTCGTCGGAGTTTTGAGCAACATCATGTGCACAGAGGAAGCCAATTTTCGCAGAAACGCCTAGGCAAATTTTTATAATGCACACTATCGGAGGCACTCCAATCCTCCCTGAGTAAAGCGCAATGAGTCCGAGTACCAGTGGTCGCTCAATGTGTGGTTAGGAATTTACGCCATTGCTACAGAAATTAGAGGAAGGAGTAGCTGCGAGGCCGCGAGACCTGCTGCTGGTGCTCCTTCCGGTCCATTATCACGGTGATGCGCTGCCTCTTCGCGTTTGAGAGATAGGCAGTGCAGTTGATTTGAATAAGCTTTTTTGAAGGTGCTGCTTCAAGATGCGGTTAGGAGCGCACTCAGGGGGAATTTTTCTTACTTCGTGAGGTTTCTTTGCCAGTCGGTAAAACATTGTACGCAATAAGTACTTCGCTGAAAGCACTGCTGTTGTCATTTAAGGTGCCTACAAATGCCTCATTGACACTTTGAAACTAAGACAGCGATTCTCGAGTTAGATAACTACTTGCATTCAGCGAATGAAACCTCAGTAACTAAACATTTACTGGCGGCTACTCCACTGTACTGGAAACAGTATGCACCAGGTTTTCTTCCAGTTACGCAACTGTTCTTATTTAAGTGTTGGTGCGTGATAGTTGGGGAACATTGTATAATTCACTCAGTAACCGAAATGAGGCCCAGTTTGATTCATTCGAAATCGGAATCAACAGCAGTCGTGCGCAGCCGCGCTTATAATCGGACTCGCAGAAAATAAAAGAGAGAGGGGGCTGCAGTTTTGCCGGAAAAGCGAAGTAGGAATAATGATAGCAACGTATGTGACAATTACACGAAGTAAAATTACACAACTTCACTGCCTGAGAACTAAGGGCAACATTGGATCAGGTGTTGTTGGAGTGTGAAGCCATCGGCTCCTCCTTCAGCGAGGGCAGGTGAACTCCGCTCTTGGGCAGCCCCGAACTCAAGGACAAAACCCTGGCCGTCAAGAGTGCCCGCGATCGGGCCGTCAAGCTCGGCTTGGTGGTCCCTACGTGGGACTAGCCGGGTGACGCGGGGACTCCCTTGTGCCTTCTCTGCACCTAATAAAGTTGCTTTGCTCACTCACTCAACGAGAGGACTCAGGCTGTGAAAGTGAACTGTCTCCTTCTATGAGGTACTGAGTATACTCATATACCGCCGTCACATAAGCGGGCAATACTTTGAGGTCACGCGAAGTTGCTTCAAATGGAACAATTATATATATATATATATATATATATATATATATATATATGTGTGTGTGTGTGTGTGTGTGTATGTGTGTGTGTGTGTGTGCATGCGGCAATATTGCACCGCCCTCCCCCTTCCGCCCACCGGACCACCACTGACATCGCTAACCCGTGGCGTACGCCGGACAATCGCCCTATATGCTTCGCATGTAGGTATCCCGGTCATGTGGCAAGGTTCTGCCGCCGCCATTTGCAGGCGCTCGATGACGATCGCCGAGCGCCCTATATGCCGGCTGATGAAAATGCGCCTTACGAACCCTTCGACCCATCACCAGCTCGCTCCGAGACTGATCGCCGTCCTCGCTTCGAACGCCTCCGGTCACCCTCCCCACTTCGTCGATCGCTTTCCCCTATGCGTCGACGACCCGTCTCTAACGAAGAGGGAAACTAGACGACTCAGTTCCTTAGGCAAGAACTGCGCAAGTGTCAACATGCCGAAGTCCTCCTCCTTTACGTGCCAATGTCATTGACGTGTTTATCGAAGATGTCGCTACACTCGTCTTAGTTCATACCGGTGCCGCTCTTTCAGTTATGGATGCCACGTTTTGCCGTTTGCTTCGTAAAGTGAAGACGTCTCTGTCTGGATTGTCCCTCCGAACGGCGAGTGCTCAACCCATTCGCCTTACCACTGCTTGTGCTGTCCGTTTGATCATACAGGACATTTTGTGCACTATTGAATTCATAGTTCTCTCATCGTGCTCCCACGCCGTTATTCTAGGATGGGATTTTCTCTCACGCCACAATGCCATCATCAATTGCGTTCGGGCTGAGATTGAACTTTTCCACCTTGGTGACCCGGCCTTGGTCGATGCTCATCCTGCCACTAAAATTGTCGTGAAAGAAGACACCTGTATCCCCCCGTGCTCTTCAGCATTCGTACCAGTCTTCTATAGTACAATATCCGATGGGACGGTCTTCTTCATGCCCTCTCATCACTTTTTTACCCGAAAAGCGCTTCCTTTGCCCTTTGCAGCTCTTGACCTTGCCGCAGGTGTGAGCACGATGCCCATTTACAATCATCTTTCATCGCCGCTATCATTGCTCCGCCGCGAATGCCTTGGTTACGTCGAGTCGGCCGATTCAACAGGAACTGTCTCCGTCCTCGACGAAGTGTCTTCTACTACGGCCCATGAACTGAGTGCCCTCTCCGTAGCAGACTCAACATCGACTGGTGTGTTCAGCCCATTCATCGCCGAAGATCTGACGCCTTCGCAGCGATCTCATCATGTCGCAACCCTTCAGCACTTCCGCCTTTCTTTCGACGTTGCGCAAACCTCTCTTGACCTTGCATCGACAGTCAAGCATTACGTCAACACTGGCACTCACTCACCCCGCAGCCTCAGCCGCAAGCGATGACATACGCCGCTGTAGCCCGCCGTCACGTTCCCCCTCCGCGCCCACGGCAGGGCCCAGTGACGACACAGTTCCGTCGTCCACCACCAACCCCGCCGCCAGCACGCCAACCCGTCACCCCACGCGGTATTCCAAGGAAGACTGACGTTTGGCGCGCCCCTGACCATCGCCCGCTTTGCTATCACTGCGGAGAAGCCGGGCACATCTACCGCCGATGCCCATACCGGGAGATGGGACTCCGAGGGTTCGCCGTGAACGCGCCGAGACCACAGATTGGCGAAAGACCTCGCGATATCGCCGACTACCTCGCCGCTACTCAGTGGAGCCCTCGACGGCCGTCCCGTTCGCCGTCACCAGGCCGCTACCTGTCGCCGCAGCGTCGACCATACACCGGCCCAGCCCGGGGCCGCTCTACGAGCCCATATCCGGAAAACTAAAAGCAGCAACCGATGGAGGTGCGATTGCTGTTCGTCGAACTGACGAAGATCCTCCGCCGCCGACGAAGACGACGAAGAAACCATCTCGACGACCTAATGACGAGACGCCGCCGCCCCGACGAAGTCAGGAAGCCAAGACTACACCGACGAAAGACCACATGACGCGACGTACCAGCTTCAGTTCAACATGACGCAGCCGTGATCCGACGCCAAGCCCCAACTGCAACGCAAGACAAAGAACCACTGACCTCGACGTGCTTCTAGACGGCCACGCAGTCACCGCCTTAGTGGACACAGGGGCCGATTACTCCGTAATGAGTGGACACATCGCCGCCCAGTTGAAGAAGGTTAAGACCGCATGGGAAGGGCCTCAAATTCGGACCGCTGGAAGACACCTCATCACGCCGACTGGAATATGCACGGCAAGAATAACCATGCATAACCGGACTTACCCAACACCTCCACCATATGTCACGTGGTAGTGACGGTGAAGAAAGAAGCAGTACGGTGGAATACAAAACTAGCTTTTATTGGGCGAACCTCTGCCCACAAAACAGGCTACACTTAAGCACAACGATAGCGGCGAACACGGTCGGCGATAGTCGAAAATCTGATCAGCGGGTCCAGCGCGTCAGCTTTTATACAGCAGTCATCGAATGTTCCAGACTAATCGTTGGGACCCGCGTGCCTTCCACAATGTTCTACACCATTCGCGTCACGCGATGACATCAGATAACACAAGGTTCGGCGACAACATACAGCGAATAGAAGCATCGATAACTTTCCAGAAACTTCGAATACATGCAGGCGCGTCCCGCGCTGTGCGATAAGATTTAGGCGGCGAAACGTGGTCGCTCGATAAATATAAGTACACGTGTCAATACCCCCCTCTCAAAAAGCATCGACGCGATGCTGCAAACAAACGAAAGTAATAAGGAAAAGCACTCGTAGCAAAGAAGACAACAAAATAAGGAAGTTCGTCAGCGTCCGTAAAAGGGTTTAAGGCGCACCACGTGGACCACTTCAGATCGTGCGCGGCGCCGCTGTGAATGCGAAATGCCGTCTGGCACGACCTCATAGTCCAGTGCGCCAATACGTCGGATAACCTTGTAGAGTCCGAAATAGCGTCGCAGTAGCTTCTCACTTAGTCCTCGTCGGCGTATCGGGGTCCATACCCAAACACGGTCGCCGGGCTGGTACTCGACGAAGCGTCGTCGCAGGTTGTACTGTCGGCTGTCGGTACGCTTCTGGTTCTTGATCCGTAAGAGGGCGAGCTGTCGAGCTTCTTCGGCGCGCTGGAGATAGTGAGCGACGTCAAGATTTTCCTCGTCAGTGACGTGCGGCAGCATGGCGTCGAGCGTCGTCGTCGGGTTCCTGCCGTAAACCAGCTTAAATGACGTGATCTGTGTTGTTTCTTGTACCGCCGTGTTATAAGCGAATGTTACGTACGGCAGGACCGCATCCCACGTCTTGTGCTCGACGTCGACGTACATTGCTAGCATGTCGGCGAGGGTCTTGTTCAGGCGCTCCGTGAGACCATTCGTCTGCGGATGGCAGGCAGTTGTCCTCCTGTGACTTGTCTGGCTGTATTGCAGAATGGCTTGCGTGAGCTCTGCTGTAAAAGCCGTTCCTCTGTCGGTGATGAGGACTTCTGGAGCACTATGTCGCAGCAGGATGTTCTCGACGAAAAATTTCGCCACTTCGGCTGCGCTGCCTTTCGGTAGAGCTTTAGTTTCAGCGAACTGGGTGAGATAGTCCGTCGCTACGACAATCCACTTATTTCCGGAAGTTGATGTCGGAAACGGTCCCAAGAAGTCCATCCCGATCTGCTGAAAAGGTCGGTGATGAGGCTTGATCGGCTGTCGTAATCCCGCTGGCCTTGTCGGTGGTGTCTTGCGTCGCTGACAGTCTCGGCATGTCTTGACGTAACGGGCGACATCGGCGGTTAGGTGCGGCCAGTAATACTTTTCTTGTATCCTCGATAGCGTTCGGGAGAAACCGAGGTGCCCAGCGGTCGGATCGTCTTGTAGGGCGTGCAGTACTTCTGGACGCAGCGCCGACGAAACAACAAGAATGTAGTTGGCGCGGACTGGTGAGAAGTTCTTCTTCACGAGTAGGTTGTTTTGAAGCGTGAACGAAGATAATCCACGCTTAAATGCCCTAGGGACAATTTCGGTGTGCCCTTCCAAATACTCGACTAGGGCTTTTAGCTCCGGGTCGCCTCGTTGTTGTTCGGCGAAATCTTCCGCGCTTATTATGCCAAGGAAGGCGTCGTCATCCTCGTCATCCTCGTCATCTTGCGGCGGCGGGTCAATGGGGGCGCGTGATAGGCAATCGGCATCTGAGTGTTTTCGTCCGGATTTGTATGTTACAGTGATGTCATATTCTTGTAGTCTGAGGCTCCACCGTGCCAGCCGTCCTGAAGGGTCCTTTAAGTTAGCTAGCCAACACAACGCGTGATGGTCGCTGACCACTTTGAATGGCCTGCCATATAGGTAAGGGCGAAATTTCGCTGTAGCCCAAACAATGGCGAGGCATTCCTTTTCGGTTGTAGAATAATTGTCTTCCGCTTTTGACAACGACCGGCTAGCGTAAGCAATCACGTGTTCATGTCCATCTTTTCTCTGGACTACGACGGCACCGAGGCCTAGGCTACTGGCGTCAGTGTGAATTTCGGTATCGGCGTGCTCGTCGAAGTGCGCAAGGACGGGCGGCAACTGCATGCGTCGTTTCAGTTCTTGAAATGCGTCGGCCTGCGGCGTTTCCCACTTGAACTCGACATCACATTTGGTTAGATGGGTTAGCGGCTCCGCGATGCGTGAAAAGTCCTTGACAAAGCGCCTGTAGTAGGCACACATGCCAAGGAATCTGGTGGAGGTGCTTTTGGTCCATGTACCGGACGCCCCCGACAAGCCGTGATCCAAGCCCGGACCGTAAGGAGAGCACCAGCGTAGTCACGGACCATCGAGTAAGCCGTCGTCTACAACAGCTGCCCCCGGAACACGGACTTCTACCTGAGAAGACCAAGAAGATCGTGGCCAAGACAACCGCAATGGCTGCCCCAGCGACCCCCGTTGTCCTGCAACAACCTCGGGACCCACCGACCATCCATGGAGCAGGAACTGAAGACCCGGAATCCTGGCTGGAGACGTACGAGCGAATCGCGACTTTCAATAACTGGGACTCCGACGACAAGTTGCCGCATGTATACTTCGCCCTAGAAGACGCCGCCAGAACGTGGTTCGAGAACAGGGAGTCGACATTGACAACATGGGACCTGTTCCGCACCGGCTTCCTGCGCACCTTTACAAGCGTCGTGCGCAAGGAAAGCGCCGAAGCTATGCTGGACGCCCGAGTGCAGCTACCTAACGAGAACGTCGCCATATTCACGGAAGAAATGAACCGCCTGTTCCGCCACGCCGTCCCGGATATGCCTGAAGAGCAGAAAGTCCGCCTTCTCATGCGTGGCGTGAAGGAAGAACTTTTCGGCGCTATGATACGAAGTCCACCGAAGACCGTAGAAGAGTTTCTTCACGAGGCCACCAGCATCGAGAAGACACTCGAAATGCGGAACCGGCAATTCAACAGCCGCACGAACTCTACGAACTACACAGGAATTCAGTCACTGGCCACCGACGACCTGCGCGAGACTATCCGAGCGGTCGTGCGGGAGGAACTACAAAAGCTGTTCCCGTCACCGCAGCCTCATGTGGCTTCGATTGCCGACGCCGTACGTGAGGAGCTCGAACAACAACTCGGAGTAGCCCCTGAATCACCGCAGCCTCAGCCGCAAGCGATGACATACGCCGCTGTAGCCCGCCGTCACGTTCCCCCTCCGCGCCCACGGCAGGGCCCAGTGACGACACAGTTCCGTCGTCCACCACCAACCCCGCCGCCAGCACGCCAACCCGTCACCCCACGCGGTATTCCAAGGAAGACTGACGTTTGGCGCGCCCCTGACCATCGCCCGCTTTGCTATCACTGCGGAGAAGCCGGGCACATCTACCGCCGATGCCCATACCGGGAGATGGGACTCCGAGGGTTCGCCGTGAACGCGCCGAGACCACAGATTGGCGAACGACCTCGCGATATCGCCGACTACCTCGCCGCTACTCAGTGGAGCCCTCGACGGCCGTCCCGTTCGCCGTCACCAGGCCGCTACCTGTCGCCGCAGCGTCGACCATACACCGGCCCAGCCCGGGGCCGCTCTACGAGCCCATATCCGGAAAACTAAAAGCAGCAACCGATGGAGGTGCGGTTGCTGTTCGTCGAACTGACGAAGATCCTCCGCCGCCGACGAAGACGACGAAGAAACCATCTCGACGACCTAATGACGAGACGCCGCCGCCCCGACGAAGTCAGGAAGCCAAGACTACACCGACGAAAGACCACGTGACGCGACGTACCAGCTTCAGTTCAACACGACGCAGCCGTGATCCGACGCCAAGACCCAACTGCAACGCAAGACAAAGAACCACCGACCTCGACGTGCTTCTAGACGGCCACGCAGTCACCGCCTTAGTGGACACAGGGGCCGATTACTCCGTAATGAGTGGACACATCGCCGCCCAGTTGAAGAAGGTTAAGACCGCATGGGAAGGCCCTCAAATTCGGACCGCTCGACGACACCTCATCACGCCGACTGGAATATGCACGGCAAGAATAACCATTCATAACCGGACTTACCCAGCACCTCCACCAGATGTCACGTGGTAGTGACGGTGAAGAAAGAAGCAGTACGGTGGAATACAGAAATAGCTTTTATTGGGCGAACCTGTGCCCACAAAACAGGCTACACTTAAGCACAACGATAGCGGCGAACACGGTCGGCGATCGTCGAAAATCTGATCAGCGGGTCCAGCGCGTCAGCTTTTATACAGCAGTCATCGAATGTTCCAGACTAATCGTTGGGACCCGCGTGCCTTCCACAAAGTTCTACACCATTCGCGTCACGCGATGACATCAGATAACACAAGGTTCGGCGACAACATACAGCGGATGGAAGCATCGATAACTTTTCAGAAACTTCGAATACATGCAGGCGCGTCCCGCGCTGTGCGATAAGATTTAGGCGGCGAAAAGTGGTCGCCCGATAAATATAAGTACACGTGTCAATATCGCATGTCCGCTACGGAACGTCGCGTCATTGCAGACCATGTCGATGACATGCTCCGTCGAGGCGTCATTCAACCTTCCCAAAGCCCATGGGCCTCTCCCGTGGTCCTCGTCACAAAGAAAGACGGTTCCATCCGCTTCTGTGTTGACTTTCGACGGTTGAACAAGATCACGCTGAAGGACGTCTACCCATTACCACGCATCGATGATGCTCTGGACTGTTTGCAGGGAGCCGAGTTCTTTTCTTCGCTGGATTTGCGGTCAGGCTACTGGCAGGTTCCGATGGCAGAGGCTGATCGCCCGAAAACTGCCTTTGTTACACCAGACGGCGTGTATGAATTCACCGTCATGCCTTTCGGAGTTTGCCACGCACCTGCTACGTTCGGAAGAATGATGGATGATGTTCTGCGTGGCCTCAAATGGAAAATCTGTGTTTGCTATCTTGACGACATTGTGGTGTGCGCCCCTGATTTCCCAACACACCTTCTCCGCCTCCAGCACGTACTCACTTGCTTGACCAACGCCCGGTTGCATCTTAACTAGAAGAAGTGTCGATTTGCTGTTCGTCAGCTAACAACTTTAGGCCATGTCGTGTCAAAGGAGGGCATTCGCCCGGATCCCGAGAAGCTACGTGCTGTTACTGCGTTCCCCAAAACCTACTGCTATGAAAGAGCTACGCAGTTTTATCGGCCTCTGCTCTTACTTTCGCCGATTCGTTCGAAACTTCGCGTCAATTATATCGCCTCTCACGCAGCTCATTGGTGGCGCTAGAGATCTCGCATCATGGTCTCCAGAGTGTGACGATGCCTTCACAACCTTGAGCCGTCTTTTCATGACGCCACCCATTATTCGCCATTTTGACCCACAAGCGCCAACCGAAATTTATAGCGATGCAAGCGGTGTAGGCCTTGGCGCTGTGTTGGCACAGCGTCAACCTGGCCACCCAGAATACGTCGTCGCATCCGCGAGCCGCACGTCAACCAAGGCGGAGACCAACTACAGCGTTACAGAAAAGGAGTGTTTGGCCATTGTGTGGGCGCTTGGCAAGTTTCTCCCATATTTATACGGCCGATGTTTTGACGTAGTGACCGACCATCACGCACTATGTTGGCTGTCGACGCTCAAAGGTCCATCGGGCCGCCTTGCACGCTGGGTATTGCGAATTCAAGAATACGACATCCGCGTGGTGTACAGTTCCGGGCGAAAGCACTGCGACGCTGACGCGCTATCCCGATCACCGCTTCCACTGAAGGCCAGTCACGACTCCCCCTGCGAGTGCACATTATCCTCTCTGGACGTTGACACTATCGCTGCTGCACAGCGTAATGATCCCTGGACTGCATCTCTGCTCGACCTTCTCTCGGGTACGTCGAAAGTTCCAACGTCACGTACACTTGGGCGCCAAGTGACTCATATTGCGATTCGCGACCAGCTACTATATCGACGCAACTATGCCCCAGAGGGACGCACCTGGTTACTCGTCATTCCGAGAATCTTGCGATCAGAGCTCTGCTTCTCGTTCCACGTCGACCCTCAGTGTGGCCATGCGGGAGTCTTCAAGACCTACGAAAGACTTCGACACCGCTATTACTGGCGGGGAATGTCTAATTTCGTTCGGAAGTTCGTCCGCTCTTGTCATGAGCGCCAACACCGGAAAGCGCCACCGCGCAACTCCGCCGGTGAACTCCAGCCTTTACAATGCCCCTCCCGACCCTTTGATCGCGTGGGCATAGATCTCTACGGGCCACTTCCGTTGACTCCTACCGGCAACAGGTGCATAATCGTTGCGGTAGACCACTTAACCCGTTGTCCGGAAACTGGTGATTTACCAAATGCTAGAGCCCAGGTGGTCGCCAATTTCCTACTTCGCCGTTTTCTTCTTCGTCATGGAGGTCCACGTGAACTTTTAAGCGATAGAGGCCGCGCCTTCTTATCGGAAGTCATCGAACAACTGCTTGCTGAATGCGCTATTGTTCATCGCAAATGCACTGCTTATCACCCACAGACTAACGGTACCACGGAACGCTTTAATCGAACTCTTGGTGACATGCTCGCCATGTATGTCTCACCTGATCACTCTAATTGGGACCTAGTTCTCCGTTTGTCACCTACGCCTACAACACCGCGACTCAGGCCACTACCGGATACTCACCCTTTTACCTTATTTACGGCCGTCATACTTCGCACACCATCGACACCATTCTGCACTACCGGCCGGACCCATCCGAATGCCTGCCGATCTCGGAAGCCGCCAGACAAGCAGAGGAATGTCGCCAGCTTGCCCGCCGATTCACCTCGGACGACCAGAACCGCCAAAAAGCCGTTCACGATGCCCAGAACTCGACGCCCACTTTTCTTCCGGGCGCTCTCGTCTGGTTGTTAGTGCCACACTGCAGGCCTGGGCTCACTTCAAAACTCCTTCCGAAGTATGACGGTCCATACCGCGTTCTCGAGAGAACATCACCCGTTATTTACCTGGTTGAGCCGCTAACGCCGTCCGACATGCGACGTCATAACCGCGAAGTCGTTCACGTTCAGCGTCTCAAGCCTTATCACAATTCTACCGTCATTCCAGAAAACTAAGTCGCCAGGATGGCTCCTTTATTTCCGCGGGGCCATTGTAAGGAAGATGACGAACGTGCGCACAGTCAGCAGCATCGGCAGCATCAAACGCGCAGCAGAGGCTCCAGCTCGGGGACTGCTCGGTGCATCGTAGAACCGGCGGTCGCTACGAACCCCAATAAACCTCCTTTAAAAGATATATATATATATATATATATTGTAACGACGTGGGATCAACGAGTATGCGTAGCAGCACCGCCAAGAAACGCACTTTATCAGTCGTCCAAGGGAACAACAACAACGTCTTCTTCGTTTTCCCCCGCTTCACCTAAAAACCCGCGCTACTTCAGCGTCGTCCCCACTGGCGCATACCCGCTGAATTATCGTTCTGCCAAATATAGTTGCGTCATTTGCTCCCCCTTTAGAAAAGATCATCGTCCCGATGATAGAGGCTTGGAAAGCAGCGGTAAAGAACTGCGCAGTCTTGGCAGTCCGCATAGTACGGCTTCATACGCAGCACGTGAACGACCTCGGGTAAATGCCGTCGGCGCTTTGAACAGTGCGAGCTGTCTGGAACGACTTCGTAGTTGACGTCACTGATGCGTCGGAGAACTATGTAGGGTCCGAAGTATTTACGTAGGAGCTTTTCAGAGAGCCCACGCTGTCGAATAGGTGTCCAGACCCACACTTTGTCGCCGATGTTGTATGTTACGGCTTGGTGCCGAAGATTGTAGCGTCTGGCGTCAATGTCCTGCTGTTCGTGGATTCGCAGACGCGCAAGCTGCCTAGCTGCCTCTGCTCGGTGTGTTATCTCTTCAGCACCCGTCTCGTTGTCGTCAAATTCATGAGGGAGCATTGCGTCTAATGTAGTTGTAACCTCACGGCCGTATACGAGACTGAAGGGCGTCTTGCGAGTGGTCTCTTGACGAGCGGTATTGTACGCGAAGGTGACATAAGGTAAAACCTCGTCCCAGTTCCTATGCTCTACATCTACGTACATGCTTATCATATCAGCCAATGTCCTATTGAGTCGTTCTGTCAGTCCGTTCGTTTGAGGGTGATACGCTGTTGTCTTCCGGTGGGCGGTACCACTTAGACGTAGAACAATATCTAAAAACTGGGCCATGAACGCAGTACCTCTGTCCGTGACGACTACTGCGGGAGCGCCATGCCTTAAAACGATGGATTCCAGAAAAAATCGTGCCGCTTCATCTGCTGTTGCCCGTTGCAGGGCACGTGACTCGGCATATCTAGTGAGATAATCCGTGGCAACGATTATCCACCTATTACCAGTAGTAGACGTGGGGAAGGGGCCCAGAAAGTCCATGCCTACTTGTGCAAATGGTGTGGCCGGTACTTCAACAGGGTGCAGTAAGCCGGCTGGTTTGACGGATGGCGGTTTACGACGTTGGCAATCCAGACATGTCTGAACGTAACGTTTAACGACCGCAGTAAGTCTCGGCCAGTAGTAATGCTGCCGAATCCGTGCCAATGTGCGAGTGTAGCCCAAGTGCCCAGCAGTCGGCTCGTTGTGGCAGGCGTGTAAGATTTCACGTCGAAGCGGTGATGGAACAACAAGTAAGTAGTTGCTGCCGCTAGGCGAGAAGTTCTTCTTGTAGAGGACGTTGCGACGCAAGCAGTATGATGCCACCCCTCTTGCAAAGAGCCTCGGCACGCGGTTGGTTCGCCCTTCGAGGTAATCAATAAGCGGCAGCAATTCAATGTCATCCCGTTGCTGGCGTGAAAGGTCGGCAGTATCCACGAGTGCCAGAAAAACCGTGTCGTCATCGTCTTGTGCTGCCGGCTCAACAGGAGACCGAGAAAGGCAGTCGGCGTCTGCGTGCCGTTTTCCCGACTTGTATGTAACAACAAAGTCGAACTCTTGGAGTCGAAGACTCCAGCGTGCGAGCCGGCCGGAAGGATCTTTCAAATTAATGAGCCAGCAGAGGGAATGGTGGTCACTAACGACGGTGAAAGACCGACCATACAAATACGGACGAAATTTCAGAACTGCCCATACCATTGCGAGGCATTCTTTTTCAGTGGTGGAGTAGTTAGCTTCGGCTCGGGATAGTGTCCTACTGGCGTAAGCAATCACCTTTTCGCTGTCGCCCTGCCATTGTACTAGCACCGCCCCTAGACCGACATTACTAGCGTCTGTATGCAATATCGTCGGGGCTTCCTCATCGAAGTGTGCTAATACCGGAGGCGATTGCATGCGTTGCCGGAGCTCGTGGAATGCCCGTTGCTGGTCTTCGCCCCAAGTAAAAGGCATATCTTCTCGGGTGAGCTGAGTTAACGGCCACGCGATACGCGAGAAATTCGCAATAAATCGCCGGTAATATGCACAGAGTCCAAGAAAACGTCGCACGGCTTTTTTGTCTGAAGGAATCGGGAAATTAGCGACGGCGGCAATTTTATCCGGATCAGGTCGGACTCCTTGGCTACTGACGACGTGACCGAGGAATTGGAGCTCATGAAAACCAAAATGGCACTTCTCAGGCTTCAAAGTAAGACCGGCAGAGCGTATCGCTTCAAAAACAGTTTTCAGCCTTCGTAAGTGTTCGTCGAACGTTGCGGAAAAGACAATCACGTCATCCAAGTACACCAGGCATGTTTGCCATTTGAGTCCGGAGAGCACAGTGTCCATTAGACGCTGAAATGTTGCTGGCGCCGAACACAAACCGAAAGGAAGTACCTGAAATTCATAAAGTCCGTCAGGCGTCACAAAGGCTGTTTTCTCACGGTCTCTCTCATCCACTTCGATCTGCCAATAACCGCTTTTCAAGTCCATTGAGGAAAAGTAGCACGAGTTTCGCAACCTATCCAAGGAATCATCAATACGCGGCAGTGGATAAACGTCCTTCTTTGTGACCTGATTGAGCTTCCGATAGTCGACGCAGAAGCGCAGGCTACCGTCCTTCTTCTTCACTAAAACTACAGGTGATGCCCACGGACTATTAGATGGTCGAATAACGCCATCTTCTAGCATCGTCTTCACTTGTTTTTGTATTGCTTCGCGTTCCTTTGGGGCCACACGATAAGGGTTTTGTCGGATGGGTCTGGCGTCGACATCAGTAATGATGCGGTGTTTCGTAAGTGGCGTTTGACCAACTCTTGACGCAGAGGAGAAACAGCCCTGGTACTGCTTGATGAGCTCAAGCAGACGGTTCCGCTCAACGGCCGTTAACGTCGGATTAACGTCTACAATAGGTGCAGCTGTGTGGATTGTAGAGGCCGACTCCTGCGCTAAGTGGCAGTCTGGTATTTCTGTCACTTCATCGAAATAGGCGACAGCAGTGCCTCTAACGATGTGTCGGCGCTCCCTACTAAAATTTGTCAGCAAGAGTTCGGCGCTTCCGTCGATTACATTGATAAGTGCTCTGGCAATGGACACACCGCAATTCAGTGCTAGCGCACTGATGTGTTCCGCTACTCCAGTCCCACTTTGCAGGCTGTCACAGCGCACCTGTACGAGGGAGCAACTCCGCGGCAAAAGTATGACGTCGTCCGCGGCAATACGTAAGCGAGGTTGTTGTGGCTTCTCATGGGTGACGTTATCCGAACTCGTGGCAAATGTGACGCTTCTGTCACGGATGTTAATCACGGCGCCGTACTCCCGTAGGAAATTCATGCCCAGTATAAGTTCTTTACAACACTCAGTAAGGATGACGAGGGTGACGACGAAGGTAGAACCGGCGATTAAGAGTCGGGCCGTGCATTTCCCGACAGGTGTCATCAACTGACCTCCGGCGGTTCTTATGTTGGGCCCGTGCCATGGTGTCTTCACCTTCCTCAGTTTGTCAGCGACCTGTAAGCTAAGGATTGAAAAATGCGAGCCAGTGTCAACCAGGGCGGCTATTTCGTGGCCGTCAATGCAAACGATGAGCTCGGCGCTGACGATGTCAGTTACGTCTTTCGTACTTCTATTCGTCGTATTCGTCGTTGTGCTGGGCGTCTTTTTCGTCAATGTAGTCTTCACGTCGTCGTTCGTCGATAACGGGGGATGTGGAGCAGTTAGAGTATTGGCAACCTCACCCCCGGAGGTCGCTGCGGCTAGTTTCCCCGTCGAGGGCTAGGCGATCTGCCCCTAGTGACGTCGGCAAAGCTGCGACGAGTCGGCGAATTGTAGCGCGCCGGAGATGGAGAAGGAGAACGTGGTCGGGGCGTCGTCGTATTTGGTGGCTGACTGTTCACAGGAGCGTCGTTGTAAGCGCGTCGACCGTCGTACGGAGAATAAGCATAGTTGGCAGGGAAGCTTGGTTGTTGAGCGGCGCGATAGTTGTTCCATTTGCGGCAAACTCTATAGACGTGTCCAGCTTCACCACAATGGTAGCACACTGGTCGACGGTCGACGGTGCGCCACAAATCGGTTTTCCGACGCTGGTAGTTCGGCGGTAACTCTCCATGGAGCCAAGGGGTGGCGTGCGCATGTCGAAAATACGGCGTTGTTTGTGCTGGCATGATCGGCGGGGTCGGTAGAGTCGACGAGGGTGACGATGTCGGCTCTAGTTGTGGCGTAGGTGGTGTTGTAGTTATGGGTGTCAACGGCGTTGAAGTTGCGTTGAGTGGCCGGCGAACAGCTTCCGCATAAGTGAGGCGCCGCGGAACGTTGCCACAGTCTGGCGCTGAAAAAGCTTGCCGGACTTCCTCCCGGACGACATCAGCAACAAAAGATAACGCTGGCGTCGGTTCCGTAGGCGCAACCACAAAGCCGAGCTGCCGAAGCTCTTCTCGCACCACTTCGCGGACAACTTCACGCAGAGACATGTCGTTACTCGCAGCCAGTACGGAAGTGTTCGCCGTCGAGTTGCCCATGTCATGCTGGCGGTATCGTTGATGCAGGGCCCGTTCAATGGCTGTAGCCTCTTTTGTGAACTGTGCCACTGTTGTCGGTGGATTTCTCACAAGGCCGGCAAACAGTTGTTCCTTCACTCCTCGCAGGAGATATCGCAGCTTTCTTTCCTCTGGCATGTCTGGGTCTGCCCTACGGAAAAGACGGGCCATGTCTTCCGAGAACATAGCAACACTCTCATTGGGCTTTTGAACGCGGATTTCAAGGAGACGCTGCGCGTTTTCCCTCCTGTCGATGCTTGAAAAGGTATCCAGCAGCTGTGCGCGGAAGTCGTCCCACGTGGCAAAGCTCCTCTCCCGGTTTACGTACCACGTACGAGCATTGTCCTTCAAATAGAAATAGACACTCGAGAGTTTGTCCGCCGAGCTGGTCTTATGGTTATACTGGGCGACGCGCTCGAACTGGTCGAGCCAATCTTGGACGTCTTCAAAGGCATCACCATGAAAGCTCTCCGGGACCATAGGATTCTGTAGTGTTACTTGCGATGGAGCTGCGGTGGCCATGTTATTTGTAGGAGGCAAACGATTTCTCGAAGTTTCTTGCAGGGGACTGGACTCGGGCGCTAAGCCTAGCAGGCGACGACTGAAGCGGTGGACCGGTGTTTCGATGCGCGATGGTGATTCCGGGCTCGCTCGTCGGCTCCGCGAAGGGGTGCCAAGCATGAAGAATACCCCGCACCTCCACCAGTGTAACGACGTGGGATCAACGAGTATGCGTAGCAGCACCGCCAAGAAACGCACTTTATCAGTCGTCCAAGGGAACAACAACAACGTCTTCTTCGTTTTCCCCCGCTTCACCTAAAAACCCGCGCTACTTCAGCGTCGTCCCCACTGGCGCATACCCGCTGAATTATCGTTCTGCCAAATATAGTTGCGTCAATATATATATATATATATATATATATATATATATATATATATATATGGGCTTCAGAAAGTTGGTTGCCCCCCCCCCCCCCCGGCAAAATGCAAACTCGGCCTATGCGCTTCATCCTTCGACATCCTCGAGAACCCCTTAATGATAGAGGCGCATCTTACGCTCCGAAGTCGACGAAGCTCTGCTTTCAGAATGCCACGTTATTAATCGAACGAGTACGTCATACCATCTGCAGGTTAAAGGACTCACAAACGGTTTAATCGCACTGTTGGTGATATGCCGGCGATATGCGTCGCATCTGATATGGTAACTGGGACCCTTTCTTTCTTTATTAACGTTCGCATAGAACACCGCCATACAAGCTACAACGTTGTTTTCAACGGTCTTCCTCCTGTATGTACGCGAACCTTCGCATATAATCGGCGCTATCCATACGTGCCGTCCTGACGCTTGCGAGCGTCCACCTGTGTGCTAAGCTGCCCAAAAAGCCCAAGAGTCCCGCAAGCTGGCGCGTACGTTTAAATCACAAGTACAACAGCGGGATAAGGAAAGACACTCCGGCTAACTTTCAAATCCGGTCCATACCAAGGGTCCCTTGTACGGCTGGCTGTTTCTTGCCATACACCTGAGCTCTCCTCGAAACTCGACGCAGAGGGCCTTACCGAGTGCCTTACCGCGCCCTGGAGTGACCGTCCCGGGTATTTTTTTTTCATTCAGCCACTTTATTTGGCGACATGCGCCGGCTTCGATGTGACCTCATCCACGTTTAGCGGGTCAAGTTCAACTCTATCCACCGGCCTCCAACTTCTTAGGTCACCAGCATGGCTGCTTTTCTGCAGAGGCGATTGTGAAGAAGACGTGCCTTCGCACAGCCGCATCGCCGACACCCGGCTCGCTCTACTCGAAATGCTGTTCGCTCTTGTCTCCGAAGGCGGTGGCTCACGCTGCCTATTCGTGGCTTCTTTGAAGGAATACGCCACGAAGAAACCTTTTATGAATAACAACATTGCGGAAGAATGCATCTCACGATGTGTATCCATGCGAATGTTTTTTAATTAAAATAAATTACTGGCGTATTTTATTACTACCCCAGGAACGTGTGTACGCTAGTGGACGCATCTAAACTACTTCCATATAGATAAACTGGGTCATCTTATTTCACCAGCAGAAACCATCCGTGCATTTCCTATTGTAGACACTGCATATTTTTCACCGGAGGTTTATTTATCAAAAACAATGATTCCCAACCTTCCGCTTCGACACTACATGAAATTATCTCTCCAGCTCGGCCGGTTGAGCGTCATTTCTTACCTGGATTGCCGCCTTTTCAGCCAGACCTCTACCACGAATATCGTAATTACACTGTTGATGCAAACCCTATTCACAGAAGACCATACCATGCGTCCTTACACGTATGACAAATAGTTCGAACAGAGGTCGAGAAGATACTCTATGGAAGAGTCATCTAACCATCATGCAGTTCTTCGGCATCCCCTGTTATTCAACTCAAAAAAGGGCGACACCTGGCGCTTCTGCGTAGGTTACCGGCGCCACTACAAGATCACCAAAAAGTCCGTTTATTCTCTACCACACACTGATAACGCTACCGAATGCATCCACTGTGAGATATTGTTTTCTTCCGTTACGCTTCGTTCCGGCTGCTGGCAGATTGCTTACGAAACGAGAACACTTCCTTTATACCACCAGATGGTTTACACCAGTACAAGGCCATGCCTTACGACTCATTTAATACTCAAGCCAATTTTGAATGCATGCGGGACACATTCCTGCATGACGACAGTGTGGTTCGTCTCTCATTCTTACTTAGATGACGCCTTCGTTTTTGACCCTACCTTTGCCGCACAGCTGGAGCGCCTCTCTCTGTCGTTCTTTCTCCTTTTCCCAATGCTAGCCTTCCGCTTAAGTCGTCTAGATGTGACTTCGGACGCCACCAAATTACTATGCTAGGTATGCTTATTGAGTGAGTGAGCGAGAAGCAATATCGACAATCAAATGGGGAAGAAAGGCTAAGCTACGTAAGCTGCCAGACTGTGCTTCGGTATAACTGCTTGCGCTCGTGTCAGGACTCGTGTCTGGATGTTGTGGTAGGGGCTGGAGAGAAGGGCCTCGCATTGCTCCTCGGTGGGGGCTGGCGAGACGAGGTCGATGAGCGGGAGATCCTCCGGGCAACCCCAGAAAATGCGGTTCAGTGAGGTGACGTCACCGCCCAGGCGGCATCGTGGGTTGACGACATTTGGGCCAATATTGGAACACGTGAGAGAGTGAGAGAGCACAGATAGGTGCGGGTCTGAAGGCGACGCCAGCCGATCTCGGAGCGCTTAGGAAGACTGTCATCAGTGGGTGAGCTGCCCTCCCAGTCGCGATGTCTCCATATGAAGATGGGACTTCCTTCGTTGCATTCTTTCATCAAAAAACGAAAGCGTCACGCTGCCCACTCGTGGGATCAATATTCGAGACATACATAAACGCAATCATTGCCACTTCATATGAAGCGGCGAGACACTACCGAAGAAAAAGTTGTTTGAAGACGGACGACTCAGTGCGACTCAGTAAAGTTTCATGGAAGCTCTGGTTTGTCGCTGTCCAAAATTTTCTTTTACACCAGCCTCCATCATACAGAACAGTTCAAGCCCCCCTGTCGTATGTAAAGAAATAGCCACCACTAATTAAAAAGTCTTACTTAATATACGTGATGCTGTTACTGAAATGGTTTGACGCTGTTTTCAGCCATGTCTCTATGTCGAGACACCGTGCCTCTCCCAAACATTCTTTTTACCACAGATGCGACCGCTAGACACCGTGCGAAAATTTAAAACTACCTCTTGTGCTATCTAGTTCAAAGCCAAAGAATTATAGCATGTTTTTTTCATTCCTTTTTATTTTGAGCGGTGGCAATTTTTAAATCTCTTACAAATAGCCTTAGGCACTCTTTCATCGGGAAAATTATAAACCCTCACGTTTCCGAACCGTCCAACGAACGACGTTGGTCTGGAAATTATGACGCATCAGTGAATGATTATCCTGGTATGAGCGACTCTTAGTTTGTTGCCAGGTCACTAGAATCTCGTTTGGTCGAAGCTGGTCTACAGAAGCAGTAGGGACTGTTGTCCTATTTGTATTTGAGAATATTGTATGCGCTGCAATTAAGCATTGCTTCTTTTAATGTCATTCCTCAATAGCTCATTTCCAGTCACCGTTCTTGCTCTAAACATGAGGCGAGTGTGTCAGGGAGAATGCTAACGACAACTGGCCCCAGCAAGTCCAGTCGCAGTTTCTGTAGTGGTTCATGTACGCGAAGTGCGTGGCGAAAACCAGGGCCACTGCTCGAAATGGCATATTTTCCTGTGCAGCGCAGCTTAGAGAGACTGGTTCTTCGAATATCATAACCTTTGAACCCGTTGATGCACCACTCGCATAATCTTGAATTGCCCTACTTTCTATAAACTGGCAAAGCGCACTTGTGAAAAAAAATTTAGTATTGAGTCACGATGTCTCCATATCAGGAGGCGATAGAATTTACATAAAATATTCCTAAAAAGGTGAGTGTATTTTTCGGGCTCTGGAGAACTAAAACATCGTCCCAACTATACGGTCGGCCATTTAAAGAGAACACACCACCGTGCGCTCTATTTACCTTCCTCCCTCAACGACCCTACCTGTCGCCTAGGTCGCTAGTCGATGTGCCTATCCGAATACTCGCACACGGCTGTCTACAAGTCCGACCGTTTATTCCAAGATGCTGACTGCTTTTCCCACTAGCTCGTCGACCGAACTGATGTTCCTGCGACCAATGCTTCCGAATCTGTGTTTTTCGCTATGGACTCTCGCTGAGCTCGCTACTGTACAGCGCCGAGATCAAAACATACGTGTTGCCATGGACGAACCCGTGCCTACGTCAAGCTAGGAGTTCATTCGTACTTTTTTTATTGCCAGGCGCTTTCGTACCATAGTTCTGTCGAAGATGCACGATGGACCAACTGCTTATTTCTGGTAATCGATTACGTACGACAATATCTCGCGCCGATTCTTTTAGCCTTGTCTATGTCATTGAGTATGCGGCTTCGTTGCTTCTAGCCAGATATGTCAGCGCCGGCAGAAACCATCTGCTCTCAATGGTGGTCGACTTCAAACGCTTGACGTTCTTGCAATACCTTTGTATCGTGTTGGTGTAGGACTCCTGGAACATTTCCCCACATCTGAGTCCATCAAACATTTCACTTATGACCGTAGAATGACAGCCGCATGAAGACAAATGGTTAGACGAGTGCAATGGGACAATGACGTGACGATAACTGGCTCAAGAAATCTGTGTATCGACGATGGCATGACTTCGACAGCATGACTCGAAGAGGATGAGAAAGCTGCAGTGGCAATGGTGGCACGACCACAAGGGAATTATAACCATGGTCTGACAAGTGAAGCATGACAGTTTGGCGCCGATGGAAGGCCGAAGACTGCATGACGACGGTAGCGTTATAACAGACTGACGTTACTGAAATGATGACAGTGATTGATAACACTGACAGCTGGATGATGACGGCATTACGACAACCGTGTGACTTCCATGTAGAGACGACCACGACATGATGATAGCCGGACGACCAATAGAAATGACAAAAGAGTAACGACTACGATGTCATCGCAACTACGAGGTGATTCCTTGTGAACTAAGTGAATTGATAAGTTGGGGCAGAAGCTCAAAGTAGACGCCATGACGGCGACCGCATAACAAGCGTAAGATATCACGAAGCGGGAACGACTACATTGAAAGGTTCACGACGGCATGACAACGAGGTGCAAATGCCTAATGACCCAAGCACGTAGACAGTTTCGGCCAGTGGGTTGGCGTAAGAGGCTAGGTAGATTAGATAGATAGATAGATAGATAGATAGATAGATAGATAGATAGATAGATAGATAGATAGATAGATAGATAGATAGATAGATAGATAGATAGATAGATAGATAGATAGATAGATAGATAGATAGATAGAGAAGCTCAAAACAGCTGAAGTATGCAAAAAATGCTATTAGCAATAAAAAAGTGGCCTGTCTTAGTGTTACAAGTATTCGCATTAAAACATAGGCCAACACCGAATGCAGGACAACTTGAAAAGTGTTGTCTGATCTTGAAGGCCGCATATACTGACAAAACTTATCAAAGCGTAATCTCTGATCAGCGAACAATGCCCGAAACTGGCCTGCAACGCAAGCGCCAGGCCTTCCGAAGAACGGTATTGTCGTTATGCAGCATTGAACAACTGTATTGAAGACTAACTTTTCGCTGATCCATAAGTCAAGGATTTCATAATAGAATAATAGGCGACCGTCTCCCACTTAGATGTGGTCTAACACAAAGCTGAGGTTTTTAGCAATGATAATAAATGAATGTTCAAATTTCGTTTTACGCTATTCCATAAAGCAAAGAGAGAATTAGGGCAAGGGTGTTCACTTAGAAGCATGCGCACATGGCGAGCAGTCGGGCGCCGGCGGGAGAGGAACCACAACAAAAATGGGAAATAAAGAAACGAATAGAATCTGAATTCCTTTGTTGTCTTCTGAGCTGACAGTTTGCGGAGCATTTTCTTTCTGTAGCCTCGGCACAGACAGTTGGCTCTCGTTGTCTAGCCAGTACTATGCATTGTGATTGTCTTTCTCAGTGGAGTCGATGACCGTAGAACAAGTAATCGTCGATCTTCTCCAGCCCCAAGCGAAAAAATTGCGCTGTCCACTATTCCACGCGATGCTTCTTATGATATTGCGAAGTCAACTCCTAACAACAACTGAAAAAATACTTGCTTAAGGTGCGGCAACATGCCTGATATAAAGCGAAGTGTTCATCAAGTGCTGAATAATCTGCATTGAATTTTTTTTCATTTTCCTCGGCTATCAGAATGACGTCTACCAATTGTAAAATTTTGGTATTAGAGGTGTTCTTTCTTAATTGAACTCCATGGGTGCACACATCTTGGTTATTTATAACGCTTCTCGTATGGTGGTGGCTTCCGCTTTCTTGAAACTGCAGGAATATTGCATTATAAAAAGGCTTGAACTCGGCCGTCTGTGTAAAACCAATAAAAGCTCTTATTCCGTGTGAGGCAGACCTTTCCGTGTTTCGATGAGAAGGCCTAAGGGAAGGGCATAATGCTGAAGAATACATCACACATTAACCGCTTTCGAAGCTTTGCACGAAAGCTGCAGAAAGCACAACGCTGCAGAAGCTAAGTACACGCACGAGCGAAAGTATACGTACCACGCATCGCGCAATAAAACTGATTTTCTTCACTCCCTCTGAGTACTTATGTTGCTCAATATTTCCAGTGATGCGTCAAGGAACATCAGCTCGTCATTGTGTAACAGCGAATATCGATGTCAAAAGTAGCTAACAGATCTACACTGCCTTGGCATTTGCAGAGAAGGACATTGAAACGTGACGACGAATTCTTTCTGTAACTTTAAAGACAGTAGGCGTTCGTATACGTGGTTTAATTTTCTGTCTGACAAGATTTAGCTCTAAACGTTATATTGTATAGCAACACTGCAGTGATTTTTAGCCAGCGTTTGAACAAACATGAACATCGATCTGCTTTTTTCTTTCCTATGCACGCTAATTATACGAGAATACTGCTGCTGCTTATTACTCCTTTCCTTCGTTATTTCTTTAAAATATTAGTTGAATTTGTCTTGGTATATATTGGTATCAAGTTTGTTAACAGGGATAAGGTGCCTCAGAAAGGCTGGCCAACGTTTCTATGAGAGGACCTAACTTCGTCAAAGGCGGCCTCGTCATCCTTGGAATATAAGTGTTAAAGTGTTAGTGCAGTGACGTCACGTGCGGGTGTTGTCGCTGGAGGCTGGTTATAAAGGGAAGGACTTCATTGGTAATGAGCACTGTCGCCCGACGTCGGTGAGCTTGGCTCCCAGGGCGAGGGGACAAGAGCGGAGAGCGGGAAGGCGGGGAGAACAGAAAAGAAAGAAAAGCAGAGAAAAAACCGGGGCGACACCAAGACGAAAAAAAGAAATAGACAAAGAACAAGAAAGGAAAGAAATAAGAAAAGACGGGGGCATGGGATGGCGTTGGGGAGGCGAGAGGTTAGGGAGCATTCACGTTTGTCGTTGGCGGCATGTTTTTTGTGGCATTAGAAGAGCCGGTCAGGCGGTCAGTGCGTGAGTAACAGAAAGACAAAAA
Source organism: Dermacentor variabilis (assembly GCF_050947875.1). NCBI lineage: Eukaryota > Metazoa > Arthropoda > Arachnida > Ixodida > Ixodidae > Dermacentor > Dermacentor variabilis. Next base: position 63,226,138 of record NC_134574.1, read on the forward strand.
AACATGAGTTGAAAGAGTGACTTCAGTAGCATAGCAGCAATGCATCGAATAATATTGAAGTAGTTAAGATGGGGACGAGGAGTCTGCAGTGCAATGGATGGGGTGACTGATAGGCAGCGGCATGGTCTTTCAAGGGGCATTGCCCCAGTCGCTCAACGTAGGTGTCGTTACGGTGGCATTCAGAAATGGCGATACCTGGGTTGCGGCGCCGAAAAAGGCCTATTGACTTCGGAATGTGTTGGTGAGGGTGTTCAAAAAAATATGCAGAAAGGGAAAGAGAGTGGGGAGAACCGAAACCAGAATAACAAACAGGAGGGCGACGTGCGCAGAAGCGGGCGGAGGAAAGTGCACATGGGGGAAGGGGGTCGTACAGTTGATATAAACGTAAAAACCCTGAAAGAGTATAATAAATTCAGTAGTAGGCAGGAAAAAATTTTCGAAATGGAAGAGTCGGTGAGGTTAAGAATTAAGGTTAGCTGGTGGCATAATGTGTTTCGTGTCTTGATTGATGATATGAGAATTTCAGATTTAAGTTACCGCTTTTAAAGATTATAAGTTGCCACCTTTCAAATTACTTCCCGTCTAGTGAAGGCAATTAAACTTGTATATGAGGTATGATTCCGTATATTTCCTTTCGCGAGGCGATCGGAAATTTGTTTGTGTTATATATAGCCTTGCTTTGTCAAATATATGACCATGTTCATGAAAGTGGCTGGCTACAGCTTTAGGTAAATTGTGTTTTGTGTCCGCGCAGTGACTGTTGTGTCTTGTACAAATTTGTTGTCCAGTCACACCTATGTATTGTTTGCTACAAGAGGCACATTCTAAACAAAATACGGCGTTGCTTGATGTGCCGATGAAAGCCAAAGTTACCTTGCATGCGTATTTCGACGCTGTACTTTTTACTGAAGTAGTAGATTGAATATGTTTGCATGTAGAACACCTGGGACTGCCACAGGGAATGGTTGCCAACTTTCTCTTTGTGCATAGTTTGCCATCCACAAGAATATCTTTAATGTTAGTGTTGCGTCTGTAGGGTACTCTGGGCGGGTCGGGAAAAATCTTTGTAAGTTTCTGGTTGCTGATGAGAATTGGGTAGTATTTACTAAGGATGTTATTCACGTTTGGGAGTGCGTTTGAGAATTTAGTAGTAAGAAGAGGCGTTGTTGTTCTTGTGATCCTCGAGCGGGGCTTGAGGACTTCGGCTCGATCAAGTTTGTTTGCAGTGATGTAGGCTGTTGGAAGGCCACTGTTTAGGCTCTTCCTATTTGATAGGATTTCTTTAACGTGATGGAGTCTATCTATGTGGTCTTGGTTTTCAACGCAAATGCGACGTAGTCGTGTGGCTTGGCCTTTAAAGATGCCTTGTTTGCAATGTCTGGGATGGTGGCTTCTATATTCTAGGTACTGTTGTTTGTCGAAAGGTTTCCTAAACACCGTTGTCTTTCGCCCCCCATTGTCAATGTATATTGTTGTGTCCAGGACGTTTATGCGCTCAGTTAAGCATTTTGATGTGAATTTTATTGTTGGGTCAAAAGAGTTTAGAAATGGCACATATTTATGTAGACTGTCTTGACCATGTCCCCACATTATGTGTACGTCGGCTATGTATCGTAGGTATGCGTGGGTCTTGTCAGTGCAGCGCGATAGGAAATCTTTTTCTAGAATCCCCATAAATAGGTTCGCGTAGGTTGGTGCAACAGGCGTACAAATGATTGTACCGTGTATCTGTAGGTAGTAACTCTTCTCATATTCGAAGTAGTTATTTGTTAGAACTAGTTCAAGAAGAGACAAGTAGACTCCAGTAGAGTGTTGTGCATCGTGTTTAGACAGCGTTTGTTTTATCGAAGATAAACCATCAGGTATTGGGATGTTGGTATACAGCGCCGTAATGTCTTGTGTTGCGAGAATTGTGTTGTGGGGTAGTGTGCCTTTACTATTAATAACCTCTATAACTCTCATAAGGTGGGGCGTATCTTGTGCTTTTGGCAAGTCACAAAGGTAATGGTTAAGGAATGTGGAGATGCTCTCTGTCGGGGTGTTGTTTGATACTATCGGGCGACCTGGGATAATAGCACTGTATAGATCAGTGGATGTAATTTTGGGAATTTTTGGAAGGAGGTAAAGACGCCCGGCAGTTTTGTTGCTTGGTTAAAGAAATTTGTATTCTGACGGTGTTATCAATTCATCAACCAAATGTGATTTCAGCCCGTTGGTAATTGTCATTGTGCAGGATAATGTCGATTCATTATCGAGCTTACGGTAATATTAAAGGTTGTTTAGTTGTCTCTAAGCCTCGTGCTTGTATTTTTCTGCTGGCTAAGAAACTATACTTGCACCCTTATCTGCATCCGTAAAAACAATGTCATTCGGGCAACTAAGATTGGAAATGTTATGACTCTCCAATGCAGCCATGTTTTTAGGTCGCTTAGATGTCATGGATTGGCTTATAATTTCTTTAGTGACAGTTTCAAGGTATATGTCAAGTTCTATTGTTTGTTTCGGTTCGGGAGTCCAAATGGATTGGGCTCTAAGTGGTGTCGTCCCGGTGTCTGGTGTGTCTGCGAAAAAGTGTCTGATACGCATTGGTCGGGAGAATTCTGAGAGGTCCTTGTGAAGCTCGAATTCATTTATTGTGTTGTTCATGGGACAAAAGTTTAGGCCCTTGCTGAGAACGCCTATTGCTTTTATGCCTAATGTTTTTTGAAATGTCTACAACATTAGAGTGGTTTATTTTGTGGAAGTTTCCTTCACATCTGGTACTTCTAAACTCGAGGTACCTCTTGTCGGCGTGTGGTGGCGGTTTGGCTGGAAGGTTGATTTTTGTTAAAGTTTGCTTGTTTCCTTTTCTTTCAACCAATCTTCTAGACTGTATTTCGTCGTAATGCTCTAAATCTCTCTTCTCACCTGGTGTCAGAGCTATGTTCCGAAATTTTTGGCTAAAACTTTCGATTTCTTCTTCGCAGTGTTGCTTCAGTATATTCAAAAGTGAAAGGGAGGCATTGTGCAATGTTGTTTGCCAGTTTGCGCGATGGTGTGGTGGGAGTTTTCCTAGAGCTCGTACAGCCTTCTGTGTTAGGCATTTAGGGATTATATTTTTTCCTGTGCAGATTGTGTAGGTTTTCAGGTGGGAGGTGTAGTTCATATGCTTTTTTAGTAAATTTTATAGCCTGTAGGAATTCGGTGTGTCGTGGGAGCGAAGTTATTGATTTTGAACAGTCAGGGAGAGCGGCCTCAGAAGTGATCGAATTGCCTTCGTGCTGCCTTTTGCTTGAACTGGATCTAAGAGATGAGAACAGGGTGCACACGAAGCCATTAGCCCTCTTGGTGAGTAGGTTCTGTAACCAGCGTACATCACGCATCCGCAATCTTATCGCACTTGTACTTTCTATTGGACATAACAGTGACGGAGGTGTGCGAATAAGGTTGGCATATCCGTATTTCTATAGCAATATAACCTACGTGTGGACAGGTACGATTAAAACAAAAACAAAACATCTGCATTAGCATATTAAGGTACTTCACGCACTTGCGAGAGCCTATGCATGTGTACATGTGTATATGTTTGTATCTTATCGCTTTGCTACATATCTAGGTCATTGGGTATTCGCTGCTCGAATGCATAACGCATAGAGCTGCTCTGTTGACGGAAACGCGTTAGAAACCAACCATTGGACCATTGTGCGGTAACTGATTATGTGGCATTGTGCACATACAACTCACTCTTCAACAAAGCTCTTTCTCGCCCACATGGGCCATTGTAAACGGGACTGGGTACATGTCGCTGTGAAAGTAAACTCTTCACGCCGAATTCAAGCACTGTCTATGTGCCACTCGGCCTGTGCTGGCGGCCCTCAGTGAGTCCCATTGAATCTAACATGGGTGACCGGGTATGTATCAGGTGGAGTATGCTGCTCCTCTGAACATCCGTCACGCCATCTTGTTTAAACATGGCATGTGCACTTGCAACTGTGCGGCTTTGTGACTACGGAGAACCTCCCTATACTTATCCGATGATTACTGGAATCGAGTGCAACGGCAACGGTTCCTCAAGGATAGCAACTGGACACATTAGCTTGCTGCGCCACGCATCCAGCGGGTATGGGCCACATTCAGTGATGTCTGCTACGCCAACGCTTTGGCCAGCTGCGCCATGAATGCACTCGGTATGTGGAGGTATTTATTAACTTCTGAACAACATCAGTCACTGAGCATTGGCCACTGAGTGTGCGGCACGCGAGGGAACATTTCTCAGCAGTCGCAGGTACCAGCGTACCAGGCTTCTATTCTCGGAGAAGTGCCACAACATGGCGCAGCATGTACAGAAAGCAGCATGAGAGTGGTGCACAGTTGAGGCCGTTTCTCAACGTTCGCGTCCTGCGGCTGGCCATGGATTCTAGGAGCCACGCGTACGATGGTTGTGATATATTGTGCTGAGTTATCTGATGGTGGCGTGGAAAAGGACATCCGCAGCTTTACATGCCTCATACTACAGCGTGTCGACGTTGGCAATACATTATGTGGCTATACTAGTTCAATGCTAACACATAACTGTTAGCAGTCGCCATCAGATGTGTTTTGTAGCTTTTATAAATACCAAGGTATCCCTCCCTGGGAATCATGGTGGGAGGGGTCTAGATGGTGCGAGGTACAATGGTCATGCCACGCACACAAAAGTAAAAAGAAATGTTAATAAACAAATAATGTCAGACGGTACAAAATTATAGCGCATTCAAAGCCAGATCCTGTACAGCAACGCTATTTCCGGGGTCCCTAGACAATCCTAGGGAAATTTCAGTATTGGCTACATGGTACAATGTTAGAAACTGGGAAACTAAGCCAAGTTTCTTTTTTTAATCAGGCTACTTAAAAACGCTGCTTATGAATCAGAAAACCAGACCAATAGAAGATGTTGCAATCTGTTCAAGAACATACCTCGCCAATTTGCATGAAATGGATGCAGACGTCAATCACCACTGACACGTGTACAATGTGCACTCATCACGCGTACGAGTGCACACACTATTAAAATAAATGATCTTGGGGATTTTCGGCATCACGCGTACTAGTGCACACACTAATAAAATAAATAAATTTGGACATTTTCGGGCTAGTTATTAATTTTATTATGAAGTCGGCCTAAAAGCTGTGAACACCTTTAGTTCGTCAAGGTGCACCCTAATTGAAGTACATGACTGTTCTTGCATTTTGCCCCATGTGAGCGCCTCGGTAGGAATCGAACAAGTGTATTCAAACACAGCAGCGCAACGCCATATTCACTCACCAACCACTGTAGTTGATGACTCACCATCTCTATGCTACAGCCGCTCAAGGCATATGGTGCACCTCGGAATAAACATTTCAATAAGTCTTCGCCAAAGCACACCTATATGTTTTATGCGTTACTCGTGCATCCGCCATCTCTCTCTGGAATACTTCTTTCTGAAACTCGAATTCGCAGAGACATCATGTTCTTAGTTTTGTATTATTCATTATCATGCGAGCCTTATCTTCTGCGAAACGCTGAACAAAATTTACTTGTTCGAAGGCACAGACAATCAAAGAAGAAAGCAAGAAACCTCCTCCGTTACAGCAGTGTTTTCTAATAGATGTCTGCCTCTTTCCTTCAATTCCTCTTATTAGACTTTTGTGCGCATCAATTGAGGACGCCGCAAAACGAAAAATTAGGGTTGGTTGACAACAGAACTCCGCCCCGCAAAAACAGCAAAGAAGACAGCAGCTAGAAGAAGAGAAAAAAGAAATGGTTGTCATTCCATACTTCCAATAAAATTTCACATCACCTAAAGAAAATAGGATCTCCCTCCGACGTCAAAGTCGTGTTCTCGGCTCCCCAAAAACTCGAAAGACTTTGCAGGAAAAGCTGCCCAATTAAGAATGAGGACCCAAAATGCATGCTTAAGCATAAAAACAAGTTCGTTGCATGCAAAGAAGGAGTAGTATATCGGGTTTCCTTGTCGTGCGGCAAGTGTTATATCGGCCAAACCAGCCGATGCGCAAATGAGAGGCTAGCAGAACATCGCCGCAAGGTAAAGCAAGGCATCGAAGGCCACATGGCAGAACACTGCAACTCTTGCAATTGTTCTTATCCTATCTTTAGCAGATGCACGATATTATTTTGTGATATAAATCGGTTAACGAGAGAGATAGTTAAAGCCAGAGAAATTCTTCGGAATGATCAGAGTTGTCTTAGTGCCCCGTCTGTAGCATTAAGTGATAAGGAAGTTAGGTTTCTGGATGGTGAAAAGGAATGACAGTGACAAGGTTTGCTTTCGCCGGCACATGTGGCTATGCAGTCTTGCATGTCGTTTGTGTGTTTTCTTGGCATCATGTTTTTTTTTCGGATTATGGAAGCGTATATATATGTCGTTGTCACAATAAAACCCAGTTGAGATTTGCGCATGTTGTGTGTCCCTTCTTCGTTCGACGTCCTGTCTATGTGCGCGCAAAAGTGTAATAAGGACCATGTACAACTAACTCGGCCAAAACGCAACCCTTTTGAACTTCAGTTCCTCGCTTGCCTAATGTATTCTTCGTCGCACCTTGAATGGGGCAGAAATCCGAGTTAAAATATCATTAAGCTTCATTTTGCAATGCTGCACATCGCCGTCGCGCTCAGCAATATCTTTGTGTCTTGTTTTTGAAGACAGGGACTCACGCAGCTTTGCCGTTCCTATTCGTAGCGCTTTTGAAGGAACCCGTCACTGAGAAACCTCTTATCAATAACAGTCCGGAAGAATACATATCACGATGTGTGTCCACACGAATGCAATTATCATTGAAGTAAATTGGTGGCGCTTTTTATGGCTACCCCAGAAACGTGCGTATGCAATTGTACGCATGTAACCTACTTCCATGTAGACAACATGTGTCGTCTGGTGTCACCAGCGGAAATCCTGCGTGCGTTTCGCATGCAGACTCTGCATATTTTTCGCCGGATGTCGATTTCACAAAAACGACAGCTCCTAACCTTCTGCCTCGACACACCGTGAAATCATCCCTCCAGTCCGGCTCGTTCAGCGACATTTTTGACCTGGATTGTCACCTTTCCCGCCAGACTTCGGCCACGATTACCGTAATCACACTCCTGATGCAAACCATATTCACAGAAAACCATAACATGAATCCTTGCACGTTTGACAAATAGTTCGTACAGAGGTCGAGAAGATACTCTGTCGAAGACTCATCTAACCATCATCCAGTCCTTCGGGATCACCTGACGTTGTACTTAAAAAAATAGGGCGACACGTGGCTCTTCTGCGTAAGTTACCGGCGCTTCAACTAGATCATCAAAAAATTGCGTTTATCCTCTACCACACACTGATAACGCCATGAAATTCCTCCACTGTGAGAAATAATTTTCTTCCGTCGAGCTTCGTACCGGCTACAGGCACATTGCTGACGACACGAAAACACTGCATTTATATCACACGATGGCTTATACCAGTTCGATGTCGTGTCTTTTGGTTCATTTAATGTTTAGGTCACTTTCGAGCACAGGACCGACACATGATGGACGACCGAGTGGTTCATCTCTCATTGTTATTTGGATGATGTCGTCGTTTTTGACGTACATTTACCGCACAGTTGGGGCGCCTCTGTCTCGTTCTTTCTCCTTTTCCCAATGCTACCCTTGACCTTATGTCGTGACTTCGCGTGCCTGGAATTTACCATGATCGGTAAACTTATTGAGTGACGGAGCGAGTAACAACATCAATAATCAAAGGGGTGAGTGGTAAGAAGGCTAAGCTACGTAGGCTGCCAGGGTGTGCTTCGCGATATCTGCTTGAGCTCGTACCAGGACCCCTATCTGGATGTCATGGTACCTACTGGATAGACGGGCCTCCCATTGTGCCTCGGTGGGGCAGGCGAGACGAGGTCGATGGGCAGGAGATCCTCCGGGCGACTGCAAAAAATGTGGTTCAGCGACGCAACCTTGCCGCACAGGCGGCATCGCCGACTTATGTCGCTTGGTTGGATGTGGGAACACGTGAGAGAGGGCGGATAGGTGCGGGTCTGAAGACGACGCCAGGCGATCTCGGACCGCTTATGAAGACTGTCATCAGTGGGTGAGCTGCCCTCCCAGTCGCGGTGTCTCCACATGATGACGAGACTTCCTTCGTTGCATTCTTTCATCAAAAAACGAAAGCGTCACGCTGCTCACTCGTGGCATCAATATTCGAGACATATATAGACGCAATCATCGCCGCTTCATATGAGGCGGCGAGACTCTACTGAAGAAAAAGTTGTTTGAAGACGGATGACTCCACGTTCTACGGAAGCCCTGGTTTGTCGCTGTTTCATATTTTCTTTTGCAGCAGCCTCAATCACAGAAAACAGTTAAAGACCCCTGTTTTATGTAAAGAAAAAGCTACATTTGTTGAGAAACAGTTACTCAATATATATGATTTCGTTACTGAATAGCCTTCACCGTGTTTTCATCCGCGTCTCCATGCTGAGACACCGTGACTAACTCAATCCTTCTTTTACCACAGCGGCGACCGCTACACACCGTGCGAAAATCAAAAACTACTGAGATGGCGGCCTTCTTGTTCTATCTATTTCAGCGTCGAACAATTAAACTATGTTATCTTGTAATGCTCTTTTTTTGAGTGGTAGCAATTTTTTTAATCTGGTATCAATAGTCGTATGCACTGTTTCATCGTGAACATTGTAAACCCTCACGTTTCCGTTCCGTCTAACGAACGACATCTGTCTGGCAATTATGCAATATCCTAGAATGGTTTGCCTGATGCGAGTGGCTCATAGTTTGACGCCAATCAATATAATCTTGTTCCGTCGAAGCTCACCCGCAGAAGCAGTACGGACTGTTGTTGTTTTTATATTTTAACATTTTTTGTGCGCTGCAATTAAGCATTGTTTCTTTAATGTTGTTCCTGAACAGCTCATATTCAGTCACAGTTCTTGCTCAACGCGTGATGTGATTGTGTGGGGTGATAGTCTTACATAATAACAAATCTTCTCCAAGCGAAGTGTGTGACCAGAGAACAATTCCCGAAACTGGCCTGCAACGCAAGCACCAGGTGTTTCGAAGAACGGTATTGTCGTTATACAGCATTCAGCTACCGTACTCAAGATGGACGTTACTCCGATCGATAGGTCAAGAATTTTATAATTGAGTAATAAGCAACCATCTCCTACATAGATGTGCTCGGACAAAAAGCTCGGGGTGCGCCAGGTATTCCACGAATTTCAACGAAATTCGTGGAATAGAAATGTCACTTTGATATATGAGAGCGTGTAAGCTCGCCTGTGACGTACGTGTGCTCTGGTATAAAGACCTCACACTCTATGTACCTGCTTTTAGAGTTAATGGTAGTATTTTATCGTGAAGTTTTCAAGGAGTATCGACAACGCAATTCTTTGGGGACGTTTTAGCAATGATTTTCAATGAATTTTCAACTGTCGTTTGCGCTATTATATAAACCAAAGAGACAATTAGGGCAAGGGCACTTAGAAGCATACCCACAATGGGAGCAGTCGGTCGCAGACGGGAGAAAACGACAGAAAAATGAGACAAATAAACAAGCAAATCCCTTTGTTGTCTTCTCAGCTGACAGTTTGCGGAGCATGTTGTTTTTGTAGCCTCAGCACAGACATTCCGCTCCCGTCGTCTAGCCAGTTTTATGCATTGTGATTGTCGTCCTCAGTGGAGTCGACGACTGTATAACAAGTAATCTTCGATCTTCTCTTCCCAGCCCCAGGCCAAAAAATTGCGCTGTCCACTATTCCACGCTATGTTCCGTATGAGATTGTGAAGTCAACTCCTAACAACAGATGAAAGAAATACATACTTCATGCTGAGGCAGCATGGCGGAGATAAAGCGAAGTGTTTACCTAATCCTGACTAATATGAATTATTATTTTTGTATTTTACTCGGCTACGAGGACCATGCGTAGCAATTGCGAAATCTTGTTATTAGAGATGTTCTTATTTGACTCCTTGTCAGCACACTGCTTGGGTTTGTATAATGCTTATGGTATGTTGGTGGCTTTCCCTTTCTTGGACCTTCAGGAATATTGCATTATCAAGAAGTCTGGAACTCGGCGTTTTTATAACACCAATAAAAAGTGCTCATTCCACGCGAGGCAGTCCTATATACGTTTCACTCAGTAGGCATAAAGGAAGCACTTAATGCTGAAGAAGACATCACAAATTAACCCCTCTCGATGCTTTGCACGTAAGCTGCAGAAAGCATACAACTGCAGAAGGTAGGTCCACCCGTGAACAAAAGTATGCGTACCAAGGTTTGCGTGATAAAACTCATTTTCTCCTCTGCCTTAACTGGGACTTGAAATGAAAGACTGCAGCCCAAACCAGGAATTGCGAATATTCGAGTACACTCTTTTGTTTCCGTTTATGCCTTTTCATTACGAAGAAATTCTGTTTTTCGGCGACCCTCTGGTCCGTATACTTTTGCTCACGAATATACGCGCACGCTTTTGTATGCATTACGCTGCCTCAACGTTGCTACTCGTAGCGTCTGTCAGCACAACGCATCTCACGAATTATGTCCACAGAAATGCAATTACCATTGACAAACACTAGTGACGCATTTTATTTCTACCTCAGAAACATACATATGCAAGTGGACGCATCCAAACTACTTTCATCTAGACATGCTGCGCCATCTCTTTCACAGCCGAAAAGCCGGATCACGGTTCGTATGTAGACATTGGATATTCTTCAGCAGATGTGTTTCATGATTTCACAAATATGATAAGTACCGAGCGTCCACTTCGACACGCCGTGCACATATGCCACCTGCTCGCCTCGTTGAGAGACCTTTTTTACTTGAACATTCCCCTTTTCGGGCAAACCTCTGTCACGACACAACGTATATACACCGGTGACGCAAATCCTATTCACAGGAGACCATATCATGCGTCCTTGCATGAATGACAAATCTTACAGTCCTTCGGCTTCCTCTGTGGAACTACTTAAAAAGAAGGATGACATCTTGCGCTTATGCGTAAATTACCGACCCCTGACCAAGGTCACCAAAAAGAGCGTTTACTGTCTACCACACATGATGCCATCGACTGCCTGCACAGTGAAAAGTAATTTTGTTCCGTCGACCTTCGTACCGGCTACGGGCAGATTGCCTACGACATCAGAACATTGCCTTTATAACACGCGATGGCTTATAGCAGTTCAATGTCATGTGTTTCAGCTCGTTTGATGTTCGATCCACTTGGGAACGTATCATGGACACATTCCTCTATGACTCGAAGTGGTTGATTTGTCCTTGTTACTTAGATGACGTCATCGTTTTGACCCTACGTTTGCCGCATAGCTGGAGCACCTCTCTCTCTCTGGCTCTTTTTCCTTTTTCCAATGCAGGCCTCTAGCTAAAGTCGTCTAAATGTCCCTTCTGACGCCTCCAAGTTACTATCCTCGGTTATCTTATTGACTCATCTGGTGTGCGTCCAGCCCTATATAAAGTCGTCATACAGATGTTTGCCATGCTAACATGTACTAAGGACATATGGAGCTTCTTGGGTCTCGACTCGTCTGCCTCTTGGTGCACAATTGTGGGAAAGTCGCCGGACCTTTTACTAGTCGTTTGAAGGCAGGCGATCGATTTTCTTGGTTCCCTGAACATGCAATGACATTCTCGACGCTTTGATATCTCCACCCATAGCGGCGCACTTCGAGCCATCTTCTCCTTCGGAAGTTAACGATGATGCCACCGGTGCCACTTTAGCCATAGGTGCCACTTTATGCCAGTTCCTGAGGAGCCACAACCACGTGGTTGCAAATGCCAGCCGTGCAGTTGCTCTGGCTTTGCAAAATTATTCTATCAACAAACGTGATTTCATTGCACGGGTCTGAGCACCAGAATTTCGCCCCTACTATTGGAACACACCACCATGTGCTCTGTGTACCTATATCCCACCAAGACCCTACCGGTTGCCTAGGCCGCTGTAGCTAGCAGAATACTTGTACAAATGTGTCTTCAAGTCTGGCCGTTTATACCAAGATACGAACTCCTTGTCGCGTCAACCCGACAAATCAAGTAATTTTCGTGTGACCGATGCTTCTGGTTCGGCATTTACGCTATCTGCTTTTGTTGACCTCGTCACTCATCAGCGCTAAATTCAAAACATGCCTGTCATCAAGGGCAAACTCGCACCTCCGTCAAGCCATCCCTCATTTCGCATATGGCTACTTCTGGGCGGCACTTCTTTAACATGGCATCATGCACCCTAGCGGACGTGAGATACTCCTTGCTGTTCCGACGCGCTTTCATACCACTGTTCTGTTCCAGCTGCACGATGGACGAACTTCTGGTCATCTCTGGGAATCTATTACGTACGACCATGTCCGGCATTAAGTCTTGTTGATGTCAACGTGTCCACCGCTATGTCGCTTCTGGCGAGATATGGCAGCGCTCAATGAAGGCGTCTGTGCTCAATGCGCGTCGACTTCAACCACTTGTTCTCGCAGAACCCTTGTGTTGCGTTAGTGTAAACCTCCTTGGACACTTCCCCACATTTGAGTCAAGCAACAAGTGCAGTGACCCCGATAGCATGACAATGTCATAATGACACAGGGTCCGACGAGTGTAATAGGACAAGGGTATCGCTACGACTGTATAATGAAATCCATATGATCATGGTGGCATGACAGTGACAGATTGATGAGAGCGGAATGAGAAGCGTCATTGATCATGACGGCACGACCAAAACTGCATTGCGACGATGGCGTGACAACCAAAGCATTTCACTTTTCAGCTTAATCTCTAAGGAACGCAATACCATTCCCTTTAAAATGGTTCAAAGCTCACAGATTTCGTACAGAACGTATTTTCTTTGAGCTTCCTCCGACTTTCCTACTTGTGTGTCCCATGTGTTGTATTTTCAACTTTCACTGTGTTTCTGCATGTGTCTCTCGCATTTCTTTTTACTTTCTTATATTCTACTTAAGCTATTTTTGTGGTTTCACCTTTTCTTGACTAATCCAAAGCTTTGCTATTGCCTAATGCAGTCATCTGCTGCTTTTCTGTTCACTTATGCCTTCTCCTCTGAAACCGTTATTATCGTAAATATTACATGTTGCCATTGTAGCTTTATAAATTCTAGTCATCATCCACAGGAGGTCCCATTTTAGTTTCTAACTACGGGACCTCCTTCTGTATATACTTATCATGTAATTATCCCCATTTTTGTCTTGCATAAAACTGATCCTGATTCTGACTCTGATGATAGCGGTTCTGTGATTACGACACGGCAAAGGTGACGTAATGACGACTGACTGACTGAATTATGACTAAGATTATGAAGATTACCGGCGTCGATGGAGAAACGAAGACGGTACGACGACGAGCGCGTTGGAATGGGATGACATTGCTGAATTGACGACAATGATAACACCATGGCCTAACGGCTCCGGCATGACGACCCCAGTGTGAGAATCATGGAGGAATGGCAACGGCATGATGATAGTCGGATGACAAACAGGAATGGCAACGGAGTAACCAACACGACGCGATCACGACCATTTTTGCCTTGGGAACCTAGATATTTGATAACTTGGGGCACTAGGTCGGGGTAGCAGGTGTCGCGGCGAGCAGCATCCCAAGAGTAAGGTATCACAAAGCTGGAACGACATGGGAACGTTTTCGACGGCATCACAACGAGAAGCACATACCTAATGACGCAAGCAAGTAGACCACATCGATCAATGGGTCGGCGTAAGAGGCTACCAAGATAGATAGATAGATAGATAGATAGATAGATAGATAGATAGATAGATAGATAGATAGATAGATAGATAGATAGATAGATAGATAGATAGATAGATAGATAGATAGATAGATAGATAGATAGATAGATAGATAGATAGATAGATAGATAGATAGATATTGTGTCTGTATGACTGAAAACAGCTGAAGCAAGCAAATAATGGTATTTTAATTAAAAAGGGCCCTGTCATAGTGATAATAGGTATTGTCCTTAAAATATGGCAGGACGGATGGCAGGACAGTATGAAAAGTGTGATCCGATCTTGAAGGCCACACATACTAAAAAAAAATCGTCTCAAAGCATAAGCTATCAAAAGAGAAACAAGCCCGAAGCTCGCCTGAAACGCAAGCGCTAGGTGTTTCGAACAGCATTATTGTCCTGAGGGAAGCATCCCTGCTACCGTGTAGCAGGACAGCATTACACAACCATACTGAATATGCCTGTTACTCCGATCCATAGATCAGGGAGTTCTTTACAGAATAATAGGCTACCAGCCCGCAGTAAGAAGCGGTCTAACATAACGCTCGACATGCCTTGCGCGCACGGGAGCACGTCACAGTGTGTGCGAAATCACAAGTCTGCAACAAAATTCGAGCAATAGAAATGTCATTTTGATATATGAGAGCGTGCAAGGTCGTCCGTGACGCACGTGTGCTCTACTGTAAGGACGTCACAATTTATACATATGCTTTTATTGTTCGTGGTACTATTTTCCCGCGCAGTTTTCTAAGGAGCATCGACAATAAAATTATTTAGGTGCGTTTTTAGCGGTGACTGCGACTTATTGTTGAACTTCTGTTTTAGGCGATTCCGCAAAGCAATGGAAAAATTAGGGCAACGCTGTTAACCAATAAGCGTGTGCATATGGTTAGTCGTCTAAGGCTTGCGGGATAGAAAATGCGGCAAAACTGAGACGAATAAAGCAGCCAAAACAATCTGAATCTCTTTGTTGCCTTCTGCGCTGATAGTTTTTGGAGGATGTTGCTTTAGTAGCCTCTGCAAATACAGTGGGCTCTCGTCGTGTAGCCTGTTTTATGTATTTTGATTGTCTTTGCCGACAGAATTGAGGACTATGCAACAAGTATATTTTCGATCTTCTCTTCCATGCAATCAAATTACCGCATCTACTATTCCACGGGATGCTCAATATGCAACTGCGAAGTCAACTCCTAACAAGCAATAAAAGAAACAGATGCGTCGTGGCGCGCCCGCATGTCGAAGGTGTGCGGTGTGCGGAGATAAAGTGCGCGGTTTCTCTAATGCTGAATAATGTGCCTTATGCTTTTGGGATTTCACACGGCTACCAATATCGTGGGTGCCAAGTGCAGAACCTTGGTATAAGAGATATTTCTTTCAATTTCACCCCATCTCACCCCATAATGCTTCTCGTATACAGGTGGCTTTCGCTCTCTTGGAACTTTAGAAATATTAAATTATGAAGAGGGAGGCCCTGGGACGTCTGTGTAACACCAATAAAAGAATTGTAATTCAGTGTGAGGCAGTCCTTTGTGTGTTTCGCAGACAAGGTCTAAGGGAGGCATCTAATGCTGAAGAACACATCACACAGCCATGTTCGACGCTATGCACGGAAGCGGCAGAAAGCATACAACTGCGGATGCGAAGTACCTGCATAATAATAATTGTTTCCGCGTTGCAGTGTTATGATGTTTAAATAAAGTGAGTGCCACGCTTCAAAACGTACCCCAAGCACGTGAATTATTTATGCTGCTCTACATTTCCAGCGAAGCCTCAATAAACATAAGCTCGTCATGCTGTGACGGCGAATGTTGATGTGGGCAGCAGCTAACAAATCTAAACTCCTATGGAACTTGCAGTGAAGCACCAAGAAACGCGTCGAGGATATTTTTTCTGTTGAACTTTGAAGACAGTCGGTGTTCGTATTCATGGTTTCATTTTCTTTCTGACAAGATTTAGCTCTAAACATTTCGATGCATAAGAATACTCCAGTGATTTTACCCAGCTTTCCAACAAACATGAACATCGGTCTGGTTTATGTTTCTTGTGAACGCTAATTATAGTAGAATACTGCTTCTCCTAAGTATTCCTTTCTTTCTCTTATCTTTATTATTTTGACTGTATTTTGTGTTGTACTTAAAGCGCTCCCTATCACAGGCACTACGGCAGATGCAGTTGCAACGGCTTTGATGAGCTTCTGTGCGTCATGTTCGGATGCCCTGCCGTTGTCACCACCGACCTAGGCCGCCAGTTCCATCGGCCCTGTTCGCTGCATTTGCCAACAGCCTGGGTGTACTACAGATCCATACCATCGTCTACTATCTTTCAGTGAATGGCATGTGGGACGACTTCATTGACAACTGAAGGCAGTGCTCACCGCTTATCAGCCAATGGAACGTTGGCTCGTCCACCCTCTCTTCGTCCGTTTGGGCATCCGATAAACACTGAAGGTTGATCTTCGGCTGAAGTCGTCTATCGCGTTCCCCTGCGCTTTCCTGCATGCTTTTCTGCGCCGTCGTCGCCGCCTTGCACTCATGACGCTTACATCTACATGCGGAAGCTGCGCACCACGTTGCATCGTGATCTTGATCCTGTAATTCCTGCTAACTGCCACAATAGATGTGTATTTATCAGCCAGGATATTCATTCCTGCAGCCATGTCCTTGTTCGGCGTGACAGCGAGCGTCCAGCCCTCACCCCGACCTACGATGGACAATTCCGCATACCCCATCGTACCCCTAAGACCTTCTCGCTCTACGTTACAGGTAGCGAAGATGGCGTGGATGCTGACCGACTCAACCCTGCTTAGGTCACCGCTCTTGCGCCAGTGGTCCCTCCGCTCAATCTGGCATCGATTCCGTCACCACTCTGGATGGTCACATCTAAGCACGTTCACTGAGCGGCTCCTCCGGTGTCCGCTCTACGGGTAAACTGTCCCTTCTCTTTAACAAGAACCACATGAAAAATCCAAGTCCTGCAGGTCTGCTCGATTATGCCTTTGGCGAGCATCTGTCAACCTTCTTTTTAATGAGATGGTGCTCACTTGCCCAGTATGACTCTCGGTGTATAAGATGAGCAGCGTCATTGTTCATGCTGTGCTTCACAGCGCAAGTTTTGTCTTGAGGACGGTCACAAAGGTTAAAGGCGTTCCCATTAAATAAAAGGAGGCGAAGGAGACCGTCAGCTCGATGGGTGGAAAGCCTAGGTTGATCATTTTGTTCAAGTCAGTAATAGACTTATCTCGTCAGGAAGACGGCAAAACGGCGGTGTGCGAGCAAGCAACATCACATAGAGACAAGCCCGAGATTACATACTCGTAGGAGAGCGTCAACACAGCAAGGAAAAAAATTAAATTATGGGGTTTTACGTGCCGAAAGCACTTTCTGATTGTGAGGCACGCCGTAGTGGGGGACTCCGGAAATGTCGACCACCTGGGGTTCTTTAACGTGCACCTAAATCTAAATACACGGTGTTTTCGCATTTCGCTCCCATCGAAATGCGGCCGCCGTGTACGGGATTTGATCCCGCGATCTCGTGCTCAGCAGCCTAGCACCATAGCCACTGAGCAACCACGGCGGGTGACACAGCAAGGGAATTGGCCCGTGGGAGAACATGTGAGCAGAGGCTGAAATACACCACAAGAAGGCAAATAAGATTGTCTCGTATACATATAACAGTATGTGGAAAACCAACAATGGGCCTTAACAGAACGGCAGTCATTGGAGCGAACACAGAGTCGCCTTCTGGTATAGGTGGAAAGGAGGCAACAATAAAAGTCATGCCTTACGGTGGAAAAGGGACATGTTCAGCAAAACAGAGGCGATTCTTATTGGCACGGGCTGATCAATTAGACATGGTAAGTCAAGCAGTACAGGGCAAGCGGAACAGTCAATGCGGGCAGACTGGGCGGATATAAAGTCAAGACCGTGGAGGTCTTCACTGGAACAGCGGTCGAGGACGCCGAACAAAAAATTTTACGGCCGGCGACACGGACTCGTGTGGTGCAGAGGCAATCTGCGGGAGACGTACCACCATTGGCCATACTTACAATGTCTGTTAGGGCAAGCGTCCAGACTTTCTTCATCTGGTGATTGAGGTGAGACCTCATAAAAATATTCGCGCCTGTGTCGAGCACAACTGTCCCTCGATAAGGTTCGGTTTGGTAGGGAGCCCCAACAGAAGGGTTTGAGGGCCGTTCATAATAGCATCACCTGTAGGAGCTCCAACCGTCAGTTTCGAGAAGGAGAACACCGGGAGTAGGACGGGGACGGGGAGCGGCGTGGTTGAGGTGAACGAGACAGTCGGCGTCGTGTTGTGGGCAAGCGGCTGTACTTCGGTGGCATCCGTTGTAGTCTCGATTGATGTTTATATTTCAGCTTGAGTTCGTACCTTGTGCTCACTTCAGGGCGTATAGCGGAAGCCGGAGAAGCTTGTCCGAGAAGGCGCGGGTCAAAGGCCTGTGCAATACCGGGAAATGTGCCCGACATGTCTACATCTAAAGCAAGTTGGCTTGTCCTCAGGCGTCCTACATGAATATGTATCGCTATAATTCGGTGCAGGACAGCGACGTTCAAAAGGTTTCAAGCTGGCCTAAGGGCGAACGTAAGGGCGCTTCATTGGACAGATGGCTTGAACGCCCACATTTGCCAGTTCTTGACGCAAAATTGAGTTTACATGTCATATAGTCGGTTGAGGACTACTGGGCTCCCCGCGCATTAAATGCGCGTGCGGTATGGCTTCGATTTCGTGTTGAACGATTCAGGTGATCGACTTAGAAGTTGAATGCTAAATAGCCCTACGAACGTCCTCACACGGTCACGTTCGGAGGTCGGTAGACGTGTTGTGCAGTATGGCGGTTTTTAGCACGTTCGATTTCTCGGCATTCAGTATTATTTTTTTCGCTGTCGAAGAGTCCTCAAACGCGATCAGGTTAAACGAATCGTCCGTATTACCTCGGATTACGCACGTGACCTCATTGACTCCTGCCATCTGGGCGTTAACTTTTCGGCGAAGGGCCGCCACATCCTCAATGTACGTTACGTACGACTTAGTAGACGTCTTCATACGCTAGCCAGGTTCTTTCTTGGTGGCACGCTGGCAGCCTGCAGGCTGGCCAATCAACTCGTGGTGCTTTCTCTTGCAACCGCTCCAGCGTGTAAGCTCATCTTCGCTGTTATTGAAATTGGCGTTCGCAGACCCCTTTAGATAAAATATGATATTCGTCAGCATCAGCGACGGGCCCAACCTGTAGTGTACGGTTATACATTCATAGAGTCGATTGAAGTCATCGACGTCGTTGCCATAAGTTCCGAAAAACCCCCAGGGTCAAAGGGTGGAGCAAAGATGAAGGTGGACATTGCGGCCGCGGCTGACGCAGTTACACCTCCAGTAGACATGTCAAGCATGGCGACTTGGCGGTAGCTGCGGAGCCATGTTTCGCGTTAGAGACCTAGAACGTCCATCATAATGTTACTTCGAGGCACACACAAGAAAAAAGGAACAGTTGTCATAAAAAGCGCTAAAGATGAAGACGAAGTTTAAGGAACACATACGACAGGACTGCCGACAAGACAGACATATGCCAGTCGTGTAATACGTGTTTCTTCGACTTTGTCTTCATCTTTAGCGCTTTTCTATGAAAACTGTGAAGATGAACCAACTCGCGCAAATCAAGGTATCCTTAGAAAAACGTACTTAAAACATATTTACAATATAAAGCACTGAACTATATGCTCGAGGATACGCGCCAGATGAAAAGCATTTTCTCCATCGACACTGCTCTTGAGGAATAGTAACGTGATATTATTAGTACCGCACTTCACATCCTAAAACGAAAAAAAACGGCGTTACCGGCCTTTCTGTTATGCAGCAGGGAAATCCAGTTCAGATAGTTTCATAGTGTATGTAATATTTCCATAGCCGCGTCAGAATCTGCAAACATAAAAAAACTAAAATGGTAGACGAACACTTCCACTAAAAGGTTGCCACTCCTGGGTTTGTAAATTCTGTCTGTAGATGGCGTGCCAGTTCTATTCCTTCCTGCAACCATGCATAAATCCTGCCTGCTTCAATAAGTGCGTTATGTCACATTCTGCAGTATTTCTGCAAGGAATTCATTTGAATTAGGATGCGTATCACTATATGCAACTATATTCACATAGGCTTTATCACTTCCAGCGTAGATGTGTTGCCTAAATTCTAATACATTTGCTCCATTACATTGTACTTCTAAATTTTATATGTCCTACTAAGTGTGTTCGCTAAATGATCAAGCATCTCAAATAATTAAAATGAGCCTAAGATTATCTCTTTTCACAGTTGTTACAGCACGCCAGCCATTTCTATCGAAAAAGAAAATTTCTGCCAGAAAGCGAAATACAGAGTGTGATACCAACTATTAGATATTTGTACGAATAAAATATATTACTGTTGTCGGCAGTCATAATTTGTAAACATTATCTTCTCATATAAGTTAAAAAGTATGGTATCACGCGTGGACTGGTAAAGGCAAATGCATGTCGTGGGGTGACTACGAACTTTCCCTGTCCGATCGCTGTAGTCAGGGAGAGCTGCAGCAGCAACGATCGATTTACCCTTTGTGCGGCCTTTTGCTTGAACTGGATGTAAGAGTTGAAAACATGGTGCACACGAAGCCATTAGCCCTCTGGGAGAGTAGGCTCTGTAACAAGCGTACATTACGCCTCCGCACTCTTATCGCACGGCTACTTTGTATTGACCATAACAGCGACGGCGATGCGCGCATTAGGCTGGCGTATCCCTATTTCTATAGCAATTAAACCTACTTGTGGCCACTTTTAATTAACGCAGGAATAGAAGTTCCGCATTAGTATATTAAGGTACTTCACGAACTTGCGGGAGCTTATGCATCTGTACGTGTGTATGTGTTTGTATCCTATCCTTTTGCCACATGTCTAGATGACTGGGTATTCGCTGCTCGAATACATAACCCAAAGAGCTGCTCTGTTGAGGGAACCGCGTTAGTAACCAACCTTTGGACCAGTGACAGTACCTGATTTTGTGGCATTGGGTACATACAGGTCGCTCTTCAACAAAGCTCTTTCACGCCCAGATGGGCTATCGTAAACGGGACTGCGTACATGTCGCTGTAAAAGTGAACTTGTTCACGCCGACTTCAAGCACTGGCTATGTGCCACTCGGCCTGTGCTGGTCCTCTGTTAATCTCACTGATTCTAACATGGGTCACCTGGCATGTGTCAGCAGGAGTGCGCTGCTCTTCTATGAACAAATTAAACGAAATCTTGGGTAAACACGGTATGTGCGCCTGGAACTGTGCAGCTCTACAATTACGAAAAACATCCCTAAATTTATCCGATGATGAGTCGAATCGAATGCGCCGGCAACCGCTCCTCAAGGACAGCAACGGGACGCATTAGCATGCTGCGCCACGCATCCATCTGGTATGGGTCACATTCAGTCAATGTTGGCTACGCCAAGGTTTTGGCCAGCTCTGTCATGAATGTACTCGGTATGTGGCGGTATTTATTGACTTCTGATCATCACGGGTCACTGAGCATTTGCCTCTCAGTGTGCGGCAACCGAGGGAACATTTCTCAGCAGTCTCAGGCACCAGTGTGCCCCACTACTCGTCTCGGAGACCATGTGAGGACTTTTCCGCAGAGTCACAACGTGGCGCAGCATGTACAGAAAGTACCATGACCGCGGTGCCCGGTTGACGCCCGTTCTCAACGCTCGCGTGCTCCGGCCAGCAGGTCATTCTAGGAACCACCTGCATGATGGTGGCCATATATGGTGCTGAGTTATCTGATGGGGGCGTGAAAGAGGACAACCGGAGCCTTACACACCTCATACTATATCGTGTCGACGTTGACAATGCATCATTTGGCTATACAGATTCAATGCTAACACATAACTCTGAACAGTCGCCATGAGATGTGTTTTGCAGCTTCTATATATAGCTAGGTATCCCTTCCTGAGAATCACAGTGGGAGGGGTCTAGACGTTGTGAGGCACAATGGTGATGCCCACACACACAAAAGTAAAAAAAAAAACGTTACTAAACAAATAATGGAACGAGAATGTACGAAGACACGTAATTATTGTGCATCCACAGCCAAATCCAGTACAACAATGCTTTTCCCGGTCCCTAGAAAATCCTAGGTAAATTTCAATATTTACTACATGGTAGAGTGTTGGAAACTGGGAAACTAAGACAAATTTCCTTTTTTTTTTATTCAGGCTGATTGAGAACGCTGCTAATGGAGTCAGAAAATCAGACCGATAGCACATGTTGCAATCTGTTGCAGAACATCCTTCGCCAATTTGCATGAATTGAATCGCTAAGGCAGTCACCACTGACACGTGTACAATGTGTACTCATCACGCGTTCTAGTGCACACACTATTAAAATAAATATATTCTGGGATTCTCGAGCCAGTTAAGTATTTTATTATAACGTGGTCCTAAAAACTGTGATTCAAGTACAATACCTTAATTGAAGTACATGACTGTCCTTGCATTTTGCCCCATGAGAGCGCCGCGGTCGCGTTCGTACAAGTGCATTCAGATGCTGCAGCACAACGCCATATTCATTCACCAATCAATGCAGATGACGACTCAACATCGCTATGGTACAGCCGCTCAAGGCATATGTTGCATTTGAGAATAAACCTTCCAACAAATCTTCGCCAAAGCACGCCTATATGCTAATGCGTTACTCGGGCATCCGCCATCTCTCCCTGGAATACTTTTTTTCTGAAACTTCCATTTGCAGAGACGTCGCGTTCATTGTTTTGTATTATTCATTATCACGCGAGTCTTCCCTTCTAAGAAACGCTGAATGAAATATATGCTTCGAAGGTACAGACAATTAAAGAAGAAAGAGAGAAACCTCATTCGTTACTGCAGTGTTTTCTAGTAGATGTCTGCCTCTGTCCTTCAGTTCCTCGCTTCCCTTGTGTGTTCTTCGCCGCAGCTTGAATTACGTGTAAATCTGAGTTGCAATATCATAAGGCTTCCTTTTGCAATGCTGCAAATCGTCGTCGCGCTCAGCAATATCTTTGTGTTCAACCTACTTTTTTCATCGGTTAAGTTATTTGTCGGTGGTTGTCCCCGCATGCGTGGAACCACTTGAATCTTCGTTCATCGTTAAGGTGCCAGACTGCCTAACGTGCCTTATTGACTCCAAAGAACGACATGGATCTTGCACGCTTGAAAAGTGGTCTTCCCACCGAATCACGGCTGCCATCTCCTAAACCCTAACCCCTGCCAAACACGCAGAACTTCTAAAGTTTCTACACCATTTTAGAGAATTGTTTCATGTTTCTTAGAAGCGACTGCCCCGCACATCGGTAGTGTAGCACTAAGTTGACGTTGGTTTACACCCGCTCTTTCTTCAATGACCGTTGCGTGTCAATGCCGAAGAGCGTCGCGTCATTAAACACGAACAAGAAGATGCCATACGGCGCGGCGTAATTCAATCATGCAAAAGTCCAAGGGCATCTCTGCTGTTTTTTCTTCGCAAAAAGGACGGGTCTGTGCATTTTGCGTTGATTACTATGGAATAATTAAGGACACGCGCAAAGAGACGTAACAATTTTCACGCATCGACGATGCTCTTGCCCATTTTCAAGGAGCAGAATTCATTGCGTCCCTAGCCTACCGTTCTGCTTAATTGCGGTTCTCGATGGGTGAAGCCGATCGCCAGAACACTGCGTTTATCACGCCTGACGCCCCATATGAATGAGGTCTCATGACCTACGGAGTTTGGAAAGCGCCCACCATGTTTGAACGAATCGTGGGCAATACGCGGCGTGGTTTCAAGTTGTTTATGTGTCTATGCTAACTTGACGTTATCGTGGTTTCCTGTTCTGATCGCCTTAGACACGATTTAACGTGTCTAACTAACACTGGTTATCAACTGAACCCCCAAACGTCCCGCTATGCCTTGTGGGAGCGAACCATCTTAGGTCACTTTGTGTCCAATTTTGATGTTTATGCTCATATTTCAGCCGCTTAGTTCGGACTTTCTCATCGATCATGTCACCCTTGACCGAACTCGTATGCAGTTTCGCGGAACTCTCTACTTGGCCCCCTGCACGCTACGTCGCGTTTGCTGTGCTGTGTCACCGTCGTACCTCTCCACCCATTCTTAGCCATTTGGAGCCGATAGCTGCAAGTGACGTGCATACAGAAACCAGTGGAGTCGAACTTGGTGCACCTTGCACGAGAACATCCCGATTACTTCGGATACGTCGTCTCCTATGCGAGTCCAACGCTGGCAAAAGCAGAAGCCACGTACAGTGTGGCTGAACAAGAGTGCTTGGCTCCAGTATAGCGCTTCAAAAGTTCCGCCCATACTTATACGGCTCCCATTTGTCCTAGTTACGGATCACAATACGCTTTCTTGGCTCGCCAGGTTGAATAATAATATGTACATCTGGCACGTTGGCCGCTGCGAATCCTGGAATACGCTATTCGTGTCGTCTTCTGAGGCGTGCGGAAAAACTTTCCACACGCGGCCTGGGGAACCACAAGTACAAACTTTGGCACCGTAAAATGCCGTTATCCGTGGGTCACTGCTCTTTTCGCCTATCTCTCCATCATCGACCATATCTGTATCTGGAACCCTCAAGCGCCAAGCTCCCCATTTCATCATTCGTTATCGGCTGCTCCACCAACGCGACAACGTCCCAAATGTCGTAGATGATTATTCGTCATTCCCCGCTGCTTGAGATCACGTCTGTGCCACTTTTAACGACTATCCGCAATGTCGCGACGTCGAAGTATTTTAGACATCTGAACGTCTTTGCTTTCCCTACTACCGGTGCAGAATGTAAGGTATTGTACAGAAGTTGTGTGAGTAGTGCCTTCGCTCTGAACGTTGCAAACCGTCACCTTTACACCCTTCTCACACTTTAGAGCTGCTTCCCTACCTCGTGAAATCCTTTCATGGAGTTGGCATTGACATCTACGGAGTGCTTCCGCTGTCACCGGATGACTATCAGTGGATCATAGTCGATGCGGACCACCTGACACGTTAGGCCGAAACTGCTGCTTTTGCAAATGCTACAGCGCAGGCTATAGCCTCTTTCGTCCTATATCGTTTAATCACATGACATGGCAGAGCTCCAGAACTCTTCAGCGATTGAGGCGTGCCTTGCTGTCCTATGTCGCCGAAGCTCTGCTTTAGTAATACCACGTTATTATTCGAATGACCACTGCATACGACCTGCAGACTAGCGGGCTCACAAAACGCTTTAATCGCACTGTTGGTTATATGTTCGCGTTGTTTATGCAATCTATTATGGTAACTTGGACCATGTAATTCCTTTAGTAACGTTCCATACAACACAGCCATACAAACTTTCCCGGGAATTCCACCCTTCTTCATCCTGTATGAACGAGAGCCTTCGCATACCATCAGCACTCTCCTTCTATCTGAGTTGCCGCATGCCACCTGTGAACGGACATGCTCGAGAAGCCAAAGAGTACCGCCTGCTCGCGTGTACGTTTACATCACTAGAACAACAGCGGCAAAAGAAAACACGCCCTGACTAACTTTCATTCTAACCTTTACCGAAAGGCCTCTTGTATAGCTGGCTCTACCGTGCGAAACTCGTAGGCTTCCCTCGAAGCTCGATGTAGAAGGCATTACGGAAGGCCTTTCCGTGTCTTAGAGCGAGCGTACACGGTGAATTTTCTCATTGTTAGGCTTTATCTATCTGGCGATATGCGCCGACGTGGACGTGGTCTCCTCCAGATTTCGCGTTCCGAGCCCTACCATAACCCACGACATCCAGCTTCTTACGTCTCCGTGATGACTCTTTTTCTGCGGGGTCGATTGTGTAGAACATACGCCTTCGTAGAGCAGCATTGTCAACGTCCGGCTCGCTCTCCTACAGCTGCTGATCGCTCTTGTATTTGAAGTCGGTGACAGACGCCGCTTTGCCATTCTTATTCGTAGCGACTTTGAACGAAGCCGTCACCGAAGAACGTCTTATCAATAGCATTCCGGAAGAATGCATCTCACGATGTGTGTCCACACGAATGCAATTATCCTTGAAGTAAATTGGTGGCGCATTTTATGGCCGCCCCAGAAACGTGTGTATGCAAGTGGACACATCTAACCTACTTCCATGTAGACAATATGTGTCGTCTGGTTTCACCGCGAAAAAGCCGTAGCGCGGTTCGTATGTAGACTTTGCATATTCTTTAGTGGATGTGTTTCATGATTTCACCCAAAATATAGCTACTGTGCTCCCTCTTCGACACGCCATGCAGGAATGCCACCTGCTCGTCTCGTTGAGCGACATTTTTAACCTGAACACTCCCCTTTTCGGGCAGCCATCTATCACGACACAACGTCTAAACACCGTTGACGCAAATCCTATTCACAGGAGAACATATCATGCGTTATTGCATGAATGACAAATCTTACAGTCCATGGGCTTCCTCTGTCGTACTACTTAAAAAAAGGATGACACATTGCGCTTATGCGTGAGTTACCGACAACTGAACAAGATCACAAAAAAAGAGCGTTTACTGTCTATCACACATGACGCCATCGACTGCCTGCACAGTGAGAAATAATTTTGTTCCATCGACCTTCGTACCGGCTACAGGCAGATTGCCTACGACACGAGAACACTGACTTTATAACACCCGATGGCTTATGCCAGTTCAATATCATGCGTGGCAGCTCGTTTAATGTTCGAGCCACTTAAGA
Organism: Dermacentor variabilis; assembly: GCF_050947875.1. Taxonomy (NCBI): domain Eukaryota; kingdom Metazoa; phylum Arthropoda; class Arachnida; order Ixodida; family Ixodidae; genus Dermacentor; species Dermacentor variabilis. The sequence goes on from NC_134574.1 coordinate 63,252,629, forward strand.
ACGTATCATGGACACATTCCTGTATGGCCAGAAGTGGTTGATTTGTCCTTGTTATTAGATGACATCATCGTTTTGATCCTACGTTTGCTGCATAGCTGGACCTCACCTCTCCCTCTCTCTCTGTCTTTCTCTTTTTTCCAGAGCTGGCCTATAGCGAAGGTCGTCTAAATGTCCCTTCTGACGCTACGAAGTTACTATTCTCGGTAATCTTATTGATTCATATGATGTGCGTCCAGCCCCACATAAAATTGTTGTCGTACAGATGTTTCCCGTGCCAACATGTACTCAGGACATATGAAGCGCCTTAGGTCTGCACGCGTGCATTTGCCTCTTGGTGCACAATTATGGGAAAGTCGCCGAACCTTTTACTACTCGTCTGAAGGCAGGCGTTCAAATTTTCGGGGCCCTGAACATGCAAAGACATTCTCGACGCTTTGATATCTCCACCCATAGTGGCGCACTTCGAGCCATCTTCTCTTTCGGAAGTTAACGATGATGCCACCGGTGCCACTTTTGCTATCGGAGCCACTTTATGCCAGTTCCCGAGGAGCCACAACCATGTGGTTGCATATGCCAACCATGCACTTGCTCTGGCTGTGCAAAATTATTCTATCACCAACGTGATTTCATTGCACGCGTCTGGGTACCAGAATTTAACCCTTACTATTTGAACACACCACCATTCGCTCTGTGTACGTAAATCCCACAAAGACCCTACTAGTTGCCTAGGCCGGTGTAGCCAGCAGAATACTTATACAATGGTGTCTTCAAATCTGGTCGTTTATACCAAGATGCGATCCCCTTGTCCCGTCAGCCCGTGAAATCTAGTGATGTTCGTGCGACCGATACTTCTGATTCGGCATTTGTGCAATCTGCTTTTGTTAACCTCGTCACTCAACAGGGCCGAGATCAAAACATACGCGTCATCAAGGGCAAACTTGCATCTCCGTCAAGCCATCCCTCATTTCGCGAATCGCTACTTCTGGGCGGTATTCTTTTATCATGGCAGCATGCACCCTAGCGGACGTGAGATACACTTTTCTATTCCGACGCGCTTTTGTACCACTGTTCTTTTCCAGCTGCAGGATGGACCAACTTCTGGTCATCTCTGGGAATCTATTACGTACGACCATCTGCGGCATTTAGCCTTGTTGATGTGAACGTGTGCACCGCTACGTCGCTTAGGGCGAGTTATGGCAGCGCTCAATGAGGCCGTCTTGGCTCAATGCTGGTCCATTTCAACCACTTGTTATTGCAGAACCTTTGTGTTGTGTTGGTGTAGACCTCCTCGGGCACATCCGTACATTTTAGCTGAGCAACAAGTGGAGTGACGACGATAGCATGACAACGGCATGAGGACAAAGGGTCCGACGAGTACAAGGGGAAAAAGGTATCGCCAGGACTGTACAGCGAAATTCGTATAACCATGGCGGCTTGACTGCGGCAGCTTGATGGGAGAAGAATGAGAAGCGTCGGTGACAAAGATGGCACCCCCAAAATTGCATTGCGACGATGGCCCCACGGTCAAAGCATTCCACTTTTCAGCCTAATCTCTGTGGAACACATTACCTTTATCTTTAAAATTATTCGAAACTCACAGTTTCATGCAGAACTTAAGTATTTTCTTTTAGCTTCCTCCGACTTTCCCATTTGAGTGTACTATGTTTTGTGTTTAAAAATTTCCCTTTGTTTCTCTACATGTCTCTCGAATTTGTTTAGTTATTTTTCTCTCCTTAAGCTCTTTTTGTAGCTTCACCTTTTGTTGGCTAATTTAAAGCCTTGTTATTGCTTAATGCATACATCTGCTGCTTTTCTGTTCATTTATGCCTTGTCTCCTGAAACCTTTATTTTCATAAGTTTTTCATGTTGCCATTGCTCTATTATTTCCAGTCATCATGCACAGGAGGTCCCATTTCAATTTCTATCTACGGGACGTCATTCTCTATATGCTTATGTTAATTATCCCCACTTTTATCTTGAGTGAACCTGATTCTGGTTCTGATGATAGCGACTCCGTAATGGCGACACGACAAAGGTGACGTAATTAGGACTGATTGAAATCATTATGATTAACAAATTATGAAGATTACTGACGTCGATGGAAGGACGAAGACGGTATTTCGACGAGCGCGTTACAAGGGGATGACGTTACTGAATGAAAGACCATCATAAAACCATGGGGTAACGACGACGGCATGACGACCCCAGTGTAACAACCATGGAGGAATGACAGCGGCATGATGATAGTCGGATGACAAATATGAATGACGATGGAGTAACCACCACGACTGGATCAGGACCATTGATGCCTTGGGCACCTCGATATTTCATAACTTGGTGCACTAGGTCGGGGTATGACGCGCTACGGCGAGCAGCATCTCAAGAGTAAGGTACCACAAAGCTGGAACGACATGGGAACATTTTAGACGGCATCACAACGAGAAGCACATACCTAATGACGCAAGCAAGTAGAAAACTTCGACCAATGGGTCGGCGTAAGAGGCTACAGAGATAGATAGATAGATAGATAGATAGATAGATAGATAGATAGATAAATAGATAGATAGATAGATAGATAGATAGATAGATAGATAGATAGATAGATAGATAGATAGATAGATAGATAGATAGATAGATAGATAGATAGATAGATAGATAGATAGATAGGTTGATAGATAGATAGATAGATAGATAGATAGATAGATAGATAGATAGATAGATAGATAGATAGATAGATAGATAGATAGATAGATAGATAGATATTATGTCTGTATGACTGAAAACAGCTGAAGCAAGCAAATAATGGTATTTTAATTAAAAAGGGCGCTGTCATAGTGATAATGGATATTGTCCTTAAAATATGGGCAAATACCGATGGCAGGACAGTATGAAAAGTGTGATCCGATCTTGAAGCCCACACATACTAAAAAAAATCGTCTCAAAGCGTAAGCTTTCTCCAGATAACGAAGACCGAAGCTCGACTGCAACGCAAGCGCTAGGTGTTTCGAACAGCATTATTGTCTTGAGGGAAGCATCCCTGCTACTGTGCAGCAGTTCAGCATTACACCACCATACTGAATATGCAGGTTACTCCGATCCATAGATCAGGGAATTCCTTATAGAATAATAGGCTACCAGCCCGCAGTAAGAAGCGGTCTAACATAACGCTCGACGTGCCTTGCACGCACGGGAGCGCGTCACAGTTTGCGCGAAATCACAAGTCTGCAACAAAATTCGAGCAATAGAAATGTCATTTTGATATATGAGAGCATGCAAGGTCGTCCGTGACGCACGTGTGCTCTACTGTAAGGACGTCACAATGTATACATATGCTTTTATAGTTCGTGGGACTATTTTGCCGCGCAGTTTTCTAAGGAGCATCGACAATAAAATTATTTAGGTGCGTTTTTAGCGGTGACTGCGACTGAATGTTGAACTTCCGTTTTAAGCGATCCCGTAAAGCAATGGGAAAATTAGGGCAAGGCTGTTAAGGAACAAGCGTGTGCATATGTTTAGTCGTCTAAGGCTTGCGGGATAGAAAATTCGGCAAAATTGAGACGAATAAAGAAGCCAAAACAATCTGAATCTCTTTGTTGCCTTCTGCGCTGATAGTTTTTGGAGGATGTTGCTTTAGTAGCCTCCGCAAATACAGTGGGCCCTCGTCGTGTAGCCTCTTTTATGCATTATGATTGGCTTTGCCGACAGAATCGAGGACTATGCAACAAGTAAATTGTGGATCTTCTCTTCAATGCAATAAAATTACTGCATCTACTATTCCACGCGATGCGCAATATGCTACTGCGAAGTGAACTCCTAACAAGAAATAAAAGAAATAGATGCGTCGTAGCGCTCCCGCATGTCGAAGATGTGCGGTGGGCGGAGATAAAGTGCGCGGTTTATCTAATGCTGACTAATGTGCCTTATGCTTTCGGGATTTCATACGGCTATCAATATCGTGGGTATCAAGTGCAAAAACTTGGTATAAGAGATATTCCTTTCAATTTCACCCCGTCTCAGCCCACAACGCTTCTCGTATGTTGGTGGCTTTCGCACTCTTGGAGCTTTAGAAATATCCAATTATGAAGAGGTCGGCCGGAAGGCGTCTGTGTAACACCAATCATAACAAACGTTAATTCCGTGTGAGGCAGACTTTTGTGTGTTTTGCCGACAAGGTCTATGGGAGGCGCTTAATGCTGAAGAACACATCACACAGCCATGTTCGACGCTGTGCACGGAAGCGGCAGAAAGCATATATCTACAGATGCGAATACTTGCTTAATAATGAATGTTTCCGCGTTGTAGTGTTATGATTTTTAAATAAAGTGGGTTCCACGTTTCAGAACCTACCCCAATCACGTGAACTGTTTATGCTGCTCTAAATTTACAGTGACGCGTCAAGAAACATAAGCTCGTCATGCTTTGACGGCGAATGTTGTTGTCGGCAGCAGCTAACAAATCTACACTCCTATGGAATTTGCAGTGAAGCACCAAGAAATGCGTCGAGGATTTTTTCTGTTCAACTTCGAAGACAGTCGGTGTTCGTATTCATGGTTTCATTTTCTTTCTGACAAGATTTAGCTTTAAACATTACCATGCATTACAAAACTCCAGTGATTTTACCCAGCTTTTCAACAAACATGAACATCGATCTGGTTTATGTTTCTTGTGAACGCTAATTATAGTAGAGTACTGCTTCTCCTAAGTATTCCATTCTTTCGCTTACCTTTATTATTTTGATTGTATTTGGTGTTGCATTTAAAGCGCTCCCTATCACAGGCACTACGGCAGATGCAGTTGCAACGGCTTTGATGAGCTTCTAGGTGCCATGTTGGGATGCCCTGCAGTTTTCACCACCGACCAAGGCCGCCACTTCTATTGGCCCTGTTCGCTGCATTTGCCAACAGCCTGGGTGTTCTACAGACCCATACCATCGTCTACTATCTTTCAGTGAATGGCATGTGGGACGACTTCATTGACAACTGAAGGCAGTCCTCACCACTTATCAGCCAATGGAACGTTGGCTCGTCCACCCTCTCTTCGTCCGATTGGGCATCCGATAAACACTGAAGGTTGATCTTCGGGTGAAGTCGTCTATCGCGTTCCCCTGCGCTTTCCTGCATACTTTTCTGCGCCGTCGTCGCCACCTTGCACTCATGATGCTTCTATTTACATGCGGGAGCTGCGCACCACGTTGCATCGTGACCTTGATCCTGTAATTCCTGCTAACTGCCACAATATATGTGTATTTATCAGCCAGGATATTCATTCCTGCAGCCATGTCCTTGTTCCGCGTGACAACGAGCGTCCAGCCCTCACCCCGACCTACGCTAGACAATTCCGCATCCCCCTTCGTACCCCTAAGGCCTTCTCCCTCTACGTTACAGGTCGCTAAGACGGCGTGGATGCTGACCGACTCAACCCTGCTTAGGTCACCGCTCTTGCGCCAGTGGTCCCTCCGCTCAATCTGGCATCGATTCCTTCATCAATCTGGGTGGTCACATCTAAGCACGTTCACTGTGCGGCTCCTCCGGTGTCCACTCTATGGGTAAACTGTCCCCTCTCTTTAACAAGAACCACATCAAAAATCCAAGTGCTGCAGGACTGCTCGATTATGCCTTTGGCGAGCATCTGTCAACCTTCTTTTTAATGATATGGAGCTCACTTGCCCAGTATGACTCTCGGTGTATAAGATGAGCAGCGTCATTGTTCATGCTGTGCTTCACAGCGCAAGTTTTGTCTTGAGGACGGTCACAAAGGTTAAAGGCGTTCCCATTAAATAAAAGGAGGCGAAGGAGACCGTCAGCTCGATGGGGCGAGAGCCTCGAGTGATCATTTTGTTCAAGTCATTAGAAGACATTTCTGGTCAGGAAGACGGCATATCGGCGGTGTGCGAGCAAGCAACATCGCATAGAGACAAGCCCCAGATTACATACTCGTAGGAGGGCGTCAATACAGCAAGGGAATTAGCCTGTGGGAGAACATTGTGAGTAGAGGCTGAAATACACCACAGGAAGGCAAGTAAGACTGTCTCGTATACATATAACAGTATGATGAAAACGAACAATGCGCCTTAACCGAATGGCAATCATTGGAGCGAACACATAGTCACCATCTGGTACAGGTGGAAAGGAGACAACAACAAAAGTCATGCCTTACGGTGGAAAACGCACATGTTAAGCAAAACAGAGGCGATCCTTGAATGGCACGGGCTGCTCAATTACACATGGGAAGTCAAACTCTACAGGGCAAACGGAACAGTCAATGCGGACAGAGTGAGCGGATAAAAAGTCAAGAACGTCGATGTCGTCACTGTAACAGTGGGCCAGAACGGCGAACAAAAACTTTTACGGCCGGTGACGCGGACTCGTGTGGTGCAGAGGAAATCTACGGGAGATGTACCAGCATTCGCCACACTTACAACGCCTGTTAGGGCAGGGGTCCAGACTTTCTACAACTGCTGATTGAGGTGACAGCGCATAAAAAATATTCGCGCTGGTGTCGATCACAGCTTTCTCTCGATAAGGTTTGGTTTGGTAGGGAGCCTCAACAGAAGGGCTTGAGAGCCGGTGATAATAGCAGCATCACCTGTAGGAGCTCCAACCGTCAGTTTCGAGAAGGAGAGCACCGGGAGTAGGACGGGGACCCGGAGCGGCGTGGTTGAGGTGAACGAGACAGTCGGCGTCGTGTTGTGGGCAAGCGGTTGCACTGTGATGACGTCCGTTGTGATCTCGATGGATGTTTCTGTTTCAGCTTGGGTTTGTACCTTGTCCTCACTTCAGGGCGTATAGAAGAAGCCGCAGAAGTTTGTCCAAGAAGGCGAGGGTCCAAGGCCGGTGCAATACCATGATTTGTGTCCGACATGCCTACATCTAAAGCAAATTGGCTTGTCCTCAGGCGTCCTCCACGAATGTGTATCGCCATAATTCGGTGCAGGACAGCGACTTTCAAAAGGTTTCAAGCTGGCCTAAGGGCGAACGTAAGGGCGCTTCACGGAACAGATGTCTTGAACGCCCAAATTTGCCAGTTCTTGACGCAATATTGATTGTATATGTCATATAGTCGGTTGAGGGCCACTGGGCTCCCAGCGCATTAAATGTTCATGCGATATGGCTTCGATTTCGTGTTGAACGATTGAAGTGATCGACTTCGAAGTTGAATGCTAAATAGCCATACGAACGTCCTCACACGGTCACGTTCGGAGGTCGGTAGACGTGTTGTGCAGCATGGCGGTTTTTAGCACGTTCGATTTCTCGGCGTTATGTATTATTTTTTCGCTGTCGAAGAGTCCTCAAACGCGATCAGGTTAAACGAATCGTCCTTGATACCTCTGATTACGCACGTGACCTGATTGACTTCTGCCATCCGGGCGTTAACTTTTCGGCGAAGGGTGCCACATCCTGAATGTACGTCACGCACGACTTAGTAGACGTCTTCATATGCTAGCCAGGTTCTTTCTTGGCGGCACGCTGGCAGCCTGCAGGCTGGCCAATCAGCTGGTGGTGCTTTCTCTTGCAAACGCTCCAGCTTGTAAACTCATCTACGCTGTTATCGAAGTAGGCGTTCGCAGACCCCTTTAGATAAAATATGATATTCGTCAGCATCAACGACGGGCCCAACCTATAGTGGACGGTTGTGGATTCATAGAGTCGACTGCAGTCATCGACGTCGTTGCCATAAGTGCCGCACAAAGCCCCACGGTCAAGGGTGGAGCAAAGATGAAGGCGGGCATTTCGGCCGCCACTGACGCAGTTTCACCTCCAGTAGACATGTCAAGCATGGCGACTTGGCGGTAGCTGCGGAGCCATGTTTCGCGTTAGAGACCTAGAACGTTCATCAAAATGTTACTTCGAGGCACACTCAACAGAAAAAGGAACAGTTTTCATAAAAAGCGCTAAAGACAACGACGAAGTTGAAGGAACACATACGACAGGACTGGCGACAAGACCAACATATGCCAGCCTTTTCATACGTATTTCGTCGACTTCGTCTTCCTCTTCAGCGCTTTTTTATGAAAACTGTCAAGATGAACCAACTCGCCCAAATCTAGGTATCCTTAGAAAAGCGTACTTAAAACATATTTACAATATAAAGCACTGAACTATATGCTCGAGGACACGCGCCAGATGAAAAGCATTTTCTCCATCGACACTGCTCTTGAGGAATAGTAACGTGACATTAATAGTACTGCACTCTACAGAATAAAACGAAAAAACAACGGTTTTACCGGCCTTCCTGCTATGCAACAAGGAAATCCAGTTCAGATAATTTCATAGTGTATGTTATACTTGCATAGCCGCATTAGAATCTGCAAACATAGAAATCCTCAAATCATACACGAACTCTTCCACTAAAAGATTGCCGCTTCTGGGCTTGTAAATTCTGTCTGCAGATGGTGTCCCAATTCTATTCCTTCCTGTAACCGTGCATAAATTCTGCCTCCTTCAATAAGTGCCTTATGTCGTATTCTGCTGTATTTCTTCAAGGAATTCATTTGAATTAGGACACGTATCACTATATGCAACGATATTCACGTGCGCTTTATCACTTCCAGCCTAGATGTCTTGCCTAAATTCTAATGCATTTGCTCCATTGCATTGCAGTTCTAAATTTTATATGTCCTAGTAAGTGTGTTCGCTAAATGATCAAGCATCTCAAATAATTTAAATGAGCCTAAGATTATCTGTTTTCAAATTTGTTTTAGCGCGCCAGCCATTTATATTGAAAAAAAGAAAATTTCTGCTAGTAAGCGAAATATAGGGTGCGATACCAACTATTAGATATTTATACTAAGAAAATATATTGCTATTGTCGGCTGTATGAAGTGGTAAACATTAGCTACTCATATAAGATGTAAAGTATAGTATCACGTGTGCGTAGGTAAACGTAAGTGCATGTCGAGGGTGACTACCGACTTTCGCTGTCCGATCGCTAGAGTCTGGGAGAGCGGCAGCAGCAGCGATCGAATTGCCCTTCGTGCTGCCTTTTGCTTGAACTCGATGCAAGAGGTGAGAACACGGTGCACACGAAGCCATTAGCCCTCTGGGTGAGTAGACTGTATAGCAAGCGTACATTACGCATCCGCATGCTTATCGCACGTGTACTTTGTATCGACCATACCGGCGAAAGCGATGCGCGAATAAGTTTGGCGTATCCCTATTTCTATAGCAATAAAACCTACAGGTGTCCAGGTTTGATTAAAACGGAAGTTCCGCATTAGTATTTTAAGGTACTTCACGCACTTGCGGGAGCTTATGCATCTGTACATGTGTATATGTTTGTATCCTATCGTTTTGCCACATATCTAGGTGATCGGGTATTCGCTGCTCGAATACATAACGCAAAGAGCTGCTCTGTTGACGGAACCGTATAAGTAACCAACCTTTGGACCAGTGACAGTACCTGCTTTTGTGGCATTGTGTACATACAAGTCGCTCTTCAACAAAGCTCTTTCACGCCCAAATGGGCCATTGTAAACGGGACTGGGTACATGTCGCTGTAAAGTGAACTTGTTCACGCCAACTTCAAGCACTGGCTATGTGCCACTCGGCCTGTGGTGGTCCTCTGTTAATCTCACTGATTCTAACATGGGTCACCTGGCATGTGTCAGCAGGAGTGCGCTGCTTTTCTATGAACATCTTTCACGCCAACTTGTGTAAACAAGGTATGTGCACCTGGAACTGTGCGGCTGTGTGATTACGGAGAACCTCCCTAAACTTATCTGAACATTACTGGAATCGAATGAACCGGCAACCGCTCCTCAAGGACAGCAACTGGACGCATTAGCACGCTGCGCCACGCATCCAGTGGGCATGGCTCACTTTCAGTCAATGTCTGCTAGCGCCAAGGTTTTGGCCAGCTGCGCCATGAATGCACTCGGTATGTATTGGTATTTATTGACTTCTTGCTGCCCTATTTATTGACGCATTTGCCACTCATTGTGCGGCAGCCGAGGGAATATTTCCCAGCAGTCGCAGGCACCAGCGTTTCCCACTCGTCCTCTCGGACACCATGGGCGGACTTCTCCGCAGTGTCACAACATGACGCAGCATGTACAGAAAGTACCATAACCGTGGTGCCCGGTTGACGCCCTTTCTCAAAGTTCACGTGCTCCGGCCAGCCGGTCATTCAAGGAGCCGCCCGCACGATGGTGGCGCTATATTTTGCTGACTTATCTGATGGGGGCGTGAAAGAGGACAACGGCAGCATTACATACCTCATACTATATCGTGTCGACGTTGACGATGCCTCATGTGGCTATATTCATACAATGCTAACTCATAAGTGTTAACAGTCGCCATGAAATGTGTTTTGCAGCTTTTATCGACGCCTAGGTATTCCATCCTGTGAATCACAGTGGTAGGGGTCTAGACATTGTGAGGCACAATGGTGATGCCCACACACACAAAAGTAAAAAAAAAACGTTACTAAACAAATAATGGAACGAGAATGTACGAAGACACGTAATTATTGTGCATCCACAGCCAAATCCAGTACAACAATGCTTTTCCCGGTCCCTAGAAAATCCTAGGTAAATTTCAATATTTACTACATGGTAGAGTGTTGGAAACTGGGAAACTAAGACAAATTTCTTTTTTTTTTATTCAGGCTGATTGAGAACGCTGCTAATGGAGTGAGGAAAGTAGACCAATAGAACAAGTTGTAATCTGTTGAAGAACATCTTTCGCCAATTTGCATCAATTGAATGCGGAAGTCAATCAACACTGACACGTGTACAATGTGCACCCATCACGCGCGCACACTATTAAAATAAATAACTTGGGGGTTGTCGAGCCAGTTAAATATTTTATTATGAAGTCGCCCTAAAAACTGCGATTGAAGTACATTACCTTATTTCAAAGTACACGACTGGTCTTGCATTCTGCCCCATGGGAGCACCGCGGTCGCAATCCAAAAAGTGCATTCAGATGCAGCAGCAGAACGCCATAATAATTTACCAACCAATGCAAATGACGTCTCACCATCGCTATGGTACAGCCACTCAGGGCATATGGTGTACCTCAGAGTAAACCTTTCAACAAATCTTCGCCAAAGCACGCCTATATGTCTATGCGTTACTCGGGCATTCGCCATCTCTCCCTGGAATCGTTTTTTCTGAAACTCGAATTTGGAGAGACGTCGCGTTCTTAGTTTTGTATTATTCATTATCACGCGAGTCTTCCCTTCTAAGAAACGCTGAACAATATATATGCTTCGAAGGTACACACAATTAAGGAAGAAAGCGAGAAACCTCGTTCGTTACTGCAGGGTTTTCTAGTAGACGTGAAAAATTACGTGAAAATCTGAGTTGCAGTATCATTAAGCTTCCTTTCGCAATGCTGCACATTGCCTTCGCTCTCGGCAATATCTTTGTGTTTACCCTCCTTTCTTCATCGGTTACGTTCTTTGTCGGTGATTGTCTCGGCCGCGTGTAACCACTTTACTCTTCGTTCTTTGTTAGCGTGCCAGACTGCCTAATGTGCCTTATTGACTCCGGCGAACGACATGCCTCTTCCACGCTTGAAAGTGACCTTTAGGCAAAATCACGAGTGCCATCTCCGAAACCCTAACCCCTGCCAAACACTCAAAGCTTCTAAAGTTTCTACACCACTTTAGAGAATTGTTTCATGTTTCTAAGCCGCAACTGCCCCGCACGTCAGTAGTGTAGCACTAGGCTGACGTTGGTTTACACCCGCTATTTCTTCAAAGACCGTTGCGTGTCAATGCCGAAGAACGTCGCGTCATTACACACGAACTCGAAGATACCGTACGCCATGGCGTAATTCAATCATGCAAAAGTCCATGGGCATCTCTGATGTTTTTATTCGCAAAAAGTGCGGGTCTGTGCATTTTGCGTTGATTACTATCGAAAAATTAAGGACACGCGCAAAGACAAGTAACCATTTTCCCGCATCGACGATGCCCATGCCCATTTTCAAGGAGCTGACTTCATTTCGTCCCTACCCTTACGTTGTGGTTAATTACGGTTCTGGATGGCTGAAGCCGATCGCCAGAACACAGCGTTTATCGCGCCTGACGCCCCATATGAATGAGGTCTCATGACCTACGGAGTTTGGAAAGCGCCCACCATGTTTGAACGAATCGTGGGCAATACGCGGCGTGGCTTCAGGTTGTTTATATATCTATGGTAACTTGACAATGTCGTGTTTTCCTGTCCTGATCGCCTTAGACACGTTTTAACGTGTGTAACTAACACTGGCTATCAACTCAACCCCGAAATTGCCGCTATGCCTTGTGGGAGCGAACCATCTTAGGTCACTTGGTGTCCGATTTTGATGTTTATGCTCATATTTCAGCCGCTTGGTTCGCACTTTCGCATCGATTATGTCACCCTTGACCGAACTCGTATGCAGTTTCGCGGATCTCTCTACTTGGCCCCCTGCACGCTACATCGCGTTTGCTGTGCTGTGTCATCGTCGTACCTCTCCACCCATTCCTAGCCATTTGGAGCCGATAGCTGAAAATGACGTGCATACAGAAACCAGTAGGGTCGAAGTTGGTGCTCCTTTCACGAGAACATCCCGATTACTTCGAATACGTCGTCTCCTATGCGAGTCCAACACTGGCAAAAGCAGAAGCCACGTACAGTGTGACTGAACAAGAGTGCTTGGCTCTAGTAGGGGCGCTTCGAAAGTTCCGCTCATACCAATACGACCCCCGTTTGACCTAGTCACGGATCACAATGCGCTTTCTTGGCTCGCCACGTTAAAAAATAATTTACACATCTATCACGCTGGCCGCTACGAATCCTGGAGTACGCTATTCGTGTCGTTTTCTGATGCGGGCGAAAAAACGTTCCACAATCGGCCTGGGGAACCACTAGTACAAACATTGGCACCGAAAAACACTGTGAACCGTTCATCACTTCTATTTTCGCCTATCTCTCTCGATCATCGACCATATCTGTATCTCGAAACCCTCAAGCGCCAATGTCTCCATTCCGTCATTCGTTATCGGCTGCTCCGCCAACGCGAAAACGCCCCCAAATGTAGTAGATGCCTATTGGTCATTCCCCGCTGCATGAGATGACTAAATCTATGCCTCTTTTCACGACTATCCGCAATCTTGCCATGCCGGAGAATTTTAGACATGCGAAATTTATTGCTTTCGCTGCTACCGGTGCAGAATGTAAGGTTTTGTACAAAAGTTTTGTCAGTACTGCCATCGCTCTGAACATTGCAAACCGTCACCTTTGCACCCTTCCGACACATTGGAGCTGCTTCCCTACCTCGTCAAACTCTTTCATCGCGTGGGCGTTGACATCTACGGACCGCTTAAAATGTCACTGGATGACAATCGGTGGATTGTAGTCTCTGCGCACCACCTGATACACTAGGCCGGAACTGCTGCTTTTGCAAATGCTACAGCGCAGGGTATAGCCTCTTTCTTCCTAGATCGTTTAATCATATGACATGGCACAGCTCGTGAACTATTAAGCTATTGAGGTGTGCGTTGCTGTCCTATGTCGCCGAAGCTCTGCTTTAGGAATACCACTTTGATAGTCGTATGGACATGGCATGCGACCTGCAGACTCGCTGGCTCACAATACGGCTTAATCACACTGTTGGTGACATGCTCGCGATGTTTGTGCAAACTAGTATGGTAACTTGGACCATGTTATTCCTTTAGTAACGTTCATACGACACAGCCATACAAACTTGCACGGGATTCCACCATTCTTCATCCTGTATGAACGAGAGCCTTCACATACCATCAACGCTCTCCTTGCATACTACCCTGGCTCTTCCGCATGTCCGCGTGTCTACGGAGATGCCCGAGAAGCCCAAGAGTACAGCCAGCTTGCGTGTACGTTTACATCACTAGAACAACAGCTGCAAAAGAAAAGACGCACTAACTAACCTCCATTCTAACCTATACCCAAGGGTCTCTTGTATTGCTGGGTCTTCTTTGCGAAACTCTTGGGTTTCCCTCGAAGATCGATGTAGAGGGCATTACGGAGGGCCTTTCCGTGTCTTGGAGCGAGCGCTCACAGTGAATTTTCTCATTGTTCGGCTTTATCTATCTGGCGATATGCGCCGACGTGGACGTGATCTCGTCTACGTTTCGCGTTCCAAGCCCTACCATGACACCCGACCTCCAACTTCTTACGTCTCCGTGATGACTGTTTTTCTGCGGGGTCGGTTGTGTAAAACATACGCCTTCGTACAGCAGCATCGTCCACGCTCGGCTCGCACTGCTAGAGCTGCTGATTGCTCTTGTCTTTGAAGACGGTACCTCACGCAGCTTTGCCGTTCCTATACGGAGTGCCTTTGAAGGAACCCGTCACCGTGATACCTCTTATCAATAACATTCCGGAAGAATGCATCCCTCACCCGCCGTGGTTGCTCAGTGGCTATGGTGTTGGGCTGCTGAGCACGAGGTCGCGGGATCGAATCCCGGCCACGGCGGCCGCATTTCGATGGGGGCGAAATGCGAAAACACCCGTGTGCTTAGATTTAGGTGCACGTTAAAGAACCCCAGGTGGTCAAAATTTCCGGAGTCCTCCACTACGGCGTGCCTCATAATCAGAAAGTGGTTTTGGCACGTAAAACCCCAAATATTATTATTATTATTAATGCATCCCACGATGTGTGTCCACATGAATACAAATATCATTGAAGTAAATTGGTGGCGCATTTTATGGCTACCCCAGAAATGTGTGTATGCAAATGGATGCATCTAACATACTTCCATGTAGACAATATGTGTCGTCTGGTTTCACCGCCAGAAAGCCGGAACACGGTTCGTATGCATAATTTGCTAATTCACGAACCTTTGCCTCATATTAGGGTCATCACAATGTGGAACGACTTCATTGACAACTGAAGGGAGTCCTTACCACTTGACAGCTAATGGAACGTTGCCTCGTCCACCCTCTCTTCGCCCGTTTGGGCATCCGATCAGCACTGAAGGTTGATCTTCGGCTGCAGTCGTCTACGGCGTTCCCTTGCACCTTCCTGAATAATTTTCTGCGCTGTCGTCGCCACCTTGCACTCATGATGCTTCCATCTACATTCGGGAGCTGCGCATCCCGTTGTTCCGTGACCTTGCTCCTGTAATTCCTGCCGACCGGCACCACCGGTCTGTATTTATAAGCCAGGATGTGCATTCCTGCAGCCATTTGTTTGTTCGGCGTGACTACGAGCGTCCGCCCCTAACCCCGGCCTACGATGGAGCATTCCACATACCCCATCGTACGCCCAAGACCTTCACGCTGTACGTTAACGTACAGCGGCCTGGACGCTGACCGACTCAAGCGTGCTTCGGTCGCCACTCTTGCGCCAGCGCTCCCTCCACTCAACCTAGCATCGATTCCTTCATCACTCTGGGTGGTCACATCTAAGCAAGTTCACTGAGCGGCTCCTCGTGTTCCCGCTCTACGGGGAGCGGGAGGGGGGAGGTAGAAATCCCTGTATCGCCCCTTGCGTTGAGGCCGGGCCGCATGCCACAACTTGCTTCGCGTGCAGCACCCGTCCAGAAGGAGGCACCTAGGTCCTGGCCGCGCAACGTGCGCAGTACGATATAAAAAATGAAAAAATTGGGGTTTTACGTGCCAAAACCACTTTCTGATTATGAGGCACGATGTAGTGGGGGACTCCGGAAATTTCGACCACCTGGGGTTCTTTAACGTGCACCTAAATCTAAGTACACGGGTGTTTTCGCACTTCGCCCGCATCGAAATGCGGCCGCCGTGGCCGGGATTCGATCCCGCGACCTCGTGCTATGCAGCCTAACACCATAGCCACTGAGCAACCACGGCGGGTAAAAAAAAGAACGAGCAGAAAGGGGGTTTACGGAGGGGCCCGATTTCTATTAGTCATATCATAAGAAGCCAACAAATACTGACACCAATGACAACACAGGGGAAATTACTTGTACTTAATAAATTAGATAAAGAAGCCATAAATAACGGAAATTAAAGTGGATGAAAAAAACAACTTGCCGCAGGTGGTAACGGAATCCACAACCTTCGCATTTCGCGTGCGATGCTCTACCAATTGAGCTACCGCGGCGCCGTTTCCCCGTCCACTTTCTTTTGTATATATGTGTCCTAGTGGAACCCTGGGAGTGTTAGCCAGCGCCACCAGTCATACCTTGGCGGCGGACGTGGAACGTCTTTTTTGCCGCAGGCATCACGAGATCGTGATCTTTTTGGGTGAAGGAAACTGGTCAATAAACCGACATTTGCTAGCTGAAGGGAACAATGTTGCCAGATTCGGGAGCCTCGTTATGTAATGAAGAAGAAGAAAGGGAATTCACCAAGCGGCCCGATTTTTTTAGTCAGTTCAGGCCCCACCTGCGGCAAGTGGTTTTTTATCGACTTTAATTTCCAATAATTTATCGTTTCTTTTTCTCAGTTATTAAGCACCAGTAATTTCCCCTGTGTTGTCTCTGGTGTCAGAATTTGTTGGCTTCTTAAGATATGACTAAAGATAAAAAGACCAGTTCAGAACCCAACGCTCCCTGAGCTGCGTCTTCCTGGCATTAGCTAAGACAACATCATGAGGCAACCGCGGTCTTATGCGGTCCACGGCACAAGGGTTCCACAGAGACCGAAACTTAACGCACTGGTAGCCTGCGCCACAAATACTCTGCGTATGTGCCACTTCAAATGAACGCCTTAAACGCCAACGGGTTAGCGTGCTGCTCCATGAATGGCCTCGGTGAGTGCCACTGTTCAATGAACATCTCGAAACTTGGGTAACTCACTACGTGCAAATGAGTGTGGAGCAAGCGAGGGAACAATTCTCAGCGTTCGCAGGCACCCGTGTGCCACGCTTGTCGTTTCGCAGATCCCGCGCCGTCTTCTCGGTATTGCCATAGTGCGGTAAATACACGGGGCCGCGTCTCGAGAAAGAAGCCTAGGAGAGGGGTCCGGTTGCCACAAGAATTCTTTGTCAGCGTTTGCATACACTGGCGAGCTGTGCATTTCAGAGGCCGTGCACATTGTTTCGCGGTGGGATCACCAGATGGCACCAAGTGTTCTTAGGGACCCATGAAAGAGGAGTCCCACTGCAGTACGTGTCTCGTATATAACTTGTTTCGGCGGTGGTAAAACGCTGCATCAATATATTGAAGAAATTCTGACGCATTAGCGTGAAATTGGCCCGTGAGAGGGGTTTTTCAGCAATTCCTGTTATTGCGCTAGCATTATTTCAGTGCTTCAGGCAATTTCAGCCGGCTTCTACCTATGTGTATAAACTTGTATCCATGTATATTTCTATGCTTGTATCGAAACGTTTTACCGGCAACCTGAGTCACTGGCACTCCCCGGTTGAATAGTTAGCACATCGGACTGCGCTGCTGAAGTGACAGGGTTCGAAACCAACAACCGGATCAACTTGGGTCCTTGGGCATGTGCCCATGTGTTCATACGTGCCTCTATCCAAGGGCGTTTTTTCACGCGCAGATTGGACGATGTATATGCGGGACTGGCCAGCTATTGCTTTTCGAAAAAAGACTTTCACACCGAATTGGAGCACTGGGCACGTGCCACAGCATATGCGCTAGTCTTCTAGCAGCCGCTACGATGCCAACTTGGATTACAGGGTATGTACCAGCATCAGTGCATTACCCTGCAGTGAACGTCTTTGACGCGAACTTGGACAACTATAATGAACTACCAGCAATTACACGGTCTACAACTTTGAAGAGATCCATTATTTTCTGTTATGTTGAGCGCAATCAAGCGAGCAGCCCAAAGCCTCTTCGAGGACAGAAACCACACGCATTAACAGGCTGCGCCACAAATGCACTCGGTATGTGACGATATTCAATGATTTCCATCCACACAAATGCTTTCGTGAGCGGCGCCATGGATGCACTGTGCGTGTGCGCTGCTCCTCAATGAACCAGTCGCGAACTTCGGTTCCTGAGTGTGCGGCTAGCGAGGAACGATTCCCAGCGTTCGCAGGCAGCGGCACCCTACGCTCCTCGTCTCGGAGGTCACGCCCGGACTCCTTGGTAGCACCACTAGATCACGCAGCATGGCCAAGAATAAGAGCGAGAGGGGAGCCTGGTTCCATAAAACTTCGTGCTTGGCTAGTTGGTGATACATTCTTTTAAAAATGATGGCAGCGCTAAAAAGGATGCCGCATTGCGAGTTTCTCAGCGGTGGGAGGCCCCACGCATTTCCTGTTTTGCAGGCCGCGCGCAGACTTAGTGGCGGCAGCGTTTGAAGGCGCCGAATGTTCTCAGAGAAGCCTGGCACAAGAGTCCAACCGCAGAACACACATACATAACTAGTTTCGGGGATGGCCATTTTTGGGGTCGCTACATTGATTAAATGCTAAACGAACTACGGTCGACAATCATTGTAAGAGGAGTTCCTATGTAAGAGGAGTGCCTATATAACCATGATAGAATGAGGAATATTATGTTGTATCCTGAATCTGTGCGCACCCCTGCAAAGTTTTCAGCAATCACTAGAGGTGGTTGGTCGAAAAAAAACAGCAGTTTGCAACAGATCCTGAAGGCAGAGCTTTGCGATAATTTTTTTTTTGCACGGTGAGTATTGTTAAACTGTTGCATGTTCAATTCTTCTGAAACTTAAATGTCAGAACACCCTATGTTAGGCACTGATAACAAATGAAGTGTTGTCCAGAATAGAAGAAAAAATTACTTTTTTTACGCCATGCAGGCAACTGAATATGACACATGATCGCTGCGGCTATTGTGCGAAGTAGAAAGGCAGAACTTTTTTTTCTCCATCGTAATGCCTATATAATAACCTGCCGAAGAAAGCCGAAATGGTCAGGCGTTTCAAATTGTTAATCGTCACAAAAGCTTCGAGCATGAATGTTTTAGTAGTTGTGGTATCGTTGGCTTTTCTTCTGACTACGGTGCAAGCAGCACGTCTGTCATCCATTTCTGTACATATACTTCCTATTAAAGTTGAGGAAAGAATAGCGCCACCCCGTAAACCACCGACTACAACAAGAGCTCCACCACGCCCACCGCCACCACAATCGGGAAGAAGAGGTGAGAACATTTATCTCTACTTTTTATGACAAATTTTTTTATAAAAATTTTCGTAGCCTTGGGATGGCGTTGTCTACTGTTTCGCTTAAAATGATCAAGCCCTAAGAATTCAAAGAGCAATGTGCCACTGAATGAAATAAAACCTAAAGGAATAAGGAAATCAGCTAAAGTACACCCGAACAAAATCACAAGTACAAAATCTTGTTGCCATTAGGCCCTAAATGCGAAAGAAATGCGCTAGAATTAGACTGCAACTCCCGGATACACGATTTCAAAGCGTGTTCACCACAGTTCAAAGGGTTTATAGGCCAAGACGTGTTTCAACAGTTGAACGCAAAAAAATTGTGGCAGAACCCATCTCACGATAGCTGTGGACGGTAGTGCGTTAGGCTTCAATCAATACAGCGACACAATGTATTGCCCCCATCGCGACCAATTATCTATGAGCCGTATACTGCTGCGGGGATCTCCTTTCGCTCTTGCCTAAAATACTCGGTGCCAACTAAGGCCACCAGTGCGAGGCCACCTCGTGGCCTCCGAAATGCAAGGCCCAGCAGCGTGTGTGGACGCTGAGAAGCGCGTCATACCCGACCACTGGGCTCCCCTCTCGCACTTCTTTCTGGACGCGCGGCCCGATCCATTGCAAGTGCCGACAAGTACACGCGTGGCCTTCTAAACAAAAAGCGTGTCGCGCTGGTGCCTGTCCGCGCCGAGCATTTCTCCTTCGCTTGCCTCTTATTCGTTCGCACATACTCAGCAGCTCAAGTTGGCGAGAGGTTCATTGAACGGCAGCAAATACCCAGTGTGTTTATGGCGCAGCTCACTAACGCCTCGGCGTGAAAGGCATTTGTTAAAAAACGGCACATACATTGGGCATTTGTGACGCAGGCTGCTAATGAGACGGCTTGAGTTCTTTGTGGAACCCTTATGACACTGATACGATTCCGCTCGGCATCGGAGAAATTTAAAGAATCTTTTTTGCCATTGTAAAATGGCACCCTCCCAGAGGCACATGCCAATTTACCAATGTCATTGTCAAAGACGTTCGTAGGAGCCTAGCACAGACCTACTGAAACAGACCCAGTGACCCAAACTGGCGTCAAAGAGGGTGATGGGAAACCAACACGAGAGCTTGGCACATACCCACTACTCTAAGTAAGCGTGAAAGAGCTTCTTCGACAGGCGGTCCGTACCGAGTCCCGCATTACAGTGACTCAGGTCCGCGTCAAAGATGTGCACTGGAAAGTGGACCAAATGCACACAATGTCACGTAATAATTTACCCACGTCGGTTTTTGGGTTGGTTTTAAATCCTGTTTTCTTAGCACAGCTTCCTGATCCAATACCCATCGGCCAAGGACTGCCCATTGACCCAGGAAAGGGGTTATATAATGTTACGATAGGGCGCGCTTAGTTAAAAATGAAGTAGTAAAACGGGGAGAAGGGTTGCCGCGCCAAGACCGAGCCGCTACAACGACAAGCGCGCTTCGTCCTCTTATTCTGTCCTTTCTGTCGCTTCAGCGTAACACTCCTCCGCTCACAGATGAAGCCTGCTGGGCGAGTAACAGTTACGTCCACTAGGAGTCACAGAGATAACAGCACTTCAGGTGGCCGATGTGAACAATCCGCGTCTTCTTAGAACAGTAGCCACGAGACAGAGGACGAACCATGGAATAGCCCAAATCTCTTAGCCGATTGCTGATGACGAAACGCGTGCTGTGCCGACCCATAAACTTCTAGTGCAGGCCACGCCTGCGAAGTCATATCACAACGCCTACTATGTCCCCTTTGTCGTACCGACACATTTTCATGCCGTGAATTGTAGCTGATCTTGGAGCGCTCCTGAGACGCCAACGTAAGGAGCTGAGCCATGCGGCGGGCTTCCTTAGTGCGGCAATGGGTCTGGGCGACAGAAGGGTCCGCACCGATGAGGAAAAGGCAGAATGGTGTCAAGGAAGCTGCGCGGTGCTCTAACATAAGGAAGATAAAAAGGGATGTAGCCGGTGGATTCATGCTTGACAGTGTTGTAGGCGTTCCTGGTATTTCCGTTCCTGGGAATTTGCATACAACTAAAGGATGTCGATCAAAATTCTGGTAGTTCGCTCGACGATATCGTTTCCCTGCGAGTCATACTGGGTCGGGTAGCACAACTAGCAAGCACAGATACAAAATAGCTTATCACCTACGTCGGCCACGAACTGGAGACTACGATCGCTCAATATAATACAAGGGGTTCGAT
The DNA here is from genome assembly GCF_050947875.1 of Dermacentor variabilis. Classification (NCBI taxonomy): domain Eukaryota; kingdom Metazoa; phylum Arthropoda; class Arachnida; order Ixodida; family Ixodidae; genus Dermacentor; species Dermacentor variabilis. Next base: position 63,273,866 of record NC_134574.1, read on the forward strand.
TACGCAGTATAACGGCGGACAGCAGGCAGCTCGAGGCGTCAATAGCTCTGGCCGTTGGTATCGCTGCGGTTTCAGCATAACGCGCCAGGTGGTCGGTGCAAAATATAATGCAAAGGTTGTCGTTTGTCGTGCTTGAGTCGTGAAGATCCACTCCAATCATTACAAAGGAGATGCAGGTGGTGGGCCACAAGTTGAACGAGTCCAATCGTAGCAGTATAGAAGCACTTGAATGGCCACCGTTCTACAGGGGGATCATTTTTAATATTTAAGGAATTTTAAAAATTACCAGTTGCAAATATAACTCTAGTCCTTGAGCTGGGTTATTTATTGAGGTGGATAATACTTGCACGGGAAATCCAAAGACATGCGCTGCTAAATACGAAAATCCTACTAATTCTCTGCTGAATGAACTACTTTACTCCACATCTTGCAATTTAGGAGTTGTAGACGGTTAGCTTGCAAGGCGTACTCGCTTAGAATGAATTTCCAAAATGACGCCAGCTTGGACATATGTGACATCAAAGTCTCCATAAAAATTCCCTCTTATTCCATTTACTCTTTTAAGAAAACGCTCTTTCGTGCAATGAAAAAAATTAAAGTTAAATAATGGGCTTTTACGAGCCAAAACCACTTCATGATTATGAGGCGCGCGGTAATGGAGGACTCCGGAAATTTTGACCACCTGGGGTTCTTTAACGTGCACCTAAACCTAAGTACACGGGTGGTTTAGCATTTTGCCGCCATCGAAATGCGGCCGCCGTGGCCGTGATTCGATCCCATGAACTCGTGCTCAGCAGCCGAACACCATAGCCACTGAGCAACCGCAGCGGGTACATTGAAACACAAAAGTAACTGGAACGCCCATGCATTTAGTCCCACAAATTGGAAAATATCTCAAAAGTCGTATCACCTTGTAATTCATTCCAAGTGGCTACATCTTGCCAGCTCGCCTGCAACAATTCGTAAATTAATTTAATTCATAAAGGCTAATAATTAAGAAGCTAACGAGTGAGTTTGAGGTAATTATTTGAGTATGTGTTTCGATTTCTCGCGTTAGTAATGTCCCCCCCTTCGAATATTTCAGCTTAAGGACAGGAATTTATTATTTGCAGCAGGCGATCTTTAAATATTCCATGAAACGTAGAAGTGATCAGCCTGTATATTCTGCCGCATAATGGGACAACAGAAACCGCCATGAGTGTGGCGGTATGTTCTCATGAAACGCATGGGCCCAGCGGTCGCATCATCTCGCGTAGCACGTAGGCCATGTGTTCTCAAATTCATAGGGACCACGAAGGGGAGGAGGACACCCTCAGTCGCGTAATTCTTTTTGTAGAGCAGGCTATCTTTCATGGCCTGCTCTAGAAAGGCAATGAAATGCTCGGCATGCCCAAAATGCATGACGAGAGCTCAGCGAAGTCCAATTCCACTCGCGTAGGTGTGAAATTTTGTTGTGGTAGAGGGGCCAGAACGAATTATGAAGAAGAATTCCGTTTACGAACTTTTACGAACGTTTACGAAAATGCCATTTGCGAACTTCAGTTCAGTAAACTCGGAATCGGAGTCTGCTCTCCAGGTGAAAGGCTTATCCTTGCGCAGCAATGAATTCAGAGGGTAGGCAGCATCCGCATCGTTGGGCACGAAACTAACCCTGCAAGTAGTTAGCGAGCACCACAACTTCCACATCCGCCGCTGCCAAGGATTGTGAGGGGTTCCGTTAGATCTTGTAGATAACATAAATACCCCAGAAAGTGGATGAGAAAAGCGCACAGCGCTATCCTAATAGGAAAGAGCACCGCACGCGTAATGCGAAGACGTGGTCTCCTATCCCACTTGTAGAAAGTTGTTCTTTTATACAATTTGAGTTTCATTCTTTTGTCATTTCTTCACTTCAATTAGCAAGTACAAATAATTTCCCCTATCCAATCTAGCTTTTTATGATATGACTAAGAAAAATCGGGCCCCTAAGGTATACATTTTTCTCATTTATCTCATGGCAGGGTATGGAATTGGCAGAATTGATGCCTTAGGTAGCATGTGCGGGTTTATTGACCAGTTTCCTTCGTCCAAAAGGTTCACGTACCCATGTCACCTTCGGCAGAAAGCATGTTCCACAATCGCCGCTAACGCTTTTGAGTTGTGGAGCTCGCTAACACTCCCAGGTTTAGTTCTACTGTATAAACATCCAAAATGTGGATAGGAAATTGACGCTGCGGTAGATGGATTGGCAAGAGCCTCGCACATGTAATGCTTAGCTGTGGATTCTTATATATATATATATATATATATATATATATATATATATATATATATATATATATATATATATATATATATATATATATATATATATATATATGTAAAGAATGAGTCGGACTAGTTAAAACGGCTGACCACCAACAACCCGCAGCAGCCGGCGTCTCGCGATCTTCTTCCTCTCTTTGTTCATCCTTCCGTATCAGGACCCCCAGGTGGTGAAGCGCCGTCTCGGCGCATTGGAGGCGAAGAACTGCGAGCGAAGTATGGCTTCGGCCGCGAAACGTGCTCGACGTCAACAGGCGGCGGACTTGAGAATGAATTAAACTGTTGGCGCGATCTCGTAATTGATGTCGTTAACTTGATGTAGGGCTTCATAAGGCCCTGTGTAGTGAGAGAGAAGCTTCTGGGAAAGGCCGACCCGACGATATGGTGACCGAAGCAGCTCCCAAACACCTGGGGTGAACTGAATATCGCGATGGCACCGGTCGTAATGCTTTCTTTTTGCAGATGCTGCGAGGCTAATAAGCGAGATCGGGATACTTGACGTGCCATATGAGCGCAATCGATGACTTCACGAGCGTACTCAGTGGCGACGCGGGGCACAGAAGGTAGGATGGTGTCAAAAGGCGAAGTGAGGTGGCGACTATACAAAAGATAAAAGGGTGAATATCCTGCGGTGTCATGTCGGAACGAGTTATACACGAATGTCACGTAGGCCAGCTTGGCGTCCCAGTCGCGGGGATTGTTAGAAACGTAGATCGACAGCATCTCTGTGACTGTTCGGTTGAAACGCTCCGTAAGACCGTTCGTTTGTGGGTGGTAGGCGGTGGACAGCTTGTTCTCAGTGGCACAAGAGCGGAGGAGGTCGTTCACAACTCGAGACAAGAACGAGCCGCTGCGGTCTGTAAGTAACTGTCGAGGTGCACCACTCTGGAGAATGACGTCGTGAAGAAGAAAATCGGCGACCTTTGTGGCGCAACTAGTCGGGAACGTCTTTGTTATCGCGTAACATGTCGCGTAATCAGTAGCGACGGCGATCCACTTATTCCCTCTAGTCGTTGTCGGAAAAGGGCCAGGCAGGTAGAGGCCTACGCGAATAAATGGTTCAGAGGGAACTTCAATTGGAAGGAGTCGGCCGAATGGTGGGAAGGGAGGTTTCTTCCAGCGCTGACACAACTCGCGAGTTGCGACATAACGACGCACAGTGCGGTAGAGACCAGGCTGGAAGAACCACCGTCGTGCGCGGTCGTATGTACGCAAAACTCGAAGTTGTCCCGCTATCGGTGCATCGTGAAGTTGTTCGAGAACGACGGATCACAGATGGCGAGGAAGGACAAGGAGACTCTCAGGGCCGTCAGGGTTGATATTGCGGCGGTAGAGGATGCCGTCGTGCAGCAAGAACATGCGGCACGTGCCATCGGTGCTGCCAGATTGGCCTCCGGCGATGATGGACTGCAAGGATTCGTCACGTTGTTCAGCGCGCATGTGGGTCATATGAGTAAAAGCCACCACGCAGGTCAGCGGATCATGCGCAGCAGGATCAGGGGGATCTACGGGGTGACGAGAGAGGCAGTCAGCATCCTTGTGGAGATGACCAGTATTGTAACTGACAATAAATAAAAAATTCCCGGAGCCGCAAAGCCCAGTGACGAAGTCGTCCTGTGGGCTCCCGGAGGAAAGACAGACAGCACAGGGTGTGGTGGAATGTAACGACCGAAAACGTGCAGCCGTACAAATATGGCAGCAACTTGGAAACAGTCCAAAATAAAGCCAAGCATTCCCCCTCGGTGATGGAGTAATTTCTTTCAGCAGGTGACAGCAGGAGGCCGGCGTAAGCTATCACTCACTCAATACCAGTCGGCTTTCGGGCGAGAACAGCGCCGATGCCGTGGCCACTTGCGTTAGTGTGGGCTTCGGTCGGTGCAGATGGATCAAAGTGGTCAAGTATGCGAGAGGTGGTCAGAAAGCCGATGGGAGCCGCGAACGCGTGAGCCTGGTCCGAGCCCCATGAGATTGGCGTGTTCTTTTTGAGAAGATTTGTCAAAAGATGAGCAACCTTGGCGATGTTTGACGAGACGGCGAAATTAAGAACACAGGCCGATGAAACAGCGCACGTCAGACGCATAACGTGGCACAGAGAAACTGCGTACGGAGCGAACTTTTTCCGGATCTGGTTGGACACCGGATGCGCCAACGAGATGTCCGAACGCGGTAGTCTGACGGCGTCCGAATTGATACTTCGTGGAGTTCAGTTGAAAGCCGGCTTTTCGGAAGACCGTAAGAGTTTCAGCGAGTCGGGTAAGGTGGCTGCCGAACGTAGAAGAAAAATCAATAACGTCGTCAAGGTAACAACGACAGGTGGTCCATTTGTAGCCTCGCAGAAGAGAGTGCATCATACGTTCAAATATCGCAGGATCATTGCATAGGCCAAAGGGCGTGACTTTGAACTGATATAAGGCGTCCGGCGTGATGAAGGCCATCTTCTCGCGGTGCATTTCATTAACTGAAATCTGCCAGTAGCCGGGTCGAAGATCGATGGACGAGACGTATTTAGCTCCGTGCAAGCAGTTCAAGGCGTGATCGATGCAAGGTTGTGGGTAGACGCCTTTTCGTGTGACCTTATTTAGGTGGCGATAATCGACCCAAGAACACCAGGTACCACATTTCTTTTTCACAAGGACGACAGGCGAAACCCAAGGGTTGGCTGATGGCTCGATGACCCCCTTGCGGAGCATTTTCTCCACTGCTGATTGGATGACTCGACGTTCAGCATGCGATACCCGATAGCCACGCCTACGAATAGGATTCGTCTCTCCAGTGTTTATACGGTGGTGAAAACAGATGTTTTGCCCAGTGGCCTGTTGCCAAAATCAATGTCACTGTACGATTCAAGGAGGCGACGGATGTCCGTGGCCTGTGCAGAGGTGAGCTCAGGTGCAACAATTTTCGCGAGGTCATCCGTTAAGGGCCCGAGAACTTGAAAAACGCTTTGTGAACTCGGAGCAGTACTCGAGAAACAAAAATCTCGAAATACAAGGCGTCATCAAAAAAGATAATGAGAATGTGCTGGACACCGTTCAGATGATCGGGAAAGTTATCAAAGAAGAAATTGTCGAGACTGACATTGAAATATGTCACCGTGTACCCTCCCGAGACCCAGAAAACTCGAATATCATTGTGCAGTTTAAATCCAGGACCAAGCGCGATGCTGTGCTTAACAAGGCAAAGAGGGCACGTCTTTCTAACAAGGATATTGGAAATGATAACACTCGCAAAATTTACGTAAACGAGCACCTTTGCCCTACCCTAAAGCAACTACTTGGAATAGCTATCGGTAAAAAACGTGAGCATGGATGGAAGTCCGTCTGGTCGTATAACGGCAGGATATTCGCGAGGCAGTCTGACGACACACCCATTGTAAGAATACAGCATCACGAAGACCTTTCGAAGATATGCTAAGTGTTGTGTTAAATCTTGTACTTTCTGTTCAAAATGGAATATTTTGAATTTGCGCTACCATAAAACGTTCATCTACAAGATACCAAGCTTATCTCTGTTTTGCATTTCAATTCCCGTTCCGCTATTCACAAAAGTGACAGTATCTCTAGTCTTCTCAACCAATTTTCTTTCCAGTTCGACGTCATCATGATTTCAGAAACTTGGTTTCAAAATAGCTACGATGTCGTCGGCCTGGATGGATATACTCCTTTTTACTTAAACCGTCAGAATAGGCGAGGGGGTGGCGTTGCCCTTTATACTAAAAACAATTACCATTACGAACTGATGCCAGAGTTCACATTCATAAGTCTTGACTGCGAGATGTTAACTGTCAAGGACAAGAAAAGGGTCTTATCAGTAATATACCGCCCTCCGAGCGGAAGTATTCAGAATTTCATTGATTGTTTTGGTAAGCTACTGGAGTTCTGTTCATTTAATAATGTTCATTTTGTCTGTGGAGGCGACTTCAACATAAATATTTTAGATAAAAATAAGCATGTGCAGGATTTAAACAATCTACTACTATCATTTGGCTTTACCAATCTGATCACTACACCAACGAGGGTTACTCAATCTACCTCATCTGCCCTCGACCTTCTTATTACAAATATAGAAACCTCAGTCTGCACCGCGGGTACACTTTCTAATGATATTAGTGATCACTGTCCAGTCTTTATAGTGTACGAATTAGATAACAGTATCATTCAAAACATTGAATTACTTACCTACCAACACATTTCTAACGAAGCACTGGATTTATTCAGTCTAGCTGTAGGTACGCAAAACTGGGATTCCGTGTTAAGAGAAAAAAATGTTAACGAAGCGTATAACAAGTTTCTTGAACTATTTGTGCGCATCTATACTGCGCATTTCCCCTTCAAGCAAGTTAGGAAATCAAAAACGATACGAAAACCGTGGATTATGAGTGAGCACATCAAAATGATAAAAAAGAAGAACCGCCTTTATCATGCGTTCTTGCACTCCAGATCAGAAATTAAACTTAAGGAATTCAAAACCGAAAGAAATAAACTGAATAAAATACTAAGGCAGGCAAAAATAGATTACTATCAACGTCTGTTTTTTGAAATCGACAAGAAACGTCCGGATGCGGTTTGGAAAATAATAAATAACGTTTTAGGTCGTCAAACTAAAAGTAGTGCACCCAAGTCGATAAGCTACGCAAATTGCGAATTGATCGGTAAACCACTGGCAGACCATTTCAATACTCATTTTGTGAATGCAAGCGTTACGCACACCCATGACTCCCAAGTCATGCATTCGCTAGATAAATGTGTTTCAGAAACTATATTTATGGAGCCAACTGACGAACACGAGGTGTTTACAACAATAAAAAATCTTAATAACAGCAATGCATTGGATATTGACAATTTACAAATTAAGCCAATAAAATATGTCTTACATCACTTGCCATTTATCCGCACGTTGGTCCATATATTCAATCTAGCCATAGAATCGGCGACTTTCCCAGACGGCATGAAACGAGCTAAAGTATCTGTGCTATACAAACATGGCGATATAAATAATGTTTCTAATTATAGACCAATATCTGTCCTACCCATTTTTTCGAAAGTGCTAGAAAAAATTATTGCTACACGCCTAACAAAGTTTCTAGACAGATATGATGTAGTAACAAACTCACAGTTCGGTTTTAGAAAAGGCAGATCTACGGAAGCCGCCCTTTTATCCTTGAAAGAAAGTATTGTGCAAAGCATAGACAACGGAGAATTCGCCCTCGGGCTCTTCATCGATTTTAGCAAGGCATTTGATTCCATCAGTCATGACATTCTTAAATATAAACTATCAATATATGGAGTACGCGGACATCCACTCACTTTAATGGAATCATATCTCAGAAATAGAACTCAGTGTGTATGTATTAACAACGTCCTATCTTCTTTCTTGACACTTAAAAATGGAGTGCCCCAAGGGAGTGTTTTGGGCCCTCTATTATTTAACTTATATATTAATGACTTAGTAAATATAGATCCTACAGTTGATTTCTTTATATATGCGGATGATAGCACTATACTCTTCTGTGGAAAAGACGCAAACGAACTAATTATCAGGTGTAATGCATTGCTAATGAAACTATCTGATTGGTCACATTCAAATGTGATCAGAATTAATCCCACTAAAACGAAAGCTATTCTTTTCAGAGCCAGAAACAAGCCTTTTCAGTTGGAACATTCAATCACTTATTTAGGCAAACACATAGAACTAGTTAATGAACACAAAATACTTGGAGTAATATTTTCATGTCATTTGAGTTGGGATGCTCATTTTAATAACCTTCGAAACAAGTTTTCTGCAGTCGCCGGTGTACTATCTCGCTGTAGAGCTTACATGCCGATAAAAGCCAAGCTACAAATTTATCATGCATTGTTCACCTCACAATTTAATTATTGCAGTTTAGTATGGGCAACGACAACACGAACTAACATAAATAAAATAGTTACATTACAAAAGGCACTTTTCCGACACATTGCTAATATTGAAGCCCGATCAACAACAAAAACATTATCACAAACATACCAAATCATATGGGTAGATCGGTACTACGAATATCGTCTTTTACAAATATTTTATTTTGCAAGGAAAGAATGGAGAGATTTTCTTACATCACTAGCGACCTTAAAGCACCATGACATAACTGTGCATTTCAGAAATCCTGAACCTTGGCTTGTACCGCGCTTTCGCACCGAGTATAAGTTACAATCTATTAAACACAATTTGCCGAAAATTCTAAATAGTCATGTTTACGCTAATAAATTCTCTCGTAAAGAGTTGAAGATGTATTTCGTTAACCTATAACATATATATTCATGTATAACGATGCATATAAATGACCATGTTTTTCTTTCTTGCCTTTTTGTTTTATTTGTACAAAAATGTCTTGTTGTTTCTTACATATCCTTTCATAAGCATGTATCTGAGTTTTCAATTTTATGTTTAGTAAACTTCTGCTTAAGTTTTTTGTACCAAAAAGGTTACTGTTATCGCGCTGCCATGTATAACGCCTCCTGGGTCCAGTCAAGCTGCTGACGGCAGCTTTTAACCCGGGAGGACGTTTCTAGTCTGTACTAGAAGAAGAATAAACTTGAACTTGAACTTGAACTTGAACTTGGAACCAGAGCTGTCAGCTGTAATTGGTCTTAATAAGCCACTCTCAGCAGCCAGAATCTCAATGTCAAATTTAAAACCGCTAGAAACGCTGGCCAAGAACATGCCAGCCGGAATCACTAGAAGGCACCGGTGGAAATTCAGAGGCGGTAGAACGACGTCTTCATTAGTAAGAGCGAAGAACGTATGCGGAACGGCAACGTTCCGGTTCAAAAGCACGTCGATGAAGTGTCGAAGCACATATTCACCGTTAGGAACCTGCGACTGGGCGGTCAAAGTGACGTAACTGCCTCGGGGGACAGACGCCCATTGTGAAGCGCGCACAAGTGCGGTGGGGCGGTGCTCAGTCATCGACGAATTCAGGCAGTTTAAACTGAAGAACGCCGGTCGCGCAGTTGATGAGAGCACAATGAGTGGATTAAAAGTCCAATCCAAGAATAACGTCGTGAGGCCAGTTGTCGATCACAGGAAAGAGAACAAAAGTTGGGCGGCCGGCTATAATTAAACGCGCAGTGCACATTCCAAGAACAACCAGCACACCGCCGTCGGCCACACGAAGCACTCGGGCAGCTGCTGGGGCGAGGACCTTCTTTAAACATCTAAGTAGGCTAGCACTCACCACATATATTTGGACTCAAGTGTCGAACAGTGCTTGGACAGGTACGCCGTCTATTGAACATCTATTACACTTCTCCTTGTGGGCACAGACAGAGGATTTGCGGTGGTATTAGGCAATGGTAGCACCACCTCCGAGGGCGTGATTTCTCAGTTTTTCTAAAGTGTGCGGCCGGACGCCACATGGAACGAAAGGCGACGTGGCTGCAGTGAACGAGAAGATGGGCGACATGTTTGCGGTGAACGTGAGTGGTGTCCGTGCGGCGATGGTGAGCGGCTGCACCACGTGTTCCTAGAGAGCTGTCGGCACTGTTAGATTCGGCCGTCGGCGAGACATTTCGGGCATTTCCATCGAAACGGCTCAGGTTGGTCGGCGTGCCAGGTGTTGAGGGCCGCGAGCTGCGACAGTATCGGGCGACATGACCAATGCGGCTATAGGTGAAACATATCAGCTGGTCGTCCACAGTTCTCCACTCAGTCGTGTTTGCGATAACGCGGAGAGAAGCGTCGGGGTGGAGCGAAAATAGTAGAAGGGCGTTCGTTAACTCTGGCATTGGTGACAGACGCAGAGAATGTAAACCAATGTTTTCAAGTTCCTGGCGAAGGATGGCTTGTACGAGAGGAACTGAAAATGTGGTACCATCAGAGCAACGCGAACAGAAATCTGCGGGCTCCATCGCATCCAGTTCACGTATAACGATTCGCACCACGTCCTCTGATGGCGACGCATGCTGCTGTGTGTGTTCAAACTCACACTTTGACGCTGCGGCAGTATTGGAAAGTCTGCGAATGGTTGCAAGACGCATCGGCTTTTGGCTTGCTCGAATTGTCGGCACTCTTTAATGATTACATCAACTTTTGCACATGAGCAGATAAAACGCGTCGTCAGCAATGCCCTTAAGCACGTGTCCGACCTTCTCAGCTTCTGTCATGTCGTGATCGGCCATACGACAAAGTGCAAGGACGTCCTGTATATACGACAAGTAGGACTCCGTGGGCGATTGGGCACAGGAGGCCAGTTCCTGCTTTGTGGCAATTTTACGGCCGGCTGGTTTGCCAAACAACCCTGTCAATTTCTCTTTGCATTGGTCCTTGCTGCTCAGCTGTTCTTCGTGGTTTTCGTACCATACATTTTCCGTGCCTCTTATGTAGAACAACAGGTTAGCTAGCATAAGCCTAGGGTCCCATCTTTTGATTTCACTCACGCGTTCGTGCATGGCCACCCCCTCTTCAACGTCGGCGCCATCGGTCCCGTTGAAAGTTTTAGGATCCTTGGGTTGTACAACAACAACCCAAGTTGCCAGCGACGTAGTATGCGACCGTGACGTAGGAGGCGGCAACGAGGTTGATCCGGAGTGGTAACCGTCATTCATGCGGCGCACGGTGATGCGACGTCCACTGCGGTGCTCCGTTTCCAGCCATGGTACCCCGCGCCTCTCACCAATATGTTACGGGGATGTTGGGAGTATAGAAGAATATAGTTATATATATACAAAATGAGTCTGAGTAGTTAAAATGGCTGACCACCAATAACCCGCTGCAGCCAGCGTCTCGCGATGTTGCTCTGCCTCACTACTTCGTTCATCCTTCCGTAGCAATATATATATATATATATATATATATATATATATATATATATATATATATATATACCGTGGTCATGTCGGCATGACCACGGTATATATATGTCGGCTGTGGTCATGTCGACATGTCTTATTTCATGCTCCGACGTCCTTTCCCCTAATTGTCTTTTGTGAGATTTCCGACGCGCCGGTTGGTGGTTTCCAAGAAGGCGCAGATAAAGTATTCTTTGAGCCAGACATCGCAATACTACAATATTCTTCTGTCCTTGTCACGCTCTCCTGCAACATTGTTAACGATGCAAGCTCCCCGTTTACGCCTTCTGGCGGCTTAGTTCATCGCGAATGTTCCCTGCTGCTTGTTCCCTATATATATATATATATATATATATATATATATATATATATATATATATATATATATATATATATATATATATATAGATATATATATATATATATATCCAAGCTTCTGCAATCTGCTTCATCTCCCCTCTTCCACGTGGCTGACTTCCAGCACTTCACACAGATACACGTTTAGAGCGCAGCTCTAAGACACCCGTTCCTGCGGTGAGCGTCGCCGGCGGCGGCTTAACCGAGCGAACGAGCAAAGTGATAGATGTCAGAGGGAACGCGGAGCAGCAGATGAAAGACGCCAGCTACGGACAGCGGATAGCAATGAGAGCGGCCCCTTCAGTGACTTGCGCGCGGGAAACTGTTGTCATGAGCAACCGCTCAACCGCCCAATGTATTATCATATCTGGTCTCAGCCGAACCGCTCGTTTCGTGCTATCGTCTGCTCTTGTCAGCTCTCTCTCACGCTTGTTTTGCTTTCTTGGTGTGATCTCGTTCGCGCTTCTTGCCATTGGAATGGCTCGAGATTGTTTTCTAATCTGATTGCACTCGCTACGGGAGTGGTGTAAAACTTTCTTGAAGCCGCGTGGCACGAGCGATTACACAGAAGCGTTGCCGAAAAACCTATAAAACACGGCGCACTTCATACGACAATCCAACTTTGGATGGTTGCTGTCTCTGCTTCATGACTGGTTAAAATTCTTTGCCTCAGTATATAGCGAAATGAAAACACGTACAGAGCTACGTTCAAATGTCCCATTGCGGCATTTCACAATCGTCGGTGAATTGTTGTCCGCTTTGACGCTCCTAATGCTGAGGCATTAAAGCGCACTGAAGACAGCTGACAACAGCAGTCGTAATAAGTTGACTGTAATGTAAATTTAGCTGGCATAAATAGACCAAAAACTCAGGCAACAGTAAGGAAGAGTGCTGAAAACGAGGTTGATCTAAAATGTAGTTTATCATTCCGAACTTTATTGCTCGCTACGAGAAAGTATCTAGATTGACCATGATTACGGCGAAGTCATGAACGTACGATGTGTTTGGCGTTACAAAAATGCTAGGGCTAATCCCACTCAGTCACGTACGGGTGTAGTCACTATCAACTAAGCGATTCAATTTCATTCGAACATAAACTTCACGTAGGGTGGCGCTTGTATTCTAATAAAACAATGTACGTAATCAACAGCTTTACCGCCTGTCCACATGGTAAATCATTTAAAAAATTTTAAACAGAAAGTGTTATTTAAACACGGTATCACGCCAGCAGCGGTGAACGGTCATTTCATTATCAGGTAGGCGGCAATAGAAGTTGCGGTTCTTCATGGTATTATAAATTACGTGCGACATCGCGTATTTAACTCATTGTTTGAGTACAACCTGGTTTTCCATAGTAAAACATGGTTTTACTATCGAAAAGTAGTTTCAGTAAGGGAAACTGCATCCACTGGACAGCCTACAATTCCGAAAGACCAGCCGCCGGACTTGTCAGTGTTGATAGAAACTGTACGCGTTGACGTTTCCGTTGGCACAAGCGGTGCCGTTTTGATCATTCATGCCAACTTTTGTTACCGCCTCCAAAAATTGGCCGCATCTCACTCTGGCCCTTCTCCTCGTGCAGCTACCAACGCTGTTATTCGACCCATCACGCAGTGTAATATTTCAGTGTCCATAGACGGGAATCACCAGACTGTTTTTGCGGTAATTCGTGAGTCTACCCACGAACTCATCTTTCAGTAGGACATCGTATGCGCCGGCTTCTATCTCTTGTCGCCAGTGCCTCATGCAGGTGGATGTCACTGGCTATTGTCTTCCTAACCATGAAGAGCGTATTTGCCTCATCTCCTCTGATTACGTTCTTTGGTCATTTAGCGAAGATATTAAAAGATTAAGCAGCAACAACATTGTGTTGGCGATGTACTTAGTCTACACTAGGCCATGCCATGTCTCAAGGGATTCTGATTACCCTTCACCTTATTCCTTTCTCTGAGCAGTCTGAATTGCTGAGAGCCTTAATGCAAACTCACGAACCTTAACTGTTGCCCCGTGGATCAACTGTCACGTCCGCTCCTCTCATTGCAAGTTTCAGCCTGTGAACAGTGAACACCGGAGTCAAGGTCACCGACCAATAATGCCTCTTCCACACCATTGTCGGCAACGATAAGCTGATGCCTGCCAAAGTCAAGACCTCCTCGTCTTACAGATCAAATACCTTTCCTTGTTCCACTTTAATTCGCATCGTCTTAAGACTACCACCACTACTCACCGCATGCGGACTGACGGCTCCCGCATTATTCACCGGCACCCATATACCATGTCTCTTAGAGATCACTAAACCATCGAATAAAACGTATAGGACAGACTTTTACGAAAAGTCATACTTCTTTCCTCGAGTCTGTGGCCCTCCCCAATTGTTATAGTACAGAAGAAAGACGTGTCAGTGCATTTTTTCCTCCGATCAACGAGCGGTGAACAATATCACGCACAAAGATGTCTCCGCCTTTCCACGGATCGACGATGCACTATATTCGCTACACGGCATTGAAATTTTTTTCAGCCTTGACCTTAGATCAGGCTACTGGCAAATACCAGTATGCGAACCCGACAAAGAAACATGCGGCGCTTGCCACCCCTGATGTTGTCTACGAGTTTAATGTGGTGCCTTTTGGACTGTGCATTGTACCTGCCCTATTAAAACGCAAGATCGGTAATGTCTTGCGTAGTCCGAAATGGAAAACCTGTCTGTGCTATGCGAAGGCACAGTAGTGTTTTCAACCACGTTCTATATACATTTGCAACGTCTTTATGAATCCTTGCCTGACCTGCAAGCGCTGCCCTGCGACTCAGCAGAAAGAAATACACTTTTGCCAGCAAGACCACCTAGGGTTCTTGAGCACTTAGCCAGCAAAGGAGGTATTCGACCGAACCCTGAGAATCTTGCCGACCTCCTCAAATTTCGCCGTCCGCTACGTCAAAAACACCTGCGCAGTTTTCTGGGACTTGCTCCTTACTTCAGGCGCTTTATAGGCAACTTCGCTGCGCTGGCGCCCCCGCTCCATCATCTGCTTGCAAGTAGCGTGGCTTTCATTTGGTCCAAACAATTTGAACCTGCTTTTCTGACTTTGAAACATGCCTCCATGCCAGTACCAGTGCTATGACACTTACACCCGAACACCCCCACCATCCTTTACACTGAAGCTAGCAGTGAAAGTCGTGATGCCATTCTCCTGCAACTTGACGATACCTTCCGCGAACGAGTTATTGCTTACACTAGTCGTACTCTAACCACTGCAGAGAATATTTATATCATAACTAAGCAGGAATGTTCTGCTGTGTTGCCAAAAAATTTGCTCATATCTTCACGACCGTCAATCTACAGTTGTTTCCGACAATAACGCATTGTGCTGGCTTTCATCTCTAAAGAACTTATCGGGTCACCTTGGTTTTTCGATGTTTCGCTTAGAGGGTAACGATTTTGATGTCATCTACAGTGCTAGAAAAAAGCATCAAAACATCGATGCTCACTCTCACTACCCTCTGCCGTACCATGACGACTACCCATTGCCTGTTCGTGCTAGCGCATATCCCGAGTCCTCTTCTTCGGCTTTAGCCATCGCAGCGCTCGATTGTCTAAGAGCAGACAGCCCATCTGTCCTTTTTTGCCACAAACGTGTCAACTTGTACTGTCTAACTATTCTCCAATGCTTGGAAGGTTATTTCCCTACGAGCGCCCGACTTGGCCGACAACCTAATCAATTCAAGCTGCATGATGGGGCGTTAGATCACTACATTTATCCTGTCGATGGCAACAAATGGGTCCAGATCATACCACGTCCTCTGTAACGTCCAGTGCTCGGGACCTTTCGCCATCATCCGATTGCCGGTCATCTTGACTTCCACAACACTTACAATAGAGTCCGATGTCGCTGCTCCTGGCCTGGCCTCTCTTCAGCCTTTGCGAAGTACGTCACATAGAGCAAAAGTATAGAATACAGAGTAAATAAATAATTGTGCTCTAAGGAATCTAAATATCGGTATAGCCCGTAGAAAAAGTCTACAGACCAAGGCATCTGCAAAACGAATTTATTTCTTCTACCACAACCGTGAAGCGTGAAATTGTGTTAATGCATGGCGTTCGTGAACCTCTGTCACATATGTAGTTATACTTGATTTGAGCGTTCTTGCCTATGCTTTGGAGAAAAAAAACGAACATGTGGATCTCGCGCACTGCTGGATTCGAAGGAGAAGATTTCCGTGCACGTTGGCTTGATTGATGCTCATTAGCGGCGATGTTGACAGCTCATATTTCATTTATTCAGCTTTCAGAGTCATACGAGAGTGGTGAGTTGATCGCATATGTTGCCTTGCCTGCGCAACTGCCGCTTGTGCGCGTAGTACACAGAAGGTAGAGGGGTGTATTTGCTTCAGGTGTTGTTGTGCGGCATTGTTAACCTCTGAGCAAGTTATCATCGACATTGTGTCACCCGGCATGTCGCATCATGAAACAAGTGTGAAACTCTAATTGCGTAGTGGAGCTCCACGTCCCCGAATCTCAGTCTGGTTACGAGGCCTGCCGAAATGGCGGTTCTTTAACGTCCGCCTTAATCTAAGTAAACGAGCATGATTTGTATTCTGGTCCCTTGAAGTACGGATGCCGCCTGCAGCGTCGAACTCGCGACTTCGAGCAATACCAAGGCCGGAAACTATCACGGCGGGCACAGAAGTGTTGACTTGACGTGCGGCTGCATCCATAGCGTCGCCTAGACGCAACGCTTCTTCAATGCAGTTTTGTGTCTGCATGCCTTGCGACAGTTGGCTGCGTGACAAATTTGATGGGTGTTTATTTTTCACATGTAGCAGAAACGTGCCGTACCGCACCTTAAAATCAAATGCCTCAAGTTGTGCACAACCGGTACCGTGTCTATTATTAGCATTCACCTTGCTGTTTTTCCTCGCCCGCTTGCCCGCCCATGTATTCCCTTTTTCATCTTCCGTTATCCCCCGAATTATCCAGCGAAGAGTTTCCAGGCTGTTGGTCACTCGTTTCGTGACTACGTTTGTTCTACCCCCCCACATTCTCTGCCTCCTAATCATCTCATAATGATATGAGCTGACCATTCGTATGCAGAAAATATATCGAGGCCATTTTTTACCTCGATAGTGTGCTCGTTCGCAAAATTTTGCCAGTCAACGTTCAGTGCTATATAAGCAAGTCTAAGTGTCAAGACTTCACCGAAGAATGCCAAACTTGGGATAGTAGGCAAATATCACATGTCTTCCCGTATGCAGATTCCTAAAATAATTTACAAGACATATGTACTTCTGTATATCGCGCCCTATGTTTCGTGTTCTTCCATGTTTTCTGGCCTCACGGCTAGATCTTGTCGCCTATACTATATCTGTAGTAATAACGCTTCGATGCCATTTCATTTAGTGTTACGAATGTATAACCTATCATACATCCAAAACATTTTGTAACTGACCACAATTCGTTTTCCTTTTCTCACAGATCATACCAGAGGATAGCCTAGAAGAAAAACAGCTGTTCCTTATGACTGCTCGCTGACATATTGAACACTACGAATATTTTTGTGACGGGATGATCAGTGCCTTCAAGACGAAGAATACAGTGTGTCAATATGGGGCTGAAGCACTCATTTGATTCTTGTGTTCTTTCATTCTGTTGTTGCTGCATCTTTTTTGATGACGACTACTGTACTTTTACCTTGAGTGTCAGTTAGATAATAAATACGCAGATTTTACGAAAACAAATCACCTGAAGTTTCAAATGTGCGTATTGCCACGTGCTTTTTGATGAAGATGTATGCACACCTGGATTGAGAAGGACGTATCCATGAACGGTTTCTGGCTGAGCTGAGGAAGGCGACGCACCTCATTTGATGCTGGCTGTCTTCCCTGTCGGACAATCCACTTGTATGTGCTCCGTGTAAATAGTTTACCTTCTTTGCTTCCACGTAAAACTTATATGGTGGAGGTGCGGGGTACTATTTCTGCTGACGGCACTAAGCAGCGGACGCCATCTAGGATCTATCACTATGCCGCCAAGTGATGACACGTCGCCGCAAGCTATGCTTGCAACCACCACCCAGATGATCGCCTTGTCATATCGCCTTGATTGCGGGACCTTTTTCAGGGGCAAGCTGCGTTGACGTGGATGAGTAGCTCAGCATGCACGAGCGCGTCAGAATCGCAACTGCCGCGATCAAAATGTAATAATAATAATATTTGGGGTTTTACGTGCCAAAACCACTTTCTGATTATGAGGCACGCCGTAGTGGATGACTCCGGAAATTTTGACCACCTGGGGTTCCTTAACGTGCACCTAAATCTAAGCACACGGGTGTTTTCGCATTTCGCCCCCATCGAAGTGCGGCCGCCGTGGCCGGGATTCGATCCCGCGACCTCGTGCTCAGCAGCCCAACACCATAGCCACTGAGCAACCACGGCGGGTTGCGATCAAAATATAATGATGGCATTCTCATATCTTACCTTGGCGAAACCCCTCGCATCTGGTATCGGACCTTCGAGGGCGAGATCAGCAGCTGTGACACGTTGAAGCAGAAGCTCCTGGACCTTTTAGGCAACCCGTTTGTTAGGCAGCTTGCCGCCAAAAAACAACTGGTGGTACGCACGCAGACGCCAACTGAGCTTTACTTGTCGTACATACCTGACGTACTGGCCTTGTCTCTGCATGCTTACCACAAAAGATATCCGAAGTGGACAAGATCGCCCACATATTGACGGGTATCGCAGACAGTCTGCTAGTCTTCACCAACGTGAATGCTGTTGAGAGTGTGATGAAAGAGTGCCGTTGTCTATACCAAGACAAACGAGGGCGCATTTCGCCGCAATTGGAGCTCCTACCGAATGCCACTGCAACGTCGTCCTGCGAGGCAACTTCTTCTCAGCCATCCTAATCAGATGACATGACGAACCTCGTTCGCTGAGAACTCGAGGTCGCATATCCTGCTTCTTATAAAAACACTGTATCTGTGGACTCTAGGCCGGCTGTTTCATTGGTACAGTCCATTCTTCTCCAGGAATTTGAGAAACTTAGCCTCCTCTCTACTCTCTGCCCCATGAACGCACCTGACGCCACCTTAGTCTCCGCGGACAGTCCTCGTCGTGAACCGTACGCCCTTAAGCGTTCCAGAAACCTATCGTATTGGAGAACTACCAAAGATAAAGCTATCTGCTTCCGCTGCAGCTGACATTGCTCGTTATAGAAGCAATGTCTGCCGACATCCGCCCCGCACCGAATCCTCGGCGCCCAATGTCGCTGAGCAGGGTAGCTGCTACTCCCACTCGCCTCCGCCGCATAGCTCACCCAATTGCCGCCGCTCTCCTTCGTCGTCGTTTTCACCAAAACCTAGACTGCGCACTTTGTGGAGGTGATGCAGCACTGTCGACCTCGACTCAAAACCCTCTGTTGCCCTTATGTGCCTACCGGAGGACCGTTGAACTCCACATCGGCGCCGTCCTTGTCACAACATTGGTTGATACTGGGGCGCACGTCTCTAATATGTGACGGTTGTACCCAAGTTGTACGGTGCGACTGCCGCTGTTGTTGGGATGCACACAGCTCGGATTAACGTTGCTGGTCACCAGGTGGGGGTTATCTTCACGGTGCATGCGCAGTGCCCTCGCAAACCTATACTTTGACACGATTTTGTTCTGCCTATTCAGCTCTGATTGATTACACCACCCTATTCCTCAGTCCTGAAGTGCCTCGCCTCTTTGCACCCAGTGACCCTACTCCTCCTTCTCGCTTTCACTGTAGATATTTCGTTCGCCTGCCATCTAGAACCTTGACGAGTGCCGATTTGTCATGTTCACCAGATGTTAGAGATGGCGACTGCTACGTGACGCCACCTACTGACGTTGTGCTAACGCACGGTATCACTGCAGCCTACATGGTCCTGAGCATTATGTCTAGCAGAACCCGTCTTCCACTTGTTAATTTTGGCTTCATCAAGCAAGTCCTTCTCCAAACATTTTCCGTAGCCCATTTTTGCCCCCTTCAAAACATACATTTTCAAGCTTTTGCATTGTATCATATATGTCTCTCGATGGGCATACCGAAGAAATTCGCAGCATTATCGCCAATGACCTTCCGCCAGAGCACGCTGCTGCCTATAGAAATGTTCTCGAGTTCATACGGAAATATTTTCAACTTCGGTAATTAGCCTTTGGTCGAGACGCCCGTTGTCACTTATCGCACACACCCAGGCGATACCAGCGCTATCGAGTGTCTGCGTCTGAGCAAAGCGTGATCCTGCAGGAAGCTAGCAAGATGCCTTCGAAGTTCATGATAATCCAAACCTCCAGCCGCTGCGCATCCCATTTTGTTTTAGTTAAAAGGAAGGATGAATCGTTGCAAGTTGTATGGACTATCGCCCACTCGTCAACATCACAAAGATGCTTAGCCGTTACAACAAAGTAATTATTTCTCGATTGTCAGTATGGTGCCGGCTACCTTTCTTCTATCGAACTTCGATCTTGATATTGACAGATTCCTGTGAACCCAATGGACGGAGAGAAAACTGTTCTTGTAACACCAATAACTGCGACCATTTATAGTAGTTTCCGACCATCAAGCATTTTGTGTAGGCTCAAATCTTTAAAAGATTATACAGGCACGCTCTTTCTACGTGCACTGCGCCTGCAAGAAAACAACCACACGGTTGTGTACACGACAGGGAGCCTGCACAATTCTGATATTTGTTTGTGCCGCTAAATTGTGGTAGACTGTGACTCTTCGTGCACTGAATGCCCGAATTGTGTCTTTTCCGTGAGCCAGTTGCCAATAAGTTCTGATAAACAACGTTAGGATGCCTAGCTAAGGGAAATATTCGAGCATCTGGTTTCCTCTCTAAACGACGGCTTCCTGCGCATGTTCTCGCTAACGAATTGTACCTTATTTAGGCGTAACGTGTAGCCTGACGGTCCCGACGTTCTCGTAGTTATACAACAACCCCTGCGCTCCACAGTTCTTCGTGAGCTTCATGACCCCCCCCCCCACCTAGTAGCCTTGGTAACACCCGGACCCAAGGCCACGTGCGCCAACCCTCCTATCGGCCTGATAAGTGTCGTTTTATGTCAGCCCCTGTGAGCTCTGTCAATTGACGGCGAAAGAAACAGTCTACACATCCTGCTGGTTATCTTCAACCCAACGACGTTCCACCTTACTCCTCCTTTCTTGTCGGTTAGGACCTTCCCGGACTCGAAACAAGTGCGTTCCCGTCATTATCGATTACGCGACACGCGACACGCGACGCGCTGCGCACTGACATGAGTTCTGGCTACCAAAGTCACTGTCTTGTACGTGCATGTACGCGCTCAAAAAGCCACCGTTCGGTTCTTTCTAGCACAATTCGAGGTGCGTCAATATCGCGGCCTGGGACAATCTAGGCCAATTGCGCGAGGCGAAGCCGAACGTCGGCTTTTCGAACCCGTATAACATAACTCCCCAGCTGTGCTACAGACGCAGCGTGCTTTTCTTTCCGAGATGTACTTTTATTACACGGTGCCCCACGTCAATTATTGACTGAGCGATGCCGTACCTTCCGGTCAAAGTCATTGATCTGCGCTGATTCTCAAACAGCGCAAGATCACGACCTTATACCATGCCCAGGTGAACGTGTTCACCAAGCGTTTGAACTGGGCCTTACCAGCTATTATTTCCAAGTACCTGTCGGCTCACCACCGTGATTGGGACCTTGCACTATCATACATGACATTCACATATAGTTCCCCCGCCACGATATTGCTGAATGCTAACCCTTTTGCTTTTTGTTCACACGGGAATCAACTTTACCATGGGACACATTTCTTCGTTTTCCAGCAACATCGACTAGTGCATACGCATGGGACGCCATTGGCCGGGCGAATTAAGCACGGTAGATAGGCTGTCGCACACTTGTTGACACGACAATGTGACGAACCTTTAGGACCAGCGCCATCCGGAGAACCACTTTTCCTTGGGTGCCCTCGTTCTAATTTGGATCCTCTCTCGACGTATGGTCCTTTCTGAAAAGCTCATTCCTCGCTCCACGAGTCCATACCGCGTCCTTGGACAAGTGACTGACGTCACGTACGACGTTGTGTCCGCCAGTTCCCCACCATATTTTGTTCCGTTGTCAACCGACGTCGTCTAGGCTTCATGATTTATCAATTACGTACCTTCATCTGCTGTGGATTCACAGCAGATGAAGTCACAGTGGCTCCAAGCCGGCACTTTTGCCGCCGGGGCTCATGTTACGTGCTATTCAAAAATGATTGTACACGTAGATTGAGTAGGACGCCCTCCTAAGCAGCCACTGGCTAATCTGAGGACGACAACTCGCTTTAAATTATGTTTACAGGCTTCCATGTTGGCCAGTGTTTGCTAGACCTTGTAAGGGCACTCTGGAGACGGTTTACGCACTGTGCTTCCATGTAACAGTATCATTTAAGGCAAAATAACTATAGGTGGTCTGTAATTGCATGCGTATACACAACAATATTCTAAATGTGCTCAAACTGAAACAATAAAACCTTATTGAATGGTGATTTGTTTCCGTTTTCAAATCTGTTATCAAAATTACACAGGAAATAAATGTACTTTTAAGCATTCAGCAACATTCTGCTTTCGCGTAATATTGTTCAATGATAGGTTTTACCTGCCTGAAGAATATCATTATAAGCTTCAAGCATTGCGAAGACATCAACATTACCCTTTCTACATTGCTGGCCTCAAGCTAAATGTTGAATATCACGTGAAACACGGTAGTGCCTCCAAGAACAGGTCGCTTCGTAGTTTCGCAGTACGCTGAAGTGAAGTACGGCACAATGAGCAGATAGGGGTTTGAATTTGCTCGAAGCTAAGTTTTCGTCTAGCAGAAACTGATTGTTCTATCAGGAGCCAGGAAACACTATTCGCGCCTACAAGTGCAAAAACCGCACCTTGATGGTTCACTCCAAATTCAACCGGACAATAATGTCCAAGTGAACGATCGTGTGCAACATGGCGAAGCAGTGCTAATATAATTAAATTGCGACATCTAACAGTATTTTCAATTTTTCATAGCAAATTAATGGCATCAAATTCTTTTAGAAAAACTTAATTATGGGTTTTTACGGGTCAAAATCATTTTCTAATTATCAGGCACGCCGTAGTGGAGGAATGAGGAAATTTTGACCACCTGGTGTTCTTGAACGTGCACGTAAATCTACGTACACGGATGTTTTTGCATCTCGCCCCCATAAAAATGCAGCCGCCGTGGCCGGGATTCAATCCCGCCGCCTAATGCTCAGCATCCCAACACCATAGCCACTGAGCAACCACGACGGGTTCCAATTTCTTTAATACCACATGAGTGCCCTTGCGAGTGAGAACAAGATGCCATAATGAATATGCCGAGTTTCTGATGGACCCTTTCCTTGGTAAAATTTTAACATCCATCAAGATAATTGGCAAAGAGTTTAAAGAGGACATCATCGCTGTGCGTCCCAGTGTTTACTTAAGAAGCTTCAAATTGCTGCAATAAATAAAAAGCGGTAAACTATTCTAACTGCGACAAATGTACTTTATTGGAATCGGTCACACCGAGTAACGGCAAAATTAGCGATTGAAACATGATCTGGTGGCGCTTCGTATTACATTCGATTTCTAAAAAACGTTTATCTTGTAGATACGAAAAAAGAACACAATTATTTTTTATTTGTTTCGCAGGGCAACTAGGAACCACTTTTTGCAACTCGACAATTGAGGTTCGCGCCAAATTGCCTCAATTTCTACAGAAAGCCCACATGTTGCATAGTGCCCTTGCAAGGACTACTTGTGCGTGGGCCCGTGCCCTACCCGGAACCCCGACCTCAACTTTGCGCGAGCGCGTACATTGCTCTAGTGCTTCCTTTAAGGTGTAGAACTTTCCGCATTGTCCAATGATCACGTTCGTACTTTGTTTCAGCTTTGACTGGAATAACATTAGTAATACTCGTGCAGTTAAGGACAGATATATTTAAATTGATTTCAGAACGCCTTAAGATTTCGCTGGAATATATCAAGTAGGGCAGTGAACTTTCATCTTTCACAAGTGAAAAGTTCCTAAACATAACCACTTCATCTTGTGCACTGCCACACCATGTTTCTTAAGACTTGGAAGGCATAAAGAATTATGTAATCCTGTGTAAGCAAGTCGTCGACCTACGGCGTTCACCAACGTCGGAAGCCAAGCCCGCCAATCATCGCCATGACACCTGAGCTCCTAAGCCGAACTGTGAGTGCCTTAGTATGACTCAGTGTCTCAGCCTATGATTATTCTTACGTATATTCCGTGCTAGTCCGAAGTGCCGCGTTGTTGGCATCAATCACTCTTTGTGTCTCTTGGTGCTTCCTTCGTGCGCCCAGCTAACCTGCGCCTACATTCTAGCTCCATAATTTTGGCGAGCTTGCCACGATCTGGTTTTACATCTTGCCGACAGCCAGACGCACGGAACAACCTATGGATATCTAGAGGCTGCCAGCGATCGGGCAGGACACGGGACTAGCGGGTGCTGCTTTCCGCGAGCGGGTTGATGCGGAGCGCGTGATAGGAAAGGATCTCAGCGCGGAAGCGTGTGACGACCAGGGCGTGAACATCGAGCTCAAGAAAAAACGGCTACAAGCCATGGAGCGGTTTTTTTTTCAGCTGAAGTTCAGGCTTCAAGAAGAGGCAACCAGTTGGGACGCGCGCGATAGTGCACTACCGGTGAGTGACGAAGCGACGGTTCCAACTGTATAGATGGCTGACGTCCGCACAAGTTATTGCCACCGTAAGAAGAGCGAGATGATTACGACGCATTTCCGCAACGTTTTGAGCACGTTGAAGCGTTCATACAGTGGCCTCGAAGTAAATTGGCCCTATCACTGCAGTTGTACCTGACAGGAAATGCTTTATCTATCATTAGTCTATTTGTGTGCACTTATGTCTCGGACTGTGATCCGCTGAACGCTACGCTGTTGCTGCAATTTCGGTATACTACCGAAGATAATCTCGAAAAAATTTCCCAACGCCAGACCAGAGGAACAAGAAACGGGTCTCTAATATGCCACTCGCATAGAGGATCATTTCGATTGTTGCATGAAGATGGCGAAGTTCGATGCAACGTACGACGCTCTTCGAGATGGAATTAGTTCAGAGCAATTCATGAAAGTATGCTCACCTGCCATGCGAGTAATTTTCAAAGCAGCAAAAAAGTTGAGTACGCTGTCCGAGAATGCTGACTGCTTTCTGGAGGATCTGACTAACTTGAGCAAGGACAACCTTTGGAAAGACAGCATGACAGGGGAGTAGTCGCAATATAGAATCTGAGAAGCAACCAGGTAAAGCACACAATCACTGCTTTTTGTGTTATAAGCTAGGCCATTGTCTATATGAGTATTGGCCAGGGATGAGAAATAACTGGGGTTCTGGCTGATTAATTGGTACAACCAGTTCGTCTCGTCAAACATCTAGGATGCCAGAAAAAACAAGCGTCCTGTATACAGTCGACTCATATGGCGACTGTATACAGGACGCTTGTTTATATGCCTTCCCACAAGACGGTACCGGAAAGGGATACGGGGCGCTACAACACGGAAGTTCCTTCCGGTCGTGACAACCACATGGACACTGGACAAAGATTCCTACTGTCTCTGATATAGAGACTTTGCCCGTGGCCACAGGGTGTCTCGAGGGTAAGGCCGTAACTGTGTTAAGAGATACTACCTGTAATTCTACGACGAGGACTCGTTCCGAAGGAAAAGCTGTCAGGTACAAAAAAAAACGCAGTGTTTCTGTTAGGCCGGTCTGTTCATTGGTTTCTAGAGGCAGCAGTCTTTTTGGACACGCTCTCCTTCCCAGGCACTCTGCGTGGCCAGTGCATGCGGAACGCACATTACGATGTGGTGTTGGGGATGTTCAGGTGTGTTAAGCCTGCTACTCAAGTAACGCCACATCAGCCACAACAGTATCAGGGAGTGGGTCAAGCAGATAACATCGCGAGAGAAGTGGAATTCCCGGCCATTTCGGTGGTACATACTGCGGCGGAGGACCAGCAGCGTTTTTTCTGGAAGGCACGGGAAACGCTCTCAAGTTTCGCCCCCCAACAAGAAGGTGTCAGAAGACTGGTGCTACCCACCTAGCCATGTAAAAGACAAAGATGGCTTTCTGGACGATTTTGCAGCAACAGCAGAGGGAACTCTAGCACGGCATAAAACCAAGCTGCCAGTGTCAAACCCTCAGCCACAATTATAGACAAAGCAACTCTCGAGAACTTGCTATGAGAACGTCGGCGAGACAGTTGTGACAAATAAATATGAGACTCGTTATTACTTGTAGGCTGGAGTATTATTTCGCAGACACAAGTTGTCATGTGGGAAGGAGTTATAACACATTGTTGTACACAGACAGCTAAAGGAGAATTTCCTAAAGCTGGCGCACGAGCGGGAATCTCACTGGTCATCCAAGAATTTCATGGACAACTGATCGCATTCTCGCCGAGTTTTACTGGCCAGCTGCACTCTCTGAAGCGAAGTGATTCATGAAGTCGGGAGATATCTGCTGCGACACTGGTCCACATCATCTAATCGGTCGCGCGACAATTTGTACCTTTCCTGTTTGTGAAACAGCTTTGTCCCGCGCGGGCATTGACATGGTCTGCACCGTCGAAAATTGGCCCCGGCAGCGCGGTCGCCATCGTAGGACAAAGCAATTTCAGCCAAACGACCTGACCACAAGACCGAACCACAAGGAAGGTGCTGTTTGTGCGTTCACCTGTGACTGTGCTACAAGAACATGTATACGTAGCCTGACGGACACCGCACTCGGCGTTGTGTGTTACGTGTGTTTATTCACCGTGTCCTACGTCACCGCCGCGTCTCTGTGTGAACCGGGGGGAAGTGTGCTAGTAGATGGCACTTAGATGCTGGCGCTCTGTATGCTCCGCGTGTCCTTTAACGTATCTAGTTTTTCTGCCTAACAGGGTTTATCTCGCAGGAGTGCCACCAAGAAGCATATTCACCTTAAATATTTCAAACTTGCTTCCTTGATGCAGTGATGGCGGCAAAGATATATAAATAAAATAAATAAAAGCTATTCCCGCCGGTGTTATCAGCGCTCTTCATAAATAGTGCCCGCTCGTCGGCTCGAATTGACTTCTTAAAGCACGCAATCCCGAAGCAATAGGCGCGAAGCTTACTAATCGGCAGCGCTGTAGGTGGGCTAGATATTGCACTTCTATAAACTGCATCCATGAGAGATATTGATTTACATGTAACGAGAATTTGTTACGTTTTTACAAGGGTGTTGCAAATGTTCTCACAAATTAGTGGTATCTTCAAGATCCATATATAATGTATAAATGTTGCCCGTTTTATATGAACTTTTGTGTGCAATATACAATATTTTGGTATAGTTTCTCATTGCACAATTACAGATAGTTTCGTTTTAAGACAACTCGCGATTTTCGCCAATTTTTAATAAAGAATCGACAACGTAAATAAAAAATTCTCAACCAACAGTGACTGGACTTATTCTTTTACTTGCACCAAATCTCGTCAGACTTGGTGCTCTGGTTGGCGAGAAAAACTGTTTCTTAATTTCCGTGTATTTAGATAGAAGACCCCTGCAAAAATTTTCTCAACGTCGCAGAGCGTCTACGAGAGATGCCGTCGTGGATGGTTTTATATTTTCACCTACTGGTTTCGTTATGGTACACCCAATTATTTTCCTAGCATTTCTGCTTTCTGCACTGTTGGGCTAGTACAGCCGCTGCAAGCCGAGAAAGGATGTCCTTGAATATTAAGATGGACAAATGAACAAATTCGTTTCGCACCTTGAGGCAAAAGGTACATGATATTTGTACGAACCGTTTTATTGTCTTCGTGAATTAGCATGCTATGGCCGAAGCCCACTAGAGCCCACTTCCCGGACCCCACGTAGGTACGAGCCATTGCGCTTGGACCCTTTCTGCGCTATCACCAGGATCGGCCCGCATTTTTGTTGACGCCGAACAAAAATACACTGAACCCTAGCCATAAACAGCTTCGCTGTAAAATACGATGGCGCTAGCGTGCAACGTGATACAGTGCGCGCACGTTAGCGTATCAGTATGTGTAGCCCTCGTTATCTCCACGCAGAAGGACACTCACGGCCACACAGTTCTTATAGCAATCTCTTCTGTTTGATTCTCTGCCACACTAGTCCTCCACCCTTTACGTCCGGTTGGCGCCATTGATAACGTGAGCGTCCACGCGAAAATCGCGAAAAGGGATATCACCAGAAAAGGCACTGCTACAGCATTTCGGCACATATACTCCGCCTGCCAATTCATGGGGGTGATTACCACTTTTAAATAACACTAAACTATCAACATCTTACTGCCAACTTCAATTTCTTACTCGGTCTTAAGCTATAGCAAACCCACTTGGTATCCACAAGCAGGAAGTTCTCTCGCCCTATTGGAAAATCCTATTTAAATTCGAACTGGTTTATACAGGTTTAACCTAGTTTAACAGGGAGCTGTTTAGCAACAAACATGTAAAGCGGGACCAGTGTACATGCGAACAAGTCTGAACGGGGTCCAGTTTGGCATGCAAACAGGTATAAACAGCACCAGCTTACACACGAACAGGTGTGAACCGGGTCCCGTTTGGTATGCAAACAGGTAAAAACAAGACCACTTTACACACGAACATGTCTTAGTGGGGTTCTGTTTGGCATGCAAACAGGTTTACGCACAACCAGTCTACAAAGAAATAGGTCTTAACAGAGGCCCTGTTTGCAACTAAACTGGCGTATACTGGACGCACTGGCACCATACAGGGGCGCCTGTTTCGCATAAAAGCTGGTTTAATCCGGAGCTTTGTGGCAACCATACTGTATGGTATCGTGCATTCCAGTTTAATGCTTGAATAGAACTGGGGAGGAACGTTTTTATAGTTCGATATCCTGACAATTTAGCCCCTAGTGCTAAATTGGGGCCATTCTCAAGCTCTACAGAAATTGCGGGACCAATGGCTGGCATTGTAGCTTTCACATAAAGCTACATGCACGCACACATACACACAAACAATGTTTTCGCAAGCCGTGTCATTATTAACACGTAGACTTTTGAAAAGCTCTGACACACTAATGACGCACACAGCACGTGGTCGCGCACGCACGCACACACATGCAAAGAACTCAACCGGTGTACGAAAACGCCGGCGACAGACAGTACGGACGTTCATGTGTCACATGAACATTTAAATCGCGATCAAGCCCTATCCGAATCGTAATTCTCGACTGTGATTGCCTCCCACGAGCAGCTTGCACAAAGGAGCTAATCACAAACGAGAAATTGTGGTAGCTATTGTGGTATTCTTTATGGTGCCCTGGTGCATTAAACTTGTGCAGATGCTTAAAACTTCTACTATGTTAATGAAAATTAGGTTGAAGGAATAGAAGGATGATTATCGAAGTGTAATAATGGTCTCCGGGTACACACTATCAGTTATGCTTTTGGGGACACTTATTAGTTAACCTTATCAGGCATTATCGCGCCTCATGGGCGCGATAATGCTGCAGTGCCTGCAGGATGGCCAGCATTACAATACACATCAAAGTTATTGTACAAGTTATGCAATGGTATCGGGATTGGCCCACCAAGTAACAACCTTTGATTACACTATACCTGAGATCAGCCCAGCTTACTCAGCCAGGGAGACATCCATGCATAGTGGGAGAGGCATGGAAAAAAGAGGGCGTTAAGTAAATCTTTCTCACATAGGTAGCGCATATATATAATCTTTCTTAACTGGGATGCTTTGTTGCTCAACGTGAAGTTTGTTATGGGCATAATGTCTGCATTTCGATACTATTTATGCCTAACGAAAGTAGCTTTGTTCAGTGTCACTTTTTATATTGTTTCGCTTGTGACACTAAGCTCACTTGTTTTATAGCTCTATAGGTATAGCTGGAACTTGAGCAGACCATGCTATGTTGCTGATCTGCGCCGATCTCCACATCCAAGTTGGTCCCGCAACAGTTGGGCACCACTGTGCCTTGCTTCATTGACAAGGTGATATAATATGGCGAGCTTGTACCTCAATATCGCTATTCAAAAATATGTTAAGAAAAAAAGGGTTGGCCTTTGTGATAGATACACTCAAGTTCTTTCTTGAAGGTGCTCTTTTGACACTGCTCTGCATGGACATATTTTTAGAGAATGCTAACAGTCCTTTATTGCAAACTGCCATGGAGCTAGCTTATGCGTTAAAATAGCTCTCTTTCGCCAAAAAAAGCCTTAATTAGCACACAATTCACATTGAAGGAAAGGAGGCAACGGGACAGAGTGCTACTAACAGTTGAGTTTTATTACTCGAGCAGTGATATTGTGCGAAAGGTGAAAGGGGGAGAATAGATCTGAATGCATGGTGCTCGCACAGAAACGAAAAGGACACATCGCATGGCTAGCGTGACACTTGTTTTACAATGATAATAAGCAGTTTCACTGTCTAGTAATTCTCTACATAGGGAGCTAGTGCTAGTTTCCCCGTCATACATATAAGAAAAGCCTCAGATATCTCTCCAGCGCTTGTGCCTTTATATTTTGCCACAATCTAACAGCTTTCAAACATAGGTGCATGTGCACCGAGAGCAGTGCAATACCACTGCTAACTGACCCACGCATCAAGTTTTCTTGGTCACGCTGCCAGTCATTTATACATTGGCCGGTTTAGCCGATGTAACATTTACTACACGAAATGGTGTGTGATAGACACAGCAGCTGTGTACTGTACGTGCTTCGTTGCATGCTTTTTCACAGATACTGAAGCAGGGCTTTTCAATATTTACATGCTTGCACATCAAACCAAGCGTTATCTGTGCTTAGAAAGCATTGTAGAAAAATCAAGCGTGAGGCAACTGTTCTCAGCACGAAACAAACTTGATTCGTTGTTTTTCGTTCATTGGTGCGATGGGTTTTGGAGCCCATACAGCTTCCTTGTTCACACTAAGGCAGACAAGCTTATAGGCTGTGCTTCTGCAATTTGTACAGCACACTGACAGCACAGGTGTGGGCCTCATCTGTCCGCTGACTGACGGCACCTTCTACGGCGCAGATGACTTGTGTTGGGTGAGGCACCAGTGTTGACGTTTGTTCTCTTGTGCAAAACAGCAGTCCTAGGTTTAGAGTAGTTGTAGGAAGACAAGGTAAACATAACTTCCATGGCTTGAGTGGGCTCATTTCTTTGGGGCAGCTAGCTTTCTTTTCTTGCAACTTTGCAGAGGTGCTTCCCTAGAGTCGGCAAGAAAATGGCTTAGAATTGTGCATTCGGGAACTCCTGAACAATGATCTGCTGTAGTTAGTGCTTTGCGAAGATGTACTGTGCACCAATTGGTATAAGGTACATTCTTCAGCCACTGATTTCCTGTGGGTATGTTTGTACTCGAGCTGTCAGTAATTTCTTGGCTTGACGAATTATCTTGAGGCCCCACGCTGATGCTACCGATGTCTTCATGTGCAGACGTGTCAGGATGAGGTTTTTCGCTTTGCTAGTATTGTTGAAGAGTAGATGGCGCTTACAGGTAGCTATTCTAGATATCAGTGAAACGAACTGGTTCACCTTGTTTACGTCTTGTCCATAGTTTTGTGGGAGTTAGTCAATGATATAGAAAATTGGTCTCACTGGTAACATGATAGTTGCTTGGTCAATGACCACAACCTTATTATATTATTACTAGACTAGACGAATTTTAGTCAAACCTTTGAGAAAATCTCCTACAGAATTTATAGAGAAGACATGCTGAGCGAGGCCGACTGGTTTGCCTTCGTGGCGTCCAGAATAGCCACCTGTATGTGCCACCTTTCCTTCAACCAGACTACCAAGCAAAAAACTTTGTGAAAAAAGTCTGGGGTTGAAGACGTTGGTAGGCTCATTGTGGGGCCTAAAGATAATTCGGCCAGCCAAGAAGAAATTACTTAAATCAGGAGTTCAAGAATACTGACAGAAAATTAAGGGCTGGAAAACTGTCGCATTCTTTACACGGCATCACCTCGACCAGGCCATTGTTCACGTCTTTCAGGTGATACAGCTCCATATCAACTTCACGGCAACGCAAAGGCACTACCTGTACGAATAGTCGCAAGCAAGCTTGAGGTATTAAAAACAAAAGAGCCCATTCAAACCAAGAAGTTATCTTCAGCTTGTCTTCTGCAAGCTCACTAAATGTGAAACTGCCATTTTCTGCAAAGGCGGGACTTTAAGACTCCAGAATGATTCACCCAATCCTGGCAAAAGTAACCTGCACCGTAGAACATGCCATCAGTCAGCTCCTTCTGAAGGAAGAAAAAAGGCCCACGACCTTACCTGCCATGGTGTAACTCAGGAATCTGTCTCTACTCCAGAATCTTAGTTCTTTAGCCTTGGCTTGGTCAGTGGCCACTATTCCATCCTTATGAAACAATGCATTAATCGGTTCGAACTTGGGTTAATGTTTTAATCTGCATGATTTTGCAAACAAAGACTGATGTAAAGAGACCCAGAGTGACTAGTGAACCTGTAATGGGGTCTCTTTCATCAAAAAGTTCGAAACCCATTTGCATAGGCTAATGATCACAAAGTGCCCTCGTGCTGTTGCTTGAAACAATACCATGCACTTCTTCAAGGAATGGCATAAATTCCTTTAGCTGTATTCAGCACCATGGATGTACACTGCCCTTATAAGTTTGGTTAAAAATAAAGAAGGTATGGTAGAATAGGCCATTTAAAACTAGTGGGAGTAATATTGACTTTAGTAGGTCATTGCATAGAACATCTGACAATTTCTTGTTTTTGAAAGTATGAAATTATTGTAAATTTAGCTGCTGTCACCTTATTTCCTATAAACATTTTGTCTTATAAATATAGTATTTGTATTAAAAAGTTTCAGTCCTTGAGTTTTACATGCTAAAATCACAATATGATTACAAGGCATGCTGTAGCAGGGACTCTGTATTATACATTAAACACCTCTTAACTCAAACGCTGATGTCTCGAAATATGTCTAGTCAAATTTTTTTCCTGGCTCCGTGTGAACTCCATGTACATTTCACTTCTTATCCCAAAATTCTTTGGCACTGTGCTCCCTATATCTCGAAATCTTGACTTCGAAAATGTAGGGAAAAAGTTATCACCCAGAGGTTTGCATACTTTGTGCGCAACTGTGATATTGCCAAAAAGTGGCGAGATAGCAAGTTTGTAGAAAATGCCACTTCATTCTACGGCACTGTTACCTACTGTTAACGTACGGCTGCGATATCATTGATAATCTTGGCGGAGTTTTCCTCTGACCCCCTAAAGAGTGCGATGAACAGAAGAAGGCACACGTGACCTCCGCAATATGCATGCTCACATGTGCGCTGCGAGTTGTCAGCTTGCTGTGCTCTGTGAGGACCGGTGCACTGCGCCACGCTTCGCGCTGTGCCAACTGTTTGGTATGCAATATGTATCTTCTTTATTAAAGAGTTCAGGGCTGTAGTTTTGTTACATTGCCTTTTCCGATGCCATTTCTAATCGCATTTCTTCAGTGGTCATAGTGATCTCTACCCGCGTTCTCAGTATCGGTAAGCCAGCCAAACACATTAGAAGAAAGAGTGGCACATAATCAAGCGGAAGGCATGGCTACAAAATCTCGGCCCTCGGGCAGTATTGCCAGTTGGTAACTTTTTGTCATATGAGCAGTTTCGCAATATTTCGTGTGACTAGGCTTTGGACGTGTCATTACGTATGCGCAACAGTGTTTGCTATGAACTGTGGAAGAATTGCTGTTGCCCGTAGATGCCCAACATGTCGTGTGCCAAATTGTACACTACCTTGCAAAAGTGATCTACCGAAAACTACCGCTTCTGCTATATTTTGCTTTTGCAAGAAATTTAGCGGCGGCTGGCACTTACCTTGAAAGGCTTTATATGGTCTTCGCAAGGTCAGGGCCATCTACTTTTGTGAGTTTGCTTATCTCAAAATTTGCTTGTGAGTTTGCTTATCTCAGAAGGGTTTAGTTTCTGAATAATTTATTATCTCAACCTGTCGGTGTTGGTTTTAAAATTATTTCATGCTTGTATTCAGTTGCTTCAATACAGTATTTATTGTTAATCAAACGATGTGTCCGTCTTTTTTCTATAACACTTGTTTCAATAGCCTGCTAATTATGACAGCTTATTCTCCCACTGTAATCCATGTTCCCTGGAAACATAGACATGAAACCACATATTTTTCAATCAGATTTGTTCATTATCTGCTATGATTGGAATGCTGAACCTTTCTTATCTGTGGGAACACAGGCAAATTTGCCTATGTGTTAACCTGTTGCATGAGTGAAGATAAATTATTGGCTTTACTTTTTCAGGTGCCCTGCTCGCTCTCACCCAAGCAACATATTCCAGAGGTCTTCTTTCGGCAGACTGGGTGCATCAAAATACCATTAGAAAGTCCAATAAACAGTGCTTGTGACATTTATGACATGCTTTTGCTTAAGCCGGAGGACTTCAGATTTAATGAAAGCTCATGTTGGTGTACACAAATACCTACGTAAAATCTACTTATCTTTTTCACTTACAAGTACATGCCAATACTTTGCCTGACATTTTTCACCCCAAATTTGCGCTTTACTGTGGATTTGAGAACAAACCATCACAGCAAAAAAGCACTGCAGTAAGACTAGTACAAGTAATCAAGCATACACTAAACATGCAAGAATTACATTTGCATACTTGTAGTAAATATGAAAATGAGGTACAGCCTTCTTCAGGGTGCATTTTCTTGTTGGTCATACATAGAGAACGTACTCGTGGATCACACAATTATTTATGCCGGGAAATTGTGTTCATCTTCGTATCAAGCAATGTACCAAGCAAACCTACGTGTGAAAGTGGCATTGTTGTTGCAAACATAATGCAGACCTACTTGTCTTTAATGCTGATCACAAATACACAAGTGTACAAAATATGTTTAAAGAGTAAATTGTATTAAGCAACATCAATCCATACTGAAAGGACCTGGTATGAATGTAGCAAAAAATAGGTCTGAGCAGGGGCAAACAGGTTGATGATTAGATAGGGCAGGATATAAACGGGTCAGGATTAAACAGAATTTAAACGGGTTAGGTTTAAGCAGGATTTAAACAGGCCATGATTGAACAGGCTCAAACGGGGTCCCGTTCCATAACCCTATTTGATGAAACCTGTTTGAAAACAAATAGGATTTTCTAGTAGGGCGCAGACCTTTCCATGGCTACGATCCTATTCAAGAGATACAGCGTTCTGGGTTATGCACTGGTGCCACGCCATAGCTTTAATACATAGTGGCTGCGCACCGTCATGTACTCCCGCTTTACCAAAAAGCAATTCACCGCATGAGGATCACCATATGTTGATCCTCATTGGCATTGGCTAGTGAAAATATTCTTCGATTTACATTGACTGGGGCAAATTCAGCACGGGATTGTTATTCAAGCACTTTCTTTGTCGCCACATTTGCGCATTCATACCATGTGACTGGAGGCAACAAGTTAACAAGGGCAATTAATCAAGACGCTGTACCTGTTTGCCTAGTTGATGCCTTCCTTATTTGCAGCAATTTTCCTATCCAAAAGAATTAATGTTCGGGCAAGGCATGCAAGGGAAGACAGCATGGTTCTCCACCGTATGAGTAGTCGCCTGCTTTCTGTGTACATGTCACTTGATCATATCTGCCCAAACCTTTCCAAGGTTTCATGAGTGAAGGCAAACAGAGACTCAGGCTGGCAGATTTCTAGTTGCACGTCTAGCATCAAAGCGTACCCAGTGTCACCGACACAATAAACAAAAACCTCTAAACACTTCCTTGCTTCGTTGTTCCGCTAAGTCAAAGATGCTGCGAGGACTTCACTCACGATATTGTCAGCATGCTTATATGGCCGTTACCTCGTGCTGCCAACAGCTACTTGTACAGAGTTTCCTGTGTGCCTGTTTAAGACGGCCGAAATCCTTAGACGCGTGGTCCAGAAGAACGCAATACGAAGAGCCATTTTTTTTCATCTTGGCGGCATGCTAAATTTTAAGCAGCTGATTGTCAGACTCTTCTGTCATGAGAACAACGGCGATACACAGCTACGTGTTCATTACCGCTTAAGGATATCTACATCTGGGTACCTGTGGAAAACTTCGGCAAGTACACCATCCTGCCTGAGGTGTCGAGGTTGCTTCGAAATAGTGAAAAATAAATGGCGCTTTATATCCAATGTAGATTCTAGCTGCAACAAAACTTCGTTTTGGCAAATTCGGTTATAAACAAGTAGCGTACGTGCTATCATAGCAATACTGGCACCGATGCGGGGCTCCTAATTGTCCTTATTTGTTTATTTTTTAACTGCTAGCAAGTACCACCTAAGGACACGGCGCGTGCACACTGTAGTTAGCAAATATTACGCAAGCTCAATTATCAATGTTTAGAGCTTAGTAACTCTCAGTATTATGAATTCCGCGTCGATACACCAAGTGAGTTGTGTTTTAGTCAGTTTCGGTGTCGATAACTCCTATTCTTCTATCTCCTAACGCGCCCCCTTGTGTTTCAATCGTAATACCTTTGACGAAGGTTATTCTTGCCCACGCTTTGTGAAGCAAGACCAATTTTCATGCCCGTAATTTTGATGCATTTCGTCTTCAAAGAAATGGTACATAATTTAAATGGTAAGGCACAACAATGTTTGTTATTCCTGTAGAGAAAAGAATGCAGCACTAATTTGTCAATTCTGTCCGTTGCTTGCATTCGACCCATTGCTCATTTGCCACTGAAGAAGTATGCAGAAACTCCGCTGGAGTTGCGTAAGTATGCGTAAGCATACAGCCAAATTTCAGTTAGCCTATCGTCGAATAGTCACTTGGCCCTTCTCCAAATCTGAAGTTCCTAATGCTGCAAGTTTGAGTTGCCCCCCACTCCTAAACTTAAGTTGGCCTACCGCCGAATTTTATGTTGGCTCACCCCCAAAAGTTCACTTGGCCCACCCCCAAATGTAGTTTGGCCCACCTCCAAATTTGAAGTTGGCCCAACCCCAAATTTTAATTGGCCCAGCCTTAAATTTCAAATTGGCCTACCTTTAAATTTCAAGCAGGGCTGCCCCGAAATTTAAGCTTGCTTATTCCGAATTTCAAGTTGGCCCATCAACAAATTTTAGTAGGCTTTCCCCGAATTTTCAAGTGGGCTTATCCCCAAATTTAAGGTGGCTCTCGCGTACTACGGGTTGAAGCATGCATTCATCATGAAGCTTTTTGTATCCCTAGGGTATTCTCTGTGATCAATTTCATTGTTTGGTTTCAATTGTTCCTTACTGCTTCTAAAGCTTCCAATCATCTAAAGTTACACGATTATATTGATCAAATGTTCTAAAATCACAAGTTACACACTTTTGTACAGGTACAAAGCAGTACACTATTCGTGTAAGGGAGACATTATTCAGGAGCACTAGCGAAATAGTGCGTTGCAAACATAGGTTCGCTAATTATTTTCTCTGCCATGGTTGACAGGTCTCTGTACTTACCGGGACCTGTTAGTATTTTAGCTGCATTCCAAGCAACAAGACAACAAAATTTCTTTTTTTATTTTTTACGTAACACAAAAACATGCGCATACTTGTAGTTCGGTTCTCCAAGGAATAAAATCTGATTGTAAAAGCGATGATTCAACAAATGAGCAGCTCGTGGCTACATTTTAGGAAGTAAAAATACAAAATCTATTTGAAGAGCACTCCTAAAATATGAAAAACCAAGCGAAATCCAGAGTTTTGTGTTTCTGCCATCTGGTCGGAGATTGTGGAACTAAGCCCTACGTCGCGTAAAAAAACGATCACGAAGCGTGGTATCTAACCGCTGTCAACAACGATTAAACCACTGAGCCACGGCTCACAACACTTCCGGAGTGCTTGGATTTCAAAGATACTATACGTCAACTTAATTGTAAATATTCATCTCATCTATAGGATCTAAAGCGCGCGCTCTGTTTCTTGTCTCTGCGTGTAGTAGTTAAGAGAGCCAGTTTAAAGGCGGAGAAGAGGGAAGGAAATGAAAGCAAACTTGCAGCGCCGTGGTTTTAAAGCGCAACCGTGGTAGAGAAACGGAAAGGCGATATAAGCATGCGTGGCCATGATACGCACACGACAAACTGCCTTACAATATTTAGAATTGAGGGGAAGCTTCGTTAACAAACTATAACACGGCAATCAGCACTCGAATACGACGAGAGAAATTATTGAGACGTGGAAAATTCCCTTGAAATAAATCTGGTTTGCGAGACAAATGCTTGTATGTATTGAATCTCTTAAAAGATGAGGGGGGAAATATGCGCTCACCGAGAGGGCATCGTCAGCACGAGACCACCACCAGGCACCCCCGTAAGGTGCCTGGTGGTGGTCTCGTGCTGACGATGCCCTCTCGGTGAGCGCATATTTCCCCCCTCATCTTTTAAGAGATTCAATACATACAAGCATTTGTCTCGCAAACCAGATTTATTTCAAGGGAATTTTCCACGTCTCAATAATGTCTCTCGTCGTATTCGAGTGCTGATTGCCGTGTTATAGTTTGTTAACGAAGCTTCCCCTCAATTCTAAATATTGTAAGGCAGTTTGTCGTGTGCGTATCATGGCCACGCATGCTTATATCGCCTTTCCGTTTCTCTACCACGGTTGTGCTTTAAAACCACGGCGCTGCAAGTTTGCTTTCCTTTCCTTCCCTCTTCTCCGCCCTTAAACTGGCTCTTTTAACTACTACACGCGGAGACAAAGAAACAGCGCGCGCATGCGATCGCATAGATGAGATGAATACATATATATAGAAAAGCATCAGTCATAGCTCTCGAAGTTTAATATAATATAATATAGAATAGCTCTCGAAGATAGCTATTCCGGCGGCTAGCTTCCCACGCTATGCGTGCCGCCCTCGCACCTGTTAAAGCTTTTCCTAGACGCTAGAGCTATACTATTCCTGCGGAACCTTGAGCGATCGGAAAGCGCGTTTTCCACGCCTGGCCGGCGAAGAGGGGAGGCTTCGTTCCGGCCGCGAAGCTCTCCACATCCCCGTAAGGTGCCTGGTGGTGGTCTCGTGCTGACGATGCCCTCTCGGTGAGCGCATATTTCCCCCCTCATCTTTTAAGAGATTCAATACATACAAGCATTTGTCTCGCAAACCAGATTTATTTCAAGGGAATTTTCCACGTCTCAATAATTTCTCTCGTCGTATTCGAGTGCTGATTGCCGTGTTATAGTTTGTTAACGAAGCTTCCCCTCAATTCTAAATATTGTAAGGCAGTTTGTCGTGTGCGTATCATGGCCACGCATGCTTATATCGCCTTTCTGTTTCTCTACCACGGTTGCGCTTTAAAACCACGGCGCTGCAAGTTTGCTTTCCTTTCCTTCCCTCTTCTCCGCCCTTAAACTGGCTCTTTTAACTACTACACGCAGAGACAAAGAAACAGCGCGCGCATGCGATCGCATAGATGAGATGACTACATATATATAGAAAAGCATCAGTCATAGCTCTCGAAGTATAATATAATATAATATAGAATAGCTCTCGAAGATAGCTATTCCGGCGGCTAGCTTCCCACGCTATGCGTGCCGCCCTCGCACCTGTTAAAGCTCTTCCTAGACGCTAGAGCTATACTATTCCTGCGGAACCTTGAGCGATCGGAAAGCGCGTTTTCCACGCCTGGCCGGCGAAGAGGGGAGGCTTCGTTCCGACCGCGAAGCTCTCCACATCCCCGTAAGGTGCCTGGTGGTGGTCTCGTGCTGACGATGCCCTCTCGGTGAGCGCATATTTCCCCCCTCATCTTTTGAGACATTCAATACATACAAGCATTTGTCTCGCAAACTAGATTTATTTCAAGGGAATTTTCCACGTCTCAATAATTTCTCTCGTCGTATTCGAGTGCTGATTGCCGTGTTATAGTTTGTTAACGAAGCTTCCCCTCAAGTCTAAATATTGTAAGGCAGTTTTCCTAGTCTCTAAAGCCGCTCGAGTTCAGGCTGCTCCTCTGGCGGCCATTTTTCCAAGAAATATATGCCTTCCAACCGACTGTCGCGGACAACACCAGCCCCTTTCCACATAAGTATGAGGCTCGGAGCAGGAGCTATGGCGCTTGAAAATAACCGCTGGCTTGACGAACCAACCGACTGAGCTACCTTTCCGGGCCACATTGAAGGATCCCGAGTTCAAACCACAAGTTATGTTCCTTTTTTTCCCCTTTTTTTTCTTTTTTTTAATGTCTTTTTCTTCATTTTATCACTGTACGGAAACCCTCCTAAAAAAATTATATATCCTCAATTATGTGTGGCCACACATGTGCAGGTCATAAATACCAGGTTCTCTAGCCGAGTGCCATCCATGCGGTATAACCGAGCTCACATTGGCCCACCTTGACTGATCAAATTGGGCACCACTGTAGGTTAAATGAGGCGTACAACTCCTGCGGGACCCGCCGTGGTTGCTGAGTGGTCATGGTGTTAGACTGCTGAGCACGAGGTCGCAGGATCGGACCCCGGCCACGGCGGCCGCATTTCGATGGGGGCGAAATGCGAAAACACCCGTGTACTTAGAATTTGGTGCACGCTAAAGAACCCCAGGTGGTCGAATTTTTCGGAGTCCTCCACTAAGGCGTGCATGATCAGAAAGTGGTTTTGTCACGCAAATCCCCATTCTCCAATTTTTAATTTAACTCCTGCGGGGACGGTAGAGTATTTGTCTCCAGTGCAAAAGGACCGTGATTCAAATCCCGGTGCAGCGCAATCCTCCACGGGAAAATACAAAAAAAAGACGTGTGTTGAGAAAATTGCACAAACAGGCCTGGAGTGCGGCCTGATCCCGGTGACCAGAACCGGTAACGCACTCTCTTACCAGAGCAGGATTGGCCACCCTGGTGCAGTACTGGGCCACAACCTCCTATATGAATACAACAATCAAACCCCGGCCCTCAGTCCCCAGCAGCCGCGAAGCAACTGACCACGGCGGCGGTCAGATCTGTGACGCTGCAGAGGGTGCTAAGAATACCTGGCTCCGGACAGGCCGCCATTGGAATCTGAACCTGGCAACGTTTAACGTTAGAACGCTATCTAGCGAGGCGAGTCTAGCAGTGTTATCGGAGGAATTAGAGGGTAGTAAATGGGATATAATAGGGCTCAGTGAGGTTAGGAGGACAAAAGAAGCATATACAGTGCTAAAAAGCGGGCATGTACTGTGTTACCGGGGTTTAGCGGAGAGACGAGAACTAGGAGTCGGATTCCTGATTAATAAGGAAATAGCTGGTAACATACAGGAATTCTATAGCATTAACGAGAGGGTGGCAGGTCTTGTTGTGAAGCTTAATAAGAGGAACAAATTGAAGGCGGTACAAGTATATGCCCCTACATGCAGTCATGATGACCAGGAAGTCGAAAGCTTTTATGAAGACGTGGAATCGGCGATGGGTAAAGTCAAAACAAAATCCACTATACTGATGGGCGACTTCAATGCCAGGGTAGGCAAGAAGCAGGCTGGAGACAAGTCAGTGGGGGAATATGGCATAGGCTCTAGGAATAGCAGAGGAGAATTATTAGTAGAGTTTGCAGAACAGAATAATATGCGGATAATGAACACCTTTTTCCGCAAGCGGGTTAGTCGAAAGTGGACGTGGAGGAGCCCGAATGGTGAGACTAGAAATGAAATCGACTTCATACTCTGCGCGAACCCTGGCATCATACAAGATGTAGACGTGCTCGGCACGGTACGCTGCAGTGACCATAGAATGGTAAGAACTCGAATTAGCCTAGACTTGAGGAGGGAACGGAAGAAACTGGTACACAAGAAGCCAATCAATGAGTTAGCGGTATGA
Source organism: Dermacentor variabilis (assembly GCF_050947875.1). Lineage (NCBI taxonomy): Eukaryota > Metazoa > Arthropoda > Arachnida > Ixodida > Ixodidae > Dermacentor > Dermacentor variabilis. Next base: position 63,315,191 of record NC_134574.1, read on the forward strand.
GGGAAACTAGAGGAATTCCGGATCAAGCTACAGAACAGGTACTCGGCTTTAACTCAGGAAGAGGACCTTCGTGTTGCAGCAATGAACGACAATCTCATGGGCATCATTAAGGAGTGCGCAATAGAAGTCGGTGGTAACGCCGTTATACAGGAAACCAGTAAGCTATCGCAGGAGACGAAAGATCTGATCAAGAAACGCCAATATATGAAAGCCTCTAACCCTACAGCTAGAATAGAACTGGCAGAACTTTCTAAGTTAATCAACAAGCGTAAGACAGCGGACATCAGAAACTATATTATGGATAGAATTGAACAGGCTCTCAGGAACGGAGGAAGCCTAAAAATAGTGAAGAAGAAACTAGGAATAGGCAAGAATCAGACGTGTGCGTTAAGAGACAAAGCCGGCAATATCGTTACTAATATGGATAAGATAGTTCAAGTGGCTGAGGAGTTCTATAGAGATTTATACAGTACCAGTGGTACCCACGACGATAGTGGAAGAGAGAATAGCCTAGAGGAATTCGAAATCCCACAGGTAACGCGAGAAGAAGTAAAGAAAGCCTTAGGAGCTATGCAAAGGGGGAAGGTAGCTGGGGAGGATCAGGTAACAGCAGATTAGTTGAAGGATGGCGGTCAGATTGTTCTAGAGAAACTGGCCACCCTGTATACGCAATGCCTCATAACCTCGAGCGTACCGGAATCTTGGAAGAACGCTAACATAATCCTAATCCATAAGAAAGGGGACGCCAAAGACTTGAAAAATTATAGACCGATCAGCTTACTGTCCGTTGCCTACAAAGTATTTACTAAGGTAATCGCAAATAGAATCAGGAACACCTTAGACTTCTGTCAACCAAAGGACCAGGCAGGATTCCGTAAAGGCTACTCAACAATAGACCATATTCACACTGTCAATCAAGTGATAGAGAAATGTGCAGAATATAACCAACCCTTATATATAGCTTTCATTGATTACGAGAAAGCATTTGATTCAGTCGAAACCTCAGCAGTCATGGAGGCATTACGGAATCAGGGTGTAGATGAGCCATATGTAAAAATACTGGAAGATATCTATAGCGGCTCCACAGCCACCGTAGTCCTCCACAAAGAAAGTAACAAAATCCCTATAAAGAAAGGCGTCGGGCAGGGAGATACGATATCTCCAATGCTATTCACAGCATGTTTACAGGAGGTATTCAGAGGCCTGGAGTGGGAAGAATTGGGGATAAAAGTTGATGGAGAATACCTTATCAACTTGCGATTCGCTGATGATATTGCCTTGCTTAGTAACTCAGGAAACCAATTGCAATGCATGCTCACTGACCTGGAGAGGCAAAGCAGAAGGGTAGGTCTGAAAATTAATTTGCAGAAAACTAAAGTATTGTTTAACAGTCTCGGAAGAGAACAGCAGTTTACGATAGGTAGCGAAGCACTGGAAGGAGTAAGGGAATACATCTACTTAGGGCAGGTAGTGACCACGGATCCGGATCATGAGACTGAAATAACCAGAAGAATAAGAATGGGCTGGGGTGCGTTTGGCAGGCATTCTCAAATCATGAACAGCAGGTTGCCACTATCCCTCAAAAGGAAACTGTATAACAGCTGTGTGTTACCAGTACTCACATATGGGGCAGAAACCTGGAGGCTTACGAAAAGGGTTCTGCTGAAATTGAGGACGACGCAACGAGCTATGGAAAGAAGAATGATGGGTGTAACGTTAAGGGATAAGAAAAGAGCAGATTGGGTGAGGCAACAAACGCGGGTAAACGACATCTTAGTTGAAATCAAGAAAAAGAAATGGGCTTGGGCAGGACATGTAATGAGGAGGGAAGATAACCGATGGTCATTAAGGGTTACGGACTGGATTCCAAGGGAAGGGAAGCGTAGCAGGGGGCGGCAGAAAGTTAGTTGGGCGGATGAAATTAAGACGTTTGCAGGGACAACATGGCCACAATTAGTACATGACCGGGGTAGTTGGAGAAGTATGGGAGAGGCCTTTGCCCTGCAGTGGGCGTAACTAGGCTGATGATGACGATGATGATGATGATACGTCAACTTGCACTTCTATTTCAAATATTGCTTTCCGGTATAGTGTTACGCCATGTGTAGAGAGTGGAGATAGGCATCAATCGAGAGCATAGTCTCCGAAATGCATACGTTATAGCGCCTATTATGTTAGCAGCCATATCTTTATAACGGCGACCGTATTTGTCCAAACGATTGAGTGAAATGTTCGCCATTCACATAGGCTACCATTGCTGACTCTTTAACCACTTTGCAAACCAAATTCTATCTGTACACCGCCCCATCACGGCATTTGCCTAGTGTAAATTGCGTTTTAGTGATTATCAGCCACCTGCCTTTTTATATATGCGACCTGCACTTTTAATTATTTGCGAAAAACCTTCTCGTGTCATTGAAAACACGCTGGCGTCGCGCTGCGGCAGCTTGGCGCACTAGTTGGTATGTATCAAGAAAAGCTGGATGTGTTATGCCAGCCAACAGATTTCATGATGGTATGTGACGACATCGTATGTGCAGCCATAGAAATGAGGAAGGCACCTGGGGGGGGGGGGGGGCAGACGATGGCTAAACATTATTTATCCGTCACACAGTAGTTGGTATCGGCTTTTGTCAGCGTTCGATTTGTGTGTATAAGGACGTATTCAGCGAATGTGGGCTTCCGTGGCACAAGGACAGCGCCAACGCCAACACTGCTGGCCAACACTTCCGTAGGGTCTGAAGGGTCGTAATCGAGACAAATTAGGGGTGAAGTAAGAAGACGGCACCAATTCGTGGAAGCGTCCTCGTACTCCGATGGCTACGAGTAGAGAGTGCCACTGCTTCCGAGCAACATCGTCAGAGGTATGACGGTGGCAAAATTTCGAATGAACCTTTTCATATAAGGAGTTCAACGAAACTCCGACGTTCTTTTATCGATGCTGGATAATAGAATTTTACGATGTCACAGAGTTTGGCCAGATAAGGAAGGGCACCGTCCCTGGACACAACGGGACCGTGTATTGTGAGTCGGCTTACTGCGAAGCGGTTCTTTTTCAAGTCATGTTGTAGGCCGACGTTCGTTAAGAATTGCAGGGCACGTTTGAGACGCTGAACGCGCGTGAAGAAGACAGCACAAAAGACAAAATCCTCGGCACATTTATTTGCAGATGTTTACTCGAATTGACATTTCCTGTCTTGGCCGCTCTCTAAAAAAAGCAATAAAGAAACTATCCATTCATTGTCCTTTATCACATAGGAAGCACGCTAGAGGTCTTCCATCTTTCTCTTTTATTTTGAATAAATGGTTTCAGCTCCTAACATTCTCACAAAGTTTAGCCTGCCTACGACTTACGTACTTCTATTATAAGAGAAGTACTGGCATTACACGCGCATACACACCGGCTTCCCCGTCCTGCAGAAGAGCTCTTCTGCAGCTGTGGTCATTCGAGTAAAAGCCACCGCTATCAAATTGAAAACATCTAACTTGACAAAGACGACGGCAGCAGAACTCGCAGTGTTTCGAGTGGCACTACACTTTAACCATGACGAAGCAACACACAAATGGTCTATATTCTGTAATTCGAAGACGGCACTACATTGTTTATTGACAGTCTTACAGCGCGGTGCACTTGAACAGTTGGTATTGAAATGAGAGACGCCATACATCACCTTTCTGAGAAAGCACATGGAATAATTATTCAGTCGCTACCAAGTAACTGTGGTATCACCGGCTACGAACATGCCGATCAAGCTGCTCGTTCAGCTCATCTAGAAGACAACCGCATATTGATACCACTGTCTAAGACATATGCTGCAAGGATGTTCCGCCTACTTGCAGGCCTATGAACTATACCAGAGTGAAATTAACCACATTTTTATGCACGCCCGTTTATACACCCTGGATCCAACCTGAAGGGCCAAGCAATGAAATCTTCCTTACCTCAGTAACGAATCTTTTAATGTGGTAAGGATGCCTCAAGTCTCTCTGAAAGCTTCCTCACCAGAGGCCCTCGGTGAAGGCTTCCTTGTTGCTTCCTCACCGTAAGGTAGCTCCGAAGCTACCTTCATGCGTACTTAGGCTGTTTAGATCCCAAAATGAGGGCTTCACCTCATTGCGTGGCCAGGTGACATTTGCTTGCGCTAGCGTGCTATCGCACTCCTGAAGAGAAGCGTGAGCCTGGTGCGAAGCGGGATCGTCATTCGACTCAACTGATTGAACTGAGTGAACGCAGTTAAGAAAGAGCAGATATCGTGGGCGGACGGCAGCGTGGCTGACTTTGGCGAACTTCTGAAGCATGCCTGCGAGCAGAAACAAAAAAAAACGAACAAGCACAAACACGCGTCGATGACCGATGGCACAACCTACTACGACGAGAACAACATTACGAGCGTGGGGACCGTGTGATGGCATTCGACGTTGCGGTCGGAGCGAGAAGCTTCTGCTTTGATATTTTCACCAACAATATTACGCGACGACTGGTTTAACCGACGAAGCTGTTGCTGATGGAGTGACCTCATCCCGACGATACAGTGGGAGCCCGGAAGTAGTCGACATCTTTCGGCAGAAGCCTTTCTACAGCGAAGCTGTTTACCTGACGAACCTGCATGAATCAGCTGCATGCATGTTCTCATAGGGGGTATCAGGTCTGGCTGACGAAAAGACGACAGTGCTGCGTTGTCTCGTAGGGAGGTTATCTGGGCTGGCTAACGTCTGCAAAATGAACAGACAGATAAAGGACAATAGTGCGGAGCAGAGCAAAGGACGGGTGATTTCACCACGCGCCGCACGTGCGCAGTTGGAGACTGCACCCGCGCTGGCCGCCGTTGCTGCCAGCTGCGTTTGCTTTCATCTCCCCTCGATACAACGGCGCGGCATTTGTGGCGGGAAATCACGGGGATGTGCGCCGCGGTAGTATCCGCAGTGTCTAAGAACGCATGGTGCATTGCAGAGTTAAACCAGTGAAACAGTTCCAGCTCCAGCAAAAATGGGGGAAATGGGAATAACCCGCATTTTGGGCACGGTCGAAGAACAGGCCGAGTACGAGCAGAGGCGCTGACGGAAGAGACGCGACTGTAAACAACGGCACTGTGCTCGTGCGAAAGCCTAGAATGAGGCCAGTGCCTTTGCTTCCGACGAACGTTAGCGACAGCAGGTGCGAGAGTCCAATCATAGGAGTCGAGCGCAAGCTAACGATGAAGATACCGCACTGGAGGCCACTCGTATGCGTCGAGAGGTCGTTCGAGTCTGCGTCCAAGGGGAAGAACCTCCTTCGAGTTTCACTAGGACAAATCGCAAATTTAATAGAATGTTTCTTGACGCGGAGGTTGGCCATAGTTGCACGGCCTGGAATCGACAGCTTCGCTGGCTAATCCGACACCATATGGATCTTTTTTTAGCGCTTGCAGACGAACATTGTTCTATCCACTGAAATCTGTCAAGTGTTTTGATCCTATGGTTTGTTTTCAGCGTCCGCCTCCTGTTATATCACGGGTGGTCACTGTTACGAGCGTTTGTTTCATGGTGAAATTGTGTGCTACGCCAGTACGGCTTTGTTATCGCTTTTCAGTTTTATTATGCAACAAGGTGCTTCGACATAACGCATGTGTCCTGAACGCCTTCTCTCTTTCTAGAATAACTAATACATCATATCGGTTTGTAGGCAGCTCCGAGGCGGCCAATACTAAGGTGGTTAAAGAAAAACTGCATTCTTCTTTAACCTCCCTGGACACGACTGTAGCAGTTTGAAGAAAATACTTGGTTGCCAGCGCTGCGTAGAGAAAGGTCGCCGACCTATGTGTGAATAAGGAACCGACAAGTGCGGTGATATTTTATCTGCGGATGCCGACTTCTCTTGCTCACATCGCCGCCTCTAGCTTATTGTTCGGTTCGCATTCGTGAACATGCTCGCTCAATAAACTTTTACGACTTATTGTTGGACTTTGCCTCGTTGTATTCCTGCCTTCGCGTACCCGCGGTGATTACATAGTGGCTATGGTGTTGCGCTGCTAAGCACGATGTCATGAGATAGAACAGCGACCACGGCGGCCACATTTCGATGGGGGCGAAATGCGAAAACTACCGTATGCTTAGATTCACGTATTCGTTAAAGAACCGCAGGTAGTTAGAATTACTCCGGAGTCGCCTACTACACCGTGCCTCATAATCAGATCGTGGCACCTTCCCCACTGCAGGATAATATGCGAACCTAATATGACTGCCTCGTTTCCACTAACAGGACACCCACAGCTAAGCTGACTGAAAACAGGAGACTCCAGCAATTTTTGTTGTGCGTATGTGGCGATTAGCATACCTTTACTAAGTGGAAGGACATAATCGTAAAGAGAATGTTTCCTCATAGCGAAAGAATGGCACCACTCCGGTGTTGCTCTAATAAATTGACGTGATTACCAAATGACAGATAACCCTGTGCCAATCGACGTCAGTTGTCCTAATCAACGATGCCGCCCCTGCATTCCTCAGGGACACGGCTGCTTAGGTCTCCCCATTGTGTCCAAGTCCTCGTTTCATATGTTAGCTGATTAGAAAAAGGTGAAACGCTTAGATACAATATTTTCTTGTACACATATCCAACCGCGTCTATTATAAGATGTACGAGAACGTTCCCCTTTGAAAACATTCATAGAACACGCTAGCGTTGGTGCGAAGGGCAATGCGATAAGGTTCCATTGCTTGCCAAATGCTAAATGACTATTGGTGGTCACGCACTGCTGGTCCGGGCTTGAATGAACTGTCATATGTGAATTCTCCTTCGACCCTGTGAACGCGGCTTAAGATAGATGTGACTTTCTTAGCCATCGATTGCGACGAATGTGCCCAACCCAGCGGACGCAAGGCGGGGGCCGGAATCAATACAAGGTTCTGATCTCCAGTGAAAAGTAGTAGATTTGGAACGTCAGTTATGCTGGCTCCATCGACAAGTGTCAACAACACATCACGATTTAAGGGATGCATTTGTTAATCCCTGATACTCTCCAGCTTTCTGCTGATATAAACTTCCCCTTCTATCTCGAATTTAGGCGTCTTCCAAACGCTGAGGAAGCCGTAAAAGCGTCATTTTAACATCCGTGGGCTCAGGATCAAGAAGGACGCAGCGTTTACCTTGATAATTCCTCACACGTGACTAGGTTTGATATTGCCATTGCTGACTTGCACGTCACCATCCACACGTACGACATTTGAAATGCACCGATAGAACATCTGTCATTGAGGTCAATTACATGTTGAAGGGCGGCTGTGAAGTCTTGAGTTCTGTACGGTCCACCACCTTAGTCAGCATGCCCAACCAGCTTACCATTGGCAAAACGAGGTAGCACAATACCATAGTCATTGCTGCTGGCTGATCGCTGAGCAGCCTCCCGGCCAGGACCGATAAATCTCTTCATGGAGAGAATATAAAAAGAACGAACGTTGGGGACGCCGTCTTCCTTTTCCCCCGAACCAGGACAGCGCTTGCTATCATGCCGCTGAAAGATGACTTGTAAACGCGTCCAAGCGCGCGAGGAGGCGCGCGATGTGGCATGCGAGCGGAGTAGCTTCGACAAGTTCGCATTTTCCATTGAATGTTGTATCTTATTATACCAGATAGAATTCCGTGTACCAGATGCACAGGTAGTGGTACAAGGTAGTTAGACATGGTTTGACGAATAAAAAGGAGTATATGGAGACGTATACGAAAATGGTAGGGAAAAAAGCATATTGTGTGCCTGATTGAATCAAGCTTGCTCATTGACTATGTCGCCGCCGTGTTTCAAAGGGCATGCAAATAAACCATCGTCATTGCCATCATTAGCATCATATCAGGCCACTTGATGCGATGTCAGATGTGCGCCGTGTAGCGTCGATCAGCGCAGTCTTTGCATTGCCGTTGGATATTATTACACCAAGTAGAATGCCATGTGGCAGATGCCGAGTTAGTGCTACGAGTTAGCTAGAGAACGTGTGAAAAAGAAAAAGGAGTTTAAGTAAAATCATACGAGAATTCAAGAAAAGTATTCATTCTGTACGTAATGAAATCAAGCTTGTTAGGTGACTATGTCACCGCCGCGCTTCAAAGGGGATGCCAATAAATTATGATCATCATCACAATTAGCATCCTATGGGACTACTTGTCTTGCAACGTGTGATGCACGGCGTAGTCTCTATACGTGCGCCGTTTGAATTTGCAGTTGTATATTGTCGCGAGAGGAAAAGGCAAGCAGTCCGTTCCAAGCGAACGGCCGTTTAGTGTTCGTTTCTGCAGCAGCTACCACGTACACTTCTTCATGCTCAGCTTCTAGCGTACTAGCGCGTGTCATTACTCCTCCCTCCAAAAAAAAGAAGAGAGACTGTTTCTCCATGCGACTAGACGAAAGTAACCCCCCCCCCCCCCCCCCACGAAAAGAGATGTTGGGGAGATATTAAATGCGACAAAGAGAAAGTAAAAGAAATGAGAAAGACAACGGACGTGACGGCAGGGGCCGCACCACAAAGCTCGTGAATGAGAGTCAGCGCGAGTGCTAGGACTTTATCCTGGTAACGGGAATAATGTTAGAGGAACTTGGTCTACGGCAGTGGTGCAAAGTTTCGGCTGGAATAACTTCGTAGTTGAGAGGACTTAGACGATGCAAAACTATGTCAGGTCCAAAGTATCGGCGCAATAATTTTTCCGAGCGGCCTCATTGACGTATAGAGGTCCAAACCCATACGAGGTCTCCCGGGCTGTATGTGACGTCTCGATGGCTTATGTTGTATCGAGGAGCATTTTGACTTTGTCGGGATAGAATTCTCTGCCCTACAATGTGCCGCACTGCTTCGGCATGCTGAACAAAGACGTCTGTATCTGGTGTAGTAGGTTGAGACGAAGTTGGTTGGAACATTACGTCGAGCACAGGGGTGACGTCGCATCCGTAGACCAGACGAAAAGGAGGAAACCCCGTGGTTTCTTAAAGTGCTGTGTTATACACGAATGTCACATACCGTAACAATTCGTCCCAATTTTTATGATCCTTGGTGAGATACATAGAAAGCATATCCGCAATCGTTTTGTTAAGACGCTCAGTTAACCCGTCAGTCTGCGGGTGATACGCAGGTGCCGTACGGTGCGTTGTACAACTCAGCTGCAGAATATCTCGGACCAACTGGGCGGTGAAGGCCATACCACGGTCTGCGATGACGACAGCGGGAGCACCATGTCGAAGGACGATATTTTTGACAAAGAAGTTGGCTACATCTGAAGCAGCAGCTCGCTGAACAGCTTGTGTTTCGTAATATCGAGGGAGGCAATGGGTGGCGAAAAGGCTGGAGCGGTTGTCAGCCGAAGAATTGGCAAATGGGCCAAGTAAATCCATCCCGACTTGTTCTAAAGGTGAGCAAAGAGGTGGTACAGGCCGAAGCAGACCGGCTGGTTTCAGTGGTGGAACTTTGCGGCGCTGGCAGTCTCGGCAACTTCTGACGTACTACTTCACGGTTTTTGTTTGTTTTCGCCAGTAGTACTTCTGCTTGATCTTTGCCAAAGTACGCGTGAAACCAAGATGCCCGCACGTTGGTTCGTCCTGGCATGCACGTAGAACGTCGTCGCGGAGAGGAGCGGGAACAACGAGCAGGAAAACGGTTGCCGTAGGGTGAACGTTCTGGTTCTATAGGATGTCGCCGTGTAGGCAGAAAGAGGAGAATTGACGCGCGAACTGCCGCGGGGTTGTGGGCGGCTTCCTTCAAGGTATTCAATCAAGGGCTGGAGCTCGGAATCGTGGCGTTTCTGTTGAGCTAGATTTAAAGACGGAAGAGTACAAAGAAAACCAGAGTCTACGTCAGTATCTAGTGGTTCAGGTTCGACGAGGGGGGGGGGGGAGTCGGGAGAGGCAGTCGGCATCCGTGTGTTTCTCGCCAGACTTAGGGGCAATTGTCACACCAAATTCCTGCAACCGAAGGCTCCAACTTGCGAGACGACCTGAAGGATCCTTGAGACTCGCCAGCCACAGAGAGAGCGGTTGTCGCTGACGACGCTGAAGGGGCATCCGCACAATTATGGCCGGAACTTCAGGATTGCGCATACGACTGCGAGACATTCCTTTTCAGTTGCTGAGCAGATTTTTCAGCAGCAGACAACGTTCGGCTGGCACATACAATAACACATTCAACACCAGCTTGAAACTGTACGAGTGTCGGTCCGAGACCAACGTTACTAGCATCAGTAGGCACTTTTGTGCTGACCTCTCTGTCAAAGTGACGAAGGATCGGTCCTGTCTGTAGACGCCGTTGAAGGTCGTGGAAGGCGTTGGATTGTGCCAGGCCGCAAACCAATGTGACGTCGTTCGTGATGAGTAGTTGCAAAGGTTCGGCAATATCACAAATATTGGGCACAAAACGGTAGTAATACGCACAAAGCCCTAAAAATTGGCGGACATCGTGCGTCGTTTTCAATATTGGTAACAGCAACTGCAATGGCTTTGTCAGTGTCAGGGCGCACATCGGTGCTGCTGACAATATGACCTAGAACTTTACACTCCTCGTACTCAAAATGATATTTTTCGGGCTTCAGTGAGAGGCCGGCGGTGCGGATGGTTTGAAGAACTGCCTCACGCCGCTGGATGTGCTGTTCAAACGTGCTTGAAAAACAACGACATCGTCCAAGTAGACTAAACACGAACCTCTGTTGAGGTGAGATAGAACTGTGTCCATCTTGCGTTCAAATGTGGCCGGAGCGGAACACACTACAAAAGGGAGGACCTTAAATTGATAGACACCGTCGGGTGTTATAAACGCCTTTTTTGCTGGTCCCGTTCGTCAGCTTCCATCTGCCCATACCCACTACGCAGATCCATTGAATAAAAGTAACGGGCATGTCGCAGGCTATCCAAAGAGTCGTCAATCCGAGGAAGTGGGTAGACGTCTTTTTTCGTGATCGTGTTCAGTTTGTGATAATCGACACAGAATCGTAGGGAACCATCTTTCTTCTCAACTAATATAACAGGTGAAGCCCAAGGACTTGTCGATGCTTTAATGAGACCATCGTCTAGCATTTCTTTTGCTTGATGACGAATAGCATGCTGTTCTCACTGCGACACGCGATAAGCGTGTTGGCGAACAGGTTGGACGGTCGGTTCAGTGATGATTCTGTGTTTGGCTAATGGAGTCTGTTTGATCTTCGACGTGCTGGTTAAACAGTCGCTAACAGACAATAGCAGAATTAGGATCCTCTCCTTCTCGAGTTGGTCTAGCTGTGGGTTCACGTTGAAGTCAATGGCTAAGTCCACATCGCTGCGTTCCGTAATCGAGATTGTCGTTAACGAAGCACAGGCGTTGGACTCGGCCACCGTTTCAAATTACGCCATGGTGGTATGCCTCGCAAAGTACTTGTATTCGCCACTGAAGTTGGTAACTAGGATCGTGGTTTGCCTATTTTGGAGCTCTACGAGACCTCGTGTGGCGTCGACTTCTCGATCCAGCAAAACCGTGAGGTTACCTTCGACGATGCCTATTCCTAGTTGGTCTTCGGGGCATTCAACGAGGGCAAAGGTTATATTTCGATGCGGTAACGCCACGCAGTAATCAACCACGCGCAATGCTGCCCGGTGATGTTCATCCTCCACACTGGAATCCGAAGAAACATAGTTATAAAAAGTCATGAACAAGTCACGGAGGTTAATGATCGCCCGATATTGCTGGAGAAAACTCGTACCCCGTATAACCAGCCGAGAACACTTGGGAAGCAAAAGGAAAGACGCTACGAAAATCGAAGTAGAAATTGCAAGCGTGGTGGTGCTTCGACCAATGGGTGGCACGTGGTGTCCTCCAACCGTAATCAGATGTGGGCTGTCCCCCGCTGTAAGGACCTTGCGTATCCGACGGCCAGTGGAGCACTAATGACTGAGTAATCAGCTCACGTAGCGACAAGTCAAGTTACCGGATAACCTTCGATGGAAGCAGTAATAGCAGCGGAAGTTCTTTTGGCAATTTCGAGTGAAGGCGTAAGCGGTACGTCGCGAGTGGATGGCGTCGGCGGAGGATATTTCACAGTTCGCAGGAAAGCAGCCTTACCCCCGGAGGTCCCCGTTTTCAGTTTCCCCGGCGCGGGCTTCCACTGCTGACTCCAGCGGAATCAAAGGCGGGTCCTTACAGATTCGTGCGGTTGATTGGACTTGGGAAGCGTCGAGGAATCCCAGAAGGCGGTTGCGAGAAACGTCCCGTCAACGGCGCGCAAACCGGAAGAGCATCCGCATATGAGAACGTGGAGGGTTCGCTACGTGTTGGTGGCGAGAGATGAACCTGCAGCTCTTCACACATTCAAGCATGCACCAACTAGCCCAAGCAAGAGTTTTACGTGGATGAACCACTTTGCCGATTTTCTCCCGAATGACATCCGTAAGAGCCGCGGCACTCGGAGGTGCCGCAGCCGATGCTTAAGACTTGAGCAGTTCTTCTAGAACAATTTGCCTTATTATTTCGGTAAGGGTCTCCCTGTCATTATTTTCAGGTACGACAGAGCATGCAGTAATCATTGTGGTCTGGCGTTGATACTGTGAGAGCCGCTGTCGAAGCATACGTTCCATGGCTGTTGTCTTACAAACGAACTGAGACACTGTTGTAGGAGGGTCACGCACGAGGCCCGCGAAAAGCTGTTCTTTTACGCCTCGCATTAAGAGACGCACCTTCTGTCATTAGCGGGTCAGCCCGACGGAACAATCGCGTCATGTCTTCGACGAATATGGCGACGGTTTCGTTCGGCATTTGGAGCCTCGAAAACAGTGCCTGTTCGCCCCTTTCTTTCCTTTCGAGGGTGCTGAAGGCGTCGTGAAGCAGTCAGTAAAACTCAAGAAAGCTGGCAAATGAGGCTTCGTGGTTCTCGTACCATACTCTTGCAGCGTCTACAACGGAAAATAGACGTTCTTCAAGTTACGGCGATCGTCCCAGTCGTTGAAGGCGGCGGCCCAGTCGAAATGGTCCAACCAGCCTTCAACCTCCTCAAAGGCGTCGAAGTGGAACGGGTTAGGCGTGCGAGGCGCGTTGACAATGCATAGTACAGCAGTATTTGGGATGCCCTCGGTTTGGCTTGCGGTTGTTGTTGACATCTTCCTGACGAAGCTTGCCAGGGGACTGTATTGCGGTGGAAGGCCTTGGAGGCGACGGCTGCTTCGATGGATTTCTGGCGTACCCGAGGTACTGACATCGGTAGCTTCTGGTTCAGCATCAGTAGGCATGCGGTGAATGGGTACCCTGCGCCTCCACCAGTATAGAGGGAGAGGAAATGACAAGCAGTCAGTTCCAAGCAAGCGGCCGTTTAATGTTCGTTTCTGCAGCAGCTACCACGTACACTCCTTAATCCTCGGCTTCGAGCGTAACTAGCGCATGCAAATATTATTAGACCAGGTGGCACGCCCTGTGTCAGTTGATACGTAGCGGTACAAGGTAGGTGGATAAGTCTTCCGGAAGAAAAGTAATATTACGGAGATATATAAATAAAGCTGTAGAGAAAAACATGTGCGGAGATATGTTTGTCTCTCTGTGAGCACGCTTACGGCTTCTGCTCTTTCAGGTCGCGATTACATGGGCTGTGTGCTGCGGCCTGCGGGGTTCTTTCTGGCTTGCTTCGATTCTTATGCCTTGTTCCAGCCAAACATCATCGTGTTCGACGCCCGGTCCTCGCGCAGTGAATTGTTTCACCTGCTGACATAACGGAAACGCCTCCCGGTTGACTAATGATTCCTGTGCTGCGCACAACGGTGTACCCGGCTCGTATTGGCTTGTACCCGATTCCCAGCCTCTGGACTTGCGGCCGTTGACCCTTGGTATTCCAGCCTTGGATGGAAATGACCTTCTCATGTGGCAACATGTCTCTGCAATCATGATAGATAGTCTGCGCAGTACCGGTTATAAGTGTCAGTCTGTCACTAGCCGGTTTGGGCTTGACACCGCGGGAAGGATGCCACGCTTACAGCTTTTGCTCTTTCAGGTCACTGTTACATTGGCCGTGCGCTGCGGGCTACTGGGCTCCTTGTCGCTTCCTTCGGTTCATATACCTTGTTGCATCGCAACATCATCGTGTTCGACGCCTAATCGTCGCGCAGTGAATTGTTTCACCTGCTGGCAAAATGGAAACGCCTCCTGGTTGACCGACCTTTCCTGCGCTGCGCACAACGGAATACCCGACTCGTCTTGGCTTGTACTGGATTCCCGGCCTCTGGACTTGCGACCGTTGACGCTTTATATGCCAAAGTTGGTTGGAAATGATCTTCTCATCTGGTAAAATGCCTCTGCCGTCACTACAGATGGTCTGGGCGGTGCCGGGTATAAGCGTCACTCTGTCGCTAGCCGGTTTGGGCTGGACACCGCGGGAAGGATGCCACGCTTACGGCCTTCGCTCATTCTGGTTGGTTGCTTGAATAATGCTTCTTGTATCAGAAGTAGCAAGCGTTGCTTCCTTGTGGTGTCGTGCGCAGCTGAGCTTAGGTGTTTATTGAAGCGACTCTTGTGTTGTGCGTATGTATGTAGGAGCATTCGTGAATTTTTTTTAATGCTAATGTGTGATGAGTCAAATCCTGGTCCTATCAATAAATCGGAGGCCGACGCATTCGCGCTAGCGCTTAATGAAATACTTGACCTCAAGGAAATCACCTAGCTTTATTTTATAATCATGCTACCGCTGAGATCGAAATTAAACAGCTGAAGGGCAAAGTAGAAATGCCTGAAAAGGCCAATGCGACACGTGTTGCAGACGTGGTTGATGCGGATGCTGACGCCCTTGGTGTCATGTCTGACAAATTGAAAGCAGCTGGCAAAGAAATTTAAAAGTTTAAGTACGAATGTGAATTCCCTGTGAGAAATCAACGCTTCCCTGTCTGTGACTGCACCTTCTGGTTCGGCTGACGTTTTACGTGAATTGACGTACCAGCTGTCGAAAATTACGAATAGGTGCGATCATGCGCCAAAGTATTTTGCATCGATCTAACCTTATCTTTTTTGGCCTAGGTGATGACCCTATTGAAAATTGGACAGTCTCAGAAGATAAGGCAGTGAAATTTTGTTCCGATCACTTAGGAATTTCCGTAACAAGTTCTCAATTAAAACGAGTACACAGGCTGGGTAGATTTATCAAGGATAAACAATGGCCTGTTATTGACAAGTTTAGCTTTTTTCAAGGAGAAAGAACAGATTCTGTCAAATGCACGCCAGCTTAAGTGATCCGCGTTTTCCATACGCGAAGAGTTTTTCTATGAAACCACGGCAAGCGCACATAAAGCATCTGGAATGCGCATAGGCCCAAAAGAAACCATTCAAGCTATCCATGGATAAGCTTGGCATTGATTCTAATACCTACGTTTTTGATCATTCTAACGACCCAGTTGTGCTGTCTACGAGATCGCGTGAGGCTACCACACGCACGCGTAATCGGAGTCACTTAATGTCGCCATCGTTATCTCTCTCTTTTATTAACATTCGAAGTCTTCTGCGCAAGATGGATTAGTTGTGCTCTTATTTAGATGGTAGTGGTGCAGGCATAATGATTCTCACGGAGGCTTGGCTCTATCGTGGTTTAACTAAGGAAGAACTCTTCCTAAGGTCAGGACAACTATAACATGTACCGGTGTTGCCGCATTGGTAAAAGTGGAGGGGGCGTGTTATTAGCGGTGAAATAGACAATCTTATCGTTTACTTTTGATACTAGCCCTACTACAGAAATAACTAGGGCTGCATGCGTTACATCTTAGACTAAAATAATTTTAGGATCATGTTAGCGCCCACAGGAAGTGGATTCTTCTTTTTCTGGCGAACTACGTGATAACTATAGCGAGCTGGACAAATCTATTCAGCTGACGCAGTATGAGTTTCTACAGTTTCAATTATTCGCTGATTGATTTCTCTGTCATGTGCGCCACATGTTCAATAGTTTTTCTCGATTTAGCTCTTATCTACAACTTAACACAGGTTGTTAACCACCTGAGCCGCGGTACTAACATATTGGACCTGGTTCTAACGTCTGCACCAGAGGCTAGTCGTCCCATTTTTTTTTACATAAAAGGATTTAGTGACCACAAACTCCTTAATTTCCAGATTATTTTACCTTTACCTTTTACAGGTTCAGCGACTGAAAGTATTCGGGAATACAACCGTGGTAGTTACGATAAATTCAACACTGAACCAGAAGCTTTTTACAACGAACCTTCTCTGCCGTCGTTTACCTCACGGACCATGAATGAGAATTTGGTTCTCTTTAAGTAAACAATATTAGAATAAGCTGACAAGTAAGTGCCGCTAATCTCTATAGCCAACGATACAACTAACCCTTGGTTTGCTAAACAACATAGAACTTTACGAAATAAAAAGAAACCTTTCTACAATACTGCAAAACGTAAGAATGCTGCCTCCTACTGGGATAAATACAATGATTGCTTACAAGTTTACTGTAATGCATTAAGCGCAGCCGAGAAGAAATATTATTCGCAGGACTTTCCCTCACTCATTAGAAATATTGCTAAAAAATTCTGGCAAACCATTTCTCCCTATAATGTGTCTACTAATCGCATTACAATACATGATTCAAAACAATCTCCGCGTTCTCATGAAGTTTCTGCGGTTGCTTGCAATGCATATTTCGCGTCTGTTTTTACACAAGATTGTTCCAATGTGCCATTTGTTCCTGAACAACCCTTCCTTTTCATCGCTCCAATTACCATCACTGCCGAAGGTATCGCGAACCTCATCTCGAATCTTAACGTTTCTATTCGGGACCATTGCTATGCTGCAAGTAATTTGAACATAGTATAGCTTATCAGATTTACAGTCACCTTGAATCAAATAACTTCTTTTTCTCTAATCAGCATGTGTTCCGAAAAGGCTACTCATGTGGCACTCAGCTATTTGAATCCACGACTTAACTTCACGTAACATGAACGCTAACGATCAAACCGTTTGTCTCTTTCTTGACTCGCGAAAGCGTTCGATACTCTACCTCACTGCCGTTTAATTTTCAAATTGTCTGCTCTTTGTATTGACTCTTTGGCACTTTCTTGGTTACAAGACTTAGTGACTTCAAGTCAGCAATTCACAGTGGTCAACAACATTTCGTCTAAACATTGTGTGTCAAGGCAAGGTGCTAGGCCCATTACTGTTTTAATATACACCAACGACTTGCCCGCTAACCTTTCATGCTGAGCTAGGTTGTTCGCTTGTCACTCCGTTATCTACCGTAACATTAAATGTTAATATAAATTAAATTGAACTAACCTGCAGATGGTTTGTAATGTCCCTTAACGCGTCTAAATGCATGTTAATCTCGTTTAGTCGAAAGCGCACTAACTCATTGTTCCACTATTCGAATATTAAAACCGTAGTTTCGACTGCTCCATCATAAAAATATCTGGACATTTATCTTTCATCGCACTTATCCTGGACAACACATGTAGCAACTGCCTCATGGAAAGCTTTTCAATTTCTAGGCTACCAGCCTAGAAACTTGCGTAATGTGCCTTCGAATATACGAAAATTAGCATACGTTACCTATTTTCGCCCACAACTAGAATACGCTTCATCCATGTGGTCACCTATATCCAGATTATCTAATCCGTATGTTGAAAGCCATTGCGAATAGAGTAGTCAGATTCATCTATGGCGACTACGACTACCATTCGAGTGTTACCCGAATAAAACAAGAACTTGCGATTCAGTCGTTAGAAGATCGCCCCGTTATTGCTCTTTTGTGTCTGTTTCCCAGGTACATTTATCGTAAAACTTTCATTGTTTCTCACTTCACGCTCCTGTGCGCACATCTAGTCGCGTTTACAACGCAATTAGTTTCATGCGCATTCATGGTCTAAACGCAGGCATTTAACTCATCACCACTACCAAGAGGTGTTGCGCATTGTAACAGTCTCCCAGATTACATTGCATATATTTCCAATCGTTAAACATTCCGTGATAACCTGAATTTGTTGCGCATTAATATTGTATAACGATGTTGCACATTGCTATTTTTGTCATGTAATTACTATTACCCCCCATGCTCAATGCCCTTCAATGGGTCTGTAAGGTAATTTGAATAAATAAATAAATACCTGCTTAATTTAGGCAGGGTAGGTGTCACCGTCGCGTTTCGAAAGGGAACGCCACTAAATCATAATCATTATCATCATTAGAATCCAATCTTTCCGTTTCACACGTGATGTCACATGCGCGCCATATAGAATATATACGCACGAGCTTTCCATAAGAGTTCGGTTATATTTTCGTGTATTTCACAGTTTGGTGTATCCCGCAGGGGCGCCTGCGTGAGCAGGCGTTTGGTGTGTTGCGACACCACGTACCCGAGCACACGATGGTTGCATCCTCCCGCGTCTAAATGTGCGCGGCTGAGCCGTGACTGGGAAAAGCGGATCCTGGGGGTTGAGCCGATGCCTGGTGTTTATAAATTTACGGCACCTCGGCGGAGGCAACACACCTCTTTGACTTCTACTTCACGTAGACAGCACACCCTCACCTGACCCACCCGAGGGAAATCGGTAGTTGCCTTTTCTTGTCCCCCTCTCCAATCTGCGTCTTTCCCTCTCTCTTTCAATCTTTCCTGTCTTCTTCTTTCTTTTATTGTCTTCCGATTTTCCAGACAGCAAGGGTTAACCTTTTCTGGGTGGCCCGCGTTGGGTACTCCAGATTGGGTTATAGCAGCATCGTACAACTGGCGAGGGCTTCTCGTACTCGTAAGATTTGCCCCGTTCCCACGTTGGGCTCGATATCCGGTGGTTGGCGTTGGTGCCCAACTTATGACACCTATATTATGGCTTCCAGAAAACCGCTTACCCTTGATCGCCCTCTAACAAGAAGGCGCACCGATGCAACCTTCCAATTCTTTTTAAAAAACAATGAATAAAACCTCTATAAGTACCATGTAATCCACATTGAAGGCAACACGAGCGTCCGTAAATTATCCCCCTTCTTTGTGGTGAAATGCCTCGCAAACACAATAGAACCTTGCTATCAAGCCACAAAAATGACCAATGGAGACCTGCTCCTTGAATTGAAGGGCACAACTCAACATGAGAAAATGATTGTCTTGAAATGCGTTGGCGATGTAGAAGTCACTGTTTCGGTACGTCGAACCACGAACACGAGCCATGGAGTTATCTCGCAAGAGGACTTCTTGGACCTTGGTGACGAAGAGCTGCTTGAATATTTTCAGGATCAAAATGGCATTAAGGTAGAAAGAATCCTGATTCGCAGGAATAATGAACAACTTCGAACAAAGCAAATTCTACTCTAATCTCTAATTCTCTAATCAGCATTGCTTCAGAGAGCCTACTCATGTGATACTCAGTTATTTGAATTGACGACTGACCTTCACTTAACATGAACTCTAACGATCAAACCGTTTGCCTCTTTCTTGATTTCGCCAAGGCGTTCGATACTGTACCTCATTGCCATTCAATTTCTAAACTGACTGCCCTTTGTATTGATTCATTAAGACTCTCTTGGCTACGTGACTTCTTGTCTTCGCGTCAGCAATTTACAGTGGTCGACAACCTTTCGTGTGACCTTTCCGACGTCACATCCGGTGTCCCCCAAGGTAGTGTGCTAGGTCCATTACTCTTTTTAATATTCATCAACGACTTGCCTGCTAACCTTTCATCCTCAGCTAGGTTGCACGCTGACGAATGCGTTATCTACCGCAATATTAAATGCTTCGATGAACATCTTACTCTTCAAAATGGCATTGAACTAACCTGCAGAGGCTGCTTAACTTGGTTGACGTTCCTTAACGCCTCTAAATGCAAGTTATGCTGTTTTAGTCGAATACGCACTACATCACTTCCACTATTCGAATAATACCGTAGTTTAGAGTGCTCCATCGTACAAATATCTCGGCGTTTCTCTTTGACCGCAATTATTATGGACAATGCATGCAGCAACTGTCCCATGCAAACCTTCTCAATCTGTAGGCTACCAGCATAGAAACTTGCGTAACGCGCCTTCTAATCTGGGAAAACTAGCATGTTACTTATGTTCGCCCACATCTAGAATACGCTTCATCCCCATGGTCACATTATCAAGATTATCCAATCCGTATGTAGGACGCCATTCCAAGTAGGGCTGCTAGATTCATCTATGGCAACTACGATTATCATTCGGGCATTACCTGAATAAACCAAGACCGCGCATTTCAGCCATTAGAAGATCGCCGCGTCATTGATCTTTTATGTTTGTTTCACAGGTACATTTATAGTAAAACTTTCAGCGTTTGCCGCTTTATGCTCCTGTGCCCACATATCGTCGCGTTTACAACGTAATTAGCTTCATGTGCATTCATGGTCCAAACGTAGGCACTTAACTCAACACCACTACCAATAGGTATTGCGCATTGTAACAGTCACCTGGATTACACTGCATGCATTTCCAATCGTGAAACTTTCCGTGATAACCTCAATTCGTTGCGCAATAATACTGCGTAAAGATGTTGCACTTTGCCATTTTTGTCATGTAATTACTATTACCCCCCTTACTGAATGCCCTTCAATGGGCCTGTGTGGTAATTTGAATAAATAAATAAATAAATAAAAATATATACTTGCCTAATTCAAGTAGGCTAAATTATCGACACCATTGCATTTCGATTGGACACGCCATTAAATCATGATCATAATTAGAATCTTATCATGCCGTTGGACACGCGACGTCACATGCGCGCCGTATAGGGTATATATATATACATACTTTCCATAACAGTTCGGTTTAGCCCGCAGGAGCGTCTACGTCAGCAGACGTTTGATGTGTTGCGACACCACGTACCCGAGCACACGAGGGTTGGATCCTCCCCCGTATAACCGTGCGCGGCTAAGCCGTGACTGAGGAAAACGGGATTCTGGGGGTTGAGCCAATGCCAGGTGTTTAGACCTTTACATTCCCTCGGCGGAGGCAACACAAGTCTTTGGCCACTGCTTCACGTAGACGGCAACCCCCGAATGACCCACCCGGGAGAAATTAGTAGTTGCCTTTTCTTGTCCGCTTCTCCAATCTGTGTATATATCTCTCCCTTACAATCTTTCCTATCTTCTTTTATCTTCTATTTCCCTCCGACTTTGCAGACACCGAAGGTTAACCTTGAGTGGGTGGCCAGCATTGGGTACTCCAGATCGGGTTATAGCAGCACCGTACAACTTGCGAGGGCTTGTCTTACTCGTAAGATTCGTGCGTCCCCATGTTCGGCTCGGTGGTGGGTGGTTTGCGCTGCTGCCGAACTCAGGATCGCTATGTTATGGCTTCCAGTAAATCGCTTTCTTTTGATCGCTCTCTAAAAAGAGGGCCCACCGAAGCAACCTTCCAATTATTTTTTTAAACGAAACGCACTGAAGAACACTTCCCTAAGTACCATGTACCATAGTGAAGGCAGCAAGAGCGTGCGTAAGTTCTCCCTCTTCTTGGGGCCGAAATGCATCGTGGACCTGGCTATGAAGCCACAAAGATGCCAACAGATACCTTCTCCTTGAATTGAAGGGCAAAACTCAATATAAGAAAAGAAATGACTTGAAATACATGTCGATGTAGCAGTCACTGTGTCGGTACATCGAACCACGAACACCAGCCGTGGAGTAATCTTGGAAGGCGACTTCTTGCACCTTGGTGACGAAGAGCTGATTGAAGGCTTTCAAGATCAAAATGTCATCAAGGTAGAAAGAAGAAAGAGGGAAAAAAGAAGGAAGAAACAAAGCTCATTGTACTAACATTTGGTAGCAGTGTGCTAAAAATGCATGTACGGCCTCACACATACATCTAAGTATGTGTGAGGCCGTACATGCCAAATCATCCTCAACTGTACTTCAAGTGCCAGAGCTGTGGACATGGATCTCAGACATGCCGAGGAAAGCAGACTTGCGCCAAATGTTGCTCGAATGATCGTCCATCAGATACTTGCAACTCACTTCCACACTGTGAGAACAGTCATGGAAGGTCATTTAGCCTACTCCAGGACGTGCCTTAAATGCAAGATAAAAAAAGAAATCACTGCACTAAAGGTCAAAGAAAATATAACATTTCATGAAGGAAGGAAATGCCTTTCGCACTAAGATCACACCAGCTTTTCCGAGGTGGCGTGACGGGGGCCAGCGTCACAAATACCTGGGAAGTCTACCCCGGTCCCTGATAGTGGTCCGGTAATCACTCCGCCTGCCCCCCTGGTGGCAGCAGCAAGTGCGGCTCCATCATCGTCGAAGGTGGGCCTGCAGACCTCGGTTCCGCAGGTCCCAAAGCGAAACCGAACTCCACGGCCTGAGACGCAAGTTTGAGCGCCTAGTTCTCGATCATCCAGCACTTCAGAGAAGTTTATGCAGGTCGGTCCAAGAACCCCGGCGCCATCGACGCCGAAAGACCGAAGCTCTCAGGAGCGCACTAGGAGGGATAAAACATCTGTAACTGCTCTGAGAAAGGAACCGGTAACCTAAGCGGCTACCCTCCTTGTGTGCATATTTATCTAACTTTACCACATGCTCTTCAACAAAGACAACAAAATTCTTCATCAATATGGCTACACAAAAAATTTAGTGGAATGCCAGGAGCCTATTTCACAATCTAGATGATGTCAAAGATCTACTAAAGGAATATCAGCCACGACTGTTAGGTGTTAAAGGAACACATTTAAAGTTCACATACAATAACTCCTTAAGACATCGCACAGTTTCCCTTAAAGATCGAAATAATGAGAATTCTGCGTCAGGCGGAGGGGCTATTATAGCCCAAAAGTTAGTAGCAGTGCCAACATGTAGCGCTCCAGAGTTCATTTGGGGCAGTGGCTGTTCAGGGTGTATTGTTCAGTGAGCTTATAACTGGTTGCTGGTTGCTATATATATATATATATATATATATATATATATATATTTATATGTGTGTGTGTGTGTGTGGGTGTGTGTGTGTGTGTGTCACTTGATGAACGGTTTGCCACAGCCGATTTTGAACAGCTGATTGACCAGCTTCCTGTATCCTATATAGTAAATGGGGATTTTAATTCTCACAGCACATTCTGGGGTGACTGAAGATGTGATGCGAGAGGAAGGGGCTATAGAAAAGTTCCTTCTTTCATTTGGAGCTTGTCTATTTACGAAGACAGAGCCAACTTTTTGCAGTTCTACACAAAACACTTATTCATGTATAGATTTAGCCATAGGGTCAGCATCACTTCTTTCATACATTGATGGAGAGTTAATAGCAAACCATATGGAAGCGATCACTTCGCAACACGCCTAGAAAGAACAAAGTGGCACAATGGACCAGCTTGCCCCAAAGAATGGAGAATTCATAGTGCAGACTGACCAAAATTTAGAAAGCAATGTAAACTGTGCCTGGAAGATTTGGACCACCTAGATGAAGAGGAACTTACCAGCTAAATCATTGAACTTATCCTCTGTTCTACTCAAATCTGCATACCTGAGTCCTGCACAGGTAAAGTTAATCCAGAACCGTGGTGGAACAATGACTAGAAATTGCAAAGAAACGCCAGAACAAAGCATGGCGCAGCTTTTCACACTACCCAACAACATAAGATGTACTAAATTTCAAGCGGTGCAATGCAAACGGTGCCGCTTCCACCGAATATCTAAAGGAGAAAGCTGGGCATGTTACATATCCTCATTAAAGTCATACACAGATGTTAGCAAAGTATATAACATGGTACGTAAACTAAAAAGACAACAATCAACTCCTTTTGCTCTCGTCACTGGCTCTGGTAGTACAATAGAAGATCAACAAAACACTCTTGGTGAGCACTTTGAGAGGGTGTCAAGCTTGGAAAATTATTGCTAAATGTTCTTGCACCATAATAGAATAGCTGAAAATATTCCTATGCGTCCAAAGAAGTCATCAGAAGGATACAACAAACCACTAACATTCCATGAACTCAAGCTTGCCCTAAGCTCTTGTGGAAGCGCGGCTCCAGGTTCTGACACAATAACATATAAATAATCAAGAACATGGCTTGTGAGACCCTGAACTGCGTCTTAGGTCATTACAGTAACATTTTTGCAACTGGTCATATTCCCTCATGTTGGAAGGAGGCAATAGTCCTGCCAATACTGAAGCACGACAAAGACCCTCCCTTAGTTAACAGTTACAGACCCATTGTAGTCGCTAGCTGTTTACTTAAGGTATGTGAAAAAAAAATGATTAACCGTTGCCTTGTTTGCTTTTTGGAATTCAATGATATATTTGACGGGCACCAATCTGGATTCCGAAGAGCGAGGTCTACAACCGATATCTTCTTCTCCTTTAGTCATATATACGTGATGCATTTGTACAAAGCCAATACTCTATATCTATATTCTTCGATATTGAGAAGGCACATGATACTGCCTGGCGATACAGTTTTCTGCAAGATCTGTCATCCTATGGAATGTTTGATGGTGTGCTGAACATTTTACAAAATTACCTATCTGAAAATAAGTTCCGCGTAAAAATTGGTAATGTACTATCGCGCACATTTGTTCAAGAAAACGGTGTACCAAACGGAGGAGTGCTCAGTTGCACACTTCTTATAATTACAGTGAACTCTATCCGCTCTGTTATACCATCCATGGTATCTTGTCTATGTGGATAAGATTCAAATCAGCTTCAAATCTTGCAACCTGTCCATATGTGAACGCGAGATACAGTTAAGTATTAATCGGCTCGCCAAATGGGCAGACGAAAACGGGTTCAGATTCAATGCAGAAAGGACTACCTGCGTGTTGTTTTCCAGACGAAGAGGGGTATGTACTGACCATTGCATTATGATGAATGGGAGAAGCCTGGTAAATAGAAAAGAACAAGCATTTTGGGCTGTAATCTTTGATACTAAGCTAACCTTCATGCAGCATTAAAACAGTCGAAGCTCAAAGGCATTAAAACTATGAACCTTTTAAAGATTTTATCTCGCAAGTCATGGAGAACGGATAAGCACTGCCTCATATCTCTTCTTAAAAGCCTTGTGTTGTCACGCATAGGCTATGGATGTATTATTTACCAAAAAGCTTCAATGATGACACTTAAGCTACTTGATCCTATCACTTAGGTATCCGCCTAGCAGTTGGTGCCTTTCGTACAAGCCCTGTCCAAAGTCTCTATGCATAGTCGGATGAGTTGCCATTTAATTACCAGCGTACATATCTCGCAGTCACCTTTGCAATAAGAACCATGACGCTAAAACGACATCCATGCAAAGCACTCATAACTGACCAGTCCACAAATCATTTGTATTTAAACTGGCATTCGCACACCCCGCAACTTCCGTTAGCAGTAAAATCTGTTGCGGAAAAAGCTCGCAATAGTTTTCACAGATCTGCAGGAAAGTGACTACGCTGATCTCATCCCACCTTGGGAGCAATGTCCAATCACCGGTGACTTGTGCTTTAAAGAGTTTAACAAAAAGAGTTGTCCAAGTGCCCTACCTCATCCAGCAACATTTTTTGGCCATTGAAGACAAGTACAGATGTATGGCATTTTTCACTGATGCTTCAGTCTACAAATTCGGTATCATGTGCAGGCCATGGCCCAAACTTCTCAAACTCTAAAACCTTGCATAACCATAGCAGCATCTCCACAGCGGAAGCGTACGGTATTCTGATCACTGTTGAGTACATAGTACAGCAGAAGATACAAAATTCTATAATATACAGTTATTCTTTGAGGGTTGTCACATCCCTGTGCTTTGGCAAAGCAAGCCGAGACCCTGTATTAGACAAGCTCCTTAAACACATTTGATTTATTTATTGATTTATTGATTTCCATTTACACACACACACACATGAACAGAGGAGTGGTAAATTGAGGTGGATGAGGGAAAAAAGCCGCACAGACGCGGCTTGAGGTAACCTCACCCCCTTAGGTACTATATGGCTGCATGGGTAACACATCAAGCGCCATATAAATTACATTTATATAGTGGCCATAAAACATTGCAGTTATAAAATATATGAAAAAACTGTAAAATATTTCCACAATAACAATGCTAAACACATTGC
The DNA here is from genome assembly GCF_050947875.1 of Dermacentor variabilis. Taxonomy (NCBI): domain Eukaryota; kingdom Metazoa; phylum Arthropoda; class Arachnida; order Ixodida; family Ixodidae; genus Dermacentor; species Dermacentor variabilis. The sequence goes on from NC_134574.1 coordinate 63,341,158, forward strand.
GCATTGAAATAAATAATTGATAAACACTTGGTAACATAGACAAAAAAGAACATATTATACATCATTAATCATTAACAAACGCGCTCTAAAGAGGTGAAGGCAACAGAGTTTTAAATTCTGACAGTGATAAATCCTGTAAATTGTAGCCTGCTCTGTCATATGAATTCAGTAATCTTGGGAGGTTGTTACACAACATTTGACAACCGTAGTTAGTTCTGGAGCGCGGAACCTTCCATACTTCAGGTGTACGAGTTGAATAACGGTATGAATTGACGGATAGATTTGCAAGTCCTACAAGTAAAGTATTGTTACTTTTGGTATTAAAGTAATACTCGCGTAATAGTCTGCAGTTATAGATGTTATGGGCTGTAGCAATGTTGTTTTTCTTGAACAGATTTTCAGTATGGGCGGCAAACGGCACATTAGCAATGACACGTATTATTTTCTTCTGCATACGAAATAATTTACTCAAGTTACATTCAGTTGTGGTGCGCCATACAAGATGCCCATAATGTATGTGAGATACGAATAAGGCATTATGAATAAATAATTTTACACAGACGGGTAAAGTATATCTGTAGCGATTTAAAACACCTGTTATGCGGCTAAGTTTTTGGAGTACAAAGCTTACATGATCGTCCCATTGCATAGTACTTGTGAGGTGTACCCCTAACACCTTTGCAGAAAGACCAAGTTCTATACTTGTGGATCTATACGCTAATGCTAAATCTGGAGTAAGAAGACTCATGCCTTTCGTATGGAAAATTACGGCCTTTGTTTTCGCCGTATTTACTTTTAAACAGTTCTCAGTGGACCAATAAGATAGGTTGCACAAGAAGTCATTTGCCATAGTAATTAAATTCGTGCAAAAACCGGACGAGATGAAAACATTGGTGTCATCTGCGTAAATAATAAATTTCGCCATTTCGTAGATGGAATATCGTTAGCATATATGTTAAATAGCAACGGGCCCAAAACGCTACCCTTCGGGACGCCACAAAATATTTCTTTGGTTACCGATGTATTGTGGCCTACACGAACAAACTGGCGTCTGTTATTAAGATAAGATTTTAATAATTGAAGTGGAACGCCTCTAATCCGATATTTCTCTTGTTTGTAGAATAAAATGTTGTGAATAATATGATCAAACGCCTGTGTAAAGTCGACAAATATGCCTATTGTTAATAGCTTACGCTCGAAGTTCTCCAATATATATTCTTTTTGATCTAGAAGAGCTAATTCAGTCGACCTGTTTTTACGGAAACCATATTGAGCATTTGACATTATATTGTATTTTTCACAGAACAAAGACAACTGACTTAGAATAATTTTTTCAAGACCCTTTGAAAAAAACAGAGAGGATCGAGATCGGGCGATAATTTTTTATATCTAATTTATTACCATTTTTAAGTAATACTGCTACCTAAGCAACCTTCATATTTTCTGGAAAGACGCCCGTGGAAATGAACAAATTATAAATATGTGTCAAAATAGGGGCTATATCATATATAACAAGCTTCATAGGCTGAATCTGTAGACCATCGGCATCGCAGCTGCGAGGTGTTTTGAGTCTTAGGTATACAGAACAGACACTCGAAGGCACGTGTGGCTGAAAACATATGGTGTATGCGTTTGGAGTAATGTGCACATAGTGCGGCATGGGATGATTGAGGTCAACGTCTCCGTGTACAAAATAATCATTGAAGGCGTTTGCCAAATCCTCCTTTACCAACAATCTACCGTTTAAACTAATATGTTCAATTGGATCACTCCTCTGATTTCTATTCATAAGAGCATTTAGTCTATTCCATATTTTATTTGAGTCATTCATACAAGACGAAAACATCTGCAGAAAATAAGCATCACGTGCTTTCCGTAGCTCATTGCTTAATTTGTTAGGAAACATTTTAAATCTTTTTAAGTCCAGCGGCTCTCGAGTTTTGATGAATTTAGCATATAGTTTGTCACTCTTCTTCGTTTTTTTTTACAAAGAACATTCGTTAACCATGGCTTTCTGAGGCATTTCTTTCTCCTGTTAACTTTGTAAAGAAAATGTTTTTTACACACCGTAGCAAATCTGCTAAGAAAAATATTCTACGCTGATTCAGCATCATGTTCCTGTAAAACGTCATTCCAGTTAATTTGCTTCAGCTCTGTTTGAAAAGATGTTAGGGTATCCTCGGTTACTTTCTGGAAGGTTCCGCTGGTCTATCTGTGCGAGGTGCAAGCTATTCTAGGTTTTACAAACATGCAAATAGGCATATGGTTACTTATAGCACTACTCAAAACAGCACTTATGATACGTTGGGGACAGTAATTCGTTATAAACAAATCAAGCGTAGTTTCCGTATTTTCTGTTATTCTAGTGCTGGAATAAATTGAATTTATACAACCATTTGAAATGAATACCCTTTCAAACTCGGACCGGCGTACTGTATCCGCGCCAATGTTTACTGTAAAATCTCCTCCAATAATTACGTTTAGGCGGTTTTCACTAGCAAATGATAAGATATCATAAAAAAATTCATCAAAATGGACAAGACCACCATCAGGAGGGTGGTAGCATACAGCAAAGAGGGCGTTCTCTGAGTGAACACGTAGTACTTCGTAATCACTCGTTGTACGCGAAAAATTAGGAAGTATATCACAAGGTATAAGGTCAGACAATAATAGGGACGCACCTCCCCCGCGTCTTGTTAACCTATTAAGGTAAAATGTTTCCATGTGCGGAAGCTCAAAAATGTGACTGTCGTTCATATACCAGCTTTCGCTTATCATAACAACGTCACACAGCTTATCTATCCCCACAAAAAAGCTTTCCAGTTCTTCTATTTTTCTAGAAACGGACTGAGCGTTATTATGAAAACAACTAATTCCCTTTTGTTCGGCTTCAATGTGGGTAAAACCATTTTTGTTTAGAAAGTAACCCTAAGTGATTCATGGTGCTGAAAAAAATAAGATCAACAGCAATGAACATTACCGAGGAATACTAAGAGTCGAGAGCTCATTCTCGGGCTTAATGACAACGTTCAGACCGGGATACATAGCGCAAAAATTACACAGGGACAAGCAGAACACAGGACGAGCGCTACAGGAACAGGAACGAGGACGAGCGCTTTAGCGCACGTCCTGTGTTCTGCTTGTCCCTGTGTAATTTTTGCGCTATGTATCCCGGTCTGAATGCATCCTACCAACACGCCCAAACTTCTTCCCTGTTAATGACAACAGCCTGGGCACCATTTTCTTTGCGTACAAGCACGTGCCCATTCGCGTGCCATGCATACCTATACCCGGAATCAATCAATCTGTTATTTTCATTCTGTTAATGATGCAGAAAGAAGGACTCTTTTGCCCATTCCTTCGTGGCAGCAAGAAGTTTTCTGGATCGAGTTGTCATGTCCTCGGCAATGAAAACTTTTATGGAACTATCTCTGAGTGATCGTTTCTTAGCAAGCAAGGCATTTCGCAGTTCCTGACGTGCGAAGCGCACAATAATGCCACGGGTCCTGCTCGACCTAGCTGGCAGCCTGTGTATAGCCACAGCGTCCTGCTCCGATAAACATTTGATGTTAAGTTGTGCTATTTTGTTCACCTGAGATAACAAGTTCTCGCCCGCAGTCTCAGGAAATTCATGAATTTATAAGTTCGGGTGCCTGCTGTGCCATTCAAGGGGGTCAATACCACCCGATGCTTACTAAGGTCTTCAGGGGCTCGAGGCCCTTCCATCTTTTCCACTCTACGCTTTACATTGTTGATGTCTTTTTCGTGACAGTCCAGACGTCTCTTAATTTCATCAAATTGATGAGACAGCATTTCGATAGATTGCTCAAAGCCATTTACCAGTTACATTACTTGGCAACCCGAAAAGCAAATTAAGCTTCTTATCCGATTCTACCAGCTTCACCATGATTTCCGGATCTTTTACCTGACCCGGTACAGGCGCAACAGATTTGCCTCCTTTACCTTGACATGTCTCACACTTCAAATTTTTCTTGAAGGTTCCTCGTTTGGCCTCATTCACGCCCGAACACTGACCAATATGAAAAAGAAATCCGCAGTCGGAGCACGTCAGAACTGAGTCATGCTCGCCGATAACTAAACGGCACGTCCAATATCGGGACATTGTAGGCATCTTTTACGTACAAACACAATCACCAGCACATGTAAGAAATTGTAGACCTACAGTGGCTAAAACGCATTAAGGATCAACGCAGACAATCAGTTTGGTAGCAGCAGCGGCAGCAGCAGAGCACAAAAATAGGAAGGTTCAAATTACAGAGATAGACAAACCTGTAAAACAGAGGACCATTCAAGCTTTCGTGCACGATGCGCTCCACCGCTGCAGCCATGTGTAGCCATTGTAGCCGTGTGCAGCCATTCATGTAGCATATAAACTAAACCTTGCTCTTCTTGTATACTGGGTGTCAGGCCACTCTGGGTTCGCGGGCAGGGAAATGGCGGACAAAAAAGCTGGATAAGCGGCTCATCGGGATACAATTGATCTCAGATGGTTACCTGGTGTAGACATGAAACATGCCATACGAAAGGCCCTCTGTAATCACTAGCACGCTGAATGGGACAAGGAAGCTCAAAATAAGCTACAGCTGCTTAAACGGCAGTTAACCAACTCTTTCCCATTGTAGCTTGATAGACTCACCGAAGTCACCCTGGTACGACTCCGAATAGGACACACCTATGGCACACATAAATAACTCTTGACTGCAACCGACCCCCCCCCCCACCCCCGGCGTACACACGCTGCAGTGAGAACCCAATCAACCTACATGTCCTCATTCAATGAGCTGAACTTCTCCGAGAGCGAGAGGCTCTCGGAGAAGTTCAGCTCACACCATAAGCCCCCCCCCCCCCCGCCCCCATCCTTCGATGTCCTTATCAGAAGATTCACTTTTTAACTTTAGAAAACTACTTAATTATCTTGCACAAATTAACTTTCTAGAGACCATTTCATTCCTTCCTAACCATCAGATTGTGCCTCACAGGTGAGGTACAATGTAATGCACAAAGGTATGTCTGAGCTCTCGCACTTGTTGCGTAAGCAAGAATTGTACAGCAAGGGACACGGATCATCCAGAATAATTTAACATGTGTGCCGGTAGTCATTGCATTCAAAACCTTATATCTATTTCAGTAATTACTTTACAATTGATGCATTAATATCTATAGATCTCTCTAACGTGAAGGTCTCTATAAATCCCCTATAATAAATCATAGTCTTAAACTCATAATTTTGCTAAACCACGACACATGTTCTGGAGCTATTTGGCCTTAGATGCCCTTGCGCTAATAAGTTTCAATGATCATCAACAGTTCGATTTATGGTTAAGTTATAGTTGCATACAGCGGTCGCATGCTGCGTGTAGATGGACCTGGTTAACACAGGCAGTCTAGCAAACTATTTGTCACCGTCTGTCTTCGAAGGAGATGCAAAAAAGCCACCATCGTCAAAGGCCCAAATTAACGTATTGTGCCACGGGTCAAGGAATGTGACTTCAAGGGGTGTACGGTAGCGCGATTATAAGACAGGACAAAAGAAGACACACAGGCAGACAAGCAGCGCTAACTTCCAACAATGTTTATCATCAAAAACCAAGACACACTTGTACACTCAGGCAACATGAATCGCATCCACGTTTCCACCGGCTCAGCGGACAACTGTGCAGACATTAGCACAAGCCGTAGCTCAACATCAATGCCGGGCGAACATTTCAGATCATTTACGTGAAAAAGGCGCCACCATACTTCGTCGCCAAGACCCTGTAGTGCATGGTGCCGGAAATGGAGCTATAATGACACTCCTCCTACTTACGCTGTGACTGTACTGCGTGTGCCACGATGACCTGCGACTTCTTTTTTTCAATTGGCCCATTATGCACTACGGCCACCACAGCTACACCCTGAAAGCCATCTGCTACGGGAAAATAGTACGCCGTGCGCTTTGTTTTCGCAGCTTAGTTCGCGTTCATGCGGGGGCAGCACAAATGTTATTTCTCTCGCTACCGCTGCAACGCTTTCTCACTCCAACGTTTTGCTTGTGCGTGCTCGACACCACGCTTGTTAATTTAGTTATTATGGCTTCGGTTACAAGTTTACACAGCGGACAAACAACTTTCTTAACTTGGTATGGCTGTCCACTAATTCGCCATGGCAACTGATTCTTCGCCTATCAGTTGATACTGCGGCTTTTTTATGTTGTCCTTATAATTGAATACATTTTCGAAGCCTCTATTTGTCCTGTGTACAAACGACGCTGCCATACAATGTTTTTCGTATTTTTTAATTTTTTTTAGTATTTGCTGGTACCATGTTGAAACTAAAAAAAATGTTCTCTTTTTGACATGCCGGGAATTCATTAACCGATATATACATTACAGATGTACAGAAGCGCTGGAACATTTGCCAGCTTGGCTTTTTACTAAGGAAATATTGCTTAGAACGTCGACGTTTACAGGTGCGCTTTGACCTCAAATAATATGTACATATACATGAACCACACCTACGATCACTCAATGTGTCTAGTGTCTCGTTATGCTCAAAGCCAACATGCGCTCATTTACTTTCTTCACGACCGCCCTCTTAGTTTATGAAGCCACTATCGTTGGTAAGTCACGTTTTGTGTTATCGTTGCTGAATGCTATTCATCCTGGCAAAGAGGCTTCACGCTCGAAATTACAGCGAAGGGTAATGAATTTATGAAGAAACAGCAGTTCGAGCTCACTTATTTGTTTGAAGCTGAAGCAGTTGTTATATAGCTAAGAAATAATTTATCTCAGAGTAATATGCTTATTTGCAGATAAATTCGGGGGATATTACACACCAAACTTTTTTTTTTCATTTTTCGCTATGAATCTTGCGCCCCATGTATTTCTCTGGTTCTCGGCTTTTTAAGTCGGATGGCTTATTGCGTACTCCCCGCTCCCGCCTAGACACTAGCTAACCTAGAAGCAGCAGTAGCAATGTCCTGTCTCGTGGGATGAAAATTGGAATATAAACATTCTTTTCAAATGGGTTTCACACGCATATATATTTATTTCGTATTTGTTTCACAATCAGTATGCTACAACAGTTTTACATCATGAGATGTTACGAAAAAACTTGTTAAGAGAATTTCCAAGGAGCACATGCACAGAAAACATATGTATATAATGAAAGAGAGAGAGAGATAGAGAACGAAACGTTTATTATACGAAACAGTGTCCCGGGCGAGGACGGCTATCACCCTAAAGTGGGAAGACTCCTTAGTCCAGGAACCCTCTCGCTTCGACTGCCCTCTTGGCCCTGGCGACGAGTTGTCGTTGGTGTTCCAGGTCCCCGAGGGTTAGTTTGGCCTCGCACGTTTCGAATAGGTCGTTTGCTTCTATTACTCGTTTTGCGTGTATCTCTGGTCACATTTCGCTGCCTTCCTGCAACGGCCATTCCAGGAGCAAGTGTGCCAGAGTGTCAGGTACGTTGCAGAGTGGGCAGAGGTAGGCGTAGAGCGTCGGGCAGAGGCGATGCATTATCATTCCGTGCGTGTACGTATTACTTTGCAGGCGTCTGAGGATCAGGCTTTCTTCTCTGTCGAGTTTAGGGTGCGGTGGAGGGTGCACTCGACGCTCGAGCCTGTAATGTTGCAATATGGCCGAATAGTTGGTGGGTACGGCCTCCGCCTCTTCTGTCGCGGCTCCGAGAGCGCGTGGGGAGAGGGGACCCCGGCTGACGTGCTCGCGGGCAGCGGCGTGGGCCGCTTCGTTCCCCTCTAGTCTCTCGTACCCGGGTACCCACGTTACGGAGGTGTACGGGAGCGGAGTGCTTCGTCTTTTTAGTATCTTGAGTGCATCGGCCGAGATGCGTCCCCTCAAGAAGTTTCTGCAAGCGGCCTGAGAGTCGGTGAATATAACCGCTGAGTCTGTGCATATAGTGGTGGCGAGAGCGATTGCCGCTTCTTCAGCCGTTTCCGGGTTGCGCGCCTTGATGGTTGCCGATGCTACCTCGGAGCCTTGGGAGTCTACGACGCTGAGAGCGTACGCGTTTCGATGCGGATACTTGGCCGCGTCGGTCTAGCGGGCATTCGGGTCATGCTTGAAACTTCGTTTGATGGCATTGGCTCAAGCCTGTCTTCAATTCTTGTGATATACGGGATGCATGTTGCGCGGGACACGTACGATGCAAATGCACTCTCGAACGTCCGGTGGTATTCGCTCTTTCATGTCCGTGTCTGGGACATACGTCTCGCTGTAGTTTAGGTGACGCAGTACTGATCTCCTTGTGGGCGTGAGCTTGAGTCGTTCTAGCTGGCTGTTCTTGTGCACTTCGGCGAGCTCTTGCCACGTGTTGTGGACGCCCATCTTAAGGAGACATGATGTAGAGGCCATGTCGGGGAGTCCCAGGGTGACTTCGATTGCCTTCCTTATGATGTTGAGCATTTCTATTTCACCGTTCTTTAAAGCCAGGTACGGCGTGCCATATGTGATGCGGCTGGTGAGCAGTGCTTGTATTATGCTTAGAGTGTCTTGCTCCTTGAGCCCGCTACTTTGGCTTGAGATCCTCTTGACAAGGTGCGTGTGTTGCGAAAGGGTGCGTTCTAGTCTCGGTAGGCTTGCAGCTCCCGATCCGCCTTTGCGGATCTGGAGTCCAAGTATTCGCATGGTGTCGACTTTCGGGATTGTTGTCCCGTTGAGTGTGATGGTGGGGTCGGGCTCTTCGTAATTGGGTGGTAGGCCTCTCGTTCTTGCTTTCAGGACGAGGTGCTCAGAGTTCTCTGGGGCGCAGCGGAGACCGCAGTTTCGGAGATAGCTTTCGATGGTGTCGACTGCTTCTTGTAAGCTACTTTCTTGCCTTCCAACGTTCGTAGCTCTGGTCCAGAGCGTGACGACATCAGCATACATCGCGTGACGCAGATCTGGTATGGTCTCGAGGAGTGGGGGTAGCTTGATCATAGCTACGTTAAAGAGTAGCGGAGAAATGACCGACCCTTGCGGGGTGCCTCTGTTTGGAAGAAGGAAGCTTTCACTGAGGATGTTGCAGATTCCGATTGTTGCCGTGCGGTCCATCAGAAAGTTTCTGACGTATGCGTAGGTCCTAGTGCCGCAGCCGGTGTCTTCGAGATTGTTGAGGATCGCGTAGTGGCTAACCTTATAAAAGGCTCCCTTGACGTCTACTGCCACTATGGAGTATTTGCTTCGATTGTTTAGGGCATCTAGAAGGCCTTCTTTTAGTTGTAAGAGCACCTCCTGCGTAGAGAGGTGCTGCCTGAAGCCTAACATGGTGTCTGGTAGGTGGCCGTTGTCTTCCAGGTACTGGTAATGCGATCGTGAACCATATGTTCGGAGAGCTTTCCCGCGCACGAGGTGAGGGAAATTGGGCGTATGTTCTACAAGCTGAGCGGTTTGTTGGGCTTGGGGATCATGGTGATCTCTGAGTGTTTCCACACAGCAGCCAGTTCTCCTTTCTCCCAGCACTCATTGTAGTAACGGAGCAGAGCCTCGATGGCCTACGGCGGTAGGTTGCGTTGGTGTTTGTTAACGACCCGGTCTTTACCAGGGCTAGTATTTCTAGTCAGCTTGGATAGGGCTATGTGGATTTCGGCCTGCGTGAAGGGTCGGTCGAGTTCTGGATTCGGTTTTCCAGAGTATTCTTTGCTGCGAGTTGATGCGGTAGATGGTGCGTCGCCGTATAGTTTCTTGTGTACTTCTCGCAGGAGGTGTTCTGATCCGGCGTGGTTGTGGATAAGACTGTCAAGATGTTTCTTCTGTTTCGTTTTAGTGGATTTAGTGTCCAGGAGTGCGCGTAGGAGGTGCCAGGTTCTCTTCGTGCTCAGAGTCCCCTGTAGCTTGTCACAGAAAGCGTGCCAGTTCTGCCTGGCGAGGTGGTCCGCATAGTCTTGAGCCTGCTTGGTAAGGGGAGCGCTACGTGTTTTTAGCTTTCTGTTAGGCTTTTGTCGCTTCCATCTCTTCAGGAGGCCACGTCTTGCCTCCCAGAGATGGAGGAGGTGCGCGTCGACCGCGGGTGTATCGGAATCGAGTTGTATGATCTTGGTGTAACGTTCTGCTGTGTCTAATACATCTTTGAGCCACTCGTCAATGTCAGTTATGCTTGCCCCGGAATCTAACTTGTCCCTGAAAGATTTCCATTCGGTTAGCCGTGTAATTCCGGTCTTGGTCTGTTTACAGCTACATCTAATTGGAGGATATGGTGATCGCTACCTAAGGTTTCCTGGAGTCCACTCCACTCTGCCCAGGGGACGTCCGCAGTAAAGGTTAGATAGGGGTTTGTGTCCCTGGAGACGCTGTTTCCAATTCTCGTGCTATGGGGAGGATCATTCCAGAGGGTGAGTCTGTGTTGCTGGGCAGCATCATGCACTCTAGCACCCTTCATTGTGGTGGTATGATAACCCCATGACGTGTGCGAGGCGTTGAAATTTCCCACTATGACAAGTCGGTGTCCATTCGTAGATTTCCTGATTTCTCGTACAAAGTGATCGAAGTCCGGTAGCTGATCGCGAGGCGGGCTGTACACGCTGGCTACGAATAGGCTTTTCTGCGTCTTTCGTTCCGGTGAAACCTCGATTAAGGTGTGTTCGGTCTGGGTGTTCTCTACGTCATTTTTTGGGCTGTGAGAGTTTTCTTCACCAGTATGGCAGTTCGTCGGGTTTGTGCATATGTGGTGTATCCTTGCAGTCGGACGTTCTGCGTGTTGGCTTCCTGTAGGGCTATGACGTCGGGTTGATTCAGCTTGACGAATTCTTGTAGATTGGCGTGTCGAGGGCGGTATGATCGACATTTCCATTGCCATATGCGTATAGTTGAACGCTGGTTCTTTGCCTTGTGGTTAGGGATTGACATCTTCGATGGATTCGAATTCCCGTCGGCGATCGCGAGTGGGCGAGACCGAACGAGAGTCGCTGTGGCTGTTCGCCCGTGCCTTCTTCCGAGTCGTGGTGCGCGAATTGTCGAGCTGTGCTTTAGTGATGTAGTTTTTCTTTACATGCGCGATAAGATTGCTGAGCTGTGGTGCGATCCCGTCAATTTTGGCTTTTAACGTGGCGATCTTGTTTTCGAAGGTAGCGGCTATTTTCGACTGCTGATTGGACAACTTTTCCCATTGTGGCGTGAATGTTCTTCATAAAGGCTTCTTGAAATATCAGGCACCTTGCATCTACAATGGCTTCAACGTCGGCCTTGGTCAACGTCGTTCCCGACTGTCTGTTTATGTTTTCTAGCTCCTGGCATTTTTGATGTAGCTTGTCTGTGAGTTCTTGTTGCTCTTTGCGTTTTTGAAGCAGTTTGTCGGTGAGCTCTTGATGTTTCTGTGGACTGCAGAGTAGCTTGTCTATGAGGTTTTGCTGGCTTTGCAATTGGCTGTGCTGATTCTACAGTTTGCTAAGCTGGTTCTGCTGCTTGTTTTCTAGGACCCGTATGACTGCCGCTTCGGCCGATGCATCCAAGCTGCTCGTACCACCCGAGTCGCTCGAGCCGTTTACCACATCGGCGTAGCTCGCGCGTTTGACTGAGCGGGAGCGAGAGCGGGAACGTGAGCGCGAAGCACTTCACAGTATTGGCTTGGAGCTGCTGCGCCTGGGCGAGCTGCCCGCACTGACACTGCTCGAGCTGGTGGCCGAGGTGCCCAGCTCCGGGAGCTCTTCACTGCTGGAGCTCCAGCGGTTGTCTCTTTCGTGTAGTCTATTAAGGCGCTGTTGCCCTATATTGTAGGGTGGAGGCCTTGGCTTCAGTCTCTTCTTGCACTCTGTACTTGCAGTTTCGTGCGCTTCTCCGCAGAGCTTGCAGGTTGGTTTGCAGTCATGGTCTTGTGGTTGTCCCTCTTGCCGCACTTGTAGCAAAAATCTGGGATGGGTTTCGGACAGACGTCTTGGCGGTGTCCTGTGTTGCCACAGGTGCGGCAGTACTGCAACAACTTGCGATATGGTCTGCAGTGGAAGTCTACGCTATGGAAGATGATGTAGTAGGGAACGTGCGGTCCTTCGAAGCATACGACTGCCACGGTCGACTGACCCATCATTCGGGCGTGAAGGGCGGTGTATCGTGCCGGTGCTGGGATTTCTGCCATAAGTTCTGCGGGGCTTCTTCCTGGTATGAGGCCATTGATGACGCCTCGGGAGACGTCATCAGGGGTTCGTATGTTGCCTTTGACGTTGTGGTAAGTGCCTCCGAGCTGTATTCTGTAGATAATAATACTTTGATACTTTGATAATAATACTTTGCATAATACTTTGAGCCGTACGACACAATCATTCTTCTTGTTACCAGCTACACCAAATGAAGTATGCTCCACGATTGCTAACCTTAAGAATACGGGGCCTGGCTTAGACAATATTTGTGTCAGACATTTAAACTGGTTGCGCATTTAGTTTGCGACACGCTCTGTAATATTATCAACCTTATGTTCAAAAAAGGTGCATTCCCTTCATTTTTAAAAAATGCCAAGATTATTCCTGTTTTTAAAAAAGGCGACAAACACACAATTAAGAATTACCGACCTATTGCAATTCTTGCCTCTATTAGTAAACTCATTGAGAAATTATTGGTTAAACGTCTTAATAACTACTTAACAAAGTTTAAATTCCTAAAGAACAATCAATTTGGTTTCCGCCCAGGAATTTCCACGAATCTAGCTGTTCTATCTCTAACTGACTACATAAAAAGATGTATTGACTCGGGAAACTTAGTCGGATCTGTCTTTTTAGACTTCAGTAAAGCTTATGACACGGTTAACCATCAAGTCCTGTTTAATAAACTTGACTCTTATGGTATAACCGGTCCTGCGCTAACATTCTTAAAAAATTATTTACTTGACCGGCCATACACAGTACATGCAGCAAATATTTTCTCAGTAACTAAATGTACTAATCAAGGTGTGCCACAGGGATCAGTTCTGGGCCCTTTGCTTTTCCTTTTATATATTAATGACCTTCCGTATTCTCTCAACTCCACCAACTGCGTTCATTGCATTTTATAGGCAGATGACACAACCATATCTTCATCTGACGAATCTGTTACTACTCTTACTTCTAAGTTATATATTGCATTAGGTAACATTATAAAATGGTGTAGCAACAATTACTTAGTTCTTAATCCTTTAAAAACTAAATTTATGTTATTCAAAAGTGCTCAAAGGGCCTTAACTTCTATTCCTGAAGTAAAGCTTGGAATTCATGCAATTCCCGTTAGCACCGACGTCACTTTTCTTGGCATACATCTTGACCCTAACCTTACATTTCGCTCTCACTTCCAACATCTCAGGCGCAAGACTGCGTTTGGTATACGTGCATTAATTAAAGCTCGCCCTTTTTTTCTCGTGACGCTCTGCTAGCGTTGTATTATGCGTTCATTCATAGTCACGTTAATTACGGCATTGTTTCATGGGCAACATGTACGCTTGTCACTTCTCATCAATTCAACATCTCCAAAATCAGTCAATACGCATTATCACTTGTAGCTCCATGCAGTCCAATGCCTCTTTGTTACTTCGCGCGTATAATATCTTGCCTGCTAATTATTTGTTCCAGTTTAACATACTCCTCTTACTTCACAAGTTGCTTCATAATAACGTTACGTTTCCGTTCATTGCGACTGATCTTTTGCAGAATAAAAATATGACCAGATTTGCGGCTTACAACAATTTCTTGTTACCCATGGTTCATACCAATTACGGCAAAAAAACACCTTCCTTCGCTGCAATTTCTCTTTTGAATGAATTACCATCAACCATAAAATCCTGTACTTCTCTTGCAATTCTTAAATATCACCTTAAGCATCATTACCTACGATAACTGAACTACAATCAGGCCGTGTACCTTTGACTTTTATCTCACATGTCATTTCTTGTATTTCATCCATGCTTTCTTGCGACTTTCTTTTATAACGTGCTTTTTCGTGTTTCATTGCAAGTGACATGTCTAATGATGTATTTTATCTGTAGATGTTGTTTATAATACCCTAATTTGCTGACTATTGATATCACCATCAATGTTGTTATTATTAACCGAGGGTCCCACTACAGTTCTTTCACTTTGGGACCCTCGTCTGTATATTTGTCATGTAATTACTTCGTCTTTTTTGGAACCAATAAATCTGAATCTGAATCTGAATCTGATGCTGACCAGCATCTTGGCATCTTCCTTGTCGGCCATGCTTGCGATGTTTAAATTTTCGATTCCCTGTACTTGTACGCGTACTTTATCATTGAAGTCCTGCTGCGATAGTCCACTCGCTCTACCGATGGCGTGCATGACCGCGACGGTATTCCATTTGGCGAGGTCGAGACCTGGTTGCGGGCGGTAGACGATCCTAAAGTCGTCAAGTGGCAGGGGCGGCAACCTGGGTCTGCGTTGTTGCTTTGAAGGTGCTGCATTGGGCGTTTGCTCATCGGTTGGTTTTTTTGCCGGCGTCTTTGAATTCGAGGTGTCCTTCTTGGCTTTCTTGTTTCTTGTGATCCAGGCGTTTTCCGCTTCGATTGTTCGGCCGCTTTCTGCATCATAGTTCCAGGTACCTTCCCCGGTGTTTGCTTCCGTCCGGTCTGTTTGCATTGCATTTGCTTCATCTTCTTTCTCGTTTGACATTTAGCTTGCAGCAGCTGCTTCTCGGCTCATCGTAGGGGCCCTTCGCCGCGGCGTGGGCGAGCGCTCGCGTGCTCGTTCTCACGCAGCGCGCCGCGCGAGGGTGTTTCTGCCGATGAGATTGCGGGAGCTGGTTCTGGCGTTAGGCTTAAACGGGCGGGCAGGCGGTCGTCGGGAATAACGCTTGATACCTTGAGACAAGGTGCACTCACCCGAAAGTGGCTAGTGTCCGCCGGTTACTCTCGTCTTGCCGGTTGCACCGGTCCAAAACTTAGGTTCGTCACTGGCCTTGTTCCGGGGTGAGAAGCTCGAGAAGCGGGAGCCCATGTGAGACACTGGTGAACTCCATGGCCCCCTGGCGGGTTTTTTTTCTATATAACGAAAGAAAACAATATACTCACTATCCCGGCCCTGCTAAAGTGCATCTCTAGCGAAGCCGTTGCAAAACCATCACTGAAACTGGTGGGAGGCTTATGCTATGCATAACTTATGATTCGTATGCTGGTTTTGAGCTTCTTGTTTATTACACACTATGCTGTCCTGCGTGTGGTTTCAATGAATGTATGCTTCCCTCTGCTGGGTAATTGTAGCCTCTGCGTTAAGGAGGTATTGGTCACTGCATTTTTACTAGCTTACGAGGGTAGGAGCCATTAGTTTGGGATGGTACATTCTGTCTAGCGCTTGTTTATTGAAACGTACGCTATTCTGTTTGTTGTATGCGTGATTCTAATGAATGAATGCACTTTTCGCTTCAATGAATGCATGCACTTTTGAATGAACTTTTGGAGCTTCGCTGTAAAACCGCATCAAACAAGCACACAATTGCAACAGCATGAAATGCTGAAGGAGCAGTAATTCAAAATGTTAAATGTCGCAAAAATATAGAGCATATTTATTCACATTAAATAAAAATAATTCGATTGATGTACCACGTACACTATCAAAAATGCATTAGTAAGAACAACTATAAGGGGAGGTACGATTCAGGTGGTGTAACCACAATTTTAGAAAAGAGACAAAAGTAAAATTTACGGTTTGTGAAAGCCAATAGCACAGGTTAGCAGCGATGTGGTACGGGATAATTTGATGTAGAGAGCAAGAAATCTAGGTAGCTGCAACTAAAAAAAATTCTCCATTCCACGCTGTGAAGGCGGCTCGACAGCGAAGCTTTAAATAACAAGTAGAATGAATACACATTGCCACGTAGCTTGAAATTATTCGCATGGCGCTATTGACCTGCACTTTATATAATTCTTAGCCTAAGACGTTTGAGCGGCCGGCCATTGGCTTGCGCCTCTACTTGATGGACCGAAAAAGAGTGGACCAGAGAGAATAGAAATGCACTTTACCATACTTACCTCGTATGCAAGCTGCTCTTGGGGAGTCCTCATTTTACGCGGCCCTACCTTAGCACTGTAACAACACGAATCTCTTGCTACGCGCGTTCTTATACATACAAAAGTGTAGTTACGCCACTGCCTGCTTTGTATGCTACCGTTTCCGCTTTCCGGCAACTGCAGTGTATGCAACCGTAATATTTAGTGGGAAAGGCTCGCGGCGAAGGCTCTGAAGTAATGCGAGCTTTCTGGTACGTTTTTTTTTTCGCTCGCATGACCAACAGGCACCTTCCGCTGATGCCGCCGCTACCGCGGATGCGTAAGCCCCATGCATAAAACTAAAGGTAGCGGCGTACTTTTGTCTTACCACCGCAGCTGCTGCAAGGAACATGCAAGGAGGCAGAACAGCAGGCCTGGGTTTCCCAATTGGTTGAACGCCGTCACGCGATATTTTCCACGCCCTTTCCTGCATTTGTTCTTGTTTTCTGTGCATCGGTGCACTCTCCACCATGACAGTTGGCTTTCGAGTAGCTGCAGCGACGCATTCGCAAGCGATTTGACGTGTTTTGGATTGGCTTCGTTGCGGCCAACGTCATTGAAGACCTCTGCGTTTGTTTGGTTTTATGTTAGGGATTGTTTTTAAGGCAACTGAAGGTGCAAAAGTTTACGAACGCAGCTGTTTTCTTGGTTGACCAGGTACGGAGCTCAGGCATTTCTTCAGGACGACGGCCGGCCCCACCACCAATTTTCACCTGACGCTCTCGTATGGTAGTGGGTGCCTCCTACTCCGACACCCCGGGTCTCTCCTGCAAGAAGGACTGCTCGGTAACGGAAGCTGAGGAAATAGCCGTAGCTCTAGCGGCAGTGGAGGGCTACCGATCCGAAAGGTCTTTAACGATACTCACCGACTCGCAAGCTACGTGTCGGAATTACATGAACGGCAGAATAGGACGCAGAGCGCTTCACATCCTCCGCTCCTGCAGGGCTAACAACAAAGTCAGGCATACAATTTTCTGGGTACCGGGACACGCTGGAATAGAAGGGAACCTAAGGGCGGACAAGGCAGCTCGAGAGCACACAAACCGAGCGGCCACAAGCACCGACCCTGAGGAACCCATACCAGTCAACCCAAGCTACTCAGACATTTTGAATTACTATAAGGGGGTCCGAATCAAATACCCTCCACCCCACAACAGCCTAAATCAGCATGAAGCAACCTCTTGGAGGAGGCTGCAGACAGGAACATATCCAAACCTAAACACACTAAGCAAGATGTTTCCCACCCAGTATAGAGACATTTGCCCCTGGTGCGGCGCCAAGCCCACCTTATATCACATTACATGGGAATGCGTTCAGAATCAACAATTCCTTCAAATAAAAGACCCGAGTGCGGAGCAGTGGGAGAGGGTGCTCTCCAGCAGCGACCCGAAAGTCCAGCATGGACTAGTAAGGCACGCTCGCCGAGTAGCCACCCTCAGTGGTGCCCTGGAATAGGGGCGTCGACCCTGCGCAGATGGGGAAGAAGACCGTGAAGACGGCCGACCGCATCTGCCACCGCTAATTTCTAACCAATTAGAGCAAATAAAGTTTTTCCTCCTCCTCCTCCTGCAAGTTTGTCTCCAGATACCATGGACCCTACCGTGTCCTACAGCAAATTTCTCCGGTAAACTACGTCATCGAACCTCTTACGCCCCATATGGACGTGTACGTTCTTTGTCCTAACGACGCCTTAGGCTACCTGTGTAGCTCCGTGTTCAGCGAGGAGGGAAGACCTCATGAAGAAGAATTGCGCCATGCAGAGCTTCGCAGCCGAATGGCCAGCGCTACGCAAGTGGGGCTCGGGCTTGACGTTGTTCCTGGTGTGACTGGCTAAGCCTACGCTTTTGCGTCTACCAGTCGGCGTCATTCGTGTCAGACTTCTTTGGCACAATATATATATATATATATATATATATGTATATATATATAACTGCACCTCCTGGCAGAGTTCACATTGAAAGAGAAAGCAAGAACAAAATATGCAGCACCCCCCTTCCAGCTCTTTCTAGCACAATTTGTAAAATTTCGCACTTTAGTATGATATACAGTACAATTTCGCTGCCTCTGTTTAATTACTCTCCGAAGCGGACAGTTCTCGCGCGCAAAATGAAATTAAATATTTGACATATTAACAAAATTTTGCTGATTTACGCCTAAGCGGTTTAGATTAACTAAATATTATTATTTACGAATTGTAGCCAGTGGCTTCACAATTCTTATGCACTTGCAACAAATTGTGAGGATGATACCACTTTCGCGGTGTGCGTTCTCAGCATTGCGATGAATTTCATTGTTGTTCCAATAACTTTTTCTCTTCAGAGGTGGAAATTACGTTCTGTTAAAATAGCAAGTGAATCAACACTGCTGGGGCCCTATAACGTAAAACTATTCCAATATGTTTCTATTCCAATTTCCTGACGTCAAATTTGCGTAATCACCGACGCAAGCACCGGCCGGTCACCCGCAGGGTTGTCTGAACAGACCAATCAAACGCTCTCCTCGTTCATAGGAGGTCACTTTCGTTTGCTTGTAAAACGAATAACATTGCCTACACTGAAGGGCTCGTCGTATCTAATTGGCTGACAAGATGCGAGGAGAACGCTCAAGTGGAGAGGGACTCACTGGGGCAGAGCCAGTGCACTGAAAATCGATAACCGGATGAAGAGGGTGGTGCAGGTGCCTGCGATTGGTCGGCTTTCCCTTACTTAGCTTGGGGTGGCTGGTCGAAAATAGCGGCGTCATGCAACGGAAGCTTAAGAATGACGCTAAAACTGACCCCCAGCAAAGAAGACTTGGCAGAATGAGGTAGTAACGTGCCGAAAGTGCTTGAAAACATTACACGGTCACGCGAGAAGTTTGATTATATGCAAATACACCCATGCTATCCGGCAGGTGCTAGTAGCCAGCGTCTCAGCGATCGGCGGCAGCCATCTTTTATTCCTTTCGGAACGGTGCAGCCTGTGGCTATTCCGAAAAAAATTTAGTTTTGTTCGGCATATTAATGCATCTTTATCGCGTACACGTCACTTTGACGCGGTGAGTTTACGCGGTTTTGTGACGTTGCGTGACAGGCAGATGAAGTGGGTGCAGCCCGAAAACTTTTTACCAATAGCCGTGGGCTAATGGCGAAAAGGAGTCGAATCAGAAATAACTCTTTTCATTTTTACTGTCAAATCATGCATAATCAGTGTGTACACATCATATCAGATGGGGAGGTATTGCGGTTTTCGTGACGTCGCGTGACAGACAGGTGCAGTGGGACTGGTCGAAAAATGTTTTCGACCAATCGCGGAGGACTCATAGCAGAATTGGAATAGAAAAGTTTGGAATAGTTTTACGTTATAGCGCCCCTGTTTTACTGCAAGTTTGGCAGGGCATAGCTTAACACTGATGCAGCTTTCAAGATTCATTGCAAGTGCACGTTCATGGTGAAATCACTGGCTTCAATTGGTATATCGCAATATTGGAGCTAAAGTAATAAGCTAACGAGCGGATTAGTAAAACTTCGGTATTTTGCCAATTCCGAAGTTTCTTTTCTAGCGTGAAAAATATCCGCCCTTTTGAGTAATCGAGCTACAGAGTAGGTTGGTGCTATATGCATCAGGTGAGCATCAGAAATTCTGTTAAAAATAAAAGAGACACGCATTTTAAAGTCCTTTATATTGTTACGGAGTAAAGAACAGTCAGACGGATGATTACGAGATATTTACAATAATTGTAGCAGCTGACAACATGGTAGACAGTAGGCGAAGTCCAGAGCATCGTCTTCTTCCGACCAGGATTAAAACATCTTCGTCGTGAGCGTGTCACATGACCCCCGGCGGCTGAAGCGCCGGCTCGGTGCTGGGTAAGAGGCGGGCGAATGATACAACTTAAGATGCGCGACGTGGACCACGTCGGAGCGTTGCTGAGCCACGGTTGGCTCAGGAGGGGCGATTTCGTACGTGACGTCAGTTACTTTACGCAAGACACGGTAAGGGCCAGAGTAGCGTGAAAGTAACTTCTCCGAGGGGCCAACGCGTCGCGACGGCGACCAAAGGAGGACCAGGGCGCCCGGTGTGTAATGAACATCATGATGGCGGGCGTCATATAAGCGCCGCTGATTGTCCTGCGACTCCACAAGTTGACGTCGGACAATATGCCGTTCTTCTTGTGTTTTGAGTATGGCTTCACGGGCGTAGTCGGATGTGGAATTCAGACCAGCACGCAGAACGGTGTCGAAAGGTAGCATAGGGTCGCGGCCAAACAAGAGGAAGAAAGGAGCGAAGCCTGGGATATCATGGCAACACGAAATATAGGCGAAAGTAACGAACGGCAGAGCAACGTCCCAGTCGTGATGGCCATCGGAGACATACACGGACAGCATGTCCGTAAGCGTGCGGTTAAGGCGCTCGGTTCGACCGTTCGTTTGTGGATGGTAATCAGTAGCAAGTTTGTGATTAGTCGCCCATGAGTGTAGAATGTCATTGACAACTTTAGATAGAAAGTAACGGCCTGGGTCGGTGAGGAGCTGTGGAGGGTCGCCGTGGTGAAGGATGACGTTCTCTAGGAGCAAGTCGGCGACATCGGTTGCACAGCTTGTCGGAAGAGCCCGTGTGATTGCATATCGGGTGGCGTAGTCTGTTGCTACTGCAATCCACTTGTTTCCCGAAGCAGACGTAGAAAAGGGGCCTAAAAGATCAACACCTACAAGGAAGAATGGTTGTGATGGTACGTCAAGTGGTTGAAGGCGACCAGCAGGGAATAAGGTCGGCTTTTTGCGCCGTCGACAAAGGCCACACGCAGCGACATAACGTCGGACGTCACGGTATAGACCAGACCAAAAGAAGCGCCGACAAACGCGGTCATAAGTCCGTGACACGCCAAGGTTACCTGCAGTCGGTACATAAGGAAGCTGTGCGGGAACAGTCTGACGCAGATGCTCAGGCACAACGAAGAGTTCGGCGGGGCCTTCGAGCGCATGTTAGAATGGTACAATGTATCATCTCGGAGTTCTAACATGCGAAGGGAAGGATCGGGCGTCGTTGAAGTGAGCCGTTGAATAAGGTCTTGTAAGGAGGCGTCCCGACGTTGTATGGCTCCAATATCCCGCAAAGCAGCCAGAAAGAGAACGGTGACAGGTACGCCGGCCGCAGAAACATCTGGAGGGTCGACAGGATGGCGCGAGAAGCAGTCCGCATCTTGATGTAACCGGCCGGTCTTGTATACAACTCAATAGTTGTATTCTTGAAGGCGCAGAGACCAGCGTCCAAGGCACCCTGAAGGTCTTTGAGGGACTAAAGCTATCACAGAGCGTGGTGATCAGCTATGACTTTGAATAGAGACGGAATTTACCCACTGCCCAAACGAGAGTCAGACACACGCGTTCAGTAATGGAATAATTGCGCTCAGCAGCGGAAAGAAGGCGGCTGGCGTAGGCAATGACACGTTCTCGCCCTTGTTGTTTCTGTGCCAAGATAGCTCCAATACTGTGGCCACTGGCATCGGTACGGACTTCTGTTGGAGCTGGTGCATCAAAGTGAGCGAGAATGGGCGGGTACGTAAGCAGGTCCATCAGCTCGGTGAGAGCATCAGCTTGCTCAGGGCCCCAAATAAATGCAGCGTCTGTCTTGAGGAGCTTATTGAGGGGGCGCGCAACGTTCACAAAATTTCGGACAAACCGACGGAAGTAGGAGCAAAGGCCCAAGAAGCTGCGAACATCCTTGGCACATGTTGGCTCGGAAAAGTCTTTCACTGCTCGTATTTTATCTGGATCAGTGCGTACACGAGAAGAATCGACGAGATGCCCGAGCAGAGAAATATCCCGACGACCAAAGTGGCACTTGGACGAACTTAGTTGTAGCCCCGCCTGACGGAAAACAGATAGGATCGTCGATAGGCATTCGAGGTGTGCCGCAAAAGTCGGCGAAAAAACGATCACGTCGTCGAGGTAGAAGAGGTAGATGAACCACTTGAAACTGTGTAGGAGGGCGTCCATCATTCGTTCAAATGTGGCCGGGGCACAACATAAACCGAAAAGCATCACTTTGAACTAATACAGGCCATTGGGAGTAATAAAAGCTGTCTTCTCGCGGTCCATGGCATCGACGGCAATTTGCCAGTATCCGGAGCGAAGGTCGATGGACGAAAAATATTGTGCTCCATGCAGGCAATTTAGGGCATCGTCAATGCGTGGTAGCGGATAGACGTTTTTCTTTGTTACCTTGTTGAGGCATCGATAATCGACGCAGTACAACAGGCGATGCCCATGGGCTGCAAGAAGGTACGATGATTTCTCGAGAAAGCATATTGTCAACTTCATGTTGGATGATATGTCGCTCAGTAGCCGAGACGCGGTAGAGTCGCCGATGGATCCGGCTTGCATCACCGGTGTTTATTCGATGTTTTACGAGAGATGTTGGTCCTTGTCAGGCATAAGCTAACGTCTGGTACGCTTGCTTGAGCGGGCGGAAGGAACACATGAACACAAGGTGCAGCACACACAACATTCATTCATTTGGACTTTTAACTACAGGAAGACACGGTAACTTTCGACACTTCTTGCACACAGAATGCGTCCTCCCTTGCTAAGCTTCACGCACGCACACCCCCGTTTACTAACGTCCATGCGGCGATCATCTATACGCTATAGTAGGGGCGCCTACAGTACCGGTTCTGTTCGACGCGGGTATCGGCGTCCCCCCGGTCTGTGGTCCGTCGATGCGATGTGGTCGTCGTTGTTAGTGTCCGGCGTCACCGATGCCCCGGCCGACGTGACGAAGGCACGGTCGCTGAGGGGCTGTCGCGCTCCGGCAGAGCGCGGCTCGGGCCGGCTGGCGCTCCCGGTGCGCGCCGGCCCAGCGTAGTTCTCCGGACGGGACGGTGACTGGCTGTAGCCAGCCTCCGCGCGTCTACGTTCAGCGGCACAAACGCTGACGTGTCCTGGCAGGTATGTCCGGGCCAGCGGTAGTTCCGGGGACGTCGGACATCTGCTCGCCGAGACTGGTACTCGGGCGGGACGTCGATGCGTCGCCTAGGAACTTGGGCAGGACCCAGAGAGGCGATCTCCGGCCGTCTTCTCCTGGAACGCTGCGCCCGGCCACCACGTCCAGCCCTGCGCGCGCCCCTTCTCCAAGATGGCGGCTCCACGCCCTCGCGCTCCACTCCTTCTTCCTCGTCTTCCTTCTTTGTTGGCGCTTGTCACTCCTGACAGTCCTAGAGGGCACTCACCAAGGTCGAATATGTCCCAGTATGAGGCAAGTAGGCAGCGTAGTTCTTGAGCATGCTGGGGCGGAAGATCGGGAGCAGTCATTTTTGTTAGGGCATTCAAGTCTGAAGCGACAGCGGCCGAAGCAAGAGTTAAACACGAGCACTTCTACTCCTATTTAGGCGGAAGAAATTCAAGCTCTCACCACAGTGGTAGGAAATGCTCTACACCATTAATGGAGGAAGTGAGATTCTGTGGAAACCTGAGGATTTGGAAATATTTCTACAACCATACTTCCAACCAGTGTCAACAATTTATGTGGGACAACTGTCTTCGCGATGGCGTCCATGGAACACGCATCGCCTGCGCTAGGAGGTGCAACACAGGCAAGTATACTGGAAAGCAATGTGTGTATAAGTTCAAGTTAAACAACCTGGGTGGCACGCCAGCAAAAATACTGCTACAAACAGTGCCCGTGAACGAAACTAAACGTTGCAGCCTACCAGATGATGTCGTGTATTATGTTGCATGTTCACCTTCTATTTATTTTCGAGAGTATAGCAGAGCACATTTAGCTAGAACTATGTATTCATGATATAACTAAAGCACTATTGTGTTATCGCTCTTTACGTTTATGTGTAAGCATTTTAATATAGCAGTAATACTCCAAATACCGGTGTGCAGCGCAGCTTACATTGATAGGTTAACTAAGTACTGCGGAAAAAGAAAGGAACGAGAGAAAGAAGTGAAAGATAGGTAATTACGCTTACGTGACGCACATCTAGTTTGCTACCATAGCAGATAATAAACCGCGACCGCCTGAACAGCACGATAAGAAAGAAAACACCTTTAGGACCACTTTGTCCAGAGTGCTCATCGAAACGAGACTCGCTAAGGACTTCTTATTCAGCATAAACACAAAATGAACGTCTAAAAGGGTTCGCCCCCGCAAGCTATATGTGTACTTTCCGCTTCTTTGCTAATCTTCTATCGTGGGCATGTGCAATATAGAAAACTCTCATCATCATCAACAGGCAGCGTTCCTCTCAAAAAGACAGTTTGTGTTGGTACGAAAAAAGTTCACATGAGATAGAGGCCATATTCTTAAAGCAATTGGCTGCTCTGGGGGGGAAACAAGGCTACGTCTCTGCATTCGACACTTAATTCAATATTTTATATGACTTTTATCCTTTTAATATCTGGCGCACTTTCCAGGTCCTCACAGTCTGTCTATCTATCCGATTGCCTAACGTTGCTACCAATAACTTGGTAACGGTTACTGGGAGTGGGTAGTCTATGGCCTAATCGCTAGCCCATCAGGCTGCCTTGCTGTCTTTCCGTGTTGCAACTTGTTTGCTCCCTACCATTGTGCTGCTGTGCTGGCAAAACTGACTCTGAAACGAATAGCCAGAAAAACTTGGGTGCCTGAATATTTGGCCCTGGGCGTGTGTCGCTGTTCAATAAACCTTCTTGACACGAAATTCGGTCACTGGACGTCGTACCATTGCGTACGTACTGCTCCTCAATAAGCAACATTCGGGTTAAAGTCATCTCATGATCAATGTGGACGCTAATGTGACACGATCTGAAGCAATGCAGCGACACATCGTATTAGCAAGGCCGAGACTAATATTCAGCCGGGCACCTCTCCTGCGCTTTCAACAGCACAGGCGGCACCTTCTTAGGCTGGCGTTTAAAGCACTGCATGAGGAGGATTCAATACCACTGAGCATCGGAGAAATTTATAGAAATTGCACGTTCAGAGCAGCACATACCCAGTGCGTCATACTTAATTACCCACGTTGCCATGAAACGGGTTGATGAAGAGCGGCACACGCCTGGTGGCGCATGCCCAGTTAGTGAAGTCAGCATCAAAAAGGTTCATTCAAGACCGCTGAGTACACAGTGGCACATATTCAGTGGCGCATCGACAGTGACCCAAGCTGCTGTCAAAAAGGTTCGTTGAACAGCGGCAAACAAGTTGGCTTAACAGTTTGTTTGCAGCCCTGTTCGCTTATTACAGCAGGCGGATCCATTATTCATTCAACCATGAACTGTGACACATGTGACAGATGTTGAACATCTGTCACAGTGTCACATGTTGAACGGAAGACAGTTAGATACATCTATAGTCAGTCCCTGAAAAGTGCATGCGGTAGAAAAGAGTGCCTACAGCTTTAAAAATACCACCGACGATTGCGATATGCCCTAATGCGAAATTTGAGCGCAGCTCTATACGTGAACGAGATATGCGCGTGAATATTTTTTGTTATAATTATATAGGTACAACGCCCATATTAGGAAGACAACGTCGGGAGCAGTATGACTGACGCGAACAATCTTTTTTGGGAGGCACATTGCAAAAAAACCGAAATGTGCTGCGAACACCAGGCTAATGGGGACATCGCGAGAGTCTGGGCGTGGGTGACGCGTAGGCGCGATTCACAGCAGCCACCGCAGATAGACCTCCGTTCATGCAGCGCTTTTTTTCCGTTTCCGTATGTGGCATTGGCGGACACGCTCGCCACGTGTCGTCGGTTAACAGACGACGGCACGCTATTCTGGCACCATCTCGCAGCCTTCGTCGCCACAATGGCGTCTTGAGAGGCTGTACGCTTTTCTCCTTGCGCTTTCGCAATGACTTCTTGCGCTTTCGTAATGACTTCTTCTCATGGTTCCCCTGCGCCCTCCTTCTCCACTTTCTTCCTTGCGCTCTCTTCGCTATTGCCTTCTTTATTCTGCTACGTGCTCCGCCTTTTCTCTTTCATCCCTCGCTGTGCTAGTTTGCTCGGTTACGCCGGGGACACCGACGGGCACCGGCGCTCAGCACAAGAAGACGATGTCAGGTAGACTAAAGTCAGATCAGGAAGCTGGAATGACGGCTGTTGCATGACCGCGATGGAACTACAATGGTATTGTGACAAAGAGTGCATAAAGTCTGTATATCAGCCGTGAAGTACCTACGATGACATGAGAAATGTCGGATGACAAAGCTGGAATGATTACGTTGCAACGGCGTCACAACGAGTATTTCTAGTAGACCGAGCAGATGGACAATATTAGTAATTCGTTCGGCAGAAGTGGACGGGCGGACGGACAGACGGACAGACAGACAGACAGACAGACAGACAGACAGACAGACAGACAGACAGACAGACAGACAGACAGACAGACAGACAGACAGACAGACAGACAGACAGACAGACAGACAGACAGACAGACAGACAGACAGACAGACAGACATGCTCTTGTTATCCCTCTTGACAAATAAGGTAGGCAAATGTTCCAGATAGTGCAATAGAAAAATAGGCAAAAGATGACGTGTAAATAAGTGGGCCGATCTTTACGTGAGAGAGTGTAATTCGCGGTGGCGTAGATTACGGGGTGTGGGTCTTCGGGACGTTACTGGTATTCTTGGAATACACGTAATCTCCGTGCTGCAAAACGCATTGCAGGAGATGAACAGTTTTCAATCATTGTAATTGCGGTAGTCGGTATCAAATTATTGTGACAGACAGACGCGAGGAAGCATGTACAGGAGGGAAAAGGCGATTGTACAGCGCTTTGTCCTGTGCCCTTCTTTCTCTTGTACGTCTTTTTTTTTTTGCGCGGCTTATAGCTCCAATGAACTGTTTTGTTGCATTTTGGTGACCATGTCAGGACAGGTACGAGTCACACTGGTTTAAAAGTATGCGTTACATCTCTAGTTTCTCTTTTATAGAAGGGGTTTTCTAAGAGCCATATAGGTAGTCTAAGTGAGCATGTTCACTAAAATGGTTCAACGACAATCGCCAAGTTTAGGTAGATAATCAAAAAGGGACATTCGCTTGCTTTTATTAGCTACTTTTGAACACTAATACAAATATAAAATTTATACTTAGCAGCAGTGCTCTCAGATCTTATCTTCTGTTTAGGATATATGGTCAATTCGGCATAGATTTCTAGAAATGTTCTACGAAATAGACTAGCGTGGAACTGTAGTATGCTTTAAAATTTTCCGTCTATAAGTTCAGAAACGATACTACCTCGAACGCCATTGCAATCTCTAGAAGATTTAAAAGACGTATAGTTCGAAGAGAGCAGTAGTAGTATTCTTTCTTTTTTTTTTTGCGAACCAGAGATGACTTCACTGCGGTTAGACTAAATATCTGGGATTGATACATATGTTATAATTTCAATATCTTAAAAGTGATTTAGCATAATTTTCAGTTCGTTAAGTGAACAACGTGATCTCTGTTCCAGATATATTAGGCTACGCCCAGAAATTTACGTAAGATATCGAAACACAGCCATAAAACACAGGTAACCTTAAAGTATGTTCGAACTGACATTCAGCTATATCAAGAGTACCGTAAAAGCAATCCAATTGCTTAAGAAATGCACCTCTTGTGGACTGCACGCAGATAACAATACTCATTTGTTATGAGCACTTGACGTATCATGGTGTGAAGGCTGTATTAACACCATCTATGGATCTGTGACACGCGATTGCCCCGACGCCGATCAAGGAGACTCTAGCGCGAACGTGTTTTCAAAGGAGCAAGCGAGATTTGCCATTATGGCAGCACAACGCCACACCATGACGCATTCCCGCCTGATGTTGCTACGAAGGAATCTCGGTCTTCATTACTGAGCAGCTTGAAAGGCAGGACAATGAGACGTCTCGTTTCATTCGGGTAGTGATTTTGACCAGCCTTACTGACTGGACGCACGCGATTCTGCGTTGCATTTCACACCTGTATCTCCTTCTCTTCCTGACGAATTCTTGTACTTTCCTGACCCACATTGACGATGAGCTTACTGCAAACGCCACTAAATCTGGAGCTGTAGTGCTAGTTACTGTGCATCGAAAATGAAGAGCAACCTGCTCTGAGGTGCGCGTCTGCTCGCATCATCATTGCGACGATGCGAAATAAGGTTTCGCATATTTCGACGTCCCGTATTTTCACCACTGATTAGTTCAGTAGTATCTCGACTACAATCGAGGAGTTGGAACATTGAGCCGCGATTGTGTTGTATGAAAGGGCGTCCTCGATCTGAGCTGCCATCTGCCAATCACTTCATCTCGCTGCTGTCACGACTACTTTGCGTGAACACGCTACTAGGGGGCTTCTGCGGAAACATAAGATAAATCAATATTTAAAATGGAAAGCAGCGCTGTCCAAATGAAAACAGTGCTTCGAATCAATAAAGGGAAAGACCTGTGTGAAGTATTTCGGTTTTTTATCACAGTTTGCACTGGGCGTTGTAATATTGCGTCTTTTTTCCATACAGGTGAGCAACCAGGAATATGCGCCCAGGAGCCAGCCGGCACGTGCACAATATACAATGCCACTTCCCAATATTACCCAAAAAAGAGCTTCTTCTACAATATAACATCCAAAAGATGTGAATCATATCAAGTGTGCATGTCTCATGGCTATATGCTCCAACAAAACTCATTTGCATCGAAAACACTGTGCATATTGCACTGCCGGTCAGTTGTTTTCCGTCTTTCCTCGAACGAATAACTAACATAACTAAAACTGAGCTTGGCATTGTAAAAGTTATTCTAGTATTCGTTTGCACTGAAATAATATGCACCCGTAAACATGCCCTCCTGATACAAATATCGCTCAATGTTTTACACAAAACAAGCTCTCATAAAACTGCGTTGCAATTCTATAGTACCGGCTAGCGTACAGTTAGGAAGATGTTGTTGCACATTACAAAAGTACATTTAGGGCGATTCTGTGTTTTATGCCGGCGCTCTCGCACTAAAAAGAGAAGGAGTTGTGTGAAAATTGTTAACGGCAAGTATGTACACGTAATTTCCGATATTTTCTTGGCATTCATACACGATTATATGGGAAACCTGGCGTTTAACCTGAAAATAATAAAAGTTCCGAGAAGGTCGTTTAAAGTGTAAATAACTGTAGGAACAAAATACACACCAGACTGAAGAATGTACACAACCGTAAGACCACAATTAATGGGAGCTGATAAATAGCGCCTCGTAATTACTTGAGCTAGCCAGCGAAAACGTGACTGGCTTAGCAGGGGAGACACCGATGAGGACTTACTTTCAATTCGATTTCTCTTCCAGAAAAAGAAACCGTCCTCAATATATTTTGGCGTGTATGAAGACAGGCTGTGAAACCTTTACGCAGTATTGAGCCCGAGATCGAACCGACTTGTCTGTTTGTTCCCTATTGCCGCGTAGTCGTAAATGGTGATATGCATTTTCGACGATGTAGAGACTCACTTTAGTTTGCACTGTGCTTTTCGCCCTATAATTAAATCACTCAATGTGTGTGTCCAGCGCCCGATGTCTAATCGGTGAGCCCACGGTTCATCGCAGTAATTCAAGATTTATATCGGCATTGTGATTCAACCCCTTCACAAACACATTTAGAGTCGTTTTAAACAAATGAAATCGTCGCATGAATGCCTGAACACAGCTGTTTAGTAATTGATTGCAGAGAGGTTTTGATGGTTCTGCGAAATTCAGATACCACGAAACATTAACGAGGTAGCATGAGATCACTCAGCAGTACGAAAGGAAATAAGCGCTCATGTGTGGCCGGTCTCAGGATAAAAGTTACCCCAGGCGTCTATCGTATTTTGTTGTAGCGCAACCTTAACGACAAGGACAAGAGAAACGCGCATTTGACGCACGCAGTGCTAGATAGAGCCCGTTGAGCAAGAAAAGAAGTCGATGAAGACAGCTATAAGGGCTTCTTCTTACCGCATACCTTCTTGTGTCAAATTTGCCTTTCTTTTGTCCTAGCTGGTGAGCTTGCGCTACAATAAAATAAGATATGCCATGTCAACAAGCTCCTACAGCTTTCCTCATCGACTCAGGCGTATAGTTGCATGACTGTGGTTGTGACTGTGGCTGCGACGTTGGTTAATGGTTACGCGACAATCCTTAGCTGTGTCTGTCGGCCGTGTGGATATGTGGATACCCCATTACCTAGAAATATAATTTTCTCCGCGAGTAAATGTTCACACTATGTCACTTCCATTATCTGACATAATATGGCAGCGCATTTACACTAATAGAAGAAGATTAATTGTAACGCTGCTGTCACTGCAGTCACATGACACAGTAAACCGGGTTGATGGCTTAACAACAGCATGCTGTTTATCGCAATGCTAGCTTCACGGAGAGCAGGCGCCATTATTTTCACAAATAACAAAAACAATGCTATAGGGTCCCCATTAGGATAATTCAAAGTTATTCTCACTATCCTTATACACGTAATTGTGCGAAAAGCGTCCTTCTGACAAAGACTACGTTTTTATTATTTCCGCGAAAAAGCGTAAAACAAGTGCGTGTGAAGCTGCACAGCGATACCGCCACTAAGCGGTCACTCATGGTACCGTACCTCGTATAACTGAAGTTGCTAACGATTTCGTTTTGACAGAGAATCGGAAAATAAGTAGAATGTTTTCACGTATGGTAAAGCTCTGAAGTAGAGCCACAATAACTAGATACGTTAACTTGGTTGTACAGCAATACTGCCAATTTTATTACCAGTGCGAGAATGGCAGGGAGTCAAACTGCACAACCACAGAGCCAGCCGAACATGAACAATATGCGCCATCGAAGTACCGGTGCCGAAACGGCGTTCTGCACTTCTTTGACGTACAATAAGGAAGTACCGTATGTTGCGCGCAATATCGTGACATTGGAGGGCAATATATCACCAGTTAACAGGAGTAAGAGCGTTTGATTACGAAACAATCCACCCAAATTGCTCCCAGCGAATCACCCATTTAAACATTTTAACATTTAAACACGCACACATTGGCCGCCCGCTCACACCAACATTTCGACGGTGTCGCCCCGTATAGCCCCACCTTGTAGCCAATACTAGATTATTTCTTGGACAATACATATTTTTGACACGTCACACAGCTAAACGTTTTGGGCTAGAATATTATAACTGTAAAATACATGCAGGAAGGCAAATCAAATGCTTGGCATAATTTTAGTAATTCTTTGCTTTTTTTAGAATTATCATTTATATTGCCATTTACGATTCCTAGCAGGGGAAGTTGCATACCGCACCTATACAATTGAAGCGAATTTTCGTAATGACACCAGTCTTAAAATATTCGTTCCCAATATGTGTGGTCAACAACGCTCGGGTTTCAGTGATTTTTGCAGCAAAACAGCAAGCAACGTTCCGTTTAGAAAGTCAGCGAACCAAGAAGGAATTTTTATTGCATATTTACCCGTGCGTATATCAATGCTGGTTCCATGCTCAAAACTGGTTGCATCTGAGGATGACTTCGAAATTCATTGGCTACAAATCGTAAATTACCATATCTGATGTACTATTAGAACTCAGCTGATGAAGTTTTACTATTCTATTATGGGTTTCAATGCTTGTGCATATATTGCGTTCCCCTTTGGGTAATCCTGACAATATGCTAGAAATTTACTACCTGCCATTGGCGATTTATAAAAATTAGGTAAGCCAGAAACCTGCCTTGTATATAATAAAACCGAGTCAGGAGTGAATTTCCGACTAGTCGTAGATGTCTCAACGTGTTTGTCCAAAATATTACAAAGAAGAACAAGAACATAAAGTGGGAGCAAAAATAAAATATCTGTAAAGAAATAACGAACCAGTCAGTCCAATGCCAACGCGATAGTTTTTATAGGAAGGCACGTCGTCATGCCGTGGAAGACCAGCAACAAGGGCCGCTAACTTTTTCTGGCAAGTCGATTGCTCGCAGCTTCTTGTATCGTTTGACAGAGGTGTAACTGAATGGCCACAATAACGATGGTGCCAAACATCACCCTAAGAGCATTTCAGGAATGGGCTTAAGGGGTCCGTCGTAATGTGTTGCGAAAACAGCAGGCTGAATGAGAAGGAACACTCATTACACACTTATAAACATTTAGGCTTGCGTTGCGGCAACATAAGATGTCATCCTGCAGGAAAGAGCCGATAACAAGGCAGAGATAGAGAAAAAGAGAGCAGAAGGCAAATATTCGATGACGGAACGCGTTTCAGGATGGCAGTGTTGTTCATCACAGTGTCATTGTGGCGTTCACACATGTTGGCTAGATGGACAGAGTACATGCAATGAAACGCAAGAATATGCTCAGTTAGGGATGAAATATTCACAAATTATGAAGCATGGTGCCGTTTCAGACGGCCAACCGAACGGAAAGCTGAACTGGCGCCCGATTTCAACGGACAATCATCTTGAACTGATATTCGCTGAAGCTCTTCGTACATAAATAGCACCCGAACAAGAAGGAATCGAAAGCGCTTCGAAAGAAAATATTTCCGCATGTATTTGTAGATGTATGCTGGTCGAAAAAAACAGTTCGATATGATGAGTTTTTAAGCTTTTCTGATGCAGTGGTATTAGATATTAAAGGTCAATAATTTCTCTTCTAGTGGCTTCACACGGAACAGTATTTCCATGAAAAGAGGTAAGTATTTATTCAATGCTTCCCATCAGTACGATGAAAGCCATTACAATAATTTGCATGAAGTGGAGTGCCTATATATCTGCATTGTTATTTTGCTGAATTAATGATTTTCTATCTGTGTGCGATGCTCTAGTGGTTGTATAAATGTATTGTATACATAGTGTGTAATTACCTTATAGGAGGCCTTTATGGAACATTTAAAAAAAGAAATAGATGTCTGATACTACATAATATTGCAAACTGTCGATATATATGCATGCACTAATGCACTAATCCATATTACAATATACATAGCATTACATAATACTGTACGCATTAAGAGACAAAGCCAGCAACATCATTACTAATATAGCTATGATAGTTCAAGCGGCTGAGGAGCTCTATAGAGATTTATACAGGACCAGTGGCACCCACGAAGATAATGGACGAAGAGTAGTCTGGAGGAATTGGACATCCCACAAGTAAGGCCGGAAGAAGTAGAGAAAGCCTTGGGAGCTATGCAAAGGGGGAAGGCAGCTGGGGAGGATCTGGTTACAGCAGAGTTGATGAAGGATAGTAAGCAGGTTGTTCTAGAAAAACTGGCCATCCTGTTTACGCAATGCCTCTGGACCTCGAGCGCACCCGAATCTTCGAAGAACGCCCACGTAATCTTAATCCACAAGAAAGTGGACGCGAAAGACTTGAAAAATTACAGACCGATCAGCTTACTATCCGTTGTCTGCAATGTATTTACTCACGTAATCGCAAATGGAACCAGGCACGCCTTACGCTTCTGTCCACCAAAGGACCAGGCAGGATTTCGTAAAGGGTACTCAACAATAGACCATATTCACACTATCAATCAGGTGATATAGAAATGCGCGGAATATAACCAAACCTTGTATGTAGCTTTCATTGATTATGAGAAAGCGTTTGATTCAGTCGAAACCTCAGCAGTCATGGAGGCGTTACAGAATCAGGGTGTAGAAGAGCCACATGTAACTGACTGTGGCCACACTGTAAGATATCTATAGCGCCTCCACAGCCACCGTAGTCCTCCATAAATATAGCAAGAAAATACCAATAAAGAAGGGCTTCAGGCAGGGAGATACGGCGTCTTCAATGCTATTTATAGCTTGTCGACAGGAGGTTAAAGTTTAGATTAAATTATGCGCTTTTACGATCCAAAACCACTTTCTGATTATGAAGCACGCCGCAGTGGAGAACTCCGCAAAATTTCAACCACCAGCGGTTCGTTAACGTGCACTTAAACCTAAGTACACGGTTGTTTTCGCATTTCGCCCCCATCGAAATGCGGCTGCGTGGCCAGGATTCAATCCTGCGACCTCGTTCGCAGCTGCCCAACACCTCAGCCATAGTTTACAGCAGTGTATTCAGAGGATTTGGAAGAATTCGGGACAAGAGTTAATGGAGATTACCTTAGTAACTTGGGATTCGTTGATGACATTGTCTTGCTTAGTAACTTGCAATATATTGCAAGTTACTACCAATAATACCAATAAATAAGTAATACCAATTGCAATATATGCTCACTGACCTGGACAGGCGAAGCAGAAGGGTGGGCCTAAGAATTAGTCTGCATGTTTAACAGTGTCGGAAGAGAACAGCAGTTTACGATAGGTATCGAGGCACTTGAAGTGGTAAGTGAATACATCTACTTAAGGCAGGTTGTGACCGCGGATCCGGATCATGAGACTGAGATAATCCGAAGAATAAGAATAGGCTGGGGTGCGTTTGGCAGGCATTCTCAGATCATGAACAGCAGGTTGCCATTATCCCTCAAGAGAAAAGTGTATAACAGGTCTGTGTTACCAGTATTTACGTACGGGGCAGAAACTTTTAGGCTTACGAAAAGGGTTCTACTTAGCTGAGGACGACACAACGAGCTGTGGAAAAAAGAATGATGGGTAACTCGCCATCCTGTTTACGCAATGCCTTTTGACCTCGAGCGTACCCGAATCTTGGAAGAACGCCAACATAATCTTAATCGACAAGAAACTGGACGCGAAAGACTATTGGAGAAGAAAGCAGATTGGGTGAGGGAGCAAACGCGAGTTAATGACGTCTTAGTTCAAATCTGGGCATGTAATGAGGAGGGAAGATAACCAGTGGTCATTAAGGGTTACGTAGTGGATTCCAAGAGAATGGAAGCATAGCAGGAGGCGGCAGAAAGTTAGGTGAACGGATGAGATAAAGAAGTTTGCAGGGGCAACATGGCCAGAATTAGCACATGAACGGGGTATTTGGAGAAGTAAGTGTAGGGGAAGCCTTTGCCATGCAATGGACGTAGACAGGATGATGAAGATGATGATGATGATGATGATGATGATGAAGAAGCTAATTACCTCGTATTGTGCGTTAAGCAAGCAATCGTAATTGGAAACAGTGGCGCCTTACATATGTATGCACATAAATTCAGACCAGAAGAAAAATAGCCTCAATATTTTTTTTTGCAAAATCTACTGTGTTTCCGTTCTGAAATTGCAGATGAATAGCAATAAACATCATCCCATATTCCATCAAAGGAAGAAGAAGATCCAAAATCTCTCCTGCATGGAAATGGACGTATTCTTGCTTAGCGAGGGATTTGATATTGAAGATTCGGACGAAATTATCATGAGCCACCGAAACAGACTTCGTAAAGTTACGCTGAGGATATTCATTTGATATCCTTCTGTGTGCGTTCCAATGTCAAAACACACGTCTGTATGTCTGCGTAATGATAAATAATATACATCAACACTGAAATCAGCGGAGAGTTTCCTCTCATTGTTTTTAATATATAGTAAACATACTGCTGCCACGGAAAGTAAACCGAATCACATGTGCAAGGTAATCGCTCCACGTTCGTGTTCACGAGTGCTAACCGCAACATCTGATAACAAAGGATCTGCGGCAAGGGCTTTCAAGAAGCTTTATATTTGTTGTGATTACTTTTTCTGGAGTTAAAGAAATATAACAACAAAGTTTAATTTTAGCAAATGTGAGAATGTTCATATCTTACGTTCTATTGAGTACAGTGCATGCTGCGGATCACCTACATTATCTACTGCACAGTGTATAGTGCGATTCTAAACAGTGTACAGAGTACAGCGTATTTCGTATGCCTAATTAATGGAACGAAAACCCTCTGAACAACGTGCGCATAGACATCTGTACGTTAATTTAGCCTTCTTTAGAATTAGCACTGCTATAGTGTGGATACAGATGGATATTGCGCAGCTCCGGAAATTTTTACAGGAATGCTACGTATATTCTTTTGGTAAAGCTACCAAAATAGGCTTTTGTTCATCTTGTGCAGATTCATTCGTGTTAAGAAAAATGAACTGGTTCACTGCTACAGAAGTTCCATGATTATTTCACAATTAAACATTTAAGTTTGTACGAAACATTAGCTTTGATATTGCGCATATATACTCTTTGGGGAGTTACTGGTAATGAAACTTTGCCGCTTTATTTGCCTATTTTCTATTGTGTTATCGATAACAATTTTTTTAATTCCTAAAGGATTTCCAATTTTAATGGTAGTAGACGGAGGTTAAATATCTTTCAATAATGCTAAATGTTTTCTTTTTCCATATTTTTGTATCTGACATCCTAAACAGCTTATGGAGGAGGAATATGTTACTCTATTAACAGGTGAAATTAGTCCGTTGTATGAGGTATTGAGGCACGAAGCAGCACAAGATTACATCGATAGGCGTGCAGTAATGTCATTGTGTCTGTTCTCTTAATTGGAGTGTTGCACAGCTAAGGCCTCCTCTTCAATTCACTCGGCTCGAGAGAACGTACAAATAAATAGTTGTATTTCTTAGTTATTATGAATACATGACTGTTTTATCGTAGAAGTCTATTTCAGTACTGGCTACACTATTTACTGTTTATGTAGTGTTATACCTGATTAACATTTATTAATTAATGGCATATCTGAATAAATAGTGCTAATGTTAATTATTGATTTAATGTTATACCTGATTAATCTCTTGGTTGTCGTAAGTCTAACTCCTAGAAATGAAGTACATATGGACAGTTTCATTTGCTGTGCCTGGTTACGTGTTTTATTTTTGAAACAGCGTTCTTCCTTTTACTTTGGTGAATGAATGGAAAATCACGAAAACCTGATATGATTTAGCTACTTTCATTACCTGCTCAGTGTAATATCAACTTAAACGTCACTATCAACTTTTCTCAAAACCAACCTACAATGAATGTCTGACGCAGTGATCGCCAAGAAACCGAACACTGTTCACACTACTCCCTTTATACTGCTGTAAAAATGATCGGTTAACTGCTGTGCGCATTGCACACCCTCGTTAACTGAACTTCATTCTAGCATTGTAGATGTAGCTTTCATGTGTTTAGGTGATGCAATTGCGTAAACATAAGTAAATACAAGTAAAAACAAATCAACAACAGGAACCTATGTTGCATCAGAAACGTTCCAAAGCATGAGGTCAGTGGTACGGCTGTCACGACACGTGATGGATGAGCTAGATCAGAATAGGCGAGCGGCGCTGCTGATGTTTTTGATCGTCGTCCGCCTCTGACTTCCTTTCATAGTCTCTTATTTTGCCTATTGACTCACTTTATTGTAGCAAGACAAACAATTAGATAATGAATGACGGCAGAAATACGAGAAAGCACACTGATGCGAAATACGGGTTCACCTTATGGAACGTGGGTCGTTTTTCTTTTACTATTGTATTATCGCTTTTTCTGTGCAATAAACCACACATTTTAAATTAAAATAAGCCGGCATTTGACCCTTAGTACGTGTCTATTATTGTGCATATTTAGACGTGCTGCAACATACCGTTCTTGAAGAATAGCCGCAAAGAATGCGTAAGACGCATGTGTAGTGCTTTCCAGTGGTAGAAAAAGTAATTATCGGCAAACACTGCAATTAAATGACAACGTTTAAAAATTTGTCCACGTGTCCTAAAACACGGCCCCTATTTTATAAACATTCTAACTTGATGCTACAGTGGGTTTATCCAGGACGGAGCAAAACCATGCGTTATGGGAAATCCCCCATCATCATCGTCGGAGCCACCGGCATCATCGGAACTCTGGCACTGGAGTCACCAGTTGTAGTAGGAGAGGACGAAGTGACTCGTGAGCGCGAGCGGCTGGGCACTCTTGGGACGCGGCCGCCCAGGACTGAGGTCTACTGGTGTGGATTAAGGGACCGCATCGTTCCCACACTGGCACCCGTGACGTAGGGCCCCGTCGGCGTTCCGGAACCGGACATGATCGTGAGGAAGGCGGGTGGGCGGCGCCCCTACCACGGCCAGTAGCAACACCTACTGGCCTGGTACAGGACCATCTCCGCGGTGCGAGCTGCAGCTCTGGCATTCACTGAGCAGCGTTTCCTCGGGCTCCTTCTCGGTCACCGTCATCGGGTCTGGCATAGGACACGGAGGCGGAGCGGTCTTCTACGCACTGCTGAAGCTCCCGGTGCCACCACTGGAGAAGGGACCTGCCTGCGCGTTTACTGTATCAACGCTACAAGTTGTAGAAGCACGGATACCCCGCTTGTCTCCAACCTCGACGGTGCGGCGGCGTCAAGTGACTAGGGGACGTCGGAGAGCGACGACGGCTCGACCGTTGACGGTAAGGGAGCTGTCCATAGGTACGCAAATGCAAACTGTCGAAGAAAATCGCTCGGAAGAACCACTCCTCAGGTAGCGAAGCCGAGAACAAGAGCGGCTGAGTCCTCGTCCGAGCCCGAGGAGAGCAAAGTCTCAGACTCTGTTTGGGGTTCCTCGGCACCGCCCGGCGTCAACGGCAGTGAAGAGAACGAAGGCAATAATTCCGAAGAAGAGGAGTTCAACGGCTGCTACGACGAGAACATCATGGGCGCTTGGAGTCAGTGGCAAATGGTACTTGAAGCGGCACCATTCGAGCGACGATCAACATTTCATTTCATTTATTTCACTTTAAGGACCCGAAGGCAATACATAGTGGAGGGGGGGCGTGCATCATCATCTGCCATTTTCCCCTCCTGTTAAGTGCGTGCTGCGATGTCATGTGGTCTCTGTGCAGTGGAGTAGCAGCAAGCGGGCGGCCGCTACTTCCGGTAACCTGATGGGCGGCTGCTACTTCCGGCGACCGGATGCATACACTCGTCAGAACGAGGTCGAGAAGGTAGACCGGACCAGGTTGCGCTCCGCGATTGGTTTAGGGCCTTCTGATTCCTGCAACACCTGGACACCTTGGAGGCTCCACCACGTGGGCTGCCGCTTCTTCGCGAAGCGTACGTCCGGGAAGCCAGCCAGGTTTAGGGTCCTGAGGGTTCATCGAAGAGCTTGGTGACTCAGACGTTGCCTACTCCGTCAATCCTCATTCGGTACAGCAGTTTGCAAGGTTTTCCCACGGCCGGGGATGTGGTGCCGTCGCTACAATCCGCCGTGAGCCAGTGCCATCATCGCATTCGACGAGGCAGCTCCGCCATCATCATCGTCGGAGCCACCGGCATCAGCCAGCAGTCGAAGAAGTGACTCGTGAGCGCGAGCGGTGGTTCGAGGCTCGGCTGGGTGCTCTTGGGACGCGGCAGGCCAGGACTGGGGCCTGCTGGCGTAGACTGAGGAACCGCGCCGTTTTCACCGTGTATATCGTTTTGAAGAGCATGTATGAACTATTACAGTGTAGAACAAGTATCTGTAGTGGTATAGGACCGCAATTCCGAACTTTGATACTACAAGCCTGAATGACGGGTATTGTTTGTGTATATTCCGGCAAAATGTCTTCTTGCCAGATTGCGCGAAACGTTTGATATCTCTTCCATATAAAATATCTAGTGCTTTCAACCTTACCGGCACCATTGTGATATGCTTTAGGTTAGTCTTCAACGCTTAGCATTGATAAGGAATTTAACAGACGATATATGATATCACCTTCCGCCCTATTGGATTTCACAGAAATAAACTTTCCTACTTGACAGCGCGAAACGTCGTTAACCGCAGTTATCACCCTTCTCCGCCAAATATGCTTTCCTTCTTTCGGGACTGTGCTGTTTGTGGCGGCGGAAATCGGAGGCAGGATAAAACGTGGTAATCATAGGGTTAATAATCTAAAGTCGTGTCA
Source organism: Dermacentor variabilis (assembly GCF_050947875.1). Lineage (NCBI taxonomy): Eukaryota > Metazoa > Arthropoda > Arachnida > Ixodida > Ixodidae > Dermacentor > Dermacentor variabilis. The sequence goes on from NC_134574.1 coordinate 63,380,817, forward strand.
TTACCTTTTAAAGTAATTAACTTAATATGTGGCCGTCGTCAGCTAATTAAAATGATTGGTTTCTACGTGCTACATCAGCATGTTCATAAGAAAATTTCCATCCTCCACGCTTTTTTGCGCCATGAATCTGCACACCCATGCTAAACTTAAAGTCCGACGCTCATGGGCGCATGCAGCCACGCCTTCAAAGAGACGTCAGTGGTTTTCAATGAAACAAGAGTTCTAATAGCGCTATACAGCATCACAAACTGAACGAATAAACCAGGATAATGGAGAAGAAATTAAATACTAGAAGTGATAGAACACACCTGTTCCAAGGGAAACATGCCCATTTCTCTTTTTATAAAATTCATGGCAGATGTTCAGGAGAAAATCTCTTGGTCATCGTGTTTTCGGAGTACACGATTACTTCTTTGGAAGGTTAGATGCAGGGTTGGTTCGACACCTGGCGCAGCTATTTCGACTGCTCAGTATTTTCTTACGTGGTGATATGTGATCAATAACAACAACGGAACGCGCACGTAAATAAAATATTTGTTCCATCAAGAACTTTGTTGAATAAGCTAGCAGCTCTGAATAAAGGCACGGAAGCGCAAATGTACAGCGAAAGTGTAAAGACAAAAACTCACAGAATGGGAATATGAGTGCAAATATTAGATTGTACTTCTGGGCCAACATTTTCTATTCACTTGCCTTAGCGAAGGCGGCAGTCGTAGGTAAATTCCCATGGCACTAGTGTAGGAACGTTCCGCTGTGATATGTGGGATGTCGCCAAAGTTTTTCTTCGAGTGCACACGGTTGATAGTGCTCGTAATAACTGAAACAATAATGGGTTGAGAATTGTAAAAGGGCTGAATGGCAGCATTTGTCAACCCTTCCATATATTATAGGTGCCAGGAACTCAAAAAGTCACAGTTTCGCCCTGAAGGCAATGCATCGATTGCAATAGCAAATTAGCAGACAACCATACGAAGTAACGATATTACTTTTATCGGTCGCATGAGTTTTCAAACATTCGCCTGCTAACTAAATTAACAACCATAGTGTCAGCGCGCACAGCTAACATGAACATTTCACACTCGATCACCCCGCACGCTCGCAGTCAGGACCCTGTCGTTAACAGTTGCGGCAGCCGCTGCGAGCGAAGGAACTTTTCGCCGTTTCTGTCTCTTCAACGCAAACAGCACATAGAAAACACAGCATACAAAACGCTACAAGCCGTGGACGCACCTGTGCTCTGCTTCCAAGGCAGTTCGCTTTGAAGATACAGCTGCGCAGTCGCGCGCAGCTACCACATGCGAAGTCGCGGCCGGTGTACAACGGCTTCCCCTCCCTGCCCTCGCTGCTGCGCCTCGCAACGTTGGATGCTTCGCGCGCGACGGGAGACTGCTCGCTACATTCCAGCTTTCCTCACTTTCGCGCGGGCAAGACTGAGCCGCTTTCATCGGCTCCCCTCGTACGCGTTCACTTATACATATCGCGTATAGCGCGCGGTGACGGTGTTGTTGCCCTTCGGCATTAAACGGAACATTAGAGTGACGCCGACTGCAAGCATACGCCTGGTGTGTCTATATATTTCCTATCGCAATAATATTACGCGTTACATAGAAAAGGAGAGTGAAAAGTGTGGAGATTCCTTTCTCACAGGGAATCGTAGCTGAGTAAGTATAACATTCAGAGTTATTCGTTCTGTGTATGGCTGCTTATATGACTCCATTGGTAGAGATTCCGGATAAAAGCTATGTGACAGTTCGAATCGCACCTTGGTAAAAAAATGATTTTTTATTGAAGAGGCCCCGAACCTGCTCAGACAATAACCTGCAGTGCTATAGTGCTTCGCAAAGGCGCGATGAAAGTGTTGTAATAAAACACATTCCTGTACCCACCCTACCACAGGTTGGCGTGCGGGCAATCGATAAAAAAAGCATGAGCTATTCCACTCTGCAAAAGAAGGATGACCAGCCAAGCTGTTTAGCACAACACACAGAGGTGACAAATAATTTTTGAACAAAGGTACTAACAAATTTATTCTCTTGATTCTTGGTCATCGTGACGATAGGTACGCACACACATTATCGTATCTCCTCCATTAATATTATATCAGTTTCATGATATTCGCGCATAGTCCGGACTCCCGAGGAGTAATGCGCCTACGAAGAGTGACGGCAGCAACAGAGACGTGAATGCAATCGTCGCTGGCGGACGGCAAACACCAGCGATGAAGGTTGTGCGCAAAACGCCAAGCGCATGTGGGACATTGTTCTTCATAGGCACGTTGCACCTCCGAAGTCCGGACTATATGAGGCCTGCAAATCACGACGAAAGAAGAGAAGTGAAATTTAAAATGGAGAATGGCAACTTGCTTTTTTTTCTCTTTTTATGTACATTCGCGTGGACGATGGGACCACCGCCCTGTGTAGCCCGAGGTATCTAGGCAAGCGTGACGTTTCAACGGCACCACCACAACGGAAGAGAGGAAGGAAATGAAACTAGACACTCAAGCACGTGGAACGCCGACAAAGAGAGGGCGGTGCGTAGGTAGACGTGACCGACGTGGGTTTTCCTTTTGGACTAAAATCCGATAGCGGTATCTGTTCTACGTTGTATCTCTTGTGTCTGGGAACTCTTTGGAACCTAGATGGACAAGTGTAATGCAAGGGCGCGTTACACGCCCCGAAATCGACATAAGTACGTGCCATTGTACTTGGACACTTTCTGCACTATCACCAGGTTCGGCCCACATTTTTGTTGACGCAGAACAAAAATACACTGAACCCACCCATTAACAGCATCGCCTTATAATGCTATGCCGTCTCGCATGCAGTGTGATACAGCGCGCGCACGTTAGAATAGCAATAGCAGTACCACTCGTCCTCTCCACGCCGAAGGACACTCACAGCCACACAGTTCTTGTAGCAATCTCTTCTGTTCGATTCTGTGCCACGCTAGTCATCCACCGTTCACCTCCGTTTGGCGCCGTAGATAACGCGGGTGTCCACGCGAAAAGCGCGAAAAGGGATGTCACCACGAAAGACACCGCTACAACATTCCTGCCCAGATACTCTACCTGCCAATTCCTGTGGGTGATTACCAGTTTTAAAAAACACTAAACTTTTTACACGTTAGTGCCAATCTGAATTGGTTACTCGGTCTTAAGCTATAGCAAACCCATTCGGTATCCATAAGCAGGAAGTTCTGTCGCAGACCTTTCTTCGGCTACAATCCCAGTCAGGAGATACATCGGTCTAGGTTATGCACTGGTGCCACGCCACAGGTTTAATAAATAGTGGCTGCACACCGTCATGTACTCTCCCCTCACCAACAAGCAATACACCTTATGAGGATCACTATATGTTCATCCTCATTGGCATAGGCTAGTAAAACAGTGCTTCTATATACGTTGACTAGGGCAAATGCAGCGCGGTAGATTTATTCAAACGCGTTCTTTGTCGCCACACTTACGCATTCATACCACGCGACTGGAGGCAAAATGTTACCAAGGGCAATTAATCAAGATGCTGTACCTGTTCGCCTAGTTGATGCATTCCTTATTTGCAGGAATTTTCATCTCCAAAAGAATGAAGGTTCGGGCAAGGCATTCAAGGGAGGACAGCATGGTTGTCCACCGTATGAGTAGTCGCCTGCTTTCTGTGCCCACGTGACTTGGTTATATCTCCCCAAATCTGTGGAAGCTTTCATAAGTGAAGGCAAACATAAAGTCAGCCTAGCAGATTTCTAGTTGCACAACTAGCATCATAGTGTACCCAGATTAACCGTCACAGTAAACAAAAACCTGTAAACCGCCATTTGTTTCATTGTTCCGTTAAGTCAAAGATGCTGCGAGGACGTCACTGACGATATTGTTAGCATGCTTAGGTGTCCGTTACTTCGTGATGTCTGCAGCAACGTGTATAAAGTATCCGGGAGCCTATTGAGCACAGCCAAAATCCTTGCACGCGCCGTCCAGAAGAACGCAATGCGAAAAGCAATTTTTTCTTCGAAGTGGCATGCTTAATTTTAAGCAGCTGATTGTCAGCCTCAAAAGTCATGAAAACAACCAGGATACACAGCTACGTGTTCAGTTACCGCTTAAGAATATCTACATCTGGGTGCCTGCGGAAAACTTCTGCAAGCACGTGTGCGTCTCCGCTCTGCTGCGGCTCCCACACCATACTGCCTGTGGTGTCGAGATGGCTTGGAAGTAGTGAAAAATAAATGGCGCTTTATATCCGACATAAAGCCTAGCTGCAACTAAATTTCAATTTGGCAACTTGGTTCATAAAAAAGTAGCGTACTTGCTATCATATAAATATTGGCGCAGATGCGGGGCTAGTAATTGTGCTTTTTTGCTTATTTTTTAACTGCGAGCAAGCATTACCTAAGGACATGGTGCGTGCGTAGTGTAGTTAGCGCATATGACGCAAGCTCATTATTCGATGTTTAGAGCTTAGTAATTCTCAGTAATATGAATTCCGTGTCGATTCACCAAGTGAGTGGCGTTTTAGTCAGTTTCGGTGTGGATAACGCCTATTCTTCTAGTTCCTTCTAACGCGCTCCCTTGTGTTTCAATCGTAATACTTTTCACGAAGCTTATTCTTGCCCACGCTTTCTAAAACAAGGCCACTTTTCATGCCCATAATTGTGGTGCATTTCAAATCAAATTTCAATTCTTCTTGGTCTGCAAAGAAATGGAACATAACTTAAGTGGTAAGGCAGAATAATGTTCGCTAGTCCTGTAGAGAAAAGAATGCAGCTTAAAAAAAATTACAGGGTTTTACGTGCCAAAACCACTTTCTGATTATGAGGCACGCCGTAGTGGACGACTCCGGAAATTTCTATCACCTGGGGTTGTTTAACGTGCACCTAAATCTAAGTGCCACGGGTGTTTTCGCATTTCGTCGCATAGAAATGCGGCCGGCGTGGCTGGGATTCGATCCCGCGACCTCATGTTTAAAAGCCCAGCACCATAGCCACTGAGCAGCCACAGCGGCTAAATTGCAGCACTAATTTGTCATTTTTATCCGTTGCTTGCGTTCGACCCATTGACCATTTGCCTCTGCAAAACTGCGCAGAAAATCTACTGGAGTTATATAAGTATACGTAAGCATACAACCAAATTTTAGTTACATTCAGACTGGGATACATAGCGCAAAAATTTTGACCCAGGGACAAGCAGAACACAGGACGAGCACTAACTTTAGATACAAAGCGCAAAAATTTTGACACAGGTACAAGCAGAACACAGGATGAGCGCTAACTTTAGTTAGTTAGCGCTCGTCCTGTGTTCTGCTTGTCCCTGTGTCAAAATTTTTGCGCTATGTATCCCAGTCTGAATGTATCCTACCAACACGCCCAAACTTTTTCCCGGCTAAATTTTAGTTAGCCCAACGTTGAGAAGTCACTTGGCCCACCTCCAAATTTGAAGTCGGTAAAACATCACGTTTGAGTTGGCCTACTCCTAAACTTAAGTTGGCTTACCCCCGAATTTCATGTTGGCCCACCCGCAAAATTCACTTGTTCCACCCCCAAATGTAATTTGGCCCAACCCCAAATTTTAGTTGGCCCACCCCCAAATTTCAACCTGGCCCAAACCTAAATTTGAAGTAGGACCCCTCCCAAATTTAAGCTGGCTTATCCCCAATTTGAAGTTGGCCCACCACCAAATTTGAGTTGGCCCAGCGTAAAATTTCAAGTTGGCCCTCCCCGAAATTTCAAATGGGTTTACCCCAAAATTTAAGGTGGCTCACGCGTGCTATAGGTTTCCCCATGCATTCTCCATGGATATTTTTGTATCCCTCGGGTATTCTCTGTGATCAGTCTCATTTTTGGTTCCAATTGTTCCTTATTGCTTCTAAAGCTACCAATCATCTACATTTACACTATTATAACGATCAAATGTTCTATCACAAGTTACACAATTTTTTGCGGACATGAGGCAGTAATCTATTCGTGTGATCGGCACATTTTTCAGGGACACTAGCGAAATAATGTTTATACATTGCAAACACAGGTTCGCTAATTCTTTTCTCTGCCACAGTTGAAAAGCCTCTGTATTTACCGGAACGTGTTAGCATTTCAGATGCATTCTATGCTACAAGACAACAAAGTTTACTTTAGTCTTTTTACGTAACAATAACATGCGCATGGTCGAAGTTATGGTGTCCTAGCAATAATATCTGATTGTAAAAGCGGTGATTCAACAAATGAGCAGCGCATGCCTATATTTTAGGAAGTAACAATAGAAAATTCATTTGAAGAGCACTCCTAAAAAATGAAAACTGAAGCCAAATCCCGAGTATTGTGTTTCTGCCCTCAGGTGGGAGACTGTGGAACTAAGCCCTACGTCGTGTTAAAAGAACCGATCACGGAGCATGGTGTCTAACCGCTGTCGGCAAGGATTGAAGCACTCAGCCACGGCTTTCAACGCTTCCGCAGTGCTATGCTTGGATTTTTAAAGAGACTACGTGAATAGGCATGGCTGTTTCAGAAATTGATTTTGCGAATAGTGTTACTCCATGTTTAGAGAGTGGAGATAGTCATCAATCGAGATCTCAGTCTCCCAACTACATATGCTGTAGCGCCTAATATGTCTCACATTTGTCTCAAAAATTGAGTGAAATATTCGTCATTTCAAGAGGCTTCTATTGTTGAATCTTCAACCGCTTTGTGAACAAACTTCTTGCTGTACTCAGCCTAGTCACTACATTCGGCGAGTGTAAATCGAGTTCTAGAACATGTCAGTCACCTGTCTTTTTAAGTATTTGCTGGGCACTTTTAAATATTTCCGAAAAACCTGCTTTTTCCATTGAAAACGCCCTGGCTTCGCGCTGCGGCAGCTTGGCGCACTAGTTGGAATATGTCAAGAAAAGCTGGATGTGTTATGCCAGCCAACACAGTCCATGATGATCTGTGACAGCATTGTATGTGCGGCCATAGAAATAAGGAAAACACGTGAGAGGGGGGTGGGGGCAGACGGTGGCTATACATTATTTCTCCGTCGCACTGTAGCTGGAATCGGCTTTTGTCTGTGTTCCACTTGTGTATACAAGGGCGTATTCAGCGAACGTGGGCTTCCGCGGCGCAAGCATAGCGCCGAGGATAACACTGCTGGCCAACACTTCCGTAAGGTCTGTTGGGTCATAATCGCGCACAACTAGGGGTGACGTAAGAAGACGGCGCCAATACGTCGAAGTGTCCTCGTACTCCGATGGCTACGAGTCTCTAGAGAGCGCCAGTGCTTGCGAGCGGCTTCGTCAGAGGTATGATGTTGGAAACATTGCGAATGAACCTTTTCATATGAGGAGATTGTTCAACGAACTCCGCAGTTCTTCTATCGATGCTGGTTAATGGAATTCAACGATGGCGCAGAGTTTCGCCAGATCAGGCAGGACACCGTCTTTGGATGCATGACCGAGTATTGTAAGCCGCCTTGCTGTGAAGCGGTTGTTTTTTCAAGTACAGTTGTAGGACGACGTTCGTTAAGAATTGAAGGACACATTTGAAACGCAGAAGGCACGTGGAGTAGTCCGGAAGATAGACAACTAACATCTTCGAGACATTTCCTCGCAAATGTTTACTCGAACTGACCTTTTCTGTCTGTGCCGCTCTCTCAAAAAAAAAACAACAACAAGGAAACTCTCCATACACTGTCATTTATCACATGGGAAGCGCGCTTGACGTCTTCCATCTTGCTCTTTTATGTTGAATAATGGTTTCAGCTCCTAACATTTTCACAAAGTTTAGCCTGCCTACAACTTACCTTGCTTATATTATATAAGAAGTACCGGTATTACACCCACATACACACCGACGGTTATTTCCTGCCGAAGAACTCCACTGCAGCTGTCGTCATTCGAGTAAAAGTCACAGCTATCAAATTGAAAACATCTAACTTGACAAAGGTGACGGCAGCAGAAATAGCAGCGTTTCGAGTTGCACTACACTTCAATAATGACGAAATCTTCAACTTTATGCAACTCAAAGACGGCACTACAGTGTTTATTGTCAGCCTTACGGCGCGGTGCACATGACCAGTTGGTATTTAAATGAGAGACGCCATACATCACCTTTTTGAGAAAGCACGCGAAATAATTGGTCAGTGGCTACCAAGTGACTGTGGTATCAACGGCAATGATTTTGCCGATCAAGCTGCTCGTTCAGCTCATCTTGAAAACAACCGCCTATTGATCCCACTGTCTAGGACAGATGTTGCAAGGGTGCTCCGCCTAGCAGGCCTATGCACTATACCAGAGTGAAATGAACAACCTTTTATGCATGCCCGTTTATACACCCTGAATCCAACCTTAAGGGCCAAGCAATGAAATCTTCCTTGCCTTAGTAACGAAGCCTTCATTGCAGTAAGGCTGCCGTAAGTCTCTCTGAAAGCTTCCTCATCAGAGGCCGTCAGTGAAGGCTTGCTTGTTGCTTCCTCCCCTTGAGGTAGCTCCGAAGGTACCCTCATGCGTCCTTAGGCTGCTTAGATCCCCGAATGAGGCATGGCAAGGTGACGTTTGATTGCGCATGCGTGCTATCGCCCCCCTGAAGAGAAGCGTGAGCACGGCGCAAAGCGTGATCATCATTGGGCTGAACTGATTGAACAGATTGGACGCAGTTAACAAAGAGGAGGTGTCGTGGGCGGGCAGCAGCGTGGCTGACTTTGGGGAATTTGTGAAGCATGCCTGTGAGTTCGAGTTCGGAGAAGTGTTCCTATGTTCAGCAGCCGTAAGGTCACCTCGCGGCGCGGTAAACCCCGTGGAGCTGTACAGTGAAGAAGATCTCGCCTTCAGGTTCCACCTCCCCAAGGCGTACGTGTTCGCTATCATGTCGGAATCGTAATTGAACGACAACGTGGACCAAAGGCAAGCGCCGTTTCCCCGGCCGCTGGAGGTACTCATAAGGCTTTGTTCTTACGGCCCTCGGGCCATGCAGACCGTCATTCACGACTTCGTCCATGTTTCCCAGCAGTTTGTGTACCGCTGTGCTTACGAGACTACGCAAGCCATATGCGCACATCTGTTTCCAAAATATCTGCGGTTTCCCAGGGCAGCTGAAGCGCTGTCTGTGATGGCCCACTTCTGCGAAATTGGCCGGTTGCACGGTGTCACCGGGTGTATTGACTGCATACACGCCCCGATCATCATTCCTGGAGGTGACAAGGCCGCAGTGTTCCACAACCATAATTGATTCTTCACGTTTACCGTGCATGTATAATTACGTAGTTGTTTGTGTTTCACGATTACCGCTTTCCTGTGTGATTTTTACGTCACATTTGTAGCTGCCGACGACGTGATGTTTCCACGCCTTCGCATGTTCAGTACAGTGAAGTACAGTTGTCCGCAGGAGTGTCCAGAACGCTCGTGCGCCGACCCCTCGCAAGAAGAAGGCAAAAGTTCTGAGGTAATCGGTAGTATAGGCACGTTTCGCGCTTCAGTATAGTCACGTAGGTGTGCACATTTACCTGGCATTAGCACTGTACTAGTACTTGAGCATCTAGCGATGATCTCACTTAATTTGGCCTGCACTACAGCGCTGCAGCGCTATAGAGAAATGTTCTGAATAATGTGCTGGTGCATTTGATATAGAACAATGGCTGCATAGTTGTGGCACTTGCCGAGGTGAACACAGCGCCTTTGAAACGCCACTTTCTGCTGCTAATTTCAATCGCTGGTCAAACGTGGCTTCTCACAAAATTTACTCTATTGACTAACACCATTTCCGTATTTACTCAATATGTTGTAGTAGCATAATTCACATTCGCCTCGCTAATGTTTTAAGCAATAATACCGGATCCGTATATTGGTTGTGCATGGGAAAGTGCGAGAAAATCTGGTACTCTGATGTGTACTATCGGGACAATACATGTGACGCATCAGGTCGGTTGATCAGAAAGGATGTATGTAAAGTGCGCATGTTGACATATGGTGGTTCTTGCCGACGTGACTATTTAAACATTTGCTCGCTTCTTTGTGGACAGACTACAAGTGGTCGAGACTTACAATTTTTCGACCTTGTAGGAAGTTAGCCTGGATCTGTGCAAGACAGCAGGATATTCCCCAACAGCAGAGTCATGACGCTGTATGAGCAAAGAACTGTGCCTGGCGTTCTCCTTGATGACCAGGGATACGCCTGTCTACCGTTCCTTATGACACCGCTCAGGTATCCCCTCACAGGTATACAAAAGATGTCAGCACCTGCAACTTGGTATGACCAGTTATCATACATGCATTCTTCAAGTCCGGGGTCATAGAAATTTGCTTAAAATTTTTCTGTTTTGTAAGGACACTGAGAATCCAAACGCACAGTTTCATTTGAAAATGAGGAAAAAAAATGTACAATGGACGCATAACATATCTTAACACATTTGTCTCGTGGACCAGCCAGAAAATGGAAATATAAACCGGACAAATTCCGTGGCTCCTCATGTACAAGCCCCCACAAGTCTTACGTCTTTGAACAGTATTACTGCCCTGGCTGTTGCACTGACTATTTAATGCTTCGTTTGTTATCTCGAAGGGCATGCAGCCTTCACAGTGTGTGCATGTTAATCCCGTAGGAAGCTAGCAAGTAATGCTGAAACATAAAAGATGGCACACCTTACTAGCTACCTGCTAAATAAAGTAACTGAATTGTTTGCATTAACTGCCATGCAATGAACTATGCCTTTAATTGGGCATGCTCAAGATTGCATCTAAACATATTGCTTGTTGTTTTGAATTGTTTTCACAATTCACTCTTGTCTCCTGCAGCTACAACTCGAGTCAAAAAGACAAAGAAACAGCGTAGGCAGAAGGCGCTTCGCGTGCATGAGGGTGAAGCTACTGACGGAGACTGACCTTTCCGCAGCCATTATAACACCTTGTGCAGCACTGTACAACATTGCATGTATGCTGCGAGACCCCTGTCCACGTCCTCAAAAGGAATCCCCAGACATCAGTCCGCCCGACAGTACTATCCTTGAGGATGTTCCTATGGGTGGGCAGCGCAACCCGGACGAAGGACAAGAGGAAGTACACAACACGAGCTCGTGTTGTGTACTTCCTCTTGTCCTTCGTCCGGGTTGCGCTGCCCACCCATAGGAACATGTTCAATCACCAACTCGCCCAGCTTGACGTCTTATCCTTGAGGAACCAGATACGCTTCTGGGCACACAAGCACGCATCGGCTACAACCGCCGGGGCTATTCCTCTGGGCACGGAAACGATGCAGTGGGCCCCATTTAAACGTGCAGCTACTCAGTGTCCACCATGAGCAGTGTATGTTAGCTGCTTCAAAAAGCTACATTCCTGTTACCGTTGAGGGCGTATGCTAGCAGCTCGAAAATATACGTTCCAGTCACACACAGAATGCATGCGTTAAGACTGGCTGACCTGCCATTGAGTAAAATGCGTGCAATCACCAAAACATCTTTATATTTAGGCATGACATCTTTCTGTTTATAAACCAAGATTTCGGACCCACTGTTTCATCTGAAAATGGCCTAATTTATATAATTTATTAATTAATAGGAGACCTTAACTCCGAAGAACTACAGGTTGGAAGCGCAGGTACGCCCCAAGACTCAGTAATAGCCCCGATGCTGTTTAACCTGGTTCTTATTGGATTACCAGCGAAGCTGCAGGAAATCTATTGCCTCAATCATACCATCTACGCTGACGATATAACCCTCTGGGTGAGCGATCGCAACGATGGACAGGTTGAAAACGCATTACAACGTGCCATAGAAGCAGTGGAACAATACCTAGCAGGAACCGTACTGGCGTGTTCTGCAGAGAAATCTGAGCTCCTCATTTATGTACCGTTGCGACGTGGCGAAAAGCCACGCAACTACGAGGAACGAAACAATTCGGAAATTCACCTAACTACGGCAGAAGGTACACCCATGCCCAAAGTTGACAAGATGAGAATATTGGGCCTCATCCTTGAAAGTAACGGCTAAAATGGAGAGACCATACGCAAATTAAACACTGTAACATCTCAAATCATGCTGCTACTTAAACGAATAGCCAACAAACATAGTCGAATGAAAGAAGGCAATCTGATTCAACTAGTCTAAGCGTTCGTAATAAGCGGAATAGTATACGTGGCACCGTACCTACGATGGTACTTGTCAGAAAAATACAAATTAGACTGCTTAATCAGAAAAATCTACAAGCAAGCAATCGGACTCTCCATCACCACCAGCAACGATAGACTACCGCAGCTAGGTCTCCACAATACACTGGATGAGCTAATCGAGGCACAACGAATAGCACAATATAAACGTCTGTCCAAAACTAAAGCAGTTAGGCAAATATTGGATCGCCTAGGTATAAGGAATCATACCCAACATGGCGTCAAAGTAGATATGCCCAGACACATCAGAGATGGTATAATCCCTCCAATACCCAAGAATATGCATCCTACCCGCCATCAGGGTAGATGGGAAAGCAGAGCACGCAATATACAGAAGAAATTCGGCCACAGCAAGGACGCCACATTTGTAGACGCCGCTAGATACAGACACAAGCGCGCCTACACAGCAGTGGTTATAAATTACGAGGAAAAATGCACGACGAGCGCTACAGTCAAAACGCCACATGCAGAAACCGCAGAGGAAATAGCTATTGCGCTAGCCATAGCACAAACACCAGCGGGCGTAATCATCAGTGATTCCCAGACGGCCATATGAAACTTCGCCAACGGTCGAATCTCCCCAGAGGCACTACGACTCCTAAAATTAGCTAATAACCGCGACAAAGTGTCGATCTCATCTGGACACCCGCTCACACATTACCAGACGGTAGCAATGAGGTGGCGCACTGCATGGCTCGAGAGCTTACGGACCGATCCCCCGTTAGCCCCGCCTCACCGACTACCGATGAGTGGGAGTGGGAAGATCGAATGACCAGATTTCACGAAATTACACGACACCATAGATTGCAGAGGCGTACATTCCCGGCTCCGCACCCAAAATTAAGCAAAAACCAGTCTGTAGAATAGCGGTAGTTACAGACCAGATCCTATCCGAGTCCAGCTATTATGCACCTAATATACCCAGATTTATACCCAACAGACAAGTGCAGACACTGCAACTCTAGAGCCACCCTGGAGCATATTCTATGGGATTGTACGGCTGTAATCTAGGGCAAGGGTGATGCAGCCTCAAACAGCGACAGCCTCCGCGCGCGCTGGGAGTCTCCGTCGCTCAGCTCGGACCTACAACACCAACTCTGGGCCGTCCAGCGAGCCGAGAAAGCTGCCAAGGGCCAACAAGCCTTGGCTGAAACCTAGGCGGGGTCCAGGCCCACCCCACCAAATCACAGGGCACTGAATAAAGTTATTTGCATGAATGAATGAATGACAAAAGTTACATATGCACACTGACTAGTTCTGTGAAACTAAACAAACAAGAAGAAGCTGACCATCTTTTCATCGACTACCACATAATGTGCTGAAAACCTGAGCTACGCATGCTCGCCTTTGCACTTCAAGAAGTTACTATAACAAATATCCCCTAATCAGGGTCGTTCACCTGCTGCAGCTTTTTCAGGAGCTCGTTCTTCACTTTTTGCACCTTTTCCTTTTCTTTCACAATGCGAAGTTTCATTTTGTTCAGAACATTATGTATTTTTTTCTTTCATCGTCGTGGTACTTCTTTAGGTAGCTAATTTTTAGCTACCTAATGTAAATTTTTGGCTAGCTAAAGAATCTGATTCTTTGGTTATGTTTAATTTCTTTGTTTCTTTCTCGCTTATGATGGCTGCAAGACGAGCCTCGAGTTCAGCCTCAAGTATCTGCTGTAGGAGACACAGCCTGTTTCCACGGATATGCTGCATAATTGGCTCAGTCACTGCACCTTGGCTTTTGTGTGTGCTTGAACCGATTCGCGACTCATGTATTTAATTATAGTATTTGTCGCCCCTGCATCCTGTACAAAAGCTCTGCAGCGGTGACTGCATGGCTACTGCATCACTTAACATTAGCTCAAGTGTTCTTTCTGCAAAAAAATGCTTTTATACATGAAAACGACTTTGATAAAATGCGAGGAAGCACTTCATGAAATAAAGTACAACTAAACTTGTTAACCACTCTCCCCTTCTATTTCATCGAGTTTAGACATAATTAGAAATGATAGCACGCACCGTAACCCACCAGATGTGGCACGTCGACATGTAGAGATTCGACACCTGATCTCACTTTTGTTCGGGGGGTGGTGGATTCGTCCTGGTCCAATTCTAATAAAGATTTTGGTAGCGATCATTACATACTTATGATTACTTTGGCAGTGGCTAATAAAAAGGAGCGCACATTCAGGATGGTTGACTGGGATGCATTTAGGAAAAGAAGAGCGCAGAGAATCGATGATGAAGGAAATGAGTTGACCTTGGAACAGTGGACTAGTCAGCTTAAAAGTGACGTTGAGGCGTCCACTAAAGAGGTTCAGACCGATATTGACACGGAACACATGGATAGTCGCCTGGCACATTTGTTGGAAGCACAGCAGTCGATGTTAGCGAGATGGAAGGGTCAGAGATTAAATAGAAGGCTTAGAAAGCGTATAGCGGTGGTTAATCAGGAAATTGGAGACCATTGACGGGTACTGTGCAAGCAGCAATGGGATGAAGTGTGCAATTCTATTGATGGTCGCATTAAGAGGGGAGGCACATGGAGTTTGCTCAGACATTTACTAGATGAGACAAACACTAAGTCTAATCAGAGGACTGTGATAGGTAAGCTGGTCCATCAGGCGTGTCGGGACTCCACGGAGCACGAGTTGCTAAAGGATTTGGCTGAGAGATACCTTCCTTTGGAGACCTGGCACGATACACCTGATGTGGTTTTGGAATATAGTGGAGACGAAAATGCAGCTATGGACGCGGAATTTACTGAAAGTGATATCAGAATGGCGCTGCAGAATCTTAATGGTCGATCGGCATCAGGGCCGGATGGCATTACGAATAAAATGCTACGGAATTTAGACGATGGGTCAATTGAGTTCCTTACGCAGCAGATCAATTGCCTATGGAAGGAAGGCTCTTTCCCGGAAGAGTGGAAACTGGCAACTACTGTTCTGATACCCAAACCGGGCAAGGCCATAGGGCTTGAAAATCTCAGACCCATTTCCCTGACGTCGTGTTTGGGAAAAGTCGCTGAGCATGCCATTTTAAATAGGCTAACGCGTTATGTTGAGGGCAATGGGGTCTTTCCGCATTCGATGATAGGATTTCGGCCCGGCCTCTCGACTCAGGATGCTATGATCAGGATTAAGCATCAGATCCTTGACCGGCGAACAAGGGATACTAAGGCACTAATTGGGCTTGATGTGGAAAAAGCTTTCGATAAAATCCGACATTCTTTCATTCTACGGGTGCTATCGGACTTGAATATGGGGCAGCGGCTTTTCAAGTTTGTCAAGGCTTTCCTTACGGATAGAAAGACATGTCTCAGGTTTGGGGAGATAAAATCGGAAGTCGTTAAATTGGGTTGCTGTGGTACTCCGCAGGGATCCGTACTCTCGCCTATGTTATTCAATCTGGCGATGTCGAAGTTGGCTAATAGACTGGACACTGTCCAGGATATTGGCTATTCTATCTACGCGGATGACATTACTATATGGTGTGTCGGTGGTAGTGATGGAGAGCTTGAGGCTAGGCTGCAGCAGGTGGTAACGCTTACGGAGGAGTACCTGGGTCTCATGGGGCTCAAGTGCTCCACTAAAAAGTCGGAGTTGTTGATCTTCAAATCTAAGAAGCTAGGTCGTAGGCCGAGGGGTTGGGTACCGGAAGTTGAGCCTTGCATTAGAATTCATACTAGGGAAGGCTCGGTGATACCCAAAGTTGAAGCAATCAGGGTCCTGGGTTTTGTACTTGAAGCGAACGGATCGAACATTAGAACCATTCAGCGTATTACCAAGAAAACGGAGGAGGCCATAAGACTTATAAGAAGGATCTCTAATAGGCATAGGGGTTTAGGAGAAGAAGGTGCGATGCGCTTAGTTCACGCATTTATTATGTGTCATTTCTCGTATGTGGCCGCTATGCTAAATTGGAATAGGGGGGAGAAAAATAAATTGGAAGCATTAATCAGAAAAGCCTTCAAGGCTGCGCTTGGTCTGCCTATGACTACGTCAAACGATATGTTGTTACGACTGGGTCTGCATAATACTTTAGATGAAATTGCTGAGGCTCAACGTACCGCACCGAGGGAGCGGTTGCTAGGTACACCAGCGGGTAGGTATATATTACAGTCAATTGAAGAATCGGGGGCTGTGTCGCACGATAGGGCGCCCCTACACGAGTTGAACGTGAACCTTAGGGCAAATATCATGGTTCGTCCAATTCCGCGGAATGTGCACCCCGTGCACAATGTAGGGAGGCGGGTCGCGAGAGCTAGGGCTTTGTTGCGAGAGGCAAAGGATCAGGAGGAGGAGTCTGCGTTTGTTGACGCCGCATGGATTACTGGTAAAAATGCTTATTCGGTGGTGGTAGTAGATGGCAAAGGGAGCGTTAGAAATACTGCTTCCATTTATACCAACGACCCGGGGGCTGCTGAACAGGTGGCTATTGCTCTAGCACTAGAGCAATTGATTCTAGAAGAGTTTTGGTGTTTAGCGACTCGCGATCTGCGATTACAGCCTTCTCGAGAGGACTTGTTGCGGAACCGGCTAACAGACTGCTGCAGGGTCGGGATATCACTTCGCATACCGTTACTTGGTTCCCTGCGCACATGGGGACAGTGGAGGGAGCCCCGCGTAACCTCAACGAGGTGGCGCACAGGGAGGCACGAGGATTAGTGTGCCGTGTACTCCCTGAAGGGGCTGGATCTCCCGCTCCTGAGTACAGGGACCAACTGTTAACCTACAACGAAATCACCAAGCACTATTACTTAGGGCGCAGGGCATTCCCGTTGCCACATCCTAAATTAAGTAGGCCGCAGGCGGTTACATTAAGGCTTCTGCAGACACAGACGTACCCTAACCTGGTCATCATGAATAAAATTAATCCGGACTGCGGGGTTTCAGTCTATTGTAGTAAGTGTGGGGGTTTGCTCGATTTACAACACATGCTGTGGCGCTGCTTGGCGTTGGCCGGTGATGGTTCTCGAGGTGAACAGTGGTGGCAGCGAATGCTGCACAGTGAAGTGCTGGCGGACCAAGTCAGGGCTGTCCAGAGGGCCCGTGTGATGGCAGAGGGGCTCGGCCTCTCTGTACCGACGTGGGAGCGGCCCGCATCAGTCCCAGACTGATCCCTCAGGACCTAAATAAAGTTCTTCATACCATACCATACCAACATTAGTGCACCTGTCAGCAGCGCAGGTATACAGAGTGTTGCTTAATTAGCCGCACGAAACTTTTTTTTTAAAATTGGCTATGACAGATAGCGCAATTATAGTCCTTCATCTAAATTACTCGATGCGGCGGCCATTGCTTCTACGAGAAATTGAAACGCTTCATATAACAACTAATCTAATGACGCTGATTACCTGTTTAATTATTTACGTTACGCCGCACATTCATATACACGAATTACAGCGTTGAGTTCGCACGCCGTACCCACTTGGAACGGATTCTCTGGACTGCACCAGCTTCAATAAATTACTCTCAAAGTGTCTGTCGAAATGTATTCGCGTTCCAGTTACTTTATTTCAGAAATCGCTGTTTTATGCATTGAAGCACAAAAGTAAGAGGAATATCAATGCATTATGACGGACACTTTGAAAGAATATATAGCGCTCACCAATGCCTACGCGTTGCGCTTAGGGATAGCCGACACCACAGCATGTCACGACTGCGGCGACGCCGAAGCAATTCGTTATGTTCTTTGCCAAAGCCGGCTGTACAGCGCGCAGAAGCAATTGCTTTCCGTCGTGCTGGACCAGTTGGACGACGAGCCTCTGTCGGAACAAAAAAATTTGAAATATCGACGCGACTTCACAGCACATCACAAGGCCGCGCAAGCGCTACAGCACTTCTTGACATCGAGAGACCTGTCTGAACGCCTGCGATTTGAACGCTTTTTCAGTTACCTTTCTTACTTTTTTTTTACTTTTGTCGTTTTTCTTCTATTTAGCGGCACGAGCATCGAGTGACACTCTTGCTATTCACACAGCCCTTCCGGTTCAACTCCTGACACGACCGGGGACGAAATTCAAAATACATCAGAATGAAATATAAAAATGTGCAGTACAAAATTTATTAGTTTCATTATAGATATGATATCAAAGCATAAGTTTAATTACAAGTCCAGCTAACGAAGTGTCTGAAATAATTATCATTAAATAGAAATCAATATTTACCGCCCACAAAGGCACAGAATGCTAGCTTTTGAGACCGGTAACGTGAGCACGACTTTGGCGAAATTACTGGAAACCCGGAACTAGAAAGCGGAAGTAATGATGTCACTAATGGCCTCACACACAAGGAGGTTGCATGATATTTAACTGGCTAATTAATGGAAAACAGTTGCCTGGCATAGACTGAACATCTGCCTAGCAGAGAGGATGCGGCTTCACTCCTTCCTGTTTCCTTTTTCTCTCCCGGCGCTCACCTGCTCGTTCACTTGCTTGCTCGCAGCAGCTGCGCGCGTGCGCTCCTTACATACTGTAACGTAAACACCGAAAAGGCCTAGCCTCACCGCCGCATCGTGGGCTGTCTAGACAGTCCAGAATTCTGGGAGAAGCTCGGAATTCTTGATGGCAGAGTTCCACTCCTGCTCGGTGACTAGATTGGGCGACTCTCGTCCCTAACGTGTCTGAGAAGCGTGACGGCCCTAGCCCTGCGCCTGCCGACGTTGTGCTGTGGATGATCAGTGCGAGGAAAAGGAGAGGCTTGAATGCTGACCCTTTGGACGTCAGAGAGCTGATGTCGCGGATCCGCAAGGAGCGTGGTGTTGAGGCCGAGTACGGCCAGTATCTTCCTTCCGGGCAACGTAGACGACCGCCGAGCTACCTGGGCAGATTCCTGCGCATCGATGACCTCTTCCAAGGTGCTGTTAACCCTTATATGCATGAGTCGCTCGGTGCTGACTTGCATGGGAATGCCTAGCACCCTCTTTATGCTCTTTCGAATTAGCATGACCAGCTTGTTCTTCTTGTGGCAGTGGCAGCATTGCATGGCCACCACGTCCGTGATGTGGCTCATAAAGAAGTTGTGAAAGGCCCCAGGAGGTCATCTTCTCTGAGGTCTCCCTGCGTGTTGGAGACTCTGTTGACTAACCTGATCATGCTCTCCGTCTTATTGGTGATTTTGTTGATCGCTCGACTGTTGTAGCCGTTCGACTCTAGCAGCATGCCGAGAACTCTAAGGACGCCCACCCCGGGAAAGGGATTGCAGTTACTCCTGCGGAACTTTATTTCAACTTCCGACAGCGGTACCCAGCCCGTGAGTTCCGGCTCCCTCCAGACGGGCCTGTATAGGAGGAGCTCCGACTTGCTCTAAGAGAACTTAAGGCCCATGTCCCGTCTCGTTCTTTAATTATTCTTTACTTCTCTTCTTCCTATATCGAATTTCTGTTTTTATCCACTTGTTCCTGAATAGGGGGCAGGTGTTTTGCCGCTTTCGGTCACAGCTGTCGCCGTATTTATTTTTTTCTCTTCATTGTATTGTCTGTTCAAATCGAAAAATAATATTTACAACTTCGTGCACATCCGTTTGCGAAGGCCCTCCACAGACGATTCAGCTTCTTGAGCGGTGACCGTTTCTTCAGCATTTCTTAGTACCATCGGCACAAGGACTTCATGTTACTGAGTTGCAAGGTACGTTCTGTCTTGAGACGGTGGCGCAGCAGCGATGAATTAACAAACAATAAGTACCAGAGGTGCAAAACCTTTCTTAAATTCTTTTAGGTCTTTCGTATTAATAAGCTTTCTGCGCAACAGAAAATGGAAGACGAAGCAAGGAACACACAGCAAGAGGTTTTGTAACAAAAATAACTTGATTTTGCACGAGTTGGTTCGTCTTGACAGTGTTCATAAAACGCGCTTAATACAAAGGCGAAATGAACGCATATGACAGGATGAGTTTGATATAAGCACTACATGACAGAACGTTGGAAATAAACGCTCGTTAGAAGTTCAGCACCCGTTCTGTCGCATGTGGTTCTTGCGTCTTCGACTTTAGCGCGCTTCATGAATGCTGACAAATTTTGGTTCCAATTTGTACAGTGCCTCATTCCACCATTTCCGACGCCGCAATATTCATGTACTTCGTAATATAACTAGGGCACTGCATGTGTAGTGTCTTTTTTTCAGCCACCTCATTTTTACGAATAGTTCAATTTTGTGAACAATCGACTATAATGGGACGTACCTGTGACTACAACTCACGCGCTAAAATTTTTATGAAGATTGTAGCCGAAAAAAAAACGTGTTCTCTATTTCTTAAGGTATTTCTCTGAGGTCTCAGGGCAATTGGCCAGTGGTGTGGGTTGACTGTAGTGTTTTATGTATATTAGATATAAAGCAAAAGTTCTAGAAATTGAGAAATGTTACCGAATAAAAGCGGTTACTGTAACCATTGCTTGCTTCCTATACCTTTGTGATTTTCAAAGGGTGCGTTTCCTAGAAAGGGAATATTCGGCCAAAATCATTTTTGTAGCAGTTCTTTCAGCCAAACTGCTAAATGCTTCGTTCTCCTGTCGTATGTTTTACTGCCATTGGTCGTATGTGTGGGAGCCAATCAATGCCGTGATTACAGTGGTCGATTTTCTGGGTAGGACTTTGCAGTGGGAGGATGTAGCATATTTTTTATAATCTATTTACGATCATGACGTCAGCAATGAGATCTTGCCTTGTATTGGATGACCGTAAATACCGACGAATAATACAAGATCGAAACACGTAGCTATGTCTAAGAGCACTGCCACCTACGTTTTGGTATATTTTTTTACGGTTACTAACATTTAGCGACGGTTCTGCTGAAATGTCAGAAGCTCCGCAAAGTGTGGCTTAAACGCCCTTCACAGCAGTTCATCCTCTAAAAGTTGCTGCTTTAAGTTTGACCTTGTTGTGCACTTTTATTCTAAGGGATTCCACTCATGAAAGAGCATATCTTGAACGAAGGCTATCACAGACGACTATCACTTCATGTTAGGATGCGCTCTAGCTCCTGTTGTTTACGGTGCACTAAACCACGGTACTGCTGTTATCACAAACATGGGCATTAAAACAAAAGATAGATCTTGCTTTCTGAGGTAATTTGAATGCTTGAAGCCAAAACGGTCACTTGTTTTTTTTTTTTTCCTGTCACACTTACGAGAGGTTTAATTGCGCATGTTGTAGTACAAGCTGTCTTTAGTGATCGTATTGTCGTGTGCGTTGATTGCATAGTTCCTGCTGGCAATTTCGGGGACATCAGCACAGATACCATAGCACAAACGAACACACTCCTAATTATAGTCCATCAAATCTGCGCCGCACGTGGTTTCCTCCTTCTGCGTGAAAGTCAAGCAGATGGGCTGAGAAGGAACTTCAGTGCGGAGCATAGGCACCTTCATGAGGGAATGCCGGTAGCACTATTTGCATTCCCTGAAATAGGCAATGCATTTTCAGGGTCGTCACACGTCACAACATCGATTGTACATAATGAACCAAACTTTGACGTCAACCACTCTATACTGAAGCAAAGTCAAAAGGAGGTACACCGCCTCGTTCATCAGGACATCGAAGTCTGTGAAGATGCGGCAAACACCGATCGCGAAGCACCGTTTAGTTGCCATTGAATCAGCAGCACCAGTCCGCCATAGCCCGGAGCTTGTTTCAGAAGGCGAGCGTGAAGCCATTTGCACGTAAATCGAAGACATGCTTCGCGACAACGTAACTCAGCCATCTAACAACACCATACATACACCAACTCCCAAGTATGTGTGACACGCTAGATTGTGCAATGCCAAGTATTTCTCGTTGATGGTCTTACTAGCGTATTGGCAGATTGACATTTACGGTGTAGACCATGGGAAGACTGCCTTCATCATGATCGACGAATGATTTGAATTTAAAGTTACGGTATTCGGGATCTGGACTGCGCCAGGGGCAGTTTACCGTGTTATAGACATCGTGTTTGTGTGGTTAAAATGCAGACGTGCTTCGTATATGTCCAACACGCCCTCGTTTTCACCACTACCGTTGAAGAGCACGTCCAAAATCTGAATACCCTACTAAAAGGTATCAATGCGTCAATTGACTCACAGTGAAACCAGAAATGTGCGGCTGCCCCTACGATGATCTCCAGCTACTAGGCCACGTAGTTAGCCATGATGGCGTGCGCCAGCACCTTGAAAAGACGGCAACCATAAGAGAGAGAGAGAGACAACTTCATGTAGTTGCCTGCAGAACGACACCATGACTAAATGGCACCGTGACGCGGGCCCTGACGTCTTCTCAGCGGGTGGTCTCTACTCAACTCCAGCGCGTGTTACTCCCGCGGTTGGTCGCCCTGTGGGGCAACGTTCCGTCGGTTTCGCTCGGCCTTTGTCTTTAAGGATTCCTGCAACGCGCTAATAAGAACTCCATCAAACAATTCCTGGGGCATATACATAATAAATGCCTATTGTGCTCAATTTCTCAGGAATCACTGAGTCTTTCACCCGTTACAGGTAAGACGACGCGCAGTTTACGTGGGAGGAGCGATAAGGAGACGAATTCCCGGAATTTCGGCGACACTTGCCGTCCCGGCTGGTACTAGGCTATTTTGACAGGAAGGCCGACACCAAAGTCCACACGGACGCCAACAGCATAAGCCTGGGCGCTGTTCTAGTACAAATTAAGAACAGGGTCGCAAATGTTATCGCCTACGCAGTCAACTTGCTGTCGAAGGCAGAAGTTCCTTATTAAACGACTGAAAATGTGCGTCTAGCTGATCTTTGCTACGGCTCAAAGTTCGCCAAAAAATTTACGGGAAGCCATTCAACGTCGTCAGTCACCAACGCACTGTCTGCTGGCTGGCTAACATCCAGCACTCGCCAGGTCGCTTTGAACGTTCAAACTTAAGTTTAAGCTTAAGAACGTTGGAGCTTGGTTTCCCAGGTTCTCGGCCGTTAAAATTACTCGTCTCTCGAAGCGGCCGTTATAACCAAAGGTCTGCGTCGCCTTAACGTTGCGAATGCACGGAGTCGAAGCGTCAAAGACCGCAGGGTGATAAAGGACTGTAACCGTAACACCAGTGGCAATCACAGCGAAAGTCGCTTCGATTCCAACAAAAAGAATGACTTTGCTGCACTGGTCTATCGTATTAATCGACACGTAAAGCACAGGTTGCCAACGCAATGATAAAAGCCATAGAATTTAGAATATAGGTTTTAAAATCATATATATTGCCGTTATGTACGCAACGCGAGGGTCGAGGTCAAGCAACAAAAATCTAGAAAAAAAACTCGGGTTGTAATCGAGTAAATTTGGTAATACATGGGAAAGCAAAAGCGTTCACCCGACCTGCCCTCCAAGCAGCGCCTGAAAAACTGTTACTTCTGGAATGGTGCGCTCGGGAAGAACTTCGCGTCGAAAAATACCACTCAACTTATCATCGTGCCAGCGGTCTTGCAACAAGAAATTTCGTACTTATTCCACGAAAAGCCGACAGGGGGGGGGGGGGAGGGTTGGGTTTCGCTCTCTTGTTCTAAAGAATTTAAGAACAGTATGAGTGGCTGTGTCAAATGCCGATGTGGCACGTGACGTAAAATCCCGTCGGAATTGTCCACGACGGAAAGCACCACCTGCAATGTCAACTGGACCCTTGAAACTAATTGAACCAATAATGAGACCCTTCCTGCTAATTGGAATAGATCTGCTTGACCCGTTTAGGACGTCATCTTGCCGGAAGAAATGCCGATAGTGGCCGCAATTCACTAGCTCACACCTTCGGTCAAGACAAAAGCACTGCCGTCAGCTAGTTCAAGCTCTTCGTCCCTAGCATTGTTTCCCGTCACGTTGCGTCGGAGGTTGTAATGATTGAAAGGAAAAGAGCATTCACCGCAGAGTTGACGCAACAGATGCTGCGCTTCAGCCGCCTGCGATTCCAAAACCTACGGGCTTACGGAATCCTTGAACGAGACCGCCGCCGCCATGATCTTCAGGTTTCTCGACATAGAACACAAGGCGTAAAACGGCGTACTTCAATACGTCATCTTCGCGTGCAACCCGGCGCCAGAGGACACCACGCAGATCGCCCCATTCGAGCCTTTGTACGTCCGAGAAGTCGCTACCTTCCTGGATGCGATGCTACGACACGTCGACGACGATGACGACGTACACGCACATGTTGTCAGCTTCCTTCAACATGCTCAGCAGGCCCACCAGTTCACCCGAAAGTGTATCAAAAATTTCTAGTTAAGCTTGTAAGAAAAGCGTAAGCATTATTTCCAGTCACTCACCAAGCACTCATGCAACGAATAATTGACTGAGTTCCAGAGTTACGCAATCCGCGGCTAATTGTATCACGGATGGCGCAATGTGCTGGAAGCGTTGCGGTGCCTGTTTCAATGACCTATTTGATAAACATAGTTAGCCGGAATTATTATTGTTGGGCGAAATTAATTTAATCGTAAATCTTTTCGTTACCGATACTACGATTCATCTGACTTAAGTAACCTAATCGCAATGAACCTTAATCACGATTATGTCTTCTCCATACGCATGAATATTTCTAATTAGCCTCGTTCAATGAAATGTTAATCAGCAGATAATTTGGCCCCGTCATCCTTATCAACATAGTGTTTTCCTGATTAGCCTAATGCATTTAATGAAAATGAATATGAATGATGCCTAAACGACTTAGCTTTAATCATTCATGATTAAGATCCAGATAAATACTAAATAATCCCCAGTAGGCTTTCTTACATTTCATTAGTCTTAAGGTGTTTTGGTAAGGCCTCATTAAATTCGTCGTAATTATCTTTAGTAATCTTTTATCAACATTCATTATACATAATACCTGTTTAGCACTCACTATATATAGCCATAACGAAAAATCATAGCAAACATCCGTAGACGTCAGGCATTCGCACATATACTCCTTACCGCCGCATGTATACCTAAGGAGCGCAGCTGGTCACCCCTTACACACAGAAGGATGGACATATTTCCAAGGGAAGTTGCCCTAGAATGCTAACACACTAAAAGGAAGCAACACGCGTCCATGACCAATGGCACAACATACGATGACGAGAACAACATTAAGAGCGTGGGGACTGTGTTATGGCGTGGAAACCAATTCGACGTCGCGGTCCGAGCGAGAAGCTCCTCCTTTGGTATTTTCACCCACAAGATTACCCGACGGCTCATTCTCGACGACGTTGTTGCCGACGGAGTGACCCAATTCCAACGACACCGTGGGAACCCGGAAGTCGTCTAGAACCTTCAGCCGAAGCCTTTTTACATCGAAACTGTTTACTTGACGAACCTTCATGAATCAGCCGTATGCTAGGCCTCATAGGAGGTATCAGGCCTGGCTAACGTCCGTAAAGTGAACAAAAAAGATGACGGCGCTCTGTTGTCTCGTAGGGAGGGTATCTCGGCTGGCGAACCTTTCTAAAATGAATAAATAGAGATAAAGAACGATAGTGCAGAGCAGATGAAAGGACAGGCGAGTTCACCACGCGCCACACGTTCCAAGCTGGGAGTGCGCTCGCGCTGGCCGCCGTTGCTGCCGGCTACGTCTCCTGCCATATCGCCTCGATACAACGGCGTGGCAGTCGCGGCGGCAAATCACGGGGAAGTGCACCGCGGTAGCTGCAACGGTATGAAAGAAGCCCATTGTACATTGCAGAGGTAAACCAGCGAAAAAGTTCCAGCTCCAGACAAAATTGGGAAAATGGGAAGATCACGCATTGCCGAAGAACAAGACGAGTACGAGGAGAGCCGTCGACAACAGAGACGCCACTATAAACAACGGTAACGTGCTCGTGGGAAGGCGGAGAATGCCGGCCAGTGACTTTGCCTCCGACGAACTTCAGCGACAGCAGAGGCGAGAGTCTAATCGTCGGAGTCGAGCGCAAGCTAACGCTGAAGATCGCGCACTGGAATCCGCTTGTAAGCGTCGAGAGATCGCTCGAGTGTGCATGCAAGCGGAGAACCTCCTTCAAGTTTCAATAGGGCAAATTCCAAATTGAACCGAATGTTTCTGGACGCGAAGATTGGCAATAGTTGCACGGTCTGCAATTGACAACTTCGCTACCTAAGCCGACACCATAAGAATCATTGGACCCGAATCTTTTTTAACGCTTGTATACTTGTGGACATTGTTGTTCTATTCACTGGAATCTTTCAAGTTTACTGCTTTGATATGATGCTTTGTTGTAAGCGTCGGCCCCATGCTTTATCATGGGTGGTCATTGCTACGTGAGTTTGTTTCATGGTGTAATTGTGCCCTGCGACAGCACCGCTCTGTCTGAGTTTTCAGCTTTAATATGCAAGAAGGTGCTACGAGATAACGCATGTGTCCTGAACGCCGGCTTCCTTTCCGGCATAACTGGCACATCATATCGGTCAGTAGGCAGGTCCGGGGCGGCCAAGACCAAGGAGGTTTTAAAGAAAACCTGCCTTTTCTTTAACCTCCAAGGAGACGACTGTACCAGTTTGAAGAAAATACTTGGTTGACAACGCTGCGTAGAGAAGGTTCGCCGACCTATGTATAAATAACGAGCCAACAAGTGCGGTGGTATTTTATCGACGGACGCCGACTTCTGTTGCTCACATCGCCGCCTCTAGCTTGTTCTTCGGTTCGCATTCGTGAACAAGCTCGCTCAATAAACTCTTACGGGTTATCGTTGGACTATGCCTCGCTGTATTTCTGTCTTCGCGTACCCGCGTTGATTGCTTAGTGGCTATGGTGTTGCGCTGCTAAGCACGAGGTCACGAGATGGAATGCCGACCACGGCAGCTGCATTTCCATCGGGGTGAAATGCGAAAATACCAGTATGCTTACATTTGCGTGCTCGTTAAAGAACTGTAGGTAGTCCTAATTATTATGGAGTCACCTACTACGCTGTGCCTCATAATGAGATCGGTGTCTGGGTACTTAAAACATAATTTAGTTTTATTCCTGCCTTCAGACCGTCACCACTACGGCATAATATGTAAACCTAATATGACTGCCTTGTTTTCACTAACGGGACAAGCACAGCTGAGCTGACAGGAAACCGCAGATCCCAGCAATTTTTGTTGTGCGTATGTCGTGATTATCATATCTTCACTAACAGGAAGCACATAATCGTAATGGGAACGCTTGCTGAAAGCGAAAGGATTGACGTGATTACCAAATGACAGACCACCTTGTGCCAACCATGATAGTTGTACTAATCAACGGTACCGCACCTGAATTTATAAGCGACACGGCTGCCTAGGTCTCGCCATTGTGTGCCAACCTTTCTTTATATGTTAGCTGATTAGCAAAATATAGAAACAGTATTTTCTTGTACACACATCTAAAGAAGATCGCTCGGTATTCTTCGTCTACTATACGATCTACGAGAATGTTTCGCTTTCAAAACAATGATAGAACACACTAGCATTTCAGCAGAACTTTTTGTTGGGCTAGTTGGTGCATCTTACTGAAGTACTATAGCGCCAAACAGACGACACAAGAAGAGGCACGGACGACCGCTCGTCCGTCTCTCTTCTTGTGTCGTCTGTTTGGCGCTATAGTACTTCAGTAACACTAGCATTTGTGCGAAGGGAGATGCCATCAGTTTCAATCGCTTGCCAAATGCTAAACGACTATTCGTCGTTACACATTGCTGGAGCGGGCGTAAATGGACTGCCATACGGGAATTCTCCTTCGAGCCTGCGAGCGCGGTTTATTATAGAAGTGGCTTTCTTAGTCATCGGTTGCGACGAATGCGCCCAACCTTCCCGTACAAAAAATATTGAGAAGGCATTGAGATATTGTTGGTCAATGTTGAGTTTTTAATGAGGAATTATTGTGAGTTTGTGGGAGAATTGTTGGGTTGAGGGTTGAGCGCTCTTGAATATTCGCCACTGAAATTTAATTGAATCACCATTGGGTATCTCAATTTTGAATAATTGTAAAGTTACCAGACGGTTAGTCGGCCCGTTGTGTTGGTTTTGTTTAATGGTGGTTGGGTTACCACTGATTATGCGTTGAACTGAAGTTGTGGTAGTTCTGGGGCGCTATAACGTAAAGCTATTCCAAAATTTTCTATTCCAATTCTGCTATCAGCCGTCCACGATTGGTCAACAACTTTTTTCGACCACCCTCACTTCACCTGTCTGTCACGCGACGTCACGAAAACCGCGATAGCTCCCCATCTGATACGATGTGTACACACTGATTATGCATGATTTGAAAGAAAAATGAAAAACAGTTATTTCTGATTCGAACGCTTTCGCCATTAGCCCTCGCCTATTGGTAAAAAGTTTTCGGGCTGCACCCACTTCACCTGCCTGTCACGCGACGTCACAAAACCGCACAAACTCACTGCGTCAAAGTGACGTGTACGCGATAAAGATGCATTAATATGCCGAACAAAACTGAATTTTCTTCGGAATAGCCGCAGGCTGCCCCGTTCCGAAAGGAATAAAAGATGACTGCCGCCGATCGCTGAGACGCTGGCTACTCGCACCTGCCGGAGAGCGTGGGTGTATTTGCGTGTAATAAAGCTTCTTGCGTGGCCGAGTAACGTTTTCTAGCACTTTCGGCACGTTGTCACCTCATTCTGCCAACTCTTCTTTGCTGAGGGTCAGTTTTAGCGTCACTCTTAAGCTTCCGTTGCATGCCGCCGCGATTTTCGACCAGCCACCAGAAGCTAAGTAAGGCAAAGCTGACCAATCGCACACGCCGGCACCACCCTCTTCATCCGGTCATAGATTTTCAGTGCACTGGATCTGCCCCAGCGGATCCCTCTCCACTTGAGCGTTCTCCTCGCCTCTTGTCAGCCAATCAGATACAAGAAGCCGCTCGCTGTAGGCAATGTTATTCGTTTTTCAAGCCAACAAAAGTTACTTCCTGTTAACGAGGAGATGTTTGATTGGTCTGTACAGACAACCCTGTGGGTGACCGCCCAGTGCTTGCTTCGGTGGTTCCGCAAATTTGACCTCAGGAGATTGGAATAGAAACATATTGGAATAGTTTTACGTTATAGGGCCCCTGTTGACCTGTTGTTGAGTTAATATTGCCACAGCAGTGAAAAGTACATTGAGCCCCATTTAAAGTGGCATTGAGATTTAAGAATTCGTCATTGAAATATGATTGATGTTTCGGTGGGCTAGTGGATATTTATTTATATATTGAAATTGCTTTGCTGTTCACACTTGCATGCCCCGGTGCCTGCTCATAATTTTCCCAAACACAAACAAAAGCAAAGGAGAGACTGATCAATTTAATGTACCTTTATTTACACTAAAGGTGCGTGCACATGAAACATTATTATAGTACATAAGGCACCACTACATCGAACCTGGAGACATAGTCTACTACCTCCAGCACTCTAGCAGTGTAAATACATCTGAAAAAAACTTTTACATATGAATTCAATCATTGTGGTCTTCACTTTCGACTTATGTTTATGACTGGAAGGCAAAGCTGTACAAAAGGCAGGGCTTAAGTATACCCTTGTAACAACCAACTTTGAACAGATGAACTCTTGAAGCTGCTTGCGTGTGAATACACAAAACATCTGTGTATGTTACATTACAATGTTTCGCACACTAACACATCACAGGAAGAGCTACGGCTGACTGCGAGAAGGCAAAATAAGACTTGAAACAAATGACTTCATGTAAATATCAATAAGCTTTACCCCACGTCTTTCACCGCAATTAAAATTTAATGAAGTACCAAAGTAGGTTTTCCTCAGCTTTTTGCCTTCGAGATGTATGTATTTTCATGTTGCCCAATTATTTTATAAAATACCATCACTCAACTTAGCTACTAATTGACGAGACATCATTTAGAAAGTTGTCAGGCATGGTGAACACCTGAATTATATCTTTCTAATGAGCCAGGCTTGCTTTCTTCAGAGATAAACTTGTAAAGCTTTTGTGTGCTGAATGCAGCTTATCTCCCTGGCACAAGTGATAATAATATTTGGGGTTTTACGTGCCAAAACCACTTTCTGATTATGAGGCACGCCGTAGTGGAGGACTCCGGAAATTTTGACCACCTGGGGTTCTTTAACGTGCACCTAAATCTAAGCACACGGGTGTTTTCGCATTTCGCCCCCATCGAAATGCGGCCGCCGTGGCCGGGATTCGATCCCGCTACCTCCTGCTCAGCAGCCCAACACCATAGCCACTGAGCAACCACGGCGGGTTGGCACAAGTGAAGAACAAACAGTAGATCATTATGATAATTTGGGATACAGAATAATTGCTGGTGGCATGTCCTGAATTCAGTGAGCTCATTTTCAGTTAATTTTTCTGGACTTGCGCAAAGCTAATGAGAGCACTTTTGGGGGCCTTTTTCACGATACCCAGCAACTAAGTGATACCTCAGTCAGTAAACAGACAAGGCAAGGCTAATACATTGAGCGATAAGACAAAAAATGTGATTTAGCAAAGAAAATTGGTAGTAACGCACGGCTAACACAATTCCAAACAGCCAAATAAATGGTCACCTGCACTTGCAGTATCAAGTACCCAAGAAATAGCCATAAAG
Source organism: Dermacentor variabilis (assembly GCF_050947875.1). Classification (NCBI taxonomy): domain Eukaryota; kingdom Metazoa; phylum Arthropoda; class Arachnida; order Ixodida; family Ixodidae; genus Dermacentor; species Dermacentor variabilis. Next base: position 63,411,400 of record NC_134574.1, read on the forward strand.
GATTACAAAAGGTTCCAGTCACTGGACAGCCAGATTGGTGAGACAGTGAAAAACACCAATAATTGCGTATACGAAACACCAATGACCTCAATTGCCCACGTAAAATGTTATTAAAATGCTACCAGAATTTTATTGCATAAAATACATAAAGTTGCATAAGAATTGGGACAAAGCAGTAACAAGACTCGTCCGTCGTCCATTTCATCGTCCGTCGTCCGCCTCTTGCTGTTTACAGTACGCACGTATCACTTGGTTAGGCTGGTAAACATTCTCACAAACAAAAGTAGATGCCTCCCCTCAAAAGGTAGCCCATCCTTTACTAGTAAACGCCAGAGCAAATCTAAAGTAAGCCTTCACAGCGTCCATGCGGCAGCTAGTACACCACAGAGCAGCACCAAAAATAGTCGAAAATCCCACTTGATGGAGAGTGGCAACAGATATGTGAGCTTGCTAGTGAATCAGGCACATATAAACGGGTGTCTCTTGCACGACGCCAAGGCGTTCTTGACGTAGAACACTTTAGCACCTGGGAATTTGCTCCATGCGTAACCTGTGAGAAGGGAATGCGGACAGAAACTTAGACTACGCGGATTAAGAATCTGCCACCCACTGCATATAACTACGCACGAAATAGAAGTACACACTACACTGGCATGTAAACATTTGCGACTCTTCTCGAGTGCCGTCTATAAAAGGAAGAAATGCGTTGCTACGGTAAAAGTTAGCCACAACACGCCGAGCGATGTTTCACAGCGGGAAAAATATTCCCGGCTCTCTCGCAGAACCAAAGACCACGCGACAGTGGATAGCCGATACCAAGCAGATATCGAATCTTCGGGTAGAAGTCCAGCAGAAGGAATGACCTAAAGATACGCCGAGAGCAATGCGAGCGTGAGCGTGCCTGTACGAGTGAGAACATGTACCGCTTCTTTAAAGCTAGCCACTCCGGTGTGGCTCCGATCCTCCCGCGCGGTTTGTGTGCAGAACGTCGCGTGCACGCCCTTGCGTGTTTTGCGCGGTAGCGTAGCAGTTCACACGTCGTCCACGCGTCATTCTTCGCCGCGCAAATGGTGCTCGAGTGCGACGCTTAGCTCGAGGCGACAACGCGCCGATTGGCGCTCCTTTCGCTTATGCAAGCAACGCACATTCGGATCGGTCCAACTTAAAGAGGCAGCTGAGAACGGTGGCATGTTTCGGTTATCGCCTATTAAAATTGTACAGCACGCCTTCAACGGCAACCCGCCGCGCTAGATAAAGATGCTTACTGCGATAGTTTTGGCGGTGATAGGCGATAAGGTGAGCCCGTCGGCGGCTGTGTTCATGCCGACGTCGTCACCACACCTCTGTTCATTTGCGCTGTGTATCCGTGCACAGTCACCGCGCGGAAGCTGTGACTAATCGATTGGCCGTTCTCCGCAAATCCCATAGAGGGGAAATATATATTGCGGTGCGCCGCATCATTAGCCGCAACCTTAATCGAGGCGCGCTTAACCGCTACGGCACAAAAGGTGATCACACTAACCGTATGGTATACGATGAGCCACTAAGGATTAAAAAAAACTAATTCTGATGCCCTATATACGTGCCAAACCGACGATCTGATTATGAGCCAGGTCGTAGTTGGCGACCCCGTATTTTGACTTCCTGGAAATTTTTACGTGCATACAATACAAATTGCACGAGCGTTTTTGCATTCCGCTCCTTTGGAATGCGGCCGCTGCAGGGATCGTATCCGCGACCTCGAGCCCCAAATTGCCACGGCGGCCGCCACAGTTACGAAATGAGTAAGCGTGAAGTGCAACACTGCCTTCCAGTACGAGTGTGGTACAAGCGTAGCAGAGCTGCACACCTGCTGCACAATTATTTGTCGTGGATCTCCTAAGCTCGTATAGTGCCTGCCTAAATACCTTGAAAGACGTATCAAAGACGTACCTCTCACGTATCGAAGCGCGATAACAAGTGCTTAGACGGTCCACGTGAGCCCCTGTGAAAGATCATTGGCCACTGTACAAAATTATCACTGAGCAGAGAAGCCGATCTTTATGTTCCAATTGTCTCTCATACAAATTAAGGAAACGTTATTAGACAGGAACAAATGAATCAATGTAATTTTACGCACGTGAGGCGCCACGGCCTCTTCGCCTACCATTGTTTCAAACGAAGTGACGGCGGCAGCGAGAGTTAGTATCGCGCGCTTTTGCTCCGGGGCATGCGGTTTCCTTGAAGAAAGTGAACGGTGTGCTTAACATCTCACTCTTGTCAATGTCAAAATAGAAAAAAAGGCTACGCGCTCAAGATAACGAGATTACTTACCTATCTGTAGAAGTTCGGCTGCGACTGTTTCGGGTGTGCCTTTTCTCCAACAGGCATCATGACCTCTGCCGCGCATTTCATCAAAACAACCAGGCTCGCACATCAGTCGACGACTAGTAGCTGGGTGAGCCTACGACTTCAAGAGTGAAACTTCCCACTTATCGTCGTTAAGGCATTTCACTAAAATGTGCACCATGATGTCCGAAAAGAAAAAAATTCTTTCATCAAAAACCACGAGGTGCACGTTGTGCGGTGCACGAGGCGTTGATCGCACAACAGCGCGAACAACTGCAACCAAGTAACTGACTCCGAAAGCCGTTCACAGCTTCACTATTGTATTGAGTTATAAAAACCTTTCAAACACAAAATAACGGCGCTGAAAAAGCACTGAATAATTAGCAATAATTTCTCATTCACTAACTTTCATAAATTTTTAAGAACAACCTAATTTGTAGTGTAAACTATAAATAGTGCGACGAAAATATGCGACTACACTCTAAAAACTAGGAAGGGTATCGCAGGAGTGAAGCAGCCGGTTCACTCTTCAAAGCGTCGTTTTACTCTCGCAAAATGTCGAGGAGAGTGAAATGCATTGTTCACTCTGTCACCAAGGAGAGAGTGAAATGTGCTTTTCACTGTCCCCTTCAGAGAGAGAGTAGAATGCCCGTTCTAGTCCTGCGGCAATAGAGAACAAAACGTAGCGTAATCTTCTGCTTCAACTGTAGGTGGCTGGCCCCCAACATGGCAATGTATCATTAATGCACGCTGAGCAAAGAACAGATCGTTTTGCTTCTAAGAGAATGGGCCGCCGCAGTTCAAAGGAACGCGTAGCGAGCGCTCTACTTTTTCACTCGGAGTTGCTCCACCGCGCGCGCGCGCTCAAGATCGCGGAACAACACAGCACCGGAGAAAGGTGATCCGTACAGCGAGCAGCACAGCAGCCGCGAAGGCCAGCCAAGGGAGATCGTATGTCAGCCATCTCACGTCGCCACGAAAACACGACAGTCATTCGTCATGCCTTGGATATAACAGCAAATCCTCCACGGTAAGTGAATTCTAACTTAGGTGCACATTCTCCGTATATGTGATGCTATCGCCAGGAAGTCGTCGCTGCGCTTAGCCGACGCGATTGACAAAGGACTAGGCATACGCGCTGTGTCTCTCGATGTCAATCGAAAAAGCGAGTCGTCGCGATAACACAGCGAAAACCTGTGAATGTTTTACTATGGTACATAAAAAGGCTCTCCTTTTCATCACTGGAGCAGGGGAGAAGAGCATGCAGGCACTCCTGAATGTACATATATTTCAAAACATGAGAGAGACATATATATATATATATATATATATATATATATATATATATATATATATATATATATATATATATATATATAAAACCAGAAAAAAGAGTGGAGTGGAAAAGAAAGGAATCGTGCCAAAAAGCATGAGAAACATTGTGCAGCCAGGATCGCCAGCAGGACATCTAAAAAGCACTCTGATAAAATTACATACAGGGCAACCTTACGTATTGTTTGTTTCAATCAACTCAGATCACATGCAGCCATTACTGCAATCAAGTTGTTTCCTTATGTCATGGGGGAATGATGCGGGCCCAAAAAACTGTTTAGAGCTGAAGGATTATGTTCCATGCTAGCCTCATTACCTGCTTTTTATCATATTGTTATCAGCTGCATATGTTAGGGACAAAAAGTAAGAGTACGAGCTTTTTCCTGATTCGCCGTTCCACACATGTCTTTGTGACTATATGTACATGCAGATGATCCATAGATGAAAAATATTCAGTACAGTAGAATCTCATTACAAGATACACTTGGTTGTAAGAGACATCTGAAAATGGTTTGGTTGGTTTTCCAATGTTTGCCACGTTAACAACACTGTACACAAGAGTCACCTTTGTTACTAACGACTTTTTAAGTATTCACTACTTCGAAGGGACACAACCCAGACACATTCACTTCATGCACCTTGTGTGCTCCGAAGGGCGTAAAGATCACGCAATCCTCACACAGGTCAAGAGCGCATGTCTCTTTAGCATGAACTAGAAAAGGAGGGCAACGAGGACAGTGCAGGGCAGAAAGTGTCGACAGTTGAAGCTGATGAGCGTCTAAGAGCACCTCAAAGGCACTGCGAGCAACAAGGCTTGCAAAGTGAAGTGTTTAACTTCCAGAAGTTAGGAAGGAAGCTAACACAATCTACAGTCACTAAAAAGCTGTGAATGTCTTCTTTAAAGGGCCCCTAAACCACCGAGGTTCAAATTTAGTTGCGGTGTTGCAGTTGTACATGTTAAGGCAACGAACACGTAGCCACGAGAATTTTTCGAAACGGTGCAGTAATAGTGGAGCTACGTGTCTGATTATCGAAAAGTAGTCCCCGCTCATTTTACTCTTTCATCTGGTACACGCCATCTGGGCAGTATCGTCTTTTCCTCGCCTAATACACCTCCAAATGTTACGGGACAGACCATCACCAACGAGCTCTGTTGCTGCCGCGCAGGCCCGTCGTCCTGCGAGGGGTGGCGCTAATGACCTCGCCAATACAATGGAACTGTATGGTGACTCTTGTTGAAGAGCCTCATAGGGAGACCCTTCTGTTGGCGTTTCTGTTCTTTGCCCCCATTGGCTGCCCACAATGGCATCGCGAGTACGCGATGAGGAAGAAGGAGTGTGTATTTGCTTGCAGGCCTAGCCGGCAGTCGTACACTTTCGTTCGACCAATCGACAGCACCGGAAACTGGTGACATCATCAGAGACAGCCTGGTGATGTCATAACAAACTGGGGGGTGCAGGATAGGTCCAGAGAGTCGCACGGGGTCGTTTTCTTCATATTGTGGTGCTCCCACAGTGCTACGCACTGTGGCGTTTGGCATCGTCAATTGTGACGGCATTCTGATTTTGATGCGCGTGTTTACTTGAAATGTTCAAAAGCTGTCAAGAAGTGGTTTAGGGACCATTTAAGCCACCCTGAGCAATTATTCCTTCAGATATATCTGAACATACTTTAGTGATGATGCATAATAAAGTGATCTAGTCTGGCTCCTCAGTGTTTTCAAATTTTTGGTTTCGAGAGACATGTTTCCCGTGCCTATTGAGTATCTCTTCTAATGAGGCTTAACTGTAATGTACACACACAATTGTGTAACTCCTCCTGCGAGTATTATTCATTAAGCCTGGTCACTGATGTGCAAAGCTTGTGGTTAAGTTTTGATATCCGTACTTTTTAGACCTATGTTTAATAATTCAGGCTGTTCTGATTGGTTCTTCGATGCAGGAGACAATGCCTACGAAATTATTGGCCCTGAAGACGAGAGCCCTCAAGGGGCAAACGACATCTCTGTTGCAGAAGTGAGCCCGATACCACCTGAAGTTACCATGACAGGTGGCACGGCAGCAATAGATACAGAGACGGCCATGTCTACTGCAGCTGCAACAGTGTACGAGGCAAGCAGCAGTTTGTCAGCATCAGCAGCAGTGTCAGAAGGAACCGCACCAGGCCTGGTAGAGCAACATGTGTGCTATCACTGTGACTTTTTTTGTAGTGCATACAACTCATTTGCTCAACATAAAAAAGCTTTTCACCACGACTGTGAGCCAGTGTTCTTGTGCAGCAAGTGCAAGACTAAGTTAGGTGTTATAACACAGTACAAGCATCACTGTAAGATGTGCAAACATATTACAGTTGTTGCCTCCCCAGCCAGCCCACATAGCGAAAACAATGTGGAACACATGGTGGGACACACCTCTTCCCCATTAGAAGATAGTAGAGACTGTCAGTGTTGTTGCTAGATTAACTGGTCTTTGTAGGCAACTAGAAGGACAACACAGGTGTCATAAGATTGTTGTTTATGTTGTTGTTGAAGAGGTAAAAAAGAAGTTTAATGCAGCTGAAATGCCAACTGATATTGAGCAAGTTAAAAACAACCACCTGAGAAAGCAACACTATCGAAATTTGGGTATCTATGTGCCGCCAACTCTGGTAAGGATGGCATAGGACGGAAGTGTGATGAAAATAACACAGACTCTGCTGTTCCATCACTTGTCACAGTGAGCAGTGACTTGTAGGGCAAGAGAGTCAACTGAAACGAACATTATGGCATAGTGTCATGCTCCCATGTGACTACTTTCCATGTTATTTTGCATGATACAGCTCAACCTCCAGAAACGAGACTGCAACTTGTCTGTAAAAAGCTTTCACAAAAAATAATTCACAACACTATTAACACAGCAGTATCTTCTTTTTTGGGGAGTTCGAGGTTCCTGGGTGTCCATTAATGCAAAAATTGCGGCAAAAAAGAACATGTGTCATACTTACACCTTTTTAACAAGTACGAGGGCAACAGAACTTTTCTTGTCATGAATCTTCATCATACTATCAAGTTTTTAAATGCCTTTTATAATTATTATTACCAGTTATATCTGAGTGCATTGTATGCATTTAGCAGGTGTAAAATCAGGTCAGTTGGATCAGATGCCTTATCTGCCAGAGAGCCCTATATTCAAGAAATTTGAATTAAAATAGGTACGTTAGAGACGCAGTTTTTTAGCCCTTTATTGCGTGCGGTTTAAGCATTGCTCAATACTTTTGTGGATGGCAGTTTCAACCGGCACAGCACTTCGCTTTGTCACGGTCACGTGTCTTCAAAGCGGTGTTTACCATTTGTGTTGATCTGTTTGTGTATTCATAGAGCAAGTTTTTAATTTATTTTTTTCCGCATTCTTCTGCTTGCACTAAGCTTGTATAAGGCAGTTACAAAATGGGCGTCATTATAACGAACTGTTCTGTTGAGCTTACACCTACAAATAATAGTGTTCAGATGGCCGCACTTCTATGTAGGTGCACCGATAGCTTTGGGTATCTTCTCATGTTTGTATAAAGCTTATATAAGCTAGTTACAAAATGTATGTCACTAAGCATTGTGATATTCTTTAAAGAACTGCTTCGTTGGTTTTACACTTGTGAATTAGTATTGAGGCGGTGGTATTTCCATGTAGGCGCACTGCTAGCTTTCTGTGCGCTCACGTGTTTGTATTAAGCTTTTACAAGGGAGTTACAGCATGTACGTCACTAAGCGCTGTGATATTTTTAAAGAACGGCTTTGTTGGTTTTACACCTGTGAGTAATAGTACTCGGGTGGCACTAGTCGTGTGTAGGTACACAGGGACCATTTCTATACATTATGTTCATGTAAAGCAGTTACAAAGTGTATGTCACTAATCACTGTGATATTTGTTGAAGAATTGCTGTGATGGTTTTACACATGTGAATAATAGTGGTCAGGACACAGTACTTGCGATGTATAGTTGAATTTATACAGTGCCAAGACATGGGCTGTATACGTACCAAAAGAAATGTATGTCATTATATTGTTGTGATTATTACTGTTAGGATTTCATTAAACTCTAATAACATTTTTTCTTGTATCTATTGAGGTATGGCAATTTGTCATGCAACCAAACTGAGGACCTGAACTTGTGCATACAAATAAACAGCTAATTTAAGAGTATACTGCTCATATTCTGCGAAACCAGTTTAACAAATCTTGTACTACAAGGCTGGAAAAATGACAGAGCTGACAGGGATGTACAGAAAGAGTTCTGCACTGGCTGAAGGACTGCCCCACACTGGAGTTGGTAATGTTGCGTTTATTGGAGTAGAACAGTAAGTGCACTTCTATTTAAAATGTGACAGTCAATGCAGAAACAAGGCAGACGAGCAGATGTGGCACATTTTTTTTCAGGGCCCTCCATGCCTACTACTGCATTTCTAGTCTTCCTGTGCTCTTCGTATAAGCCCCTGTTCAGCCAAGGTTTTTACTCCATGACAGTTGTTCTACTTGGTTCGTAGCAATATTGAAGAAAAAAAATGCAATGGTTTTCAAGAACTTTCGAGACCCCGACACAGTAACTTCAAGGACCTCGTGCGATAATTTTAGTAGTTTTGACAGGCAATAACTTGTTCAACAACATCGTTAACTTTAATGCAAACAACAGAATACAAAACAAATCGCATTTCACTGATTCCAAACATTTGAAAGACTGCTAATTTGCCTTTCACCGCCCATCACTAAACGCACACAAGGAAGCATTTCAAGAAAGCGCTCAAAGTTTTTCTGCAATAGCACAATTAACTACTTGGACCTGCAACATTTGCAGTTTTTGAATACTGTTAGGTTTGACAGTGTATGTGATGTCATCTGTTGCCTCAGCTTTTCACCACCAAATATACAAGTCATTTGTAATTTCCTTTTATTGTGTCTGTAGCTCTCGATTTACTCATCACGGCTTTTCTTTGAATGCCTCAACTGTTGAGCTTCCTGCTTCTGCTCCTCCAAGTACATTTGTCGCCGGTTCCATGTGCCTAAAACGTATCTGCAGCTCCTTTGTAATGTCAACTTTAAGGATGTCGCTTTCCTTCTATTACCTCCACAGACAATTCCCTGTGACATGCGAAGAGTGTCACAGAAGGGAAAAAAAAAACGCTTGGCAATGTCTGCTAAGTCTAGCCAAGTGTACAAATTTAAGGACTTTCCAGTACTTCTAAAAATTCCAGGGTTTTCAATGCCTTGAAAATGGCATTTTAGAAATAAAGGGTTTTCAAGGATCGCTACAAACCCTGGATTCTAGCACCTAAATAATTTTACAAGCTTACTTTGGCATGGAGTTCGGAAATTCATGCTTTTTAGCTAACGCTGCACTATCTCTGTACATTGAAGCCACGACAGCGCAACCATTTTGGAGTAAAGCAAAATACTGAAAGCTTTTAATACCACTCTTTTTCTATGGAGCTTCGTATTGTCTAGTTAAGTTTACGAATGTGCCTCGTTTTGGTGGGCGTTTCTTCGACATTTTCTGTGAGAAGTAGATAACTAACCCCCGTATTCAGAAATGTATCTTAATGCAAAGCTCATGCTTGACTTTATATAAACGACGCCTGGTGCGAACGTCCCCCAGACGCTCACTGCCTTTCTTTTGGTGCGTTCACGACTTGCGTCACTTAGATCAAGTCAAGCATGGGCTTCAAGTTATGATGCATTTCTGAATATGGGGGTAAGCGTGCGCAATTCCGGGCAACGCATTGTGCCATTGACACTGAGAGGAAACGGGGAAAACAAAGTTAACGCCCTATGCTCCTAAACTTTCGCGTACCTGTGGTGTGCGTGTATCGTGGAAGAAGAAACAGCGCAAACACCAGGACGAAAAAAAGCATGAACCACACCAGCGCTTCGTGATGTGGTCCATGTTTTTGCGTCGTCCTTGCGTTGCGCTGTTTCTTCTAAAATGCTCAACCAACTAGCCGGCAAGTCCATCCTGTGCATATATATTGAACACACGTATGAATGTAGATGGTCTTCGAAGCTTTTAGAACGAGCAATGCCACAGGATACGAGCAGTGCACGCGTAACAAGTGGACACATTAGTCATTTAAACATGCGTGCCAATGCATGTGACGCGGCTATCGGCATAAGCAGTCTCCAAATGCTGGAATGCATGCTCTTCAAAACGCTAACGATCCGCTGCTAATGCAGGACAACAGCTCACAGCGGACTGAACCGAACTCTAAACTAATGCACTTGAAAAGAACGCCTACACGGCAGCGTGAGGCACGTCGAAATGCCTGGTACTGGCGTCGCAGTTGACCACATACGAATGGAACTGGCGGAAAAAATAAACAGAAATGCTCACCAGTATACGCGCGACTTAAATTCACATACGTGGATGGTTGGCACGATACTTTGTATCCGCGTATTTTTGGAGAACATATAATGCATGGACTGGAAAAGCACTCGATCGTGAGCTGAACGGCACATTTGCTATTTTCCTGGGGTGACGACAAGCCGTGAATAGTTCTCACGTCGTCGTCTACGTTGTATTCCTTCGTTAGTCGTAGCAAGGAATGGAAATGTTGCAAACGCGAACGTATTCCAGTACACAACAGCACAGCACACTGCAGAGAAACTCCACCCACCGCAGCCGATTCCTCAAATACATTTGTTATATATATAACCTCTAAAAGAACACGACCGAGCGTGGTGGCTCTGTGGTGTAATGGTTAGGATGTGTGCTTTGAATTGTGTAGATGCGCGTGTACGCGGGTTCGAATTCACGTGATGTATAGAGCAATGTGGTTCACGATAAGTATGTGATTCCCTCGACTATTGTGTTCTAATTAGACTATGTGTCTCCTGATTGTGAAATGTGCGAAGATAATTGCGGATTAAACGTTAATTAGCTTTTTTTTTCCGCAGTGGCGTTCGGGACGCATACGCATAGGCCGATTCTGAGCAGTCACGCCTCATGGTAGGCAGCTAATAGCCAGGAAAAATGACTTTAAAATCCTGCATAACTTTGCTCACGCCTATTCTGAAGGCCGCTTGGAATCGGGCCACTGACTCTGAGGAGCCGCCTAGGGAACGGTATATCAGCGACCCTAATTTGATCTGATTTCCTGCCTGCATGCGTGGCCAGGACTTCGCTAAGGGGGTATTGGGAAGAGTACCAGCACTCTGTTTGGGGGAGTAGAAGTACTCGGTCTGGTGGAGTGCCATTACCCGTGCGGTGAGAGTATTAGCACTCTGCGGAAGAGTACTAGCACTCCCTGTGGGAAGATTATTATCAGTCTGCGGAAGAGTACTAGCAATCCCTTGCGGTGGAGTAACAAAACTCTGTCACCAGGAGTTGACCTACTCTCTCTCAAAGAGGGTCGATCTACTCTCGAAAAGAGAGTGAAATATGCGACAAGCCGCTACTCCCTCAAAGAGAGTGCCCGGCACTCTCTTTGTTTTTAGAGTGTACGAAACTAGCGGTAACCACGTCAACTGTTGCAAAAGTGTGCGCGAAACGAAGCTATAACGGCTCCAACCGCGTGCGCGCGCACAAACACACACACCCGAACGCTACCCCGATGTTTGTACCGCCACCTGGAAATAAAAATTACTACTAATTTTGCTACTAATGTAAATTACTACTAATGTAACGTTTCCAAAATAGTTTGTAGCGCCTTCGCAGATGGAATAGTGACAAGTAAGGTATGATAAGAGTGTGTTACCTGCATTTCTTTCATTTCCCTTTGGTGTTCTTCTATTTAACTGAACATACGAGCCCTGCAGGCTTGGGAGTTGAGAGGACGACAGTTCGGCGAGGCTCAAATAAATCACGTGGTTCTTGCAAGCCGAGACTCGGGATCAGCCGCAGATACAGCGATTAGCTGTGATACTGTTGCGGCTGCTGCTGAATCCGAAGCTCTTTGAAGTCAACGGTTATAGCGGCTGCGCTCTGCGATCTCAAAGCGTGTTCGTTCTTTGATCTCTAGTACCACGGACATTGGATAAAAAAACTATATTTGCTTTACGGACAGAGGCTACGTCGCAGGAAATTTGAAGACCTCACACGTGTATGTTTGTAGCGTGTGCGCGCTTGCATCCTACGGTTCCCAGAGCACGTCCGATGTTCCAATGTAGCGTCATCGCGTGTCCGCGCCTGTCTTATCGCCGGCCGCGCTGCCGCCGTGTCTACTTTTGGGGAACTCCACATGCGCGTAATCACCGTGTTTGCAAGTGAATTCAGCATTCTTCTGCTCCCCGAAACGTGCTCATTTTGGATCGTACCAATGGCTATGTCATCTCGTGTAGATTAAAAAGACGATGGCATTTGTACACCGGCGAACAAATAAATCGTTATGAACTTGCGCGGTCATGAATCTAGTCTAACGTTGCAGTTTTTACGTAGCGACAATGGCTACGAAAGTGGGGCGGTCCCGGAGATCCCAGCTGTCGGTCCCAGCTGTAGCGACAGCACGAGGAAGTGGCACGCGGTGCACGAGTCAAGCATTTCAGAGTTTACTGGCTTTCGAATGAGAGGAGTGTGCGCGCGCTCGTGGCCTGTTGGTTAGAGTACTGGGCTCGACGGTCGACGTTCGATTCCACCCCATCGGTCACACATGATTTTCTTTTAATGAAAGCGAGGCGAAAGAAGAACCTACCTGCCGCAAAGTGACAGGAATGAGGTCGGAATGCTTCGCAATACATTTTTGAAATGTCTTCATATGCGAGTCCTAATCATTGTGTACTGGACTCCACTGCTACACAACAAAAGAACAACTAGAAAAATCAACAGAAATTACCAATAAATTGTTTATTAAGAACACTCAACGGTAATATTATTGTGCAAGGGTTGAGTGAACTCAATTGCTCTAGAAAATTTGTTGAAGTCCGTTGTTTCAACAATTCCCCAACAATATATCAATGGTTAATCAACAGTCATTTTTGTACGGGTTGTTACAGCGGATACAAAGTGGGTGCCTCCTCGAATCAATACAAGGCTCTGCACTCCACAGAGAGATAGTAGATGTGGAACGTCACCCATGCCGACTCCATCGACAAGAGTCAACAGCACATCACGATTTACAGGATGCATTTGTTCCATCTCTGATACTCTGCAGCTTTCTGCTGATATAGACTTCCCCTTCTATCTCGAATGTAGGCGTCCTCCAGACGCTGAGGAAGCCATAAAAGCGCCACTTTAACTTCCGTGGGCACAGGATCAATAAGGACGCAGCGTCTACCTTTCACTGATAATTCCCCACACGTGACTAGCTCTGATTTTGTCATTGTTGATTGCCATATGACCATCCACACTTGCGACATCTGAAATTGACCGATGGAACTTCTTTCATTCAGGTTAATTACATATTGAAGGGCGTCTCTGAAGGCTTGAGTTCTGTACGGTCGACCACCTAAGTCAGCATGCCACAACCAGCTTACCGGTAGGAAGACGAGGTAGCAGAATACCGTAGTCATTGCTGCTGGCTGAAGCTTACGCAGCCTCTCGGCTAGAGACCGATAAATCCTTTGGAGCGGAGAATATAAAAAGAACGAACGTTAGGGACACAGACTTCCTTCTACCCCGAACCACGACAGCGCGCGCTAGCATGCCGCAGACAAATGCCTTGTAAACGCGTCCTAGCGTGCGAGGAGGCGCGCCATGTGGCATGTGAGCGGCGTAGCGTCGATACGTGCACATTTTGCATTGAATGTTGTATATTATTATACCTGATAGAACTCCGTGTACCAGATGTACAAGGTAGTTAGACGTGGAATGACGAAGAAAAAGAAATATATGGAGATGCATAGGAAAATGCTAGGGAAAAAACATATTATGGGCCTGATTGAATTGAAAGGATCTGAACAAATCATCTTCATTGACATCACTACCATCGTATCATGCCACTCGATGCGATGTGAGACGTGCGCCGCGTAGCGTCGATACATGCACTATTTGCATTGAAGTTGCTTCATATTACACCAGCTAGAACGCCATGTAGCAGATGCAGAGTCACTGGTACAAGTTTGGTAAAGAGAACGTTTGAGGAAGTAAAAGAAGTTTAAGAAAAGCATAGGACAATTCAAGAAAAATATTCATTCTGTGCGTAATTAACTCAAGCTGGATAGGTGACTATGTCAACGCCGCGTTTCGAAGGGGATGCCAATAAACCATATTCATCATCACAATTACCATGGTATCGTGCTATTTGTTCTGCGACGTGAAATGCGCCACGTAGCTTCTATACGGGCGCCCTTTGCATTTGCAGTTGCATATTATTACATCAGGTGGCGCGCCCTGTAGGAGTTGATATGTAGCGGTACCAGGTAGGTGGTGAAGTCTACAGGAAGAAAAAGAATGTTATGGAGAGATATAATTATTGCTGTAGGGACAAGTATGCATGGCAAACCTGCTAAATTCAAGCAGACTAGGTGACTGTCCCCATCGCGTTTCGAAAGGGAATTCCAATAAATCCTAATCATTATCATCATTACCATGGTATCGTGTGATTTGACATGCGATGTCACATGCGCGCCGTGTAGAATATATACGTACAAACTATACATAAGAGCACGGTTATATTTTAGCGTATTTAACATTTCGGTTATAGTTGCATATAGCGATTGCATTGTGCATGTAGCTGGACCTGGTTAACTCTCGGAGTACAGGTGCCTATTTGTCACCAACCCTTTATGCAGGGGATTCCAAAAAAGCATTATCATCATAAACACCAGCATTAACGTAGTGTGCAACGGGTCAAGGAATGTGAGATGTGAGCCCCGTAGCCTGGATACCTGCGCTTACTTTTCAGTACACGTTAAGGCGCCCCCTCGCAAAGTACGAACCGATGCTGAAGCAGCGAATCGTAGAGATAAGCGCGCGGCTACAACCAGGCAACATCGGGCTCAGCAGACCGCTGTGCAGACAGCGGTACAAGCCGCAGCTCGACGCAGATGGCGTGCGCACATTTCAGATCATTTAAGTGAAAAAGACGCCAACCGACTTCGTCGCCAAGACCCTGTAGTGCATGGTGCCAGGAATGAAGCTCTTACGAAGCCGCTACTCCTGCCTACGCTGTGACTGTGCAGCGTGGGCCACGCAGTCCTATGACTTTTTTTCGCATTGGCCCCATCTGCACTACGGCTGCCGCCGCGCTATCCTAAAAGCCATGTGTGACGGGGAGAGAGACCGCCGTGCCCGGTGTTTTCGCAGCTTAGTTCGCGTTGATGCGAGAGGCAGCACGAATGTCAATTCTCTCGCTGTCGCCGCCACGCTTCCTAACCACAATGTTTTGCTTAAGGTTTTCACTCTGGTAAATCTCCCTGCCTTTCTCTCATTTGTTTCTCTCTCTCTCTCTCTAAACATCGCGCTTGATAATTTAGTTATTATGCCTATGGTTACAAGTTTACACAGCGGATAAACAACTTTTCTTACTTGGTATAGTCCTCCACTAATTCGCTATCGCAATCGATGCTTCGCCTCCGGGTGAAACTGCGGCTTGTTTATGTTCTCCCTTTAATTGAATACAGTTTCGAAGTATGTATTTCTCCTGCGTGCAAACGACGCAGCCATATAATGGTATTCGTATGTTTTAGCTGTTAGTATTTGTTGGTACCTCTTGTCAGTAAAAGAACTGTTCTCTTTTTGACATGCCGGGAAGTCATAAACATGATATATACGTCACAGACGTACGGAAGCGCTGGAGCATTTGCCAGTCTGGCATTTTACTGACAAAATATCGCCTAGAACGCCGATGTTTACGGGCACGCTTTGACCTCAAGTAAGATATACATATACATGCACCACACCCACGATCACTCAATGTGTCTAGTGGCTCGCTATGCTCAACGTCGGCTTGCGCTCTTTTGCTTTCCTTATGACTGCTGGCCTTGTCTATGAAACGACTCTCGTTGGTAAGTAACGTTCTGTGTTATCATTGCTCAATGTTGTTCATCCTGTTAAGGGGCTTCCCGCTTGAAATTATAGCCATGCGTATTGCATTTATAAAAAAACAGCAGTTCGCGTTCAACTATTTGTTTGAAGCTGAAGCAGTTGTTATATAGGTAATAGAGAATGGTAGAACAGGTTGATACGCTTATTTGTTGCTGGATACGGGTGTTATCACTCACCAAACGTTCTTTTTACACTATTCGCAATGCATCGTGCGCCCCGTATGTTTCTTGGGTTTTCGGTTTTTTAAAGCCAAGTGCCTATTGCATACATCCCACTACCACCTTTGTCGTTTGATAAGGCTACTGCTGCTTCTAGGTCAACTGGTGTCTCGTGGGACGTAAATTTGAAAATAACCATTCGTTCAAAACGTGTGCCACTTTCATATATTTTTATTTCGTATTTGTTTCCAAATCAGTACGCTACAACAGTTTTACACCATGAGATTCTACGAAAAAAATTTGTTAGGAGGATTTCTTGGGAGTACATTCATAGCAAGCGCATTTATTTAACGAAAGAAAACAATTTACTCGCAATCTCGGCCCTGCTAAACTGCATGTCTAGCGAAGCTGTTGCAAAACCACCTCTGCAGCTAGTGCGAGCGTTACGCAATACCCAATTTTATGGTTCGGAAGCATGTTTTGAGCATCTTATTCATTAGACCGTATGCTGTCCTGTGTGTTGTAAGAGTTATTTCAACGAACGTATGCCTGTTCACTGCCCTCTTCTGGGCAATTGTAGCCTCTCTCTTAGCGGCTAAGACCCATTGCATTTTTTACTAGCTTACGGGGTAGGCGCCATTAGTGATGATGATAAACACTTGTTGCTTATTGAACTGTACGCTATTCTGTTCTTTGGATGCTTGATTTCGATGAATGTATGCGCTTTTCGCTTCGATTTCCTGAGGGCTTGTAGCCTCTGCATTCCGAGTTGGATGAGGGATTTCATTTTTTTATTGAAATGAAAATAAAAGAGATGTAATCCCCTTATAATAGGGACGGGTGCTTCGTTTGGTTTAGCAGAAACAACACTGTAAAAATATATGTAGCACGAACATGAAAATAAACCAAGTCACAGTGTCCAGAAATCCACACCAGAGAGTCTTATACAACCAGGAAGATATACATATAAAAAGGAAATGCAAGTTGCCCCTCAATAAGTTTGTAAACAGTCACAAACACACACAAGCGGCCTTGATGCAGAATGCGATGAGCATATATACAGATGAGCAATTGCATGGAGTCAAAATAATGTAGGCGCACCACACAAAAAGTACAAGAGGTAATATAAAAGTGCTAATAATTGCACATAATAATGGCAACTTATAGTTACATCGCTTGAATAGTCGGTGTGCTACGTAGTACTTGTTAAGGATAAGAGTGTCTTCGTGAAACTGTTGAAATGCCTTCAATGTTTTTTACCGTGTTGTTTTATATGGACATGGGCCCAGTAATGTTGCGAGTGAGTAAGGCCGCTTAGGATCCCTGGAGTTTAGCTCCTGCTCTAGGTGCCGTCTTTGCATCGCGTATCTGAGGCATTCGAGCAATATATGGTGAACATCCTCATCGTCGTGCCCGCAAGAGCCAGCTGGGGAAGAATCGCGTTTTATGCGATATAGGAAATGTCGGGTATATGCCGTTCCAAGGCGAAGTAAATGAATTGCCTTGGTATTTGAGTTGAGGCTACACTTCGTGAAGAGTGTATTCCTTAGTATTTTCATTAAACCAGGATGACATACACAAGTATTCCTTTGGTATTCTTCATATGCGTCGCGTGTCCATTGGGGATAAAGGGATGATCTGAATTTCGGCATATTTATGGGCAGATTTCGCCAACGATTCCGTTAATTCGTTGCCTGCTATGCCAACATGTAGCGGGACCCACTTCTGCATGACTTGATGTTTTCTTTCAGTAGCCTCAGGTAAACTGTTCAGTACTCTGTACGTTTTTCGTGCTTTTGGTTGGCCGTAAGCAATATTTTCAAGACATCCTAAAGCGCATACGGGGCCTGCATAAACTACACACATATTTCTGGTGTCTATTTGTTTTATTAAAGTAAGTGCTTTGGATAATTGCCAATAATTCCCCTATTGTTTGTGCCGAAGTGCGTATCAGTCGAAAAACTCTACCTGTAAGCGTGGTAAAACATAAGCTGCGGTTGCACTTTGTTCAGTTATGGAACCATCCATGTAGACGTAAATAGATTCTAGGTACTTCTCAAATAGCTGATGTAAAGGAAATTGTTTCGCTGCTAATGTGCAGACGCCGCTTTTATATTTAAGCCCTTCGATTGAACTTTTTTTCTATTTTCGGAGCCTGTGGAAGCCATGGTGGGTAGCAGAGGTCTGGGTGCCAAGAAAAAAAAAATATCATGGAAGTCGTCATTAGTGTTTTGTGTCCTTGAAACATGGCGTGCATCTGTGCGCCTGCATGGTTCTCTATCAGGCAAATAAGTGGGTGCGCATAATTCGGGGTACAGGTTTTGAAAAGATGTAGGCACGTATCCAGGCTGCGAATTAGGGTGAAATTTGGGTCCCGCGCTTCTGCAATTGTGAGGTGACTCGATATGGCTTGCGGGACTCCTAGGCACGTGATTAAGGGAGTATGAGCCATCGCTGATGATGATTATTTCTGCTAACGTACGGACACGAATAATGCCGACCACCGAGACAGCAACAGCTTTGCTGCAAAACCGTATCAAACTAGCACACAATTACAATGGCATAAAATGGTCAAAGAGCAGTATTTGGAAATGTTACGTGTCGCAAAAGATATACAGCATATTTTATCAAAATAAATAAATATAAATTGATTGATGTACCGCGAACACTACCAAAATGAATTAGTAACATCAACTATAAGAGGAGGTACGATGCAGGGGGTGCAAATGCAATTTTAGCAAAGAGACACAAGTCAAATTTACGGGTTGTACAAGGTAATAACATAGGTTAGCAGAGAATTATTTCCTAAATACGCCACTAAATAACGATGTAGTACGGGATAATTTCATGTAGAGAGGCAACAAATCCAGCTAGTTTTAAGTAAAAAAATGTTCTCCAATCCACGCTGTGAAGGTGCTTGGACAGCGAAGCTCTAAATGACATGTAGAATGAATGCACATTGCGACGTAGCTTGAAATTTTTCACATGGCGCCATTGACGTGCACATTATATAATTCTTAGCCTAAGACGTTTCAGTGACCTGCGATTGGCTTGCGGGTCTACTTCGTGGACCGACAAAGAGTGGACCAGAGAGAAGAGAAATGTACTTTACCATACATACCTCGTATGCAAGCTGTTCTTGGGGAGTCTTCACCATATGTGTCCTACCCATTGCACTGTAACACAACGAATCCGTTGCTACGCGGGTTCTTCGTTTACATGCGAAAGTATACTTACGTGAATCCCTCCTTCGTATGATACACTTCCTGGTTTCCGGCAATTGCAGTGTATGCAACCGCAATATTCAGTGGGAAAGGCTTGCGGCGAACGGTGTGAAGGAATGCGAGCTTTCTAGTACGTTTTTGTTTTGTAGTTGTTTCACCCGCACAACCGACGCGCGCCTTCTCCTGAAGCCGCCGCTACCGCGGATGCGTAAGCTCCATGCATCTAACTAAAGGTAGCGACATACATTTATCTTGCCGCCACAGCTGCTGCGAGGAACATGCTAGGAGGCAGGACAGAAGGTCTGCGTCGCCGACTTGGTTGAAAGCCATCACTTGGTATTTTTTGCGCCCTTTTCCGCATTTGTTCTCGTTTTCGGTGGCTCGGTGCACTCTCCACCATGACAGCTGACCTTCGTGCAGTTGCAGCGATGGATTCGCAAGAGATTTGACATATTTTGGATAAGTTTCGTTGCAGCCCACGTCATTGAAGAACTCTGTCTTTGTTTGATATTATATTAGGGATGGCTTTTAAAGGTAATGAAGGGGCAGAAGTGTAGGAACCCAGCTATTTGCTTGGTTCACGGGGTACGGAGCTGAGGCATTTCGTCAGGACGATGGGCGCCCCCACCACCAGCTTTCGCCTGAGGCCCTCGTTTGGTTGTCGGTGCCTCCTACTTCGACACCGGGTGTCTCCTCCAAGTTTGCCTCTATATACCTCTCTAAATTTGTCCAGTAAACTACGTCATCGAAGCTCTCACGCTTTCTATGGACCTGCGTCGCCGAGGCCGCGAAATTGTGTATTTAGATGGTCTCAATCCGTATCCCGAGCCCTTCCTCCTCACGACACCTTAGCTACCTGTGCGGCTCAGTGATCGGCGAGGGGGGAAAATGTAATAAAAAAGAATTGCGCCGTCCAGAGCTCCGCCGCCGGACCGTCATCGCTACGCAAGTGGGGCTCGCGCTAGACGTTGTTGCTGGTGCGACTGCCTAAGCCTGCGCCATTGCATCTTCCACTCGGCGTCATTCGTGTCGTCCACAGCCAGAGGCCTGTGTCACTATATATATATATATATATATATATATATATATATATATATATTGTAGTGAAAAGGAATGCCCGGCGCTGCAGACACAACGCAAGTCGTCTCGGAGGCGCGAGCTCGAGATTGCCTAAGCTGCTGTGGTCGAGACACACTGCCTGCTTCTCTCTTGTACCGTATTCATATTAGATTCTGGTGAAGGTGCTGCGGTTTTCCCCCAACCTGGAATTACGCACCCGAACTTTGCCGTCCGTCATGCCTGACGACCCCATCTCACCATCCCCACCAGTTACTCCAGCCATCGTATGTGCCGGCGCCCAGCGTCAACGCGATCCTGATATCTTCAGTGGCGCCGATGAGAAAGACGTTGAAGATTGGCTGGAATCGTATGAGCGCGCCAGCAACACCAACAAATGGGACGATCACATCAAGCTCGGCAACGCGATCTTCTATTTATCGGGCGTCGCCAAGCTGTGGTTCAAAAACCACGAAGCCGACCTCCGCACATGTCTAACTTCAAAACCAACATCGCGGAAGTTTTCGGCCACCCTGGCGTGTGCAAACGCCGCGCTGAACATCACCTACGAAGCCGATCCCAGCAAACTGGTGAAACGTTCACCACCTACATAAAGGACGTCGTCGACCTCTGCCGGCTTGTCAACTAGACGATGGCAGACAAGGTACGTAACATCATGAAGGGCATTTCCTACGATTCCTTTCATATGCTGCTGTCCAAAAACACAGGCACTCTTTCTCAGGTCATTGAGCTTTGCAAGAGTATCGACGACCTCTGCAGACAGCGTCTGCTTACGCGGCACTCCCCTGCGTCTGACAAAACCCTCGCGAACATGACCGCGGCTCCTGCGGTGGACTCCCTGCTTTGCCAAATAAAAGAGTTCGTTTGTCCTGAGGTCGCTCGTCAGCTTTCGCTGCTGTCCTCAGCCACGCCACCGCCTTCGCTTTTGCCGGCCAACCTTCGCCAGGTCATCCACGATCAAGTGTGCGCTGCTCTCCCTTCTGCCAGCGAGACTCCCCTGGGGCCGACTCCCGTTTTTTTCATGAGTTGACTGCACCTCTCAGCTATGCCGAGGCTCTCGCGCGGCCACCACCTCCGACCTTTGCGCCATCGCCATCAGTCTTGCCACTGCATCCAGCTCCTCACTTCGTTCAACCGCGGTACCCACACAGCAGTGGACAATGGCGCACTCCAGACAACCGGCCAATATGTTTTGCCTGTGGTCTACATGGTCACGTTGCACAATTCGGTCGTTGCCGCGTAACGTCCTACCGCCGTAGCTTCGACGCCGCAACATACGCTTCCCCATACTCGTAAACCTCCGCGTCTCAGAACCCTGGTCTTTCTACTCTGACCACCACTCTCTTGTTGACCGCCGTTCGCCATAGCCTCGACGCCACTCGCTTTCGCCGATGGGCCGTCATCCTTCTTTGCCGGAACAGGAAAACTAATTGTCGCAGTTCCAGCGCCAAGAACTGCGTCAGCATAAACAGACCAAGGCCTCTCCCTTCTCCAACTAATGTTATTGTCGTATATGTGGATGGCGTCGCTTCACTCGCCCTCGTTGACACTGGTGCCGCAGTTTCAGGTATTAGTGTTAAACTTGTCCGTTCGCTCAGAAAAGTTACGACGCCACAGTCCAACGTGTCACTTCGAACTGCCAGCGCAGACCGCATCACGCCTGCAGCTGTGTGGACTGCTCGCGTTGTGATCAACGGCCTCCTCTACACCGTCGAATTTTTGGCGCTGTGTTCTTGTTGCCACGATCTTATTTTGGGCTGGGACTTCCTTTCCGCTAATAAGGCCGCCATCGACTGTTTTCGTGCTGAAGTGCAATTTCAAACGCTGTGTAATGCCCGACTCCTTGACGCTCGTCAATCTGAAGATAAATTATTTGGTGCCGAAGATGTTACAATTCCACCACACTCATCTGCCCTTGCCACAGTGTCATGCAACATTGTTGCTAAGGCCTGCGTACCGTTTACGCCATGTGCAAGTTTCGCTCGTCGCAGATGTTCCCCGCTGCCTTTCGCTCGTTTGGACGTTCATGCCGTAGTCAGCAGGCTGCTCGTCGCCAACCGATTGTCCTGCCCTCTCAGATTGCTTCGTGGGGAGTGCGTTGGCCGCGCCCAGTGTCTCGACCCTGCTGCCATCATTGACTTGCCAACTGATTCCATCGCCACTCATGAGGTCGCCGGAGTGATCTGTAACCGTGCGCAGGAGCCGACTTTGCCCCATGTTTTACATAGCTCCATCGCCAAAACGTTGACTGTTTCTCAACGTGCCCAGCTTCTACGCCTTCTCGACAAGTTCCGTTTGCCTTTCGATTGCCAGCATGTCCCCTTGGGCCCCATGTCAACTGTTTGTCATCGCATCGACACGGGTACCAGTGCGCCACTGCGACAGAGACCATATCATCTATCTGCCACAGAGCACCGTGTTATCGACGACCGAGTAGCTGACATGCTCAAGTACGGCGTCATTCAGCCTTCGGACAGCACATGGGCATCTCCCTTTGTTCTTGTTAAGAAGAAGGATGGATCGATTCGATTCTGTGTCGATTATCGTTGTCTTAGCAAAATAACTCGTAAAGATGTTTACCCTCTTCGGAGAATTGACGACGCCCTTGACTGTCTCCAAGGCACGAAGTTCTTCTCTTCTATCCACCTACGCAGCGGCTATTGGCACGTCCCCATGGCACCCGAAGACCAACCTAAAACGTCCTTTGTAACACCAGATGGCCTATATGAATTTAGGGCCATGCCTTACGGGGTTTGCAACGCCCCCGCAACATTTGAGCGTACGATGGGCAACCTTTTGCGCGGTCTCAAGTGGACAACATGCCTGTGCTACTTAGATGATGCGGTTATTTTTTCACCCAATTTTCCCGCCCCTCTCTGTAGGCTGGAAGCAGTGTTACAGTGCCTAATTTCCACCGGCCTTCAGCTCAACCTGAAGAAATGCCATTTGGGTGCAAGTCAGCTCACCATCCTTGACCATGTAGTATCTAAACACGGTATTCTTCCTGACGCCGCCAAGCTCCGTGCGGTTGCTGATTTTCCCAAACCTTCCTCCGAAAGAGAACTTCGCAGCTTCCTTGGCCTGTGTTCTTGCTTTCGCCGCTCCATTCGGAATTTCGAATCCATCACCGCTCCCTTGAATCAGCTTCTACGGAGCGACTTAAACGACTACGCCTGATGGTCCACTTGTGCAGATGCCTTCCAAGAGTTGCGTCGTCTACTGACCTCGCCGCCTATACAGCGCCACTTCGACCCGACAGCTCCGACCGAAGCGCACCCCGAGGCCCGCGGGGTTGGACTCGGCGCTGTGCTCGCGCAGCGCAAACTTGGATTCGATGAGTACGTCGTTGCATACGTAAGCCGCACCCTCACCAAAGCAGAGAAGAATTATTTCGTTACGGAGAAGGAATGTTTGGCTATAATCTGGGCACTTGGTAAATTTCGGCCCTACCTGTATGGCCACCCCTTCGACGTGATTACCGACCACCATGCACTTTCTTGGCTGTCCATCTTGAGGGACCCCTCAAGTTGATTAGCTCGCTGGGCTTTGAGGTTGCAAGATTGCAACGTGCGCGTTGTCTACAGCTCTAGCCGCCGCCACACTGATGCCCATGCGCTTTCTCGTACGCCCATGTCAACCGAAAGAGATGCCTGCCTCTGTGCCGTTGACCAAGTATTTTCGTTCCCAGCAGGCTGCGACATGGCTTCGAAGCAACGCAAGGTTGCCTGGATTAGTACTCTTATCCGCTTCCTTCCAAACCCGTCGACTGTTCCTTCACCTTCTCGAGGTTAGCGCCGCCAAGCATCTCACTTCGAAACTCGGGATGGACTACTCTATCACCGGAAATACGTCTCTAACGTCCGCAAGTGGTCGATGGTCATACCTCGACATCTACGTGGTAAAATATGTTCTGCCTTCCATACTTACCCGCAGTGTGCACATGCGGGTGTCTTCAAGACGTACACCCGGCTTCGCTCCAGGTATTATTGGCGTGGCATGTATACTTTTGTATGCAAGTACATTCGGTCGTGCCCTCAGTGCCAACGCCGCAAGGTTCCTGCTCCGCATGTCTCTTGTCCACTGCAGCCAAGCCAGTGTCCTGCCAGGCCTTTCGATCACATTGGTATTGACCTGTAGGGACCCCTTCCGAGCACGGCTTCCGGGAATTGCTGAATAGTCGTCGCCGTCGACCATTTGACGCGATACGGTGAAACAGCCGCTCTGCCTGCTGCCACAGCTCGTGATATAGCATCCTTCCTCCTGGAAAACTTTATTCTCCGTCGCGGTGCACCTTGCGAACTTTTGAGTAATAAAGGACATGTCTTCCTCTCCGAAGTCGTAAACGTGCTCCTTGTTGAATGCCGCATCGTTTATCGCACCACAACCGCCTACCATCCTCAAACTAATGGTCTGATTGAAAGATTTAACTGCAGACTTGGTGGCATGCTCTCCAAATACGTCACCTCTGATCACACTGATTGGGACCTCATTTTGCCATTCATCGCGTTTGCGTACAACACTGCACCACAGGCGACCACAAGCTTCTCCCCATTCTTCCTCATGTATGGTCGCGAACCTTCGACGGCCCTCGATACCATTCTTCCGTACAGACCCGACTCATCCGAATGTACGCCCATCTCTGAAGCTGCCCGCCGCGCAGAAGAATGCCGTCAGCTCGCTCGTTCCTTTACAGCCGTCGACCAATGGCAACAAACGTCTCCACGTAACGGTGATCACCCGCATTGTCCCTTTAATCCGGAATCCCTTATTTGGCTTTGGGTTCCCGCCGTTCCTGCTGGACTCTCACTCAAGCTTGAGTCCAAACATCAAGGACCATACCGTGTTCTCGCGCGGACATCACGTGTGAACTGTATTGTTGAGTCTGTCACGCCATCTACGAACCAACGATGACGCGGCTGTGAAACCGACCACGTACACCGCCAGAAGCCGTATTACGACCCCATGATTCTGTGTTCACCATGAGTCGTCAGGATGGCTCCTTTTCCAATTGGGGGTGATTGTAGTGAACAGGAATGCCCAGCGCTGCAGACACATCGCCAGTCGTCCGGGAGGCGCGAGCTCGAGATTGCTTGAGCTGCTCTGGTCGAGATGCGCTGTCTGCTACTCTCTTGTAACGTATTCATATTAGAATATATACATATATATATTGCGAGACGGCTGTTAAGCCTCAACGGTTAATTTCGCAGCTCGCGCGCTGAAGACGATGACGCAGGCCATGATGATGAATATATAGAGATGCAGAAGATGAAGGGGTAAAATAATGCTCACACAATTTCCTCCGCACGTGGAAGCGGCCAACCTGGCCCCTGGTTACACTGATTATGGCGGGAAATTTAACTCCGTATCAAAGGCTTTAAACGCGAAACATGCACAATCTCTGTGGCACGGCAGCGGCCGTCCAAAGGCGGAACAACTGAAGTGACACGATAGTTAACTGGTGAGGTCTCTTCTCGAACAATGTAGGGCCCGATAAAACGTGACTGAAATTTCTCGCACAATCCAGGAGCGCGAACTGAGGTCCACAGTAACACTTCCTCTCCTGGGTGGAAGGAAACGACACGGACAGATGCATCATTGTGAATTTTGCGGCCTTGTTTCTGGCGTCGGTGTTGAGGCGGGCACGTTCGCGACACCGGGACAATACGCGAAACGAACTGCTCACACACTGATCTGGACGAAGGCACGGGGACACCGAAGAAAGAAACGTTGAGGATAGTGAGCGGTTGGCGACCATACACAAGGAAAAAGGCCGAGTACCCCGTAGTGCGTTGGACGGCCGTGTTGTATGCGAAAGTGACGAATGGTAGAATGGCATCCCAATTGGTGTGGTCAGGGTTGATGTATATAGATATCATGTCGGACAGCGTGCGATGAAAGCGCTCTGTAAGACCATTAGTTTGAGGGCGGTAGCTGGAAGTCGTTTTATGGATGATATTGGACGCACGGAGAACATCGTCGAGAAGTTTAGAGAGAAAGGTCCTGCCGCGGTCACACAAAAGGACACGTGGGGCTCCATGCTGTAAAAAGGTGGCTTCCATAAAAAGGCTGCAACCTCCTCTGCGGATCCCGAAGATAGTAGGGCTGTTTACGTGTACCGTGCCAAGTGGTCTACAGCTGTGACGATCCATCGTTTGCCGCCGGTGGTTAAGGGTAGCGGTCAATAGAGGTCGATACCAACGACTGCGAAAGGCGTTTCAGGACACGGGACAGGCTAGAGCAGTCCAACCGGAGGTGATGTTAGTCGTTTGCGGTGTTGGCAGAGCGAACAGGAAGCCACGTATTTCGCTACGCTGGTTGCAAGTCCAAGCCAAGAAAAGTGGCTGCGAATTCGCTCATACGTTTTATGGAAACCAAAGTGACCAGCAGTGGGATTGTCGTGAAGGTCTCCAATATCTGGGCGCAAAGTGATCGGGGAATGACGGGAACCCGGCGATGTCCTTCAGGATGAAACACGTACCGGTATAATATCGAATTTTCGATCTTGAAGTTCTTCACCTGCCGACGGAGCCCAGCGTGGGTGTGCGAGATGATCCGCGAATATGTTCCATAACGGAGTGGCAGTAGGAGTTATTACGTTGGCTAGAGGCAAACGTATGAGAATGGCTGGATGGGAGTCGGTCGAGAGGAGCGAGCGAAGGGAATGCAGGCGACGCGTCCTGCGGTTTTCTCACGAAAGGTGGTAAGGAAGCAGCGTTTGAAGACGGTGGTAGGGGACAACGAGAGAGAGCATCGGCATCCTGGTGTTTCTTTCTGGACTTGTAGGTGACATCGAAGTCGTATTCTTGTAAACGAAGTATCCAACGGCCGAGACGTCCCGTTAAATTCTTTAGCGTCGCCAACCAGGACAAGGCGTGGTGGTCAGTAACGGCCGTAAAGTGGCGGCCATGCAGATAAGGCCGAAACGCCGAGACACTCTTGCTCGGTAATCGTATAAATTTTCTCTGCAGCTCTTAGCGTGCGACTTGCACATGCAACCACACGTTCTTCAGAATTTTGCTGACGTCAGTATGTAGTAGAGTGGGTGCGCTGTTGTGGAAATGACAAAGCAAAGGTTCTGACGTGATAGCAAGCT
This sequence comes from Dermacentor variabilis, assembly GCF_050947875.1. Classification (NCBI taxonomy): domain Eukaryota; kingdom Metazoa; phylum Arthropoda; class Arachnida; order Ixodida; family Ixodidae; genus Dermacentor; species Dermacentor variabilis. The sequence continues at coordinate 63,438,554 of NC_134574.1, forward strand.
TGAGAGCGTCAAAAGCAGTCTGGCATTCGTCCGACCATACGTAGGGAGCTCCAGAAGGATGGAGTTGATGGAGCGGCGCCGCAATGGTGGCGAAGTTACGTATGAAGCGCCGGAAATACGAAGCTAGGCCTAGGAAGCTACGCAAGTCTTTGGCATGTTGTGGCCTGGGGAAGCGGAGGACAGCGGTAATGTTGTCGGGGTCGGGTCGAAGGCCCTCTTTGCTGACAAGGTGTCCGAACACTTTAATGGTTTTGCTGGCGAAGTGGCACTTTTTTTTATTCAGCTGAAGGCCAGCAGCTGAGAGGCATGTCAGGACTTCGTCGAGGCGCTGCAAGTGCTGATGGAAGGTCGACGACAATATGATGATATCGTCAAGGTAGCATCAGCAAGTCTTCCACTTTAGGCCCCGTAGTACGGTGTAAATCATCCGCTCAAATGGGCCGGGAGCATTACACAGGCCGAACGGCATTACATTAAATTCATAAAGTCCATCGGGTGTGGCAAATGCGGTTTTCTCCTTGTCTGCTTCGTGCATGGGTATCTGTCAGTATCCGGAGCGTAGATCACGGCTGGAGAAATACACCGCGCCTTGTAATGAATCTAACGCATCATCGATGCAGGGCAGTGGATATACATCTTTGCGGGTTATTTTGTTCAAGGCACGGTAGTCTGCGCAAAATCGCACTGAGCCGTCGTCTTTCTTACGTAGCAAAACGACAGGTGACGACCAAGGGCTTGAGGGTGGGCGGAATATGCTACATTTTAGCATGTCGGCAACGCGCGTATCGATTATCTGGTGTTCAACGGAAGAAACGCGATATGGCCGCCTGCGCACGATGGAAGTTCCATCTGTGTGTATGCGATGAACCGTCGCAGAAGTCTGTCCCAGAAGAGGAGAGTATACGTCGAAGGAGTCTTTATGTTTGGAAAACAACGCCAGTAACTCCCCCGTCTGCTGCGGCAATAAATCGGAGCTGATGGTACTAGGGAGAACAGCAGGAACCGGATTCATAGCTGTGGGTCGTTGTGAAACAGCAGTAGTCGAGGTAAGCAGAGATACAGGCTGTGTGTCCAAGACGCACAAGAGAGCGGCGCCTTTAGAAAGCAGAACTGGCTCATTGGTAGTGTTGAGTACAGCCAAAGTGGCCGCGCCGTTGGTAAAGCGAACAAGGCTGGGTGCCAGAGCAGCCGCTTTGGATAAGCAACGGGTTGTTGGTACAACTAAAACGTCACCATCGCCGATGTCAGAGTTAACTACAAGAAGTTGCTGACGACCAGGGGACACCATACAATTGTCAGCAGATCGTAAGCGAAGGCGTGGTTCGTGCACGTCGTCGGAATGGTCGGTCTCTGTTAAGTTAACGGGGCGTTGACGGCACGAGATGAAAGCAGACGCCGAAGAGAGAAAGACCCACCCTAGTATAAGCATGTGAGCATAGGAAGTCAACACTGCGAACTGGATATGGTGGTGAATCCCGTCGATCGAAACTCTAACGGTACATCGCGCCGATGGCCGAATGCCATTTTTGCACCGCGAAGAAGAGTGTAGTAACTTGGCGCAGACGAGCGCACAAGCTAGCGGGAATAATGGAAATAGCTGCTCCCGTATCAAACAATGCTAGGACTGGTACACCTTCCACACACACGAATAAAGTATTGGCCGGGCACGCTGGAGGAATTGTATTCTGTGCGAGCCATCCAGCTTTCCCTCCAAAAACTGCACCATATAGTTTTCTGAACGGTAGTCAGGAGTGCGGGTGGCCGGTTGCAGGGGTGATGTCGAGCGGTGGAGAGGGGAGGGCGAGCGGCGGCGACCTGGACAGCAGTTGCGAGGTGCCTCGAGAGGTGGAGAAAGTGAGCGTGGGGAGAGCCGGCGCTGGGAAGGAGCCGGAGGAAGCAACGGGTATCTCTCATAAATACTGTAGACACGGCATTCGTCTTGTTGTCGCCTTCGGCAAAAACGCGATGTGCCCCTGGTTATCGCAGTAATAACAAATGGGACGGGGCGTAGGCCGGGTAGTGTTAAAACCTGTGGCAGGCGGACGGGGTGGTAGTGTTGCCAGATGGTTGGGGCCAGTAGAAGGAGCAGGAGCCGCGGTCCGAATGAACGCTGGTTGCATAGCCGTGACCTGAGCATACGAGGTGTATGGCGAAGTAGGGCCACAGCTCGCAGCGCAGGCCATGGAGGACAGCTCCTCTTTGATGACGTCGCGCAGGCCAGGAACCGAAGGCTGAGGCTTGAGAACGGGAAGACTGAGCATGCCACACGCTGGCAGCTCTTCGCGTATGAGAGTCCGAATCAGGAGACGCAGGTCCGTATCCGAGGAAGGAGGGGCGTCACCGGCGACAAGTTGTAAACGGATGGCCTGCAGTGCGTCCAGGTGTTGGCAACTCATGATCACATCAATTACAGTCTATGGATTCTTCATCGCCAGTGCGTTGAACGCGACGTAGGCAATGCCCTTTAGGATGTGACGAACACGATCAGATTCTGTCATTGTGGCGTCAACACGGCGACAAAGGGCGAGGACGTCCTCGATATAAGAGGTGTATGTTTCCCCGGGAAGTTGCGTGCGTCCATCAAGCTTTTTTCTTGGGGACCTCAGAGCGAACGTCGGGAGCGCCAAAAATCTGCCGAAGCTGGTGTTTGAATGCCGCCCAGTCAGGCAAGGTGCTCTCGTGGTTGAGAAACCAAGCCCTGGCAACATCAGTGAGGTAGAATGCGACGTTGCGAAGCTTGTGCATGTCATCCCACCGGTTCGACTCACTCACGTGGTAATAATTTTCCAGCCAGTCATCAACGTCGTCACTACGAAGGCCAGCAAGCATGGTGGGATCTCGCTGCCGCGTGCTGACGGTCCATGAAGGAACGGCCGGTGGGGCAGAGACGGCGACGCCGGAGGCTCCTGGAGGTTCTTCTTGGGGCATGCTGGCGGAAAAGTGGAGCAAGTGGCGGCCTGAACGAAGCTCCAGGGAAACTAGAAGGGATCGAAACTCGAAGGCCAAGGGATCGAAAGCCGCCACCACCACTTGCGAGACAGCTGTTAAGCCTCAACAGTTTATTTTCAAGCTCGCGCGCTGAAGACGACGACGCTGGACATGATGATGAATATATAAATATATATAATGATGAGGAAGATGAAGGGGTAAAATAATACTCACAATATGTATGTGTATATATATATATATATATATATATATATATATATATATATATTGTTACGGTGAAGCGAACGAAGAAGGTGAATTGGACTAGACGAAGACGAAGTCTGGCAGTTGCCTGAACGCCATATAGGCCAGTTGTAAATATACGTTATATTATACTCGTGGGCCTGTTTTCTTCCTGCAACATTTTGGCGAAGGTGCGGGGTAAAATCACGGAACTTCGCAGCGGACGTCATCTACCTGCCGCCACAATGGAAAATCAATCGACACAAGCGACAACACCAATGTCGAGGACTGGCTTACGATGTACGAACGAGTGTGCGACAACAACAGGTGGGATCCAACAATGATGCTAGCAAAAGTGATATTTTACATACGAGGAACTCTGAGGCAATGGTACGACACACACGAAGCCGACCTAACGAGCTGAGATGTCTGCAAAGAAAAAATGCGAGACCAATTTGGCAGACCTGTCGGTCGGCAGCTGGCGGCCAAAAAAAGAGCTGGCGTGTCACGTTCAAACGTCCACAGAATCCTATGTCGTCTACATACAGGATGTGGCGGCCTTCTTTCGCAAGGTTGATAACAACATTACCTAGGCAGACAAGATTGGTCACATATTGAAAGGTATTGCAGATGATGCCTTCAATCTCCTGATGTGCAAGGATTGTGCCACTGTTGATGCAACTATAAAGGAGTGCCGGCGCTTCGAACAAGCGAAGGGCCGCCGCGTCGCTCAAACTTTCGACCGATTGCCCAATACCACCGCGACATCTTCTTGCGAAGACCCGCCGCGCTTCGTTCAGCCCACAGGACCGGAAGCAATCACGCGCATCGTTCGCCGTGAGCTTGAGACGAAGGCTCCGGCTCCAGTTCGTTCTGACTGTCAAGAAAGCGTGCCCGCCATCTCCCTTCTACAAGCGGTCGTTCGGGAGGAAATAGCAAGTTTGGGAATTCCATCGCTCTTCTCGGTCCGCCATACAAACACCTACCTGATTTCTCCGGCTGCTCGCTCCCAGACGCAAAGCTTTCCGCCCCCTCGTCGCATCCTAGCTGACTGGCGCACAGCGGATGATAAACCTTTCTGTTTTAATTGTTCCGGTATTCGACACATCGCCCGTAATTGCCGCAACCATTGGTCGTCGCCTCCTTGGTGGTCGTCTCCAAGTCCTACCGCCAAGTACCAGAAAATCGTACTTTCTCGCCATATACGCCGACTAGAAACATCAACGCCGACACTGCTCCACCAAGGTCCAGCCGCTCCCCGTCTCCGCAAGGTCGTAGGTCCCGTTCGCCTCTCGTTTACCGCTCTTCGTCCCCTTCTGCAACCAGTCGCTTCGCTTCGGGAAACTAGGTGGTGCAGCTCCCGGAGGTGAAGCTGCAACTGCGACCCGGCCCACAAATCCTCTGTTGACCCTGCCTACATGTGGAAGCCTACTGGACATTGAAGTTGATGGCGTTCCTGTTAGATCTCTCGTTGACACAGGAGTGCAGCTTTCAGTTATGAGCGCTGCTCTCCGCCGAAGGCTGAAAAAGGTTCTGACACCCGCCGTACCGTGCACTGTGCGAGTCGCCGATGGGAGTACTTCACCTGTCCTTGGAATGTGCACAGCACGTGTGACCATTGGGGGCCATTATACCATTGTTCCATTTATCGTCCTTGAACACTGTCCACACGGCCTAATTCTCGGCCTCGACTTCCTTTCGAAACACTCTGCCCAAATTGACTGCTCCGCAGGTGTTGTACAGTTGGATCTGCCGCTTCCTGCGACGCAACAACTGATGCTTCACACCACTGATGTTCTGCTGAGTTTGTAAGGCTGTCTCCACAGGCGGCTACAAATGTCCTCCTGACGCCCTGTCCTCCCTTACCTGATGGCGAGTACGTCGTGTCGCCGCTTACTGACGTGGTTTTGTCGCGCAATATTGCCCTATCGAGCACCTTAATCCGGATCCGCAAAAACTGCGCTCGCGTGCCCATCCTCAATTTTGGATTTTCGTCGCATATGCTGCCACACGGTATCGCCCTAGCGCATATCATTCCTTTGGAAGAATTTGAGATTTCTTATTTGATCTCTGAATCCTTCGTGGGTACCAATGGACCTTTGTCACCCACTCCTCCATAGTCGACGCCTGCGGACGATGTTTGTAAGATGATCGCCCCTGACCTTCCTTCCGAGCAAACAACAGATCTTCGTCACCTCCTGTCATCTTTTCAGGACATCTTTGATTTTGACGACCGTCCACATCGCCAGACATCTGTTGTCACGCATCGCATCAATACCGGTGACGCCAGCCCCATTCCTAGGCGGCCATATCGTGTCTCCGCAACAGAAAGGGACATCATACAGAAAGAAGTAGACAGGATGATGGACAAGGACATCATTGAACATTCCAGTAGCCCATGGGCATCACCGGTTGTCTTAGTAAAGAAAAAAAAGACAACTTGGGGCGCTTCTGCGTTGACTACCGTCACCTCAACAGGATAACAAAAAAGGATGTTTATCCCCTGCCGCGCATTCATGATGCTCTTGACTGCCTTCACGGATCCCAATACTTTTCATCAATTGACCTCCGCTCCGGCTATTGGCAGATTAGCGTCGATGAGATGGACCGCGAGATAACCGCCTTCGTCACACCGGACGTTCTGTACCAATTTGAAGTCATGCCGTTTGGATTATGCAATGCGCCACCTGCATTCGAGCGCATGATGGACTCTCTCTTGCGCGGCTTGAAGTAGTCTACACGCCTCTGTTACCTCGACCATCTGATTGTGTTTTCGCCGAACTTTGAAAGCCACCTGTGGCGCCTCACAACCATACTCTCCGTGTTTCGCAGGGCTGGCCTTCAGCTAAACTCTTCCAAGTGCCATTTCGATCGCCGTGAAATTAACATGCTCGGCCATCTCGTTAACACCGCCGGAATTCAACCTGATCCACAGAAAGTTCACGCCATGCGAAATTTTCCTGTGCCTTGTTCAACAAACGATGTCCGTAGTTTTTTGGGCTTATGCTCTTATATTCCGGCGATTTGTGAAAAATTCGTGCCCTTTGCTTTTATATTCTTGAATGAGCTTAATAATGACCTCTTTTAGCTCTCCAAGCTCTTTCCGTAATTGATCAATCTCCTCATCCTTTCAATATTTTGCCTGGGAAACCCCCCTGCCAAAGCTTACATTGTTGCGGTCCCTGCTCTGCTTCCGCTTCTTAATCAATGGGTGCGCGGGTCCCTGGAGCTCGATCTCCCCCTTTGTCTGGATCCGCAGCGCCGCCTGTTGCGGCAGCGCGAACGGCCACGTTTCTGGTGATACGCGGTGGTCTCTTCCAGCCTCGGGAAGGTGTCGGTTCTGACGCGAAAGTCCTCGTTTCCGCGCCTGACCTTGGAACGATCCCGGCTATTCACCTCGGCAGTCGCTCCGGCTTGCTGCTGCTGCTTCTCAAGTTGCTGCTGTAGCATGTTGACCTTTCGTTCCCACTGCCTCTTCACCTCGTAACGAACACGGTAGGCTTCTGTACATTTTCTGTCACCGAGCGGGTGTCCTATCCCGCACAGTTGGCACTTGGGTTCAGATAAATGGTCTTGTGGGGGTTGCTTCATGCCATAGCTACGACATTTCACATTTGCGAGGTCCGGGCAATCGCGGTCTGCGAGCTGCCCTCAGGCGTTACGAACTTGGTACTTCTTGCGGTAGAATACGCAGCGTTGCGCCACGGGTGTGAGTCTCACCGACCGCGGCACTCTTTGTCTTCGAACAGTATTAAAACTGTCCTCGATGTTCTTCCGGGTTGTCGCACTCCCAGGACCACATGATTCCCGTAGACTTGCAGCCTTTTCAAGATATCTGTGTCCGAGAAGGACAAAGGGACTTCATGCACGACCCCTTTCCCGCAGTTCTCCGGCATAGCGATATACGTGGACATTTCGATCTTTTCCCCTTCGAGCACGAGGAGCTTCAAGTAGGCGTATTTTCGCTTCCTTTCCGCGCTGACAGTGTCGACGAGAATGGAATGTTGCTTCACATTCATCGAGATGACGTTCTCTTCGGCGGCGTCTGGGCTGACGCCAGCCGCACTAAGTATTACGTCTGCCAAATACGCACTTCCGTATTTCAGCAGACGTACGAGACCGCCACCTGGCGTCATGGCTATTTTCTCGGCGCCGTCCGGAAGTCGAGACAGTTGCCTTTCAACCGACTTAGCCGCCGTCTTCCTCCGTGCTAGCTTCACAGCGGCTCGTTGCCGTTCCATATGGCGTGCCTAGTTGTCCACTAGGGGGCCCGCTTTTCCTTTCTTCTTTCTAGCGTACCATTGCCCCGGCACGTTCAATTTTTCCGGATCGATCTCAGAACCTTCTACAGCCTCCATCATAGGCTCCGAGCTGAGCCTCCGCCCCCTCCAGTGGCCTCTCGCCGCTATGTCGAACCTTAGGCTTAGCTCACCATGCAGGGTGTCGAACACTTCAATGACTCAAAAATCATGGAAATACGAGCGGCTACATTGGAAAAATTGATATAGTCGGTGTCCGTTTGTCGAGTGCTAATGATTCCAGCTAGAAACCAAAACCATCGAATCCAACTTCCACTCGAGCGACCGTAATCTACGGAGCCGATCGTACGCACGTCTGCTCGCGCGTTCGTCGTCGTCGGCCAGCGAATATTCACTTAACGCCATTACCAGGGCTGCCCAAGCACGCGAAATTGCCCGCACTCGCCAACTGACCTCTCAAGACAACCAACCACGCTTCTACGATCGCCAACCCAGAGACGTCGACTTTTCGCCTGGATCTCTGGTGGTCCTGTGGTCCCCGACTCGTCACGTTGGCCTGTCAGAAAAATCCCTGTCTCGGTACACAGACCCATATCGAGTGCTGCGGGCCTCGACTCCAGTTATCTACGAAATCGCCCAGTCAGTACCAGCGCCTCATCTGCCCCAAATTCCACTAACGTTGTGCATGTCGCACCGTTTCAGGCCATATTTCTCTTCTATCATCACCGATATTCACACACCCCCGGAAGATGCATTTGCCGCCGGGGGCAATGATACATGCATATTGCCTGTTTCTGTGGCCGATGCACGTGGGCGCCCCGACGAAGACGACGAACGCTCACTGGCTCTCGAGCTGTCGGATGAAGTGGCCAGCGCTGCAGTTGCCTTTTGTAAATGTACCTTGTAAATAGTCTCCAGTCTTAGTCATTTGTTCGAGTAACAATATGATGACGTCCAGTTAAGAAGTAGCACCCTCTCGTCAATTGGTCGAATCCCCCCTTCTTCCACCTCTGGCTTGGCAGAGGTACGTTTAGTGATGTAAACAGCGAAGACGGTTCGTTTTCCGAACCGTTATAAGATTCCGCCCCTGGTCACCGTATGAACTGCCTCCTGGGTGCAAGCCTCGAATGTATCCGCTTGTAAGCATTCGCCTCATTGTGGCCACTCGCAGATCAAAGCGCAAGATTTCATAATTCGCTCGATCTCCGTTTGTCATCAGAAATTTACAGGACTCAAAAGGGAAAACATATGCGTCAAGAAATAATATCTCTGTAATATTATTTGTTGTATTTTAATGCATTTGATCGAGAGAAAGTGTAGATGCAAAAATGCACCGCAGGTGCCCTGTTCGCATTCGACGGAGGATAGAAAGATAATAGACAGTTTTAGTACTCCGCCCTGCGCCATAACGATACGTACGCAGCACGCAAGTGCTTTGCGGAACGTAGCAGTGCGTGTCGCGTCAGGGCTTTTAGTACTGAGAAATGCCTACGTACGTAAGCGGGCGAGCGTTCGACAGCAGAGAGAGAAAAAACTTTATTTTCATGTTCGGTGGTAACTTGGAAAGGCCCTCAGTCCAGAGCCTCGCTTGCGGCATTCTTCAATGCAGCACTGATAAACGCCGCAAGGTACCGTTGGTCGTCGGCGCTGGCTGCTTCTGTCAGCCACCCGACATGGGGTTTAGGGGAAAGATTTGTGGGGGCAGGAAGGGGAGGTGGGGGTGGTCCACAGGACCAGAAGATATGGGATGTGTTCGGGTGTTCGCCACAGTATCGGCAGGGTGGGGGATCTTCAGGTAAGAGGCCGCGGAGGAGGTGCATTCTTGCTGGTGTAGGGAGTGTTTCAGTCTGGGCCTGACGAATCAGTACACCTTGTTCACGGGTGAGCACTTTGCTGAGCTTGGGGAACTTGCGTCTTGCCTCTTGATATGGCCGCAGAAGCAGGGGAGCCCACCTTTTCGTCTGGGCTGGTCGCGGAATGCAGGGTGCCTGGTTCAAAGTCTCGCAGGCGAGCTGATTAGCTCTTTCATTTCCCGGCAGTCCGTCATCACCAGGTATCCAGATGATTTCCAGAGGACCCTGAAGGTGCTCTTGAATAAATGTCGAAGTGTGGGCAGGGAGATCGTTGTGCAACAATTTCCTGCAAGCCGCCATGGAGTCGGTAAATATGATTCTTGGGTAGGCTGAGTTACTAAGGGGCATGTGTTTGATCGCAGTTGCGATGGCTGTCAGTTCCGCTAAGGTCGGATCTGTCTCTGGGAGTAACTCAGTATGTAGAGTTTGGAGGTTGTTATTCACGACTGCTATAGCGGAGCCCCGTGCACCAACGCTAGCATCAGCGTACAAGTATATGCCGTCAGGGTGTCTTGCCGTGTACCTCTTGAAGTAGGCAACTCGCTGTCGTCGCCTCTCCTTGCCTCGTTCTGGATTCATGTGGCGCGGCAGTGGAGCTATAGTTAGAAGTTCGCGTTGTTTCGGGGGTAGTGGGCGCGTGTTCAGAAGGGGCGCAGCTTCAGGATGATGGCCGATGCTGTGGAGGATGTGCGTACCGTGACACGTGCGCTGCAAACGCAGTTCTTGGGAACGACGATGAATGCTGACTAGTTCCTCCACCGTGTTATGGCAACCGATGTCAAGTAGGAGCTTAGTGCTGGCACTAAACGGGATGCCGATGGCCAGCTTTGTCGCCTTCCTGATGAGCGCATCAAGGCGATTGATATCTTGCTTGCGGAGATTGGTATAGGGCAGGTGATAGCGCAGGCGCGACATAATTAGTGCGTTTCTTAGTTGAAGCACATCCGCCTCTTTCACTCCATTTGCTCGGTTGGAGACCCTACGCATCATGTGCAGCACCTGTTCTCCTTGTCTGAGCAGGTGATGCACCGTCGCAGCGGGACCTCCATCTTTCTGGATATGGAGACCGAGTACCTTAATACATTTTGGTTGGGAAATCGGCACGCTTTCGTTTACAATTTGTATGGTGGGCGGTCTCCATCTTTTGTGATGGACCAGTAGCAACTCAGATTTTTCCGGCGCACATATAAGGCCAATAGTTTGAGCAGCCTCATGCACTCTGTTCATAGCCTGTTGGAGAGTTTCTTGGATATGCCCTGGCGAACCCGTGTTGATCCAGATGGTGATATCATCTGCGTAGATCGCATACTTGATGTCGGGGATGTCTCGTAGCGCTCTATGGACTACGCACATGGCAAGATTAAAGAGAGTGGGCGAGATCACGGAATCCTGCGGGATACCTCTCTGCGGATGGGGATACTGTCGTGAGGTGATGTCGCCTACGCGTAGCGTGTACGTGCGACTCCGTAAGAAGTCCCTAATATAGTTATAAAGCTTGGTTCCGCAGCCAGTAGCTTCGAGCTCTTGCAGCATAGCATCGTGGTTAACATAGTCAAAAGCTTTCTTGAGGTCTATGGCAAGAATAGCTTTAAGTTGAGCGCTGCTTGTTTCCTTCGTGATTTCTTCGTGTAGCTGCAGCAGAACGTCTTGAGTAGATAAGTGATGTCTGTATCCAATCAAATTATGGGGTAGGTGTTGTGATTGCTCAAGGTGAATTAGAAGTCTGTTAAGCCCGATGCGCTCCATTAGCTTGCCGACACATGATGTTAGCTATATTGGACGCAGATTCGCTATGGCTTGGGGCTTGCCAGGCTTCGGAATGAAAATGATGCTGGCTGTCTTCCACTCTTCAGGCAAGCTGCCCGTGTCCCACACATTGTTAATTTGCTGAAGTAAGAATGCATGATCGGCTTCTGTAAGGTTGCGGAGCTGTGTTGTCGTAATTTGGTCTGGTCCTGGCGCTTTATTCGGCTTTGCTTCTGCTAAGGCACGCTGTAGTTCCGCTAATGTGATTGGGCCGGTGAGACCCTCATTTTCTGGCTCTGCGCTTTTGTAGTCGGCATACTGTGGTTGCACTGGATCCGCAATGTGTGTTGTTATAAGCTCGTTGAATAGGTCATCGGTATGCTCAAATGTTTCGAGCAGCTTTCGGAGCTTATGGGACGTTTCTGTCTTTGTCTGGGCTGGGTCAATGAGTGATCGGATGAGATTCCACGTGGAGCTCATATTCAATGTGTCATTGAGCTTGTTGCACGTATCGTACCACTGCTCACGAGTGAGATGTTCAGTGTAGTGGACGATCTGCTCGTTGAGCGTGTTGATGCGTGAGCGTAGTTTTCGATTGAGCTTATTTCTTTTCCATCTCTTAATGAGGGCATGTCGTGCCTCCCAGAGATGAAGAAGATGCCTGACCGTGCTTGGTTGCTCCCACTTCTCTATTATTTCCTTCGTGTGTGATTGGATTCGTTGCCTGACCATCTCTACCCAATCTTTCAAGTGCATGTTTTGGAAGTCTCCTACATGTGTCTTCCGGAACTCATTCCAATCCGTCAGGCGATGCTTGCGCTGGCGTTTTGGGAATCCTTTGATTTGTAGAAACATCTTTATGACAGTGTGGTCACTCGTTAAAGTATCGTGCGTGTTAACCCATTGCGCTGACAGTCGTCCTTTAATGAAGGCGAGATCAGGCGTGGTATCTCTTTCTACGGAGTTTCCGTGCCGCGTCGGGGAGTCGGTCTCGTTAAGGAGAGTTAGCTGGGCCTGTTGCATATGGTATAGTAGTGCGGATCCTTTGGAGGAGTTTTTTGTGTATCCCCATGAAGTGTGTGGCGCGTTGAAGTCGCCTGCTATTAGATGATCAAAATACTTCGTTGGCCGCAGATTCGCAACCTCCTTGAAGAAGTCTACTTTCTGTTTTGGCGGGCTATAAACATTTGTGATGAATAAGTGGGGCTGTGCCTTGCTCTTGAAAATCTTAGTAGGAAAGACACGTACAGTGAGGCTCTGTTCAGTGCTGTGGACAACATTTGCCGCTATATCTTTACGAATAAGAAAGGCCAATGCAGAATTATGGCTATACGCCGTATAGCCTGCAAGATGAGGTGTTTGGTTAGTTTCCTGGAGTAGGAGAATGTCGGGTCGACGATCTTGAGCGGCAATGTACTGCGTGAGAAGGCCCCGTTTTCGAGCAATCCCTCTACAGTTCCACTGCCACACCACCAGATTAGTCGCCATTGTTTTACTGATGATTTTGCGGAGCGCCCGCTGTAGGGTAAGGAGTGGGTCGCGTTACGCTGGTAGATCGACGTGCTCTAGGTAGTTCGCGCTCTTCCTGGCGCGGTAATGCGGCCATCGCAGCCTGCACTTGCGTAGAGACAATCGCCTCTGCCTGGCTCCTGAGGAGCTCGTTGAACAGGGAGTGCATTTGGCTCATTATTTGTTGAGTGTATGTTTTTAGCGCCTCCTCAACATGAGCAGCAACCTGTTGAGCTATCTTGGCCTCTAGACTGGTTTGCATGTCTTTCATTTCGTCCCTTAGTTGCTTAAAATCTGCTTCAAGGTGTTGTAGGGCTGTTGTGTGGTATCTTGCCTTTTTCATTGTCGGTTGCAATGACGCTGGTTCTGCTTCCTGTGATAAGGGTTGCTCTATATCACCCAATGGTGTAACTTCAGGTGCGTGTGCCTCTGCTTGCATGTCCATGCCTTCGGTAGGCTCTAGTGATTGTGACGATAGTGTTGACATTTCATTAGGTCTGCGAGTTTGAAGCAGAGCGTTCTTATAATCTTTGGCTACTTTGTGAGCTCGTGTTTGAACTTGAGATGCATAGGTCACGGGGGGAAAAGGGGAGGTGCCGGGTGACTGACTCACGTTTCGCTGGTTTGCGGGTTGCTCGTCTTGTTGACCTCGGGAATGATTGTGATCCGGAGACTGGCTGCCACCACCGAGCCAGTTGCAGTCCCCGGACTGGCCGCCGCTCCCGGACTGGCCACTGCTGCCGGACTGGCTTTGGTCCCCGAAGTGGTCCCGGCCCCTGGAATGGCCGCGTCCCCTAGATCGGCTGCGGCCCCTGGATCGGCTCCTGCCTCTGGAGCGGCTGCGGCCCCTGGACCGCTGACGGCTTCTGGAGCTACTTCTGTCTCTCGATGTGTTGTCGGAGTTGCGTTTTGGGCTTGGGCTTCGGCTTGCGATGGTGACTGTTTTCATTTGCTTGTCGTCCTTTCGTTGTTTCAAACGCTTCAGGTAGGCCGCTTCTCTGACCGCTCCATCAGCGGCTCGTCGCACTTCACAAGTTGGGTCATCTGCCTTGTGGTCCTTGCCACAATTAGGGCAGCCTGGTTTGCAGTCATGATCCCCTACAGGATCTCCGACAGACTTTCCACATGTTCTGCACCTTTGTTTTCCATTGTCGCGACAAACGTCTGATCGGTGTCCTATAGCAAAGCATGTTGAGCAAAATTGCGCCTTGGGTCGGTGAGGGACGCAGCGGTATACACCTCCGCCGAAGATGACCTGGCGAGGTACATGTGAGCCCTTGAAAGTTATGATTGCAGTGGCTGTTCTACCCATCATACGAGCCGCAATAATCTCATAATTTGGGGCTCGGAGTTCATGCATCAATTCTTCGGTTGGGGTGTTCAGTTCCACGTTGTGCATCACACCTCTGCACGAGTTATGGGGTGAAGCGATATAGATGTGGACAGGGTAAGTTTTGCCATTAATAGTGGTTTCATTAATGCGCTGGAGTTTTTCTGTCGCCGAGGGGTCATCACTGGTTATTATAGCCAAGTTCTTTTCTTTTTTGATGTCTACTGTAGCGGCGCGAGCCTCTGCAGCAGTCAGAGCTGCTGAGACGCTTAGCGCGTCGTGAAGCGTACGCGGGCTCCACTGAGGTAGGAAAAGGCCAGTTGGCGGACGCAGAATGAGCGTTGCAACGTGCTGCGTACCTTGGGAACATTTTGATACTCGAGTGGTCCATCCATCAGTGTCGGTGACGAATTTCGGGGCCATTGCTGCTGAAGGAGTGCGGGCCGTTGGCGTACTTGACGGTAGGCCTACTCCCCTAGCCGTTAGGGCTAGCTGAGCACCCTGCCAGGTCCGTGACAAAAGCACAGAAACTCACAGTACGTTGGTCCGATCACAGCAGAAGTTGGCCAAAATGTTCGGATGATGTTCTAGAGGAGCCGAGCCGTGTCTGAGGACTGGTCCTTGTCGAATAAGTTGGCATTCGGGTCTTTCCTGTGGAGCGATGCGAAGGCACGTATGCTTGGACAGGAGCGACGCTCGCGTTCCCGTTCGACAGCAGGCGCGTCGGAGCGCATTACCTGCGTCCATCAGTACGTCGAACCGTTGGTCGAACTAGACGCCGTTGATCTCGCTAATGTGATGTACCGTGTGGGTGTGTTCCCGCGTCGTCGAACTATATTTAGGCCTCCACTTTTAGGACTCTACATTTAATTCGGATGAAATACGCGAATCATATTCAGAAAAATAAAAGCCGAGTACTTGCCTTCTGAGGCTGGCACTTTCATTTGCCACGAACTGCGTCGTAAGCAGGTTGAGTATTTCGCGCAAATAGGACAGACTGAAAATTTTCTCTAAAACAAAGTTCCTATATTTTTCTATGCATTCCCACCATGCAGGGTCCACGAATGGCTTCTGCGCATTCACTTCACGCAGCAAAGCCAAATTGTAGGCCATTGAAAAGTACAGCCTTCCGCTGGTCGCCTTTGACGCTGCCAGTTTGGTAAACTCTTTTTTCTCGTTTTCTCCCGAACAAACGAGAACCACGAGGGCAGCACGCAAGTCTCCATACGTGCGCACGCAAGAATCGCATGCGTGCGTATGCAGAGGCCGCATACGCATCACATACCGTTCGTGTTGCGTTCTGCACATGCGCACTTTGCAGAACGTAACGATCTTACGTACGCAACGCCGTTGCGTACGCTACGTACGCACTACTAAAATTGTCTAATGTCAGAAAGAGGAAGCACGCCCTTGACGCACCCCACAGAGGAGGACAAGCCGCTCACGGCATGTGTGCAGTGACACTGCGGTACAGTCACGGTTATACTATTATTAAATTATTATATTATTTTGTTATACGCGGCTTCTTTTCGATATTTTTCCCATAGTGTTTTTATCCGTTTCATGCTATCTCCATTCATTGACTGCCGCGGAGCAGACTCGGGTAAAACTCGTGCGAAAGAGAAACTCGGCGCATCCTGCATAGCACCCAAGGGCAGTCGAAAGGGTTTGTGGCAGGCCTTCGGCATTTCTTGTTGCATCGAAGAGGGACATGGGCAAACCTTTCCTGATAAGCGCCCCGTCAGTCTCTTGTATGATCGCAGGACATATCAGAAATTATAGTTAAGTTACCGAAAGGCCTGTTTCTGCGACCACCGCAGCAGCCAAATTTAGGTTAAGCCGCTGGTGGTAGCCTATAAACTGTTCCTGACTGTGATGCCGTGGTCGCAAAACAACAATGACGCTCTTTACATCAAGCCCCCGTATACATCCACTGCATGCGTTGTCTGAGGAGGGGGGGGACACTGGGGGGCGGCCTAAGTCCGTATCGGGGACGCGGCATGTGGACAGGAATGGAGATGGATAGGCGAGTGGTCGTGCGGTGACGTTGCCGTAGCAGTGGAGACGAGTAGGGGAGAGGATAAAGATTATGTCGACAGCACTAGAGCAATGGAGACGAGTAAAGGGAGAGGGGAATGACTGTGGCGTTGGCGTTTGTCCGCGTGGCTTGCGTGTGGGTGTAGCGTGGTGCCATATGAGAAAAAAAAATTACGATTTCATAACGTATGCAGCCCAAACAGCTTCGCTGCTCATCCGTCCCCATATAAATGTAGCGGCTCCACGAATTCTTTTATGCAGAACAAAAGAAAATGTTTATTTCTGCATTGAAGAAAATGGCCCATAAAACTGAATACAAAGGCTCCAGAAGGACTAACCCTGTATTTCAGAGGGTGAAACGGATGCAGGAAAAGAATCGTCTACAGTTTCTAGTCCAAAGAGTAGAGTTATTGTTTCAAACTTTGTAATCATGTTAAAACCAATGTAATAGCTCAAGATAGTGATGTGGATCACTTTATTTCAAAGCATGAGGAGCTATTCGTCCCATGCGAAGTTGCCGTTGTTCCTGGTTGCCATTATTTTGTGCCAAAATGTATGACGGTCATTGTGGCAGAGACTTTAACGTAAAATTATGGAAACACAAGTATGCCCTGCTCAGCTCAACACACCTTGAGTTAGCGGAACATTGAAAAATCACACACTGATCTATTTTTCGTCACACTAATGTTCGCGCCCTCAAAACAATCAACTTAACCTTTACAAAATCAAAGTCACAGTCACCTTTATCACCTCCAAGGTGACTGTGCAAGTCGATTGCTCTAACCATTGACCAGATAGAATAACAATCAAAGTTGTCTTGAAATAAACGGGCTTGTGCTTGCGTGTAGGAGGTTCCTTAGGAAATGCTTTTTTGAAGTAATAAAGATTCTATACGCGGAGCTGACTAGGAATTCATTTGGAAGACATTTATTCACAGTAGGAAGGCAAATGGAAATTTCTAGGAAGTTGTAGTACTGAGCTCTTTTCACAAAACAAAATTAGGCGAGCATGAGACAGATAAAAATACGAATTCCTTAAACATAATACGAATACTAGATGCGTTTTTAAGCATTATGAGCTTACGACAAGCCAAACTCACGTATCAATACGGGAACCAGCTCCCCAGGAATATCCCATATTCAAGCTCAAACCATGGCCAGCAACAGATTGCCGAAACACTATCCACAGCGGCTAATCACTGACGCCGGCAACAAATTTACTTGCTCACATTAAAGAATGGACACGTTTTAGAACTTTTCTGTGAGAGAGGCATGCTATCATATGATGTGATTTCACTGTCGTTCTTGATACTCGTATTCATTTTCTTTGCTACACTTTGTTTATTTTGTACTTCTTCACGCCGTATGTTTAGTACTGCACTTGTTATGTCTGCGCATACGTCCAATATACGCGTTTCTCAGCTTATTTCTTGTGAACTTTATTGCGTCTAATTTCTATATGCACATAGTTTTGAGGTTATGTATATTCGTGTTTCCAATTTGCATAGCGTTTGTTTATTGAATTTGCTGCAGGCGTATTTTTTATAACTCTTTCGACAGAGACATGTATATGTCGCTCTGATTTTGCAGCAGTTTTCCACTGTTGTCTCGGGAGACCGCAGCTTTTTCAAACCGTTGAACAACGGCATTTTCTCCGCTCACTCCCGCCCTGTAGCTCACGGCAAAATTAATGATTTCATTGATGGCTTGAGTGATTCCATGTTTAATTAGGTTCTTGAAGAGGGCCAACATAAACGCTATATTCGATGACGGCAAACAAGCCAGCGTTGAATGCGTTGGTCTTTAATTTAACTTGCGGAAGATGTTACCACGCACCAAGGACCAGCTGCAGTTATCAGGGTATTTGCCCTCCGAATCATTCACAAACAAATGAACGTATATGCGTTTGTGTTTACGTCGACATTCATCAAGCACTTCTGGTCCCATTTAGGTGCAAAAAATCCAAGTTCCCACCACAGTGGTAGGAGGTGCTCTACACCATTAATGGAGGAAGTGAGATTCTGTGGAAACCTGAGGATGTGGAAATATTTTTACAATCGCACTTCCCACCAGTGTGAACAATTCATGTGGGACAACTGTCTTCGCGATGGCGTCCATGGAACACGCATCGCCTGCGCTAGGAAGTGCAACAAAGGCAAGTATACTGGAAAGCATTCTATGTATATTCAAGGTAAACATGCTGGGTTGCGCGCCAGAAAAAAGGCTGCAACGAACAGCGCCCGTGAATGAAACTAAATATTGTAGCCCACCAGATACTGTCGTGCATTACGTTGCATGTTCCCTTTCGATTTCTTTTCGAGTAGTGGTTGCACCTAGAGCAGGGCACATTTAACTAGAATTATATGGGGATGATATCCCTAAAGAACTGTTGTACTATTTCTCTTTACGTTTCTGTGTAAGCATTCTAATGTCGCAGTAATACTCCGAATACCGGTGTGCAGCACAGCTTACATTTATAGGTTAACTAAGTAATGCGGAAAAAAAAGATTACGAGAGAAAGAAGTGAAAGCTAGGTAATTAAGATTACGTGACGCACATGTAGTTTGCTGCCATGGGCAGGTAATAAACGGCGACAGCCTGAACACCATGGTAGGAAAGAAAAGCTTTTAACATCGCTTTGTCCAGAGTGCACATCCAAAAAATACTCGCTATGGAAATCTTATTTAGCACAAACACAAAATAAACATTGAAGAGGGCTCGCTGGCGTAGACTATAGATAGACTTTCCGCTTCTTTGCTAATCTCCTATCGTGGGCGTGTGCAACATAGAAAATTATCATCATCAACAACACGCAGCGATCACCTCAAAGAGATAGTTTGTGTTGGTACGAAAGAAGTATACATGCGATTGTGGCCTTATCCTTAGTGCAATGGGCTGCTCTGGTGGGGCACCAAGGCTCCATATCTGCATTCGAGCCCTAATTCAATATTTAATGTGGCTTTTGTACTTTGCATGTCGGACACACTTTCCAGGAGCTTACTGTCTTGCTATCTATCTGTTTCCCTAACCGTGCTACCAATAAGGTGGTTGACTGGGAGTGGGTGCTTCAAGGCCTAATCACCAGCCCATCGGGCTGCCATCCTGTCTTTCCGTATTCCTGCTTGTTTCCTCCCTTCCTTTGGGCTGCTGTGCTGGGAAAACTGGGTTTCAAGTGAATAGCCAGAAAAACTTGGGTCACTGGATATTTGGCACTGGACGTGTGTCCCCGTTCAATAAACCATCTGGACACAAAGGAGGAGCAGGAGGAAAAACATTTATTTAAAAAAAGGAAGGACAAGCAGGTGTTTTTCTGCTTGTGCGCGACGCGCCCTTAGGCCAGGGCTGCTGCGGCTCTTGCTGTCTCCCGAGCCCGCCGCACCAGTTGCTGATAGTTACGAGGGTCCGAACTAGTCAACACGGCCTCCCGTTTCTCGGGTGTGGGGTTGGGTATCTGCGGGCTGCCTTGACGTTGGTGCGCACCCATGTGGTGTGATATAGGGAGGCGTAGTCGCTACAAAGGGGACATTCGTATGAGTATATTGTAGGGTCTATTGCGTGTAGTTTGCTTAAATTGGGGTATGTATTGGTTTGTAATTGTCGCCATATTACAGCGTCGTCACATGAGAGGATCTTGTGTGGAGGTGGGCATTGTGGTCTGTTCAATCTGTGGTGTTGTAGTATGGCGTTGTATTGTAAAGGTAGTGCTCCATAGATGCGGCCGTATCCCTCTTTTGTGGCGCACGGGAGGCATGGGGCGTATAAATCAGCGTGCGCACGCTGATTTTCACGGAGGGACTCGTATCCTCAAGTCCATACTAATTCAATGTCCGGTAATTGGGACGCTTGTTTGAGGAGTTGGTGGCAGTCGAAGATATTCTGCCTCTCGCGTAGCTACGGCAAGCTGCCTGGGATTCAGTAATAATTGTAACGTACTTGTTGGTCAGACTAGAGGTGATGGCCAAGGCGATGGCTGTCTCATCCGCTACTAGGGCGCTGGCAGTGCGGCTCGGCATCCAGACCACCTCTTGAAGGTTACGGTCGACAATACTGGCCGTCATGGCTTCTTTTTTGGGATACTGCGCGGCATCTGTCTTTAGTGTGGTAGGAAAACTACCATATTTTTCCTCTAAAGTCTTTGTGCGAGCTTGACACGGAGTAGGGTCACTTGACGTGGTACCATTGCACATGAGGTCTGTTAGAAAAGTATCCGACCTTTGGCAGAAGAAAGAAAACTGCCATTACTGGATCGTTGGAAACCTAACCACCCTCAAAGTAGTCTCCTTGAGACTGCACACACTTCTCCCAGCGGTGCTGTCATTGTTGGAAGCATTCCAAGAAGGCCTCTTTCGGAATGGTGTTTAGCTCAGCTGTCATTGCAGCCATAATGTCCTCTCTTGTCTGAAATCGCGCTCTATTCAATGACCTCTTGATTTTTGGAAACCGAGAGAAGTCGAAGGGGGCCATATCAGGTGAGTAAGGAGCCTGTTCAACTGCAGCAGTCTGGTTTTTAACCAAATATCTGAATGAAGTGCGAACAATGCGCAGGAACATTGTCGTGACGGATGCGCCAATTTCCTGTTGACCACAACTCCGCACAGCAACACGTAGGCGATGGAGGACATCATTGTAAGCTCTCTGGTGATTGTTTGACCCTGTGGTGTGTACTCGTGGTGTACCGCACCGCGCGAGTCAAAGAAAGCAGTCATCATCACTTGAACGTTGCTGCGCACTTGGCGGGCCTTCTTTGGTCTTGGTGACGTGGAATGCTTCCCTGTGACGGCTCAGCTTTGGTTTCCTTGTCGTACCCGTGCACCCAAGACTCGTCACCAGTGATTATGGTGTTCATGAAGTCGGCGTCACTGTTTGTGGGATCCAGCCTGTCCTGTGAGACTTCAACACGAAGTCGCTTTTGCTCCACCGTGAGCAGCTTCGGCACGAATTTTGCCGCAACTCTCTTAATGGCAAAATCTTCGGCCATAATATAATCTGCAGAAAAAGTGCTGATGCCCACCTCTTCCGCAATTTCCTGGATAGTGACACGACGGTCCTGCATCACCACAGCCTTCACTTCGGCAATGACCTTGTCATTTTGGCATGCTGATCGCCAACCGGAGCCACCAATGTGCGGCCGTCTTTAAGCCGGTTCTACCACTCCTTGATCTGTGTGCTGTTCATAACATCATCACCGAAAGCCGTTTGAATCTTGCGAATCGTTTCCGCTTGGCTGGCGCCCGCTTTCTCGCAAAATGTGATGCAGTAGCGCTGCTCCAGCCGCTCCGCTATTTCCCTTGCAATAAAAAAACCGACGAGATCACTGCGCACTACCTTACTAAAACGCTGCATCCCAGAGACTGACGCTGTCGGCAGGCGGGAAATAATCCGTGCATGCGCACGATAGATCAAGGTCGGCTGATGCAAGCGCACTTGTTTCGTATCCATCAAGTGTTCGTCCGCCAAAAAAATAAAGGAGGATTCTTTTCTAACAGACGTTGTATGTGCCGCTCTTCAATTAACAACGTTCCCGTTAAAATAATCTCACGATTAATATGGACACTGATGAGATACGATCTGAAGCAATGCAGCGACACATCGCATTAGCAAGGCCGAAAGTAATATTCAGCCGGGCTCCTCTCTTGCGCTTTTAACAGCTTAAGCGGCACCTTCTTAAGGTGCCGCTTGAGGGACTGCATTAGGAGGATTCAATTCCACTAAGCATCGGAGAAATTTATAGGATTTTTCACGTTCAAAGCAGCACATACTCAGTGCATCGTACTAAATTGCCCACATTGCCATGAAACGGGTTGATGAAGAGCGGCACACACCGGGTGACACATGCCCAGTGACTCAAGCCAGCATCAAAGAGTTTCCTTGAAGAATGGTGCGTATCCAGTGGCACATGTTCAATGGCGCATCAATGGTGACTCAAGCTGCCGTCAAAAAGGTTCGTTGAACAGCGGCAAACAAGTTGGCTTACCAGTTTGTTTGGAGCCCTGTTCCCTTTGTTCAGCAGGCGGATCCACTGCTCATTGAACCATGAACTACCAGTGACCCAAGTTGAACGGAAGACAGTTAGATACATCAATAGTCAGTCCTCGAAATGTGCATGCGGTAGAAAAGAGTGCCTAGAGATTTAAAAATATCACCGACGATTGCGACACTCCCTAATGCGAAATTTGAGCGCCGCTGTACAGGTGAAAGAGGTCTGCACGTGAATGTTTTGTATTATAATTATGTAGGTAAAACGCCCATGTTAGGAAGACAACGTGGTGAGTAGTATGGCTGGTGCGAACAATCTGTGTTGTGAGGCACATTACAAACAAACCGAAATGTGGTGCGAACACCTTGCTAATCCGGACATCGCGAGAGGCTGGGCGTGGATGACGCGTGGGCACGATTCACAGCAGCCGCCGCAGATGGACCTCCGTTCATGCAGCACTTTGTGTTCGTTTCCATATATGGTATTGGTGCACACGCTCTCCTCACTCCATCGGTGAACAAACGACGACACGCTATTCTTGAACCATCTCGTAGCTTTCGCCGCCACAAAGACGTCTTGTGCGGCTCTACGCTTTTCTCCTTGCGCTTTCGCAAATGCCGTCTTCTTTCGCTTTCCGCCTCATGGTTGCCCTGCACCCTTCCTCGCACTCTCTTCACTATTGCCTTCTTTATTCCCCTATGTGCTCCGCGTTCTCACTTTTATCCTTTGTTGTGCTCGTTTGCTCGGTTACGCCGAGGACGCCGAGGGACACCGCCGCTCAACACAGGAATGGGCGGTAAAGAGCTGGCCCTAAAACATACTTAAAACTATTTCGGGTGATCGGAGAAATAGCACCTTTGCCTTACACAGACTTCGCGGCGGCGCTGCGAGGTGGTGCAGCGTGGGTAGTGGAAAGTCCGACAAGAACACAGTGGCATACACGTGTCGGTGTTGGGATTAAGTAGCGTGTGTGGCTACATACTCAAATTCTAATCGTATTACCGTAGATATTCATCGTTAGATGGATTTCGCGAGAATGTTTGTTGCAATTAGCATTCTGTGGGTACTTCACAAATTTTCAGTGGTGTCTGTCTGTCTGTCTGTCTGTCTGTCTGTCTGTCTGTCTGTCTGTCTGTCTGTCTGTCTGTCTGTCTGTCTGTCTGTCTGTCTGTCTGTCTGCCTGCCTGCCTGTTGAACAAGCGCTCATGCTATCGTCAGCGTAGACGGTGGTCATTCAGAAGAGCTGCTGACAAATTTCGTCAATGAATGCCGGTACATCATTAGGGTGCCGCTGCAGCACACTTTGACGAAGGCGTCCACGCTCAACAATGTTTTGCTGTACAAGAGAGACAAAAAAATTTTAAAAACCGATACCATGCCAAGTGCATCCGTCGCCGACGTTTCCTAAGGTTTAGCGCCGCAACAGAAACTGTCTCAGAGAACAGCTTGGCCCTTTTAAGGAGTCCTTCTCTACAGCCTTTCAAGTGCCTGAACCGCCACTGGCTACACACCCCATCATCATGGAGGGCACAGCAATACCCATCCGGCATAATCCGTATCGCGTTGCTAAGTGCTCAAGACATACAGCAGCAGGTCAAAAAAGTTTAAGATGTCCCGCAACCGTCAAAAAATTACCGCCAATTACGATACTCTGAAATGGTAAACTTGAGCGAAGCTCCAGCGCTGTAAGCATTTCGCGATGGAGTGAGGCAAAGAATTCGGAATAGACATGTATGTACACACGCCGACAAAGTATTGGGGGTACCAGAGGTGAGAATAAGCTAAATGTCTCAGCCACCTTTCAATCTAGTCTGGTACTTGCATTTCGGGCCCCGACTAGAATATGCTAGCAACATTGTCGCATACTGTTTTACGGACTACTGCTATATGCTGCTCGCGAATTGAACGTTCATCAAAGATACCATGGTGCGTAAGTTTTTTTCCCGGCAGTGCGTACAGTTACAAACAACAATATACTTTCGGCGAAGACCCTGAGCAGGCACTTTCGTGGCGCACACCTCTGGATTCTGACGTCGGCGCCACTGAGCCTCTGCTCAGGCAGACGCTGCCGCAGACAAAGCTCGTACACGAGTTGGGTCGACCATTGTTTGTAAAGAAGTGGCTGACACCATTTTCTATTATGAATATATTGTGTCGTGGTAGTGACACTGAAGAACGACCCAGTGTCGAAACTTTGAGGCACAAATATAATTCTTTATTGGGCGTTCTTGTGCCCAGCAAAACAAGTAACAGTCAAGAACAACGATAATGGCGGGCAGAGTCGGCGATCATTGACAGTATGACCTGCAGGTCAAGCGCGGCGGCTTTTATGCATGACTCTTCGAGGGTCCAGTGTAATCGCGTGGCTTCCAGGAAACATCATGCAGTTCGCGTCGCGCATACAGTGAGACTACAAATACTATGGGGCAATTTCGTAGTGTGATAAGCCACTCTGCTTTGCTCTTCACCCTTTCGCCATACTCATCTCCTATACTTTCTACCTAGAGCGTTCAGTGTAGCCTCCCCTTGCGCTTTAATCCTCGCGCTGTCTTCTTCCATCTCCCGTTGCGGACCGCGTTCGCTTTCATCTTTCGCTGTGCTCGTTTGCTCGTTTACGCTGTGAAACGATGCCGAGGCACACCGACGCTCAACGCAGGAACAAGCACCTAAGAGCTGCGCTATAAGTACCCTTGGACGTTGCCGTCGTACTCGTAAAGAATATGGGTAGTAGCCTGCGATTTTCTATCAGTAATGACAAGTTTATTCGGGTTAAGATAGCAAGATATGTGTATGTTTTACCAAACATCGACGATGCCCACGAGAGGCTATTGCATGCTGGTTACGTCTCATCGATGGACGTTATAAGTGGACACTGGCAACTGGAGGTTGATGAGTGCAATCCAGAAAAGGCTGCTTTTGTGACACCTGATGGGCTGTTTGAATTCAAGGTTCTCTTTGGTGCTTTGCGCTCCGCCCCAGCCGCGTCTTAGGTTATTAGAGTTTGAAGGTTATTCCTGGAGACAAAAGGGGAAAACGAAAGGACGACACAGCACAAGAGAAGCAAGACTGGCGAGGTAATGAGATTGCTAAGGAGAACGATTAACACACATAGAAGGCTGGTAGAGGAGAGCGCCATGAGACTGGTCCACGCTTTCGCCTTGTGTTATTTCTCATATGTAGCTGCGATGCTCAGTTAGGCACAGACACAGCTAAACAAGTTGAACAGAAAAATAAAAGGATTGTCAAAAGAACAGTTCAATTACCGATTGACACCCCGGATGATACGTTAATGAAACTGGAATTCCACAACACAATAGCCGAGATAATTGAAACTCAGCAACTTGCCCACAGAGAGAGGCTCTCTGAAACAAGGTCAGGTAGAACAATACTCGAAGAGGTAAGGTGGTGCCCAACCGAATCCAAAATTTCAGGTGAAGACACAGTAGAACTAAATTATGGCATAAGAGAGATAATCAAGACGACTCCTTTGCTCAGAAATTTGCACCCGGTGCGCAACCTGGATAGACGAAACGCAAGGGCGAAAGCTCTCCTGCAAGAGACAGAACACGACAGAGAACACGCAGCTTTTCTAGATGCTGCATGGGTCAGAGGAAAGAAAGCGTTTACAGGAGTAGTAGTAGTTGCAGATGGTCTCGTTCTGGTTACTATTACTATCATGACTAAAGATACGACAGTCGCGGAATAGCTAGCTAATGCAGTTGTTTAAGGAATAATAAGTGGACGAAGATTTATAGTGACTCTAAGGTGGCTATTAGACACTTTACCAATAGCTTTGTAGCCACAAGGGCTGCGTAGCTGATCGGTGAGTTGGACAGCCAAGGGATCGAAATCCGCTGTTTCCTTGCACGCACGGGGTCTCTTCATCCATCTCGGAAAAATTTAAACGAGATGGCTAACGCAGCTGCACGAAGACTTGCTGTCCGCGCACTACTCGACCAGGACCATAATAATATACAGGAAGAGAACAGCGATCAATTACTTACAATTAATGAAATCACGAAGCATTACTACATGAAAAGAAGGAAATTTCCAGTGCAACACGCTAAGCTCAACAGAGCTCAAGCGGAGTCTTTGCGATTGTTAGAGACAAGAACTTATCTCAGTCGAGAATTTATTAACGAACTTTATTCAGAATGAGAGGTAACAATAAATTTCGAGAAGTGTAATGGCATCATTACTCTGGATCATATGATTTGGCAGTGTCGTGTGTCTTTCGCAGACTGTGACAAGGAGAGAGACTGGTGCCGAAGAGTTCTCACAGTGCAGTTCGTTTAGATCAAGTACAGACCGTCCAGAAGGCCCGCGCTGTCGCGATAAGGTTAAACTTTACTGTCCCGACGTGGAAGCTACCTTCGTCAAGCTAAGGGTTCATATTCAGGACCTGAATGAAGTTCATCATAACATACCGTCTGCAAGGTGCGCCTGTTCTTGCACATTTTGATGTGGTGCGCCGGCAATGATCCAGGCCGATACCAGCAACGTGTATCTAGAAGCCGTTCTTTTTCACTAGCAGGACGGCGCTGAGAGACTCGGCTGTTACGCGAGTAGAACACTGTCACACTGTCACATGA
This sequence comes from Dermacentor variabilis, assembly GCF_050947875.1. Classification (NCBI taxonomy): domain Eukaryota; kingdom Metazoa; phylum Arthropoda; class Arachnida; order Ixodida; family Ixodidae; genus Dermacentor; species Dermacentor variabilis. The sequence continues at coordinate 63,465,027 of NC_134574.1, forward strand.
AGAGTAGAATCATTCCACCGCAGAGAAGGAATGCTTGGCTGTGGTATGGGCACTAATCAAGTTTCGTCCTTCACAAATGCCCGCCCTTCTTAAATAATACAAGACCACCAACAATAAAAATCAACGTGAATGTTTGGCACGCTTGGGCGTAGTGTTTCATGAGCAGGAGAAGAAGTTTCATTGTCAACGTTGCTACCGCTGCGAAGCTGCATGGCGGGTACGCGGAACGTTCGCCTCCACCAAATTATGCTACGTGTGGCTGATGCACAAGTCTATTTAACATATATTTACACCTGAACAAACGGTGGCCAACATGCCGCTCCTGAATCAGTCGGGAACACGTCGTCTTCCTTCTTTTCACTGTAGTAGTACACTGTGGCGGCTATACCGGATCAATATTTTTCCTGGCTGCATTGAGATAGCAAAGGAAGTAAACTTTATTGCTTACTTTAAATATTTCTTTGAGCACCTGTTATGACTGTTAAGTGCCAGATAATAACGCAGCATTAATTTTCGACGATGTGGACCTATTTCATACTGGCAAAGATACATATAAAGGAACAATTCTCTGAACTTTGGACTAGCGGCATACTTATGTACATATCGTTACGGTGCATTTGGACTAGATCGTGCGCGCAAGAACGAGACGAAGATGAAGTGGTTGACTCTCTCCTATAGGGCTATAAGTGGTCCACCTTCTTATGTTATCTGCACGATGTGATTGTGTTTTCCTTACGCTTGCCAACCCCGTCAGTGTTTAGGGAGGTTGGCCTCCGTAAACACTGAGGTGGTTGGACAGGTAATGTTAAATTACGTTCGACCAGAAATTAGGCTATATCAACGGTGCCGTAAATGCAGTCCAATTGCACAATAAATGCACCTCTTATGGACAACTGCGCGCCGATAACATCAGTCCTTTGTTGTGAGCACTGGACGTATCATGTTCTGAAGGCTGTATTAACTCCAGCTATGAACAGATGACGTGCGATTGCCCCGACGCCGAAAAAGGAGCCGCTAGCGCGGACGAGTTTTCAAAGCAGCAAGCGAGATTTGCCATTATCGCAGCACAACTCCACACCATACCGCATTTCCTCCTGATTTTGCTGCAAAGGAATCTGGCAATTCATTACTGAGCAGCTTGAAAGGCAGGACAACGAGACGTGTCGTTTCTTTCGTGTAGTGATTTCGATCAGCCTTCCGTACTGAACGCACGCGATACTGTGTTTAATTTCACACCTGTATCTGATTCCCTCTCTGACAAATTCTGTTGCTTTCCTCACCCACATTGACGATGAGTTTATTGCAAATGCCACTAAATCAAGACGTCTGGTGCCAGTTACGGTTTTGCATCGAAAATGAAGAGCAACCTTCAGTGACGTGCAGGTCTGCTCGCATCATCATTACGAAGATGCGAAATAAGCCTTCGCATATTTCGACGTCCCGTATTTTCACCACTGATTGGTTCAGTAGTATTACGACTACAACCAAAGCGTTGAAAAATTAAGCCGCGATTGTGTGTTATGAAAGGGTGTCTTCGATCTGAGCTGCCATCTGCCAATCACTTCATCTTGCTGATGTCACGACTACCCTGCGTCAACACACTACTAGGGGGCTTCTGAAGAAACATAAGATAAATCAATATTTAAAATGGAAAGCAGCCCTGCCCAAATAAAAACAGCGCTTCGAATCGATAAAGGGAAAGACCTGTGTGAAGTATTTTGATTTTCATCACAGTTTGCACTGGGCGTTGTAATATTGCTTCTTTTTCCATTCAGGTGAGCAACCAGGAATATGCGCCCAGGACCCGGCCGGCACTTGCACAATATACGCTCCCACTTCCGATTATTACCCAAGAAAGAGCTTCTTCTACAATATAACATCCGAAAGATGCGAAGCATATCAAGTGTGCATGTCTCATGGTTATATCCTCCGACAAAACTCATTTGCATCAAAAACACTGTGCATATTGCACTGCCGGTCAGTTGTTTTCCGTCTTTCCTCGAACGAATAACTAACATAACTAAAACTGAGCTTGTCATTGTAAAAGTTACTGTAGTATTCATTAGCACTGAAATACTAAGCACCCGTGAACATGCCCGCCTGATACAAATATGGTTCAATGTTTTGCACTAACGCAAACTCTGATAAAATTGCGTTCCAATTCTATGGTACAGGCTATCGTACAGTTAGGAGGATGTTGTTGCACATTACAAAAGTACATTTAGGGCGATTCTGTCTTTTATGCCGGCGCTCTCGCACTAAAAGGCAAGGAGTTGTGTGGAAAATTGTTAACGGCACGTATGTACATATAATTTCCAATATTTTCTTGGCATTCTTACACGATTATACGAAAAACCTGCTGGCTGGCCTGAAAATATTAAAAGTTCGTAGAAGTCGCTTGAAGCGTAAATAATTGGATGAAGAAAATATACGCCAGACTGAAGAATCTACACATACTTAGGAGCACAATTAATGGGAGCTGATAAATAGTGCCTCTTGATTACTTGAGCTAGCCAGCGAAAACGTGACTGGCTTAGGAGGGGAGACACAGATTAGGACTTACTTGCAATTTATTTCTCTTCAGGAGAATAAAGGGTCCTCATTATATTCTGGCGTGTATGAACACAGGCCAAGAAAAAATTACGCAACATTGAGCGGGAGATCGAACCGACTTCTCTGTTTTTTCATAGTTGCCCTGGAGTCGCAAATGGTGATATGCATTTTCGACGGTGTAGAGACTGACTTTAGTTTGCACTGTACTCTTCGCCCTATAATTAAATCACTCAATGCGTGTGTCCAGCGCCCGATGTCTAATCGGTGAGCCCACCGCTCATCGCAGTCATTCAAGATTTCTGGCAGCATTGTGATTCAAGCTCTTCGCAAAGACATTGAGCGCCGTTTTCAATATGAAATGGTCGCATCAATGCCTGAACGCAGCAGTTTAGTAATTGATTGCAGAGATGTATTGATGGTTCTGTAATATTCTGATACCACCAAACATTAACGAGGTAGCATGAGGTCACTCAGCCGTACGAAAGGAAATAAGCGCTAATATGTGGTCGGTCTCAGGATAAAACTGACCTCAGGCGTATATCTTATTTGTTTGTTACGCAAGCTGAACGTCAAGGACAAGAGAAAGGCACATTTGACACACACAGCGCTAGACAGAGCTCATTGAAGGAAAAAATGAAGTCGATGAAGACAGCTATAAGGGCTTCTTCTTACGGCACATATTATTGTGCCAAATTTGCCTCTCTGTTGTCCGAGCCGTTGAGCTTGCGCTTCAATAAAATAAGATATGCCATGCCAACAATCCCCTACAACTATCCACATCGATACAGGCGTATAATTGCATGACTGTGGTTGTGACTGTGGCTGCGACGTTGGTTAATGGTTACGCGACCATCCTTAGCTGTATCTGTCTGCCGTGTGGATATGTGGATATCCCATTACCTAGAAATGTAATTTTCTCCACGAGTAAATGTTCACACTATGGCACTTCCATTATCTGACATAATATGGCAGCGCATTTACACTAATAGAAGAAGATTAATAGTAACACTGCTGTTACTGCAGTCATATGACACGATAAAACTGAGTTACTGGCGTAAGAGCATGCTCTTGACGCAATGCTAGCTTCGCGGAGGGCAGAGGCCATTATTTTCCCAAATAACGAAAACAACGCTATAGGGTCCGCATTAACATAATTCAAGATTATTCACACCATTCTTATGCACGTAACTGTGAGAAAAACGTCCTTGTATTAAAGACTACGTTTTTTAATATTTCCGCGAAAAATAGTAAAACAAACACCTGTAAAGCTGCACAGCGATACTGTCACTACACGGTCCCTCACGGTAAAGTACCTCGTACAACGAAAGTTGCTAACGGTCTTGTATTTGACAGGCAACCGAAAAATAAGTAGAATGTTGTCAAGTATGTTCAGGCGTTGAAGTAGAGCCACAATAACTAGCTACATTAACTTCGTTGTACAGCAATACAGTCAATTTTATGACCAGTGCGAGAATGGCAGGGAGTTAAACTGCACAACCGCACGGCCAGCGGAACACGAACGCGAGCGCCAGCTGATCACGAACAAAAAGCGCCATCGAAGTACCGGTGCCGAAATTGCGTTCTGCGCTCCTTTCACGTACAATAAGGAAGTGCCGGGCGTTCTGCGCAAAATCGTGACGTTGGAGGGCAATGTGTCACCTGTTCACAGCAGTATGCGCGCTTCATTACGAAACAATCGGCCCAGATTGCTCCCAGCGAATCGCCCGCGGTATACATTTCCACACGCACACATTGGCCGCCCATTCACACCAACATGCCGACGGTGTCGCCCCGTATAGTCCCACGTTGTAGCCAGTACTACACTATTTCTTGGACATTACAGATTTTTTTACAGGCCACACAGTTAAACTTTCGGGGCTAGAATATTAGAAGTGTACAATACATGCACGAAATATCGGAAGACAAATCAAATACACATAATAATTTCTTTTAGGTTTTGCTATTTTAGACTTATGACTTATATTGCCGTTTACGACTTGCAGCAGGTGAAGCTTCATAGCGTGCGCATCTAATGGAAGCGAATTCTTGAGATGACACCAGTCTTGAGATATTCGTTTCCAACAACGCTGGGGTTCCAGTTATTTCTGCAACAATTCCGCAAGTAATGTTTCGTTCAAAACGTCAGTGAAGCAAGAAGGAATTTTTATTGCATGTATACTCGTGCATATCTGAAAGCTGGTTCCTTGCTGAAATTTGGTTCCATCTAAGTATGACTTGGAAATTGACAGGCTACAATTCGTGAATTGTCATATCTCACGTAATTTTAGAACCTAGCTAATTAACTTTTCCTATTCTATTATGCATTTCAATTGTGCGAAAATTGTGTGCCTTTTGTGTAACCCAGACAAAATGCTAGAATTCTGCTATCTGCATAAGCAACCTAAAGAAGTTAGTACGTCTAAAGAAGTGCGTGATATACAAGAAAACGAAGAACCATAGTGAATTCCGACTAGCCTTAGCTGTCTGAACGTGTTTGCCCAAAATATTACAAAGGACAAAAATAGCGTGGCTGCAAAAATCTATCGTGTTGAGAGAAATACCGAACCAGTGAGCGCAATGCCAACTCGATAGATTCGTTAGGTAGGCACGTCGATATGGCATGGAAGACTGGCAGGAAGGGCCACTGACCTTTAGTGGCATGTAAACCGCTCGCAACTTCTTGTATCGACTGATACAGGTGTAAAGACACGGCCAGAAAAAGAACGGTGCCAAACATCACTTTAAGAGCGTTTCAGGAATGGGCTTAGTGGGTCCGTCGTAATGTGTTGCGAAGACACGAGACCGAACACCCTTATAAACATTTAGGTTTGCGTTCTGGCAAGATAAGATGCCATCCTGCAGGAAAGAGTCGATGACAAGGCCGAGAGAGAGACAGTGGAGAAGGCAAATATTCGATGACAGTACGCGTTTTAGGATGGCAGTGTTGTTCATCACAGTGTCAATGTGGTGGTCACGAATGTAGGCTAGATGGATAAGGTACATGCAGTGAAACGCAAGACTAGGCTCAGTTATGGATTAAATATTACCGAATTATGAAGCGTGGTACCTTCTCAGACGACCGACCGAACGGAAAGCTGTATTGGCGCCCGATTTCAACGGGAAATCATCTTGAACTGATATTCGCGGAATATCTCCACACAGGGATAGTACCCGAACAAGAAGCAATGGAAAGCACTTTGGAATGATATATGTCAGCATGTATTTGTACGCGTATTGTGGTCTAAAGAAACAGTTGGAAATAAATAACTTTTAAACCTTTCTGATGCAGTGCCGTCAGAATTGAAAGGTGAATAATTTCTCTTCTAGTGGCTTCACACGGAAGGGAATTTCCATGAAATGGGGTAAGTATTCATTCAAATCTCATCATCAATATGATGAAAGCCTTCACCATAATTTGCATGAAGTGGAGTGCCTATATACCGGCATTGTTATTTTGCTGAATGAATAGTTTGCTATGTTTTGGGCAATGCTCTAATGGTTGTAGAAATGGCTTGTGTACAATGTATGTAATTACCTCATATGGAACCTGTAAGGAACATATAGATGTCTCATATTACATAATATAGTGCGTTAAGCAAGCAATCGTAATTGGACGCAGAGGCGCATTACATATCCATACACATGAATTCCGACCAGAAGAAAGACTGCCTTGTTATTTTTGCTAATTCTACACTGTTTCCATTCTGAAATTTCAGCTGAATAGCAATAATCATCATCCCATACTCTGTCAATGGAAGAACAAGATCGAAAGTCTCTCCTGGATGGATATGGACGTGTTCTCGCTTAACGAGGGAAGTGATATCGAAGATTCAGACGACATTATCATGAGCGACTGAAACAGCTTTCGAAACATATATATTATACGCTGATGAGATTCATCTGATATCCTTCTGTGTACGTCGCAATGTCAATACACTCGTCTGCATGTGCGCGTAACCATAAAGAATATAAACCAACACTGAAATCAGCGGGGAGTTTCCTTAAATATATATTTACGTGCTGTTGCCACAGGATGTAAACGCAATCACATGTGCAATGTAAACGCTTCACGTTCGTATTCACGAGTGCTAACCGCAATATCTGATAATCTGCGGTAAGCGGCAAGCGTTTCCAAGACGCTGCATATTTAATGGCATTAACTTTCCCGGAGAAAAAAAGCAATATAACAACAAAGTTTGCTTTGAGCACATGCGAGAATGTTCATATCTTACGTTCTAGTGTGTACAGTGTATACTGTGAATCACCTACATTATCTACTGCACTGTGTATAGTGCGATTATAAACAGTGTACAGAGTACAGCGTATCTCTTTTGCTGAATAAACGAAATGGAAACCTTTTTGAACAACCTGCGTATTGACATATCTACGTTTATTTAGCCTCCTTTAGAATTAGCACTGCTATAGCGTGGATGCGGACGGATACTCCACAATAGCTTCTGGAAATTTTTACGTGAATGGTAGGTATACTACTTTGTTAAAGCTGCGAAAATATACCTTAGTTCACCTAGTGAAGGTTAATTCACATTAAGCAAAATTGACTCGTTGACTCCCACAGAAGTGCGGTGATTATTTCCAAATTGAACATTTTATTAATTATGTGGGAAATTTAAGCTTTGGTATTGCACATATGTATTCTTTGTGGAGTTACTGGTAATTAAATTTTACCGCTTTATTTGCCTGTTTTCTCTTGTGTTATCGATAACATTTTTATTGACTAAAGAATTTCCAAGTATAATCGCAGTAGACGGATGTTTGATATTTGTAAATAATGCTTAACTTTCTTCCATTTGCATATTTTGATATCCCGCATTCTAAACAGCTTATGGTGCGAAATTATCAACAGGTGAAATTCCTCCCTTGTTTATGGTATTGAGGTCCGAAGCAGCAAAAAATTAGTTCGAAAGGCGTACAGTAATGTCATTTTCTCTGTTCCCTTAACTGGAGTTTTGCTCAGCCAAGGTATTCTCTTTATTTCACTTGGCTCGGGAGAATATACATATACAAAATAGCTGTGTTTATTAGTTATTACGACGCACGCGACTTCCTTATTCTAGAGTTCTATTGCCGTACTGGTCATAGTATCTGCTGTTTATTTACTGTCACCCAATCGCAGATTAAACCAGATCTAGGTATTCTACATGGTGGTTTTCTCGTTTATTTAATGTGACTATCACCTACTCTTTTTGAAGCACTGAAGTAATAGCTGCAAAATGTAAAAAAAGAAATTCCTTTCAACACGTTTATTTACTGCCGGATGATGAGAAAGAAAAACGTCTCAAGTTAGAGCTTTAGGTAATCTTGAGACAGACTCCTACTGCAAAGCTATGCAGCGTCGAAACTTTACGGTGTTGCGTACTCTTAAAACGCAGGTTAGGGAGGCGTGTGGCATTAAACCAACACTATGAAATTTATTACCTGATTAGACTCTTGGTTGTTGTAAGTATAACTCCTAGAAATTATATTTATTTATTTATTTATTTATTTATTTATTTATTAGTATACCCTCAAGACCCAGAGGGCGTTACAAGGGGGGTGGGTACAATGCAAATACAGAACAAAACAATAAAAGGAATTTACAGAAAAAAACAAGTTTGCAGCTACACCAGTAAGTGTTCTGTAACTGCAGACGTGAACAACGCTTGGTCCACAGTGGCAGAGATGGAGGGGGGAAGGTGATTCCACTCTCTACTTGTCTTAAGAAGAAAAGAATGTAAAAAGAGATTAGTGCGGGAGAAAGCTCGAGCTACTTATTTGGGTGTTCAACACATGATGAAAAGGAAGCATGTTCTGAGATGAATTCCTGTCAACGTACTTCGTTATGAAGGAACATTTTATCAAAAATCAAGAGGCGGGAAATTGTTCTTCTCATTACCAGGTCTGGAAGGTTAAGAGTGGATTTTGTCAACGGACACTGGCAGTACGAGCAAGATTATTGAGTATAAATCGAGCTCAGCGGCATTGTCTCGTTGGGGAGGTTATATAGGCCCCTGGCATGTGGACGAGGTCGTTGATATCCGGGGAGTCTGAACGATAATGAACAATGCTCGTTGGTCGTAGTCGTGGACGTGTTGAGAGAATACAACGAGGTGGGGAAATGGGGAGGGGAGGTATGTCGGGATCGGGTATTACAAGGGGCAGCGGGTCTTCAAAGATGGCTGCTTGCAGGTGGTCGACAGACACATAATTGTGGAAACTGTGCAAATCAAGCGTATAGAAATTGTCAATGCGCTTCATGATGCGATAATGACCTTCTTATGGGCGCTGCAAAGGCTTTCGGACAGCGTCGCGACGAACAAATACATGTGAAACGTCTCCAAGTCACGATAGATGTAAGGGGATTCAGGGTATAGTGGTCGAAGATGCGGAGCAGAAGGTATGCGCCGAGCGAAGCGCAACTGCACTACATATTCGGAGGGCTCGTGGCAAGGCGAGGTGAATGTAGGGTCGAACATTTCTCAGGGAAGGCGCAGTGACAAACCAAACTATCCAGCTCGCCGCGTTGGGCTATGCCCCGAAGGATGCCTTCAGTGTCCCGTGGAAACGTTCAGAGATGCAATTTGCGATGGAGCGGTATGCTGTCGTGTGACTCTGCAAATTTCCTGGCAAGGCCATGAGCTTTTTGAAAAGCGAAGACTCGAACTGTAGGCTTCTATCGGTTGGGATGGTGAATCCAACTCGAAACGTGACCCCTATCCCGAAAGAAAAGTTTTAGCGTTGGTTTCACTTTTGATGTCGAGCATGGGAATAACCTCTGGCCAACGAGTAAACCGATCAATGCACCCCAGCAGGTAAGTGTTTCCATCTGATGGAGCCCCCCTAGAATGTCAACATGAACGCTGTTGAAATGCTCCGAAGGGGGTGAGAAGGAACCGTACGGAGACAAAGTATGACGATGGACCTTCGATACAAACAACTCCGAGTCCACCCACGAAGGTCCTTGTTGATTGATGCCCGGCCAGACAAAACGCCGTGCAATAAGGTGCTGCGTGGCGCAGAAGCAGGGATGGGCGTTGCCGTGCAGAGAGCCGAAAACTGCCTGACCGAAATGACTGGCAGCAGGAGGTTTACGGTTGGCAGTATCACGTTCCAGAGAATGGGAACAGCGGAGAACCGAAGGGCAACTTCACGAAACTTGCCGAGCCGCCTTAAGAGGCTCTGCGTGTAGACGCGGACACTGCGCGCGTTCATGGTGAACGCGGAAAAACGCGGACGGCGTCGGCAGTAGCTCTGCGTAATGTTTCAGTGCGTTGCCTAGTTGGTGCTGCTAAAACATATCTATCTATCTATCTATCTATCTATCTATCTATCTATCTATCTATCTATCTATCTATCTATCTATCTATCTATCTATCTATCTATCTATCTATCTATCTATCTATCTATCTATCTATCTATCTATCTATCTATCTTTACGCCAACACATTGACCCAAGTTGCCTGCGAGTTTGGGCCTGCTATAGTTATGGGCTCGTGGTCGTTTAATCGTCCTCATTGCCTGCCGTCATCTGACTTTCGTCATGCCGTCATCCTCACGTCTTCTTCGACGACCGAAGGGGCCAAGTTTTCTAATAGGTGGAGTCACTAGATATGTATGTGGTTGTGGTCGAGATGCCCGGTGCCATCGATTTATCGTGTTCATTCCGGCCTTGTCACCTGACTGTCGTCATGACGTCGTCATTATGCCACCGTTGTCACGCCTTCGTGGTCAGAGAGTAGTAGCCATAACTTGTTCGTCATGCCCTCGTTGTCGCGATATCATTTTGCCATCGCCGACGCCTCAGAAACGGCATCCCATCGTTGTCATGCCGCCACATTATATGGCCTTCCTGACTCAGTAGCCGAAAATGTCTAATTGCTTCGAACAGTAGCTATATGCTTGTGGTCATAATGACGTCGTGCTCCTTGAACCAACATTATTCAAACTTGTCCACCCGCCTCTCCTCTGTTCTTCGACCCGCCATTGTAGTCCCACAGACATTATGAATTTTCACTTGTCTGTGTGAGGCCGTAACTGCCGTCTCATTGTCATCAATTCAGCTTCGTCATTTGACTTGCTATGCTGTGGTTGTCACACCATCATTGTCATATTTTCTTCGTGATACAATCATCGTAACACCTTGTGTTACGATAACCTTGTTTACATGGCTTGCAAGTAACTCGTAATTTTCTAGACAGTAAACGGCACAATTCAAACTAGCGGTAAAGTTTTGTTTATTAGAAAACAAGGAGCTACACAGTTGTCACTCACCTTGGTTCCTTTTTGTGAGCGTTTATCATGCAATAGTCGTCAAAATCTGATGAGTGCTTGTGCGATATGGCCTTACATATACACTACAAAATTACGCTGCCTATAAAAGAAGCTCTACTCATGCGTACAAAAAAACACTACTACACACTTAAAAAACTGGCGAATACAACATCATGCATTCTTTCCTCCTGGCATAGTTTTGACTCATTCTACTATTGAAATAGCTTTACGTTATAGGGTCCTAGAAGTGCATTATCGTTTAAACATACCACCAGGATATACATAGCTACTTATGGTTGCGTATCGCTTAGTCTTAAATGATGTCCCAATAGGTGTTTATTCCACTCCAGTCTTTCCGATACATGTATGCAACACAGTAGGGAGGCTTAGTGCAGGGGTCTACAGCTCAGGGGGGGCCGAGAAGCGCGCGCTTTGCTTTCGCGGTGTGCCCCGTCGCGAAGCTGCTTTAAATTGAGGTTCCTGGCTTACGTTAGCGTGACGCGATAGCAATACCCACCCTGCACGCGGAATGGAATTCAAAACAAACCGCCAGTGAAGGAACAGCACAAGATAACGCTCTCTGCAATATTTTCAAAATGAAAGGTATACGTGAGAGTTTCTCTGAATTGAATGAGGAGGCGTTCACGCGTTCTTGAGGTGTTCGCGGCGAAGTTGAGACGACGCAAAATAGGTTAAGGGCGTTTGAAATATATTGTTAGCCGCCTCAAACACGCCAAAACCAAAGATACCGGTTGTGTTGCGTGATTGCGCTCCCCTTTATTTAAGCACCTACATTCCAAACCAGCCGAATGACTGATATTTCTCATGGACTTGCGTACAAAATTCGTTATAGAAATTATGTCCTCGCCGCCATACAATCCCAGTGATTGTTATCATCGTCTTGCTGCTGTGGTCACATACATTCGCGTCACATAGGTGACTGCGGGCCTCACACAATTGTTCTCGCTCATCTGGTAACACTGCTGAAGCGTATTCGATGCTGGGTTGCCAGTTGCCCTATACCAAGGCATTGAAGAAAATGTGCATATTTGCCATTCTACGAAACTGCACGAATGGAAAAAATATATAATGATATTGAAGTCATATAGGTCACCCTCATTGGGAACCTAGCATGGTTTCCTATTGTACTTTGCTATATGAAAAAGAAAGTATGGACTGTGTATACGCTTCATGAGTTGTAAATATTGGAACGGCAAAGTAATATTTAGATAAGTTTTTTTGGAATTATGCAGAAAAACTTGGCAGAGAACACCTGTGTTTAGGTATTTACACTGCTATTTGGACTCCGCAGCTTTACTTGTATGCCAGCACTGCTAGCGGGGAGGGGGGAGGGGAGGGACTCTTACTACCAACGCTGCTGAACAGTTTCAGGCAGCATCCGTGTTTTTATGTTTGTTCAACAAGGAGCACTCCAGCAATAATCCTTATATACATTTGTCAATGGTAGGATACTTACCCCCATTGATGTTTCTTTCATGCGGCCAGCTTTCTTCACATTCAAAATTTATCGAAATTATAGAGATCTACGTAAAGAAAATGTTCTGCATAGGCAAGAGGTTTTATACAGGCATGAGCTACCTTGTAATTAAGACACGTGCATTTAGGAAATATAACGACGTATATTCAAAGAAAGTTAATCGATAACCTTTCCATGGTTATTAAAGAAAGGCACTTCAGATTATGAAGGACCAGCGCTTCGACGAAGTATAGGAATGGGGCGTCGTACACATTTCAGGGATTTTCTACCGTGTTAATTTATTTCTCCATCTCAGCGTGATACATCACTAAAAGAGCACCAAGGAAAGAAAAACATGGTTGGGAACACATAGCAGATCTCTCGAGATAAATACTGTATATTCTGGTACAGGAACAGTGAATTCATGGTGACGCACATATCTTCTTACAGCGAAGGTAATAACTAACCTACGGAAGCGTTCGAAAGTATTATATACCAGTTTACTTGTGGCCGCTGCACAGTTCGCGTACTTCGTGTTTAGAGAAAATTTGCCGAACAATAGCGGCAATATGCGGGCAAATGTTAAAGTTTGTGTTCAATTAAAGGCTGAATGAAAATTACTAAACTCTAATTTTTAGACCGTTCAGAGACTGTACACGAAACACTTCAACAAATGCTACTCCTACCTAGTAGGACCAAGTACAGCGAAGATTTAATGTTTCCGGAAAATTGAGCACTCTATATTTTTGAGACGAACCGCAAGTGTAAATTGTGTACGGTGATTATGTTAGGTTTAAAATTCTGACGGTATACTAGTCTTTACCCGAAGCTTATACGTCGACAAAGGTACGCACTTGCGCTTGGCTGGTTTCTTTGGCTAACGCTGAGAGGCACAATGCATGTATTAAGTTAAAATAAAAAGCGCCATGTTAGTGAGGATTAATAAATTTTAGACTTCCTATATATATATATGCCCTAGGAAGTCTAAAATTGAATGAGGAATGGTTGAAAGTGCTGTACTACAAAAATCACTGCAACGTATTCTTGCTCTGTGACGGTGTAAATGCGCTCGGACTTGCTTCAGGAGTGACTCGCATAGGCAGCGACGTTTTCTTTGTTGCGGATGCGTGGAATAAGAAAAGCGCCGATTCCAGGTGCTCTAGTATCCCTATGAACTGTGAGAGCCGAAGGGTCGAAGTGTCGGAGAATGGGAAGGGACGTGAGGAGAAACTTCAGCTCACGAAAACTGACCTCGCATTCAGGAGTCAATTCTAGTCTGGGAGTCACGCCCTTCTGAAGGAGGCATGTCTGCGGATACGCGATACTGGCAAATCCACGAATAAACCGGCTGAAGTATGAACAATGGCCCGGGAACCTGCGGAGCTCTTTTACAGGGCGCGGTTGCTTGAAGGATTCAACAGCAGCAATGTTCGCTGTATCAGGTCGTACGCCGTCCTTATCTAGTGGATGCATTAGAACGAGGGTTTCCCGCCCTCGCTAATGCCATTTTTTTCGAGTTGAGCCCAAGACACGCTTTTCCCAAGCAGTTTGGCGCAACGTCGAGACGTGCGTTGTGCTCACAGAACTTGCGCCCTAGCAAACGTAGCAGAATCTCAAACGGCACTCAGCTGATCAAGTGCGTTGCGACTAATACTGTCTTGCTTCTCAGTAAACGGTTTCCGTGGGCGTAACAATGCTATAGTCTTCAGTTCGACGAAAACTCGTCTGTCGAGGAAACACACTAGTGACAAAGGACATGCACTCGCGAAGAATAAATAAATATAAAGAAAGGAATAAGGAAAAAGAAAACAAAAACAACCTTTCGGGCTCCATACAGGTGCCTTGATCGCAGTTAAGATGTAAGCATGGGCGCCTCTATTTATGGGCGAGATGGCGCAGCGTCTAGGTGCATACCTAGCAAATATTACCCCTGTCGTGTTTCACATGTGTTCAGTTGATTGAATGTACTATGATTCCAAGAGCAAACGGGGAGAAAAATGTTTATCGGTTGCGATAATGGTTGCCGAGTCTCAGTCAGTCCTGTGCCCGGTTGGTTCGTGAGGTTCTGGCAAGGCGTTGCCGGATCTGTGTCCTTTGGAGACGTCTTGCATTTACTTCATCAAGTGCCGTTTAAAATTTCCGCTCTCGCCAATGTACGATATGTCAGACTACGTGCATGGTATCTTGTGGATCTCTGCAGGGTAGACCGTGTGCTTCAAGAAGTCTTCTGCGGCAACCAGGTGGTGGCCAAGTTTTCGGGAAGGGAAATGGGCAATTTGCACACCATAGCCACTCAAGAAATTTTGGAAGTGATTGGCTTGTTCCCATAGTGCAAGGTAACGCCGCGTCCTTTACTCATTCTATCGCCGTTTCACCGTAGAGCTTCGCCCATCGGCGCTCCTGCGTTCTGAGTTGCTGGCAAACGTGTCGTAACGGCGAAGCAGTCTCCAGTGCCGTGGAACGTCTGCCCCGTCCAAAGTAGACCCCAGTTCGGCTAGCGGACCGCACGACCGACGGGCCAGTCGACGACCGCGAAGCTGCGCGCTACCGGTGACGCAGACATCAGTTGCAGCATCGCTTTCCAGCAAAATTATTTCCGCTAGATAAAGTGGTGCCCCAATTGTACACTTTGTGAAAAACAATATCCACTGTCAAACGTTCCACAGGAACGAAAGCTCAGGTAGTTTTCGAGTTCAGCTACAATACACGGCTGCCGACTGCAGACGAACGGCTCGCCTGTTCTCGCATCGCAGCCGACTGCGCCCCTAATATTAGGCTATTTTCTTCTTTGTGTAAAACTATTGCGAAGAGCGATAGGAAAGGTAAGAAAATATTGCGTGCGGCTTGTGAGCGTCGCTGATTCATTACGAAGCGCCGTCAGCTTTTGCTTTGGAGTAAACCGGAGAAGGCCTGGCTACGATACCGGCGCCACTGAAAGGTGAGCGGCAGTGAGACTGACGTCAATGCCAGATCGACTACACCTCGGCCACTGATTCACCACTGCGCTGTACGGCTTGTGCAAAAACAGGTACCGCCCCATCCTCTCTACGGCAAGGAAATATCGCCGTTCGCGAGCAACAGCGCCGTCGAACGGCGGTCCGAGAACGGGAAACGGCGTGTGGCGAGTTGCCGTGCCGGTGACGTCGACGGGCCTTAACCGTCCCATTTCGCAGCGTGCAGCTCTTGCTTACGTTTTATGGGGCTGGAGCGGACGCGGAGCGCCCGAGAAAAGAGTGCTGCTGCGACGGCTCACTTGTAAATAATTGTGTGCGTCGAGACAAATCTCAGGTGTTTTCCCTTATGCGTTGGTTTTCCGTAGTGCTCAAACCGTTTGAAGTTCTCTCTTGGACGACGTCCAGGAAGGGAATGCGCACAATGTTTTCCGCTTCCGCCATTAACTCTTCTCGGGTTAAATGAATTCAGATGCTTGAGGAAACGTTCTGCGTGCCGGAAACGTATGCTATAGAAGCAGTAGTCCATATATCTTAGAGCTGTGGCAGCGTCCTGAATGAAGAGAAGACGGCACCTTTCACGTACTCCAGAGTAATTCTGGCGCAAATGACCGACACAGATGCACTGATTGCAGCGCCGGGTACTTGCTTGTAATTCTGCTTCTTAAAACACAATTACGTATTCTCAAGGCAAAATTTGAGAAGGCAGCATATGTCGTGGGTTTAGAATGGCGTGCGTTCTAGCAGAGTCAGCCTCGAGAAGCTTCCGGCAGCGCTCGCCCCCAATCATATTATATTGACAAAGACAGCGCGTTCAGCGCATTAAATAGGCGCACAAGCCTTGAGACCTTCGGTTTGTAAATGAAGGATATTTCTTTTTTGATCAGCTTGTGCTTTTCCCGCTTTGTCAGAAAACAGTTCCATAACAAGTCATTTTAGGCTTAAGAAAGAACAAAATGCATTGCTACGATAAGACGACAGCTTATTGCAATAATGCTAGCTTGTTACGCAGATACTTCTGTTCGTCGTCATAGGACGCCCGAGCAGAGATATTTCACGTAAGAAAAATACGTGACCGTAGCTACACATAAACTTTCCCTGGCGAAGAAATGAAAGAAAACTTGGCTTGCGTAAAAAAACAGCCAACGTGCCCGATTTTATTCAACACACATACAGGTACTATCTCTTAAGCCAAGCCCCAGCGAGAAAATTAATGTCATCGAATATTTACTGTGATAACACATTTTCTTTTAATTCTTCTTTTACTTCCACCGGCATCATTCAGATGTTTTAGACCCCTGCCTCATCGTGGCTTCCAAAACGGCGCCTTCCGTCCCCCGCAAGCCTGCTTGCATTCACTTGCGGTCCTGAAGTTGTTGCCGTTGCCATTGCAGCCACCGTAGACGAACGTACGGCACGAATTCGAGCGAGCGTCAAAATAGAATCGCATAAAAGCTGCCTTGCAGGGTCCGCTGGACGGTGGCTGATGACATACGGATCCGGCAAATACTGAAAGTAAAAAGCAAAAAAAAACAAAGTTTTTCTATCATGGAGCAGGAATATTCACCGTATTGGACAACTTTCCTTAGTACAATACCCAGATCATATAAACTGCAGGAGCATATCTGCCTGTCACAAGACGCCGTCTGCTCACCGAAAATATCGTTCCATTGCTTAAGTACGTAAACATTATCACCTGCGCTGCCAGCGACTGCAAGCTAACGCACGAATGGAAGTGCCTTTGCAAGTAATTCCTTGAAGCAGGAGTTCCTGACGATTATCTTAAAGCCTGGTGTCTCCGATATTAAAATGCGGGAGCCGTATTGTTCTGCACTCAGGGCAACAGGGGAGTATTTTCTTGTCAGAGTCAACTCTGCGCGTGTTAGTCGAACAAGAAAAATATTGGAACATACAAACGTGTCCTCATGACTTGATTGAATCCGAGATTATGTGCCCGTCCCGTCACCATCACGAATCCGGCTTCAGTCTGAACAGAGTGCTTCGTCTTTAGCTTGTCTTCGAACACCGGATGCCGCCGATATTTAGGCCATGGGCCTGCATTGCTGGTGTTCCGTACCTCAGGTGAAACAGACGAGAAAACGCTCTTTCGTGGCGGGCATGGGTATCGTGATAGTGACGGGACGGGACAGACGACAGTTGTGTTTCAGGCCTGACAGAAGGAAATCTTAAAAGCTACAGCAATATAAAAACAAAGCTTATTGAAATGCTCATTGAAACTCTTGTTCTGTTTTGATAACTGAAATAATGCGCACATACTTTTATCGGCAGTAAACGAAGATAAACTCTCAGTGTCAGATCTCATGCTACGACGAAATTGAATTTTGTAGTTGTAATAGTTAAAACAAGATTCACGTTAGGGCAGGCATGATTTTTACTAGAAATCAATGAAGAGATGGAGTAGAACAAAATTATTATGTAGCTTCTTCAGTGAGCCAGGAAGCATGCGTCCGATAACGGCAATAGTTCCTTTATCTTGTAAACGCAAAAGAAGTTATATAGTGCACATTTAAACGACTTTATTGCTTTTGATACAACGCTATAGAGGTAAGAGCGGCACGATGAACCATTTTCTTGGATAGAGAGATGAAAGTGGCAGCTAAAATAGAACTCTCTGCCAAATTCAGCCATATTCTAGCCTATCTATCTATCTATCTATCTATCTATCTATCTATCTATCTATCTATCTATCTATCTATCTATCTATCTATCTATCTATCTATCTATCTATCGATCGATCGATCTATCTATCTATCTATCTATCTATCTATATATATATCTATCTATCTATCTATCTATCTATCTATCTATCTATCTATCTATCTATCTATCTATCTACGGAATCAGGGTGTAAACGAGCCGTATGTAAAAATACTGAAAGATATCTATAGCGGTTCCACAGCCACCGTAGTCCTCCATAAAGAAAGCAACAGCCAATGAAGAAAGGCGTCCGGCAGGGCGATACGATCTCTCTAATGCTATTCACAGCGCGTTTACAGGAGGTATTCAAAGACCTGGATTGGGATGAATTGGGGATAAAAGTTAATGGAGAATACCTTAGTAACTTGCGATTCGCTGATGATATTGCCGTCCTTAGTAACTCAGGGGGCCAATTGCAATGGATGCTCACTGACCTAGAGAGGCAAAGCAGAAGAGTGGGCCTAAAAATTAATCTGCGGAAAACTAAAGTAATGTTTAACAGTCTTGGAAGAGAAGAGCAATTTACAATAGGTAGCGAGGCACTGGAAGTGGTAAGGGAATGCAATTACTTAGGGCAGGTAGTGACGGCAGATCCAAATCATGAGACGGAAATAATCAGAAGAATAAGAAGGGGCTTGGGTGCGTTTGGCAGGCATTCTCAGATCATGAACAGCAGGTTGCCATTATCCCTCGAGAGAAAAGTGTATAGTAGCTGTGTATTACCAGGACTCACCTACGGGGCAGAAACCTGGAGGCTTACGAAAAGGGTTCTAGTTAAATTGAGGACCACGCAACGAGCTATGGAAAGAAGAATGATGGGTGTAACGGTAAGGGATAAGAAAAGAGCAGATTGGGTGAGGGAACAAATGCGAGTTAATGACATCTTAGTTGAAATCACGAAAAAGAAATGGGGGGCATGGGCAGGACATGTAATGCGGACGGAAGATAACCGATGGGCATTGAGGGTTGCGGACTGGATTCCAAGGGAAGGGAAGCGTAGCAGGGGGCGCCAGAAAGTTAGGTGGTTGGATGAGATTAAGAAGCTTGCAGGGACGACATGGCCACAATTAATACATGACAGGGGTTGTTGGAGAATTATGGGAGAGGCTTTTGCCCTGCAGTAGGCCTAACCAGGCTGATGATGCTGATGATGATGATCTCTCTATCTATCTATCTATCTATCTATCTATCTATCTATCTATCTATGTATCTATCTATCTATCTATCTATCTATCTATCTATCTATCTATCTATCTATCTATCTATGTACCCTCCTTACGCAGACCCAGTGGCACAAGTTGTCTGCCTGCTTAGGCCACTACTTATGTTCTGCTGGTCGCGATGTCATGGTAATCGTTCCATTCTCGTCATTCCAGCTCACTCTCGTCATAACCTTGTCGTGGTACCTTTTATCCCTAACAAGTGGCCAATCTTTTATTGCATGGGCCATCAACCATGAGCTCGTGGTCGTGGTGCCGTCGTGTTTGTTGCATAGCCGTTATTCCAGCATTGCGATCTGACACTCGTCATGGTTTCGTCACACCATCGTTGTCATGCACCCGTCATGCATTCGCTGTCACACCACCATAGGATGCCGTGGAGGGAAAGAGATAAGCAGAAGGCAGGGAGGTTAACATAGGGTGCCATGGAGTTCGTTAAATTGTCTTCTTTACAGCCTGCACATCTGACTCTCGTCAAGGTGTCGTGGTCACGCCTTCTACCCCGACCTGTTGGCCAAATTTCTCTAATCTATAATAGCGAGGAACACTTGGGTATGGGATAATGTTTGTGATGCCGTCGTAGTCACTGTATCGCCGTCATTCCAGCTTTGCCATCCAACACTCATCATACTGTCGTCTTCACTACATCGTCGTCATACCATCGTTATGCATTATATTTCACGGCGCCACAGTGATGCCGTCGTGGCTGTTCAATCATCGTCATTGCAGCTTCGTGGTCTGGCTCTCTTGATGTTATCAGTGGCATGCCTTCCACTCCTACCCAGCAGGTCAAAGTTGTCTAATTGCTTAGAACACTAGGTATGTGTTCGAGGTCGTAATGCCGTCGAGGACATTGCTTCGTTATCAGCATTCTCATTCGACTCTCGTCATGCCGTCGCCGTCACACGGTCGTCATGTCGTCGATTTATGATTGTCATTGTTTGACTAACGTTATCACATTGACGGTATGCCGGCATTGTAATGCCTTTTTCGTCGTTATATCAAAATCAAGCTATCATCGTCATTGCATTGTAATCATAATGCAGTCAGTCAATCGTGATTACGCCCCTCTTGTCATGTCGTCATCGCCAACAAGTCTTTATATATGCCTCCATTGTCAGACGGTTGCCCTAATGCCGTCGTGAACGTGCAATAAATGGCACTTTCCTCAATTTCCTCACCTGCGTCTCGACGTGTCGTCGTCGGCATGCCATCGTCGTCATTCAGGTTTCATGATAGAATCGGTGTTACGACATCGTCATCATACACACGGCGTTATCCCAATGCCTTCATGCCATTGTCATGCCGTAGTCGTCACTGCATCGTCGTATTCGTTTTCATACCATTGTTAGGGTGCTTCGCGTTCACTCCATCGACATCACTGTAACTTTGGGATTCGGCTCATGCGAACCCAATGTCCTGACGCAGTCGTTAATTCATTGTCACCACTTTAGTATCGTCATCCACGTGCGGTCTTCCAGTCGTCGTCGTCCTTGCTTCCTCGTTTTGTCACCGTCGATCCTTGTTCGCAATTCTATGTTTATGGTGCGGTCATTCAATCGTGTTCTGCCATTGTTGTCATAGTGCCTTCCTCATGCAGACGCTTTCTTGCATCCGTTGTCATAACGCCGTCGTCAAGCCGTATTTGGCGTGTCATCGTCATCATTCCCGGTTCCTGATCCGGTTGACGTCACGCCCTCATCTTCCCGCCATCGTCATCATACCATCATTGTCATGTCATAGTCCTATTTGTTCTCGCGACGTTGTCGTTCAACCGCCATCATAATTTAAGAATCCACATCTAATTTGCAACATACCGTTATATGCCATTGTCATTCCATCGATAACATCCAATCTTTGTATTCCATCGCCACTGCGTCGGGGACGTACAGTCGTCGTGAATCATCTATGGTAATGGACGACATTGGCAAGCTGCTGCCATAGTAAAGCGAGATTATATCGAAATAGGAGGTATCTCAGTGAAACGGGGAATGTCTCAGTATTAGCACTACCCGTCATAAATAAACGTTACTTCAGGAATATGCTCTGTCGCTAAATTCCTCGACTGCCATAGCATTACCGTCGACATCCACCGTGAGATGGGTTATGCCATAAGTATTTTCTGTGATGGCGGTGTACTGGCAGCCTACACATATTACGACTGGTATCGTTACTGAAGAGAAAGTTCGAAGCGCTGTAGATTTGTACGAGCCTACCTCTCATACACACCCATTCGAGTACCCCACTTGCTCTTGGCAGTTCAGTCGAGTGATGACAAAAAGACGGGACTACAGACTTAGAGCTGCTTGTGAACTGTCCACCTTGCATACCGCATGTAGTGCAATTGCACTTCATTATGATGCATATTCCCATAGACGATCGAGCCGAATCCTTGTGTTAGCAATTACAAAAAACAAGCCATTCATTTATTATTACGTTCACCTGTATGACTATTTGGTGGCCGTTTGCTCTGAGAAAACGATTCCATTGATTCTTCTTACAATATGAGTTCTCAATTGACTAGACAAAATGCGCCACAACACTGTTTTAATGCAGTTTTAACATGCTCCCCGGTTAGCCCACGTCACGATGATGTGTCGTTGTTCAACACAGTGCAGTTATGTGCTTTAGTGCTTGCATGCGGCCAAACATACATAAACATCGCACGTGATTAGAATTGCGTCCTCTGCGGTGCTCTCACTAATAACGTTCGCTCATCTGGGTAAAGGTTCGATAAAAACCAAAACGATGTTTGATACGTTCCTTTCAAAATGCTTCGCATAGCACCTATGCAGTGGGAGCGGCGGTACGGCGTTGAACATGTCGTTCAGACATGCATTAATTATCTTGCAGATTGTGCCGCTTATGACTGCCTCGCAAGGAACGAGCTACAGACTTCCTGCCTTGCTTGAATCATCCTTCATCTTTCACTGTGACGTCACCGTGGAAAGCCTTCGGATACACCCCGGCAGGGGCACGTCACCTGACACCGGGCCTATAAAAGCGCCCCTACATCGACCCGTCTTCAGTGGGAGCGGCGGTACGGCGTTGAACATGTCGTTCAAACATGCATGGATTACCTTGCAGGTTGGATATTACACTTCTGTATCACATTTTGCTCAAATGATCCTTTTCTTTTAGTACTGCCGCTCCCAGTGAACATTTCTGAAATGCTCAGTGTGTTATGGTCACGTCTTTCACCTATGCTATGCGGGGACGTTGAAACCAATCCGGGTCCAACAACACAGGCGTTATTGCAGCAAATACTAGACAAGCAGACACAGACGGAAGCTAGACTAGCTGGCATTGAACTAAAACTAGAATCTTTCTCCAAGCTGAGCGGTAAATTAACTACCCTTTAAAGTACTGTTCAACATCTTCATCGCACAGTCGACCAACACCAACAAAGACTGATTGAATTGGAAGACAGAGCGCGAAGAAATAATCTGATTGTTTTCGGTGTTCTGGAGAGCATTAACGAGACAAGAGAGGATATTGAAGAAAAAGTGTTGAAGGGAATTTTTTGTGATACTCTTGGCGTCAGTATTTCATCGGTGGAGCGCATTCACAGGATTGGTCACAGGAAAAAAGAGGGACACAGACCAGTTATTATGAAGTTATATGACTATAATGAAAAAGCAGCCATATTCAAACAATGCAGCAAACAGAAAGGGGCCAATTACAGTGTCTCTGACGACTACTCTCGGGAAACAGCGCAAAAAAGGACGTTGCTTTGGCGATCAGCGCAAGAAGAAAAGCGCAACGGGGCAAAGATTAAGCTGGTCCGCGATAAACTTTTTTATCGATCGTGCCGCTTATACGTGGGACTCGCAGTCTAACACTCGTGTGAGGCTTGCGAACAACCATGATGGTGAATCGCTCCACCGGGAATGACGTGACCAGTGTGAGACCGGATTACTGAACGAAAATGCTCGAAGTAAAATACCTTGCCTCACGCTTTTAAAGGTGAATTCTCGCAGTTTACTCAACAAAATTGTTAATTTTAACTGGCTTATGGAAACTTACCACTCTTCTATGATTTTTGTGACCGAAACTTGGCTCAATAACTCAATCTTAGGTGAAGAATTTGTGCCACCTGGTTATTGAGTCTTGGGAAAAGACAGATCGTCCGGTCGTGGTGGCGGAATGGCCTTATTCATTAAAGATGGCATCGACTTTTCTTTGCTACCCGAGCTTCCAGAAACTGAGTCAATTTGGTGCAAAGTTAATATTTCCTTGTCAACGTTAGTAACAGGTGTAATATATCGTCATCCAAATTCCGATTACAATGTGTTTCCTGCTCTGAATGATTATATCGCAGCACATAGATTAGATAACTACAAAATGGTCTTGTGTGGGGACTTCAATTTGCCATGCATAGATTGGGCTTCACTCGTATCGACTGGTCGCGACAAGGTACAGTGTGACATGCTTATTGAAATAGTAGTTTCTTTCGATTTCTAACAAGTTGTCCAGTCTCCTACGCGTGGTGACTCTTTGCTGGATCTTGTGCTTTTGAATGAGCAGTTGGTTAAATGTGGTTTCGAATGTGAAGTCGGTGATGGTCTGTGTGATCACAAAGTAGTCGTTCTTAAATTGAATATTGCACCTGAACGCAAAAGACCAGAATACAGGATGATTACTGACTTCACTCGTGCTGATGATGTCATGATACTTGCAGCTCTGGCGTCACATTTTGATGATTTTTTATTTAGTAGTGAACACTGTAATATTGACATGTTGGTTGAGCGATTTTATAAAGTTGTGCATGACTGTCTGTGTAACTTTTTGCCCAAGAAGTGTGTTAAAAGAAATCCCAAACATATCTGGTACAGCAGGGAAATTATCCAACTTATCCGTCGCATAAAGAGACTTCGCAAGAGATGTAAGCCACAGCATATAAGTGATGGTGCGCTTCTAGCTTCCTTGAAAACGGCTCTACGAACCAAAATGCATGACGCTAGGAAATTTTATTATGAGAACACACTAACAACATTCATGGAAACCAACCCACACAAATTCTGGAAAACAATTACTCCGTCTGGTCGCTGTTCTTCATCCTTTGTTGTTAATGGTAAACCATGTTCTAACCCTTCTGTTATCTCTGAAGCTTTTAATAAATATTTTAAATCGGTATATGACAGCGACAACGACACTAGACCGATGTTTAGTCTAGTTACTGAATTGCCAGCCTTCCCGAAGTTGGATATAAGTTATAATGGAGTTCTGAATCTTTTGTTGCAAATTGACACGACTGAAAGTGCTGGAGCTGATAATATACCTAACATGTTCCTAAAAAAGTATTCTGAGTGGTGCGCCCGGTACTTGACTGTTATTTTCCAAAAATCCCTCCAAACTAAAACCGTTCCACAAACCTGGAAAATAGCTAATATAGTACCAGTATTGAAGTCTGGTAACAAACAAATCCTCTCCAATCATAGACCAATTTCGTTAATATGCACTTGCTCCAAGGTATTGGAACACATTATTCATAAACATATTGTCTTGTACTTGTCTAACAATGATCTTCTGTCTAATAATCAGCACGGTTTTCGGGCTGGGTTTTCTACTCTCACGCAGTTAATTGAATTCACGCACGATATTGCATCATGCCTAAATCATCGCGGTCAGATGGACGCCATTTTTATCGTCTATTCAAAAGCATTCGATTTGGTTTGTCATAGTAAGCTCATTACCAAACTTGGTGCCTTTTTCAAGGGAACTCACGGCGTCCGACTAATAGGCTGGATTAAGGACTACTTGCGATTAAGATCACAGTTTGTCACGTTTAATCACTCTTAATCAACATCTGTCCATATAACATCTGGCGTCCCGCAGGGATCAGTTCTAGGACCACTTTTATTTCTCATTTACATTAATGACGTCGTCCAGATAACTAATAACACGTCAGTTAAAATCCGTTTATATGCAGATGACTGCGTTCTGTATTCAAGTATAAATAATGCATACGACCAGCTTATTCTAAACAATGTGTTTTCTTCTTTCTGTGATTGGAGCAACACATGGCAGATGAGGTTAAATTTTAGCAAAACTATATCGATGTCATTCACTAACAAGAAAAATCCTTCTCGTTTTTCGTACACTAACAACACACATCAACTAACGCACGTGAACGAGTTGAAGTACCTAGGTGTAACATTCTGTTCAAACTTGAATTGGTCTAGGCATATAGATTTAACTTGCTCCAAGGCACTCAGGAAACTCGGGTTCTTAAAACGTACATTAAAAAATGCAACCAAAAACTGTAAGCTGATCGCGTAAAAATCTTTAGTAAGGCCTGTACTTGAATATGCATCGGCAGTCTGGTCGCCACACTCCGCCAAAGATATTATTAAACTTGAAAATGTGCAGAAAAAAGCAATAAGATTTATATAAGCGTTACGACCGTCACTTCTCTCCCACAGTTCACGCCCGCACGTTATCACTTGACACACTTGAACACAGACGAACATGTGATCGCATTATCCTACTTCACAAGATTATCAACAAACGTATTTATGTTGACGCCCCCTTCTATTTCGCCCGTTCTTCAGCACGTGTCACGCGCTGTTCCAACCCGCTTAACATAGTGCCGTTTATGCCGCTTTTAGATAGCTACAAATTTTCATTTTTTCCTTTCACAGTTGAATTGTGGAACGATTTAGATGGCACGTTACGTGAAATGTCTGTTAATAATTTTGTGCGAGAATTGCCAAATCATGTATTTTTGTACTGTTTTCTCTGTAAATCATTACACTCACATTTGTAATCATGCACTTCCCTGATATTGTTTATGTATAATCTTCTGTACCACTCCTGAAATGTCCCAATTCATGGGATAGCAGAATTTGTAAATAATAAAAATAAAATATTGCATCACCGCGTGGATTCTGCAACACTTTTTGATTTTAAAGGGGTGGGGACATCAAAATTTTCGTTCTGGCATTTGTTGATCCAAACGTTGCGTCATGCTTCAGGGAGCGCGATACACACAGCGGGATCCATATATATCCGATAAATAATTTAATAATAGCATTATCATACCGAGCGATTTCGGTTTCGGTTTCTGGGCTCCGGGAGATGCAATGACGTCACAGAGGAGGAAACGCAACATGGCTTGGTCACGTGAGCCACAAAAAATAGTGACGTAAAACTATGCTGCGTCGTCTGCTCGCGCATACGCGTGCTCTGCCAGCAGAGGTAAACAACTGGCGATTCGAAGTGCATGTCGCGATTATTTTAACTATCGCGAAGAGCGAAAACAAAGGTAAGAAAATATTGCGGCTTCTGAGAGTCGGTGATTCATTCCGGAGCGTCGTAAGCTTTAGCTTTGACGTGATCCGGAAAAGGCCTAGCGACTATATCGGCGGCGCCAAACGATCAGAGGCGGTGAAGCTGCCGTCGATGCCAGAGTGACTACTCCTCGGTCGCTGGTTGGCCGCTTCGCCGTACGGCTGCCGCACAAATGGGTCCCGGGCCCGTCCTCTCTACGGCAAGGAAATCTCGCCGTTCGCGAGCAAAACCGCCGTCGCAGGGGGGCCCGCGAACGGCGAACGGCGTTCGGCGAGTTTCCGTGCCGGTAACGTGGAAACGCCAAGCGAAGGAGAGTCCGCTCCGAGCTGCCGAACTATGCGACTATGCGAGCAGAGAAGCAGACAACACGAACGCCGCATACCCTGGTCCCTTTTGGAGTCGGCCGGCTAGTGCTACACTCAAACGTGTAAAAGCCCGTCCGCAGAACAACTCGCGCCGCACGCAGTTTGCCGTTCGCGGGCGGGCGTGCGGCGTTCGTGTTGTCCACTTCTCTCCTCTTGTGTCCGTGTATGCACGCCTTACCCATTCTTTGCATTAAGAAAGGATTTCTATATGCCTGTAGCTCGGTCATAGTGGAGGCTATGCTCGGTTGCTCGGCTCAGCAGGCTCCGTAATCGGCATTTCATCGCTACTCATTATACGTCACGTTTTTGTGCTGGTGTGCCATGACGTCAATATTTTCGTCCCTCCTCTGTGACGTAGTAACTGCCGCGCAAGCGATGGGTCTCGACTACGAGAAGGAGTTTTTAATGACTCTTTGGAGCTGAATTAAAATTATTTTGAAATGCTTGCAGCGTCCAATACCTCGTTCTGGGTGTCCTTGCATACGGAAGCAGCCTACAAAATGCTTTTT
The DNA here is from genome assembly GCF_050947875.1 of Dermacentor variabilis. Lineage (NCBI taxonomy): Eukaryota > Metazoa > Arthropoda > Arachnida > Ixodida > Ixodidae > Dermacentor > Dermacentor variabilis. Next base: position 63,492,381 of record NC_134574.1, read on the forward strand.
ATAGCCTCAAAATTTGGTGTCCCAACCCCTTTCAGTGAGGAAGGCTGCAAGCAATATACCAGAAATACTGTGGCGCATAGCAGAAGCATACATGTAATACTTGAAACACAAATGTCAGAACAGAGCAAGAGATGGAGATTATATTCTGCCTTCAGGGTGCACTGATGTGATTCTACGAAATTTATGTGTCAGTAATGATGCCTAGAAAACAGTGAGCTCCATTGCGTAAGAGTTTTAGGGCTGCTTACTCTGTCGGTAACGCGTTACACGATGCGTCAGTAGGTATACATGGGGTACAACGGGGCTGGACATGAGAATGCCATAGGACTATGCATCATCATCATCATCATCCTCATCAGCCTGTTTTATGTGCACTGCAGGACGAAGAGCTCGCCATGGGATCTTTAATTCCCCTTGTCCTGCGTCAACCGATTCGAACTAGCGCCCGCGATTTTCCTAATTTCATCGGTCCGCCTTGTCTTCTGCCATACTCGACTGCGTTTCCCTTCTCTTGGTACCCATTATGTAACTCTAACGGTCCAATGTTATCTAACCAGCGCATTACATGACCTGCCCAGCTCCATTTTTTTTCTCTGAATGTCAATTAGAATATCGGCTACACCAATGTGTTCAAACCAAACAAAATGAGGCTGTCTCACTTATTTCTTCAACTTTACTTCACATACAGCTTAAAGTGAGCGGACATAACCTAAGAGCTCGTGTCGACAGTGGAGATTCAATATATATACTGAAAAGAAACGCACAAGCCATATTCACAGGTAGATCAGTCCTTGTATGAGGTTATGATGGTTGTGAAAACGAGCACTGCGAATGGATAATCATAAGGGTAAAGTATTAGTTGCAGTACGCAGAAGTTCTGGGCTTGGTGATAGGAGGTGTCGAGTACGACTTTCTTCTCTCTCGGACGGACAAGAAATTCTTGAGGCTAAACATTCATTGGGACGACACTGTGTCTGTTAGCCCTGATTACAAGATTCCAAAATTATGACAGGGGCAAACCGACGTCGCCGCAAGAAATGGAGACTTTATTCAGAAACTCAACCCTGAATTCTTCTTAGCAGGCTATCTTCCTCGTACCACCAAGCTTGAAGTTCTGTTTAAATTTGATTACACTACTATAGTCTGCAAAACGCAATGCAATCTATCGAGAGAAAAGAAGACAGGCCTAGAAGAGGAGCTTCAAAAGTTGTAGAGGTTGATTTCGTCTGTCCATATGTATCGCCATCGGCATCGCCAATCAGCATCGCCCCAAAATAAGACGGTAGCCTCTGGCTGTGCACTGACTACAGTGCGATCAACAACCAGACACATCTGATCCCATTTCCAACGCCTCGAATAGACAGCATCATTGACGAAACAAACAGATGTACCTGACTTCCGAGGATAGACATGTGCGAAGGCTTCTGGCAAATGCCATTTCAAGAAGAGACTAAGCAATACACCGCCTTAATGACTCCACTTGACATTTATGAGTATAATGGTATTCCGTGCGGTTCGAAAAACTCGCCCAGCTGGTTTGAGAAGGTGATGAATAAAGTTCTGAACCCTTTTATTGATCGATTCTGGAATTTATATGTAGACGACATCATTGTACACTGTAAGAGTGAGCAGCAACATAAAGAACACCTTGCGCATGTTCTCACTGCGCTGTCCCATGCCATGCTAAAGGTGACTTCAAGAAAAGCAAGTTCTTCAAAAACAAACTAACATTTTTCCACCCTCTACCTGTCAGACCAAATGATCATTTCAAATCTACTACCTGCGTTTTACCAGCGGCGACTTAAATCTGCAATCATTGGCGATTACGTCCATCGAACAGGGCTTGTTGAGGAACATTTATCTGGATGAAGCAATATCAGCGTTCGCCACTCGTAAAAGCTACAATGTGCGCTTTTAGATGAGAACTCTGCAGTTTTACGTCGTATTGTCTTATCTATAAACTGTTGTCTGTGAATAATAATACTTGGTATGAGCCTACTGTCTATTGTCTTATTTGATTGGTGACCTGTGAAGAAACTTGTCTAGCTTTCTTGCTGTCTGCTATATCAGATGGTAAAATGGTGGTCAGAATGCAGACGCTTAAATGTAAACGTAGACGCGTACATTCATCTTATGGTATTCGCTTGGATGGTGTGCAGCATTTGCTGATCAACCTAAAGTGCCCATGTATTATTGAAATTACGCAACAAATGAGACTTCACTGTTCTTTCTTGTTTTTTTTCCTTTTTTGCTGTTGGAACGTATCAGATTGTGCATTTGAGATTAGCCTCCTTGTATAATAGCGACGCGCTCAAAGCGTTAGACAGCCTAACAGCCGCTGCGGACCTTGGTCTTTTGCTTGATTGCCTGCACTTGTTTGCGGGGACGAAGTGTGCCATTGTTTCACAGAATACCTCCGAAACATGCCGAATTCCCGTCAGAAGAATGGCTTGGTTGCTAGCACACGTTCGCAAGCCGAAGTGTATCCTCGTTTCCCTGAATCCGTCCAAGGACACAACCTTTTGTCATTGAGGTGGCCTTCGCGTTGTTGGACATAACGCCGATAACCCGACGTTTACCTGCGCTAGGGACTTGCGGTTGTCTCCGGCATAAGCGACGAGCCGCTTCTACGTACCGTGCGATGGTTCGGTGCGTTAGCTGACTGACATATAACACGAACCTCTGCGTCAGCCGCTTCAACGTTCACCAAACTCGGCGTACGCGTTTTTCATGCCAGCTATGTGCGCCTGTTCCGAAACAGCCACAGCTGATGCACACCGGAGTGAGCTGACTAGAAACTACCGCTTACGTGTCACGTGATTAGGGCCTCCTTCTGTATATTTTTTATCTCTAAGCTTCAATATTGTCACGTGATGCTCCCTCGTAGTGTATTTTTTTCCCATGCTAAAAAAACTACATGGCTCATTGATAACTCTGTGTGACATCTCAGCAATATCTCATGACCCTAATCGCCACGTATATCTGATACGTATCATATTGCACTTACAATTTACACGGCCCTTCTTGTCACTGATGGCTCTGCGATGTCTCTGGTTATCTGGAAACAAAACACCGGAATAAGTTCAACGAGAGAAGCTTCAACAGAAGACAGTCCTACAGCGCTCGTCTGAGACGCGTTAAGGGTAGACATCGTATCGACAGTATGACGGAGCGTAATAGAGGATCTGAATCATAGCAGCGTGGAGAGAGTGTGCGCACCTAACTTTGTTCTAGGCATGATGTCGTCGGAGAAAAGTTTTCGCAGAGTGTTTCTCTTTTGTTGTGCAACCCAAGCTTGAAGCCATATAAATGTCATGTACGACAGTGTGAATAACCCTAGTTTAATTAAAACAGGTACACTATCCCTTGTGCGGCTGGAATTCTGAGAAACCGTTTCTGGACTTGCAGAAGCGGAAATCCGGAGTCGTGTGATTCCTGCATTTCAAATCTCCTGGTTCGGTTACGGCTGCAGTTTTCTGTGAGCTGTGCGGTGGCGCCTGGGGCCTTTACTGTCACCGTGTACTTATTTTGCTTTATTTTAGTGGAAACCATAAAAGCACGTGCATCAGAATGGAAAAGAAGAAAAGGAACGACACAGGTAACTCAAGCACGAGGTTGACGTACGATGTGCGGCGGCAGGAACATGATGTGAACAGGGACTCTATAACGTAAAACTATTCCGAAATTTTCTATTCGAATTCTTTAATCAGCCCTCCGCGATTGGTAAAATTTTTTTCGACCAGCCCCACTTCCCCTGTTTGTCACGCCACGTCACGAAACCACCATAGCTCACCATTTGGTATGACGTTTGCACACTGATTATGCATGATTTGACCGAACAAAAGAGAGATATTTATTTATGATTCGACACCTTTTCGCCATTAGCCCTCGGTTATGGGTAAAAAGTTTTCGGGATAATCCCACTGCAGCTGCCTGTCACGCGACGTCACGAAACTGCAAAAACTCACCACGTCAAAGTGCCGTGTACGCGATAAAGATGCATTAATATGCCGAACAAAACTCAGTTTCTTTCTCAACAGCTGCAGTATGCCCCGTTCCGAAAGAAATAAAATATGGCTGCCGCCAATCGCTCAGGCACTGCCTACTCGCGCCTGCCGGAAAGCATGAGTTTAATTGCGTGTAATAAAACTTTTTGGATGGCCGTGTAACGTTTTCGAGCATTTTCGGCACGTTTACGACCTCATTCTGCCAACTCTTCTTTGCTGAGGATTAGTTTTAGCGTCATTCTTAAGTTTCCGTTGCATGCCGCCGCGATTGTCGACTAGCCACCGTAAGCTAAGTAAGGGAAAGCGGACCAATCGCAGACGCCGGCATCAGCCTCTTCATCCGGTTATCGATTTTCACTGCAGTGGCTCGGCCGTATCGAATCCCTCTCCGCTTGAGCGTGCTCCTCACCTCTTGTGAGCCAATTAGATAAGACAAGCCGCTCAGTGTAGGCAATGTTATTCGTTTGTCAAGCAAACAAAAGTGACCTCCTATGTACGAGAAGGGCGGTTGATTGGTCAGATGAGACAACCCTGCGGGTGAGCGCGCTATGCTTGCGGCGTCTGTTACACAACTTTGACGTCAGAAGATTGGAATAAAAACATATTGGAATAGCTTTACGTTATATGGCCCCCGGTTTGCGGCTTAAGTGTGAGTTGAACAAATCGTATTGTCGTTCTTCTTGCTTTGTCTTGTTTAGTTATGTTGACGCTTATTATTGAATATGTTGTCGTTATTTTGCTATATTGAAACTGACCCTCCACCAAGAGGATCACTGAAAGAACTTGCAGTGTGTGGCATTGCAGTTACGGATACGCTAATATATCTTTAGTCATAGCTGGTGAGGATAAATAAAACCAATATTTTGGAATCATTTTTAATCTTCTCTCCAAATACACATTACCAGCGATTCCATAAGTAATAATTCATGCACTTATATCGCATTCCATTTAAAGTTTTTTTTTTCCTATCTAATAACAACTCCCTTTAGCCTCTCAGCCGGTAATATTCCTGCATGTGAGGGCACAGAGCTAAAGAATTCATGTGGCTACAAGCGTTGATTAGGAGAAGTTGTGGGAACATCTCATCCAATTAATAAGGAGTGCCTGGGTAATTACTTCGCTTGGAAGAAAGTCATTCGTGGCATGCACGTGCCTTCGTATTTTCCATCACAAGGTAAATATTGCTGACTTAAAGGTGGTGAGTAGGTTAATGTAGCAATAGGTTTTCCTGACTCGAGGCATCGCTTGTTATAGCAGTGCTGTCTTAATAAATCTCTTCACTAAGTAGGTTAAAAGTGTGGTGAAATGAGCGGTTATCCTAGGGAGAAAAAGTGTGTGTGCGTTGTAATCCAGAAAATTCCTCCAGAGTCCAATGAAATTCAATCTTGAAACTCTTCGCAGTGTCAAATTTTATATTTTGCACTTGCACAAAATGTTCATCGGCTCTGATGTATATGGAATTTCGGATGACGGGTCCTATTTATGGGATGCATAAAATATGTGTTGTGTTTGCGATTTTTTAAATAAATAAACGATCTACAGGGCCCTAGCTCAAAATGTAATGTCCCACGCCGACTTTACTGACTACTTTTATTATTATAACTCTAGTAGAATTTGTGCCGCTATACGGCCACTCATTTTTAATGGTACTAAAGCTAAATATTACCTGTAGTGCCGCAAAAATAAATACGTATTTTAGCGCAGTCCTGTTACGTCTATCGATGAAGAAACAAAATCAATGCTCACATGCACACAAAGTTGGGTTTCTTTCAATGGTCATTGAGAAGGAGCGTTTAATTACGGTATTAGCAGCAAACTTGCTTGAGTGTCACCTGGTTACAACACGTGATCATGGTAAGCTACTTCCGTTAACTTCAGAGTATATTGATACCGTGGCAAGAGCAAGGCTGCACACGTAGTAGTTGTAAGGATGACGGAAAGTTCAGAAATCATTGCAGGCTTTTACCTGCGTCACAGTTAGGAGTGGGGGAATCCTTCATTTGACCTTCATCTGCTCTATAACGCAATGATTGTCTTATTCCCGCTGGAGCCGCCGAAAGAAATCAAGGGAGAACGTTTACTTGCGCTGACATTAAAGACCGCGCTTTCATTACCGGTTTTCATGCATTCTAATTCGAAAATGCCTTTTGCATATTACGTTCTGACGGTCCCAATAACGGTATCTCCTACGGAAATGTCAACCTCACCTTGATTTTGATCTGCCGAGCAGGTCTTTTCACACGCCTCCTTGGTTTCAAAATTGTTGGCGTTTCCGCTGCATCCGCCGAAGTAGAACTCTTCGCACTGGCTTGTCTCGGCGTTGAACCACCATCTGAGCAAGGGCATTTTGCAGAATCCTGGGTGGGCTGGCAGTCGACACCGGTCAGGAATGCCGGAAGCCGCTGCAAGGAACATGGGAACTAGAAAATACTTCCCACGAGCATGCAATAAAATTTGAAGAGACAAATGTTGATGAAGCTACCTGTTGTGCACATAATTACATGTGAGTTTGACATGCGATCGCTTTATAGTGGGTTTTAGAGCATGCAGCAGTTCCTAATGTACGTTCGAAGACCTGATTCAGACGATTACTACAAGTGGAAGTGCAGCTAAATGTAGAAAACGCATTTAAGTAAATTTCACCTTGTTCGTGTTTCTATTTCTGCCGATAACACCTTAAGCGAAGACGCAAACTCGTCAAGTCGTCATCGTGTGTCATTAACCCACAACTCCTGATATTTTTGTTGCAACGACGATTACACGGACACTTGATCCGCATTCGCGCATTCGCGCAGTCAACGTTTGCTTTGTTGCGCGTCCTCTATCCACGGCGTTTCCGGGTACCTGAAGTAGAAGTGTGCGTTTGGCTACAAAAGGGACGGAACGAAGTTTACGTATCCGCAACGTGGCGCTCAGTTGCAATGGCGGCGTAGCCAGGACACCGTTTTGTCTGTTTTCGATGGCACGGATCGAGTGCGCGCGCACATTGCGAGCACACTATAGCGTTCCTAGTGAGGTGCTGCGTGTATGCGCCGGTCTGAGTGTGACAGTCGCTATGTGTCAACCCGACGTAATCGACTATTTCACTGGGCACTGACTGACGCCGGCCGTTTCACGTCGGTGCCATCTCGTGCGCCACGCAGCTTCGAAGCCTGCGACCCGGCTGTCAGCGCTCTCGATCACGCCGCCATTCTGAGATGCCGGGACGCTTTCGCCTCTGCCCAGCGAGACTAGTCTCACGTGCTTCGTCGTACAAACCGGTCGCACCAACGTATAGTTAGAACACCGTGCAATGGCTTCAAGCGTCACTGTAAGCAATTCTATCACTGTCAGTGATTCTCCCTTCGGCCCACACGGGGAAATATTTTCACTGCACTAACACATCCAGTGATTGAAAAAGAAATGTAAGCGTTGCGGCATAATAATTTGCAGACTGCCAAAAATACGTGCCTAGCAAATTCAGAAATTAATAAAGTCGCTGTTTTACCAGCAGACCTAATGTCCCGATATGATGTCGGCCATCATATTTGTAAGTGCACGGGTGGTACAGATGTTTGGAGAGCAGTTGTATTCGCAAGTACTTTGTGAAAATAATATACAATATCGGCATGACTTTTTATTACGCGTACTCTTAACCTATTCATCTTATCTTGGCTTTGATGTTCGTCACTTTCTGAGCATGAAATTTCCCAATTATTTGGTCGTTGTCGAATTCAAGGGACAGCAAGACAGTCAGAGTTGAAGACCTGCATCCTAATAGTTAGGAATTCTTTCATATCTCGGACCTGAGATGATATTTGAGGCACTTTGTCGGCGTTATTTCTCCGCAACTGGTTTGTATTATAATGCATCCTTTTTAAAATGCGAGTTTTTATATGAAAATTAACAGTCCCCATATTTTATTTTGCATCAGTGTAACCGATTTAACATTTACTGATTTACATTAAGTAAATGTCTTTATTCATCGTCTCCTTTAAAATAAAGAGCGTCAGTGTGTCTACAGAACGGTCATGTTCTTAGAGTCTTGTTCGTAACCTTGTCGGGACCAGGTGTTGATTTGCCATTAAGGTCCTGGAGATCTGCGCGGATCTCTGACTCGTGAACTTCTTCATCGAGTGTCACATTTGTCTCTCCAGTGTAATCTCCGTGTTGAACATCGGGCCGTTGAGGGAAGTACTTGACTAGCAGGCGTGTCACGAGCTGGTGATCACTCGTGGTAGCCTGTTCCTTGTGCAAAAGGCGTTGCAGGTTTGCTTGCTGAGCAGACTTGCTCTGCGTTTCCCCCAAGAGGTGGCGAAGCAGACGCCACGTGCTGCCATTGCGGAGCTGCCCATCGACTGCGTTGCAGATGTCATACCACTGTTTGCGGCTTAAGGTCCGGCAATGTTCTTCCAGCTGGCGATTGATATGTGCGATCTTCTTACGAAGCTTTCGGTTGTGCCTTTGCTTTTTCCATCTTGCGTTTAGTGACGTCTTGGCTTCCCAGAGGTGGGCAGTCGGCTGTCGATCTTGTCAATCTGGACTTCGGGTGCGAGCGTCGGCATCGCCTTGTTCATGTCGTCGTTGAGCGTCTTCATCTATGCCTCGATGTCATCGATGTTCTCCTCACCTCTCTGTTCAACTCGCTGCTTTCGGAATTTGTCCCAGTCCGTCCATTTGAATAGCTTAGGAAAAGGGGGTGTATCCGCCTGAGGAATTCGTGTTTCTATGATCATGTGGTCACTACACAGTTTATATCCCACCTTTTAGGAAGTAAATCTGCCATTGCTAGTTGAGGTTGGTGTTGTCGCCTGTCTGTAGGTCCCTGTAGCGTCGTGTGTGCTACATGAAATATTACGCAGAAACCACCGTTTGTGAACGGAGAGACAGACGAACCGGCACGCAAGAGACCTAAATCGATCATCTACTCCAACCCTGACTACGAAATTTGACATTAGCACTGATTGTGCTTCCAAGATTAACTTTCTGTACGTAGTCGTCAAGCACTAGCTGGCCTAAATGTGGAAGCGGAATAGGCGCTAATCATACTAGAGGAAACGATAATCAGTGATATTTAGTTGTTGTTTTTTCTTAGTCAATGAGCGCACTTTTCACGCCATGTGGCTTGAGAAAGAGTAGTGATAAAGAGCAGTGTGATAAAGAGTTAAGTAATCAGGTAGAAAACCACGTTGCATTTTTATGCCTGTTCCCGTGACGCTGGAAAATGTTTGCGTGTGGTAGACGCCGATACCACAGATGACGTAATGATCAAACAGCTATTCTGCAAAAATGCATCAAGAATAACACTTCCAATCTGACGGCGCTGTTGTCTATGCTTGCCTCAGCACACAACTCATGTAACCCGTTTAAACACGCGTTATATTTGCACACGGCTCAGCGGCACGCTGTGAGGTTCCCACAACCGTTCGCATCATGTGGCGCTGATGCAGCACCCGAAGCAATGGTGATTAGGCCGTGGCTATTGTATAAAGCAAGGTCGAAGACCTCACGTTGAGATGGCACTAACGCCGACAACGTTAAGTTACTTGGCTTCGAATTATCACTCCGGATCAAGCAACGTCTAACTTGTCAAGCTTGTACAGTCTTGTATAGGTGGACTCAGTTCAGTGTCAATAGCTCTGTGCAAGAACACTTAAGGACGCTCTACGGCTCCGTCAGAACGGACGAGCGCGTTGGCATCATATAGCACAGCAGGAAGCACGCTACGTCGATGCTTCCGAGGTGGGGCGAAGAAAGAGCTTGGAACTGACAATCTCTCCATAACGCCTGCAGGCGTATTCCATATATGTACTCGAGCTCTAAGAACAGAAAGCGCTCTGCTTGTGGACAAATAATTCCGGGGCAACTACGGTTTCCTCGATTCTTCAAATAAGGGAGACAATCGTCGAATACACACGCTGCATGAGATGTAGACAAGGATGCGAGACGCGGCACTGATTCGATTCTTGGGCTGCGAACAATAAAGAGTCGTATATGGTGGTTATAGTTTTGCTCAGGGCGCTCGTACGCAAAAAACAAAATGTATGCGCGGCCCCATATTTACTCAAAGATTCACTCCTTCATTTTAAACTCCAGTACTTTGCCATCTAGTCGGAAAGACTGCATTTGTAGTTCTCCGCATCAGATTTCAGGACGCTATTCTAGGTCACTAATCTTGAATGACAAAATCTTTAATAAATGTTCGTAAAATTTTCAAAGAAACAATGCTTTTATATTTGTTGTGGCCTTACGTAAGGTTACATTTCTCAAAACAATGCTTACCCGTTACATGCCGTCACTATATACCACTCATATGCAATAAAAATTAGCGTTTATGAAACACGTACCAAAGGCAGCACCGATGAGTGCTAGAAGAATGTAGGACTTCATGCCGCCGTTCATTCTCTGACACCCTTATGCAGCCTCTGTGAGCTATGACTTTATAGCAAGCATAAATAGCAATTGCTGGAATTTCCAAGCTTCTTATCGGCCTGCAGATTGTTTGCCACGAGCCGGCAATGTCACATGGATCCGTGAAACAATAGACCCTGATAAACAGTTCCTGATACGCTATCACTGCTGCGCAACCAGGTCTGCAAAGCTCGTTGAGAATGAAAAACATTGGCACTCAGTCGAACCACCAGAATAAAATTTACAATTTATGCATTAAGTAAGCATATCTTACATTGAAGGCTATGCGCTCCGCAACTCTAGAGTCTTGTTTTTTTCAGGTATTCGACAACTGACGTCCATTCTTTCTTCCAAAACGCTGTGAGAAAGAAAAAAGAGCTCCTTTGAAAGTCCGACTTCTGTTATGGTCACGCAAACAGAGTCGCAATACGATCAGTCCTAATTTTCCTAAGAGTTTCCTAAGTGGAAAGAACCAAAAAAAAATTTAGCACATGCAATGTTGCAGTGCTCAAACTTCTATTTTAAGTGGCGCATGGTGTGGATCACACCTCCAGTTTCAGTGAGTAGAAATTCAGGAGCTTCACTCATTGCCTACTCACAGTATTGTCCACTGCAGTTAGAAAGGAGGTTTCCCGCACTGTGGCAGTTCCGTAGTGATCGTACAGGGAGTAGTTCACTTATGGCTAGATGATTCGCGTGCTTGTCAGCAACAAATTCTAATGTTATGTTTCTTTAGTCACATCCTGTTTAGTGTGCCTGATGTCAAGGTGCATATATGTCAGTGGCTCTCCTGACGCCATATTGTTAGTCAGCGCTGTTTCCCTCCTATTCAGTGCAACGCTTACAGAAATTTTCTAGTCATGTGCTGGGCGCCTATTGTTGAGGTACTATATCTTCAAGGTCGTTCTACGCTTTCGAAATAGACTGCCATAGTACCTAACAAGAACTGGGATTTCTACTGATGCAAACTCTCTCCGAAGAGCGAAATTTTTCTCTCGCCTGTGAAGGAAATATCCGTCTGAGGTATCCAAAAGACATTAAGTGTTCTGACAGATCAACTAGTCGCACTAGTTATTAATTAGTTTCCCTCTCTTGGCTAACCAACAGCTTCACCTGAGTTGACTGTTCGACTGAGCGCTGAGTTCGAACCACGTAAAGTGAGACTAAGTTATCAACTTCAACTGGCGTTCCCTGCAGTGATTGCGTTTCTTTTACCAACACAGCCTTCCCCATATGTATCAAATGGCGAAAACATCGATGCTGTTAGGTACGTTCACATTTATTAATTTGGTATATTTCTTCGCTTCGTGCCTTCGGGCATTTCGGTAGGAAGATTTATTTAATGAAAGAAAACATACACAAATCACTTCTCTAGTCCATGGAAGGAAGCCTAACGAAGAATATTATAACAATATCGGGGAACAAAACATTCAAATCTTTTGTTGGGCTTATAACAAAAATGTGAGGGGGGATAACCCAAAAATAACCTCAAAGATTTTCCTCTCATGGTGAAGTCGTTTCGAAAGTTAAATGGCCGGCTTGAGGCACAAATTCCTACAGATTAAATTGTCAGAGTTAATGTACTTTCTGCTAACAATTCTGAGATTTCTGCCGTGGTTTGACAAGTCACTCGAATTTATTCCTGTGGCGCCCAACGACACCGCAACTCGAGGAACCATGGTGTCTGCAAGTGTGGCCCTACCGTCCTCACAATCACATGGTGCAGTTCGCGCAGGAAGACGCAGAGCAATATGCAAATGGCGCGTTTCGCGGCTCTCGCGCTACCAGCAACTCAAGCAAGAAATTCTTACCAAGGTATTATCTCGCCTTCACCTTCCGCCAGCAAACCAGAACATGTACGAGGGCCTCAAGACTACCTTCTTACAACACATTAGCGTACCAGTGGCCCATCAACTACATAGCACGCCACAGTCTCCATCAACGGCTGACGCTTCTGAAGGAGTGGCTCAACCTACGTCGAAGTCTTAGCGATCTCCGCTTGGTGAATGTCCGCCACTGCTCGAAACCTACACCATAGGAGCCGTTGTGGGGAGACAATACGACTACTGGGCCTCGCTCACACGTCTCGTTCGTTCCACGACGACAAACAACTTTCCGCCCTACTGCCCAACCCACCAACCCCCACCTTGCATTCACCCCCGAGCGTACCAAGGCGTCGGCGTGCACTACACCCGAGTTACATGCTGCCGACCCCCCCCCCTCGCCCCTGTGTCCATGCCGTGGAGATGATACATCCGTGAGCCGTGCTTTGATGGCTGGCGAGCCGTCATTCAATGCGCCTGTTCCGAGTGAGATCCTGCGGCAACAGTGTGGTCAGACGGTTTCCCTAGCTATCACGTACACTGCACTGTCTAGATACGCCAGTGTATTTCCTGTAGGAGCCTTCTGCGCCCTCTCACAGTGCACGTTGCGTGGCTCGGCTTGCACGCCAAGAAACACTGCCTTGACGATTGCCCGCAAAATAGGTGCCTCTTCAATCCTCTAGTTAAGTACTCGGCGTTCGAGAATTCATCCCCAGCGCAGCAAGCAACTCCGCTGCTTCCCAACTTTACGTCGCTAGATCCACCTAATTTTCCACAAGTGCCAGGTGAGACGCTGCTATCACGCACTTTGAAAGCGCCCGACATCAACACCTAACCTTTGTTCACAAGTACTACCAACACCCAGACAATGTGATAACCTCGATCGAGCAAGCTGGGTCCCATCGTCGCGAGCTTGAAACCCTGGTCGCAACGTGAGCCGGTGCCAGATCCGATGTTGCTATCGCAACCTTCATCCCTCGACGAGCTCATACTGAGGCGTGGTCACCGTGGCAACCGCGTTCGCCGTACTACTCTGAACTCGATCATCCATGCGCACCGACCATGCAGCAGCTGCAGCTTGGAGAATGAATGGCATCGCACTTGTGTGCTCCGCGGTGCAGTAATATCGGAGCTATATTTATCAAGCTAGCGCCACGAAAACCTCGTCCACTCCTGCACTCCAAAGCCAGACTACAAAAGTGAAACCCGTATATTTCGTCGTTCCGTCTGGGCGGAGTTCCTGTAGCGCCCATCGACAAGGTCGGCACACTCAGCCGCCGCCATGGTGCCGGGCAAGAAACACGGGGAGAGAAAAGATGGGCGCTGTGTGCTCCATACGCAAGCACGAAATGCGCTGCGTTGTTCTAAAAGCGTGCTACGCTGGTCCTCTAGTTCTGGCACTCCTCTGAGACTCCTCTGTGCCCTACATTGCCTTCAAAGTCTCTGTCATACAAACGGAACTGCCCAACCCTGCTAAACCTCGAGTTCGCCTATAGACACACGGAACCACTGTGATCATTCTCACAAACGTTCTCATACGGTAGTACATATACTGGGCGACATGGGTTAAATATAATCGCTGTTGACATTTTAACGTGACAGCGTTAAGGAGCTCGTGTCGCAGAAAAGCCGGTGTCAGCGGCTTTTCAGCGACGTTGGCTGTGAGCGATAAATCCTAGAAGGCACTTCATAAATAAAAAAACATCCTGCAAGGTGGGCTGGTGGGAATCGAACCAGGGTCTCTGGAGTGTGAGACGGAGACGCTACCACTCAGCCACGAGTTCGTACTTGCAAAGCGGCACAAAATCGCTTCTTGTGAATGCGGTGTTGCCTTAGAACCGTGCCGTAGAAAGTTATACTGCGGTGTATATCGGTAATTATGATCACGTAACTTACAGAAGTCGCAGTTTCACGAGTAGCGAAGTACGTTTCCTCTACATGTCTTCTGCGCTCTGCGCACACGCAGAGCCATCTTGCGGCAAACACAGAAGACCTCCTCCTCGCAATGTACGGCGCTGCCCCGACACATGGCGCGCCACTCGCCCCATGATTAAAGCCCCTGCATGGCGTGTCGGGGCCCGGCTATCTGTGCCTATCGCGACGTTTGGCTGGCGTAGCGCGTTTGAGTAGGCGGTGCGAACGGAGTGCGATAACGCTATCGCGTTCCACTCATGAAGGCGAAGCTTAAGCGTCCTCCAATGTTCCCTTTTATTCTGCTCATGTTTAGTCCTCTATTTTCCATAGCCGCTAGTGTTTTGAAATCTAAGTGGCGCGGTAGATTTCATCTTAAGTAGGCAGGGAAAAAGACACTCAGATACTGATATTCTACTGCGTTATAGACAACACAATTGCTTGTAGACAAACAAGGATAAACCATAATTTTTAATTATCGATAATAGGCTGAGTCGGACACATATAATTGCATCCACTTTTCTCACGGGGAGAGAGAGAGAAAGAACCCTTGAATGAAAGGCAGTGATCAACAATTTGTTTCTGCCTGACGCCACTGAACAAATATCCTCAGTATACTTTTCTATACATTTTGCCAATACTGCTCTAATGCCTTTATATATGCAATATCGGCGATATTCCGATATATCCCATCATGTTTCGTCGAACTTGAATGCAACTCTGTGCATCTCTGTGCTAACTACGGAACTCATAGGTATACAAACTTGTTTATGCGTACTATAAGTAAACGCTACAATGCTAGAGTGGCATTGCGGCAGCTGCTGAAATTCCTTCAAACGAGAATTGAACACATGCCATGCATTTGAATCGATCAAAAGCTAAGAAGAGGGGAGTCGACGTGGCAGCGTGCCTATTTCGGAGCACGAACTATTGGTAGAAAAGCTAAGGCAAAAAAAGTAAAGTACTCGTGCCTTAGCTTTAGTCTCAGTTCTTCGCGCTTCAGATCAGCCATTTTAACTGATTCAATAACTTATCATCACTTGATATCCTATTTCCTATAAACTGTGACATTCCACAATTTATTATGGAAGGAATCTGCTGTTGCGTTTATAATTTTGGAGGCAATCTTTTTCTGCATTCAATTTTCCAATGAAAATTATTTTTGTACACCGGTAATGTCAGTGTAAAACACACTTTACTACTTTAGTAACAAGCCATGTCAAATAAAATGCCGGGCTTGCCTGTGGACTTCACGAATTGCCGTTAACGCAGGGACGGCGAAGCATGTTTGGACCCATCGCAACATTCTTGCACACAAGGACATCCGTGATAATCTGGTTCTATGACTCATAGGAACGCGCTACATTTATAGGACCAATTTCGTTGAGGGCTTCAGATTAATTAAAAGCACCCGCGATCCTTCAAAGTTTTGGCAACTGTTCTCGCATTTCCACCCATCGCAGTGCAATGGGTGACAACGGTGAGGGTGCACCCTCGGACCTGCAGCACCTGCCTGCGTATAGCAGAAAACACCTGATAACATTTTAGGATTTGCCCTGTAACCAGGTGCTCAACACAGTCCGCACAAAACGGGCTAAAGAATAAGAAGGCGGTTGGTAGTGGAACCAGGTGAACTACAGCGCTTTTCTTGCTGAAGACATCGTGCAAAGTATGAAGCAGGTTTGAAATATACAGCGGTTCCCTTAGCCGTGACATTTCCCGTCTTCACTTTCTAGAAGGACAAAATTTACGCCTTGAAACCACCGTGTCCTGTTTGGTCCAATCCGTGTCTCAGTGTCAACTGCAGCGAAAATTTTCGGAGAGTGAACACGGCCAGACTTATTGTGGTAACAAATCAAAGTTTAGCAAGAATGATTAACACACACCTGTGTACGCAACGACGAGATGCCTGAAGTGTGGGTAACCAACAATCCAAAAGCCATAAATAATGAATAGGCTGCCACACATTCCGGTTGCCCAGGCCGGTGCAATTGAGAGAAAGCAAATTTTCATGGCGTTAGACCCTGGGAGTTCAAGAAGACTGCGTTCGGTAATGCATGCAACAATAATCCAAGGCCACACGTATGGGACCCCAGATGTCACGGCGAATAAATGCAGCTACTGATTATACCTAAACAGAAACCAACGCACAAATGTGATGTATATACCAGTTAGCGCCTTATCAAGTGTCTGATAATTAAAGAAGATGAAAGCCATGTTGTAGGATATGATGGATGACGCGGCAGCCTGGAAGTCACTGAAAGCCGCCCGAAAATTCAAATTAAGGTCCTTAACCCCGTGACAGCCTCAGAGAATCCTCTGGCATTACTTAACAATACACTAGAAAAACAGCCGCAAGCTGTCAGTGTTTCGCTTTCAGCTGACTCTCCTTCTTGCAGGCTAGTAATAGATTACAGTACTACTTAGTAATCATACTTCTTCCTGCAAAGAATTATGTTGGCTAGATTCACAACAAAGCGTTTTATTTTTACAATAGCGCCGCAAGAAACAAGATTCATCTTCGAGTGTTTTAATAAGGACTTCTACAGTGCCGGTAGCCTGTGTTTCTACAAAAGTTATTTTGTCAGAGACGCAGAATTATTCTTTTTGTCGGCATCTCATTACATTTCTTGTCGCTTCGTGGTTGCCGTTTTCCCGGCACGCGTCTCAGCAAGCACTGTCTTCTCAGCGCGCAGCCTCTGTCGGCACTGACTCATAGCGAGCGCTTTGCATATGCCACGCGCGGCTAGGGCCGTACGGGTATTGGAGATGCGCAGAAGAACATGCAGTCGCGGCGAGACTCAAAGTTGTGGCTGTTGCTCTCGCAGCGACCGTACACAAAGGGGCGGCAGGTTTTGGCGTTGGGGTCGTAGCAGGAACGCGGGATGGCAGCTTGGCAAGGTCCCGCATGCGGTAGGTTCTGACAAACGGATGCAGCGGTTTCAAACGCTGCAGGAAAAGCAAAAACAAAATTCAAATCAGCCACAGGTTACTGTCATTCAACAATGCCTTCTCTATTACGAGCTGCACGTCAGCGCTAAATCTCGCCAATGCCTTCAGATATTGATTATCAAAACTTCTAGCACAACGCGCTTAGCGAAACGCAAAACAAGAAAAATTCGCTGCGAGCATCTACAAAAGCAGTCAGAAACACTTAACACAGATGTTCTTTTTAAATGCGCAGGGGAGCTGGTGACTTTGGAGTCACAACCTTCGCATGGCTTTTAATTTCTTTTGCATCTTTTCATTTCTTTCTCTTTTTCTGTCGGTTTTTTTTGTTACCAGAACACATTTGACCAAGTCCTCGATATATTTTCCGTGTATTTGAGGCAACCTCACTTGCTTCTGTGCAGCAGAAGATCCACTCGTGCACTTCTGCTGCCAAGGAGCGGTGGTATATTCACATAAATGAGTTACCAAATAAGATAGCTACAATGACGGAGTCATACCACCGAATAGAAGCTTCCCACTTCAGTCATATTTGTTATAACAAAGTGGCGATCTTTACTATCGGAGGTACACGTAGACCAGCAAGACATGCTCACTCGTCCGGCTACCGTAATTCCAGTCAAATGAAAAACAATCAGAGCTAGCTAAAAAAAATAAAAACAAAGCTTTCAAACCATCAACGCTGTTTAAGATGGGTTTGATTTAAAACTCTCTCATGGAAAGGGGGAGGACAAATCTGCAGATTTTCAGAGGAATCAGGAACTTAGCCAAAGACAGATTGCGTAGGTTACCTGCCGCATTCGTGCATGATATGTCTGCACATCACACAGCGTCAAAAAGCGGCTCAGAAAGCGCTTTTCTACAGATGTACCATAACCTATTTCTGGGCATGCATTCGAAACGTTTGAATAAAGGGAAAATCAGACATCCACCTGTTTGTAGCA
Organism: Dermacentor variabilis; assembly: GCF_050947875.1. NCBI lineage: Eukaryota > Metazoa > Arthropoda > Arachnida > Ixodida > Ixodidae > Dermacentor > Dermacentor variabilis. The sequence goes on from NC_134574.1 coordinate 63,510,405, forward strand.
ACTGCTAAAAAGGAAACCCATGCGGGTTCCTCGAAAGAAAAGCCTCATGGTTGAAGAAAAATTCGTCCTGGTCCGGGACTCGAACCCGGGACCACCGCCTTTCCGGGGCAGCCGCTCTACCATCTCAGCTAACCAGGCGGCCAGCAGGTGGCAGGGCGAAGTCGAATTTGTCGACAACACGAAGGGTTTCCTTTGTAGCAATTGCTACAAACGGGTGGATGTCTGATTTTCCCTTTATTCATTACTTCTCTACACCTTGTGGGTTTCCGCAGAACTACTACCTCATTCGAAACGTTTATGTCACATCAACTAAATATAATAATCAGTGCTTCTCTAGACATTTGGGATTCTTCGTGTTACAAATGCCGTTTTCTTACTGTACTAGGTTCAGCGAAATAGGGAAAACATTGCCGTAAATCTTTACGCGATCTTATTTGCATGATCTTTTGGTATTAGCCAGCTCAAGCATATGTAAGAACACCACTCACAAACTCCTATGCCCGCTCGAATATCGCCTACGTGGTTTCTTCTCGAGGGGCACGGATATCTTGGATCTTGAGCAATAATAAAAAGTTCTCTTTCAACATTTACTATTCTATCGTGCGCTAAAGAGTGCTTGCACATATTTTCTAATGCAGCTCTCTAAATATTTTATAAACCTCTCGCGAGCGCGTTGCGTATATTTAGTCTGGATAGATGAAGACGCACTCCTCTGATGTTTTATTTGAGTAGTAAGTATTAACCTAGCCTAATATATACCAGTTACTATATTCATATTCGAGCTGTGTTGATCCCGAGATGTTCGCTGATCGATAGGAGTCCCCATAGTTTGTCCCTGAACGGCGCTGTAGTGCGGTGCTCAGATAAATTTCTGCCTTCTGGGTTTCTTCGGTGAAGGCGGAGATCAAAAGAGGCTCGCTCTTTCGTTTACGTGATCCATTTAAATGCCACTGCGATAAAGATAGCCAACACAAGCTCAAGAATGTAGCACTGCCAGAATTCAGACACCCTGACGAACGCGGATTCATTCATGGATTGTAATTTTGTACCCAACTGTAGCTCCTCTTGACATGAGAGGTAAGCCTTCACAGCTAAAGAACCAGATAGAAATTCTTACCAGGAATAAAACCCTCCGGCTTTCACGAAAACGGCTGAAAATGTGGATATATGGTCTGAGCATTGCTGAAAATAAAAAAAAAACAATCGAGCATTTTTAGGCTGGCCTCTAAACATATGGTCGAAATATTGAGGCCGACCCCATGAACTGGCAGTCTCACTTGTGAGCGATTTTCAAGTTTTCTTGTACTTATATTGTAACGTTCACCACGTCCGAAAAGCTGAAGTTGACTGAGTAGTCATGTTACAACAAACAATAAAGCAGCACGACTGGGCATAACTCTGTCTCACCCGATTACATACATGGCGCTGCTATTTTAATTCATCATGTTTTATAGTTGGAACCTTGTTTTCTAAATATTGCGCGGTTACGACGGCTTTCCAGAAGAGGTGGCAATTGTACTTGGTGGATAAAAGAAAGCCGCATACATTTTAAATTGTAAAACTCAGGGTTCGTTATTTGATTACAAACTAGAGCGTGCTGTCGATGAAAGGATCCGGTTACTGAAATGTATCACAAATAGGCATAGCGCAAGGAAGGAAAGCAATACGATCCACAAGGTACATGCGTTCGTAACCACCTATCTAAGATACGTCGCCTCCTACCTGAAGTGGCAGGCCACCGAACGAACAAAGCTAGACTGCTTCATCCACAAGGCATTCAAACGTGCCATCGGGTAACCGATCAATACTAGCACGGATAAATTTCTCGAATTGCGATTACGCAATACCCTAGGCGAGGTAATCGAGCCGCACAACGAGCAGTACGACCGTTTGGCAAAGACCAGAACCAGACGTCACATCCTATTTTAATTCATCATGTTTTATAGTTGGAACCTTGTTTTCTAAATATTGCGCGGTTACGACGGCTTTCCAGAAGAGGTGGCAATTGTACTTGGTGGATAAAAGAAAGCCGCATACATTTTAAATTGTAAAACTCAGGGTTCGTTATTTGATTACAAACTAGAGCGTGCTGTCGATGAAAGGATCCGGTTACTGAAATGTATCACAAATAGGCATAGCGCAAGGAAGGAAAGCAATACGATCCACAAGGTACATGCGTTCGTAACCACCTATCTAAGATACGTCGCCTCCTACCTGAAGTGGCAGGCCACCGAACGAACAAAGCTAGACTGCTTCATCCACAAGGCATTCAAACGTGCCATCGGGTAACCGATCAATACTAGCACGGATAAATTTCTCGAATTGCGATTACGCAATACCCTAGGCGAGGTAATCGAGCCGCACAACGAGCAGTACGACCGTTTGGCAAAGACCAGAACCAGACGACACATCCTCGAGACGCTCGGCATCAGCTGCCGCACGCAGAACAGCGAAAAGGTCGGCATGCCCACACCTATTCGCCAGTGCATCGTCGTTCCGCCGTTGGCCAAGAACATGCACCCGACGCATAACGTAGGCCGGCGCGCGAGACCTGGAAAACAAATATTGTAGCCGGAAAAAAAAATGGTTTACGTAGACGGGGCCCCTTACGAGCGGTGAGGTCGTTTCGCGATCCCAATCAAGGACCACGGCGGAACTTGCGTCGCGAACGCGATGATACGTTCGGAAAAGGCGGAGGCGGCCGAAGAAGCGCCGATAGCCCTCGCAGTGGCCACCACGGACGCTGAGGTGACAATGAGCGACTACCAGGCGGCGATACGCAACTACGCTAGCTGCCGGATCTCCCGGGAAGCGACCCGCATTCTCCAAATTCACAATGGCAATATTTGCCGCAAAAGTGACAGTCTCTTCGTGTCGACCCTCGTCCACACGTATCCTCCACCCCTGGGCAAGGAGACGGACCACGCCGCGGCTCGAGGACTTACATGCCGACCCGCGGCGTCGACCGGCAATCCCGGCGTCTTGCCCACTGCGAGATCGACGCGGGAGTTGACGTGGGGGGATCGCATGATCGCTTTCAGAGACATGACACTACACCACAGATTGAATGTATGCAATACCCACCACCGCACGCCAAACAAGAAACAGGTGATTGCCTGGAGGAAATTGCAGACACACAGGTATCAGAACCCGGCGATCCTTCGGCCCTGCTACTCCGACCTTTATTCATTCGACGAGCGTAAAATGTGTGGAGCCAGAGCGACGCTGTAGACCATACTGTGGGAATGCACCGGTATGCCAAGCAGCAGGAATAGCCGACGTGCGGGGTTGACACGGCAGTCTGAAACTCCGGGGCGAGATGGGAGGCGCGATCACGGAGAACTCGAGACCGTCACCTAGGCTGGGGTGCTTAAGGCACCACCCCGCCCAAATTGCTGGACGTGTTGAATGAAGTTTTAACTCATTCACTAGTAAATACTAAGAAATATCGTCTATATGGTTGTTTTTACGTAGTACATAATCTCCATTAGGCTTTCTTACCCTTAATTACTCGTTAGGAGTAGTATTTATAATTATTAATCGCTTCATACTTATTCCTACTGTTATTTTATTATCTTTACTACTCTTAATACCTCTTCAGTGCTCACTATATACAATCATAATTATAAATCTCAGTAGCCATACGGCGTTCTCATATCTATCTACCTACATATGACCCCATGTATACCTAAGGAGCGTATTATGTCACGTATTTCAGATAGACAGACGGATCGACAGACAGGCCGACAGAAACATTTCCGAGGGAAGAAGTCCTAGAATCATTACTTACTTTAATAGAAGCAGATCCCCAACAATGGGGGAGTGTATGTTATGTCAAGCACTTTCCAGGTAGTTGCCTACCCATTATAATTTGGAATTACGCAAAGCGTTACACGATTACTGCTCTAGCCGTCCGGTGCGAGCTGATGACATGTGGATTGTTTGGTTTTGCTCAGGTACTAGACGAGAGTAAGCGATCAGAGACTACATGATATGCAGTCATACTTTCTCGTGACTATGGCATGCGGTGTGTGTTAAAACGACGATGTGAGTTTCATTTTGGCAATGACTTGTTCACAGATTTTCGACCTCGGCCAATTATGAAGGCGGTACAGCGTCCTAAATTTTCTAGGAAGCGCTAAATGCGACGAAGAAAACACCGGGGAAAGCGTGAGTTCTTACCAAGAAAAAAACGTAACAAACTCAAACGTGACTCACGCGCCAAAGGACTCAACGAGCTAATCGGCTTTGGCAAGACAGGTGCGTGCGTGCGATTGTGGCCTCGTGGTTCAAGCATTGGACATCTGTGCTTGAAAGCATAGGTTCGAGTGTGGTGTCGGCGATGTATCGCCCGCTTTAACAGACGTCCTATGTTTGGCGCGACTGAAAATACCGGCCTCCCACAAAGTGCTTGGAATGATGGAAAGACTACTTCGCACTAAAAGCAAAGGGAATCGACCAACAGCATCCTTCGAAGTTTCCTTTCAAAATATAAGTGCAGCGTGTACTACCTGCAATATAGTGAAATTTATCGCACAAGAAAGACATATTGCCTTTGTTAGATGCTGTTTCAATGGGTTTAAAATCGAACAACTCTCTTACTGGGTTCACAATATCGTTTATTGGAGCGGGAAAGACGTTTTACCGCACCGTAATTTAAATTAGCTGCCTGGAGTCACAGGTGCATGAGGACGTGGATTCTTTTATTCGCCCGACACAAGACAATATTCTAAAAATGGCACTTAAATACATGGTGGTGTATTTTAGTATATTATCTTGCCTCCAAATAAGACAACACATAATAAGTCATTATAGTGTCATAAAAAAATACACGATTCGTAAAAAAATGTTTTCCCAGTAGCACAAAGAGTGATAAGTGACCTGTGAAATACAGTTGCCCAAACGCTAGCTTTATTCCTTTGAAATGCCCATAGAGTCACTTGTTTTTAGAATCTTAACCAACCGGCTTTTCACCACCGTGAAAACGTACCAGCCACCGCGATTCATCAGAAGGAGACCTACTCTGCTACTGAAGGCACAAATTGCGTTGTCTTCACATGAGGGTACTCCAGATCAAAAACTGAAACTGAGCAGGAACCTTTCGAGTTCTTTTGTTTCATTTGGCATATTGGGGACGACATTTGATAGCACTTACAACGATAAGGCAGTTGCACACGACGATGCAATGTCGGCTGTCCAGCTGGGCGACCGGAAGTCCCCGATAAGGAAGATGTTTTTTCAGTGCTGCATTTCAAGCTTCTTTGCACGTGGAAAGGAAACAGTTCACTTTGACCCTGTTTACATCACCTGCAACTCGGAATGTGCATATGAAGTGAAAGTAACAGGATATCCACTCCTCTTAATTGGAGAAAGGCAGTTGGACTTCTCTGTCCGGCAAGAAAGCTTCCCATTTTTGGTACTCTAAAAATGTAGCGCAATATGAGCAGGATGCCGCCATTGGCTAGTTGGTTGTGAATATTTATACGACAGCGCGAGCACAAGGCTTAGACACCGCAGGATACCCCATAAATAGACTAACGCGACGCCGAGGGCCGTCACCACACACTAGAAAGCCGGCAAACACCCGGAGCCACCCTTGATTAGAACTCAGGTCATGTGGCATAGCAGGGTAATGCTGGACCACTAGCCCACCGTCAGAGTACTTTGTCCTACTCTGCCTGAGGAAGCATTAAAGTTTCATCTTCGAACGTCGAGCCTCCAAACGCATAATTCGTATTATGATCACATTGCTGTTCTTTTTTGTTTGTGTCTCTGGTACATATTTTTTTAATTGCTATTCGTTTTTCATATTTATGTGATTTTTATTTCTTAGACGTAGTTTCCTAGTTTTCCGTTAATCGTGCGAAATTATTTGCTTCGAAAACAATAAACCACATGGACGCCGGCGCCTTCTTTCATTCCTTCATTTCTCTCGTATCTAGGTTTACTTTTGCGCTGTTAGCTTAAATTAGGGCTTTTCGATTTCTGAACCAGACTAGGTTCCCTCAGAAGATGAAACTTTATAGGTGCAGAGAAACGCTGCAAACAATCACAAGGACGTGTGCAAAAAGCACGTGGTTCTCGATGCTCCTAGAAAATGCGCAGTTGCAGTTTTTCTTCTTCGCTTCACTGGTTCTCGGGCTACTGCTTCAGCTTACATTGCTGCCTGAATCGATAATATGAGATTTTCACATCGACGCAGCTTTTTCTCATTATATGTGCATGGACAGTTGCTGTAAAACACTGCCTAACCAGACGCCACTCTGCGTCCTTGAAATCCTAGCTGTAACTTTTAGCGTTATTATAACCCTCACAATATAATTGTACATCACTAGTGCTGCGCGAAAAGCAGACTTTGAGACGGCATCGGATAAGAACTGACAAATTCAAGAAACGAAACTAATCGAATATGAATCGAATATTTCCACAAGCGAATTAAATAGCGTATACTTCGCATAGTTGGAAAACAATGCATATCCTTCATATCTTTAAAATCAGTTTTCGCAACCCAGTATTCATAATTGTATTCAAACTTTTGTTATCTCACTGCACATTCAGCGGCGTTCAGTCTGCAAACCACGAAGAAATCACTAGGAGCAACTTAACAGCTTGTTCGCCAACTCAGTACACTTCTGAGCATAAGTGGTCAGGCACTATGATATTCCGTTTTTTAAAGTTTAACTTGTTGATAAAAGAAATGGTGGTTACCTTCGCCATACAAGCAAATATGAACGTTCTGTACGTATTCAAATTATGTTCAATTCTTTGAACAAAGGTGATTCATCTATAAATTGTACCAAGCACTATCCACTGCCGAATGCATATTGAAAAGTTATATGGAAAGGGATCGTGCTGAGCCGAAAAAGTCTGGCATTCTGAGCGACGCATGTGATATAATGCATTATATGGATTGTGAATTGAATGAAAGTTCTGGCATTTTCGCTACAATTTTATGTGTCACACTATACAGTCGATGACTTAATGTATTGGAAAAATATTCGGGTTTCCGACAGAGACTACTCGATTTCTTACTCTAAAGCTTCTAATGTTTGCACGCGCTTAGCATCGTTAGTCATGCGCCTTGTTATCGAGAAATATTTAGGGAATAATTCCCACGCGTTCGTGTGCTGCTGACGCCAGTGGGCGTTTCGAGTGTTTCAAGGCAGGGGTTCCACCGAGATTTGAGGCGATGACATATGACGATGTCATATCCGAAGGTTTTCTTGAAAGAACAAGCCATCCTACCAAGTGCAGTATAAATTCTTTTTTCGAGTGTGTTTCCAGTACGTCTTGATTTTTCGCTTATCTGACATATGCTTGTCATTTTATTTTTCGAAAATAGCAAAACAGAGCGAGGTCAGACGACTCATTTCAGAAGAAACATCTACACAACACCAAGAAAATAAAGAAACAGAGCTCGAATATCTCGGAAGACTAAAACTATGTGTGTTGCAAATTTGTTTTAGGCTTCCTGGTAAAAAAAATTAGATTAGAACAGGCCAATTGAAATTTTTGGTGCGTATAAACAGACTAAAATCTAAGACATTGCTTGCTAGTAACGATTGGATATGGTATTAGACTAACCATTGAAATACGCAAACAAGCGTTTGCTAGCGAACATTCCTTCGTACAAAGGAAAGCGTCTAAATGCGATTAACCAGGGCTTCCCCTTTGTAGAGATTCTTATCCATATCTTACTAGTGTTCTCCTTTTATTGCGTTTCGTCAGTGGTCACAGCGACGCTTCGGGAGCGTTATCAAAGTAATCAGCCGGTCGTGAACGGTGGACGATAAAAATTACATAGAATTGTGCAAGAGGCGGCACTACAACATTGGACCCTTATTTTGAGATGCCGACTGAATAATATCTTTCTTTGGAATTATACAGAAATATTAGCTCTGGCAGGCTGTCTTGCTTTGTCTACCTGACCCCTACTTTTGTGAAAACACGTCGAACCAGACGCAGTACAATCAATGTTGTTCGTAGTAACTTGCCATTATTACATAGATGCAGTGATTTTTTTTGTGCTTTGGGCGAGGCAAATGAAGTTCTCCGAGTTATCGGAAGAAATGCACTGTGAATACCGTTGATAATCGGTGACGGAAAAAGGTAATCATGGTGTAATAAGTGGAAAGGAATGTTGCAAATAACTTCAATGGAAATGACTGAACGGAGGTATAAAAGACACTCCTGCATTCTTACTCCCATTATCATGTTTTTTCTCCCGTGGGAAATGAGGTCGACGTATCAGACGCCTCCTAATACGCCGATATATGTAGTGCGCGTCCGTGTGACTGACTGCACGTACACCTCAGCAAGTGATTGGAAGCCGGTATCAATCTTGATCTTGCTTGCAATGATCGGCTTGCTTGACAAGCCCTTCGTTGCCCTTCAGCATTCCGCACACGTGACACACTTGCTGCTCAATTTTGTGAACAGAAATCATCACCCTAGGTATTACGTCAGCTTTTGCTTACCACTTCGTTGGTGCTAACATTGTGAGATCTCGCTTCAGTGCTGTGTCATTGAAGCAATATTTTAGTCAGAGTTGTTGCTAGCTCTTTTCTTCCAGTTCGTCAAAACATTCATTATTGTCTAGTTCTGCTTTCTGGGTGCAGTATACTTACGCGTGGAACGCCAACCATGCTATGCTATTTCTTTATCATAATAACTAGCTGTGATCACGTCACAACTCTGCACACTCATCTCTCGCGTATCCCGTACGATATAGGAGACGAATAAACCAGTATACCATGTCCTTATTGTTTGTCCAAATCTATTCCATCATAAAAAAACCTTTAACTATAAATTTCATTTGCCGCCTATTCGGAATCGCAAACAGTGCCAATAGACTGCCACAGAAGCTCCTAAAACATTTCACATTACGTGTTGTTTACTAATACATAATCCCTAATACACTGGTGGATGCTTGAGTACGGTCCTGATGTTCTCCTCCCGTTTTGGAGTTAGTTAGTTAGAGGCCGTCTGTCGTATATACTTCATTCATGTAGTTGGCCTACTCTAGTTGTCGCCCTAGTCTGAGAATGCCAATAATTCTACCAAAAATATAAATTATGTTACATAATGTATTCCGTATCAAGTGGCCAGAAGCATCAAAATTAAGAGTATAAACCCCATACTAAGAAACATTTTTATAGGCGGTAACACTAGACAGAAAACAAAGGTACAAATAAACATTTTTCTGGGTGCCGTTTTTGCCAGAACGGCATATACTTTTAAATGATATGGTTTAAAGGTATGCGAGAGGCTAGAAAAGCGCCTTTAACAACAAAACTAAGTAACTATTGGACCGAGACTGTCTAGCAATCAATATATCGCAAACATTGCAGTTGTGTATAAATGGAGAGAAAACTTTTAGTCGACTAGAGCTACAAAAGATAGGTAATATGCGACTTGCAAAAAAAATCTTTGGTTGCTGTTTTCTGGTGACTAATAGGTTCTTTCAAATTTCAATCTTGAAAACTCTAACTAAAAGGCCGTCACACAGCTGTTAATCATGGTAGTGTATCTATAAAGTTTGTCTGTTGTAGTCATAGTAGACAGCAACAAGTAAAAAATCATTCAGCCTCATGACGCAGTTTTTATTAAGACGTTATCTCAGTCACTTCATGCTCACCCTGGGATGAAGCTTAAGCAGTCACAACATTCAAGGGCGTTTGCTTGAAGAGTGGCATTAGAGCCATTTGCCCTTCTCGTTTTAGTTGCAGTGAGTGAAATTTTCAGCTAAGCGCTACTCTGAGAAAATAAACAACTTCACTTTTTTTTAGTGATCATGCAGTGTTGGTGAATTCTCGACGGCGATCAATTGCCACATGGAATGACGCTCCGGGTAGACCCATTAGGCTGAAAGACTTTTGGCAATGAGCTGCTTAACTATCTCATCTTACGTACTTTTAGGGAATGTAGGAGAATTGTCCGAAGAAACATGTACATCTTTTATTGCTTTGTAATAGAATGTTTGTATACACCGAATTCCGTCAACAATCATCCATATTCCGATGTGCCAGTGGGGTGATTACAAATTAAAATATGCACTCAAAGACTATTCTTTGATAACCGGAGTGCTCCGTGTCGCCTGACTAGCATGCGAGGCCGAGAAGAACGAGCATTGCACTGTAACTGCAGAGAGACCTATTCCCACTGTCATTGAAGTAGCTCGTGAACAAGTGTTGTTGTGGTTGCCTCAACAAATATGGTCACATAAAAGAGGTGTGCAGGAATTGCATAGACATTGATGGAAGCAGAACGCAAACCAAAATGTCATTTGTTACGGTTTACTTCTTGCTATAAGTATGCGCATCATATATCAAAGATATTTTAACGTGACTATTTCTTAAACTACAAACACTGGCGTCACTTTTTTATTGCTGTGTGGATAAATAAATTCTTATTTTATATGGCACTCATTTCTAACCAGCAAAATAGCGCCAGTAAGCACACCTGCTCTCAACGTTATCAAACGTTAAATCACGGCCCCATTCTGTACAAATAATGTGGGCTCATAGGAATCTGTGAGGCACACACATCTATTTATAGGTGGAAGCATGATGTACAACGGCTTTTTTATTAAGAATGAAACGCTTTTACCTACCGTTTTTAGCGATCTCAAATCACATTGAGCCAGATGCTAGAACCGCCATCCGGGCAAGTTTGGAGAACAAAACGACATCTACCGAGCAGCCAGCCAAACTTTCAAAAAAGTGGTCTCTGCCCTAACACTTTCATGGTACAGGACTGCATCACATAAGCAAGTTACTGCCAAAACAAGTAACAAAAAGTATTGCCACCGTCTTCTTCCTGCGGTTAGTTCCCAATATCACTCAAGTTTCGACTTCTTGTACTCTGGATTTTCATTTGTCATTTCCAACAGCCACATTCAAAAGGCGGATGCAGGGCACCATATGCGTTATTGTCATCTTTTGGCGCTGAGACTGTTGTGCAATCTGTTGTGGCTTGTTGGTAGAAGAATGAGTGCCTTGTCTCCCACCTTCAGCTGTCGGGGTGAATCACGTAAATTGTAGTGCTTCTTGCGTTTTTTGGTACTTTTGCACTTCCTCGAATTTCTCATGAGCAAGCCTTGTTGTCGCCTCCAGCTTTTCTCTCAACTATAAAATATATTCGTAAGTGGTCTTCACTTCGCTGTTGAGGTTATCATACGTCCACAGTTCCTTCAGCACAGTGAGAGGGCCACGTACATGACGCCCGTAGAGCAAATCGAAGGGCGAGAAGTGCAGGCTGGCCTGTTGTACCTCCCCATAAGCAAGAAGCAGAGCGGACCAATAATGCTCTCAGGATTTACGATTTGTCTGGCACATCTTCCTTACCATTTGCTTGAGGGTGCCATTGAAATGTTCGAACAGCCCATTACTCACTCGGTGGTATGGAGTCCTTCACATTTGCCTGATAGACAAATGTGAAGTCATTGACCCCTTTCATTAAACCTGACGTGAATGACGAAATACGATCACAGATTATTTCTCATTAATAACCGACCCGTGAGAAAACCAGTAATAAGCCCTCAACAATTGATGCGGAATCAATTTCATTTAGAGCTACTGCGTCAGGATACCTCGTGGCGAAGTGTACCGGTTTGAAGATATATCGCTTACCAGTAAGTGATGGGTGTGACAAGGAGCCGATTATGTCGACGGGAACCCTTTCAATGTGCGTATTAATTATAGGCATATTGCCCAACCCTAATTTTTCACCTTGCTCTTTCGCACGGTTCGCTCTAATACGTCACATGAACTCACAAATCCATAGACATTTGCTTGGATTCCAGGCCAATAGAACGCTTCTAGAATCCTCTCAGTAGTTCGTTTTGTGACTGGGTGTCTAGCTAGTGCACTTTCATGTGAAGTCTCCAACAACTGATAACGTAATGCCGAGGGAATTACGACTTGTTCGAATTCCCTACCACTCGATAGTTTATATCGACTTTATAGAACTTCCTTCGAGAGGTAGTTTCCATTTTTTCCCTTTGCTGCTGATTTCAGGGCCTATCGTTAAAAAGCAGCATTGCAGGCCTGCATTATCCCCTTGTGCCTTTCTTTTTTGTCTTTCTTGGTCACCCCCCTCTCCTCAAGGCTAGTGGTCGGGATGCTTCAGAAAAGGGGGGAACGCCTTCCTCTACGGGTAAAATGGTTTTCAAAACTGTATTTGATATAGACCCCGTGGTACCTTTATTTCAGGAAACTTCTACGTAGAATCTCGATCACCCGGTTCACGAGCTCCTGTGATGTTCCCCAGAACTACATCATAAATAAGTGCTTCCATACACCTTGCCAACGTCTGTACCATAAAATAAGGTGATGACAATGTGACGTGGGCTTCGGGAAGAAAGTGGTCGTTCCATGAACCAGTACCACGGACCGTTGCTCGCCGGTGAAAGCTTCCTGGGGAACCAGGCTACGTCGTGTCATGATGGTATTGCTGCCTGTGTACCACAGAACCGAAACTCTGTATCCGTTTAACACACCCCCTGTCACAGGCATATTAGTGGGATGATTATATTCCATGTATCTGTCGTGCATTCTGCTGACCAGATTTTTCGGAGGAGTCCGTGAATCACTTTCTTCTCCTGGTATCCCTCCGGCCGACACACGTTCGACATCGGCTATTTCCGACATAGGTTTGCATTTGGGTAGGGCGTTATCTACGAACCAAGACGTCTGATCCTCACTCGACCTTTCCTCTGGCCACCGTGTGGCCTCAGCACCGTGTCGACGGCATTTGGGGCAAAATGTTTTTTTTTTTTGCTCGACAGTTTGAAGTCGTATGTCCTGCCTTTACACATAAAAAGCAACTCGATGTTGTATCCCCACCACCCCGGCCAATTTTCTGACTCGGAGTGTTATTCATTTCTGCATTTTATTTAAAGTGATGCAAGTTTCTTTGTTGCTGGTCGTGTATAAATGTATCAGCTCCTTCTGTAGCAGCACATAAGGTACGGCAATCCCGCTCGCGGAAAAACGTCATAAGTTTTCTATTGCAGTTAACTAGGAACTGTTCTACCAAGAACAACTCGGCCAGGCCCTGGAACGTTTGAGGCGCATCTAATAGCTGCCTCCACCTATCGAAGTAGCCCCTAATCCTAGACATATGCTGCGTAGCAGTCTCTCCGTTCTGAGGTTTGGCAGTGCGAAAACGTTCGCGATAACCTTGCGCCGTGAATCGAAAACGTTGGAATAAAGTATTTTTATTTGTCATACACTAAACAGTCCTGCGGAGACGTTCTCCCATACACCTTCATTGCTTCCCCTGTGAAGCTAATGCTCAGTGCAATGGCCCACTGCGATTTGTCCCAGCCTTGGCTCGTGGCGACGCACTCAAATCTTTGGAGGTAAGCGTCCAAATCGACTCGGGCGTCCTCAAACTGCGGAAGAAACATGCGCGGATTTATCCTTTGTGAACGAACTGCTTGTGCGGTTTCAGGGGATTCTCCCACCTGTTATCTGTCCCGTCGGGCTGCGTCCATTTCGGCGAGCTTAATGCGTTGCTGAAGGCTGCGTCCCTCCGCCTCTGCTCGAGCTCATTCGGGCGTTGCGCGCTCGGCAGCAAGCCGTTCCCGCCCCTCTTCCCGCTCCAAGGTCCACTCATCGCGATTACACTTTTCTAGCGTCCATAAGCGCTCCCTAAGTTCCATTAATATACGAGTGTCCATCATCTTGATTAAGTGCTTCTCCTACAGAGGATAACTTCATCCTGTCGCGGACACCAAGGTGTCACTGTGTACATTTTTTCACCGTGCTAGGTCCTTTAACGTGATCAATACAGACCGATTTAGGAAATAGGAAGCGTAGGCTCTCTGTCGCGCACACAGCCAACGCTTTATATGAATTTGACGACGTATAACTGCTGACAAAGATTAACATGGATCACTTATACTATGGAGTCTCTAAACAGTCTGCAGACTACAGAATCAAACGACAAAAGTTGCCACATCACCATATTCTTCGGTGCGGAGCGTCGGACAAGGTCGCGGCTGTAATGGTGCAGGGGACAAGTGGGCTGCGTCTGAGGTACCCCAGCTGGAGTCGGGAGGCGAGACGACGTGGCATGACGGGGCAGTAACATCAGCCAGGAGGAAAGGTCGCGAGCACAGAAGCTATGGTTGGTTCTCCGCTGGGCGGCTCACAGGCAAACGCCCGCTTGAGACGTTGAGCCTTACGCCCAGGCAAACCAGACGTAGGCAGGAGCCCAGCTCCATTGGCAAATGGGCTGCTTCTTCCGCCGTGGGTCCTCTTCGCTCCGATTCCTGTATCACCAAGGCCCCTTGCCGCGTTCCACGCTCTACGGATGTTATTCCTTTTTCTTTCTTTTGCCACCTTTATCTGGTGTCATTGCACGATCGCGCTCGCGCCTTCGTCGTCGTCGTCTTCCCCTTTCTGTTTCAGCGTAGCACATGCACCTCATGACAGCCTTAACCAAACGTCATAAAGCTATAAGCGTGAGTTACACGACCGACCACCTGAAAACCACGGGTAAAAGGCTAATCGAGTTATCCACCTTAAAAAGGTTGGCATTCAGAATTAAGCGCTCACACGGAATATGCAAAACTTGCGGGATGAAGGACAACGTAGGGCGATAGACACGATAAGGCGTTGGACCCGCGCAAAGTCCAAATTGCACCACAGCCACCCGTATTTCGGCCATCCGCATGCTTCAGCCTGCGCGGTCACGGCTTAGAGCAGCAGCTGCGGAAACGGCGCAAGGCGAGTTTTGAAGCCTCGCACTAAACAAGGGTGGTTGCTGCGCGCTACCAGTGCCTTCTTTCTTTCCCTTTAGCCACTATCATTAGCAAAATCTAGGCAGTGCTTGTTGTGGTTAATATCATTATTATTAGTACTAGTAGTAGTAGTAGTACTGGTAGTATCAGTTCTTTCATCGCGACGGCTTGATACGAAATGGCATACTTTTGCGCAACTCTGCCAAGCATTTGCTGATGCACTACAAAGGAGTTTTTGCAGCTTTACTCGGCTTCGATTATGCAAACTACAGGTTTTCCCCTTAATTGAATCGAAACGCCAGCCGATTTATTCACAGCACCAGTGATTTTTACTCAAGGAGAGCGCCTTTCAAGTACCACCGAATTCCGAGGCAAGCAATATTTTATTAAAATTTTCGGCTGTAGTTGCCATGGTAGCAATGTTAGTTTCCTTGTCAATGAACGTTCGCACGAAATTTTTAAATTTCTGGGTAGAGTTCGGGGTTACATAAACCCCACAGCGACAAACTTGCAAAATCACAATCACGAGTCACTCCCTGTATGTGTAATGTTGTTTACCTAACTGCTTTTTATTGAGTTTCATCCTAACTGGTGGCTACGCGAAAAAAAGGCAATCATATAAAAAGTGATTTATTATTACTAGTACCTCATATTGATCCGTTCCTAATTATCACAGATGAGTCACCTGTTAGATTACGTTTCATTCTATGTCTACAGGTTGAGATGTGTAAGTAGTCAAAAGAACTGAAGAGAACATAATCAGTGTAGATCATCAGAATTTTCGCCCTGTTTAAAAAAAGCAAGAAGTTTGTAGAAACTGATCTATGGAAACGACAATGACTAAATTAAGAGTACCACTGTAATACTGAACAAAGTCATTCGTGACCACTAAAGATCAATCCTACCATCTACTAGTACTATTCCTGAATTGCCATTTTATGACCTTTTATTGGATATCCATGACGCTGTAATGCTTACACGTAGTACGTGCATATTGAAGGAAACGTATCACTAGGGATTACTATTGACCTTTTTCATTAATAGACAATGGTAACCAAAATATTCAAGTAATATATTTTTGATTGATACCAAGTATGACGTTAACGGATCAAGCCTACCACTGTCACAATAAAGAAAGTGATTTGTGATCATTAGTGACTGCGTGGCATCATATTCTACTTAGTAGAATAATAAAATGAAATCGGAGGACATCGAATTTAGTACATAACAAGTGTTTACTAATAACCGCACATAATCGGTCAGCAGCGGTAACCAAAGAAAAAGTAAATTAAAGACTTTAGGATTGACATCAACGAAGACGTATATGAATAAAGGCTACCACTGTCATACTAAAATGATTCGTGTTCACTAGGAGCTCAGCCATACCGCTCTTACTAACATAATTTCGTCACCAGTTTAAATACTCTGCATTTGATAACCATGATGCAATGTTGCATGAAAGTTAATCTCGGCGTTATCGGTCCAGCCACACTTCTGAGCAGCCATCGGAGGCCACCAGCCTAAGCCTCCTTCTGCGGGCCGTCACTGACCTACTGCCAGCCGACAAGTTGCTCTCAATCTTCCTCCAGGCAGGTGGGCAGCCTCCTCAGCAGAGCTACCATGACTAACGCCCCAGCTGGGAGCCACCGTCGCCGGCCCAGCGTGCTTCAGTGCAACGCGCACTCGTTACGGCGGCGACAAGCAGACCTCTCTTTGCATCTCCTGCAGAGCGACTACGACGTACTTGCTTTGCAGGAGGTGTACGCGACTGCAGATGATTTGCGTCTACCTGCCTACGTAGGCTACGCAGCCGCACTTCGTGCACGCTGTAACCCTGCAAGGCGACCCCATGTTTCAACAAAGAACGTCCACAGGGACTTCTCCGCTGCGCGGTGTACGTGCGGGTGGGTGTGCTGCAAGCTGAGGTAGATTTGGTGGATCTGACTGGATGAGCACTCGAATGCTGTGCAGTTCGTGTGCGTCTTGGAGGCATTGACACCACCGTGGCCAGCGTGTATATTCCACCGTGCCGGCCCTGGGATCACAAGTGCCTGCTGCAGCTAGCCCGACGTTTCGGCAGAGACTTCGTCCTCTGCGGTGACATCAATGCTCACCGCAACGTCTGGGCAGTCGCCGATGCTGCGGGTGAGGTAGCAGCGTTGTGGACGTTGTTAACCAGCTGGATCTGAAGATTCTCAACACCAGGGCTCCCACTGTCGTACGCCGCACATCCCGTGCCATCAGCAGGGCAATTGACGTGATCCTGGCCACTGAGAACTGCCGATACACTTGGGCAACGCAACCGGCCACCTGGGGGTCGGACCACTTCGCTATCGTACTGGCCCCATTCAGGGGCAAGTTTCCCAGGACGCGTGTGAACGCCACCGTGGATTGGAGTGCTTTCCGTAAGCTCTGCCAACAGAACACCAGTACCATGGACTTCCTGCAGCTTGTGGCGGACAGCAGCCGCGCAGCCACAGTCTGGTACACCGCGCAGGAGGGCCAACCAGCACCAGACATTCGGCACCTCCAGCTACGAGCTGCCAGGCGCAGGGCTGAACGTAGAGCACTGCGAACCAATCAGGCGGAGCACTGGATGGAACACCGTCGCATCGACGCCGCCTACAGACGACACTCCCGGCAACGTAGGCACCAAAGCTGGCAGGGCATCTGTGCCACGATCATCAGGGCGCCGGATGGAGCTCGTGCCTGGCGCCTGCTTAGGGCCTTGCTGATAGGACCTCGGCAACAACGACAGGTGCTCTCAGTAGCCATTTCCTTGGTTATCTCCGCATCTACTCTGGCGGAGGTACTAGCCGACCAGTTTACCACCCAGCCCCTGGTACAGCAAGTCCTGTCTCCGCCAGGCACTGGGCCTTGTTACCTCCCCCCACCTGTCACCATCCGGAATGGGTGCTCGAGCAGAGTAATGCTCTTTGCTGCGAGCCCATCCGGGTGCATGAGCTGAAGGCCGCCCTAGGACAAAGCAAGCGACGGAGCGCTCAAGGAGCTGATGGAATCACGATTCAGATGCTTCGGAACCTGCAAGATGCAGAGCAAGATCGTCTCCTGGAGTACTTCAACACCGTGTGGAGCACTGGGGCTCTCCCAGACAGCTGGCTCACCGCGGTGGTGGCGCCAGTCCTTAAGCCAGGGAAACCTGCTGCGGCACCCTCCTCGTACAGACCAGTGTCTCTCACCTCTGCAAGGTGATGGAGAGGATTGCCCTGGCACGCATGGAGTGGATCGCCGCACAGGTGCACTACTTCCCGGAGCAGCAGACCGGCTTCAGGCGCCACCGCTGCACTGCCGATTCCATCGCCGACGTCGTGGCCACACTGGAGGATGCAAAGGACAACGGTGACGCGGCCCTTCTCGTGCTGCTTCACGTGCAGAGCGCATTTGATAGCCTGCCCCACGAGGTCATCGAGGCCTCCTTAGATATCCTCCGTATCACTGGCAGCCTCAGGCGTTTTGTATCTGCCTTTCTTGCGGGAAGAACGATCCGAGTACGAGCGAGCCAGGCGTTCAACGCCCCTCGAGCCATCGCCACCGGCATGCCGCAGGGATCGGTGCTGAGGCCGTTGCTGTTCAATGCAGCCCTGGCAGGTCTGCCAGCCGCACTACCGGCAAACACCCGGTACCGCACACAGTGCTTCATCTATGCTGATAATGTGGCAGTCTGGGTCCGGGGTCCAAGGCGGTGCCTTCCAGCCGTCCGGAGATCACTGCAGGCGGGACCTGGACGCGGTGACAACATTCCTCGGGAGCATCGGCTTAACCGTCTCTCATACAAAGACGGAGGCCCTACTGATACACCCGAAGGCTGCCTCCCACCTCGGAGTCCACCTCTTGAGAATCGGCACCGATCCCCTTCCGTGGAAGCAGACAGTGACGTGCCTTGGCCTCACCATAGACCACCGGCTGACGTGGATCCCGGCTACTAAAGCCCTCAGCGCCAAGGTGTGCCGAGTACATGCAGCCGTGGACCGACTGCTTCAACCATGCCGAGGATGCTCCACCAAGTGGGCCCTGCGCCGGAACAAGGCTGCAACAACATCGTCCTCGTTGTATGCCCTGCCGCTGGTTTCCCTGACGCATGCCAGGGAAGGACAACTAGAGGCTTCCAAGATACTAGAAGATCGTCGCAACACTGTCCGAGGCCAGCGAATAGCCACTGTCTCTGCTCATGTTGCAACGAGGACTGGGGCATATTGGCAGGTTACATCGCGCACCACACGGCCAGGCTCTCCTAGACCGGCTCCGGAGCCTGCCGGCTTCACGTATGGGCAGCCTGTGTCGCCTCTATGAGGAGACAGTTCCCAAACTACCGGTAGCAGTGGCTCTTCCTCCTCCCCATCACTGACCTCCGAACGTGCACCCATCCCTCAAGGGATTAGCCAAGCGGAGGCCACCAACCGCAGCCCTGCAGCAGGCAGCAGCCTGCAAGCTCCAGGAGCAGTTGGAAGGACACCTGTTGGTGTTCACAGATGGTTCAGTCCTCCCCAGCGGGTCGGCGGCCGCGGCATGCACAGTTACAACGCTCGCCTATCACAGGCAGTGTTGGCTCCCGTTTACAGCGAGCTCTACTGCAGCTGAGCTCGCGGTGCTTCACCAGGCAGCCGACCTCCTTGCTGAGCACCCTCCCCAGCAGCCCGCGGTGGTGGTGTGCGACTCCAAGTCAGCGCTCCAGACCCTCGTCAACCCACGGCGGGCAGGACTTTCAGTGGCGCTGCTGCTTGCCAAGTTAACAGCTCTAGCCACCCCCGGAATCCCAATGTCCTTCCACTGGCTGCCCTCACATGTCGGGGTAGCCGGTAACGAGGAGGCGGATACTTACGCCAAAGCTGCCCATCATGATGTAGTCCCGGTTACCAGAGCCGTAGCGGCTTCGGACCACACGAAACATCGGACCCCCGAGTGGCTAGTGGCAGGCCCCACAAACCGCTTCCAGTGAATGGCCTCTCCAGAAGAGACCGCTCCACACTCGTGCGCTTGCGGACTGGCTGCACCTGGACGGCGGCCCGGCTGTCCGACAAGCACTTGCCTGCAAGAGGTGCGGGGACCCCGAGACTCTGGAGCACCTTCTCTGTGCCGGCCCATCCTTTGCAGAGGAACGCTCCACAGTGATGGACACCTACAGACGCCACGGCCTTCCAGCTGCTACAAAGGCTGACCTGCGGTTCCCGGTGTGTCCACAGCTCCCTGCCCTGCGAAGCCTGCTGGAGTTTATAAGTTCCACGGGAATAGAAAGCCTATAAGCGCCTGCTACAATCGCTGGAAGCTTTACTGAGGACTGCCACCTGTCGCGCATAGTGGAATCTATCAGGCCACATCCTCCCTCTTTCTCTATCATCTTTCATTTCCCACTCCCTCTCCCCTGATGACGCTTCGCCGTGCTCCTTCACGGGTTGCGGAATCAAGCGTCCTTCCTTTCTTTAGATCACTATCATCTCACACTTCGCTGTGCTCGTTCGCTCTTTACGCGGACGGACGTCGATGCAGGAGCGGACACCTCAGAGCCGCCCCCTAAAAGGCTACATTGGAGGCAGCAGCGTTTGCTGCCTGCAGAAGCGACGCCCACTTGCTTTATTGACGTGTCAGTGGCACGTATCTTCCCGCCACTGGAAACGCCAAGCCTATCCAGGATAGCCGTGCAGAGACGAGAGGATTTCGTTCCTTGATGGGTTGTATGGGAGCGCCGAAGTATTGGTGCTATCACGCGTTTGCTTTTTTATTTCGCTGGATATCTATAAGGGTAAGTACAAGAAGCTTCATGACGTAATACTTCTGCGAAAACCCTCAAGGTGGAGAGAATAATCAAAGGGTAAATGGAATCAGTCGGCTGTATTTAAATGTCATCTACAACTTACGTATGGGCACTTTCTTGATGAAGGCAATATTGCAAAACTTAGGCAATTAGCTTATATTGAGTACGTGCCTTTGCAAAAGGACAAAAATACCGCCGACTAGGCCGCATGATTTTCAACACCACTGATTTGGTGTCCGCCGACTGCCACAGTGCATCGTTTGAACACACTGGTTACAGGAGTGTTCTGTCGTTATCACGTTTACAAAGATAAACACGTTCGAAGGAAGCGTGGGCTGACAACACGTCGAGAGGTTTCCCTACCATACGCTTGTGTGACTTGTAGGCGCGAGGCAGCACTGAAGACAAGGCCTACTAGGCTGACGCAGCAACACCCTGCCAGCTACCAGCCGACACACGACGCTTGCATGATTAAGAGTGGCGCTGCAGGCATCGGCCCTCCAAGGCGCACAAGTGGAGACCAACAAAAAAGCGCCAGGATTAGTCAGTGTCAAGTGAAATATTAGATAACGTTGGCGTGACCTTTACTGGCAGTTTCACACAAAGCAGTGCATACACTCAGCAGAATCACTAGTGCGTTTTGGTGACGTGCGCACTCTTGGCTTCGCCACGAAGAGGATTCAGTGTAGCGTTTGGTGCGTCCACTTTGTTCCGTCGTCGTTCTTTCGTCATTGCGCCTCAAACGTCCGTATAGTTGCTATGGCCATGATATTCTCGTGGGTACCAACCACTCGTCTTTGCCGGGTAGGGAGCATTAAACCTTTGCTCTATCACGACGAAGTACCTCACACGCACACGCCTGTCTGTACCTTTTAAGCACTTGACAAATCGTTTTTATTGTTTGGCGTTTCCAAAGAGGTAGAGCCGTCATGAAAAAGTCACAAGATAAAATGCAGCTTCGCTTCCACAGTGAAATAGCGGTATTGCTTCATGTAACTGAATGACCTTTTTGTCCAGCGGCGTTCTTCAGCACGAGTGGGCAACGCGATTAATTGCTGGGGAATTTCCGCGATACGTGCGCCGAGGACGCCCGATTAGAGAAGATGGGAAGGCGACAAGTGTTTCTACAGGGGGAATGCATGCATGTGCTCGCTGCTTGGGGACGTTTTCACATCCCCTTTCGGTGCAGCTGTAAAAGAAAGACTGGGCCAAAACTCTACACTGGCGAATTTCCGTCTACAGCGGTGAATTCTTTGAAATCAGCACTTACGAATTTTATACTCTACCCTTAAACGTTGACCCCTAGGCTACTGCATTTTAACGGATAATTAACTCCAAAAAGGAGCACGCACACTATGACTATGATCCCATGAAATCCATTTTCACCACCTATCTTGTGTACGATAAATCAAAGCAATTTTGTTGTAATGCTATTTTTCTACCACAATTTGCCCCTCGACGATTGACGTGCGTTCCAACGCGTATTCTTCCTTAACTTCTCTGGGATGCTGCAGACGCAATAATCTCGTTTCTTGCGTTTTCGGCGCACACTTTGACCACGCAAGCTCTAGCCTGCAGCAAGGACTGCGTTTTGTATACGTTTCTTCGCCGCAATGTGGCGTCTCTGTTTCTATTCGCTAATTAGTAGCTCAGTGCACGCTATAGTTACAAAATATTCAGATTCAAAGTATTACGAGCAATTAATTAGCGAAAATATATTAATTTTCTAGCCTAAGATGCGACGCACAATACCCGATGTCGAACGCGGTGGTCGCGCGTACTATGCTTTCTAATAGCTTAGCTCATAGAGCTTCCTACAACAATAACTAGAGGGAACCGTGTTACTGCAATCTTTTAGCCAAGATGGAAACAGTGATTTGTGCACGTTCCTGCGGCTTTGCTTATTACGTTTTATCTGCCTTCCATTTTCCGAACTTTCCAAGCAATGTATACTTGAATACGTGCAGAAAACCTTATAAACATGCACTGGTGCTACTAATTGCAGATATTAAGCCTATCTAGATGGCCAAATCGAAGCACGCCAAGCGTCTCAACGTGTTCGCTTCACCGTGAGAGGCCACTTAACGATGCATACGCTCCTGGCCTAACCGATAAAGAAGAAAAAGCGTCATTGGCGTAATGGTTTCAGTGTCGGACTTCAATACTAGATCCTCATGTCAGACAATTTTTCAGGATAGCCTGGGCGGAAGGAATATCAGGTAGCGAAAAATCCTCCTGATCTTGGCTAGATTGATCCCTGGCCACAATCTAGCCAACATAAGAGCCTGTGCGGCCCCTTTTGCGCTCTTACTAATAACGAAGAATCATTTTTCCCAAGATCCGTAGCAAATTAAACAAAACACAGGGTTCAATAATTAGAAGAGCGCTGACTAAGAGTTCACCAACAGCACCCCCACTCTATAGATAAGGCCTTGCAAGTGACCCTCCTGCGCAATGCGCGTACAGCGGCGAATGCCTTGACACGCCACGCGTACTCTTGTAGCGCGGTCCCGTCGCTAGCACTTCTCCCCCAAATTCCGGATGGCCTAGCCAGGCCACCACATTGGAAGATGAAGGAAATTTCCTGGAGTCGGTTTAGTCGGCCTTGGAGAAATTTGCCAGCGAGTCTCTGGACTATGGGCCTCTGAAAACCATGCCACTATAATGGATATTTTTTTCTCTGTCTCTCTGTCTCTCTATGTCGAGGGGAGATGCTTCTAACGTTGCTTCCGGCGTTATTATGGTGCCAGCATTGTGACGCGCCTGGCATCGACCAATTCAAGGTGCGCCTGAGCAGTTCTCTCGTGTGCTGTGTCTGGAGATGTAAACTATGTGTACTATTAGTCATGCTTCCGATGAGCTCGAGCGTAGCGGTAAACGTTGCTGTTGCTGTGAATGTTTCTCCCTGAGGGGACAATCTCAATTGTTGTTCTTCTGCTGATAAAGCAATGAAAGAACACCACGACTAGTTTGTTGCACTGCAAGATACTAGAGGAAGTAACATAAACGAGGAGATATTGCAGCTCACAACACGTTTCCTACGCTCAGTAGATACCTTTTGCTGCTAAATCAGGAGATATCGAAATGCCTAGTCACAAAAGCTTTCAGTGTTAAGTGGGCATCGCCGCACTGCACACAGATCTGTATGATTATTGGGCTTACTAGCGCGCTTTCCTAAAAATACCATTAAGTTAATCCCTCTACTTCAATCTATCATCTAGGGAGGCCGCGCCTGACAGCGAATTAGCACCTTAACCGCTAACTAGTAAATTGTTATTTCGACTACCTTTAAAATAATAGTCTATTTTGCATGTGGTAAACTCGCATGAAGAAGAACTAAATGGAACCTTGAATAGTCGTAAAAGGAACCCGTCTGAACAGAATTTAACCAAAACACAAAATAATATTTTTCATGCGCCCAAGGAACGACGAAGTAAATCATTTGAAGCGGCCGTTGTGACTAACCGGCAATGGCGTCGGGCTGCTAAGAATGAGTTCGCGCGTTCAATGCCCTTTAAAAAGCCCTAGTGTACGAGCTCATTCCATAGTCCAGTACTACAACGTGCCGCGTATTGAAATTGTAGGTTCTGTACCTAATTCGTCAAAATATATTTAATGTCTTATTCTTAGACGATTGAATCCACCATTATGTTCTTAGTCGTTGAACAAATGTGCACGTCGTTCACCGATGTATGTATTTTCTGTAATGGACCTGGTACCAGGCACATAGGCTTTTGGTCTAAATATTCCGTACGCACTTTATGAAATGTTTAAATAAAGCTCGTTTTTCATTGGCTGATTCAGTGATTGATTGGTATTAAAACCGAGAACTAGTATTTAGGAAGAGGCATCTATTGGATGCATATGAGCGCCATTCGTCGTTTTGCCCGTCTTACTCAGCAGTTGAGAAGTTTGTTTGGCCGCAGACAGCGAAACATGCCCGCGGTTACAAAGGATGGTATTACACGTAGCCTGCTGTAAAACCTGCGTCAAAGTTTAAATCATATTTTAGTGAAAGTCGAGTTGCACAGTCAATTACTACTTCCCACGACTTTTTTGTTGCAATTAACGACGGAGGTCAAATTGATGCAGTGTTCGTTGACTTTGCTAAGGCCTTTGATAAAGTGCCATACAAAAAATTTATACAGATGCTTTTTTATATTTGGGATAAACAGCATACTCATTGATTTAATTATAGCATACCTTGACAACCGCGGAAAATATGCTAACGTTAATAATAGCTGCTTTGGCATCCTTCCCGTGACTTCAGGTGTACCCCAGGACTCTGTCCTGGGGCAGGTCTTGTTCCTAATTTACATAAATAATATTGTGGCCATGTTAGACCCTGAAATTACGGTTAAACTTTTTTTCAGACGACTGCGTTGTGTACACTATGGTCAGGTCACCACGTGATCAAGAACTCCTTAACCCAAATCTTGGGAATATTCGCTGCTGGTGCGAAAATTGGGAAGTGATGTTAAATATCCATAAATCTTCTGTTCTTCGGGTCTAGAGCAAGAAAAAAAGTGTCAGAACATGCATACAAAATTTGTGGGGAATAATTAAAGAGGTACCAGCTGTGAACTATCTAGGAGTAACAATAACATCAACATTAGGCTGGAACCAACTTATCGATAACATATGCTGCACCGCACGTAAGGCCCTATGGAACATTCCAAGGAAATTATCGAGACTCCGACAAACCTGAAACTTATTGCGTATAAAGCACTGGTTAGATCCATGTAGGAGTATGCGTCCTGGTTGTGGGACCTTTACACTAAAACAAACATGGACGAATTGGTAAAAGTGCAGAAAATGACAGTTCGCTTCATTTGCAACGGCTACAGAAGGACAGGCAGCGTGACAGATATGACTAATATGGTCGTCCTTGAGACTCTCCGATAAAGACGCACAGAACACAGGCCTAAATTATTTTATCTGCTATACAATAATAAGACGGAGGTGACAAGGACCGCTATCTCACCCCTCTATCACGAGCAAATACTCGCTTTTAACCACGGAAAACTTTTACACGAATAGTGGGTTTGTACCAATTCATTTGTACATTCTTTTTCTCCTAAAACTGTTTCGCATTGGAACAGGCTACCACTGAGTATTGTTGGCTCTAAAGATGTAGTAGATTTTATTGCCTGTTCGAAAACTATACGTGCAGATCTTTTGTTCTTTGTCTTTGCTTTTGTACTTTTGTTTTGATTATATTCCTGTGCCCACTCCTGCTTCGACTCGAATGTGAGTCTGAAGTATTGTCAAATAAAAATAAATAAGTAAATATATATAGGTTACTGTAGCTCCTGTACATCATCCCCACCCTATATATAGGCCTGCAAAAGAAATACGCGAACGTTCTCAAATATGGATTTTATTGCAAGAGTACCGGTGATTTCCGCGCCGCCTTTCATGCTGGTGTAGCACTTCACCCGAACAAAAGCAATGTTTTATTGTCTTGTAGCTAGCAAAATCACCTCCTTGAAGTCTGCCGGAACTGCCTCTTCCTGAGCTCAGTAGAGGTTGTCAAAGGCCGTGGAGTAAGCTTGAAATCAGCGAATGTATTTGGGAAAGTAAATCGGTTTCCCTGCAAGGGTCCCTTTCAGCACAAAATCTTGTCTATATGAATGGTTCTACCTATGAACACAATCCTCCTTTCCCCTACAGACACGCACACACACAGAGAGGCTTTATACGCGAGCAAAACCACTTTCAGAGAATACTCGGAAAATTTCATGTTATATTTCCCTCTATGAAATTTTTATGGGATTGCAACGATGTGTTTAATAGAAGGTCTATTGTGAAGATGAACTCGTGGTAGTCGTATTAAACTGAGGAAATATTATTCGAGTTTTATAATATCATGCGCTCAAGAAACTGACTTGGAGACGCGAAGCCGTTCTTGTTCGTTCTTCTCTTCCATGACATCACTCCGCCAATTGTTACAAAAATAACGGAAACAAAAAACCGACATAACTGCAAAGAACCCATTCTTTACAGAGAACGCCGATGTTTAGGAATCATATACCCACCTCCATCCTATCGATAGCACGAGTAGAGGCGTTCTCTATCTTGTCCGTATAGAAAGTGCCGATAACATGTATCGAATTATGTGTCATACCCATTCCCCTTCAGTGTATAAAAAGAAGCGCCAGGGGGTAGGCTGTCATCGTTCCAGCGAGATCATTCGAGGACATGAAGCTGTACATTTTCTTGGCACTCCTCGGCACCGCACTTGGTAAGCGCACCATCTAACGACCCGCCTACATCTCTGGCATTTATTGTTTTTGAGTGTACCGTAAGTATGTGGTCCAGCTTACTGGCACTCCACTAGTCATGTTACAAGAAAACAGCTATTTTTTTATTAAGTGCAGTAGTTGCCTTCAATAACAATGATACAAATATCTGGAACAACGAGCAAAACTTATTTTTCATCCTTAAGGATGCACGGAACCACCCACCAACCTTGACAGAAAATCTCCATATTAGTTCCACTATATAAAAAGTTTCTCGAAATACAGCTTTCATAATCGCAAGGTCTCCTTCAGTATTTTAGGGTGTGCCGGTTCCAGGGTAAGGGGTCAGAGTAAATATCCATGGATTTCTATTTAGGCAACGATTTCATCGGAATTGCTGTGCAGTGCAGTATTATTCTCCAAGTGATAACGTCAGGCAATTTTTCTGCTATAACAAAACAGTCATTGAGGAATCTCGTGTTTCGGCTCCGTTAAAAGGAACGTGGCGATGCGTAACATTTCCATCTGAAACGCGGAAGACTGTTTGGTGGGAAAAAAAAGCACAAAGTGACACATAGAAATTTGTTTTTTATTTTTCTTGCAATATGGCGCGTCGTATAACAAATTTTATTGCATTCCATGCCGGAACTTGCGGGAAACGTTTGTTCTGGGAGATATGGCTTTATTTTTCATTGTATTCTATTCAAACCTTAATAACGGCACGGGTCTTGAGTAATCAGGTGGCATTATAACAGGAATATACAAAATATATAACACAACCTTAAAATCAATTTCAAATATATATATATATATATATATATATATATATATATATATATATATATATATATATATATATATATATATATATATGTCTGTGTGTGTGTGTGCGTGTGTCCGCTGCCAGACACCTTCGTCCGGCAGCGTACATAAATTAGGCTGATGGTATATGCATATATATATATATATATATATATATATATATATATATATATATATACGTGTGTGTGTGTGTGTGTGTGTGCCAGGATAGGAGAATATTTGAAATCGGGTAAGTAGTTAGGGCGAATGGAGGACTATTTACACAAACGCAGGCAACCAGCCGGACATTTGGAACATCTTAAGTCTGAGCCAGTCTCCCACATCTGGAAAAGCTAGAAAACAGTGCGGCTAATAACTGTTTGGTGTGTAGATAGTTGAAAAAGCTGGAAAAAGTTGAAATAGTGGGTAGGACTTTATGGACTATCCAGGAAGGAAGATCTGAAAGGGAAAGTTGTCATGCACTCGACTGTATTGCGATGCTACAAAATAAACCTATACAGATTTATCGGAAAGGAATACTTTCAGAAAAGAACTGCGCAGCTTCGATTTCTGAGAAGCAAGCATGGGTTCCATTTGTACATTCGGGCTGCAATCCCGTTGATAACATTATTTCCTTTCATACACTTTGCTCCACCTTGCGAGCTTATACGGAATTGCTTTGCTGGTAAGCAATAACTAATCCGATACATTTACCTACCCGTTGAGTTGCTCGAGCCCGCTTGAGAGTCGGAGGTTCAGGCAACGCGCGAGGGCTCACCTGCGTAATCGCGTTTCTTTCGCTCTGATTAGGTAAGTCCGTTCAGTTTGTGAGTTATATAATTTCATGGAGCGTGGTTCTCAAAGCTCTGTGAGCAGGCATCCGCTGGTCAAGATTCAACGCTGCCTTCGTTATAGGACATAGGCTGTAGAGGTCACAAATATGAGAAGTACACTATTCGCTCGGTTCAAGACCTCAAATTGCTCGTCTTACGTCAGTGTTTCTTCACTCAAGCATTACCTTGGTCTGCATATAAGTAAGAAAAGCACTAATCTTCAATTAAGTATCGATTCTGCCCCAATGGTATCCTCTGTGCAGCTGCAGAGAGAGAGAGAGAGATAAAGAGGAAAGGCACTGAGGTTAACCAGATATCAGTCTCCAGTTTGCCACCCTACACTGGGGATGGGAGATAGGGGTTAGGAAGAGGACAGAGAGGAAAGCGTTAGAAAAATGGAAAACTGTAAAATAACGTGGAAGAAATAATGAACGGGTAGTGCGTAGAGAGTAATAATGTTTCTTTTTTTCAGCGGCCACTAATTTTGACAAGCAATGCGGACAGAAGGCCGACGTCGGGTTTTGCAAAGCTAAGTTGCCGAGGTGGTGGTTCAACAAGGAGACTGGCAAATGCGAAGTGTTTTATTACGGAGGCTGTGGCGGCAACGAGAACAAATACCTGACCAAGAAGAAATGCGAAAAGACGTGCTCACCTGCGAAAGGTGAGCCCAATTCATTCGTTCGTGATTGAGTTGACGACTCAAAAACTGCTGTAAGTGGTCTGAGACCAATTTACGCTGATGTGCTTTGCGTGGCAGCAGTAAAGAGTACAAGATGTAGGAGTGCAACTAATCTAGCATACTTGCTTCATGTCGTAAGCTTTAACTGCACAATCAGGGGTTAGAATAACAAACGTAATTTCATTGACAAGTTTACACGTGAACTTCCAATATGCAAACAAAATATTGCAAAGCGTTGGTTGCATAATTGTTCTATGAAATGCGTGAATACAACAACCTATTACATAGACTGCACAAAGTGTACCTCTTGGGATACAATCTGAAAGGAGTTTTTCTTTGTTTCATTTCTACCCTTAGCCATGCGCAAGTCAGTCGTAGATGATGAGGCTTACATCGGAATCGCTCGCGCACTCGTGCCTGGTAAGCTCAACTCTATTTATTCATGCAATTTTGCTTTGCTTAAATGTTTTCACTATTAGTCAATATCAACAGTCAAGCAATGTTTTGATGCGGCAATGAATATCGAACGTTACTAAAAGCACAATGCGCTCGATCCCAACCTAAAATATTTGAATCGCCTATATGCATTCTCAGCATACCCAATCAACTCATAGTCCACATGTGACTGCAGGTTTTGCGTATCCAGTCCGCATGTCTAATTCGCTGTGCGGCTAAATGAAAGCCTAGTAGTATTGCTAAGTTTGGCGTTAACACTGGTGTGCCGCCCTCACTGACAAACTTTAGCAAAACCAATCTTGTACTCATGAACAAATATAGGCTCTTTAATTGACGCGTCTATGCTTTTCATAACAAGTGGCTGTTTCTCCGTCGACCCTTTCTAAGGAACGCCTATTCTAGCCTACGAAAAGATGGTCGCAGGAACACACTCACAAACGTTTTTCTGGCTGCATTAACTTCAATGTGTCCTCAGAGCTACGTGTATATTCGTAGTATGTATAATCTCCGAATCTATAATAATAAAGAGAGCTATAGACAGTCTCCTAGCTCCAAAGCAGTAACTTCTACGTCGGCCAGCGAAGATGAATGGGCTGTGCTATGAAGTGTACTCGTAGGCCTTGCAAAGAAACATACTGCTGTGGAGCCCTCATCGTCGTCATAATCACCATGTCACCACCTTCCCTCCCTCCCCTTCCCATTCTATCTCTGTCCTTCCCCTTGCTCAGCGTGGCGTAGCAGGCTAGAGGCACTTCACTAAGGCCAACCTCTCCATCCTTTCGACAGTAAAAAAATCTCTCTCTCTCTCTCTCTCTATCTCTCTCAGGATCTATATATCCTGAAATTTTTTTCTCCCGATTATTCAATACACTTTACTCTTCCCATTTGCTTCAGAATTTGATATTAGTAAGCATAGAATTGCGCTCGGTTGATTTAATGATGGAGAGTATTTCTAGCACTGTCTCTCAGTAGAGCTTTATGTATGTACTGATGAACTAAAGTTTAGCACCTCAGGAGGCGCAAGAAATGGCTTCCTTCTGATAATCACATGTTATGTAATGATTTGTTAATTTTTTTTACTAATATACGAATACTGATTCTAAAGATCTTGCTGTTTTCCTTATTTTTTGCATTCGAGCCTGCCACACGCCTTAAATATCATATATATTTGGTGCAAGCTTTCAGTGATTAATTTTTCCCGCATTAATGCATATTTTGCGCCGCAATAATACCGTTGATAAAGATTTTCAGTAAATCGCTATTTCTTTTGACAGCCGCAGTAGCCTTCCTGTGCCACGAGCCACCGTACTGGTTGTTAACCATAATTTACTATTCTCACTTGTTTCATAGTTTATTGTTTCTCAATATAGAACTGCGCGTTCTAGGTTTCTTTCATAGGGAGCACTTTTTTCGCACTCTCACTCTCAGTACAGCTTTATGTGTTCACGGACAAATTTTGTAACAGACTCACAAGAAATGGTTTCTTCGTGGTAATAACACCTTGTGCAACGATGTGATAATCTTTTTACCAAAATGCTAACGCCTATTGCAGGCCGTAGCTGTTTTTCTATTTTCTTTTTACTTCCGCACTTGCCGCGCATCTTTTATGTCCTACATATTTAATCTGAGCTTTCAGTCATGAACATTTCTCCCATTCAGGCGTTTTTGCCAGGGTGATAATCTTCTCCCGCATTGGTCTTTGTCGGCAGCATAAGCTTAGTGTAATAATACCCTAGGTATAGTTTCGCTAACTTCACAATTTACCTTGACAGCCGCAGCAGCATCCGTGTGCCAAAAGCGAGCGTACCCTGGTCCCTGCACGGGCTCTTTCTCCCGCTTCTACTACGATCAGAAGACAAACTCATGCCGTCCCTTCATCTACGGTGGCTGCAAGAGCAACGGCAACAACTTTGAGTCGCCCATAGACTGCTGGCGATCCTGCCGCTCAATGTAGCCTGGAGAGCCTGTGCCGCGGGTCGCTTAGGCGAACAGCAACTAGTGCTAATAGTATCTCGCCGCAAAATAAATGGTTAACACACAGAGTGTGTTAACCGAAAATATGCCCTGAATTGCTTACAACGGATAGTATCAGCATGAAAGTAATCACGGGACCTACAGCATAAATAATTGGTCAACAGAACACCAAGCCAATCTGATCATAAGATGAAAACCGCTCTGACATATGAATACTAATCTCCAGTCTGATCACCTACGTCCACTTTCTTGTTGAACTACGAATTATAAATGTGTGGCCAAGCATTTGGTATGTTCGTTAGCAGTAAGAGAAGTAATGAAAAATCAGAACCTTTATAATGCAACAAAACGGGAGTATGAAAAATATTTCAGTAAATGTTGCTATACATAAAAAAAACTAATCACACAAAATGTACTACGTTTTTAAGCGAAAGACGACCTTTCGTTTATTAGACGCTGAGGCCTCTGCTACTAACTGAACGTAAAGCGTAAGCTCCAACACGTGATCTGAACAGTCTTCATAATCTGCATCCACCACCAGACATCTACACCAGGTGGCATTATCCTTCCTCGTAAGAGCATCGGCTCCTTGGTAACCCACACCGCAACAGATAAGCCGATCGCGCAGTCGTAAAAGGAGCACTAGCTTAATAACGTGTGCACATAAAAGGTTACAAGGAGCGCGTACCGAATGATCACCTGCGGTTATGCTCCGTAATCACTGACGGACACGCAATAATAAAAGAAATGGCAAATCAAACGCGCTTGTTCAAAGCCATGTTTTTGCGAAGATTTATTGGAACGCTTCGGTTATGACTTAGGCAAAGAAACACAGGATCCATGCATTTTAATTTGACATCCAACTACGTAGAAGGAACTCTTCCCCTTCTTCTCCCTTCACCTATCTATGAGTTTTGGCTTCGGGTGACGTGTTTGTAACTGCTGTTGGTCTGTGCAGCGCGTTGCCTCATTGTGAATGCATGCCTGTGCTGCAAGGCGCTTGTAGTTGGCCCTGAGACACCACTTCTGTCTTATGACACAGATGGCAGTGCAATACATTCCCACACTATATTGTTTTATGTGCTCAGTAATCACCATGCCCTCCAACCCAAGCGCCGATGTCAGTGCAAAAAAATCCGAAGAAAGAAACGTTTTAAAAAAGCTATTGCCCTGCTACATCATACGGCAGCCGCCATGGCACTGGAGTGCTCCTGGCGTTCCGCTGGAAAACCTGAGGGCGTGCGATCAAACGCCAGCCATGCGCCCGCCTTTCTATAGGGGTGTATTGCAAAAACGGCGGTGTAGCGCGTGTTGTGTGCACGTTGAAAACTTCAGGTGGTCATAATTATTTCGGAGATCCAACTACCACCACCCTGAACATTATGCCGTGCTTCTCCTAAGTAAATAAAATATATGCATCATGCATGGTTCACCAACCGCAGTCACTGCCGTGTCGAGCAGTGCTATCGGCCTCATACAGGAGGCCAGAGTAGACATATAGTGATTTTAAGTCTACTAGGCTTGAAATGCGTGAGAACAATGCTAGTGTATCACAAAATATTTGTTAGTGCCTGCCGCTTAGATGTTTCGTGGTTGCTTAGGTTGGCCGTACACGAGCATGCGCTCTTGTGTTTTAGTCTCTACGCCAAGCGATCAGATAGTGAGCAGATTTACCATTTCATGCTGGCAATACAGAGACGCCGGTATTCTTCATTCAAATAAAACCTGATATACCCAAAATGGTTCCCAACACATGCTCGCACCGCGGCTGATGATGCGCGTCACACGCCTGCGCCCTCCAAAAGATATTTCCGCATACTGCAGTTACCCATGCAGCGAAAGGCTACACACTGGTTCCCCGACAACCTTGTATGAAGGGGTATTGTGAAAATTTCACAAAGTGCGAGCTGAAACTTTCTCCAAATCGTTCCGCAGCACACGACAGCAATAATTTTCCGTAGCGCCGGGCCAAATCGCATAAAGCCAGAGAGGAGGAAAAGCTCGCCACGCGTAAAGTCGCCGCGCGCCCTTTCCTCCTCGCCCGATCAAACATAGCCGTAAGGCGCGAGAAAGCAATTGCCTAGCGCCACTGACTTAGCACCAGTGCCGCAGGTGCGAGACTGCATGTCCGACACAGCGGTCGTCAAATGGGGCGTCAGTGCCCGCTGCTTCACTTACTTCACCGCGCCGGCAGCCAACGTCCGAGCGTAAACGAACTCGACCCCACTCCGCGATGTCGGCACGCCTAGCGACAAACGCATCCAACGCGCGCTAAGAAACCTCCTCCGTAGCGCCTAGGCGGAGTTAAAGAATGAAGAACCTACTGATTATTTATCTCTCGCGCCCACTCTTACTCGCCCCTGCACGCAAATGTCGGGCGATCCCTCAAATTAACGTCTCCTCTGCCTTCCCGCTTTCATCCATAGACCAAGTTTTCTTGGGGGCGCAGCCATCTTGCGATCACAGCACCGTCTATCGTGTGTGGGAGGATCGCGCTGGCGTGAGCGCCAGGCCCCGAACACTCTCAAGTTCAACAAATGGCCACACAGGGCGAAAAAATTGGCCGCGCGGCGCAGCTAAAGGAACAGGCGCAGTAGACCAATTAAAAAGGTTCCCCATTTAACGCATTATCTCCCGCTAGAGGCGCCGTAGTAAGCGCAACTTTAGCCTACAAACTTTCTTTAACAATAAACGAAGCGTTTTCACTATATGACAAATACTACAAAATTACCATTCCTAATTTACATTGTATTCTTTATTACCCACCTTGTTGTTTTTTGCCATTTTTAACGCAAAATAGCGCTCAGCATCAACGACCTCCCACGTGACCTCTGGCCTGAATTTAAAATTTTTACCGGTGTGTTCGCGCGCCCGGCAGGTACGCATTCTTTGGTTCATACATCACTTCGTTATTTTGTGCTGACACCAGTTTATTGCGCTTCGATATCTCGCGCTAACTTGGGGTGTAAGCCCGAAAGCTAGGTTTCAGTCGTGAGCCATGTGGAACACGTCTGCATCGAAATGGGAGCCGAATCCTGCTGCGACTGGGGACGGCAATATCAGTGAGTCGTTTGACATCGCTGCTTCAATCGCTAATATATTCGTCTCGTTAACTTTCAGGCGGAGGCAACTTAACGAACTAGATGCTGCATTACATATGAGCAGTCAGGACCCTCCGTTGCTGTTTCCGAAATAAACTTTCAGTTGCAAGGCCATCGTTATACACACATCCACGAAAGAGAAGGCGATATCGGAACGCGCGTCACATTTTACATCTCGCTGTAGCCGTAGCCATGGGTGACTGAGTAGCCTTGCCAATATATCTTTTTTTGAAGTCCGCCGGCAACTTTTTTTGTTCACAGAACCGAATAACCCTTTGATAAGCGGAAGCTAATGTACTGAATTTAACGTATTAAACAGTTGCACGCATGATAATTCACCCATATTTCGAACCTCTTGGTTCCAAATGTTCTTGCTGTTCAGTTTGGGTTATCTCAGGACATTTTGCAGTAGTAAAGCGGTGTATCATGTTCATGCAAAAATGAATGCATCATTTCTAATAGCTTCGTGCCGTTCATCTATTTCCTTGTGAAACCGGCAGTGTGATCTCTTCTATTGTATAAACGAGCGCACAAAGGTTCTCATTTGCGATCTTAATAATACTTAAGCTGTTGATATGCATTGTAGTTACGCAGACGTCAATTTTACGGAGACTAACAATACTTATTTACCATGCTGCTTAAGCACCCTGGAACAAACAGTGTATATTTGCATGTGTTCTGTAGTCACAAACCATTACAATGTATATGTGGCACCTTTTCGCATTTTATATTAAAAAATTGTGCTTCTTCAATTTCTGATGCAGTCAAAATTTCTGTTCCAGACTTGCAGTGATGAGGACGGCACCAGTATAAACCAATACACTCCATGCACTAAACAGCAGCCGCTGCCTGCTACAACAAGGTCATTGTGTGGACTTTGGCTGCTACTGCAAGGTAAACAACACCTGGTTTAGAAATAAATATTCTTGATATATGCTGTACTGTCTTGCTAGTCTTGAGATGCATGTCATTTGTTTGTAGCAGATAATATGAACGCTCGTTCATGTTTACAGTTAAGCATAATTGATTCGAACATAAAAGAAAACACTACATGAGTTTGGATAATCTCTGCTGTATCTCATGTGCCAATGTTCTGCCCCAATAGCGTGCCAAGTACATCTTGGTCATCACGGGAGCCCCCATCTGCACCAACAGGAAGGGGCTGGAGCCGAATTCGCAAGACCAGGAACAAAGAAGCCATTACAGAATTATTTGGATGAGATATGAAGTCTACGGACGACGGCTTCAAGAATGAAAAGAGTCTCCGCTATCATTCCACCAGCGCGGATATTGGTCGAGTCATCCAGGTACCTCAACAACACAAATTATGTCTTCAGATGTGCCGGCAACCTCTGAACAAGCACTGACGACGCTGGCCAAGAGTCTTCTGTCAGCTTGCCCTTCCTTAGTGAGCTTCCTGGCCTTGCCAATTCGTGCCAAGTATAAGTTTGTTTCAATGAATGCAAGCTTTTCCTTCCACATTTTTGTTAGAGATCATTCCTCTTCCTCATCCAAACATTAAAGGTCAACCGATTCTTTGCTTATACACAAAGGGACACTAAAGTGAAATTTTTTTTCTTCTGCATCAGTAAATTACCGTTCTACAACACCAAAGACACCACTCTTAAAACGATAAGGCGTTTGGTAAGCCAGATAAAGCGCAAGAACAAAATACGGGTGGCGACGCCTACAGAAGTTCCCGCACCTGGAGGCTGTGACGTCTTGGATTTTGATGGCATCTTCTAGGGCCTACTAATTATATATAGCAGTACAGATTGATTACATTGTGTTCTAAAGGAACCAAATATTAAACAACGCAAGTTTCGGGAACCTTTATTCAGCCAACGCGGCCCAAATGTGAAAACATAATTTGGGATCCCTGACGTCACGCTGACGTACCGTTGCTGGGGTTTCGGCGAGAAATTCAAATACTGATACTGAGCGTTTGATTCTGTCGAAACCTCAGCAGTCATAGAGGCATTACGGAATCAGGGTGTAGACGAGCCGTATGTAAAAATACTGAAAGATATCTATAGCGGCTCCACAGCCACCGTAGTCCTCCATAAAGCAAGCAACAAAATCCCAATAAAGAAAGGCGTCAGGCAGGGAGATACGATATCTCCAATGCTATTCACAGCGTGTTTACAGGAGGTATTCAGAGACCTGGATTGCGAAGAATTGGGGATAAAAGTTAATGGAGAATACCTTAGTAACTTGCGATTCGCTGATGATATTGCCTTGCTTAGTAACTCAGGGGACCAATTGCAATGCATGCTCACTCACCTGGAGAGGCAAAGCAGAAGAGTGGGTCTAAAAATTAATCTGGAGAAAACTAAAGTAATGCTTAACAGTCTCGGAAAAGAACAGCAATTTACAATAGGCAGCGAGGCACTGGAAGTCGTAAGGGAATACATCTACTTAGGGCAGGTAGTGACGGCGGATCCGGATCATGAGACGGAAATAATCAGAAGAATAAGAATGGGTTGGGGTGCGTTTGGCAGGCATTCTCAGATCATGAACAGCAGGTTGCCATTATCCCTCAAGAGAAAAGTAAATAATAGCTGTGTCTTACCAGTACTCACCCACGGGGCAGAAACCTGGAGGCTTACGAAAAGGGTTCTACTCAAATTGAGGTCGACGCAATGAGCTATGAAAAGAAGAATGATAGGTGTAACGTTAAGGGATAAGAAAAGAGCAGATTGGGGAGGGAACAAACGCGAGTTAATGACATCTTAGTTGAAATCAAGAAAAAGAAATGGGCATGGGCAAGACTTTTAATGAGGAGGGAAGATAACCGATGGTCATTAAGGGTTACGGACTGGATCCCAAGGGAAGGGAAGCGTAGCAGGGGGCGGCAGAAAGTTAGGTGGGTGGATGAGATTAAGAAGTTTGCAGGCATGGCATGGCCACAATTAGTACATGACCGGGGTTGTGGAGAAGTATGGGAGAGGCCTTTGCCCTGCAGTGGGCGTAACCAGGCTGATGATGATAGACCTTCATTTTCTCATCTAATAATCAAACTATTTCTTTACATGACTGCCTGCAGGGTTCTCAAACAATGCTTCGTTAGTCTAACCTGATTTATTGTTTCGCTTTAGTGTCCCATTAATACCAGTCAATGTCTAGAAGTATAATACATCTGTAGCAGTATATTCTAGCGTATGTTGCCATGTGCAATTCCTCTCCTGAAATAACTGATACGGCATTGGCGTGTGTCTTCCAATAACTTTTACACTGTGAGCTATGTAGCACTTAACTTTTCTTCATGTTTCTGGCTTTCAGTGCTTGCAAGGTAGAGTGGCTTCTTCCAAGAATGCAAGGTTTCTCATTCGCGTATTGAATTCCTAGTCTCATTCAGGATTGCTATTCTTGCTCGACAGCCTGTGTTTTTGTGCAACCTACATTGAAGTGATTGATTGCAGAATCTGGTTTCGCTGCTGTCCGACTTGGTACTTGTCACCGTGTTACGTTTCTCATATGTGGAAGCCTGGTCAGTTGCAGTGGGAAATATTCTCTCGAGGCAAGCACCTGCTCCTACAGTCCGCACAGTGACATAGACTGCGAATTTACACACACCGTGGTTGGTGCTCCCCGTTCCGTCCTTTCCTGCTGCTGTCGTGTACAAATTTTTCTTGCGGCCTTCCATAATTTGGCGTCAACGGAGACCTCATACATGATTACATGGTTCTAAGTGTATGGAGTTGATATCCACATGTGTGGATAGGCCTGCAAAAGTGGCTGCAAAATGGTGATGTGCACAAAACCGACCATGCCCATATTTAGAGAATGTGGGGCACCAAGTGCGAGTTACACATTAGTGGCATGCGAAAGAACAAAAATAAACATGCAGGTTGCAAAGGCGGTAACACTAAAATGCGGGGTACTCCATGCCGCTGTGTTGGCTGCGGCAGCAGATGCTTGCGTCACCCGATTGCTTCGCAATGCAAGTTGCTCATCTTCAACGGTGACTGTCGGTGCAAACACGCGGGACACGCTGTTCAATCTGCTTGTGCTGCTGGTTGTTGCGTGTCACCAGACTACCATGTGCGGCGAAGGCAAGCACTATGCCTACACTCGGACGGTTGAATGTGCCGCAAGCCACCCGTGTGGGTGTATGCTCACTGTTGTCATGTAGATCGTAGCCAATGTATAGATTGAGCGTTATGTTAGAGTATGCTGAAGCGATTTGAATGCAGAGTCTTGTTTCAATGTTGTCCCACTTGGTCATGGTTTCCATGTTACATTTCTCGGATATGGTGTCCTGGTCAGTTGCATTAGCCAACGGCCTCTCGAGGTAAGCACCTGCTCCTGCACTCCGCACAGCGACGCAAACTCGCTGTTTACATGTACTGCGATTGGTGCTCCCTGTTTGTCCTTTCCTGCTGCAGCTGTGGGTGAAGTGTGCTTGTGGCCTTCTTTGGCTGCGATTTGGTGTGAATGGAGACTATCATACACGATTACATGGTTTGAAGTGTATGATA
This sequence comes from Dermacentor variabilis, assembly GCF_050947875.1. Taxonomy (NCBI): domain Eukaryota; kingdom Metazoa; phylum Arthropoda; class Arachnida; order Ixodida; family Ixodidae; genus Dermacentor; species Dermacentor variabilis. The sequence continues at coordinate 63,549,491 of NC_134574.1, forward strand.
TCCACATAGGTAGAAATGCCTGCAAAATGGTGATTCCTACAAAACGGACCATGCCCATATTGAGAGCAGGTGGGGCACCAAGTGTGAGCGACACATTAGTGGCCACCGAAAGGAGAAAAAGAAACGTGCAGGTAGGAAAGGAGGTAACGCTAGAATGCCGGGTAGTTCATGTCGCTGTGTTGGCTATGGCAGCAGGTGCCTGCGTCCCCCGATTGATTCGCAGTGCAAGCTACTGCGACTGCCAATGCAAACAGGTCGGGCACTGTCCAATCTGCTTGCGCTGCTGGTAGTCACTTGTTACTAGACTGCCATGTGCGACGTAGGCAAGCACTGTGCCTGAAGTCGGATAGATGAATGTGCTTTATGCGACCTGTATTGCGTGAATGCCCACTGTTGTCATGTGGATCTTAGCCAATGTACAGTGCGTTGTCGGAGCCTTATGCGGTGACTGAATTCAGAGTCTAATTTGATAATGGTCACCGTGTTCTGTTTATTCGATGTGGCGACCTGGTCAGCTGCATGGGCAACGGTCTCCTGAGGTAGCCGTCTGCTCCTGCAGTCCACACAGCGACTCCCAGTTTACATGCGCCGTAATTGGTTATCTCCCCATTCGACCTTTCCTGCTGCAGCCGCGGGCAAATTATGCTTGCGGGCCTTCGTCGGCCGTGATGTGGCCCATATTGAGAATGTGGGGCACCAAGTATGAGTCACACATTAGCGGCCCCCGAAAGAACAAAAGGAAACGTGCAGGTTGTAAGCGAGGTAACGCTAAAATGCCCACTAGGCTATGTCTCTGTGTTCGTTGCGGCAGCAGATGCCTTGCGTCACCCGATTGCTTCGCAATGCAAGTTACGGCGACTGTCGATGCAAACAGGTGGTGCACTGCCCAATTAGCTTGCTCTACTGATTGTCGCTCGTTACCAGATCGCCATGTGCGACGACGAAAGTGAGCAGTTCACGAGCTCGTGTTAAAGGCTTGAGCGTATCTCGAAATGCAAATTTTATTTCTGCTCTTGTACGAGAAGGTGCACTGCTTTTCTTCTGCCAATAAAGGTCGCACGTCCTGTTCACTCACTTTTGGCTCGTTTGTATGGGCGTCAGTAGAGGCTCTTTAGTCTCCTGGCGAGTAAAATGTGGCAGCTGAGGCATGGCGCAAACCCATCGAGGTGAGCACGGCGCGTACACAGCGTACGCAACCGGTATAAAGCGGCCATATTGGATATTGCACTAAAAGAAAAAAAAGCATTTCCGCTTCCCGTATAAGTAGCGCAATCTGTCGGGCCCCCTGGTAAGTTCCATGCGCTGCCGCTTCTTATTTTCGAACCACTGTGCAAGGTGCAGTTTCCCTTCTCTAAAGTTAGTTCTTTATTCTATGGGTTCGCGGCGAATGTGCTGTTGACGACGAGCAGCAAGCTTTCGCGCTTTCTCGAGGGGTGTCAACAAGTTGTTTGGATTAGGAACCTGCTTAGCATGCCGCCAATAAGCACTTTGCTTCGATATAGTCACAATATTGAACGGCGACGGGCCTAGAGGCGCTGCAAAGCTCTGCCCACGATCGAAATAGCAGGCGAGTCAAGTTTGAACATTGTCAATGCGTAACGTACACGTGTAACGTGTTATTACTACATCACTCAAACAACAATCAGGAATCTCCATGTCTCATGCGGGGTGCCGCAGCGTACATCCCAATCCAAGTAACTGTGAAGCTTCGAGGTAACATGTTTTGCCAGCTCTCGAGCTCCTAAAATTTTTGCGGTACGATTTTCGAAATATTGTTTATCTGGCACCCGGGCATCGAGCTCTACAAAACAAAGAACTCTAAAATAACTCGATCAAAGGGCTTTTAACGTGGATAAAATGAGCTAACGATAGTGGCCGCGTAAATGTCGCGATCAATGCTCACTAGTCGGCCTCGAATGGTGCCTGTGCGTGCAAGGGCACCTCACCCACTCGAGTGGGCTGCAAAACGAACAACTACTCGGTTCAACAAGAACTTTATTTTCTACAGTAATACAGCTCGCGATGCGCGGCGTCGTCAGCTTGCATGCGAGACTCGGAAGCACAAGGAAGCCCATATGAACTAGGGCCGGCCGGAACACGGTAGGTATGGTTTTGTTTGCAGGATGAAAATGAGCACAACTTCGTTTATTAGTTGGCGCACACTGCTTTAATAATACGTCCTCGTTCAACTTCAACCAAACGTTGGTTGCCAAGCATGATAATCTCAGAATACGTTTGAGGAGAATAAGTTCAATGTGCGTGCACGAAGAAATGGTTAACATCATCCATTCGCAATAGCTGACCGATTCGAATACGCACCTTTCTTGCATATCTCAGTTTGCTCATGGGTGCCAAGTTCCGAGTTCGCCGCCGAGCACTCACTCCGAACAAAACCTTCCAAACAGACACTCGGGCATCAAGTCCTTTAAGCTGAAAATACAAAGCGGACGCTTCTCTGCTATCACAGCGGTGGTGTTCACGAGGTCACGGTGGCGTGAAGATGCACTTCACGCTTGCTTCCGAACGTTATTTTTTAAGCCAAATACGGCAGAGTGGTAGCCAGTCGACCTTGAGTCATTTGAAATTGCATAAATCCCAGGCAGAGCCCGTTACAAGCGCACTAATTCGCAATTAAACCTCTACCTTTTGAAGCTGCCGCTGGGAAAAAAATTGGCACTGGCTTAGCTCAACTATGCCAGGATATACGTAGCGAAAGATAAGGCATAGCATGGTTAACCTTGGTTAATCTTCATTGCAAGTGCCGGTTAGTCTGGTTGTCTATCTACGTTGCTGCTTTTAGCCAGTCATTCGGCGCGCTGTTCGTCTGTTTCCTGGGCGATTCGTTTCCTCTTCATCTCGTTCCGTTGTCGATTCCAGGCCTCCTGCTTATCAGAATTATCGCCGTCCATATTGTCGTCTCAACTGTGGTTGCGGCGCCCCCGAGTTCTCCTTTTCAATCCTCCGGTAGGTTATCAGGCATGCGACGCAGCTGGCGAAGCAAGCGGAGGCGAGCGCAACGACGAGCAACGCGGTGTGACGTCATACCAAACGGCGATGGCGGATAGGTGCGGCGCTGTGCAGCGGCGGAACACCAGTGGCTCGGTGCTACTAGTGGTGCGTGCGTAGTAGTGACTAGGGAGCTAGAGAGAGAGAAATAGCGGTAAAGCCCCTTAAACTTCATAAAGTAGTGCCACGCTTTCAAGAATGCCGCCTCCTCCTCGCGCGCTCAGGCCGAGGCCGACGCCGCGTCGCTATTGGCCTAATAGCATCACGTGGGCTCTCGCGCCGTGCATCAGCGCCAGTTTTGCGCGAAAAGCATCGATGAAGTGGCGAGGAGCGCATGTTGGCGCCGTTTCTACGCTCGAGCAGTGCGGCGCCACGGTCGAGGAGGGAGCGTCAAAGAGAGGAGAGATGAGGAGGAGTGAAAACGGAGGAGGAGAGTGCCGCTACTTTACGAAGTTCGAGGGCCTTTAATTCGCGGTTAGGAGCGCGCTGCGACGTCATGTGCCTCCTCAGAGCACCGCCACGGCGAAATCGCAAGTTGTAGGCCAGTAAAGCTTTCGCTTTAAAAAACAACAAAGTTTAAGCGCATATAAAAAAATTATGGGGTTTTACGTGCCAAAACCATTTACGTGCCAATTGACATATGCTAGCCTCGCTGTCTTTTGCACAATGATGCTAGTCTTTGACTGGATTTTCTATAATAATGTTCATCTTACCTTTGCATGGTTCTATGGTGGACAGGTTCGTGTTGGCGAACAAGTCAAGCAATAAGTGAAGTCGTTCAATCGCTGTGATTCCTGATACAGAGCGGCTTGGGTGCCATTCTGTATGCGCCTGGCCACCCATGGCGTCGATCTACGTCAGATCTGGCCTACTTACTCTTACTTAGTCAAATCTTAGCTGATTTATGAGTGCATCCGAGTGTGCAGTCCTTGCGCAAAATGTTTTCTTACTCTTTAAACACCTCTGTCTTTTCGCAGTTGGCAGAACGGGTCGCCAGCACCGATGTCTGTTACTTTCTCCGGGAAGTAACCCCTCCAGCACAATGCTCTCACTGAGAACGCCTGGGAGTTTAGTGAGTTTCCAGGGATTCGTTGTACTGAAATACAGGCGCGCCAGCACGGACAGAAGCAACATTCAAGAGAACAATACAAAAATTGACTATAATGAAAGGTCTCGCAATGGCAGCAAGAGGAATACGAAAAATTATTGGTGCATATTCTAAAGAAAGTGCCACCAACTCTCGTAGACTGAATATTTCCCGTATTTCACAAAATATTTATCCAGTACCCGCCCGTATACCTGTTTCACGGTTTGGCGCTGCCTTCCTTAGAACATAGGTGAATATATTTTGCGTTTTTGCTTTTTCCGCCACTTTGGTGACTTTGAGTTGATAGCAGGCGTTTTCATTGTCATTTTCGTTCCTTCTTGTGTCCCTGCTGCCTTGTCCTAGGGTGAGGCATAAAATCCCTGCCGCGTCTGCCGCATTTCCAAGGAAGTGAAACGCAGGAACACTAGTGTGCCATGCAATGAGTGCACGTTAAAGAACCCCAGGTTGCCCAAATAATACAAACCGCCCAACTATGGCTTACCTCTTAAACAGGTCGTCGTTTGGGCACATAAAACCGCAGATTTTTTAGTCCTTCTTAGCGTGCTTTCCATTTAGTAACATTCTCACTGACAACAGCTCGCATATTGCACTGAGTAAGCCCGCATACCATGGTTGCACAGTTGCCGTATGCCCTATATTTAAGGATACCCTGATTTTATAACCTTTTGTTCATATTTTCTCATCACTATCAACGAAATTTTGGACAGATTAATTATGCGAAAGGGCTTCTAAACTCTCTTTGTGTGCTACTTTCCATGTGTAGCTGTGACGAGCGGAGGCGAGTCTACTGGGCGCACATTGTGGACGAAGAGGAAGTGTGCATGATGATGTGCGGTGGCGTGGCACGTGACAAGAGCACGTGCTGCGGTTCAGGAATGCACGGGTTGACTGAATGTGCTTGAACCGGAGAGGACCTGGGAGGACGTGTTCCAGTGGCGATTGACATGACTACCAGGCCGCCTTGGCACCGGGAGCACAGCCGGGCCAACTCACAGCCGAGCGGTCCGCCCAGGCGCGACTGCAGCATTCTTTCGGAGTACCGTGACGACACCACCGAGGTACTACGCGTGAGTCAGTGTCCTCTCGGCTGAGAGCGGACACTTCAAGAGAGCGAACTTTAACGCATAGCCACGGACAACTACAACTGAACCGTGAAGGCTGCTTGTTTACTGTTGTATAGATTGTTTTGTTGCCGTATGTGTAGATGCAGTACGTGCCATGACCTACAAGTGATAAAGGCAATGCCAGTTCGCAATGTTTTTTGACTGTGCTGAACCCTTGGGCCAACGAACATCTCTCACAGTAGCAATGCGTACCGTTAACTGCAAGATTTTCATACACCCTCCAGGGCCGACATGATTTTCTAGTAATTACAGCCTCTACACAAAAAAACATTTCTATTTAGGCACGCGTTCGCCCACGGGTTGCTGTGAATGAACCAGTCACGGACGACACTACGTATGCGCTGTCATGCGTAGTTATGGATGTCACCATCGAAACTGAAAATAACGCCAATATGCAGGGACCCATGGCTTGCTTGCGGTGACCATCCGGGCTGCGCGCATTAAAGATTACGTCTCTTTTTCAAATGTTATCGCGGTCTATAGCACGATATCTTTGTTTAAATATTCAAATTCAAGGACAAGTTTTCAGTTACGACTGCAGCAGTTCACAACGTGCAAGGCGCCTTCGATGATCATTGTGTTCTTGATGAAGAGATCATCTCTCTCCTGCAAGATAACCTCAAGGCCCGGATCAATGCTTTCTTTTTTCGCAAACGAAATGGTGCTACGGCTGTAGCTATAGCGGCCTGTAGATTGTCTCTTGTACCAGCCATTCACATTAAGAGAAAAGAATGGAGCAGTGCAGGCCATGTAATGCGTAGGGTGCATAACCGACGAACCATTAAACTTACACAATGGCTGGCAAGGGAACGCAATCGCAGTCCAGGATGGCTTAAAATTAGTTGGCGTGAAATATGCCTGGCACAGCTTGGAACCGGCTAGCCCAGGGGCAACTGGAGATCGACGGGAGAGGCCTCGGTCCTGCAGTGGGCATAAATGTAGGCTGATGACGGCGATGACGATAATTGTGGTGAGGATGATAAGACGTTACCGTTGATGCCGCTTGTTCCAGCTGAGACTTTGGTCTTTAGGTTTCCCATTTAGTCGGTTCTCAAAAAAAAAACATATTACCAAAAGATTACTTCAATTTGCCCGCAAAATACAGCGTTTATATATGTGTATAAATTTAGTTAAATAATTAATTTTTCACAACATTACGTAAAAATTCTGGGGTGAAATACTGATCTGGAATTCGATTGTATTCTCGAGGTGTGCAACAAAAAGTAAGGCTGCGAGACGTGTAACTTTATTGAAGCGATGCAGATCAAGTCTTTTATATATGTCTATAAGCCGCCTGAGAATCCGCTCCGCCTTCGTGCTATCTGGTATGCAGATGATATATTAGCAAGCTTGACTTTTTCACTATGTTAATCCGTTAAAAAAAGAGCATAGAGAGAGATCAGTGGCTCTTGGATTCTTTTATTTGAATGACTGGAGACCACCAATATGTGTACCCTATACAATACCATTACGCCAGCCGATTTAGCCACTTCGTCACAGGCGCCCTTCAAAGCGGGGGTTTATATGCATGAAGAAATCGACGCAGCGCAAGGCCCGAGCCAATCACAGACGTTTCTTTCCTACGGAGCAGATAACGAGCGTAACGGAGTGGTAACGAGTAACGGGATGTTCGTTCGGCTCATGCCCGCCGTCTCCAGCCAGTTCAGGCCTGGCAGTCAGATAGGGAGGCCGCGCTTGGTTTATTCTGCCGAAGAGCAGGCTGCGTTGAAGGAATGGCAGTGGGAGCAGGCCGCGTGTCGTGCTTTGGGCCCAACAGGAGCCCTTGATGAACGTCAGTGGCAATTCCCTCGAAAAAGCGCTTGTTGTGGACGTGCCGACCTCGTCGTGAGGGAGCGCGAAAGCGAAGTGTTACGAAAACGAATAACCGTGCATGCCGAGCTTCGCTTGCACCCCTCTTCACAGTAGTGGAAGGGCGTAATGTTTTTTTGGATTTCCTGAATGCTATGTAAATGATTTGTTCCAGAAGGGCAGCCTCATTGCCTCAAGACGCACTGTTGCGAAGACTGCAAAGGGAGCCAGAAAGCTCACAGTATTTCCTGTAAGGTTGCAATGTAAACCGTAATTCCATCAGACAAAACATTTGGCTCGACAAAACTGTTGGCCCAATATTCAATTGCTTCTATCTTCTTCCAAAGCTACAAATGCTCCTAGTGTGTACAGCTTTCCAGCTGTTGCTTGCAAAAACAACGTTCTTGTGGTGGCTAAAGCAATGATTGTAACACTAAACATTTTTGCTATTGCTGCTGCGAGAGGGCAAGCACCATCAGTGGTCTGCAGTGACTCTAACAGGTTCCACGTGTTATAAATACAGGTGAAAATGTTGCAAGGAATGACCAACTACACCCGAATGATTACGGCAAATACAAACGAATAGGACTGCAGAAAATTGATTACAATGAGGGTAAATGAATGCTTTATAATTTGCTAGCACTCTACATTATAAGTGTTCACAAGAGACGCAGCAGGAAGACAAAACGGAAGGAGTGTCGTCGTACAAACCACCACTGTGTTAAACGGCAACATAAGAATGTTTGTTCCATGCGGGCATGAGTAGTAGGTGATGGTGACAAAGCCGCTGTTACCCGGGCACTGAGCTATTGAAGCACTGTTGTCTTCACCTTATTCAATGTTGCCGGTTGTCCTTCAACAACAAACCTTGGTCGCCTTTATTAAGGTCCCAGCCATCTTCAATCTTGAAGCACGTGTAGCCACCTTAGCTCACTGCTCGAGCAGTGCGGTACCGGTTCCTCTTCAAAAGACTGGAATCCTCGAAATGGAGCGGGATATCGACTAGCCACAACGCCTGAGCCACGCAGATCACTATTATGTCCCGGCGCCAATTTGTTCACGCTCCAGCAGGACGCATGAAATATGGTCATTTTGCAGTGCACTTCTTCAGAACACCCAACTAAAACTAAACATGAAGCAAAATGTCTGAAAACGGAGAACAGGATTATCCGTCTTCCCACTGAATTATTTTATCATGTGCCTAGGAAAGAGCACGTTACTCGCAATGTGTTATTTGGCTTCAAATTTTCTTGTGTGAAGTCCTGTCCTGCAGTGGCTGTTTATCGCTGTATTTGATTTATTCTCCTGCCTTTGTACCCACCTTTCTTGGTAAGTGATGCAGCAGAATGCGAGTTTGTCATATTTCACAATTCACTAGTTCTACGGTCTCTATTTTCTGAAGCAAGGCTATTGCAATAAGGAACGGAAGCTGATACCCGCCCTATTTGTCCATCGAAAGCTGGCATCATGGTTTTATTGATACTTTTTGTAGTCCTCTTTGTATCCCAGATATAGCCGTAAGAGTGTGAAGATGAGTGGACTTCGTAATGGGTCCATTGCGTATATTGTAACGCGCTGTCGCTTTATCTGAACCGTTCAGTGAGCATATATATACCTCGCCGGTAACGTTGCGTGTACACCATTGTTCTAGACCATATAAATACTCGATAGTTTCGATGTTGTTGTCATCGCTGTTCTAGAACGACCTGCACAAGATGAAGCTCTACATCTTCCTGGCTCTCATCGGCACCGCGTTTGCTGAGTAGTAGCTGCAGAAGTTTGCAATTACTTAATTTCATTTGCTGACACCAAGGCCCTTTCTGGGCGCATGCCAGATTGCATAAGTATATCAGTACGTGAATAGTACCAGAAAATTCAATGCCAGCAAAGCTGCAAGCAATATTGAACGCTGGGCATTCATAACGTTTTTTGTTTTGTTGACACAACTAGGGCGCCTTACAATGAGCTCTGGGACAGCTTTCAACGACGGCTGTATATACTTGTAACTTAAATCCTTCGGTAGCAGTCTGCGACGTTGAATTCAAGCAAATATTTTCCGTCAGAATTACTAACATCAAATTCTTGCTCTCAATACTAAAATCTGTCTGTGGCATGTGATTCCGTGTCGATTAAGGCATCGATTCCCATGAATGGCGCTATTTGCTATAAAACTAATTCGCGGAGTGATGTTTAAATTTTATCGTAGAGGAAGTATTGTTCAAGATCAAGTGGTAGTTGCTTTACGATGTAAAAATGTATTTGGAAGCCGCCGTTTTTTATATTTTGGTTTTGCTAAGATAACAGTTTACCCCAATAAATAATTATGACGCAAACAGTTGAGTGACCACAATGCGTATATATCTGTATTGTTAGAAAAACCAGCTGAAAAATAGCATATGCCAACAGAGAACAATAAAATATAGAGTTTAAAAGAAGAGATACGTCAGATGACTAAGAAATTTACTCTTATGATTTCTTAAATACTAAACAAAATGTACGTGAGAAATGTAACTACACACCTGGGTTCATATTCTTTACCGCAATTAGGACTTACCATCATGAACCTCTAAGAAGACCGAATCAACAATTATAGTCCCTACGTGTTTTACGCGTTATTTACAAATTCTAGAAAAAAAAGAGAAAGACAGAGAAAAAATATATTCAGACAAAGGCTCGCCTGAGCTATAACTTGCTTAGGCCTGATAATCTATACAGCGGGAGAAGGACGGGGAAGAAAAGGTGTTATGAATGATGACAATGATATGAAAAGAATGCGCGCACATACCAGTTCCCAATGTTGTGGCATCCTAAAGCTGTGCGCCCAGCACAGTGGCCTGTAGAAAGACTACATCCGCACGTTTAATCAAGGTTAAATAAATTATTTCTAAGCAGTATACTACTAATAATATATGGGGTTTTACATGCCAAAAACCACTTTCTGATAATGAGGCACGCCGTAGTGGAGGACTCCGGAAATTTAGACCACCTGGGGTTCTTTAACGTGCACCTAAATCTAAGTACACGGGTGTTTTCGCATTTCGCCCCCATCGAAATGCGGCCGCCGTGGCCGGGATTCGATCCCGCGACCTCGTGCTCAGCAGCCTAACACGATAGCCACTGAGCAACCACGGCGGGTCAGTATACTACTGCCAACCATACAATAAAATCAAAGTAATAAAGCTAATTAGTCATAAATTCCAAACATCACCTTCCAGGACTCCTACAAAGGAAGAAGGCTGTAAGGTGTCAGATAAATTTAGAGTCTGGCTTGACTTGTAGAATGACATGGGAGAAGGGAAGCCAGACATAACAAAAGAAGTTCTATACATTTCATAATTGCAGTAGTCAGAAATTTTGGTAAATTTATCACGATAACAAATGACAGATCATTTTTGAAAGCAATGAGGTAAGCACGAGCCTCGTTAAGTGGAAGTGCAATAAGCGGAAGACCAACTAACGCTCCAATAAATTCTGTTTGTCAGAAAGCGGCGAGGAACTTCGACAAGGAGTGTCGCCAGGCGCCGGACAGCTGATTCTGCAGAGCTCAGCAGCTTATGTGGTGGTTCAACGTTGAGAGCGGAAGGTGCGAGTAGTTCTACTACGGTGGCTTCGGCGGTAACGAGAACAAGTACGAGACCGAAGAGCAGTGCGTGGAAAACTGTTCGACTGATCAACGTGAGTGCCTAGATTGCTCACGTCGTGAGTAATAGGTAATCGAAAAGCCAAGTTAGGTTAATTTTTTTTACGCGAGGATGATACGCAAGCACATACATACCTCGTCTGCATCTTTGTGCCTTCCGCGCACACATACATATTACATAAAATATGCGTATTAGTTGCACGGCAAACCGCAATGTCCAGCCAGCTTATTTATAAAAAAGCTGCATTACAACATTTAGGTAGCTTTCAGGCCACAAGTTACAGCTGCAAATCTCAAGCCGAAGAGCAGTGACGTCGTACCCTAACACTAGCTCCGCATTCGAGATATATTTCCCGTAACAAGAATGTACAAGGATCTCAAAGGATGCACTGTGCTTTTCATTTCTGCTAAGCAGAGATGTAATAACTACTTCTCAGCTTCTGACCTGTAAGCAAATGAGTAGCCCTGAGATTTAGGGAACTGCAAATAACTAGATTTATATTTGTCCACCACACACTATTTCCAGCTTTTCTGGGAAGTCGTCGTAACCGCGCAGTTTTTAAGGAAGTAGGCTGGAGCAATAAAACATGCAGTATTGAGATACCAGCGGTACGTATTAAGTCTGTCGAGACGGAGTTATAGGCCGTCGTGCTGCTTTATTTTTCGTTGCAACATGGCTATTCAATCACCTTCTGCTCGCGCAATGTATCCAGCTTGATAAGCACAAGACAACTAGAAAACCGCCTTCAATTGAGGCTGCGCGGTAATAGAGATGTCCGCGATATTTCCAAGATGTGCTTACAGGCCACGATAAAAAATATTCGATTGCTTTTTTATTATTATTTTCAGCGATCCTCAGACCATACGCACGGGATGAGCCATTGTCGGGAATGACAAATGATATTGTTTCTGCTAAGCATTTCTATCTGCTTCTGGAGCTGTGTACCGCTATTTCTTCTGTCAAGAGCGGGTGAAGTTGTGTATCAAACTACAAGTTATGAACAGACCCGCAGTCGGCAGACAGTCACAATTCTTAAAGTGCTGTAGCTGTCAGCTAGTATCAGGTGTTTTTATCACAGCGGCTATGAGATGGCTCACGTAACGCCACACCACCAGCGTTTTCAGATCCTCGCCTACGCAAAAGAAACTAGGAAGGCAGAAATTTCTCTGGAGCTGCGCACCGAAGCGCCCACCAGAAACAAGCTATTGGGCTCTATACACGATTGATTAGAGAAAATCACTACATCACCAAAAGTTGATTATGAAGATAGTCACAGCTATATTTAGTGCTATATAAACGCTTACTACTCAAATTAAGCTTCAAATAAGCGAGTCTTCCTTTTTTACTGAGTGAATATACACGAATCAACTCACTTCTGCGAGGTTTATAACATATTTCGACAGCTACAATACAAAATATTTTAAATATTGCTTAATGTACGATAAAAGAATAAATGTAGAAACGCCCTTTTTAATATTGCTCAAGATGCAAAATATTCGTGTCCCTTGCAACATATCATGTGAGCGATATTCGAGAGTGCATGAGTGTTTATGAGTAGTCTTCTTGCGTATGAGTGAGTTCGCTAAAACCCTAACATTATGTTTGTAACATTAGGTAGAGATTGACGGTACTGTTTGTCTTTTTTCGATGAGCCTATTACAGTACCAGAAAAAGCTTTATAAGGCAAAAAAAGTACAAATGTCTAGAGAAGCACTTGTTCCTACATTTAGTTAACGTTGAGTAAACCAGTAGAGGGTCCCCCTGAAGTCGCTTGACTTTGGGGCCATTTTTCCAGTCATCTGGCACACGTCCGGTTGAAAGTTACATGCTATAGATAATGCGAAGGTATCAGCTACACCGTTCTGCGTATCGCTTTAAGGATTCGTTCGGTACGTCGCCAGGGCCACTACATTTTTTCGTGTGTAATCGGAATAAAGGTTAAAGATTCCTGAGTCAGTTATGTTTAGTGAGTCAGTTGGAATCTGTTGGAGCAGGACAGGGGTACTTTGAGATCCCACGGAGAAACTTTCGTCCTGCAGTGGGCACAAGAATAGGCTGATGATATCGTACACGACATTATAATACCTGAAGTATGCCTGGCCAATCGAAAAGCCTTAACTTATGAAATGCCTGCAAGGCGTTTCGAGTGTGCAGGCCAGCTCACGCAAATCTTTATGATGTGCGGCTCTGGGATTTCAAGAAGGCTGCGTTCGGTAATGCACTCACCTATAACTATAGGTCACATGCACGGGAGCCGCCATGTAGTGAATACATGCATCTACTGATTACACATAAACTGAAAACAACACAAACATCTAATGTATATACTAGTTAGAGTCTGATCCTTTGTCTGATAAAAACGAAGATGGAAGGAAAACTGTACGAGATTGTGCACGTTGCGGCTGAAATGTCACTGAAATTAGCCCAATTATTCATGCTAAGGCCACTGCCACTTTGACAGCATCAGCGAATGCTGTGACATTAGTTAAGAATACACTAGAAAACATCCCCAAATTTCAGCGTTGCACTTTCCGCTGAATTTATTCTTCGTGCAGGCGTAGTATCGGATTGCCTCTTGTGAGTGTTGCTTTCTTCTGAAAATAATTATGTGGGTCATATGTATAAAAGCACTGATTTATTTTTCCAACGGCAATTCAAGAGACGTGACTCATCTGCGTATTAGTTAATACGAACTACGTCAGTATCCGTTGCCAGGTTTTCTACAAACATATATTGCAGAGTCCAAGAATTATTGTTTTCATCACCATCTCTTTAGATTAGTTGTCGCTTCGTTGTTGCTGTTTTTCTTGCACTCGCCTCAGCAAGCAATGTCTTCTTGGCGTGCAGCCTCTGTCGGCACTGACTCATGGCGAGGGCTTTGCTTATGCCAGGCGTGGTTCGGGCCGCATGGGCATTGGAGATGCGCAGAAGCGCATGCAGTCGCGGTGGGACTCAAAGTTGTTGCCGTTGCCGTGGCAGCCACCGTACACAAAGGGGCGGCAGGTTTTAGCGTTGGCGTCGTAGTAGAAACGGGTGATGGCAGCTTGGCAAGGTCCCGCTTGAGGTGGCATTTGACAAACGGATGCAATGGACGCTGCAGGAAAAAATAACAATATTGAAATCAGCAACAGACTAATATCATTCGGCAAGAAGTTCTCCTTTACGAAATGCACCTCTGCGCTAATGATTGACAGATCTAGCTATTGTAATCAGAGACTGATATTAAAACTTCAAGCGCGATGCGTTTATCAAAATGCAAAAAAAAAAACTCGCTGCGAGCATATCCAAAACTGTTTAGAAAGTCGCAACACCGATGTGCTTTTTAAATGCGCAAGAAAGCTGGCTAGTTTGAAGTCACGCGTTTGGAGCGGCATTTGTTTTCTTTTGCGTCTTTTTATTTGTTCCTCTTTTCTTTTCTCTCTTCGTTTTGTGCCGACTGCAGTATATTTCCCCAGATGAATTAATAAATAAAATAACTGCAATGACGTAGCCATGCCACCGCACACCACCTTGCCACTTTAGTTACATTCGTTGCAGAAAACCGCCGCGCTTTGCTATCCGAAGTACACAAAGAGGACTAATACGTGCGCACGTCAACCGCTACCGTAGTTCTATTGAAACAATATACATACAGGCTAGTTAATGAATAAAAAGAAGGCTTTTAAATTATCAAACCTGCTTGAGACGGTTTTCATTTATAACCTTCTAACACCGGCGTGGGGGGAGGGGTTCTTCAAGTCTACCGATTTCCAGAAGACTAAAGAACTCTGCCAAAACGAGTTTACAACCCTTCCGCAAACCAAAAAAAAAAAAAAATTGGCTGCGCGCATTAGATCCCGACTTTGTGCAGATTGTGTCTGCACATCACGCAGCGTGAAACCAAGGCCGCAAAAGATATTTTTACAGATATCAGGAAATCCGTTTCTGTACATTGAGTCTAAACGTTTCAGCTTCAGTTTGATTCAGATACGTACATAGCTGGTTGTTAGTAGTATACATACGAGGCTCCCAAAGTCAACCGACTACGGCGGGACCCTCTATTTGTTTAGTAAATATAGGAACAAGTGCTTCTCTAGACATTTGTTCTTGTTTTTGTTACAAAGAATTTTCTGGTACTGGAATAGGTTCCTCGAAAAAGGAAAAGCAATGGAGTGAGACTTTACCTAATTTTATTTACAACATGCGCAAGAACACTGCTCATAAACGCCTATGCACGCTCGAATATCGCTAAAAGTTACGTCGCAAGGCACACGCATATTTTTGATCTTGAGCAATGTGAAAAAGTGGTGTTTCAACATTTGTTCTTTTACCGTGCATGAAGGAATCCTTAAATATATTTTCTAATCTAGCTGGCGAAATATTTTGTAAACATCTCAGAAATGTATTCCTTTGTGCTACTGATTCTAAAGCAAGACTCGCCGGTTTGATGTTTCATTTGAGTAATAAGCATTTATATAGCACTACACATAGCTGCGACTATCTCCATATTCGACCTTCGTTGATGCATCAATGTTCACTTATCAATCGTGTTTAGATCCCACTAGGTTGTCTCAGATAGGCGCCGCGGTGCGCCGCTCCAGATGAATTTCTGCCTTCCGAGTTTCTCCGGCCTAGGCGAGGATCTAAAGACGCCGCTGGTGTTGCCTTACATGAGCCACCTCAAAAGAACACTGTCATAAAAAACAGCTAATACTTGCTGAGAACCACAACGCTTTAAGTATTGAGACGCTCCGCCGACTGCGGATTCGTTCATGGATTGTAATTTGATACACGACTCAAGCTGCTATTGATGGCAGAGGTAAACGTTCGCAGCTCAAGAAACCGATATAAATGCTTACCAGAAACAATATCACCTGTCCTTCCCGACAACAGCTCATCACGTGGGTATGGTCGGAGGATCGCTGAAAATAATAAAAAAACAATCGATCATTTTTATGGTTGCCTGTAGGCACATCTTAGAAATATTGAGGACATCTCGATTACCGGCCAGTCTTACCTGAGGGCGGTTTTCTTGTTGTATGTACTTATAACACTCGCCACATTCGATGAGCTGAAGTTGATTGACTACACATGTTGCAATAAACCATAAAACAGCACGCCTGCATATAACTCAGTCTTACCAGACCCAGAAATAACACATACCGCTGGTATCTCAATACTGCATGTTTTATAGTTCCAACCGGCTTCCTTGAACAATGCGCGGTTACGACGACTTCCCAGAAAAGCTGGAAATTGTGTCTGGTGGACAAAAAGAAATCTACGTATATTCTCAGTTATTAAATCTTAGGTCTCATCAGTTGGTTACAAATCAGAAGCTGAGAAGTATGCAATACATCTCTGCTTAGGAGAAATGAAAAGCACAGTGCATCCTTTGAGATCCTTGTACATTCTTATTACAGTAAATATATATCGAATGGGGAGCTAGTGTTACGATATGACATCATTTCTCTTCGGGTTCAAATTGGCAGTTGTAACGTGTTACCCGAAAGCTACTTAAATATTGTGGTGCAGCTTTTCACGAATAACCTGAATCGATATGGCGGATTGTCCTGCAAGTAATGCGCATACGTCATGCAATATATACGTGTGCGCGAAGGGCACACATACGCACAAACACACACACACACACACACACACACACACACACACACACACACACACACACATATATATATATATATATATATATATATATATATATATATATATATATATATATATATATATATATATATATATATATATATATATATATATATATATATATATATATATATATATATATATATATATAACGAGAAGAAAAGGGGTTAACTGAGGGGCCCAATTTTTATTAGTCATCTTGAAGGGGCAGCGCGAAAAAACGACGACAGAAGGCAGGAACACACAGGACAGCGCTGAACTCACAACTAACTTTATTCGAAGGCATACATACACTTAAGTACACAACCCATAGCCACGTGCTCTCCCATCCATGGCGTGATATCAGTGCGCAGGCAAAAAAAAAACAAAAACACGCGAAACCATTTAATCTAATACTACGTTATGGAGCTGCTTAAAAATTCAAATTCACTATCATGCAAATTTATCGATGGCATGCTTACACAGCGCGACCCTTTTTTTCTGATATAGAAGGCCTCAATAATCTCCCTCGTAGTCTGATTTTTGTGCGTGAAAAGTATTGTGGTGTCTTTATATCTTGGAGTGCACCCATGCTCAGAGCAATGCCGCGCGACATGCGAGTAGGCATTACCCGTTAGTGAGCGCCTATGTTCTGACAATCTAATGTTGAGGCAACGACCTGTTTGACCGATATATGCGTGACCGCAGGAAAATGGAAGTTCGTACACAACTCCCATTCTACAGCGCACAAACGGGGACAAATGCTTAACAGTACAGCCTTTCCCAGCGTGAGTGGAGGCAGCCTGGGCCAATTTCCTATCGATCTTACCACAAATTTTGATCAACTTGTTAGGGGCAGATATGTCACGCATATATCGGTCAAACAGGTCGTTGCCTCAACATTAGATTGTCAGAACATAGGCGCTCACTAACGGGTAATGCCTACTCGCATGTCGCGCGGCATTGCTCTGAGCATGGGTGCACTCCAAGATATAAAGACACCACAATACTTTTCACGCACAAAAATCAGACTACGAGGGAGATTATTGAGGCCTTCTATATCAGAAAAAAAAAGGGTCGCGCTGTGTAAGCATGCCATCGATAAATTTGCATGATAGTGAATTTGAATTTTTAAGCAGCTCCATAACGTAGTATTAGATTAAATGATTTCGCGTGTTTCTTTTTTTTTTTTTTTGCCTGCGCACTGATATCACGCCATGGATGGGAGAGCACGTGGCTATGGGTTGTGTACTTAAGTGTATGTATGCCTTCGAATAAAGTTAGTTGTGAGTTCAGCGCTGTCCTGTGTGTTCCTGCCTTCTGTCGTCGTTTTTTCGCGCTGCCCCTTCAAGATGTTCAACCAGTACCAACTCGCCCACATGTCGATCCTTCTACTTTTATTAGTCATATCATAAGAAGCCAACAAACACTGACACCAACGACAACATAGGGGAAATTACTCGTGCTTAATAAATGAAATAAAGAAACGATAAATTAATGGAAATTAAAGTGCAGGAAAAAACAACTTACCGCAGGTGGGAACCGAACCCACAACCTTCGCAATTCGCGTGCGATGCTCTACCAATTGAGCTACCGCGGCGCCGGTGTCCCATCCACTGTCTTGGGTATTTATGTGTCCTAGTAGAACCCTGGGTGTGTTAGCCAGTGCCACCACTCACAGACCTTGTTTTCGTTTTTTCATTCACTTTAATTTCCATTTATTTATCGTTTCTTTATTTCATTTATTAAGCACAAGTAATTTCCCCTATGTTGTCCTTGTTGTCAGTTTTTGCTGGCTTCTTATATATATATATATATATATATATATATATATATATATATATATATATATATATATATATATATATATATATATATATATATATATATATATATATATATATATATATATATATATAAGCATACGTGTCTCTCTAGGTGCGTGCGTATTATCCCTGCGTAAAAAAAACTTCGCCTAACTTGGTTTTTCCAATACCTATTACTCACGACTTGAGCAATCTAGGTACTCACGTTTTTCAGCCGAACAGTTTTCCTGGCACTGCTCCTTGGTCTCGTACTTGTTCTCATTACCGCCGCAGCCACCGTAGTAGAACTGCTCGCACCTTCCGCTCTCAACGTTGAACCACCACATCAGCTGCTGAGCTCTGCAGAATCCGCGGTCCGGTGCCTGGCGACACTCCTTGTCGAAGTTCCTCGCCGCTTTCAGAAAGACAGAATTTATGAGAACGTTAAGACGATTCCGAGAAGGTGGGCACCCGCTCGTAATATTTCCGCTAAACGAGGCTGGTGCCTACCTCATCGCTTATAAAAATGATTTGTCGTATGTTATAATGATAGCTTTACCAAATATTTCCAATTAGTCAAATTGTGAAATAATATAGAACTTATTTCTTAAGCCCGGTTTTCTTTCGGCAATATCATTCCACAAGTCAAGCCAGACTCTAAATTTATGCGACATCATAGAGCCTTCTTATTTTGTTTGAATCCTGTATGACGATATTTGGAATTTAGCAGCAATTACCATTATTGGCGTAGCACATTAGGTGTAATAGGTAAGGTAACGTGCACTTGTCTGAATATGAAAATACGAAGACCCCATACAATGTGGGTTTATGGATAAACAGGTAAATATAGGAATACGCTTCAGAAAACAACGATATAAATTTCTACGCAGGGTGATGTTTCTGGATTTGAAATGCTGTGAGGCTGCAGTCTGCAGACCGGAGCTCTGGCAACGTTGGGACATAGTGCAGAACATTGATTTCATTGTATTGATCGCAGTAGTATGCTGCATAGACAGAATTTATTCAGCCTTGAATACAAGTGCCACTGGGACACTCTACACTCTACATGCCACTGGGCTAGGCGCACAGCTTTAGGCATGCCACAGCGTTGGAAATTTGTATCTGCCCGCGTTCCTTTCTTCATTTTCTCGTCTTCATCATTATTTATCAACCCTGTTCCTCCACGTCCCTTTCCCACCATTATAGTAACAGGCCTAAGCAAGCAATAGCTGAGGCTGACCTCTCGGCTTTTCTGTACATACATTTCCCTCTCTCTCTCACGCTCTTTTCTTTCTAGGATTTGTAAAGCACATGCAAAACGCATAGGGACAAGAATGGTTGATTCATTGTTGTTAAGCGTTCATTGTGATAAGTAGTAATGGCGGTAAAGAATATGAACCCAGGTGCATCGTTTAGAGTTTCACATCAATTTTGTTCAGTGTTTTGGAAATCATAGAACAACTAAACTTTTTAGTCATCTCACGCATCTCTTGTTTTAAAATCTGTATTTTGTTATACTCTGTTGGTATATGGTGCTTTTGAGCTGGCTTTTCTAAGAATACAGGTATATACGCATTGTGGTCAGGGAACGCTTTGCTTCGTAATAATATATTAAGGTAAACTATTATTCTTGCGAAACCAAAAAGAAACTAAATAAACGGCCGCTGCCAAGTGCATCTTTGCATTGTAAAGCAACTATAACTCGATCTATAACTCGATCAAGTCTATTGCAATAAGGAACGGAAGCTGATGCCCGCCCTATTTGTCCGTCGAAAGCTGGCATCATGGTTTTATTGATACTTTTTGTAGTCCTCTTTGTATCCCAGTTATAGCCGTAAGAGTGTGAAGTTGAGTGGACTTCGTAAGGGGTCCATTGCGTATATTGTAACGCGCTGTCGCTTTATCTGAACCGTTCAGTGAGCATAAAAATACCTCGCCGGTAACGTTGCGTGTACACCATTGTTCTAGACCATATAAATACTCGATAGTTTCGATCTGGTCGTCATTGCTGTTCTAGAACGACCTGCACAAGATGAAGCTCTACATCTTCCTGGCTCTCATCGGCACCGCGTTTGCTGAGTAGTAGCTGCAGAAGGTTGCAATTATTTTATTTCATTTGCTGACACCAAGGCCCTTTCTGGGCCCATGCCAGATTGAATGAGAATATCAGTACGTGAATAGTACCAGAAAATTCAATGCCAGCAAAGCTGCAAGCAATATTGAACGCTGGGCATTCATAACGTTTTTTGTTTTGTTGACACAACTAGGGCGCCTTACAATGAGCTCTGGGACAGCTTTCAACGACGGCTGTATATACTTGTAACTTAAATCCTTCGGTAGCAGTCTGCGACGTTGAATTCAAGCAAATATTTTCCGTCAGAATTACTAACATCAAATTCTTGCTCTCAATACTAAAATCTGTCTGTGGCATGTGATTCCGTGTCGATTAAGGCATCGATTCCCATGAATGGCGCTATTTGCTATAAAACTAATTCGCGGAGTGATGTTTAAATTTTATCGTAGAGGAAGTATTGTTCAAGATCAAGTGGTAGTTGCTTTACGATGTAAAAATGTATTTGGAAGCCGCCGTTTTTTATATTTTGGTTTTGCTAAGATAACAGTTTACCCCAATAAATAATTATGACGCAAACAGTTGAGTGACCACAATGCGTATATATCTGTATTGTTAGAAAAACCAGCTGAAAAATAGCATATGCCAACAGAGAACAATAAAATATAGAGTTTAAAAGAAGAGATACGTCAGATGACTAAGAAATTTACTCTTATGATTTCTTAAATACTAAACAAAATGTACGTGAGAAATGTAACTACACACCTGGGTTCATATTCTTTACCGCAATTAGGACTTACCATCATGAACCTCTAAGAAGACCGAATCAACAATTATAGTCCCTACGTGTTTTACGCGTTATTTACAAATTCTAGAAAAAAAAGAGAAAGACAGAGAAAAAATATATTCAGACAAAGGCTCGCCTGAGCTATAACTTGCTTAGGCCTGATAATCTATACAGCGGGAGAAGGACGGGGAAGAAAAGGTGTTATGAATGATGACAATGATATGAAAAGAATGCGCGCACATACCAGTTCCCAATGTTGTGGCATCCTAAAGCTGTGCGCCCAGCACAGTGGCCTGTAGAAAGACTACATCCGCACGTTTAATCAAGGTTAAATAAATTATTTCTAAGCAGTATACTACTAATAATATATGGGGTTTTACATGCCAAAAACCACTTTCTGATAATGAGGCACGCCGTAGTGGAGGACTCCGGAAATTTAGACCACCTGGGGTTCTTTAACGTGCACCTAAATCTAAGTACACGGGTGTTTTCGCATTTCGCCCCCATCGAAATGCGGCCGCCGTGGCCGGGATTCGATCCCGCGACCTCGTGCTCAGCAGCCTAACACGATAGCCACTGAGCAACCACGGCGGGTCAGTATACTACTGCCAACCATACAATAAAATCAAAGTAATAAAGCTAATTAGTCATAAATTCCAAACATCACCTTCCAGGACTCCTACAAAGGAAGAAGGCTGTAAGGTGTCAGATAAATTTAGAGTCTGGCTTGACTTGTAGAATGACATGGGAGAAGGGAAGCCAGACATAACAAAAGAAGTTCTATACATTTCATAATTGCAGTAGTCAGAAATTTTGGTAAATTTATCACGATAACAAATGACAGATCATTTTTGAAAGCAATGAGGTAAGCACGAGCCTCGTTAAGTGGAAGTGCAATAAGCGGAAGACCAACTAACGCTCCAATAAATTCTGTTTGTCAGAAAGCGGCGAGGAACTTCGACAAGGAGTGTCGCCAGGCGCCGGACAGCTGATTCTGCAGAGCTCAGCAGCTTATGTGGTGGTTCAACGTTGAGAGCGGAAGGTGCGAGTAGTTCTACTACGGTGGCTTCGGCGGTAACGAGAACAAGTACGAGACCGAAGAGCAGTGCGTGGAAAACTGTTCGACTGATCAACGTGAGTGCCTAGATTGCTCACGTCGTGAGTAATAGGTAATCGAAAAGCCAAGTTAGGTTAATTTTTTTTACGCGAGGATGATACGCAAGCACATACATACCTCGTCTGCATCTTTGTGCCTTCCGCGCACACATACATATTACATAAAATATGCGTATTAGTTGCACGGCAAACCGCAATGTCCAGCCAGCTTATTTATAAAAAAGCTGCATTACAACATTTAGGTAGCTTTCAGGCCACAAGTTACAGCTGCAAATCTCAAGCCGAAGAGCAGTGACGTCGTACCCTAACACTAGCTCCGCATTCGAGATATATTTCCCGTAACAAGAATGTACAAGGATCTCAAAGGATGCACTGTGCTTTTCATTTCTGCTAAGCAGAGATGTAATAACTACTTCTCAGCTTCTGACCTGTAAGCAAATGAGTAGCCCTGAGATTTAGGGAACTGCAAATAACTAGATTTATATTTGTCCACCACACACTATTTCCAGCTTTTCTGGGAAGTCGTCGTAACCGCGCAGTTTTTAAGGAAGTAGGCTGGAGCAATAAAACATGCAGTATTGAGATACCAGCGGTACGTATTAAGTCTGTCGAGACGGAGTTATAGGCCGTCGTGCTGCTTTATTTTTCGTTGCAACATGGCTATTCAATCACCTTCTGCTCGCGCAATGTATCCAGCTTGATAAGCACAAGACAACTAGAAAACCGCCTTCAATTGAGGCTGCGCGGTAATAGAGATGTCCGCGATATTTCCAAGATGTGCTTACAGGCCACGATAAAAAATATTCGATTGCTTTTTTATTATTATTTTCAGCGATCCTCAGACCATACGCACGGGATGAGCCATTGTCGGGAATGACAAATGATATTGTTTCTGCTAAGCATTTCTATCTGCTTCTGGAGCTGTGTACCGCTATTTCTTCTGTCAAGAGCGGGTGAAGTTGTGTATCAAACTACAAGTTATGAACAGACCCGCAGTCGGCAGACAGTCACAATTCTTAAAGTGCTGTAGCTGTCAGCTAGTATCAGGTGTTTTTATCACAGCGGCTATGAGATGGCTCACGTAACGCCACACCACCAGCGTTTTCAGATCCTCGCCTACGCAAAAGAAACTAGGAAGGCAGAAATTTCTCTGGAGCTGCGCACCGAAGCGCCCACCAGAAACAAGCTATTGGGCTCTATACACGATTGATTAGAGAAAATCACTACATCACCAAAAGTTGATTATGAAGATAGTCACAGCTATATTTAGTGCTATATAAACGCTTACTACTCAAATTAAGCTTCAAATAAGCGAGTCTTCCTTTTTTACTGAGTGAATATACACGAATCAACTCACTTCTGCGAGGTTTATAACATATTTCGACAGCTACAATACAAAATATTTTAAATATTGCTTAATGTACGATAAAAGAATAAATGTAGAAACGCCCTTTTTAATATTGCTCAAGATGCAAAATATTCGTGTCCCTTGCAACATATCATGTGAGCGATATTCGAGAGTGCATGAGTGTTTATGAGTAGTCTTCTTGCGTATGAGTGAGTTCGCTAAAACCCTAACATTATGTTTGTAACATTAGGTAGAGATTGACGGTACTGTTTGTCTTTTTTCGATGAGCCTATTACAGTACCAGAAAAAGCTTTATAAGGCAAAAAAAGTACAAATGTCTAGAGAAGCACTTGTTCCTACATTTAGTTAACGTTGAGTAAACCAGTAGAGGGTCCCCCTGAAGTCGCTTGACTTTGGGGCCATTTTTCCAGTCATCTGGCACACGTCCGGTTGAAAGTTACATGCTATAGATAATGCGAAGGTATCAGCTACACCGTTCTGCGTATCGCTTTAAGGATTCGTTCGGTACGTCGCCAGGGCCACTACATTTTTTCGTGTGTAATCGGAATAAAGGTTAAAGATTCCTGAGTCAGTTATGTTTAGTGAGTCAGTTGGAATCTGTTGGAGCAGGACAGGGGTACTTTGAGATCCCACGGAGAAACTTTCGTCCTGCAGTGGGCACAAGAATAGGCTGATGATATCGTACACGACATTATAATACCTGAAGTATGCCTGGCCAATCGAAAAGCCTTAACTTATGAAATGCCTGCAAGGCGTTTCGAGTGTGCAGGCCAGCTCACGCAAATCTTTATGATGTGCGGCTCTGGGATTTCAAGAAGGCTGCGTTCGGTAATGCACTCACCTATAACTATAGGTCACATGCACGGGAGCCGCCATGTAGTGAATACATGCATCTACTGATTACACATAAACTGAAAACAACACAAACATCTAATGTATATACTAGTTAGAGTCTGATCCTTTGTCTGATAAAAACGAAGATGGAAGGAAAACTGTACGAGATTGTGCACGTTGCGGCTGAAATGTCACTGAAATTAGCCCAATTATTCATGCTAAGGCCACTGCCACTTTGACAGCATCAGCGAATGCTGTGACATTAGTTAAGAATACACTAGAAAACATCCCCAAATTTCAGCGTTGCACTTTCCGCTGAATTTATTCTTCGTGCAGGCGTAGTATCGGATTGCCTCTTGTGAGTGTTGCTTTCTTCTGAAAATAATTATGTGGGTCATATGTATAAAAGCACTGATTTATTTTTCCAACGGCAATTCAAGAGACGTGACTCATCTGCGTATTAGTTAATACGAACTACGTCAGTATCCGTTGCCAGGTTTTCTACAAACATATATTGCAGAGTCCAAGAATTATTGTTTTCATCACCATCTCTTTAGATTAGTTGTCGCTTCGTTGTTGCTGTTTTTCTTGCACTCGCCTCAGCAAGCAATGTCTTCTTGGCGTGCAGCCTCTGTCGGCACTGACTCATGGCGAGGGCTTTGCTTATGCCAGGCGTGGTTCGGGCCGCATGGGCATTGGAGATGCGCAGAAGCGCATGCAGTCGCGGTGGGACTCAAAGTTGTTGCCGTTGCCGTGGCAGCCACCGTACACAAAGGGGCGGCAGGTTTTAGCGTTGGCGTCGTAGTAGAAACGGGTGATGGCAGCTTGGCAAGGTCCCGCTTGAGGTGGCATTTGACAAACGGATGCAATGGACGCTGCAGGAAAAAATAACAATATTGAAATCAGCAACAGACTAATATCATTCGGCAAGAAGTTCTCCTTTACGAAATGCACCTCTGCGCTAATGATTGACAGATCTAGCTATTGTAATCAGAGACTGATATTAAAACTTCAAGCGCGATGCGTTTATCAAAATGCAAAAAAAAAAAAACTCGCTGCGAGCATATCCAAAACTGTTTAGAAAGTCGCAACACCGATGTGCTTTTTAAATGCGCAAGAAAGCTGGCTAGTTTGAAGTCACGCGTTTGGAGCGGCATTTGTTTTCTTTTGCGTCTTTTTATTTGTTCCTCTTTTCTTTTCTCTCTTCGTTTTGTGCCGACTGCAGTATATTTTCCCAGATGAATTAATAAATAAAATAACTGCAATGACGTAGCCATGCCACCGAACACCACCTTGCCACTTTAGTTACATTCGTTGCAAGAAACCGCCGCGCTTTGCTATCCGAAGTACACAAAGAGCACTAATACGTGCACACGTCACCCGCTATCGTAGTTCTATTGAAACAATATACATACAGGCTAGTTAATGAATAAAAAGAAGGCTTTTAAATTATCAAACCTGCTTGAGACGGTTTTCATTTATAACCTTCTAACACCGGCATGGGGGGAGGGGTTCTTCAAGTTAACCGATTTCCAGAAGACTAAAGAACTCTGCCAAAACGAGTTTACAATCCTTCCGCAAACCAAAAAAGAAATTGGCTGCGCGGATTAGATCCCGACTTTGTGCAGGTTGTGTCTGCGCATCACGCAGCGTGAAACCGAGGCCGCGAAAGATATTTTTACAGATATCAGGAAATCCGTTTCTGTACATTGAGTCTAAACGTTTCAGCTTGAGTTTGATTCAGATACGTACATAGCTGGTTGTTAGTAGTATACATACGAGGCTCCCAAAGTCAAACGACTACGGCGGGACCCTCTATTTGTTTAGTAAATATAGGAACAAGTGCTTATCTAGACATTTGTTCTTGTTTTTGTGACAAAGAATTTTCTGGTACTGGAATAGGTTCCTCGAAAAAGGAAAAGCAATGCAGTGAGACTTTACCTAATTTTATTTACAACATGCGCAAGAACACTGCTCATAAACGCCTATGCACGCTCGAATATCGCTAAAAGTTACGTCGCAAGGGACACGCATATTTTTGATCTTGAGCAATGAGAAAAAGCCGTGTTTCAACATTTGTTCTTTTACCGTGCATGAAGGAATCCTTAAATATATTTTCTAATCTAGCTGGGGAAATATTTTGTAAACATCTCAGAAAAGTATTCCTTTGTGCTATTGATTCTAAAGCAAGACTCGCCGGTTTGATGTTCCATTTGAGTAATAAGCATTTATATAGCAATACACATAGCTGCGACTACCTCCATATTCGACCTTCGTTGATGCATCAATGTTCACTTATCAATCGTGTTTAGATCCCACTAGGTTGTCTCAGATAGGCGCCGCGGTGCGCCGCTCCAGATGAATTTTTGCCTTCCGAGTTTCTCCGGCCTCGGCGAGGATCTAAAGACGCCGCTGTTGTTGCCTTACATGAGCCACCTCAAAAGAACACTGTCATAAAAAACAGCTAATACTTGCTGAGAACCACAACGCTTTAAGTATTGAGACGCTCCGCCGACTGCGGATTCGTGCGTGGATTGTAATTTGATACACGACTCAAGCTGCTCTTGATGGCAGAGGTAAACGTTCGCAGCTCAAGAAACCGATATAAATGCTTACCAGAAACAATATCACCTGTCCTTCCCGACAACAGCGCATCACGTGGGTATGGTCGGAGGATCGCTGAAAATAATAAAAAAACAATCGATCATGTTTATGCTTGCCTGTAGGCACATCTTAGAAATATTGAGGACTTCTCGATTACCGGCCAGTCTTACCTGAGGGCGGTTTTCTTGTTGTATGTACTTATAACACTCGCCGCATTCGATGAGCTGAAGCTGATTGACTACACATGTTGCAATAAACCATAAAGCAGCACGACTGCATATAACTCAGTCTTACCAGACCCAGAAATAACACATACCGCTGGTATCTCAATACTGCATGTTTTATAGTTCCAACCTGCTTCCTTGAACAATGCGCGGTTCAGACGACTTCCCAGAAAAGCTGGAAATTGTGTCTGGTGGACAAAAAGAAATCTACGTATATTCTCAGTTATTAAATCTTAGTTCTCATCAGTTGGTTACAAATCAGAAGCTGAGAAGTATGGAATACATCTCTGCTTAGGAGAAATGAAAAGCACAGTGCATCCTTTGAGGTCCTTGTACATTCTTATTACAGTAAATATATATCGAATGGGGAGCTAGTGTTACGATATGACATCATTTCTCTTCGGGTTCAAATTGGCAGTTGTAACGTGTTACCCGAAAGCTACTTAAATATTGTGGTGCAGCTTTTCACGAATAACCTGAATAGATACGGCGGATTGTCCTGCAAGTAATGCGCATACGTCATGCAATACATACGTGTGCGCGAAGGGCACACATACGCACAAACAGACACACACACACACACACATATATATATATATATATATATATATATATATATATATATATATATATATATATATATAACGAGAAGAAAAGGGGTTAACTGAGGGGCCCAATTTTTATTAGTCATATCATAAGAAGCCAACAAACACTGACACCAAGGACAACATCGGGAAAATTACTTGTGCTTAATAAATGAAATAAAGAAACGATAAATTATAGGAAATAAAAGTGCAGGAAAAAACAACTTGCCGCAGGTGGGAACCGAACCCACAACCTTCGCAATTCGCGTGCGATGCTCTACCAATTGAGCTACCGCGGCGCCGGTGTTCCATCCACTTTAATTTCCATTTATTTATCGTTTCTTTATTTCATTTATTAAGCACAAGTAATTTCCCCTATGTTGTCCTTGTTGTCAGTTCTTGCTGGCTTCCTATATATATATATATATATATATATATATATATATATATATAAGCATACGTGTCTCTCTAGGTGCGTGCGTATTATCCCTGCGTCAAAAAAACTTCGCCTAACTTGGTTTTTCCAATACCTATTACTCACGACTTGAGCAATCTAGGTACTCACGTTTTTCAGCCGAACAGTTTTCCTGGCATTGCTCCTTGGTCTCGTACTTGTTCTCATTACCGCCGCAGCCACCGTAGTAGAACTGCTCGCACCTTCCGCTCTCAACGTTGAACCACCACATCAGCTGCTGAGCTCTGCAGAATCCGCGGTCCGGTGCCTGGCGACACTCCTTGTCGAAGTTCCTCGCCGCTTTCAGAAAGACAGAATTTATGAGAACGTTAAGACGATTCCGAGAAGGTGGGCACCCGCTCGTAATATTTCCGCTAAACGAGGCTGGTGCCTACCTCATCGTTATTAAAAATGATTTGTCGTATGTTATAATGATAGCTTTACCAAATATTTCCAATTAGTCAAATTGTGAAATAATATAGAACTTATTTCTTAAGCCCGGTTTTCTTTCGGCAATATCATTCCACAAGTCAAGCCAGACTCTAAATTTATGCGACATCATAGAGCCTTCTTATTTTGTTTGAATCCTGTATGACGATATTTGGAATTTAAGAGCAATTACCATTATTGGCGTAGCACATTAGGTGTAATAGGTAAGGTAACGTGCACTTGCCTGAATATGAAAATACGAAGACTCCATACAATGCGGGTTTATGGATAAACAGGTAAATATAGGAATACGCTTCAGAAAACAACGATATAAATTTCTACGCAGGGTGATGTTTCTGGATTTGAAATGTTGTGAGACTGCAGTCTGCAGACCGGAGCTCTGGCAACGTTGGGACATAGTGCAGAACATTGATTTCATTGTATTGATCGCAGTAGTATGCTGCATAGACAGAATTTATTCAGCCTTGAATACAAGTGCCACTGGGACACTCTACACTCTACATGCCACTGGGCTAGGCGCACAGCTTTAGGCATGCCACAGCGTTGGAAATTTGTATCTGCCCGCGTTCCTTTCTTCATTTTCTCGTCTTCATCATTATTTATGAACCCTGTTCCTCCACGTCCCTTTCCCACCATTATAGTAACAGGCCTAAGCAAGCAATAGCTGAGGCTGACCTCTCGGCTTTTCTCTACATACATTTCCCTCTCTCTCTCACGCTCTTTTCTTTCTAGGATTTGTAAAGAACATGCAAAACGCATAGGGACAAGAATGGTTGATTCATTGTTGTTAAGCGTTCATTGTGGTAAGTAGTAATGGCGGTAAAGAATATGAGCCCAGGTGCATCGTTTAGATTTTCACATCAATTTTGTTCACTGTTTTGGAAATCATAGAACAACTAAACTTTTTAGTCATCTCACGCATCTCTTGTTTTAAAATCTGTATTTTGTTATACTCTGTTGGTATATGGTGCTTTTGAGCTGGCTTTTCTAAGAATACAGGTATATACGCATTGTGGTCAGGGAACGCTTTGCTTCGTAATAATATTCTTGCAAAACCACAAAGAAATTAAATAAACGGCCACTGCCAAGTGCATCTTTGCATTGTAAAGCAACTATCACTCGATGTTGAACAGCACTTGTTCTATGATAAAATTTAAAGCATTACTTCTCGAACGAGTTTTTTATCAGACAGCGTTATAAGTCCGCATCAATGCGCTAATACACATTGAATCCTATCCCATATACAAGTTCAATATGCAGAACAGAAATTGCACGCGTTATTCTGGTGGAAAAAGTTTATTTAAATTGAACCTTGCAGACTGCCCCCACAAATATTTAAATTAGAGGAGCTAGAACCTTCGTTCAACACTGCCCCAGAGGCTATTGTAAGACATCCTAGTTATGCCAGCAAAATAAAAATCGTTGCGAATGGCCGGCGTTCAAAATTGCTTACCAGCTTTGCTGGCATTCAATTTTGTGTTACTTTTTACGTACTGATTTTCTTATGTAGTGATGCATGGGCCCAGAAGGGGCCTGTGTATGGGCGAATAAATTAATTGAAACGTTATACACCTACTGCTCACCGATTGCGGTCCCAATGAGAGCCAGGAAGATGTAAAGCTTCATTTTGAGCAGGTCGTTCTAGAACAGGGATGACAAACCCATTGACAATATCTTGTATTTATATGCTCTAGAGCAATGCTGTACACGTATTGTTGCCGGTGAGGTATATCTATGCTCATCGAGCGGTTCAGATAAAACGACGTCTCTTTAGAACATACGCAGTGGACCGTTGCGAATTCCAGTCGTGTTCCAACTCTTAAGGCGATATCTGTGATACAAAGAGCACTGCAAAAGATATTACTAAACCCATGACGCCAGCATCCGGCCGACAATTAGGACGTGTATCAGGTTCCGTTCGATATTGCACCAGCCTTGCTTCAGGAAATAGAGACCGTAGCAATCGTGAATTGCGAAAAATTGAAGGCTCGTATTCTGCTGCGTCATTGAACACCACAGGTGAATAGAAAAGCAGGATAATCAATCAAACATGGTGACAAAAGGCCACTGCAGGACGGCATTCCACACCTAAAATTTAAAAGCTATTTACAATACTGTGAATGACGTTCTATTTTCTATGCACACCATTCCGAAATTCAGTAAGACGGATACCCTTGTTCTGCGTTTTTAGATAGCTTGCTTCGTGCTTAGTTATCAGTTCGGTGTTCCGGAGGACTGTACTGCAAAAGTAAAATATTTAATCCGCACTGGTGAAGTTTAAAGATACTGACGCCGGCACATATCCTGAACATCGGTGGTGTTCGCGTGCCGTAGCTAGACAATATCCCGTACCATTTCGAGCAATCCCATCTTTTGAAGAGGAACCGGTGCCATACTGGGCGAGCGGGGAACTAATGCGGCCACACGTGCTTAAATGCTGAAGATGGCTGTGGAGACCACCTTAGTCGCCTTTATTGTTGAAGAGCAATCGGCAACATTGTACCAGATGAAGACAACAGTGCGTCAAATACTCAGGGCGCCGATAGCAGCCGCTTTCTGTCCTTCAACCTGCTATTCGCTACCCACATTGACTAAACAATCTTATGCCGAAGTTCAACAGAGTAGTAGTTGGTACGACGATTTTGTCTTCCTGCTGCGTCTATTCTCGGCCCTTATAATTTATCGGGCTCAGAAATTATAAAGCAATTATTTACCCTTATGTAATCTGTTTTCTGCAGTCCTCTTCCTTTGTCTTTTCCGTAATTTTTCGGGTGTACTTCTTTACTTCCTGCCACTATTTCACCCGTTTCAATAACACATAACCCCTTAGAGTTCCTGGATACCGTTGAAAGAACTTGTCCTCTTGAAGCAGCGAAAGCAAAAATGTTTAGGGTTAGACTAGAGTGTCCTTTTCGCATGAAAGATAAGAAACCTGAAAAGCAGTACACACTGGGAGCATTTGCAGTATTGGGAGAAGATCGAAACAGATTTATATTTGGTCAACGCTTCTGTCGAGCCAAATGCGTTGTCTCATGGAATAATCGTTTAAATTATAACGTTACCAGAACTATATTAAGCTTTCAGGCTCCTTTTGCGGCCTTTGCAACATTGCGTCTTGAGGCTATGACACTGTTCTTCTGGAACTAATCATTTATATAACACTACGGAAATAGCAAAACAAATTCCGCCCTTATACTACTGTGAACAGGGGTGTAAGCAAAGCTCGCCATGCGCCGCTCTTCGTTGTCGTAAGGCCACAGTTTCGCGCTCCCTCATGGCGAGGTCGGTACGTCGACGCAACGCCTCCTATAATGTACTATGCCTGGAACGTGAGCCGCAAAAGCGCTGCCCTTCCCTCGCCTGTACTCTCCTCCTTTTGGTACGGTGGCTAGCGCCTCTTGCGGCCAGCCCTTGTAAACACGCCGGTGGCGCGGCTACCGGGAGCGACGTCGGCAGCCAAGCGGCTGGCGCGTCGTGAGCTTTCGGCGGCGGCGGCGGCTGTGCTTGTCATGGAGACCGGTACGGTGGCGCGCGCCGTCCTGCGGCGCATGGGCGCAAAACTCGGCAGAGAGCTTCCTATGGAAAAGAGAGCGACGTTCCAGGCATATAGTTATAGGAGGCGTTGGTCGACGGCGAGCCCATTCTCAAGCGAGCTCCCGGAGGCGTTGATCAAACGCTCCCGTTCTGCGGCCGAACGCATGACACATGGCCTGCTCACACTGCCATTACTTCAACGCACCCTGCTCCTCGGCAGCACGAACCAAACGCGGCCTCCCCATCCGACTGCCGGCACTGAACTGGCGGGAAACAGAGTGCGCCCCCCCGCCCCCGAGGTCATCGAACACGTGCTCGCACTCTTTACCTCCTCCGGAGTTTGAGGATGCCTTCGATTGGCACGCGTCTTGTACTGCGTCTACTTCTTTGAGCATATAAAATCCCGCTTTAAAGGCGTGTATGATGAACCAACAGTGGCTGAATCAGTTCGCAGGGTGGTATTGTATGAGCTGCTCATAATTACTGTTGCCCGCCGTTCAATTAAAAGAATCCGAGAGCCACTGATTTTTCTCTATGCTTTATGGTTTTACTGGATTAACAATTTGCAAAAGACAAGCTTGATAATATCTCACCTGCATGCCAGATAACGTAATGACGGAGCGATATCTCGGTCCTCTTATAGACACTTATGAAGGAGGTGATTTGTATCGCTTCAATAATGTTACACATCTCACACCCTTACGTTTCGTTGCACACTTCGAGAATACAAGCGGACTCAAAATCAATGCACTTTACCCAGAATTATGCCTAATCTTGCATAATCAAAGTCCTTATCCAAATTTATAAATATAAAGTTGCATCGTAGTTTCTGGGCAAACTTAAATACTTATTTCGGTATTAGGTTTTTTCCAGAAACGACTAATTGCGAAACCTAAAGACTAAAGTCTGAGTTCGAGCGAGTGGCATTCATTGTGGCATTTCATCGCCATCACCACCATTATCATCATCGCAACATCGCCATCATCAACCTATATTTATGTACACTGCACGACGGAGACCTCTGCCGGCGTGCTCCAGTTACCACTGGCGCTAGTCGGTTGTAGGTTGCGATCGCAAATTTCCTCATTTCCGCACCCCAGCTACTTTTCAGCCGTCGTCGACTGCGATTGCTTTCCCTCGGCACCCATTGTGCAAGTCTAATGGTTCACAGGTTATGTACCATACGCATTACATGGCCGGAACAGCTCCATTTTTTTTCTAATAATGTCTATAGCTGGTACAAGAGAGATCATCTAGGAGCCACTATAGATGCAGCCGTGGCCTCGTTTTGTTGGCGTAAAATGCATTGATTCGTAGGTTTTGGTCATCTTGCAGCAGAGAGATCTTTTCATCAAGAACATAATGATCAACGATGGCGTCTTACACGTTGTCTACCAATGCAGTCGTAACTGAAAGCATGTCTTTGAATTTGAATATTTCATAAAATAGACACCGTGCTATAGGGCGCGATAGCATTCAAAAAACGGAACCTTTAATGAACACAGCCGGGTATGTCACCGCAGGCGAGCCTTGGCTTCCTGCATATTGGCGTTGTTTTTCGTGTCGATAGTGCTTATACATGATAATGCATGATAACACATGATAATACATGATAATGCAAACATACTGCCGTCCGTGACGTGAGTAATCCGTAGGCGAGCGCGTGACTAAATACAAATGCAGTTTGTGTAGAGGCTGTAATAACCGGAAAATCGCGCCGCCCCTGAATAGTGTATATAAACCTTGCAGTTAACGGTACGCATTGCTACTGTGAGAGATGTTCATGGGCCCAGGAGCTCAGAGCACAGTGAGAAAGACATGGTAAACTGACATTGTCTTTATCACTTGTAGATCTGTGCGCGTACGGCACTTACAAGAACAAAAACGAAATAATGTATACAAAACTAAAACAAGTCCAGAGCAGGCTTCGCGGTTCTGTTCTTATCGTCCGTGCCTATGCATAAAAGTTCGCTCTCTTCAAGAACCCGCTCTCTCGCTAGAGGCCACTAACCCACGCGCTATACCATGGTGGTGTTGTCACGGTACTAAGAATGACCGCGGCCGCCTAGTCTAGTGGAGCTACCTCGTCCCAGCACTGGGGGAGAAGGCGAAGAAGACGCCCTCCACTCTGGGCACGAGGAGTGGGATAAGCACGCTGGCGGTAAGCTCCCCTGGCTCCTGCCAACGTTAGAGGGCGGTCAGCACTGTTGCCATCTCGGTTGCTCAGAATTCCAAAAAAAGCATAAAATCTGTTGCAATCCCCTAACTTCCTTCAGTGAACCACCAAATTTTCCGCTAAAGTGATAACAGCAGCTGACAGGTATCTACTTTTGGGCCATCGCTAAGGGAAAGCACAAATTTGAAATAGTGAAATAAGTGCTCAACACAAATATGATTTTAAGAAGGTCGATGCGCAATAAATAAAGTGCAAATATAATAATTGCCGATGATAAACTTCCGCAGCTGCGTTGCTTGCGGCACAAGAATTTAAACAGCAGAAAAAGATTTCTTGTCCACATGGCAATAATCATGTGACTATATATCACATTCTCGTAGGAGTACACGATATTGCATAGTCATTTTTATACCGGCAACACTCATTTCTATTGTGACCAGGACGCTATGTCTTACGCTGCAGGCACAGATGCGTAAAAATCTCAAAATATGATGTGTAGCTCGTCATCGTCAGTATATATGTCCAAGTCTTCCCCTTGTTAGAGCGGCTTTCCTGTCTCACTCGCAGCACCTGTCGAAGTTGACGGCTACCTCACTTGACTGTAGGCGTCATGAGTTACGATGTGGCAGTTAAGTTTCTCTGGAAGCTCGTAGTCGAATCAGCCCTTCTTGTGCCTTTTCAGTCGCGCTCTGATTACTATAAGGACGTTAACTATTGAGGGCGAGAACTTATTTCGGAGTTTAGTTTTCAGCAAGTTCATCTGGCTTAACGATCGCTCAACTACAGCATTGGAGTATGGCAATAGAAACATTCAGATGGCAAAATCTGCCAGTTCTCGGAACGGGTTTTCACCAGAGGAGTTGGTATAAGTACCTACTTCACACGAGAAGTTCAGCGTCGTTGACGTGCCTACCCATGCAACAGTCGCGATTCAGGACAACATTCATTTGGGCTAGATGGTGCATACTTGAATTACGAAGAAACAGCGCCAACGAAGACGATTACAAGTGGGGAGAACGACACAGGACAAGCGCCATTTGGGCTAGATGGTGCATACTTGAATTACGAAGAAACAGCGCCAACGAAGACGATCACAAGTGGGGAGAACAAGTGGCGCTTGTCCTGTGTCGTTCTCCCCACTTGTGATCGTCTTCGTTGGCGCTGTTTCTTCGTAATTCAAGTATGCACCTTCTAGCCCAAATTGGCGCTTGTTCTGTGTCGTTCTCCCCACTTGTGATCGTCTTCGTTGGCGCTGTTTCTTCGTAATTCAAGTATGCACCATCTAGCCCAAATTGGCGCTTGTCCTGTGTCGTTCTCCCCACTTGTGATAGTCTTCGTTGGCGCTGTTTCTTCGTAATTCAACAGTCGTGATACTTGTCTACTGGCCTTCTAATACCCTAAGTCTTGAACATCTTGAAGATGCAGCGCAATATGATGAAGACAGAAGGCAGGCACAGACAGAACAGTGCTGACAACCAGTACCAACTCGCCCCAATATCGATCCTTCATTTTTAATTCTTGTACGTGACGTACTCATTTCTTCCAACAGTGGAGCTGGCGAGAGCTTCAGCACGCATAACGCCTTTACTACTGATAGTTCAGACATTTTCCTGAGGATTTCGATGTTATCCGGCAGCTTTTGACTTATCTGGTCAATGAGTACTAGAAACTTGGTGCATCGTTTCCTCAGCGTCTGGTCTTCATCAGCACCTAAGCCAGTTTTCTTCGTGTCATCAATGTGTTTCTCAAATGAATAGCCGAAGTACGGCTTCGGATCAAGATAGTCTTCCACTTTATTCGCGTGTACATCTATCTATTGGCGAAGTTGCAAGCACCACTTTCTAGATCAGTGAGGACAGTAGTTATACGAGGCCTCCCAGGAGCTTGGTTTGAGTTATGTGCTTGAAAAGACTTATTAGCTCTTTGAACATTCAATAGTAGTGGCCTCAAAAGAGAAAATCAGCTTTGTTGATGTCGTCACAACACGAGGAATACAGCACCTCTGCGTTGCAACACTTTTCTGGCAATCTTACCACTTGAAAGTGAGCTTCTAGATTGGTCCACTGGTTCAGCACTCGTTCAGTCGCTGTTGCGATTGGCAACCATGTCGTGGAACGAGCTTGGACGATATTCAAGGACACTTCTTTGTCCTTCAAAAGAGGGAAAAGTTCCTTGTATACTTGCTACCGAGGACAGGATCTGGCCAACCCGTGGTAGGTATCACCAATGGGGCAATCAAGACTTATTTGGAGCCCTTCTGCCACGGCGACCGAAGTCGCGAGCCGCAGGGAGTGGTGGACTCATCGAATGAGGAGATGTCGCATATCGGCTTTCATCTGCTTGTAGACTCCATTGTTTACCCCCACCATGACACTTGCATTCTGAGTCCCAATGACAACCATGTTTTCGAGCTTTAGGCCGTATCCATTTAGTGTGCATTTTATACTTTCTACAGTGCCATCTGCATTGCAGGCTCTTAGCATGCAAAGAGAGAGGAAAGTTGTTACGATTTCTGACCTTTGAGTGCTTTGATATGTAACCGATGCAGCCAGATTTCTTTATTTATTTGTTTATTTGGGCAATACAAACAAAAGGTTTGGCCACAACGTAAGGCCGAAGGAGGGCGTAATCCTACTTTAAGATTCCTTTAAATCCTCCTTTAAAAACTCCATTAACATTCGTTAAACATGATGTGATAAAGAAATAGAGCGTTTTGTATTGCATGTTTATATTTCTGAATTGTTCTGCAATTTATAGCTTCGTCAACGAAGTTACGGTACAATGTTAGATACTTCGTGATAGCAATGTCTGTGGACTCATCGACAACAACAGTGTATTTAGCGTAACCGATGTCGGCTTTAAAGTGTGGACACAATACGTTCTTTCTAATGACTGCCACTTTTGTCCTCTTCATACGATATTATTTGCCGGTCGCCGTGTCTGGGAATGATTTCCTGAAGAATTCTATTAAAAGATCGGCCATGACAATGTTGCAGTGTTCGGCGATGAACAATGCTGCGCTGCCTTCCGCTGTGCTACCACCATTGTTTTCACTATTTTCCGTGAAACAAACATGCTCTTGCATATTAAAATGTAGCGCCGTCGGACGCTGATGCTTCTTGCTAGCTTTGTGCGACTTCAAATTGGTGTACTTAGAATCAAGTTGACATTTCCAGTAATTACACTAGACAAACTTCACAACGTTCGGCTTTCGCTTATAGACAAGTCATGTGCATACTTCTGGGTCGCGAAACTTCTGACTGTAGCGCACTTTAGCAGCTTTCGGCATGGCGAGGTTTACCTGCAGGCAACTTGCCGATGGCATGTGCATGCCAGGCACTGTGGAAATCGAAACTTTCCGAACAAGGCAGAAGCGCCACCATCCGCGGGGACGTTTTACTAAAATTAGCTGAAAATCGACTATCACACATTAAAACTCGCTAGAAGTATACCATCCACAAAATTTTTTTTCAAATTCCGCTAAACGCCTAATTCAAATTTCCTCCACTAAGCCAGTACCGGAACCGCTAGATCTAGCGGAAAAGTTGTTAAGTTGGCAACACTGGCTCGCAGCTCTGCTGGCGTGCACGCCAACTGCCGCGCTGTTCGGTTCTGGCTACAGCTCTCAGGCGAGACCCCAGGCAGGACCACCAGGCCAGCCGCCGGAGTCGTTTCTTGCTCCAAATGAGCAGCGAACACTTGAGTGGACCGTTAGCTGCTCGGGTCTGGGCTGGCCAGGCTGTGCTTCAGGTGCAAAGGCGGACGGACAGGCTTATCGATCGCCACTGGAGCAAGTCCCGCCAGGTCCTCGCCGGCCCGAGCACATTCTGCCGACACGCGCGTTCTGCCTTATCGCCCTTAGGAACGAGGGCACACCTAAGCTGTTTTTCAATTTTTTGGCAACAAATTACAGAACTTCCTCCGATTCGATGTGATCCATTGTGACAAACTTGAAAAGACCATGAGAATGATTTCACCTTGCCTCGTATCGAAATGTCTCACCGAAGCTCTTGGCACAGGCTACAAGGCACCGCAGATGGCTAGCGGAGATCTCCTTTTGAAACTCCCAGATGCGAAACAACACGAAAAGGTTCTTAAACTAATGTCATTCGGGGAAATTCCACTTACAATATTCTCAAACTGAACTATGTACACCAGCCGTGATGTTGACTCCTTTGATGACCTAAAGAAGCTGACAGAAGGTGAACTGTTGAAAGGCCCCAGCGAGCAAATTGTGATCAACGTTAAGCGAAGTATGCTAAGGCGTGGCGGCAGAGATCAAAAGAAAGCATCGAATACTTACTTTTGACTCGAGCACCCTAGACGAGACAACCGCAGCAGGCTATATAAAGCTGAGTGTCAAACCGTATGTTCCAAGCCTTCTTCGATGCTTCAAGTGCCAGTGTTTCGGCCGCAGTTTGGAAACTGCCGAGGCCGACAAATATGTGCTAAATACAGTGCCGGTGGTCATGCCTATGAAACTTGCGAAAGCGTTCAACACTGCGTGAACTGTGATAGCGAGCATGCCACGTACTCGCGGTCGGGCCCATCATATAACAAAAGAAAAAGAAATTGTGACTATCCAAGTAAAAGAAAATATCTCGTTGAAGGAGGCATGCAGGCGAATGTCATACCTGCCAAAAGACAGCGTAGCCGATGTGACGCGACAAGGAGCAGCGACGCAAGGGCTTCCGGCGACGGTCCGGCCCACAAGAAATGAGCCAACTGTGCAGCCATTGTCGGCTGCAGCTAGCGCTACTCCGCCAACCCAGCAGAATGAGCCATCGCCCTCCGGGCTGGTGGCCTTAAAGATCTCGTCCGACGTGACGAGGCTTTCAAGTGAAACAGCCTTCGCAAGAGACGATGGAAACAACAAACTGCGAGATCACGCCGCAAGCGCCAAAGGAGCCGCGAGATTCGGGTGATCGCTTCGAAAAAGACAATCCTCGCGTCATGGTGCCTGCAAAGGGCCTGAGGTAACTCGTCTCTTTTAAACACGCAGCACAAAACGCACTTTCCCCATGGATGCACAAATAATAGTGGAACGGCAGAGCACTCCTCTGCTACCTCGGGGATGCTAAAGAAGTCCTGGACAGGTTTAATTCTAAGGTGCAGTGTGTTCAAGAGAAACACCTTAAATCTACAGAATTCAGCCTTTCCATCACAAAGAAAAACGTCCACCAACCTAGTGAAACGCATTTGAAAGACAAGACGTTTCGGCTACCATACGGCAGCCTTGTTTGCAATGGATCGGAAAGAGTGGAAGTTCCTACTTAAATAGGTTTTAACATGTGGCGCAAGCATCATGCGTAAGACGTGGGGAGGGTTCCTTCATTTAGATTGAGCCTGTGTTCTGTAGATTCTACCTCGAGAGACTCCAGGTACAGACGCGACATTAAGCTTATTTCCTGGCCGATTAGACTAGATTTCATCCAGTCAACACTGTGCGTAGTCGTTGCTGCGTGCTCTGCCAAAGCATTTGAAGCCACTTGTCCACGCGGCGCGACTACGGCGGTACATAATCTCTCTTCACACAGACTTGATCCTCAGGAGGCCTCTATTCTCGAGCTAGGCCTGAACTTCAAAGTTGGCGCTGCTCTGCATGTGAGGAACGTGGTTTTCGCTGTGGAGCACGCCGTCAGCCAAATTAATCTGTCCCACCGGGATGAGGCACGATCCCACATTATCGATGTCTTCTCTCGGTGGCATCAGCGAAAATTTGGTTCAACACTTTCTGCTGACGAACGCAGTGCTGTCAAGTGGCTTCGTGACAACTATGTTATCGGTATTTTCTCTGATGACACGGGGAATGCCACAGTCCTCCTGGATATGGCAGGGTACAAAAAAATGCCGGACCTGCTTAACGACCATGACACTTAGGTCCGGCTCACCTGGA
The DNA here is from genome assembly GCF_050947875.1 of Dermacentor variabilis. Taxonomy (NCBI): domain Eukaryota; kingdom Metazoa; phylum Arthropoda; class Arachnida; order Ixodida; family Ixodidae; genus Dermacentor; species Dermacentor variabilis. Next base: position 63,589,705 of record NC_134574.1, read on the forward strand.
ACAGGTACAGAAAGAAATACAGAAACTCCAAGCGGAGGAGTTCCACTTTGCTGCTCCCGAGCACAAGTCCCTCTAGGACTTGTTTCTATGCCACAAAGGTGCGCCCCCAGCGCTTTATGGGTTCCGAAGATTTACAAACGGGATGTTCCTTCACGAGTCATAGTGGACTTTACGTGTTCCCCCCTTACAAGCTATCTGCTTTCTGCACAGGCTTTTGCCCCTCTAGTTGGTAAAAGCATAACGCTTGTGCGCAACTACACGGATTTCGTTGCAAAAAATTCTGATCTCGTCCTCAACGCCGACAAGGTGATGATTTCGTTTGACAATGTATCTTCGTTTACTTCCTATCCCAGATACGTGGCCGTGGAAGAGCGTTCTGCTGCTCTCGACGCCGATCCGGCTCTACCGGAACGGTCGCCGTTTGATGTCCATGGCTTGAACAGTCCCCTCAGCATTTCCCTGGGCAACACCCAGTTCTGTTTCGATAAGGCCATCTACAAGCAAATCCACGGCACACCAATGGGTGCCTCTGTCTCAGTGACCACTGCGAATTTGACATTGTAATGGCTGGAAAGTCGCACGCTCGCTTCTTTTAGCCCATCACCAACAATTTTTCTTTTCTACGTTGACAATTGTTTTTCCGTAATCAAGGGCTGTGCTTTGGCAGCTTTCACCACGCATCTAAACAATCAAGCTCATTCCATACAGTTCACGCTCGAGATCTGCCTTTTTCCAGAACCTGCCTTTTTTGGACGTATTGGTGAAGAAAAGCAACAGTGCGCTTTATCTCAACGTTTTCAGAAAGAGTACAAACTGGCCGGTACCTGAATTTCTCGTCTGTGCCCCCTGACGCTCACAAGAGGTCAGTGGCTGCGTCCCTGTTGGGCCGTGTGAGGCGCATTTGCGCGAAACCTGAAGACTTAAATTCCGACATACAAACAATTCGGAAAGATCGTTTGACGACCGGTTACCTCCATGCTTTTCTGAATGCTGTGGAGCACCGTATGTTCAATCCTTTTCAAGCTGGCAGTGACCGTCCGAAGAAACGCGCTTCCATTGCTTACGTGCCCGGGATAAGCGAGAGCTTACCGCACGTGTTGCGTAAATATCACGTTGAAGTGGCTCGAGTTCATGTGCGCAAACTCAGGCACGCACTCGTTAGTGGGAAGGAGAAGCTACCGAAGGAAGCTTTTCCTGGCGTTCTTTAACAGATTTCCTGTGCACATTGCGATTGCGCTTACATGGAGAAGACAGGCCACCTTAAACAGTGGCTGCGCCAACATCAAAACGATGCAGATAAGAGATGAGTGGCTTCAAATGCTTTGGCAGCGCCAGCAGCAACGTCTACGCACAATATTGGCTGGATAAAATCTAGTCTCATCGGCAAACAAAGAAACTGCAAATCGCCTCTCTACCTGGAGTCTCTTGAGATACAATTTACAGAACACACGCTCAAAGGAAACGAAGCAACCCTCCCACGTCTTACGCACGCTGCTTGCGCCACATGCTATACCTTATGTAAGTAGGCAGCAGCAGCAGCAGCAGCCTGGTTACTCCCACTGCAGGGCAAAGGCCTCTCCCATACGTCTCCAACAACCCCGGTCATGTACTAATTGTGGCCATGCCGTCCCTGCAAACTTCTTAATCTCATCCGCCCACCTAACTTTCTGCCGCCCCCTGCTACGCTTCCCTTCCCTCGGGATCCAGTCCGTAACCCTTAATGACCATCGGTTATCTTCCCTCCTCATTACATGTCCTGCCCATGCCCATTTCTTTTTCTTGATCTCAACTAAGATGTCATTAACTCGCGTTTGTTCCCTCACCCAATCTGCTCTTTTCTTATCCCTTAACGTTACACCTATCATTCTTCTTTCCATAGCTCGTTGTGTCGTCCTCAATTTGAGTAGAACCCTTTTAGTAAGCCTCCAGGTTTCTGCCCCGTAGGTGAGTACTGGTAAGACACAGCTATTATATACTTTTCTTTTGAGGGATAATGACAACCTGCTGTTCATGATTTGGGAATGCCTGCACTTCAACCTTTTACGCTCTATTGAGGAGAAGGCTTCCTTAATGAAGCCGAAAAGTCTCGTCTTTCAAATAACTTTTACTTGTTCCGGTGTACGTCTTTCTTCGTCATTTCTCATACCGACCCGATCGTCTTCCGTCGTACACACGATCACAGCCTTCTCCATCATTACGCCATTTTTCGAACGGACCAAGACGACGCTTTCGCGCCGTCCCGTGGGGTAGCAATAGCTGCAGACAAGCCTCTAGGTTGTCAACATGTGGCCCTCCAGCCGGCGCTTGGGTGAACGTCAGCTCGGGCGATTTTTTATAAGAAGTTGGTCACTGTATGGTCTTTATACATGCCCCCAAACTATCATCTCGGAAAATTAACTTTTATAATCACATGGATCAGCTTCCCTAATCCTACGTGGGTCATCTTAAAGCTGACAACACGTTGTGGGGGAACTCGCAATGTGACCCGAGAGATCGACTTATAGAAAACTTTATTCAGAAATTTGGTGCGTGCCTTTTCAATACGAAGGAAGCAACGTATTACAATCTTTATTTTAACTAATATTAATCAGCTTACCTGTCGATTGAGTGTGCCTCTCTATTCCCTGATTTAGAGTAGCATGTAATGAAAAATTCATTGGAAAGAAACCACTTCCCCTGTAACACTAAACATAGTAATACAACGTGACTCCTGTCCGAATCTACTCGCTGGAAATTAGCCGAGGCTAATTAGCGATTTTTTATAGAAATCACTTTCATATCACGAGATTTTCTTTTTCTTCTAGTATACCGATGCCGGATTCCCCTTCATTCATGGTTGTGTCTTGGAGCAGGACCAATTTTTAATCATAAATCGATGTTAAGTTTTAAACAAGGTGACGATTTATTGCGTATTATAAGCCCAAAATATTCGTAGCACATCCTCTCACGGGAGGCTGATGCTGCGATAGCAGCGACCTGCATGGCACATACCTACAGGCCCTCTTGCTTATCGGCATTGGTGAGGCAGGAGTGCAACGAATGAGGACATATTTTCTTACATCACCGCTACGTTGTGCGTTGTTAATTAATAGCATATGCCATGCGCCATTGTCTAGTTTTATTACGCAAACTATTGCGCACTTTTCCACAAACATTTTTAGGCCTTTAAACAGCCGTGTTTCATCCACATCTCGACGATGATTAATCATTTAGCCATATCAGTCTAATATGGTAGCCTTGGCGCTCTTTGGCCACTTCTCGCACTTCCGCCGATGAACTGGAAACATCATCATCATCAATTTGTAGCAGATGGCCTCTAAATAGCTATCTACGAACCGGAAGGAGAACAGCAGAACCATATTATTGTATTCAACATTTCACCAGTGCAATAGAGATTATGCTTTGGCAAACGACACGTAATTCGAAATATTTTCAGAGCTAGCATGGCAGTCTGGTGCACATTGCTTGTGATTCCAACTAGATGGCGAGATGACACTTATTGGTAAAGATTTTTTAACATGAAATAGATTGACCCAAATAATAACGACATGGTTGACAGCTGCTAATTGTTTTATTTATCTCCTATACGATAAGGGCTGTCCGCCCAATTGGTTGATACAAGGGAGCTGGGTATGCAGTGTTCTGAAGCCATCACAACTACGTATTCTGATAAAAAACAGTGTTGTTGTGTGTGAAATGAACATCAGGTGAGAACATAAATCGTTATTCCAAGCCAAAGTATACCGCACCTAGAAAACAGCAAAGACAGCAATAGAAATCGAAGGAACTGGAACAAAAGAGCTAGCGAAAATTCTGACTAAAATATTGTACCAATGACGCAGCACTGGAGCGAGATCTCACAATGTTAGCATAAACGAACTGGCAATAGAAAGCTGGTGCAAAATCTGGGTTAGCGCTTGCTGTTCACCAAGATAAAGCGGGAAGGGTATCACGTGTGCGGAATAATGAAAAGCTAACAAGGCCTTGCCAAGCCAGCGTATGACTGGAAGCAGGGTCAGCAGCGTTACCGCCTTCGAACCACTTTATGTGGTGTAAGTGCAATCACACGGATGTGCACCAGACATCACGGCGTAATAAGAGGCGTCTGAAAATGCGACCTCATTTCCCACGGGAAGGAAAACATTATAATTGAAGTAAGAATACAGCCGTCGCTTTCTTATCCCTTTTCCGTCATTTCCTTTCTTCTAGTCATTTGGAATATTCCTCTTTAGCTATGGTACCACGATTTACCTTTTCCCATCACTGATTATGAACCCTTTTCAAAGTGTATTTATTTAGATAGCTAGGAGAACTTCATTTGCCTGGTCCAAAGCAAAAAATAAACTGCAAGAAATGTCACAGCATCTTCGCAATAATTGCAGGTTAATACGAACATTCATAATTACACGGTGTGCGGTTCGTCTTGTTTTGACAAAAGTAGGGGGCAGGTAGACAGAACGAGAGCTTACAAGACCCAATAGAGGTGCTATATCCCATATAAATGTGTAATTCTGTTCACATCTCATAGTAAGGGCCCAATTTTGTAATACAGCCTTCTGCTCAACTCTATGTTATTCTTATCACTCACTGTTAACCACCGGCTCATTACATTGACCACGCTGGCGAAGCGTCGCTCTGACCACTGGCAAAACCAAGAAAATGACCAAAACAGTAAAATCCGTATAGGAATCACTACAAATTCGAAGCCTAGGTAAATCGCTTGTCGATGAACTTTCTGTAGGAAGCGTTTTTCGCTATCTAACGGTTGTTGCTGCATTTAAAATGTTAGCTTAAAACAATATCCGATCGTCACATCCGAGCATTGTCTTCGAGCTTCGCATATGATTTACCAAAAATGCCATTTTGCGTCTTTCAATCAATTTTTATTACCTGAACATTGGAAGAATAAAGTGTGCAACTCGCATAGCTTTCACCTTCTGAGTTGTCCGCACTTTTTCTTTTTCGTGCTATGCCATTTTTGTCAGCTTAGTCGCCTCACCTTGCCCTGTTTCGTTATTTTTTAGCATAAAAACAAACGCAAATAAAATGTCAAATATCCAAGGATCACGACGCACTGGAAGCGCACTCTTCAAAAGAAATGCGTCCTCTGCGCATGGCACGAAGACGCGTTTTAACGCAATAGCGTTTAGGGCGCTGTATTCCAAGAAATCCGGTGTCGGCATCGGACGTCGTTTGGCGAGACATCATCCCAAACCACAACAGAGGCCCTCCACATGGCGCAGAAGGGGTTACGGAACGAACTGAATCCCTCAAAAGTAAAATGCCACAAAAATATCATGAATTACGACCTAGACGACACCCACATGTAGGATAGCGTCCGATTGTATTTTGAATACACCAGAAAACATAACTATGTTGTGCTGAAATTATGCGCTGAAACCCCTATTACAGCGTTTTTACCATCTACAGAGCGGTGCGGCGGCTCGGCTCCATCTAGATGGCACTCGCAACCGCGCATGCGCAAGAAAGCTGCGGTTGCCGCGAAGCGTGAGAAGCAGTCGGGGATCTTTGAATGCTATCGCGTTCCACTCCTAAAGATTAGGTAAAGCGTCCTTGAAATATTTTTTTAAGAAAGCCTTCATCTACGATATAGTCATACATCGTCGCATCACATCTGCTCGCTAGAACTCGTATCTTGAAACGCTGGAAGCGCTTACCATTGTCAACATTAAACGAAGACGTGGAAACTATTCTCCAAATATTTCTCGACAGGGCGCGTGATTAACGATATTGAGGGTGTGGAAACATTGAAAATTTCATTATAACGAATCAAGTCGTCTCTATGCGGAACCCTGATATTTTTACAAGAAAGGTTGTTATACCGTGGTCCACCATCAACTTCCTCTAAAGGATGTGACGTCTGTGGGAACAGGCAACATTTAGCGAAGTACTGAATCAAGACACTATCGAGTGCCGACACTGAGCACTTCGATAGTCCTGCCATAGAGAAAGACGGCGCAGCGGAGGCCTCAACGCGGTGCGGCCCGGTTACACATTTTCCGCACATGGTTTATCTTTTCCTTCTGTGACGCCTCGTCGCCTACGGAGTGTATCTTCAACGTGCATCGGCAGTGCTTACACGCCGGCTGCTGCTTGGCTTGCGACGGCTCGAATTAATAAATGTGCAGCGCTAAGCTGCGCAAAAAGGCAACGAAGTTGACGGACGAATCTCGCCATGATGCGGCGAGAGACGACGTCGTCGTGAAGCAGAACGCCTTCGCGCATACGAATCGCACACTGCGAACTCTGCCGCTCGCATTCCTCAAGCTCAACGCGTCGCAGCTCAACTGGCAGGCCAATAAACAACGCAGTGGGATCAAAGTGCTTGGACCTTCGCTGAAGGGACTCGGCAACAGGACGCCGCACGCTAAGCGGGCGAAAATCGCGGCAGCCGAGCCGCCAATTGTGCGGCTCTTAGTGCAGCAGACCGTGAGCAGCGGACTTCTCAGTTTTTATTTGATTCAGTCTCGAGACCGACTAATCCGCCACCACTAGAGATCGACTATTACAATGCGAGGGTTAGAAGAAAGTTTAAAGATTCATTTTCGTTCGTTAAGACGTAACGCGACATCTGCTATGCAGTGTTTCACAACAACCATCCATGCACGCATTACGCGAAAATGCTGCATCCGTGTCAAAATATGGAAGGACAGATAAAGGTAGCACGCTCAGCTAAAGCAACAGGCCAAGCATCAATGAAACGAACAATGATGTGACAGCGCTTCTATTAGGGTTACACGAGGCTGCCAAGTCTCGTTCAGAAATCAAGAAGTCCCAATTTATTCTAACAGCGTGAAACTAAATCTGGATATAATAAAATGAAAGAATGAAGAACGGCGAAGACTTTCAGCTGGTTTACTAAAAGAAACAATTTTCTATGATTAACTATTTAATGGTTTTTCTAATGATTTATACTTAGATTTAGGTGCACGTTAAAGAACCCCAAGTGCTCGAAATTTCCGGAGTCCTCCACTACGGCGTCCCTCATAATCAGAAAGTGGTTTTGGCACGTAAAACCTCAATTTAAATCTTTTTTAACTGCCTTTATCCAAACGGGAGGAGTGCATATCATGTTACTTCCACTCATGATGCTAATTGCGATTTACACATGAGGTTAAGTTGATAAATGCGAACTGCTTCTTGATGACGTACAAAGAAGCTTGAAACATAGCACTGCAAAAACATCTTCCTTATCGGCGCCTTCCGGTCATCCAGCTGGAGAGCGGATGTTGCATCGCCGTTCCCAACGGCCTTATCGTAGTGAATGCTACCAATGTCGTCCTCAACATGCCAGATAAAACAAATGAACAGCGGAGGTTTCAGTCAACTCTGTCATCTCAATCCGGAGTGCCTTTATGTGAAGACTATGACTTGATTGTGCGCCTTCAGCAGCGGAGTCGGCCTCATGGGAGGAATGTGGCGCCTTGTGCGCTGTGCCGCTGGCTTAAAGACGTTCTGTTCGGATTTATAACAGTACATGTTAGTGTCTCTATGGGCGTTTTCAAGGAATAAAGCCAGCATTTCAGTAACCTTATCTGACTTCTCATTGACCATTCCTTGTGCTATACGGGGAACTTTTGGTACTAGTTATGTATTTCCTTAGAATGACACTACAATACAATAATCTGTTCTATCTTATTTAGAGGCAAGACAGTACATTTAATAGACCTACGTGCAGTTAAGCACAATTTTCACAACATTTTGTCACATCTCCTGAATGAAAGTATTTACGTCCTCGGGCCTCTGTGACTCGAGGCAGCCGCTCTCAAGTACGGTGCAGTAAAACGTCCTTCCTATTCCAATAAACAATATTTCTAATATAGTAAAGGAGTGGTTGCCTTTTACACTCAGTGAAACTTCATCTAACAAATGAAATGTGTGTGCTTTTGTGAGGGAAATTTCAGTAAAGGGTAGGTAGTGTAAGCTGCACTTAAAGGTAAAAAGAATTTTCCAAGAATTCTGTTCGTCGATTCTGTTTCCTTTTACGGCGAATAATTGTTTGCCTTGTGGAGACGAGCGACCACGTAGACCGGTAAAGTCTCGGGCTCTCGCGGGAGAGCAAAAACGGACACTCGATCTCTTAGCGTAGCATTCTTTTCATAATATTTCGGAACGCTACCACGTGCCGGACCATGCCAGCCGCTCGTGCCTCGGGCAGACGCGAACGTCTACGTAACTCTCAAGCAACGCCAATGATGCTGCCACTACAGCGTCATTACAGGCACTTTGTGGGAGGCCGGTATATCCAATCGCAGCACACATCGAGCCCGTGTAAAGCAGGGAATGCATCAACCACACCGCAATCGAACATCTTCTTTCAAGCACAGAAGCTTTACCTACAGGGCAAGAACCGCATGCATAAATAATCCTGTCTTGCAAAAGCCCCATTCAGACGTCTGGCGCGGGATTCACGTGCCTGTTTTGGGCTCAATTTGCTCGTGACAGCTCGCGCTTTGACGCAGCTTGCACTGCACCCGCTTTCGCTATCAGCCCACATTCCCCAGGAGTATCGTCGTAGCATTTACGCTTTGCAGAAACGTTAGGACGCTGTACCATATTCAAAATTGGCCAAGTTTGAAAATGTGCAATCATTTCTTTGGCGGAATGGAAATTCCACCGCTATTTTAATACACACGGCATGACATAGCAATAGGTAAATAGGTAAGCACGGTTGCATATGATGTAGCGTCTGAAGAGGTAATCATCCGTATATCACTTACGCTAGTCTAGAAACTCTGTAGAACCCAACAATCGGCTCGTCATCAGCCCGCGCCGTACTGAACGGAGAAGCATTCGCGTAACGCTTTGCCTAAACCCTAACGATGATGCGTAGCCAAATATCGCGAAAGTGCTTCGCATAACGTCGACTCCCACTTTGTGTGGGATCTGCTTCTTCTTTAATGCATCAGCATTGTCGCGTTTCTTCACTCGAAAACGTTTCCGTCGGGTTGGCCGTGCGCCTATCTGGAGCGCGTGACATAATGCGCTCCCTAGGTATGCATGTGACCCTATGGAGGTACATATGTGTATGCCCTATGACTACTGAGATTTATAAATGTTTTTACATATCGCGAGCCCTGAAGAGATATTAGGAGTAATTGGGGCGACAACCGACTAGTTGCAATGCATACGATGCAAATAATACTACTAAATAAGACTCCTACGGACTCATTAAAGGCACGGAAACCTCATGGAGACTGATTAGGCTGAAATTGTTTAATCGGAATGACAATTATTTCGTGGTATTAAGAATACTGAAACCAATTGAAGTATAGCTTAGGGAAAATATTAAGCATCATCAAGAGTAATGAAGGTTGAAATAATTACCTTTTTTATCATTTTTAAGGTTACCTAAACTGTTTTATGCCTCATTTCGATTGATTTCGATCCAGTCGATTACGAGTCATGAGGATTGTTTACGGGATATATACCATGCTTAAACTTAATTACTTTAATTACTTCAGTTAATAAATATCTATCATCATTTTGCTTTAACACTCCGATTCTTTAGATTATTCGCATGCAAAAAAAGAAAGAAACCGAGAAAAGGTCGTCATAATAGGACCACACGTGTTCGGATAAGGCAAAGACGTATGTATGCAAGATAAGCAACTAGGAAGAATGCTTATGCACAATCTGACAAATCGCCCTAAGGTGTTTTTGCAGTAATTGGTTTCTAACTATTTGTCACTGTCAGTGCTTAATCGCGACTTTATATGTGGTACGCCTTAAATGCTCGAACAATTCAACGATCATAGAAGAATAAGGCATGGCATCGTCTTTTGCTTTTTATTTTTGCTCTTTACCTCGTGCCCTTTTAATCAATTATGTAGAGCCTTCTTCAACAGCAAGCATCACAACTACTCGGAAAACTCAAAGGCGGTGCATAAGTTGTCTACATTTGCTAAAAACGCGTCTTATTTTGAGAATAAAGAAAAGACGCAGTAATAATGCCCTTGCACGACATATGTTTCATAATGTAAATGATTAGTGGTCCAACATCACCTTTAAATTTCTCAATTTTAATTTTGTCGATTGTCGATACTGGTGAGTGTTCAAGTGAAAACTGGTTACACGTTAGGAGACAATTCATAAAGAAAATGAAGTTCACTCTCTCAGACCTATCCTCCTTCTCGCGACAACTGCATGCTTTTCTTCGCGCACAGATGCATACTTTACCTGCTTCGAAGTAAAAGACCAGTGACATGTTCGCCAAAATATTAAGAGCAAGGACAACACACCACATCTCCCGCACCGGGTAGACAAAGCTGACATCTGATGCTAGCCCGACCAGCTTTTGTATAATGAGGTTAACTTTTTCAAAGCTTTATTGTGCACATAAACTAGTAAAGTTTGTGTTTGTACGTTCCGGATAGCTGACAGCTCCAGCTGTAAATAAAGTCTTTCACTGGCTGTGCTTCCTGCTACAGTGCAGCTTGACTGCGCTTTGTTGTGCCAGTCACACCAAGCCATGGACCTATGTGAGACCTGTCCTGCTTATCCTTATTTACCAACTTAAATCTCAGTTGACCTTTGAGTGCATCCCCATTGTAATATCTTTCTGCCAAATGTGTGCCTACACTTTAAACCCCGCCGTCGTTTTGGAGTTAGCAGAACACGTCGCCAGAGCCGATACGGGTTACTTTCACCTGCAAGGAACACCAGCACCGCAACACTCTCACTGAGCACGCCTGGAAGCTGAGCAAGATTCCAGCAATTCTTTGCTCTGAAATGCAGACGCGCAATCCCGGACGCAAGTAACAATAAACAAAGCAATACAAAAAGCGATTACAGTCAAAGATATCCCCATAGCATAAGCAGGAATACGAAAGTTTATTTATGCATGCGCTCTGAGAAAAGTCCCACCAAGCCGAGCCGACCCAATGTTACCCAGGCCTTAAAAATAATGTTTCGCCAATGAACGCCCATGTACCCTTTTCACGGTTTGGCCGCGCCTTCGTTAGAGCTCACGTAGACATATTTTGCGTTTTCACTTTTTCCGCCACTTTGGTGACTTTGAGTTGATAGCATGCGCTTTCATTGTCATTTTCGTTTCCTCTTGTGTCCCTGCTGCCTCGTCCTAGGGTGAGGGATAAACTTCCTGCCGCGTCTGCCGCATTTCCAAGGAAGTGAAACGCAGGAACACTAGTGTGCCGTGCAATGAGTGCACGGTAAAGAACCCCAGGTTGCCCAAATAATACAAGCCACCCAACTATGGCTTACCTCACAAGCAGGTCGTCGTTTTGGCCCGTAAAACTCCAGAATTCTTTTGTCCTTGTATCTGTGCTTGCCATTTAGTAACATTCTCAATGACAATAGCTCACATATTGCACCTAGTCAGCAAGCATGCCCAGGTTGCATGGTTACCGTATGCCCTATATGTAAGTATACCCTCATTATATAGCGCTTTCTTTTCATTTTCTCAGCACTAACAACGAAGCTGCGGAAGTTTATTCCTGCGAAGAGGCTACGAAACTCTCGCTGTGTGCTGCTTCTTTACGTGTAGTTGTGACGAGTGGAGACGAGTGTGCTGAGGGAAATCTTGGACGAAGAGGAAATGTGCATGATTATTCGCGGCGTCCACGCACTGAGGAAAGTGCGCGCTGCGGTTGGGAAATGCACGTGTCCGCAGAACATGGTCCGGGCGACGAGGGCCTGCTGGGACGTGCTCAAGTGGCGATACACACGACTGCCGCTCCGCCTTGGGGCCTGGAGCACACACCCGCCCAGCACACACCCGAGCTGCTACCAGTTCATTCAGTCACCCGTCAGTTAATTTCCTTTCCCTTTATCCTCTGATAGCTTAGACACTAGCTAAACGGGGAAGGTGTTTAGCGTCCGAAGTCGGCGTCCCTCGATGATTCGAGCGCACGGTGGCGGCGCGAACGAACAGCCGTTGTACGGTAAGGAGACGCTTTATTCCAACGCCGAGGCGTCTGTCCGAGTCCAAGCCAGAAGTTCCGCTCCCTCTCACACAACGAATACATGACTTTAGACCCTCAGCTGCACAAAAGAGTCACAAACCAGCCAGCCACACAAGTGCATTCAGCCCATTGCAGCCAATAGCACCGCAACCTTCATGCCGCACGCGGAATAGGTGGAAAGAGTGTCACACTTTACAACATGCCGTGGGATTGATTGGCTCAAAGATACGCGTCATCTCCCTCCCCCTACATTAGGCTCTCAGTATCCGCCTAGATGTCCTTCCTCCCCTTTACTCCTGCAAGTGGCCGCCACACAAACTGCGAAAATGTTTCCACGAAACCATGGCTTATTCACGAAATGTCAGCGGGACAGTGGGCTGCCCAGCCAGTACTAAGGAAACTCGGTTCCCCACGCAGCTGTGGGCTGGTTCACCTGAAGTCCATAATCGGGACCCGACAGCCGTTGCACACAAACGCATCCATGGGCGTAGCCGGTTAACTGCTCCTAAAGATGCCGCCGTTTTCACAAGTCATTTTCAGAAGGCGCACTCGGACGCCAAATGCTGAAACTCATAGCGGATGGGTGGTGTATCTTCGTCCAATTTCCGATTTCTAGAAGATTACGATCGAGACGGTCGACGGGACATGTAGGAAGCGCATTGGCATTGGCGGTGGCAGTGACTTCAAACATCCGCTTCCTTTTATCTTCACGCCCGTCTCCGCGAACGCTCCCCTGCACCTCGGACTGCCTTCCCTTTTGTTCCGAACGAGGGAGCAGATCAGGCGCCTCTTCTACGGCGCAACCACTAATGCGATTTCTTTCCACGCGTGGGTGGCTCTCGCGCTCTATGGCATGGCTCTCTTACTTTTTGAGATATTAAAATTGAAAGACCCGTTTTCATTTGCGGCTGCATGAGTTCGCAACATCTAAGGCGCCTTCGTTAATCATTATTTGCTGGATAAAAAGATTATCTCTCTCCTGCAAGATAACCTCAAGGTCCAGATCAATTCTCTTTGCCGAACAAAATGGGCGCTATACATAGCGGCATTATGCCCCTAGATGACCATTCCTCCATCAGCCGTTGACGTTAAGAAAAAAAGAATGGAGCTGTGCACGCAATGTATGTTGTAGGAAACATGAACGGTGGAGAATTAGACTTACGCCATGTCTGCCAAGGGAAAGAAATTGCTGACGAGGACGGCAGAAAATTACTTGGGGTGATGAAATTTGCGAATTTGCAGACGCAAGTTGCCATCGGCAAGCGCCAGGACTAACTGGAGATCGCCGGTAGAGGTCTCCGTCCAGCAACGGACATAAATATAGGCTGATGATAACGTTGTCGATAATGTTGATGTTGATGATGACAGGTCACCATGGACGCTACTCGTTCGAAGGGAGACTCTGGTCTTTAAATTTCGCATATAGTCATTTCTGGAAGCAACATATTGCCCTATTAATTATGTAAATTTGTCCAAAACCTATGACGTTTTTTTCTTCATATATACGAATTAGGCTAATAACTACAATTGCGCAAGATTACGTAAAAATTCTGGGGTAAGGTGAACTGATCTTGCGTTCGCTTGTATTCTCGATGTGTCTAACAAAAAGTAAGGCAGCGAGCTTTGTTAACAGTATTGAAGCGATACAAAAAACGCCTTTATAGGTGCGTATAACCCGTCGGATATTTCCCTGTGCCATCATGTTACCTGTAATGGAGGTGATATATTAGAAAGCTTATATTTGCACAATCTTAACTCGGTAAAACAATGACCATAGAGAGAGAGAGAGAGATCAGTGACTCTTGGAATCATTTATTGAATCACTGGCAACAGCAATTATGAGCACCCTATCGTAAAACACGTGGCAATTGTAGAATTCCCCCACAATTCCTCAAGGAACAGTGATACAGATGTCAAATCACAAAAATATATGCTGGAAGCCCTTCCGCAAGTCTAAAAGACTCCCATGCCATCTTGAGAAGCGTGCGCTTTACAAGAAGGATACCCCTACATATGTCTTGAACACTGAAGCAATACATCTGCCATCTACAATTGGTGCATCTCATGCATTTAAAAACGCTACACATGTGACATGGGCTCAGTTGCCGCGCTCTGCGCGAAGTGGTCTTTTCTGAGTGCCATTTTTTGACAACCCGTGTCAGTGAATACGTGCCACTAAATCGCCGCATGTGCTACGTGAGCAGAATCGGACATTGTATGCAGGAGAACAGCCCCGTTTAAAACATTCGGTATTTACAGTACCCCGTGAAAACAGTGTCTGCTGCTTTGCACAATGCGGCGGTAATGTAAGGGTTACATTGCTTGGAGCGAGAACTCAAGAGTGTATGTCTTATAACTACAAAATAATATCTGTACGTCACGCTGTGCTATGCGTTAAGAAAAGCATGGTGATCGAATGAACGAGCACCATACATCCATTTTAACAGCGAACCTGTTTAGGGCTCGCAATTCTAGTTGAGCGTGGTTGTCAGTCTGTCACGCCAGGAAAAGGTTCCACCTTGGGCCGACAGATGGCACCACCACCACAATATGCGTCCGCAAAGAGGTTCGCTGCTTAAAACGAAGCTTAGCGCCCACCAGGTGGTGGAAGAGAAGAAGGGGAAAGTAAAGAGGTATACGAGAGCGTAACGTGGTATAAGAGAGAAAACCTAAGGGAACGCGTTCCCATGGGACGGCGTTTCGTGCCATGGACACCGAAATTTTACGAGCGCCTGGTGCACGCGCCCCCGTTCAACTCCAGCCCACACCCACTCCGGAAGCAACGGACGTCAGCGCGGTCACCTGTGAGCGCCAGCGCCGTCCAAGAGTGAATAATCCCTTGCTTCGCGCTAAGGGAACAGCAGCGAAACACCAGCGGAGACAAGCGAACCCCAAGAATGAGAAGCAGCGAAGGCGCAACGCCAGCGCAGAGCGGAGCTGCGGTTCTCCTGTGTTTCACTAAGAAACACGAACCGCAGATTCTAGCTCGACGCAACGATATGGATGATAAATGAAAAGATCAGAGTTACAAACACTATCAATAAATTGACAGGATAAACACACCTCCCTAATAATTACTCAATAAGAGGATACATTGTCCCAACAAAAGAGATGATCACACGAAAAGAAGAGATAATCACAAGATCAGAACAGAAAAATAACACAGATAACCCGAAGAAAAGAACAGACACACAAAAGAAAATCAGAAGTCAAACACAGGAGAACTCCATATATGCTGTTTCCTGACATTTCACAAGCGTGTACCTGGCATTAATTTTCTTTCACGCCGTATCTTTAGGTTCCCCAAAAAGGCGCTCTTCTCTGCAAGAGGGCAGGCCACACACATTAAACTAGAAGAATACGATTCCTTTCTTGAGCGTTGGTTTTGTTTCAGTTTGCAGAGTTTGATATCGTGGTAAATAAATATCACAAAGGTATGCGGTAGTGTTTTGGCAGGCAAGGGGCAGTGATAATCAGTCGCGCTGCTCGACTACCTTTTGCGCACCTCACATAAATAAGATACAGCTTTCGTATTTGTGAGAATTGAGTGGACGAAAGTAAAAGAAATGGTAAATAAATGGATGAATGTAGAACAATTCAATGTGCTTTTTCGCATAGATATCTGCTGGATAGAATGGAGGTTTAAAGACTTCAATGTTCCTCAGTGACAGAAGCACAAGATGTTGATCATCGCGCCAAACCAACTCGGAAACAAGAGCTACGCACGCTCTGTTCTCTTAACTATCATAGGGCAAACCAACAAATATGCAACAACGAGTTCCATCACAACGAATACGAAATCACTTCACGAAAATAGCGCAATCCCTTCACAGGGAACACGCGTACATCTACTTCCGTATTCTGGTGAAGATTTTATTGCCTCATTCGTGTCGGCGTTGGTTTTGCCATGCGAAACAAACTGAAGCTGCAAGAAAATCAAAAGTGCTTGTCAGGCTGCGAAACCACCAAGCTAGCCGAATCGGTTCATCATGGGCGCCCTTTAAATCGGGGTTTCATATGCACAAAGAAGCAGACGCAGCGCAAGGCACTAGCCAATCACAGGCGTCGCACTCTTCTGAGGAGCGAAAGGGTGCGATCGCGTCTTCGCTTGCCAAGCACGCACCGTACCGCGCGAGTTTAGGCCAGGCTTTCAGATGGGCAGGCCGCGTTTAGTTTGCTCCGCCGAAGAGAACGCTGTCTTGAAGGAACGGCACCAGGAGGTGGCCGAGCGTCCGCCCGAAGAATACGCAGCGTTTGATGAACCCCGCCGGGAACTCGTTCGAGAATGGTCTCGTCGTCGACGTGCCAACCTCGTCGTGAGGCGGCGCGAAGCGAAGGCGATACAACAACGAAGAGCGGCGCATACGGAGCTTCGCTTGCACCACTCTTCACAGTAATGGAAGCGCACATTTTTTTTTCCAGAACGGTATATAATGTTTAGTTCGCACCGAACAGCAAGATTGCCTCGAGACCCACTGCTCGAAAGGCTGCACAGGGAGCTGACACCTCATTAGTATATTTCTTTAACGTTGCAATTTAAACCGTAACTCCATCAGAAAATGCATTTAGCTTGACAGAACTGTTGGCCCAAAATTGAGTAGTTTCTATCCTCTCCCTATGCTGCATATCCTCCCAGTATGTAATGTTTTCAGCTTTCTTATGCTGCTTGTGAAAACAAAACTGGTTGTTAAAAGAATGCCTTCTTCCCCTAAACATATCTTGTATCGCTGCGACGAGAGGGCAAACAGCATCAGTGGTCACTGTGTTGTAAATTCTGACAAAATAGAGGTAGGAAATAACGAACTACAGCGGATACATTATGGAAAGCACAAAGCAATAGGACTGCAGAAAATTGATTACAATAAGGGTAAATAAATGCCTTATAATTTATTAGCACGCTACATTCTAAGGGCCCACAACAGACGCAGCAGAAACACAAAATGTAAACATTGTGGTCGTACCAACCACCGCTCCGTTCGCCTGCGACATATCATTGTTCATTCCATGTGGGTAACGGCGAATAGGTTGTTGGTGGTAAAACCGCTGATAACCGCGCCCTGACTGTTTTAGGCACTGTAGGATTCTATGGTCCATTGTTGCCGGTTGTTGTTCAACAATCAAGCCAATCAAAGCACTCCACACAGCGAAGTTTAGTCTTTAAGCATCGGAGGCCGCATTAGTTCCCTGCTCGAGCAGAATCGTACCGGTTCCTCTTCAAAAGACGGGAATGGTCGAAATGGCGCGGGATATTGACTGTGCACAACACGAGAGCCCCGCACATCTCTACGATTTCCTGGCGCCAACGTGTTCACGGTCCAGCTCTACGGGCGAATTATGTTACTTTTGCAGTGCACTTCTTCAGGACACCCAACCGAAAACTAAGCACAAAGCAAGATATCTGAAAACGCATAACAAGGCTACCCGTCTTCTCACTGAATTCTTGCATCATGTGCATAGGAGAGAGCATGGTACTCGCAATATTTTATTTGGCTTTAAAATTTCAGGTCTGAAATGCTGTCCTGCAGCGGATTGTTATCGTCGTTATTGATCTATTATTCTCCCTTTCCATCCCCCTTTGGTGGTAAGTGATGCAGCAGAACACGAGTCTTCAATTAGTCACATTTCACGATTGCTACTGTCTTTAGGCGGATGCAATATCGAACGGAAGCTGAACACCCCCCTCCCCCATTTGTGGGTCAAAGGGAGGCGTCAAGGTTTTAATATTTTCCTGTAGTTCTCTTTGTATCACAGATATAGCCGTAAGAGTGGGAAGGTGAGTGGATTTCGTAACGGGTTCGATGCGTATATTGCGACGAGATTGCGCTTTCTCCGAACAGCTCAATCAGCATAGATACACCTCGCCGGAAACGTTGCGTGTACACTATTGTTCTAGAGCGTTTATAAAGGCGATAAATTAACTGGGGTCGTCATTGCTGTTCTAGAAGGACCTGAACAAGATGAAGCTCTACATCTTCCTGGCTCTCGTCGGCACCGCGTTTGGTGAGTAGTAGCTGCAGAAAGTCGCAATTATTTTATTTCATTCGCTAACACCAAGGCCCTTTCTGTGCCCATGCTTGATTGCACAAGAAAATCAGTACGTCAATTCTACCAGAAAATTAAATACAAGCAAAACTGCAAGCAATTTTGAACGCCGGCCATTCATAAGGATTTTGTTTTGTTTACACAACCAGGACGCCTTACAATGGACTCTGGGACAACATTGAACGAGGGTTATAGCTGCTCCTAATTTCAAACATTGGCTAGTACTATGCGAAGTGGAACTCAAATAAACATCTTCCGTCAGAGTAACCTGCGTGGAATTCTTGTTCTTCCTGCGGAAACCTGCATATGGGATATGATTCTGTATGTCCTAGCACATCGATGCCGATTTATCGCGCTATTTGTCATCAATATCGTTCGAAAAGTGAAGCTTTAAAATTTATCATAGAGAAAGTATTGTTCAAGGTCGAGTGGTACTTGCATTACGATGCAAAGTTGCATTTAGGAGCACCCGCTTTTTTCTGATTTTTGTTTTTTTAATAAGAGTTTAGCAATAAGTTGTTATGAAGTAAAAAGTTGGCTGACCAGAATATGTATATATCTCTATAAATGTAAACTTTAGAACAAGAGATACGTGAGATCACTAAGAAATTTAGTAACTCTATGATTTCTTAAATGCACAACGAAATTTACGTGAAACATTAAACCATACACCTGGATTCTATACTTTACCGGCATTACGACCTACCACCGTGAACTTTAATAAGAATCATTCCACAGTTCTTGTTCCTACGTGTTTTGCACGTTCTTTACAAATTCTAGAGAGAAATAGAGAGAGCGATAGAGAAATATATTCACAGAAAGGCAGAGAGGTTGTGCTGAACTGTAGCTTGCTTAGGCCTGTTACTCTATAGAGTGAGTAAGGGACAGTGAGGAAAAGGGGTGATGAATGATGAAGATGCTGGTGAAAACAATGTGCGTACATAGAAGTTCCCAACATTGTAGAATTCCTAAAGCAGCTAGGCTAGCCCAGTGGCTTGTAGAAATGCTGCAGTGACACTTGTAATCAAGGCTGTATAAATTCTGTCTATACAGTATACTACTTTGAACAATACGATAAAATCAATGTAATAAAGGTCATTCCTAGTAAATTCAAAGCATCATCTTCTAGGATTCAAACAAAGAAAGGAGGCTATAAGATGTCGCAGAAATTTAGAATCTGCCTTGACCTGTCGAATGATATGCCAGAAAGAAAACCTTGCTTGAGTAACAAATTTTAGGTTGTTTCATAATTCTACAAATCGGAAATATTGACAAAGATTTTCACTATTGCATACGACACAAAATTTTCGAGGGCGAGGCACTAAGTACGAGCCAAGTTTAATGGAAATACTATAAGCGGAATATCACCTTCTCGCAATTGTCCTAAATCTCCCATAAATTCTGTCCGTCCAATAGCGGCGAGGAACTTCGACAGGGAATGCCGCCAGGCACCGGACAGCGGATTCTGCAGGGCACAGCAGCTGATGTGGTGGTTCAATGTTGAAAGCGGAAGGTGTGAGCGGTTCTACTACGGTGGCTGCGGCGGTAACGAGAACAAGTACGAGACCAAGGAGCAATGCCAGGAAAACTGTTCGGCTGAAAAACGTGAGTAGCTGAAGCACCTACGTTGCGAGTAGTGGGTATTAGAAAAGTCAAGTAAGACGAATTGCATTCGAGGTTGGATAATCCGCACACACGTATATAAATATATATGCGTGTGTGGTTGCTCGCGTATGTACCGTGTAACTAATATGAATTCACTCTACCTACATACGCAACGATGTTTAGACAACAATCATGGTACCGAATAAACTATGTGCTCCCGGTTGTAATGCTCCAGGTTATTTCAGCTTCGGTTATTTAGGATAAATTCCCGTACGGAAGGAAGCAATTGCCATCAATAGAATCTGAAACCCACAAGGTGCGCAGAATACGTGCGGTGCTGAAGTCATGGAAGACGCACGACGAAGAGGGTCAACAATTCCTCCAAGAAAACGTATGGCCTGTGCAAATAATCTTGGCTGGCGCATAGCAAGGCTATTGCAGTTTCTGAAGAGCATGTAGCTTACAGAAAGCACCATGCGCACTGCTGACACAACAGAAGGAAACTGTCCCGAAAAGCCTGTAATGGTACATCAAGGCATCATGGCTACCAGGCATCGCGCCACTGATATGCAATCTGAATAAAGCATCAAGAGGCGCAGTAGAAAATAGGAATCACGTGAAGCCAAATTTGTCGTTTATTTTGCTGACCTGCATTCGTGTCACTGTTTTTCCTGTATATATAGCTCAGCTAAATAAACGACAAACTTGGGTTCACGTGCTTCCTATTTTCAACTGCGCCTCTTGAGTCTAAAATAAAATCCAACTCTGTGCGGGGAAGTCACACGCAGGAACACACAGACACACACACAGACACAAGTGTGTGTGTGTGTGTGTGTGTGTGTGGCTTCCGCGCACAGATATGGATTTTATGCCATTTCCCTTATCAATGCGGATACTGCAGACAATGGTGAGATCGAGGCAAAAAGGGCACAGTTATACAAAGGCCAAATGACAGCAGCAAAATAATAGCATCACATAGTAGGAATATATATATATATATATATATATATATATATATATATATATACATAGCAATGCAGTAATATCACCGCGAAGAACACACTATAGCAATCTGGAAAGATTGTAAAAAGAAACATTGGTCAGATACGTTGGGGTAGGTTAAATACGGTTAATGAATTCCAGTCATTTATTGTGCTTGGAAAAAAGGAACATTTGTAGACATTGGTCCGTGCAACAGCGGTGATAATAAATATGTGCGATAGAATCGTGTTTTTCTTGCTGACGTTGGAGAAAGGTACGGTGAAGTGTAGAGTCTGATTTGATGGTTACGAAGTAATGAAAATGTAACCGAGAGTTTCGCGCTCTCACCTTAGGTTGATCAATTGCATGGACTACATAAAGGATATGCATCAGTTTCATGACGAACCACAATGTCTGTCCAGATTATTAATAAAAACTACCACTGCAACATTGCCGTAGCTTTCAGATCAAACGTAACGATTGCACATTTGAAGCCCAGGAGCAGTAACGTCATAGTAACGTGAGAGACATCCTAACACTAGCTCAACATTCCAGATATATTGATCGCAACACGAATCCACAAAGATCTTCAGGGATGCGCTGTGTTCCTTTCTTATAAGCAGAGACGCATTCACTACTTCTCAGCGTCTGACTTTTAACGAAATCATGAGCCCTCAGTTTAACAATTGGAAGTATACGTAGCTTTCTTTTTATCCACCACCCACAAGTTCCACCTTTTCTGGGACGCTGTCGGACCGCGCAATTTGTGAGAACGTAGGTTGCAACTACAGAACATCCACCATTGACATACCAGTGGTTTGTGTGAAATGCGGTGAGACTGATTTATATGCAATCTTGGTACTTCATTGTTTGTTTCAACATGACTACTCAATCACCTTCAGCTTTCTGAATGTGGCTAAAGATATAAATACAAGAGAATTAGAAAAGCGCCCTCAAGTGAATTTGGCCGGTAATTGAGATCTCCTCAAGTTTTCCAGGTATGCTTACAGACCACAATAAAAATGATCGATTGCGTTATTTTTTTCATTTTCAGCGATCCTCAGACCATACCCACAATATGCGCCCTTATCGGGAATGACGGAGGACTTCGTTTCTGGTAAGCATTGATATGTGATTTTCGAGCTGTGACGGAATACGTCTGCTGTCAAGAGCAGGTTAAGTCGGGTATCAAATTACAATCCACGAACGAATCCGCAGTCGGCAGAGCGTCTCAATTCTTACAGCGTTGTAGGTCTCACCAAGTACTATCAGTATTTATCACAGTGGGTTTCAAATCAAACGCTTTCTCGTAGCTTTCATTGATTACGGGAAAACATTTGATTCTGTCGAAACCTCAGCAGTCATCGAGGCATTACGGAATCAGGGTGTCGACAAGCCGTATGTAAAAATACTGAAACATATCTATAGCGCCTCCGCAGCCACCGTAGTCCTCCATAAAGAAAGCAACAAAATCCCAATAAGAAAGGCGTCAGGCAGGGAGATACGATCTCTACAATGCTATTCACAGCGTTTTTACCGGAGGTACTCAGAGACCTGGATTGAGAGGAATTGGGGATAAAAGTTAATGGAGAATACCTTACTAACTTGCGATTCGCTGGTGATATTGCCTTGCTTAATAATTCAGGGGACCAGTTGCAATGCATGCTCACTGACCTGGAGAGGCAAAGCAGAAGAGTGGGTCTAAAGATTAATGTGCAGAAACTAAAGTAATGTTTACCAATCTCGGAAGCGAACAGCGCTTTACAATAGGTAGCGAGGCACTGGAAGTGGTATTGACTTAGGGCAGGTAGTGCCGGCGGATCCGGATCATGTGACGAAAATAATAAGAAGGATAAGAGTGGGCTGGGCTGCGCTTGGCAGGCATTCTCAGATCGTGAACAGCAGGTTGACATTATCCCTCAAGAGAAAAGTGTACAATAGCTGTGTCTTACCAGTACTCAGCTACGGGGCAGAAGCCTGGAGGCTTACGAAAAGGGTTGTACTTAAATTGAGGACGACGCAACGAGCTATGGAAAGAAGAATGATGGGTGTAACGTTAAGGGATAAGAAAAGAGCATATTGGGTGAGGGAACAAACTCGACCTAATGACATCTCAGTGACATGAGGTGAGCACGTATTGGTCGCCTTTGTGTACCTTGGATGGGAAAGCGTGGCAGTTTTCTATGACGAATATAACTAAAGTGACAGGCTGGTGTTCGGCTATATGACTGCAACATTGCAGCTATATTACTGAGCGATTCATTTATGGAAATATACTATCGGCCCTTGGCAACAGAAGCACACGAATACATTTCTCTACTGATGCAAATCAGGTTGGCTCAATTTTCGGAAAATATATTGTACATTCTCTCCAAAGAAATGAAAGGAAACGATAAATAACACAAATACCACGCAGAGGGCATGACTGCGAACTAACCAGCTTTCCTGTGCATTTATTAAGCACATCTGTGCTACGACTTTTTAAGCTTTTCGCCACGCTAGCACCAAGTTTTTCTATTTTCTTGCGTTTCGCTAAACGCATTGCGCTAGATGTTTTAATAATAATCTCTGAAGACTATAGCTAGATCTGTCGATCATTACGCAGAGGTGCGGCATGTAATGGAGAAGGCCTTGTCGAATGATGGTAATCTGTGGCTGATTTCAACATACTTTTTCTTTCCTGCAGCGTCCGTTGCATCCGTTTGTCACTTGCCACCGCATTCGGGACCTTGCCAAGCATCCATCCCCCGTTTCTACTACGATTCCAACGCTAAAACCTGCCGCCCCTTTGTGTACGGTGGCTGCCACGGCAACGGCAACAACTTTGAGTCTCACCGAGACTGCATGTTCTTGTGCGCATCTCCAGTGCCCCTACAGCCCGAGCCACGCATGACATAAGCAAAGCGCTCGCTATGAGTCGGTGCCGCTAGAGGCGGCGCGCTGAGAAGACATTGCTGGCTGAGAGGCATTCCCGAAAAGCGGCAACCACGAAGCGACAAATAATGTATTGAGATGCCGCAAAAACAATAATTCTGGGAATCTGCAAAGTAACTTTTCTAGAAACCAAGCAACTGGTACTGGAGAAGTGATTTTTACATAACTCGCAGATGAGTCATATTTCTTGCAGTGCTCTTGGAAAAATAAAACGCTTTTTTTGTAAATCTACCCAACATATTTATTCGCAGGAAAAATAATCAGTAAGTAGTAGTTTAATCTGCTACTAGGCTTGCAAGAAGTAGAGAGTAAACAGTGAGCGAAAGGCTGACAGCTTGTGGCTGTTTTCTATTGTACTGATAAGTAACGCTAGAGGATTCCTGAGGCTGTGGAATTGTTAAGGACTGAATATCAATTTTCGGCCACTTTCAGCGACCTTCACAAAGCTATCTGGAAGGCGCCGCGTCTTCCATCATTTACTACAATGTGGCTTTCATCTTCGTTAATTATCAGACTCTCGATAAGGCGCTTACTATTACAAGCATTACATCTGGGAGTTGGTTTGGCTTTAGGTATAATCAGTAGCTGCATGTATTCACCTTCACATCTGGGGTCCCATGCATGTGGCTTAGGATTATTGTTGAGTGCATTACCCAATGCAGCCTTCTTGAACTCCCAGAGTCTCACGCCATCAAAAGTTGCGTTCTGTCGATTTCGCCGGCCCGAAATTCCTTGCAGCCTTTTCATAAGTTATGGATTTTCGATTAACCCGGCATCCTTCAGGCATCCTAATGTTTCATATATAGGTAATGTGTTCATCATTGTTGCTAAACTCTGACTTGCTACTACTATTCGCCTGGCCGCATTTTCTCCCTTAGAAGTTTCGCTGCTGTTTACAATATGACTCGACCGGGACGACACAGAACACGCCATCTGCCGGGCGTAATTGTTGTCGATCTGGAAAGTGAGGACAGTAAATGACACGGCTGACGGAGTCGGTATTTATTGCTAACCTGCTCCGTATAATTATCTCTCTAAATTTTGCACAATGTCTTCTCCAAGACGACTGTTGCAGTTTCCCTGGTTCCACCACCATGCACTTTGTTATACTTTAAGCCCGCTCTGTGCGGAATCTGTTGAGCACCTGGTTAGAGCGGAAATCTTGATCAATTGCTTGCTGCTATACGCAGTAAGATAATGCTGCTGTAAGGCTGCACTCTCGCCACTTATTTATTTATTTATTTATTTATTTATTTCTTTATTTATTTATAGATGTAGCTATAGAGCCACCTAGTGGCATTCTTGTAAAGGGGTTTACTATAAAAAAAGAAATCATCATACAAGAAATAATTAAATGCGTTATGCAGCAGACATGAACAATTGAGCGGCATACGATAGATGGTACAAAATACATTGGCAGGCCAATTTCCCTTGCCATCAAGAATCATGGTGAAAGAAGTGGCACTAAGTCGAGACGTGCTGTTTTAAAGAAGGAAACACTGTGTGCGGGACGCTAACAATCCGCACCAGGAAGATGTTCCGATATAGTCGATTTTTAGGTAAAGATGCATTTAAAAACTCATATTTTCAGCACATATACTCGCATACTTTCCAAGCATGGTCTCTTCGTGATGAGATGTGGCTAGGTGACTGTATGTAGTTGTCGTTATCGATCCCCGAGTTTTCGTTTAATATGATATAGAAGAGACATACACCGAAATATTTACACCTTGATGAAAGTAATTGCCATCCCTATGCGCCGACTATTTCGGTCGATCATTTGGTGAAGTTGTAAGTGCCTACATTCCGTAAGAACACGTAGGAGTGTCTCTTCCATCCATTAATCTGTAAGTTGAGGCTGCGTTTCTTTTTCGTTTTGTTTCGTAAACCTAACGACGCTGCACTTCGACATGCTGAGCTTCATCTTCCATTTGCTGCACCACTCTAGTATTGAGTCTAGATATTTTTCCAATGGTTCGGAATCCTTCGTGCACTTAATATTTATGCAGCAATTGCCTGCGTACAACCCCATATCGCAGCACACACATGCACCAAGATCATTGATAGGAACAAAACAAAAAAGTGGCCATAAAAGGGAGCCTTGCAGCAGGCCCGATAAGACGGACACATACGATTATTATGCGCCATCAAGGATGGCGCGTTATTTTTGGCATGAAAGATAGGCTTGTAACAACCCTATTGTCCCCGAGTGCACTCAGATGGGTTACAATGCGAGAAAAGTCACAAAAATACTTAAGGATCGCGGAACCTTTTCAATAATCTGAAGTCCTCGACCAAACGTACACCACAAAATGTAGTGTGTTACTATGGTTCATAGAAAACCACAATCAAGAATTTCCTTGTGCAGAAGAATGTTCTGACAGCTCTAAATATGCTTCGCCCTACCTACAGGAAAGAACGTTCGTGAAGTCTACAGGTAAGGCCAGCGTTTCCTGTGACATGGTTTGAACTTAAAGTAGCTAACACTGCTTCAGGCTTACATTTCCAAATTACAAAAATAATATTCAGTGGAAAACTAAGTGCAAGTCTAAAGAATTGTAAACAGAAAGTCAGTTGCCTTCCATACTAAAGTGGGGAAGGCCACAATTTACTGTATATAGTACATGAATTCAAGATAAAGTGATTGAATCAGTGAAAATAACTTTTCCGGAGCCCAAACTTCTAGGACAATATGTAAGGCACGAAAGAGAACAAGACACAGCGCCTCAGCGCTGTGTATTGTCTCTTCCCGTGACTAAGCTATTGTCCCACTAGTTCGTGCTCCTAATCGGGCGTGCTTCCACGTCAACTCGTCCATTTTAGCTTTTCACCTGTTAAAATGCTTAAATGCTTTTCACCTGTTAAAAGTCATAAATGGTGGTATGCATTTCTTTTGACAATGTAGAAACTAATTTGGCTTTGCGCTGAAGTATTTGCGTTGCAATAATATCGGTGACCGCGCGCGTCGAGCTCGCGATACGTAATCGCTGCGGCCTGCGTTAGCCAGAGCGAATAAAATGCTCTGCTTGCAGTGTGATTCAAGCATTTCACAGAAAGCATTTCGCGTTGTTAAAAAAATATAAAGGGGTCGCTGCGATACCTGAACGCAGCGCTTTAGCAATTCCTTGCAGAGATGAGTTGATATTCCGTAATATTTGTGTTACCACGAAACAGCAAGGAGGTTGCCCAAGATCGTTCTGCAGTAGCAAGGGAAATCTCAAGGGCTGATATGAAGACGCAGGATACAATTGATCTTAGGCGTAAAATATCATTACTGAGATTGTGACTCGCCGTTAAGCATCTATTCTTAGTTGTTTCTGAGGCGGCCATTAATTATGTGGATGTGCCGCTACGGAGAAATAATTTTGCCTCGGGAGTCAATTTTCGCGCTTTCGTACGTTTTGTATCTGCCGCTAAATAAAAGCGGGAAGGAAGTATTGCAAGGTGATCATGTGTAACGTTCCAGTCATTAGACGCAGACAGCTCACAGTTGCTTGCGACTAGTATAAAGCGCTCGTTAGCGTGGTGTTGTTAGCTTGACGCCGGGTAGCAGCCATCATTTTCACTAAAAAGAAAACAACGCAATATGGTTGGCTTCTAATATTATATAAATTTCTTCGCACTGTTCTCATGAATGTGAGGGTACGTGGATTGTGCACACGCACCATTCTCATGCATCGGTGCAATCATGCAAGTCATTCTTGTGACTAAATGCAGGTATTGCAGTTAGCGCGGGAAAAAAAAAAGACGCGCGTGACGCCACAGAGATATGCTGCCAGTGAGGTGTCACTATAGTGCGGTAGCTTGTTTTACTAACTACCTTGAAATTGGCAGATAACCGAAAAACAAGTGATAAGTATTTGTCTATGAGTTCCAATGATGAAGTAGAGTCACAATTACTAGCTGCTTTAACTTCACTGTACATGAATACACGTATTTAATAATCAGTGCAGTAATAGAACAAAGTTGAATTCCGCAACATTAGCCCCACTCATCAACGCTGACTCATCTAGGCAGAACGCACTTGGAGGCCGAGCTGGTTCCACAGGCCCAGCCGTTCTCGTTCCTCTTAGGGTTAGGCCAACTATCCCGATTCTCATAGTCTTCCCTGTGTTGGTTACTGCAATCTCAACAAAACTTCCAGCAATGGTGCGCGACCTAGTCAATGCGGTGGCACAGCTGGCATCGTGAAAGGCAGATGTCGGCGCGGGAATTTCTCTTTGACCCCGGCGCTGGAGGATGGCATGCGCAATGCCATCCGGATTTCGTTGGTCCAATAACGAGGATATGGAGTTCGCGATCGCGTTTATGTTCCTCTCGTCGTTGGTGGCCTCTGGCACGCATTTACAGTCTGCCTGAGTGCAGATATGGAAACACGTCGTAGGCGACTGCATTGCTGCAACAGCCGGTGCCACTCCAACGGGAGGTGTCGTGACATTTGGGGACCACGGCTGCCGGCCACCACAGAAATATGTGCTGATCGCTTCTGGCATGAGTAAAAAAAGTAGCCTGATTAATAGGCTGCCAAATTTAAAGTAATGCAGAAGTGTTCCGTGCCCGGTATAAGCGAGACCTTACAACGCGCGTTGCGTAAATATGACGTTGAACTGGTTCACATTCCTGTGCTCAAATTGAGGCACTTACTCGTTAGTGGGAAGGACAAGCTACCGAAGGAACCCTTTCCTGGCGTTCTCTAACAGATCTCCTGTGCAGATTGCGATTGCGCCTACATGGAGAAGATTTTAGCAGCCGCTGCGCCAACATCAAAACGATGTGTATAAGAAATGAGTGGCTGGAAATGCTTTGGGAGCGCTAGCAGCAACGTCTACCCACAATATTGGCTGGATGAAATCTAGTCTAATCGGCAAAGAAAGAAATTGCAAATCCCGTCTCTACCTGGAATCTCTCGAGATACAATTTACAATACACACGCTCAAAGTAAACGAAGGAACCCTCCCCACTCCCCCCCCCCCCGTCTTATGCACGGTGCTTGCGCCACATGCTAAAACGTATGTAAGTAGGCGTTTCAACCATTTACGCTCAAGTGTGGCGAAGGCCTTCTTACGGAAGCCGAAATGTCTCCTCTTTTAAATAAGTTTTACTTGGTCCGGTGTACGTCTTTCATCGTTATTTCTCATCCCAACCAGATAGTATTCCGTGGTAGACCCGTGGTGTAGCAATAGTTGCAGACAAGCCTGTAGGTTCTGAACATGTAGCCCTTCATCCGGCGCTTGGGTCAGTGTCAGTGTGGGCGATTCTTTTCAATAATTTAGTGACTGTATGTTCTATATACATACACTTAACTATCATCTAAGATAATACACTTTTATAATCACGATGATCAGCTTCCCTAACCGTACGTGGGTGATTTTAACGCTGATAACACGTTGTGGAGAAACTCGCGATGTGACACGAGAAGTCGACTTATAGAAAACCTTCTTAAGAACTTTGGTGCGTGCCTTTCAAAACGAAGGAAGCAAAGTATAACAATCTTTGTCATACCTCATATTCATCAATTTACCTGTCGATTAAGTGTGCCTCTCTATTCCCTGATTTTGTGTAGCTTGTAATTAAAAATTCATTTGGAACTAATCACTTCCCCTGTAACTATAAACACAGTAGTACAACTTGACTCCCGTCCGAATGTTCCTCGCTGGAAACTAGCCGAGGCTAAATGGCAACGTTTTATGGAAACCACCTTCTTATCACGAGATTATCACGTATTCTAATAAAGAACAGTGTGGTTGTGTGTGAAATGAACATCGGATGAGAAAATAAATCGTTATTCCAAGCCAAAGTGTACTGCACCTAGAGAACAGCAAAGACAGTAATTAAAAATCGAAGGAAATGGAAAAAAAGAGCTAGCGAAAAATTGGAGGACGCTTAAGCTTCGCCTTCAAGAGTGGAACGCAACAGCGTTCCCGTCGACCCGCCAAGGGGTGTAAGAGAATGGGCTACGGCGCAGCGACTACGCGGCCCGCATCGGACGCGGTGAGCGTCGAGCAACGCAGCGTTCTGCGCGACAACGAAATGTGCGCCTGACCAAGCGACGCACGCCTGAGCCTTAGAAACAGCTCGTTTCTAAGGCAACACCGCGTTCACTAGAGGCGCTTTTGTACCGCTTTAATAATAATAATAATATTTGGGGTTTTACGTGCCAAAACCACTTTCTGATTATGAGGCACGCCGTAGTGGAGGACTCCGGAAATTTTGACCACCTGGGGTTCTTTAACGTGCACCTAAATCTAAGCACACGGGTGTTTTCGCATTTCGCCCCCGTCGAAATGTGGCCGCCGTGGCCGGGATTCGATCCCGCGACCTCGTGCTCAGCAGCCCAACACCATAGCCACTGAGCAACCACGGCGGGTTTTGTACCGCTTTGAAGCATCGAACTCGTGGCTCAGTGATTGCCAAACATAAGCTTTCTAGATAGATGGCAAACAAAAGCGGGCTGAGAGGACACCCCTGGCGCACGGAACGCTCTATCTTAATGGGGGCCCCCAGTGTCTTGTTAATTATCAGCCGTGTTGAGCAGTTCCGGTACGCCAGAGCTACCCCATCAGCGATGAATGATCCTACATTCACGTACTCAAGAACTAATAACAAAATTTCATGTGGGACAAAATCAAAGGCTTTTTCTAAATCTATCTGCAGGATGGCAACGGCATATTGAAAATCGTCACAGCATTCCAAGACGCCTCTCGTCGTGTGTACATTTGTCGCAATAGTGCGTCCCTTTATACCACAAGTCTGGTGTGGTCCTACAAGATCCTTAATTATTGACTGTAATGGGCTTGCAAGAACTTTCATTAAAACTTTGTAATCCGTGTTGGTCAATGAAATGGGTCTGTATGCTGTGACTAGCCTCAGCATTGCTTTTTGGTTCGTCTTAGGAATAAGGACGGTATGGGCTTCAGAGAAAGACGGTGGTAATCTGTTGGTAGTAAAAACTTCGTCAAACAACGCTTTCAACAAAGGCACCAACTCGTTCTTGAACGCTTTATAAAAGGCCGCGCCTAGGCCATCCGGGCCTGGCGACTTATTAGGGCTCAGGTTATCTATAGCACTTTCTACTTCAGCATGCGTAATGGGTGCTTCTATAAGTGAGTTCGTTTCCGCTGATAGTTGAGGCATACGGGAAAGATAGTTTGCTCTGTATGCCTCGATATCGACTGGCTGGTATGCAAAGAGCCGCTCGTAATGCCGGTGAAAAGCACCTGCGATGCTCTCCCGGTCATTCAGTTCTTGGCCATTCTCTTCAATCACTTCTATTTCGTTTCGCCGCGCATGCGTCTTCTCGATACCTAGCGCCCGTTTCGTGGGCGTTTCACCCACGGCCCATGATTGTGCTCTGGCTCGAACGAGCGCCCCGCGATAGCGGTTCTCCTCGAATTGTTCCAGCTGTTGTTTTATCCTAAGTAGGTCTTCTTTAAAAAGACCTGGCGCTTTGCTTTCCAGCGCAGTTAGTTTCCGCAATGTTTCCTTCAGCCCGTTCTCTCTCATTTTTTCGCGGTATTTCAAGACGCTGCTTCTTTCGATTTCCTTTACTTTAAAACTTTGTTTCAGTAATTCCCAATCAACACCTATCTGCTTATTACCGTCCAGTTTAACCTCGTTTATTTCTTCTGACACAAAACGGATAAAGTGCTCGTCGCGTAGTAGCGTTGCGTTAAATTTCCACAGATCCCAGTTAAAACTATTACATCTTTTTTTTTACCCACATTGCATTTTACTAAGCAATGGGCCGAGAAAGAGATGGGTAGTACAGTGTAAGTGTTACATGCAGGTATGATTTGAAGGGACACGTAAATCCTGTCTAGCCGAGCATGGCTAGAGCCCTGAAAATGCGTGTACTGCACCTCGCGTTCCCCTTCTAGACATTCGGCAACGTCGGCAATATCATGCTCGTCTATCAGTTCTTTTAACAATACGGTGCTCTTGTCGTTCGGTCTCTTTTTTGTCGCTCTATCCCTCCCACTCAATACGCAATTAAAATCCCCTAGCAAAACCAGTTGTTTCGTGACATTGAGATGCTTCTTAATCTCCGAAAAGAATAAGGTTCGGTCTTTATCCGCGTTTGGTGCATAAATACAAATGACCCGCCAGTCACGCTCGCCCAACGAAAAATCGCACCACACAATCCTACCCGACACACATGAGAAATAATTTTGTATCACAAGGCTTTGCAATTTTTTAACAAAAATGATGCAGCCAGCAGATGTTCCCACGGCATGGCTAACAAACACAAAATACTTAGACGTGAAACGAAGCACCATGCCTCCGGTTTCCTCCTCCCCTTCAACTTTTGTTTCTTGTACTGCCAACACGTCAATTGTAATAAGTGTCTCGGTTTTTGGCATGGTGAATGGCAGTCAACACCGGAAATGTTCGCCAACATTAGATGGATTAAAGCACCAGCTAAATACTTGGGCGTTCCGCTCGAACATTACCGGCGGAATGAGGACTATTGGCTAGAAGAGGCCAAACGACTCAAGGAAAAAACAACAGATTGGAAAGGTGCTCATCTCTCGATGTTAGCGAGAGCTACTGTATGTAACTTGTTTTTAATAAGCAAAATATGGTACGTTATGCAAGTTTTCTGTTGCTCTCGTTTAAATGTGCAAAGGTTCCACAGAGTTTTTGCTGTGTTCATTTGGGCATCAGAATGGGAGAGGTGCAGCCGCACGAACTTGTTTAGGAGAGTCAAGGACGGGGGCTTAGGCCTGTCACATCTTTTTGCGAAGCAGCTAGTAAACCGGTTTTCTTTCTTTCGAGACGTGCATGACCCCTTTCTGCGCACAATGTGCCAGTTACGACTGAGCAAGCATCTGCCGATGTACGTGGTCTGCAATTTAAGTATGCCTGGTGCTCTTCGAGGGTACCTAAGGGAAGTCGTTGACAGTGTCCGTTTTCTGTCCGTACGTTTTTCTAATGATTATCTCTTTTCGGTGTCGCGGAAGAAATTGTACAGGGATGTAGTTGACATGATTATGCCGGTTCCGATGTACAGAGCCATAAACAGTGGAGGACAGGGAAACGACGTGTTAAAGCGTGTTACGAAAATGCAGGTGCAGCCAAGCACTAAATCCTTTTTCTTTAAGTTGCATACCGGAACTTTGCCGGTACGGGCCTTTTTACAAGAGAAGGGTTTTTATTTACCATGGGGAGCAAACTGCCTTATATGTAAACAATTAGAAACAATTGACCATGTTTTTTTGCATTGGGACGTTCTTTTGGGACGTTCTTCAAAGAACACTGCAGAAAGAATTGCCTTTAAGCCCATTAGGTATTAGATTTTTGACGGTAGAAAATGAGGATGGCATGTCATTGGACTTAATTATACTAATGGGCCTCCACTGTTTATGGAGGGCTCGAATGGCCGGTTTCTTTTGTGAGCCTGACAGCCGGCCTGCACGGCTGCTCTTCCGGGAAGCTATTTCCAAGTTCATTGATGTAATTAAAGAACAAGAATGTCCTCCGGATTGGCTGGCGAGGATTGAGCCCCTCGCCACAATAAAGGAATCTTAAACTTCACATGGCCAGCCACAATGTGACTGACCGCACAATATGCATGCGCACAAAGTTGAATGTGTGTGAGTGTATATATATGTATCGCTTACCTTATTTCAAGAAATGATGCCCTTTTTGTTAGCTTGGTAAAACTTCCGGCAATAAAGAAAAAAAAACTCGTGGCTCAGTGGTAACGTCTCCGTCTCACACTCCGGAGACCCTGGTTCGATTCCCACCCAGCCCATCTTGGAAGTTGCTTTTTATTTATGAAGTGCCTGCCGTGATTTATCGCTCACGGCCAACGCCGCGGACGCCGACACGGACGCTGGCGACACCGGCTTTTCTGCGACACGAGCTCCTTAACGCTATCGCGTTAAAATTCTGACTAAAATATTGGACCAATGACACAGCACTGGAGCGACATCTCACAATGTTAGCATACACGAACTGGCAATAGAAAGGTGGTGTAAAATCTGGGTTAGGGCATGCTGTTCACCAAGATAAAGCGGGAAGGGTATCACGTGTGGGGAATAATGAAAAGCTAACAAGGGCTTGTCAAGCCAGCATGTGGTGTAAGTGCAATCACACGGAGGTGCACCAGACTTCACGGCGTAATAAGAGGCGTCTGATAAGGCGACCTCATTTACAACGGGAAGGAAAACATGATAATGGGAGTAAAAATGCAGGCGTCTCTTTCATATCACTGTTCCGTCATATCCTTTCTTCTAGTTGTTCGGAATATTCCTCTTAAGCTATGGCACCACGATTTACCTTTTCCCATTACTGATTATGAACGCTTTTCAAAGTGTACTTATTTAGATATCTAGGAGAACTTTACTCGCCTGGTCCAAAGCAAAAAATAAACAGAAAAAACGTCACAGCATCTTCGCAATATTTGCAGGTTAATACGAACGTCCATAATTACACGGTGTGCGGTTCGTCTTGTTTTGACAAAAGTACGGGGCAGGTAGACAGAAAGAGAGCTTACCAGACCTAATAGAGGTGCTATATCCCATTTAAATATGTAATTCTGTTCACATCTCATAGTAAGGGCCCAATGTTGTAATAGAGCCTTCTGCTCAACTCTATGTTATTCTTATCACTCACTGTTAACCACCGGCTCATTACATTGAACACGCTGGCGAAGCGTCGCTCTGACCACTGGTAAAACGCAATAAAACGACCAAAACAGTAAAATCAGTGTAGGAATCTCTACAAATTCGAAGCCCAGGCAAATCGCATGGCGATGGATTTTCTGTAGTAAGCGTTTTTCGCTATCTAACGGTTGTTGCTGCATTTAAAATGCTAGCTTAAAACAATATCCGATCGTTACATTCGAACAATGTCTTCGATCTTCGCATACAAGGTTTACCAAAAATGCCATTTCACGTCTTTCAGTCTATTTTTTTAACCGAAGATGGGAAGAATAAAGTATGCAAGTCGCATAGTTTTCACTTTCTGAGTTGTCCGAACTTTTTCTTTTTAGTGGTATGCCATTTTTCTCAGCTTAGTCGCCTCACCTTGCCCTGTTTCGTTATTTTGAAACATAAAAACAAACACAAACAAAATGTCAAACATCCAAGCATCATGATGCGCTAGAAGCGCACTCTTCAAAAGAAATGCGTCCACTGCGCATGGCACGAAGACGCGTTTTAATGCAATAGCGTTGAGGGTGCTGTATTTAAAGAAATCCGGTGTCGGCATCGGACGTCGTTTGGCGAGACATCATTCCGAACCACAACAGAGGCCCTCCACATGGCGCAGAGGGGTTACGGAACAAACGGAATTCCTCAAAGTAGAATGCCACAAAAATATCATGAATTACGACCTTGACGCCAACCACAGGTAGGATAGCGTCCGATTGTATTTTGAATATACCAAAACATAACTATGTTGCGCTGAAACTATGCGCTGAAACCCCTATTCCAGCGTTTCTACCATCTACAGAGCGGTGTGTCCGCTTGGCTCCTTGAAACAACGCCATCCAGATGGCGCTCGCAACCGCGCATGCGCAAGAAAGCTGCGGTTGCCGAGAAGCGTGAGAAGCAGTCGGGGATCTTTGAATGCTATTGCGTTGCACTCCTAAAGATAAAGCTAAAGCGTCCTTCAAATTTTTTTTCTTTAAAAAGCCTTCAGCTACGATGTCCACATACATCATCGCGTGACATCTGCTTGCTAGAACTTGTGTCTTGAAATGAAGATGTGGAAATAATGTCTGGAACTTGTGTCTTAAACGAAGATGTGGAAATAATTCTCCAAATATTTCTCGACAACAAGGCGCATGATTAACGATGTTAAGGGTGTGGAAACATTGAAAATTTTATAGTAACGAATCAGTTGTCTCTATGCGGAACCCTGACATTTTAACAAGAAAGCTCATGATACCGTGGTCCACTATCAACTTCCTGTAAAGGATGTGACGTCGGTGCCAACACGCAACATGTAGCGAAGTACTGAATCAAGAGACTACCGAGTGCCGACATTGAGCGTTTCGATAGTCCAGCCATAGAAAAAGACGGCGCAGCGGAGGCCTCAACGCGGTGCGGCCTGGTTTAGGCAGTGGCAGCGTTCTGCTGAGGTGACGACACATTTTCCGAACCCGCCGTGGTTGCTCAGTGGCTATGGTGTTAGGCTGTTGAGCACAAGGTCGCGGGATCGAATCCCGGCCGCGGCAGCCGCATTTCGATGGGGGAGCAATGCGAAGACACCCGTGTACTTAGATTTAGGTGCACGTTAAAGAACCCCAGGTGGTCGAAATTTCTGGAGTCCACCACTACGGCGTACCTTGTAATCAGAAAGTGGTTTTGGCACGTAAAACCCCATAATTTAACTTTTTTCAACATATTCCACACATGGTTTGTCTTTCGCTTCTGTGACGCCTCGTCGCCTACGGAGTGCAGCTTCAACGTGCATAGGCAGTGCTTACATGCCGGCTGCTGCGTCGCTTGCGAAGCCACGAATTAAGAAATGTGCAGCGCTAAGCTGCGCAAAAAGGCAACGAAGTTGACGGGCGAATCTCGCTTTGATGCGGCGAGAGACGACGTCGTCGTGAAGCAGAACGCCTTCGCGCGTACGAATCGCACACTGCGAACTGTGGCGCTCGCATTCCTCAAGCTGAATGCGTCGCAGCTCAACTGGCCGCCAAGAAACAACGGAGCGGGACCAAAGTGCTTGGACCTTCGCTGAAGGGACTCGGCAACAGGACGCCGCGCGCTAAGCGGGCGAAAATCGCGGCAGCCGAGCCGCCAATTGTGCGGCTCTTGCTGCAGCGGACCGAGAACAGCGGACTGCTCAGTTTTTATTTGATTGAGTCTCGAGACCGACTAATCGCCCACCACTAGAGATCGACTATTACAACGCTAGGGTTAGAAGAAAGCTTTAAAATTCATTTTCGTTCGTTAAGACGTAACGCGACATCTGCTATGCAGTGTTTCACAACAACCATCCATGCACCCATTACGCGAAAATGCTGCATCTGTGTCAAAATATGAAAGGACAGATAAAGGTAGCAGGCTCAGCTAAAGCAACAGGCCAAGCACCAATGAAACGAGCAATGATGTGACCGCGCTTCTCTAAGGGTTACACGAGGCTGCCAAGTCTGGTTCAGAAATCAAGAAGTCCTAATTTATTCTAACAGCGTGAAACTAAAATCTGGATACAATAAAATGAAAAAATGCAGAACGGCGAAGACTTCCAGCTGGTTTACTAAAAGAAACATTTTTGTGCGATTAACTATTTAATGGTTTTGCTAATGGGTGTTGACGTATCTCGTTGTCGTGTCGGGCTACTTGTGGGGCCCACATATTGCAAGGGGGTCCTATAGAAATTTATACACGTGGTCTCTGTGCAGCATTTGTCCAACCGCAAATTGCTTTGTCGTTGGCTATCTGTAATTGCTATGGGAGGCAGGCTACTAGCTGGCGCTGGGTATTTCCACAAAGAATACGCACTAGCGCATTTCCGGCCACCTAATGAGTCATAATATAATTTCAGTGCTTGGAAAGCGCTATTTTTCTGTAACATAAGGCCGTCCGCACGTAGTCGATGCTTTGGAACGTACTGTACATTTAAAATTGCGCATCTGGGATCTGTGCGGCCACCCTCTTTTTATTATTTGATTGCACCTACACTGTTCGGCCCTTTTTTGTGGTGTGGGCAACTGCACAGGACTTTTCACTCTCAAAATAATCCATATGCTGGGCTTGGATGCGCCTGTACCAATCGGGATACTCAAAGGGCATCTACAGTTAGCGCGATTTAGCCCTCACATCTTTTGGCGGACAATCAATCGCGGGGCTACAGCTACAATATTCACTGTTGCATAAGACGCGTTCCCGCTGTTACCATAAATAGGTCCGAACGACTAACACATAGATGCACCATGAACATAGTGCCCTAGATTTTTAGCCTACCAAAATTGGTACTTGTACTACTGAATATAGATGCCTTTATCGACCCCCCGTGGTTGCTCAGTGGCTATGGTGTTGGGCTGCTGAGCACGAGGTCGCGGGATCGAATCTCGGCCACGGCGGCCGCATTTCTATGGGGGCGAAAACACCCGTGCGCTTAGATTTAGGTGCATGTTAAAGAACCCCAAGTGGACGAAATTTCCGGAGTCCTCCACTACGGCGTGCCTCATAATCAGAAAGTAGTTTGGGCACGTAAAACTCCATAATTTAATTTTTTTAACTGTCTTTATCCAAAAAATACATATCCAAAAATACCGGAGAATACAAAAAAAACCATGTGTTGAGAAAATTGCAGAAACAGGCTTGGAGTGCGGCCTGATCCCGGTGACCAGAACCGGTAACGCACTCTCTCACCAGAGCAGGATTGGCCACCCTGGCGCAGTACTTGGCCACAACCTCCTATATGAATACAACAATCAAACCCCGGCCCTCAGTCCCCAGCAGCCGCGAAGCAACTGACCACGGCGGCGGTCAGATCTGTGACGCTGCAGAGGGTGCTAAGAATACCTGGCTCCGGACAGGCCGCCATTGGAATCTGAACCTGGCAACGTTTAACGTTAGAACGCTATCTAGTGAATCGAGTCTAGCAGTGTTATTGGAGGAATTAGAGGGTAGTAAATGGGATATAATAGGGCTCAGTGAGGTTAGGAGGACAAAAGAAGCATATACAGTGCTAAAAAGCGGGCATGTACTGTGTTACCGGGACTTAGCGGAGAGACGAGAACTAGGAGTCGGATTCCTGATTAATAAGAAAATAGCTGGTAACATACAGGAATTCTATAGCATTAACGAGAGGGTGGCAGGTCTTGTTGTGAAACTTAATAAGAGGTACAAATTGAAGGTGGTACAAGTCTATGCCCCTACATGCAGTCATGATGACCAGGAAGTCGAAAGCTTTTATGAAGACGTGGAATCGGCGATGGGTCAAGTCAAAACAAAATACACTATACTGATGGGCGACTTAAATGCCTGGGTAGGCAAGAAGCAGGCTGGAGACAAGTCAGTGGGGGAATATGGCATAGGCTCTAGAAATAGCAGAGGAGAATTATTAGTAGAGTTTGCAGAACAGAATAATATGCGGATAATGAACACCTTTTTCCGCAAGCGGGTTAGTCGAAAGTGGACGTGGAGGAGCCCGAATGGTGAGACTAGAAATGAAATAGACTTCATACTCTGCGCGAACCCTGGCATCATACAAGATGTAGACGTGCTCGGCAAGGTACGCTGCAGTGACCATAGGATGGTAAGAACTCGAATTAGCCTAGACTTGAGGAGGGAACGGAAGAAACTGGTACACAAGAAGCCAATCATGAGTTAGCGGTAAGAGGGAAACTAGAGGAATTTCGGATCAAGCTACAGAACAGGTATTCGTCTTTAACTCAGGAAGAGGACCTTAGTGTTGAAGCAATGAACGACAGTCTCATGGGCGTCATTAAGGAGTGCGCTATAGAAGTCGGTGGTAACGCCGTTAGACAGGCAACCAGTAAGCTATCGCAGGAGACGAAAGATCTGATCAAGAAACGCCAATGTATGAAAGCCTCTTACCCTGCAGCTGGAATAGAACTGGCAGAACTTTCGAAGTTAATCAACAAGCGTAAGACAGCGGACATCAGGAACTATAATATGGATAGAATTGAACAGGCTCTCAGGAACGGAGGAAGCCTAAAAACAGTGAAGAAGAAACTAGGAATAGGCAATAGTCAGATGTGTGCGTTAAGAGACAAAGCCGGCAATATCGTTACTAATATGGATGAGATAGTTCAAGTGGCTGAGGAGTTCTATAGAGATTTATACAGTACCAGTGGCACCCACGACGATAGTGGAAGAGAGAATAGCCTCGAGGAATTCGAAATCCCACAGGTAACGCCGGAAGAAGTAGAGAAAGCCTTGGGAGCTATGCAAAGGGGGAAGGCAGCTGGGGAGGATCAGGTAACAGCAGATCTGTTGAAGGATGGTGGTCAGATTGTTCTAGTGAAACTGGCCACCCTGTATACGCAATGCCTCATAACCTCGAGCGTACCGGAGTCTTGGAAGAACGCTAACATAATCCTAATCCATAAGAAAGGGGACGCCAAAGACTTGAAAAACTATAGACCGATCAGCTTACTGTCCGTTGCCTACAAAGTATTTACTAAGGTAATCGCAAATAGGATCAGGAACGCCTTAGACTTCTGTCAACCAAAGGACCAGGCAGGATTCCGTAAAGGCTACTCAACAATAGACCATATTCAAACTATCAATCAAGTGATAGGGAAATGTGCAGAATATAACCAACCCTTATATATAGCTTTTATTGATTACGAGAAAGCGTTTGATTCAGTCGAAACCTCAGCAGTCATGGAGGCATTACGGAATCAGGGTGTAGATGAGCCATATGTAAAGATACTGGAAGATATCTATAGCGGCTCCACAGCCACCGTAGTCCTCCACAAAGAAAGCAACAAAATCCCTATAAAAAAAGGCGTCAGACAGGGAGATACGATATCTCCAATGCTATTCACAGCATGTTTACAGGAGGTATTCAGAGGCCTGGAGTGGGAAGAATTGGGGATAAAAGTTGATGGAGAATACCTTAGCAACTTGCGATTCGCTGATGATCTTGCCTTGCTTAGTAACTCAGGAGACCAATTGCAATGCATGCTCACTGACCTGGAAAGGCAAAGCGGAGGGGTGGGTCTGAAAATTAATCTGCAGAAAACTAAAGTATTGTTTAAGAGTCTCGGAAGAGAACAGCAGTTTACAATAGGTAGCGAAGCACTGGAAGTGGTAAGGGAATTCATCTACTTAGGGCAGGTAGTGACCACGGATCCGGATCATGAGACTGAAATAACCAGAAGAATAAGAATGGGCAGGGGTGCGTTTGGCAGGCATTCTCAAATCATGAACAGCAGCTTGCCACTATCCCTCAAAAGGAAAGTGTATAACAGCTGTGTGTTACCAGTACTCACATATGGGGCAGAAACCTGGAGGCTTACGAAAAGGGTTCTGCTGAAATTGAGGACGACGCAACGAGCTACGGAAAGAAGAATGATGGGTGTAACGTTAAGGGATAAGAAAAGAGTAGATTGGGTGAGGCAACAAACGCGGGTAAACGACATCTTAGTTGAAATCAAGAAAAAGAAATGGGCATGGGCCGGACATGTAATGAGGAGGGAAGATAACCGATGGTCACTAAGGGTTACGGACTGGATTCCAAGGGAAGGGATGCGTAGCAGGGGGCGGCAGAAAGTTAGATGGGCGGATGACATTAAGACGTTTGCAGGGACAACATGGCCACAATTAGTACATGACCGGGGTAGTTGGAGAAGTATGGGAGAGGCCTTTGCCCTGCAGTGGGCGTAACTAGGCTGATGATGATGATGATGATGATGATGATGATGATGATGATCCAAACGGGAGGAGTGCATATCATGTTACTTCCACTCATGATGCTAATTGCGATTTACACATGAGGTTAAGTTGATAAATGCGAACTGCTTCTTGATGACGTACAAAGAAGCTTGAAACATAGCACTGCAAAAACATCTTCCTTCTCGGCGCCTTCCGGTCATCCACCTGGAGAGCGGACGTTGCATCGCCGTTCCCAACGGCCTTATCGTAGTGAATGCTATCAATGTCGTCCCCAACATGCCAGATGAAACAAATGAGCAACGGAGGTTTCAGCCAACTTTGTGATCTCAATCCGGAGTGCCTTCATGTGAAGACTATGACTTGATTGTGCGCCTTCAGCAGCGGAGTCGGCCTCCTGGGAGGAATGTGGTGCCTTGTGCGCTGTGCTGCTGGCTTAAAGACGTTCTGTTCGGATTTATAACAGTACATGTTAGTGGCTCTATGGGCGTTTTCAAGGAATACAGACAGCATTTGTGTAACCTTATCTGACTTCTCATTGACCATTCCGTGTGCTATACGGGGAACTTTTGGTACGAGTTATGGATTTCCTTAGAATGAAACTACAATACAATATTCTGTTCTATCTTATTTGGAAGCAAGACAGTACACTTAATAGACCTGCGTGCAGTTAAGCACAATTTTCACAACATTTTGTCACATCGGCTGAATGAAAGTATTTGCGCCGTCGTGCTTCTGTGATTCGAGGCAGGCGCTCCCATGTGCGGTGCAGTAAAACGTCTTTCCCATTCCAATAAACAATATTTCTAATATAGTAAAAGAATGGTTGCCTTTTACACTCATTGAAACTTCATCTAACAAATGAAATGTGTGTGCTTTTGTGAGAGAAATTTCACTAAAGGGTAGGTAGTGTAAGCTGCACTTAAATGTAAAAGGAATATTCCAAGAATCCTGTTCGTCGATTCCGTTTCCTTTTAGGGTGAATAATTGTTTCCCTTGCGGAGACAAGCGACCACGTAGACCGGTAAAGTCTCGGGCTCTCGTGGGAGAGCAAAAACGGACACTCGATCTCTTAGCGTAGCATTCTTCTAATAATATGTCGGAACGCTAGCCCGTGCCGGACCGTGCCAGCCGCTCGTGCCTCGGGCAGACGCGAGCGTCTA
This sequence comes from Dermacentor variabilis, assembly GCF_050947875.1. NCBI lineage: Eukaryota > Metazoa > Arthropoda > Arachnida > Ixodida > Ixodidae > Dermacentor > Dermacentor variabilis. Next base: position 63,631,702 of record NC_134574.1, read on the forward strand.
CGTAACCCTCATGCAACGCCGATGATGCTGCCACTACAGCCTCATTCCAGGCACTTTGTGGGAGGCCGGTATATTCAATCGCGGCACACATCGAGCACCTGTAAAGCAGGGAATGCATCAACCACACCGCAATCGAACATCTGCTTTCAAGCACAGAAGCTTTGCCTACAGGGCAATAACCGGATGCGTAAATCATCCAGTCTTGCCAAAGCCACATGGAGACGTCTGGCGCGGGATTCACGTGCCTGTTTTGGACTTAATTTGCTCGTGACAGCTCACGCTTTGACGTAGCTTGCACTGCACGCGCTTTCGCGATCCGCCCACATTCCACAGGGGTCTTGTCGTAGCATTTACACTTCGCAGAAACGTTAGGACGCTGTACCATATTCATAATTGGCCAAGTTTGAAAATGTGCAATCATTTCTTTGGCGGAATGGGAATTCCATCGCTATTTTAATATACACGGCATGACATAACAATAGGTAAGTCGGTAAGCACGGTTGCATATGATGTAGCGTCTGATGAGGTAATCATCCGTCTATCACCTACGCTCGTCTAAAACCTATGTAGAACCCAACAATCGGCACGTAGACAGCTCGTGCCGAACGGAACGGAGAAGTAATCGCGTAACGCTTTGCCTAAGCCCTAACGATGATACGTAGCCAACTATCGCGAAAGTGCTTCGCATAACATCGCCTCCTACTTTGTGTAGGATCTGCTTCTTTTTCAATGCATCAGCATTGCCGCGTTTCTTCATTCAAAAACGTTTCCGTCGGGTCGGCCGTGCGCCTATTTGGAGCGCGTGACATAATGCGCTCCCTAGGTATGCATGGGGCCCTATGGAGGTACATATGTGTATGCCCTATGACCACTGAGATTTATAAATGTTTTTATATATCGCGAGCCCTGAAGAGATATTAGGAGTAATTGGGGCGACAACCGACTAGTTGCAATACATACGATGTAAATAATACTAGTAAATAACACTCCTAGGGACACATTAAGGGCACGGAAGCCTAATGGAGACTAATTGCACTGAAATTGTTTATACGGAATGACAATTATTTCATGGTATTAAGAATACCGATACCAATTGAAGTAAAGCTTAGGGAAAATATTAAGCCTTATAATGAGTAATGAAGGTTGAAATTATTACCGTTTTTATCATTTTTAAGTTACCTAAACTGTTTTATGCCTCATTTCGATTGATTTCCATCCAGTTGATTACGAGTTATGAGGATTGTTTACGGGAAATATACCATGCTTAAACCTAATTACTTTAATTAGTTTAGTTAATAAATATCTAGCATCATTTTGCTTTAACACTCCGACTCTTTAGATTATTCGCATGCCGAAAAAGAAAGAAACCGAGAAAAGGTCGTCATAAGAGGACCAGACGTGTTCGGATAAGGCAAAGACGTATGTATGCAAGATGACCAACTAGCAAGAATGCTTAAGCGCAATCTGACAAATCGCCCTAGGGTGTTTTTGCAGTAATTGTTTTCTAACAATTTGTCACTGTCACTGCATAATCGCGACTTTGTATGTTGTACGCCTTAAACGCTCGAACAATTCAACGATCATAGAAGGATAAGGCATGGCATCGTTTTTTGCTTTTTGTTTTTGCCCTTTACCTCGTGCCCTTTTAAGCAATCATGTAGAGCCTTCTTCAACAGCAAGCATCACAACTACTCGGAAAACTCAAAGATGGTGCATAAGGTGTCGACATTGGCTAAAAACGCGTTTTATATTTAGAATATGGAAAAGGCGCAGTAATAATACTCTTGCACGACATTTGTTTCGTAATGTAAATGATTAGCGGTCCAACTTCACCTTTAAATTTCTCAATTTTAATTTTTCGCGATTGTCGATACTGGTGAGTGTTCAAGTGAAAACTGGTTACACGTTAGGAGACAATTCATAAAGAGAATGAACTTCACTCTTTGAGACCTATCCTTCTTCCCGCGACAACTGCATGCTTTTCTTAGCGCACCGATGCATACTTTACCTGCTTCGAAGTAAAAGACAAGTGACACGTTCGCCAAAATATTAAGAGCAAGGACAACACACCGCATCTTCCGCACCCAGTAGACAAAGCTGAGATCTGATGCTAGCCCGACCAGCTTTTGTATAATGAGGTTAACTTTTGCAAAGCTTTATCGTGGACATTTACTAGTAAAGTTTGTGTTTGTAGGTTCCGGATAGCTGACAGCTCCAGCTTTAAATAATGTCTTTCACTGGCTGTGATTCCTGCTACAGTGCTCCTTGACTACGCTTTGTTATCCCAGTCACACCAAGCCATGGACCTATGTGAGACCTGGCCTGATTATTGTTACTTACCTACTTAAATCTCAGTTGACCTTTGAGTGCATCCCCATTGTAATATTTTTCCGCCGAATGTGTGCCTACACTTGAAACCTCGCCGTCTTTTTGGAGTTAGCAGAACGGGTCGCCAGAGCCGATATGGGTCACTTTCACCTGCTAGGAACACCAGCACCGCAACACTCTCTCTGAGCACGCCTGGAAGCTGAGCAAGCTTCCAGCAGTTCTTTGCTCTGAAATGCAGGCGCGCTATCCCGGACGCAAGTAACAATAAACATAGCAATAGAAAAAGCGACTATGGTCAAAGATATCCCAATAGCATAAACAGGAATACGAAAGTTTATTTATGCATGCGCTCTGAGAAAAGTCCCACCAAGCCGCGCCGACAGAATATTACCCAGGCCTTAAATATAATGTTTCGCCTGTGAACGCCCATGTACCCGTTTCGCGGGTTGGCCACGCCTTCGTTAAAGCATACGTAGACATATTTTGCGTTTTCTGTTTTTGCGCCGCTTTGGTGCATTTGATTTGATAGCAGACTCAAATGCACCAAAGTCATTAGAGCATTGATAGCAATGATAGCATTGTCATTTTCGTTTCCTCTTGTGTCCCTGCTGCCTTGTCCTAGGGTGAGGGATCAAATCCCTGCCGCGTCGGCCGCATTTCCAAGGAAGTGAAAGGCAGGAACACTAGTGTGCCGTGCAATGAGTGCACGTTAAAGAACCCCAGGTTGCGCAAAAAATACAAACCGCCCAACTATGGCGTACCTCAAAAATAGGTCGTCGTTTTGGCACGTAAAACTCCAGAATTCTTTTCTCCTTGTATCTGTGCTTGCCATTTAGTAACATTCCCAATGACAACAGCTCACATATTGCACCTAGTTAGCAAGCATGTCCAGGTTGCATGGTTACCGTATGCCCTACATGTAAGGATACCCTGATTATATAACGCTTTCTTTTCATTTTCTCAGCACTATCAACGAAGCTGCGGCAGTTTCTTCCTGCGAAAAGGCTACGAAACCCTCTCTGTGTGCTACTTCTTTACGTGCAGTTGTGACGAATGGAGACGGGCGTGCTGACGGAAATCGTGGACGAAGAGGAAGTGTGCATGATTGTTCGCGGCGTCCAGGCACCGTAGAGAGTGCGCACTCCGGTTGGGAAATGCACGCGTCCGCAGAACGTGCTCCGGGCGACGAGGGCCCGCTAGGACGTGCTCCAGTGGCGATCCATACGACAATCGCTCCGCCTTGGCCTGGAGCACACTCCCACCCAGCACACTCCCGAGCTGCTACCCGTTCATACAGTCACCAGTCAGTTAATTTGCTTTCCCTTTATTCTGTGGTTGCTTAGACACTAGCTAAACGGGGAAGGTGTTTAGCGTCCGAAGTCGGCGTCCCTCGATGATTTGAGCGCACGGTGGCGGCGCGAAGGAACAGCCGTTGTACGGTAAGGAGACGCTTAATTCCAACGCCGAGGCGTCTGTCCGAGTATAAGCCAGAAGCTCCGCTCCCTCTCACACAACGAATACACGACATTAGACCCTCAGCTGCACAAAAGATTCACAAACCAGCCAGCCACACATGGGCCTTCAGCCCATTGCAGCCAATAGCACAGCAACCTTCGTGCCGCACGGGGAATAGGTGGAAAGAGTGTCACACTTTACAACACGCCATGGGATTGGTTGGCTCAAAGATACGCGTCATCTCCCTCCCCCTACATTAGGCTCTCAGTATCCGCCTAGATGTCCTTCCTCCCCTTTACTCCTGCAAGTGGCTGCCACACAAACTGCGAGAATGTTTCCACGAAACCATGGCTTATTGACGAAATGTCAGCGGGACAGTGGGCTGCCCGGCCAGTATTAAGGAAACTCGGTATGGTTCACCTGAAATCCACAATCGGGACCCGACGGCCGTTGCACTCAAACGCATCCATTGGGCGTAGCCGGTTAACTGCTCCTAAAGATGCCGCCGTTTTCACAAGCCAGTTTCAGAAGGCGCACTCTGACGCCAAATACTGAAACTCATAGCGGATGGGCGGTGTATATTCGTCCAATTTCCGATTTCTAGAAGATTACGATCGAGACACTCGACGGGAAATGTAGGAAGCGCATGGGCATTGGCTGTGGCAGTGACTTCAAACATCCCCTTCCTTTTATCTTCACGCCCGTCTCCCCGAACGCTCCCCTGCACCTCGGACCGCCTTCCCTTTTGTTCCGAACAAGGGAGCAGGGGTGCTATGCAGGATGCGCCGAGTTTGGCGAAACTCGGGATCTTCACGAGCTCTGGCGACACCCCAAGATGAAAGCACAAATGGTGCCGAGACACAGTTTATCTTTCGAGAAGCCTCCAGTTTTATTGGTTTATCTAGATTCACTCTGGGTGGCTATCGTTCCTTGGGCGTTGCCTTCTGGGCGGTCGACAAACTGGGGCTCACGTGATCATACCGTCGGTGCATGGTCGTGCCTTCTTTCACTTGTTTGTCGTTCCACCGAGTGCATTACACACACAAGCGAGTTATAAAACAAATGCATTTAATACAACATTATTAGTTAGTTTAACGTGGTTTAAAAGTATTTTAAAGCTTACAAGATGTACACTTAATGTGTATTCGACTAATTTGTAATTTAGTACGCTTCGCATTATACCACGAGGGAACGCTGTGGTGGCGTCATCACATACATTCATCGGGCGAGCATGGCGGCTAAACATCGAAGAGGCCCAGTGTAAACAAACTCGTACAACGAGCTTGCAGTGCGCGACGTAGTGATCAGGCTCGACGATGACCACTATATCTTGGATAGTTCTGTTCCTCCGTGAGCAATCTTTCCGTGCACCCCGAAAGACTGCGAATAGCTTAGGCGATTTTACAGATCGCAACGCGTACTTACTGTTCACGGCACAATCCTGAACAAACAACTTATCCGGTGCTGCTTCGGTGAGTGCGCCGAGTTCCTCCACTCTGCGTGACTGCGAGCGTCACGAATATTGCATAGTGTGTGCAAAAGGAAGACAGCCGATATGGCTACGGTGCGACAAGGAGGTGGTGCCGACGATGGATCTCGCAACCAACACAGTGACGGAGGCATCGACAAACTGCAGATAAGTATATTTCTACTGTTTCATATTTAGCATAATAATAGTGCACGGATTAAGTCACTTTCGTAGTAACGAACTGAATGTCCTGCAGTTTAAAAAAGGCATTGAGAGCCAATGAGTGTACGTGCTTTTACATGTACGTGGGCCCGCGAAAATATGGAAAAGATAAAGGTAACCTTCACTAACTTAGTGATATAACAGAAGTTCATCAGTGACATTCAGCCCGCAGAATCTATGGAAGAGTATCTTTATCCAGGTGAAATATCAATAGCAGGTACTGATATAAAGCAGGAAACTTACACAAAAATTTCATGGGTTGAACAGCACATGGGAGGCATTACCGAATCGTGATCGCTACGTTACCGATATCCTTGAAAAATGTTTAGAATCGTTGCATTCTACCGGTTATGCAATATAGGACATAAACCTGGAGGTTAACAAAGAAACTTGAGAAGTCGAGGACTGTGCAGAAAGCGAAGTAACAAAAATTGTTGGAGATAGCATTATGGCAGGAAGACAGTGGCATAGTAAACCGTGGCAACTGATATGCTAGTTGAGATTAAGAAAAAAAAATGGAATCGGTGGGCAGGCCATGCACATCTTCAATCACTTGTTGCCAATTTATAACAGGTGATTGCATAAGCGTGACAGAATGGATGTCAAGGAGAGAGAACTGCAGCCGAGGATGGTAGAAAATTGCGTAATGGGACAAAAATATGATGTTTGTAGGCATAGGATGCAATCAGCTCGCATAAGACGGGATTGTAGGGAGCGCCATTGATTTTGCAGTGAACAAAAATAGGTTTGTGGTGCTGACAGTAGAGACTCGTGAAGGTTCGAGGACACGTCAGCTGTTGGCACACTAATAAACATTACAATTGGCTCTGAAAAATACAACCCGTTATGAAACATAAAGCAATGTTGTCCCGACAAATTGTTTTATTATGCCTACACTAAAGGCTTCCACAGTCAAGGGCAGTTAGTACCAATAGTGCAATGAGCATTTTTATTTGTAAATAATGGTTTATATGCGGTTGCTTCATTCCAACAATCCACTTTTTTTGCAGCAAAACATTCTGCTGCTGGAGGTACTCAAGCGCCTGGTGGCAGTAGGCGAGCGCCAGGCACATGCTCTTGAGAGTGTGGCAAGGTCCAGAGGGCTGCTCTGCAACAGTAGGATCAGTGCCCTCACTTCTTTCCAGTCGAGCTCCCAGAACACACCTTATAAAGGAGCTTTCAGTTTATTATTTTGTTTATTATTCAAGAGCATGAATAAAATTATTGCAGTAAACATTGTGCTGTGCATATTGGAACACTTGTAACATGCACTTGATGTCTCTTCAAAATGGGCAAACACATAAGACAACCTGGACCGTGTAAATGAAAAACACACTAATGCAGCAGATACGTCATTGTGCTGTTTGTTCTATGTGCAAGAATACAGTGGGTGTTGATTAGCCACAAGATGAACGGTGTGTGTATTTCACAATGAAAAGACAGGAAACGGCATGACCTTAATAATGCTATCACCTATAGACTGTGCACATGAATGCAACACTCCCCGATTTAAACGTGCCATTACGTGCATGTTCGATACCACATATTCTTTAACAATGTCATATATTTTCATGTACTAATTTTCACACAGCTTAAACGCATGCATAGCTCACTTGTGATGTATCCATTTCATAGGCCAAATAATTGTACACTTTGTCGTTTTGTGTTGTATGAAAAGCGGCATCCTCTGGTCGGATACAACTTCAGAAGATAGGAGAGGCCCCGCCCAGATGACCAAAGTGCAGCAGCCGATTGCCTCCACGTCTAAAGAAATAGTCCCTCTCCAATGGGCGGGTATTAGTGCGTCCAGCGGCACGACGTCAGTGTAGAGTGTGTGCCCATTCGTGCAGGCTTGTGTTCACCTGCCGTTGAAGTGCAGATTCCTCGGCCTCCTAAAGTTGTATCCGACAATAGAATCACGTAATGCCTTGCACTGGTTGCATAGACTTTAGCAACTTGATAGCACACAATGATCAGGAACAGAAATCTATAAAGGCACCCAAGCAAAGCTGGCTGGCCACACTTCTATTATGAGGGGCTGTAAACAGTTCTCACCAAATATTCCCATGACATCCTTGAAAAAGAGGTGGCGTTTGGCACTCCTTTAGAATCAAAAACAGATTACAGTGAATGTTGTGTGCCACGTTAAAACAAACTGAGCTTGGTTATCTGCACAGCATGTAATGAAAGCTTGTGCTTCACATAGGAAACAAAGTGCTCTGTCCAGTACAACTGTCGAGTTTGCTGTGGCACCTATTATGTCATTAGTGTCAACATACAAATTTTCAAAGGCCATTCATTTCACCATTATTTTTGTATGATGGTTCTTTCTATCAGTGCTTGTATTACATGAGCAGGTGGATTTGAAAGCAAAGCTTTGTTTGCAAACCTTGACTTCCATAATTGTGTGGCAAGGCACTGGCATGGTGTCGAATAGCTCACACTTCCTCGGTCCTGTACCAAAGAGGCCCAATGCTCTATTTGAAGTTGGATCGCACAACAATTCGACGGCACACAAAGAAGGGTAACACACACAGCAGAGCGTTCTGCTGTGTGTATTTCTCTTCTTTGTGTCCCGTCGAATTGTGGTGCAATTCAGCTACAAGCTTCTATACCGATACGAGTCTTCAACCTCACCAATGATCTAGTTATTAAGCCACAATGGCGCACATCTTTGAAATGTCCCAACACGAATTAGCTCTCCAACAAATCACCGCAAGCATAAAAGTTTGCTGCACAGGTGTATGCACGTGCCATATTCTGTACTACTAAACTCGCAGGAATCAAAGGGGCAAGCATTAACCAGCCTTACTGCTGCCGTTACCATCATCATCATGACACCAATAGAAAGACTGCTGCGTTTCAGTAAAGGGAGTGCCGGAGGGAAAGGCGTGACAGTGAGGCTTGAGGCTTACAATAAAAATAGCATTTACAAGACATGTTCAATGCCAAAACATCCTGCATATCGCTCACCCTACTTTGGCATTGCAGCAAGCTTTTACACGTTTGAGCATGTGACAGTTTGTGTAATCATTGCTCTAAAGCTGTACAAAAGGTCTATTCACTCTGCAATCTTTATTTTTATCATGGCGGGTTAAAGACCTACTTTTCATTGGCACCTGCACCCCAGTTCTCCCGATATGTGATTTTGCCTTGGTGATTCACGACATCTTCACGCACACTTAGTTCTGCAGAGCATTGGATCTGCATTGTTCTACTGCTGAAGAATTAGAGCCCTATTATGAGACTAAAATATACGATTTGTCCATACAGAATAACGCTGCCCCCCCCCCCCTAATGAAATACACTGAACCACTGGCACATGCATCGACGGTGAACAGAGCAAACAATCTGAAGTATTTTCTTCATGCAAGCCAGCACACTAAGATTCTCAATGCATTTTCATTTTGCCATAAATGCATAGGCACAACCGGCTTGGCGCGACATCCGCATCTCGCACTGCAACAAATTGTGCAATGCCTTGCTGTTTCATAGTGTGGCCGACAGATGACGCATGACCAAAATTCAGCCTTATGCATACTAAGTCACTTGTACTAAGTAATCTCATAAAAAAACCCGTTCTTTATGAGATTAGCATTCACAGGGTACTTCACACAGTTTGTGTTATCCATTTATCTATTTATACTTCATTAACCTCATTCCCCGAAAAAGTGAGCCATTTGGAAGGCACCCTGATAGACAATTAGAACAATCGGTAAAAAGTCAGCAACCAGAGAAAAAGTCAGTATCATAGGCTGCCGCATGTGTGACGTCGGAAACACAAAATTTAAGTCGGCTACAGAGAAGTGACAAATTTGGCAATATGGTGCGTCTAGACATTGCTTCAATGCTAATCACAGTAACGCTGACATTGAAGGCACCTTAATTCCTACGTACGTTGCGTCGACACACCCGACTACGTTCGTAATGTTTCCGCGAAGTAAGAAGCGTTTATTTATAAATGCCCGCTCAGCCGCAGTCCTCGGGAAAGCCAGCCACCGCTTCCGCACTGCCGCATCAATAAGCGCATCAGACATCTCTGACACAGAGGCTCACAATAGTTTGATGACGTCCAATGTAACGCTCGGCGCCCACGCTTCCCTGAAAACTCCCAGTCCCGTAGAAACGGAGGGCGCAGGGGACTTGCTCTTCAACGTTGAGCGAATGAAGCCCGCCACGAGAGTCTTCGCTTAGCTCGTCACACAGCCAGCGCACTGATGTCTTCGACAGGCCAAAATGACGCTGAAACTCCACGGCGGTCATGTACGCGAACGGGTACAGACGGTCATACTGACGCTTGCTGCCGCTGGCTGCAATAACACAGGCTGCTGCTGCCGCCGCCATGTTCCCGAGTTGAACTCGGAGGGGGTTTCGCGATGTACGAGTTTAGCACGAGTTCGCCTGTCAATCAAAGCCAGAGGTCACGCCCCGCGCGAGGCATGCAACTCTTGCTCGCGCACCCACCACGGTTGGGCCACGCCCAACTTATCTTTAGGCAACAGCGACGCGGTGCCGAGCTGAGAGGCATCAGCAATATTCACCACCGACATAAAACACGTACAACACACTGTCGTCGGTGATGTACTGCGCACTACTATCAAAAACAAAGCGTTGACTGTCGCTGGCTTCTCGGGCTGAGACGGCCCCACAGCACGGTTTCATTTCCTGCATTGTGGCGACGTAGCGCACAGTAAATAATTATCGGCACGTCACTGTAGCTGCTTGCAAGGCGTCGATGCGCCGAGGGTGACGACGATGCTGAGGAGTGCGTATCGCAGCAGTCGTTTGAGATGCTGCTCTGTCATCGGTGATGTATCGGAGCCACAACGTCGTAAACACGATCAGCGTCCGAGAATCGCTCGCTCTTCTAGACCCAGTGCAATGGCATTTCTTCATCACAAGCACTTCGCACTCAACAGTTCCACCACCTTCCTCAGCTCGAAGTCTCATTTCATAACCGCACACAAGAGCCCTCACCTGCCAAAATGCGATTGCTGCGGTGTCGTTACGATATCCTTCTGCGATCGCTGCTGGCTCCAGCATAAGTAGTCCGCAAGCACCTTGGTGCGCACAAAACACTCAAATACTGCGTACATGCGCTCAGAGGCACTTTCACTGGGCAAGCGATGACAAGCGATGAACTGTGTCGATGGGAAGCACGCACTTTTTCGCAATGCATCGCCGAGGCTTCGCGCACAAAGATAAACTGGTACATTTTCACTAAACTGCGTCACTACGGGCACTACGGACCACCATTTTGCAGCGACAGCCGTTGCTCCCGTATTTATGACTAGTGTAACGTTTTTAGTTGGTAAAGCGGGGGCCTTAAGGCGCCTGCGATGAACAGCCGTACCACGTCGCTGCGTTTCTATTCCCCTAATAAAGAAAGAGTGGTGATCACTGACATTATTGAGAATAGCACTGTAGCGCCCCTAGGCGACTTCTCACCGTATGAACTGCCTCGTGCGTGCGATCCGCTTCAATGTATCTGCTTCTAAGCTTTCGCCTCACTGTCGCCACTCACGGCAAGAAGTGCAAAATTTAATAATTTGCTCGATCTCCGTTTGTCATCAGAAATTTCTAGCATTCAAAACGAAAAACAGACACTTAAATAAATAACAATGCTCGATGTTTTATTTGTTGTATTTTAACGTATTCGTTTGAGCGAAAGCGTAGGTGCAAGAATGCGCCGCATGTACCCTGTTCGCATTCGATCGAGGATATAAAGATAGTTGCCGAAAGAGGAGGCACACCCTTGACGCGCCCGGGAAAGGCGTGGCAAGCGGCTCACCCCAAGTCTGCAGACAGACAGCGGGACAGTTACGGTATTGCTAAGTTGCGATAATCCGTTGATAACAATACGCGGCGCTGGCGAGTTTCGTTGTGCAGCCGTCTGCACTTGAAACGTGGAAGCAGCGTGTCGCGCAGGGTGCGCTCATGTTGTCATACGCGGCTTTTTGTCTACATATTTTTTTGCCTGCAGCCTTTGCGCGTTTGACGCTATCTCCGTTCACTGACTGCCGTCGAGCAAACTCGGGTAAAACTCGGGTGAACGAGAAACTCGGCGCATCCTGCATAGCACCCCAGATCTGGCGCTTCTTCTACGGCGCAACCACTAATCCGATTTCTTTTCACGCGTGGGTGGCTCTCGCGCTCTATGGAAATGAGCTCTCTTATATTGAGATATTCAGATTCAAAGACACGTTTTCATTTGTGGCTGCCATCGTTCACAACTTGTAAGACGCCTTCGTTAATCATTATGTTCTGGATGAAAAGATTATCTCTCTCCTGCAAGATAACCTCATGGTCCAGATCAATGCTCTTTCCCGAACAAAATGGGCGCTATACATAGCGGCATTATACCCCCTGATGACCGTTCCTCTAGCAGCCGTTGACGTTAAGAAAAAAAAAGAATGGAGCTGTGCACGCAACGTAAGTTGTAGGATACATGAACGGTGGACAATTAGACTTACGCCATGTGCGCCAAGGGAAAGAAATTGCTGACGAGGACGGCAGAAAATTACTTGGGGTGACGAAATTTGCGAATTTGCAGACGCAAGTTGCCATCGGCAAGCGCCAGGAGTATCTGGCGATCGCCGGTAGAGGTCGCCGTCCAGCAACGGACATAAATATAGGCTGATGATGACGATGTCGATAATGTTGATGTTGATGATGACAGGCCACCATGGACGCCACTCGTTCGAAGGGAGACACTGGTCTTTAAGTTTCGCATATAGTAATTACTGGAAACAACATATTGCCCTAAAAATTATGTGAATTTGGCCAAAAACTATGGCGTTTTTTCTTCATCTGTATAAATTAGGGTAATAAATACAATTGAGCAAGATTACGTAAAAATTCTGGGGTAAAGTGAACTGATCTTGCGTTCGCTCGTATTCTCGATTTGTCTAACAAAAAGTAAGGCAGCGAGCTTTGTTAACAGTATTGAAGCGATACAAATCACGTCTTTATAGGTGCCTATAACCCGTCGGATATTTCCCTGTGCCATCATGTTACCTGTTATGCAGGTGATATATTAGAAAGCCTATGTTTGCACAATCTTAACTCGGTAAAACAAAGACCATAGAGAGAGTGAGCAGTGACTCTTGGCACATGTGACACATGTGACATGGGCTGAGTTGCCACGCTCTGCGCGAAGTGGTCTTTTCTGAGTGCCATTTTTTGACAATCCCTGTCAGTGAATACGTGCCACTAAATCGCCGCATGTGCTACGTGAGCAAAATCGGACATTGTATGCACTAGAACAGCACTGCTTAAAACATTCGGCATTTACAGTACCCCGTGAAAACAGTGTCTGCTGCTTTGCACAATGCGGCGGTAATGTGAGGGTTACATTGCTTGGAGCGAGAACTCAAGATTGTATGTCTTAGAACTACAAAATAATATCTTTACGTCGCATGGTGATCGAATGATAGAAATGATAGAATGATAGAAAGCATGGTGATCGAATGAACGAGCATGATACATCCATTTTAACAGCGAAGCTGTTTAGGGCTCGCAATTCTAGTTGAGCGTGGTTGTCACAGGCAGTCTGTCACGCCAGGCAGACGTTCCACCTTGGGCCGACAGATGGCACCACCACCACAATATGCGTCCGCGAAGAGGTGCGCTGCTGTAAGCGAAGCTTAGCGCCCACCAGGTGGTGGAAGAGAAGAAGGGGAAAGTAAAGAAGTATACGAGAGCGTAAAGTGGTATAAGAGAGAAAACCTAAGGGAACGCGTTCTCATGGGACGGCGTTTCGTGCCATGGACACCGAAATTTAACGAGCGCCTGGTGCACACGCCCCCGTTCAAATCCAGCCCACACCCACTCCGGAAGCAACGGACGTCAGCGCGGTCACCTGTGAGCGCCAGCGCCGTCCAAGAGTGAATAATCCCTCGCTTCGCGCTAAGGGAACAGCAGCGAAACACCAGCGGAGACAAGCGAACCCCAAGAATGAGAAGCAGCGAAGGCACAACGCCAGCGCAGAGCGGAGCTGCGGTTCTCCTGTGTTTCACTAAGAAACACGAACCGCAGATTCTAGATCGACGCAACGATATGGATGATAATTGAAAAGATCAGAGTTACAAACATTATCAATAAATTGACAGGATAATCACACCACACTAATAATTTCTCATTAGGAAGATACATTGTCCCAACAAAAGAGATGATCAAACGAAAAGAAGAGACAATCACAAGATCAGAACACAAAAATAACGCAGATAACAAGAAGAAAAGAACACACACAAAAAGAAAATCAGAAGTCAAACACAGGAGAACTCCATATATGCCGTTTCCTACATTTCACAAGCGTGTACCTGGCATCAATTTTCTTTCACAGCATATCTTTAGGTTCCCCAAAAAGGCGCTCTTTTCTGCCAGACGGCAGGCCACACACATTAAACTAGAAGATTACGATTACTTTCTTGAGCGTTGGTTTTGTTTCAGTTTGCATAGTTTGATATCGTGGTAAATAAATATCACAAAGGTATGCAACAGTGTTTTGGCAGGCAAGGGGCAACGATAATCAGTTGCGCTGCTCGACTAGCTTTTGCGCACCTTACATAAATAAGATACAGCTCTCGTATTTGTGAGAATTCAGTCGAGGAAAGTAACAGAAATGGTACATAAGTGGATGCATGTAGAACAATTCAATGTGGTTTTTCGTATATATATATGCTGGATAGATTGGAGGTTTAAAGACTTCAATGTTCCTCAGTGACATAAGCACAAGATGTTGATCATCCCGTCCAACCAACTCGGAAACAAGAGCTACGCACGCTCTGTTCTCTTAACTATCATACGGCAAACCAACAAATATGCAACAACGAGTTCCATCACAACGAATACAAAATCTCTTCACGGAAATAGCGCAATCCCTTCACAGGGAACACGCGTACATCTACTTCCGTATTCTGGCGAAGATTGTATTCCCTCATTCGTGTCGGCGTTGGTGTTGCCATGCGAAACAAACTAAAGCTGCAAGAAAATCAAAAGTGCTTGTCGGGCTGCGAAACCACCAAGCTAGCCGAATCAGCCATTGTCGGTTCATCATGGGCGCCCTTTAAATCGGGGTTTTATGTGCACAAAGAAGCAGACGCAGCGCAAGGCACTAGCCAATCACAGGCGTCGCACTCTCCTGAGGAGCGAAAGGGTGCGATCGCGTGTTCGTTTGCCAAGCACGCACCGTACCGCGCGAGTTTAGGCCAGGCTTTCAGATGGGCAGGCCGCGTTTAGTTTGCTCCGCCGAAGAGAACGCTGTCTTGAAGGAACGGCACCAGGAGGTGGCCGCGCGTCCACCCGAAGAATACGCGGCCTTTGATGAACCCCGCCGGGAACGCGTTTGAGAATGGTCTCGTCGTCGACGTGCCATCCTCGTCGTGAGGCAGCGCGAAGCGAAGGCGATACATCAACGAAGAGCGGCGCATACCGAGCTTCGCTTCTACCACTCTTCACGATAATGGAAGCGCAGATTTTTTTTTAGAGCGCAGCTCTTTGGCGTCCGTTCCTGGGTTTCGCGTCGTCGTCGGCGTTGTCGTCGGCCTCGTAACCAGCTCCGCCCCCCTTTCATCCCCCCAGCGCTAGCAGCGACCGACTGATACCGCTGGATGCCGCTGACGCCGCTAGAGAGTCAAGATAACGTGACTGCATAGAACACCGTCGCCGCCATGCAGAAAGAGGAGGAAAGGGTCCCCCCCCCCTGTTCTTGTGTGGCGGATAGGGTGCTCTTCAGTTGCCGACGTGCCGGTTATTTCACGTAGGCCCCGGCACGTCGACGAATACGTGACCACCTTCCCACGGCTAGACCTGGTTCTTAGCGCTGCGGAAGCGAGGGTATCATATTGTTTGTGTCGGCATCGGCGGCGTTGTCCCTGAAACCAACTCCGCAGCTGGGGTTGACTCACTATCGGCGTCAGCGGCATCAGTCAGTCGCTGCTATCTCTTCCCTCCTCCCTTTATCGTGTTGTCCGCTTGCTGCGCGCGCTTCTGCCCCCATCGTTTGCCGCTGGGTGTACACGCCGCCCCTCTCCCCCCTCTTCCTGCGAGTCTCCGGTTGTCAAAGCGCCGGCTCGAACTTAATTCCTTTCTTCGCTCCTCCTCCAATGCAACCCCTGTGCGGTGGCAATCAGAGAGCCAGATCGGTGGCGGCGGATCTGTATATGTGCACCGCCCGAGCCGAAATTGCCGCTGCCGTTCGCCCTGTGCGGTGGCAATCAGAGAGCCAGATCGGTGGCGGCGGATCTGTATATGTGCACCGCCCGAGCCGAAATTGCCGCTGCCGTTCGCCACTGCGAAATTATCTGCCAGTTCTTTCTGAGCCATGAGCGAGACGACCGATGGAAGTCCTCCGTCTGCTGCTGCTGCTGCTGCTGCTGCTGCTAAACGAGCTGCCAGAGCAGAGGCCCAGCGCCGTCGCCGTCAGAATCCAGAGGTGCGTGCCGCCGAAGCAGAAGCTTACCTAGTGGAGTCCTTGTTAAAGGATTACGTGTGAAAAATAAAAAAAAAATTCTGTGATAGCGCATACATGTGTTGCTCGATTTCTTTGCCTCAATCTATCGAAAAGGTGAAACAGCTTATTTGCTGCGCTCAAATTTCGCATTAGGAAGTAACGTAATCGTCGGTAATTTTTTTTTATTTCCAGAACGGTATATATATGTTTAGTTCAACAGAACAGCAAGATTGCCTCGAGACCCACTGCTCGAAATGCTGCACAGGGAGCTGACATCTAATTAGTATATTTCTTTAAGAGGAAGCTTTAGCTCGGGCCCAACTCCGACGCGGCCTATTCAAATACATGTAAAATGCGAAAACGGACGGACGGAAAAAACTTTAATGGAAAAAGGACCTGCGAGGTTGCCAGCCCGGGCTCAGGCCACCCGGGCATTGTGTGCGGTGAGGCATAGCCTTTCCACCGCTGCCCGGGCCCGCTGGATAGCCCATAATTGGTCGTGTAGTTCTGAGCTAGTCAGATCGCTTAGCCATCGCTCCTCGAGAAGGTCCGGTTCTATCTTGTCCTCTACGTATACTGAACTGATCTGTGTGCACTTCCACAAGATGTGTGCCATGTCTGCGTGTTCATGTTTGCAGAGCTTGCAGCTTGCGTCTGGATATTGGGTTGAATTTATTCTGTTTAAGTGTACTGGGTTTTGGAACATTCTGGTTTGCAATCTTCTCCAATCTGTTTCTTGAGACCTGTCGAGTTGTTTGTGGGGTTGTGGGTATGCTTCTCTTTGTTTCGTGTAGTGTGTCACTATGTCGTGGTACGTGACCAGTCTGTCCCTGTCGTCTTTTATCGCTTCTTCGTCGTCGTCGCCTCCTCCTTCTTCTCCATCGCCTCCGCCGCAATCCTTCTCCCTTCCCCGGGGGTTGCGGGGTGTTGGGCCGTCACTGTCCGTGCCGCGGTGGGTTAGTTTTCGCGCGACTCGGCGAGCCTTCTCGTTGAGGTTGGGAGGGGCATTCATGGTAACTTCTCCCATATGTGCCGGGATCCATTTGAGGTATTTGGGTGTAATTGTGCCGTTCTTAAAGTCTTCTGCTCTGTGGTTCAGGATTTTGGCCGCCTCGGTGGAGACCCAGCCCTTTGTGAAATTCCTAATAGCCGTCTTGGAGTCGCTGATTATTGTTCTGTATTGTTGCCGACCGCTGATTATAGCCAATGCGATTGCCGTTTCTTCCGCTGCCTCCGACGATCTAGTCCTGAGATAAAGCCTGGACCGATTTTGATGAAATTTGTCGCATTTGAAAGAGAAAGTTAAATTCTAGTGACTATTGGAAGCGGAATTTCGATTTAGGGCTTGAATTTTCTTACAACAATTTTCAAATATTTGACCGTTTGAAAAAAATATAAGCACGAAGTTTATAAATTCATATCTCTGCATCAAGAACCGATATCGCGGTTGTGTAAACGGCATCCATTAGATCATTCAAAACGGACGAATTCAATATGTCATTTTACATCTTACGTGAATTTGTTACGTTGGCTACAACGGTATTGCAAAAGTTGTATTTCTCTATTATTAAATTATTTTATATTCATGTGTAACATATCAATTTTGTCCGCTTTAGATGTACTATTAGATCCAATTCACAGAATTGTATTATCGTTTATAGTGGTTAAGTTACAGAGTTGTAAACTTGATAGTTTCGTTTTTTGAAAATTTTCGATTTTTGCCAATTTTTAATAAAGAATTGACAATCTAACTCAAAAATTGGAAACCAACAGTCACTAGATTTTAAGTTTGTCTTTTAAATGCAACAAACCTCGTCAAATTTGGTGCAGTGGTTGCCGAGAAAAACGAATTCTCCTTTTACATGTATTTAGATAGGAGCACTTGAGCTAAAGCTTCCTCCTAACGTTGCAATTTAAACCGTAACTCCATCAAAAAATGCATTTAGCTTGACAGAACTGTTGCCCCAAAATTGAGTAGTTTCTATCCTCTCCCTATGCTGGAAATCCTCCCAGTATGTAATTTTTTAGCTTTCTAATGCTGCTTGTGAAAACAAAACTGGTTGTTAAAACAATGCCTCCTTCCCCTAAACATATTTTGTATCGCTGCAACGAGAGGGCAAGCACCATCAGTGGTCTCTGTGTTGTAAATGCTGACAAAATAGTGGTAGGAAATAACGAACTACAACGGATAGATTATGGAAAGCACAAAGCAATAGGACTGCAGAAAATTGATTACAATAAGGGTAAATAAATGCCTTATAATTTATTAGCACGCTACATTATAAGGGCCCACAACAGACGCAGCAGAAACACAAAATGTAAACATTCTGGTCGTACCAACCTCCACTCCGTTCGCCGGCGACATATCATTGTTCATTCCATGTGGGTAACGGCGAGTAGGTTGTTGGTGGTAAAACCGCTGATAACCGCGCCCTGATTGTTTCAGGCGCCCTGATTGTTGCCGGTTATTCTTCAACAATCAAGCCAATCACAGCACTCCACACAGCGATGTTTAGTCTTTAAGCATAGGAGGCCGCACTAGTTCCCTGCTCGAGCAGAATCGTACCGGCTCCTCGTACCGGAATGCTCGGAATGGCGCGGGATATTGACTAGGCACAACACGAGAGCCCCGCACATCTCTACGATTTCCTGGCGCCAACGTGTTCACGCTCGAGCTCTGCGGGCGAATTATGTTACTTTTGCAGTGCACTTCTTCAGGACACCCAACCGAAAACTAAGCACAAAGCAAGATATCTGAAAACGCATAACAAGGCTACCCGTCTTCTCACTGAATTCTTGCATCATGTGCATAGGAGAGAGCACGGTACTCGCAATATTTCACTTGGGTTTAAAATTTTAGGTGTGAAATGCTGTCCTGCAGCGGCTTGTTATCGCCGTTATTGATTTATTATTCTCCCTTTGCATCCTCCTTTGGTGGTAATGATGCAGCAGAACACGAGTCAATTAGTCAAATTTCACGATTGCTACCGTCCTTAGGCGGGTGCAATATCGAACGAAAGCTGACCCCCCCCCCCTCCATTTGTGGTTCAAGGGGGGGCGTCATGGTTTTAATATTTTTCTGTACTTCTCTTTGTATCACAGATATAGCCGTAAAATTGGGAAGGTGAGTGGATTTCGTAACGCGTTCACTGCGTATATTGCAACGAGATTGCGCTTAATCCGAACCGCTCAATGAGCATAGATACACCTCGCCGGAAACGTTGCGTGAACGCTATTGTTCTAGAGCGTATATATAGGCGATACATTAACTGGGGTCGTCATTGCTGTTCTAGAACTACCGGAACAAGATGAAGCTCTACATCTTCCTGGCTCTCATCGGCACCGCGTTTGGTGAGTAGTAGCTGCAGAAGGTCGCAATTATCTTATTTCATTTGCTAGCACTAAGGCCCTTTCTGGGCCCCTGCATGACTGCATAAGAAAATAAGTACGTCGATACTACCAGAAAATTAAATACCAGCAAAACTGCAAGCAGTTTTGAAAGCCGGCCATTCATAACGATTTTGTTTTGTTTACACAACTAGGACGCCTTACAATGGCCTCTGGGACAACCTTGAACGAGGGTTGAAGCTACTCATAATTTAAAGCATTGGCTAGTACTATGCGAAGTGGAACTGAATTAAACATTTTCCGTCAAAATAACCCGCGTGAAATTCTTGTTCTTCCTGCGGAAACCTGCATATGGGATATGATTATGTATGTACCAGCACATCGATGCCGATCTATCGCGCTGTTTGTCATCAATCTCGTTCGAAAAGTAAAGCTTTAAAATTTATCATAGAGCAAGAGTTGTTCAAGGTCGAGTGGTACTTGCATTTAGGAACACCCGTTTATTTCTGATTTTTGTTTTTCTTCAATAAGAGTTTAGCCTAATAAATCATTATGAAGCAAAAAGTTGGCTGACCAGAATATGTATATATCTCTATGAAATATAAACTTTAAAACAAGAGATACGTGAGATCAGTAAGAAATTTAGTAACTCTATGATTTCTTATATGCACAACAAAATTTACGTGAAACTTTAAACCATACACCTGGATTCTATACTTTACCGCCATTATGACCTCCCACCATAAACTTTTAATAAGAACGATTGCACAGTTCTTCTCCCTACATGTTTTGCACGTTTTTACAAATTCTAGAGAGAAAGAGAGAGAGCGATAGAGAAATATATTCACAGAAAGGCAGAGAGGTTGTGCTGAACTGTAGCTTGCTTAGGCCTGTTACTTTATAGAATGGGAAATGGACGGGGAGGAAGAGGGGTGATGAATGATGAAGATGCTGGTGAAAACAATGTGCGTACATTGAAGTTCCCAACATTGTGGAATTCCTAAAGCAGCTAGCCTAGCCCAGTGGCTTGTAGAAGTGCTGCAGTGACACTTGTAATCAAGGCTGAATAAATTCTGTCTATACAGTATACTACTTTGAACAATACGATAAAATCAATGTAATAAAGGTCATTCCTAGTAAATCCCAAGCATCATCTTCTAGAATTCAAACAAAGAAAGGAGGCTATAAGATGTCCCAGAAATTTACAATCTGCCTTGACCTGTCGAGTGATATGCCCGAAAGAAAACCTTGCTTAAGAAAGAAATTTCAGATTGTTTCATAATTCTACAAATCAGAAATATTGGCAAAGATTTTCACTATTGCATACGACACAAAATTTTCGACGGCGAGGCTCTAAGTACGAGCCAAGTTTAATGGAAATACTATAAGCGGAATATCACCTTCTCGCAATTGTCCTAAATCTCCCATAAATCCTGTCTGTCCAACAGCGGCGAGGAACTTCGACAGGGAATGCCGCCAGGCACCGCACAGAGGATTCTGCAGGGCACAGCAGCTGATGTGGTGGTACAACGTTGGGAGCGGAAGGTGCGAGCAGTTCTACTACGGTGGCTGTGGCGGTAACGAGAACAAGTACGAGACCAAGGAGCATTGCCACGAAAACTGTTCGGCTGAAAAACGTGAGTAGCTGAAGCACCTACTTTGCGATTAGTGGGTATTAGAAAAGCCAAGTTAGACGAATTGCATTGGTGGTTGTATAATCCGCACACACGTATATAATTATATATACGTGTGTGCTTGCGCGCGTATGTACCGTGTAACTAATATGAATTTACTCTACCTACATACGCAACGATGTTTAGACAACAATCATGCTACCGAATAAACAATGTGCCCCCGTTTGTAATGCTCCAGGTTATTTCAGCTTCGGTTATTTACGATAAATTCCCGTACGGAAGAAAGCAATCGCCATCAGTAGAACCTGAAACCCACAAGGTGCGCAGAATACGTGCGGTGCTCAAGTCATGGAAGACGCACGACGAAGAAGGTCAACAATTCCTCCAAGAAAACGTATGGCCTGTGCAAATAATCTTGGCTGGCGCATAGCAAGGCTATTGCAGTTTCTGAAGAGCATGTAGCATACAGAAAGCACCATGCGCACTGCTGACACAACAGAAGGAAACTGTCCCGAAAAGCCTGCAATGGTACATCAAGGCATCATGGCTACCAGGCATCGCGCCACTGATATGCAATCTGAATAAAGCATCAAGAGGCGCAGTAGAAAATAGGAATCACGTGAAGCATAAATTTCTCGTTTATTTTACTGACCTGCATTCATGTCACTGTTGTTCCTGTATATATAGCTCAGTTAAATAAACGACAAACTTGGGTTCACGTGCTTCCTATTTTCAACTGCGCCTCTTGAGTCTAAAATAAAATCCAACTCTGTACGGGGAAGTCACAAGCAGGCACACATGCAGACACACGTTTGTGTGTGTGGCTTCCGCGCATAGATATGGATTTTATTTCATTTCCGTATTAATGCGGATACTGCAGACCATGGCTAGATCGAATCAAAAAGGGCACAGTTATACAAAGGCCAAATGACAGCACCAAGAGAATAGGATCACATAGTAGCAATATATATATATATACAGTAACATAACGGAGAAGTATACACTCTAGCAATATGGACATATCGAAAAAAGACACATAGGTCAGATACGTTGGGGTAGGTTAAATACGGTTAATGAATTGCAGTCATTTATTGTGCTTTCAAAAAAGGAACATTTGTACACATTGGTCCCTGCAAAAGCAGTGATAATAAAGATGTGCGATAGAATCGTGTTGTTCTTGCTGATGTTCGAGAAAGGTACGGTGAAGTGTAGAGTCTGAGTTTATGGTTACGAAGTAATGAAAATGTAACCGAGAGTTTCGCGCTCTCACCCTAGGTTGATCAATTGCATGGACTGCATAAAGAATATGCATCAGTTTCATGACGAACCACAATGTCTGTCCAGATTATTAACTACCACTGCAACATTGCCGTAGCTTTTAGATCAAACGTAATGATTGCACATTTGAAGCCCAGGAGCAGTGGCGTCATATTAACGTGAGAGACATCCTAACACTAGCTCAACATTCCAGATATATTTATTGCAACACGAATCCACAACAACCTTCAGGGATGCACTGTGTTCATTTCTTATCAGCAGAGACGCATTCACTACTTCTCAGCGTCTGACTTTTAACGAAATCATGAGCCCTCAGTTTAACAATTAGAAGTATTCGTAGCTTTCTTTTTATCCACCACCCACAAGTTCCACCTTTTCTGGGACGCTGTCGAACCACGCAATTTCTGAGAATGTAGGTTGCAACTACAGAACATCCACCAAATGCGGTGAGGCTGATTTATATGCAATCGTGGTGCTTTATTGTTTCTTTCAACATGACTACTCAATCACCTTCAGCTTTCTGAATGTGGCTAAAGATAAAAATACAAGAGAACTAGACAAGCGCCCTCAAGTGAGATTGGCCGGTAATAGAGATCTCCTCAAGTTTTCCAAGATATGCTTACAGACCACAATAAAAATGATCGATTGCGTTATTTTTTCATTTTCAGCGATCCTCAGGCCGTACCCACATGATGCGCCCTTATCGGGAATGACGGAGGACTTTGTTTCTGGTAAGCATTCATATGTGCTTCTCGAGCTGTGAAGGAATACCTCTGCTGTCAAGAGCAGGCTAAGTCGGGTATCAAACTACAATCCATGAATGAATCCGCAGTCGGCAGCGCGTCTCAATTCTTACGGTGTTGAAGTTCTCACCAAGTACTATCAGTATATATCGCAGTGGCTTTCAAATCAAATGCTTTCTCGTAGCTTTAATTGATTACGGGAAAACGTTTGATTCTGTCGAAACCTCAGCAGTCATGGAGGCATTACGGAATCAGGGTGTAGACGAGCCGTATGTGAAAATACTAAAAGATATCTATAGCGGCTCCGCAGCCCCCGTAGTCCTCCACAAAGAAAGCAACAAAATCTTAATAAGAAAGGCGTCAGGCAGGGAGATACTATCTCTCCAACGCTATTCACAGCGCGTTTACAGGAAGTATTCAGAGACCTGGATTGGGAAGAATTGGGGATAAAAGTTAATGGAGAATACCTTACTTACTTGCGATTCGCTGGTGATATTGCCTTCCTTAATAGCTCAGGGGACCAATTTCAATGCATGCTCACTGACCTGGAGAGGCAAAGCAGAAGTGTGGGTCTAAAAATCAATCTGCAGAAACTAAAGTAATGTTTACCAGTGTCGGAAGCGAACCGCACTTTACAATAGGTAGCGAGGCACTGGAAGTGGTAAGGGAATACATTGACTTTGGGCAGGTAGTGACGGCGGATCCGGATCATGTGACGAAAATAATCAGAAGAATTGCAATGGGCTGGGCTGCGTTTGGCAGGCATTCTCAGATCGTGAACAGCAGGTTGCAATTATCCCTCAAGAGAAAAGTGTATAATAGCTGTGTCTTCCCAGTACTCACCTACGGGGCAAAAGCCTGGAGGCTTACGAAAAGGGTTGTACTTAAATTGAGGACGACGCAACGAGCTGTGGAAAGAAGAATGATGGGTGTAAAGTTAAGTGATAAGAAAAGAGCAGTTTGGGTGAGGGAACAAACTCTACTTAATGCCATCTCAGTGACATCAAGTGAGCGCGTATTGGTCGCCTTTGTGTACCTTGGATGGGAAAGCGTGGCAGTTTTCTACGACGAATATAACTAGTGTGACACACTTGTGTTGGGCTATGTGACTCTAACGTTGCAGCTATATTACTGAGCGATTCATCTATGGAAATATACTATCGGCCCTTGGCAACAGAAGCACACGAATACATTTCTCTACAGATGCAAATCAGGTTGGCTCAATTCTCGGAGAATATATTGTACATTCTCTCCAACTTGCACTGGATACAAAACGAAAAAAGAAAAGAATAGAAAAAGAAATGAAAGGAAACAATAAATAAGACAAATGCGACGCTGAGGGCATGTCTGCAAACTAACCAGCTCTCCTGTGCATTTATTAAGCACATCTGTGTTACGACTTTCTAAACTTCTGGACACGCTACACCAAGTTTTTTTTATTTTCTTGCGTTTCGCTAAGCGCATTGCGCTAGATGTTTTAATAATAATCTCTGAAGATAATAACTAGATCTGTCGATCATTATGCAGAGGTGCCGCATGTTATGGATAAGGCCTTGTCGAGTGATGGTAATCTGTGGCTGACTTCAACATTGTTTTTTTTTCCTGCAGCGTCCTTTGCATCCGTTTGTCACATGCCACCACTCGCGGGTCCTTGCCAAGCCTCTATCCCCCGTTTCTACTACGATGCCAAAGCTAAAACCTGCCGCCCCTTTGTGTACGGTGGCTGCCCCGGCAACGGCAACAACTTTGAGTCTCACCGAGACTGCATGTTCTTCTGCGCATCTGCAGTGCCCCTACAGCCCGAGCCACGCATGACATAAGCAAAGCGCTGGCTATGAGTCAGTGCCACCAGAGGCGGCCCGCTGAGAAGACATTGCTGGCTGAGAGGCATTCCCGAAAAGCAGCACCCACGAAGCGACAAATAATGTATTGTGATGCCGAAAAAATAGTAATTCTGGGAATCTGCAAAATACCTTTTTTAGAAACCAAGCAACTGGTCCAGCAGAAGTGGTTTTACCTAACTCGCAGATGAGTCAAGTTTCTTGCAGTGTTCTTGGAAAAATAAAAGGCTTTCTTGTAAATCTACCCAACATAATTCTTCGCAGGAGAAATAATGAGCAAGTAGTAGTATTAGCAAGTAGTAGTAGCAAGTAGTAGTAGTAGTAGTAGTATAATCTACTACTAGGCTTGCAAGAAGAAGAGAGTAAACAGAGAGCGAAAGGCTGACAGCTTGCGGCTGTTTTCTATTGTACTGATAAGTAACGCTAGAGGATTCTTCAGGCTGTCGAATTGTTTAGGACCTGAATATAAATTTTTGGGCGACTTTCAGCGACCTTCACAAAGCTATCTGGAAGGTGCCGCGTCTTCCATCATTTACTCCAATGTGGCTTTTATCTTCGTTAATTATCAGACACTCGATAAGGCACTATTATATGCTTTTCACGTGTGTGTTGGTTTCTGCTGTCGATAAGTATATAGCGATAGGTATAATCAATATCTTCATCTATTCACCTTGTAATCTGGGGCCCCATGCATGTAACCTAGGATTATTGTTGAGAACATTACCCAACGCAGCCTTCTTGAACTCCCAGAGTCTCACGCCATCAAAAGTTGCGTTCTGTCGATTGCGCCGGCCTGAAATTCCTTGCAGCCTTTTCATAAGTTATGGATTTTCGATTAACCCGGCACCCTTCAGGCATCTTAATGTTTCATTCACAGGTATGTGTTCATCATTGTTGCTAAACTTTGACTTGTTACTATTATTCGCCTGGCCGCATTTCTCCCTGAGAATTTCCGCTGCTGTTTACAATGTGACTCGACCGGCACGACACAGAACACGCCATCTGCCGGGCGTAGGTGTTGTCGATCTAGAAAGTGAAGACGGTAAATGACACGGCTAACGGAGTCGGTATTTATTGCTAACCTGCTCCGTATAATTATCTCTCTAAATTTTGCACAATATCTTCTCCAAGAGGAGTGTTCCACTTTCCCTGGTTCCACCACCATACGCCTTGTTATACTTTAAGCCCGCTCTGTGCGGAATCTGTTGAGCACCTGGTTAGAGCGGAAATCTTGATCGATTGCTTGCTGCTATACGCAGTAAGATAATGCTGCTGTAAGGCTGCACTCTCGCCACTTATTTATTTATTTATTTATTTATTTATTTATTTATTTATTTATAGATGTAGCTATAGAGCCACCTAGTGGCATTCTTGTAAAAGGGTTTACTATAAAAAAAGAAATCATCATACAAGAAATAATTAAATGCGTTATGCAGCAGACATGAACAATTTAGCGGCATACGATAGATGGTACAAAATGCATTGGCAGGCCAATTTCCCTTGCCATCAAGAATCGTGGTGAAAGAAGTGGCACTAAGTCGAGACGTGCTGTTTTAAAGAAGGAAACACTGTGTGCGGGACGCTAACAATCCGCACCAGGAAGATGTTCCGATATAGTCTATTTTTAGGTAAAGATGCATTTAAAAACTCATATTTTCAGCACATATACTCGCATACTTTCCAAGCATGGTCTCTTCGTGATGAGATGTGGCTAGGTGACTGTATGTAGTTGTCTTTATCGATCCCCGAGTTGTCGTTTAATATGATATAGAAGAGACATACACCGAAATATTTACACCTTGATGAAAGAAATGCCATCCCTATGCGCCGACAATTTCGGTCGATCATTTGGTGAAGTTGTAAGTGCCTACATTCCGTAAGAACACGTAGGAGTGTCTCTTCCATCCATTAATCTGTAAGTAGAGGCAGCGTTTCTTTTTCGTTTTTTTCGTAAACCTAATGACGCTGCACTTCGACATGCTGAGCTTCATCTTCCATTTGCTGCACCACTCTAGTATTGAGTCGAGATACTTTTCGAATGGTTCGGAATCCTTCGTGCACTTAATATTCATGCAGCAATTGCCTGCGTACAACCTCATATCGCAGCACACACATGCACCAAGATCATTGATAGGAACAAAACAAAAAAGTGGCCATAAAAGGGAGCCTTGCGACAGACCCGATAAGACGGACACATACGATTATTATGCGCCATCAAGGATGGTGCATTATTTTTGGCATGAAAGATAGGCTTGTAACAACGCTATTGTCCCCGAGTGCACTCAGATGGGTTACAATGCGAGAAAAGTCACAAAAATACTTAAGGATCGCGGAACCTTTTAAATAATCTAAAGCCCTCGACCAAACGTACACCACAAAATGTAGTGTGTTACTATGGGTAATAGAAAACCACAATCAAGGATTTCCTTGTGCAGAAGATTGTTGTGACAGCTCTAAATATGCTTCGCCCTACCTACCAGAAAGAACGTTCGTGAAGTCGACAGGTAAGGCCAGCGTTTGCTGTGACATGGCTTGAATGTAAAGTAGCTAACACTGCTTCAGTCATACATTTCCAAATTACAAAGTCAGTTGCCTTCCATACTAAAGTGGGGAAGGGCGCAATTTACTGTATATGGTACATGAATTGAAGATAAAGTGATTGAACCAGTGAAAATAACTTTTACGGAGCCCGAACTCCTAGGACAATATGTAAGGCACGAAACAGAACAAGACACAGCGCCTCAGCTCTGTGTATTGTCTCTTCTGGTGACTAAGCTATTGTCCCACTAGTTCGTGCTCCTAATCAGGCGTGCTTCCACGTCAACTCGTCCATTTTAGCTTTTCGCCTGTTAAAATGCTTTAGATGTATTCGTTTCCGGTTTGAAGGAATTTCAGCAGCTTCCGCAATTGGCAGCCAGATCGAACGGAGTCACCGCCTGGCGGACACTGGCTGGAGCCCGACGGCGTGGCTGACGTGTCGCGTCGTCTGCTAGCCGCTGCTTGTTTACATGTGCATGTGCCGCCCGCATATCCTTATCTTTGTTCCATGGTAGTAGCGAAGTCATAAATGGTGGTATGCATTTTTTTTGTCAATGTAGAAACTAAGTTGGCTTTGCGCTGTAGTATTTGCGTTGCAATAATATCGGTCACCACGCGCGTCGAGCTCGCGATGCGTAATCGCTGCGGCCTGCGTTAGCCAGAGCGAATAAAATGCTGTGCTTGCAGTGTGATTCAAGCATTTCACAGAAAGGATTTCGCGTTTTTTTTTAAAAATAAAGGGGTCGCTGCGATACCTGAACGCAGCGCTTTAGCAATTCCTTGCAGAGATAAGTTGATATTCCGCAATATTTGGGACACCACGAAACAGCAAGGAGGTTGCCCATAATCATTCAGCAGTAGCAAAGGAAATCTCAAGGGCTCATGTGAAGACGCAGGATACAATTGATCTTAGGCGTAAAATATCATCGCTGAGATTGTGACTAGCCGTTACGCAAGTATTCTTGGTTGTTTCTGAGGCGCTCTGTAAATATGTCGATGTGCCGCTACGCAGAAATTATTTTGCCTCGGCAGTCAATTTTCGCGCTTTCGTACGTTTAGTATCCGCTGCTAAAGAGAAGCGGGAAGGATGTATTGAAAGGTGATCATGTGTAACGTCCCAGTCACTAGACGCAGAACGCTCACAGTAGCTTGCGACTAGTATAATGCGCTCGTTAGCGTGGTGTTGTTAGCTTGACGCCGGGTAGCAGCCCCCATTTTCACTAAAAAGAAAACAACGTAATAGGGTTGGCTCCTAATATAATATAAATTTCTTCGCACTGTTCTCATGAATGTGAGGGTACGTGAATGGTGCACACGCACCATTCTCATGCATCGGTGCAATCAAGCAAGTCATTCTTGAGACTAAATGCAGGTATTGTAGATATGCTGCCAGTGAGGTGTCACTGATAGTGCGGTAGCTTGTTTAGCTTACTACCTTGAATTTGGCAGATAATCGAAAAAGAAATGAAAAGTATTTGTCTATGGGTTCCTATGGTGAAGTAGAGTCACAATTACTAGCTGCTTTAACTTCACTGTACACGAATACACGTATTTAATAATCAGTGCAGTAATAGAACAAAGTTGAATTCCGCAACATTAGCCCCACTCATCAACGCTGACTCTTCTAGGCAGAACGCACTTGGAGGCCGAGCTGGTTCCACAGGCCCAGCCGTTCTTGTTCCTCTTAGGGTTAGGCCAACTATCCTGATTCTCATAGTATTCCCTGTGTTGGTTACTGCAATCTCAACACAACTTCCAGCAATGCTGCGCGACCTAGTCAATGCGGTGGCACAGCTAGAATCGTGAAAGGCCGATGTCGGCGCGGGAATTTCTCATTGACCCAGGCGCTGGAGGATGGCATGCGCAGTCTTTGACAGGATTTCGTTGGTCCAATAACGAGGATATGGAGTTCGCGATCGCGTTTATGTTCCTCTCGTCGTTGGTGGAATCTCGCACGCATTTACATTCTGGCTGAGTGCAGATATGGAAACACGTCGTAGGCGACTGCATTGCTGCAACAGCCGGTGAGACTCCAAGGGGAGGTGTCGAGACATTTGGGGACCACGGCTCCCGGCCACTACAGAAAAATGTGCTAATCGCTTCTGGCACGAGTAAAAAAAGTAGCCTTAATAATACGCTGCCAAATTTAAAGGAATGCAGAAGTGTTCCGTTCCCGGTATAAGCGAGACCTTACAACGCGCGTTGCGTAAGTATGACGTTGAACTGGTTCAGATTCCTGTGCTCAAATTGAGGCACTTACTCGTTAGTGGGAAGGAAAAGCTACCGAAGGAACCCTCTCCTGGCGTTCTTTAACAGATCCCCTGTGCAGATTGCGATTGCGCCTACATGGAGAAAATTTTAACAGCCGCTGCGCCAACATCAAAGCGATGTGTATAAGACATGAGTGGCTTGAAATGCTTTGGGAGCGCTAGCAGCAACGTCTACCCACAATATTGGCTGGATGAAATCTAGTCTAATCAGCAAAGAAAGAAATTGCAAATCTCGTCTCTACCTGGAGTCTCTCGAGATACAATCTACCGACAACAGCTCAAAGGAAACGAAGGAACCCTCCCCCCTCCCCCCCGTCTTACGCACGGTGCTGGCGCCACATGCTAAAACGTATGTAAGTAGGCACTTGAACCTTTTACGCTCAATTGTGGCGAAGGCTTTCTTACGCAAGCCAAATGTCTCGTCTTTTAAAAAAGTTTTACTTGGTCCGGTGTACGTCTTTCATCGTTATTTCTCATCCGAACCAGATAGTATTCCGTCGTATACCCGTGGTGTAGCAATAGTTGCAGACAAGCCTGTAGGTTTGAACATGTGGCCCTTCATCCGTCGCTTGGGTGAGTGTCAGTTCGGGCGATTCTTTTTTAAAAAGTTGGTGACTGTATGTTCAATATACATACCCCTAAACTATCATCTCGGATAATACACTGTTATAATCACGTTGATCAGCTTCCCTAACCGTACGTGGGTGATTTTAACGCTGATAATACGTTGTGGAGAAACTCGCGATGTGACGCGAGAAGTCGACTTATAGAAAACCTTCTTCAGAACTTTGGTGCGATAAAGTGTGCCCCTCTATTCCCTGATTTCGACTAGCTTGTAATTAAAAATTCATTTGGAACTAATCACTTCCCCTGTAACTGTAAACACGCTAGTACAACTTGACTCCCATCCGAATGTTCCTCGCTGGAAACTAGCCGAGGCTAAATGGCAACGTTTTATGGAAACCACCTTCATGTGACGAGATTTTCTTTTTCTTCTAGTATACCGATGCCGGATCCCCCTTCATTCATGGTTGTGTCTTGGAGCAGAACCAATTTTTAATCAGAAATCGATGTTAAGTTTTTAACAAGGTGACGATTTATTGCGCATAATAAGCCCAGGATATTCGTAGCACATCCTCTCCCGGGAGGCTGATGCTGCGATAGCAGCGACCTGCATGACACATACCTACGGGCCTTCTTGCTTATCGGCATTGGTGAGGCAGGAGTGCAACTGATGAGGACATACTTTCGTACATCATCGCTACGTTGTGCGTTGTTAATTAATAGCATATGCCATGCATCATTGTCTAGTTTTATTACGCATACGTTTACGCACTTTTCAACAAACATTTTAGGCCCCTATACAGCCGTGTTTCATCCACATCTCGACGATGATTGTTCATTTAGCCATGTCAGTCTAATATGGTAGCCTTGGCGCTCTTTGGGCACTTCTCGCCCTACCGCCAATGAACTGGAAACATCATCATCATCATCATCAGCATCATCATCATCATCATCATCATCATCAATTTGTAGCAGATGGCCTCTAACTAGCTATCTACGAACCGGAAGGAGAACAGCAGAACCCTATTATTGTATTCAAGATTTCACCAGTGCATTAGAGATTATGCTTTGGCAAACGACACGTAATTCTTTCAGAGCTAGCGTGGCAGTCCGGTGCACATTGCTTGTAATTATAACTAGATGGCGAGATGAAACTTATTGGTAAAGGTTTTTTAACATGAAATAGATTCAGCCATACAATAACGAAATGGTTGACTGCTGCTAATTGTTTTATTTATCTCCTATATGATACGGGCTGTCCGCCTATTTGGTTGATACGAGGGAGCTGGGTATGCAGTGTTCTGAAGCCATCACAACTACGTATTCTGATAAAAAACAGTGTGGTTGTGTGTGAAATGAACATCACATGAGAAAATAAATTGTTATTCCAAGCCAAAGTATACTGCACCTGGAAAGCAAAAAAAACAGTAATAGAAAATCGAAGGAACTGGAACAACAGAACTAGCGAAAATTCTGACTAAATATTGGACCAATGACACAGCACTAGAGCGAGATCTCGCAATGTTAGCATAAACGAAGTGGAGATCGAAAGCTGGTGTAAAATCTGGGGTAGGGCATGCTGTTCACCAAGATAAAGCGGGAAGGGTATCACGTGTGCGGAATAATGAAAAGCTAACAAGGGATTGTCAAGCCAGCGTATGACTGGAAGAAGGGTCAGCAACGTTACCGCCTTCGAACCACATTATGTACTGTAAGTGCAATCACACGGATGTGCACCAGACATCACGGCGTAATAAGAGGCGTCTGATAATGCGACCTCATTTCCCACGGGAAGGAAAACATGATAATGGGAGTAAAAATGCAGGCGTCTCTTTCATGTCACTGTTCCGTCATTTCCTTTCGTCTAGTTATTTGGAATATTCCTCTTCAGCTATGACACCACGATTTACCTTTTCCCATCACTGATTATGAACCCTTTTCAAAGTGTATTTATTAAGATAGCTAGGAGAACTTCATTTGTCTAGTCCAAAGCAAAAAAGAAACAGAAAAAATGTCACAGCATCTACGTAATAATTGCAGGGTAATACGAACGTCCTTAATTACAAGGTGTGCGGTTCCTCTTGTTTTGACAAAAGTAGTGGGCAGGTAGACAAAAAGAGGGCTTACCAGACCTAATAGAGCTGTAATACGCCATAGAAATATATAATTCTGTTCACATCTCATAGTAAGGGCCCAATGTTGTAATACAGCCTTCAGCTCAACTCTGTGTTATTCTTATCACTCACTGTTCACGACCGGCTCATTACATTGACTACGCTGGTAAAGCGTCGCTCTGGCCACAGGCAAAACGCAATAAAACGACCAAAACAGTAAAATCGGTATAGGAATCACTACAAATTCGAAGACCAGGGAAATCGCATGTCGATGGATTTTCTGTAGTAAGCGTTTTTCGCTATCTAACGGTTGTTGTTGCATTTAAATTGTTAGCTTAAAACAATATCGGATCGTTACATTCGAGCAATGTCTTCGAACTTCGCATATAAGATTTATCAATCTATTTTTTTTACCTGAAGATTGGAAGAATAAAGTATACAACAAGCATAGTTCTCACCTTCTGAGTTGTCCGCACTTTTTCTTTCTCGTGTTATGCCATTTTTGTCATGCCATTATGCACCTTGCCCTGTTTCTTTATTTTGAAACATAATAACAAACGCAAATAAAGTGACAAATATCCAAGGATCATGGCGCTCTGGAAGGGCACTTTTGAAAAGAAATGCGTCCACTGCGCATGGCACGAAGACGCGTTTGAACGCAATAGCGTTGAGGGCGCTGCATTCCAAGAAATCCGGTGTCGGCATCAGACGTCGTTTGGCGAGACATCATTCCGAACCATAGCAGAGGCCCTCCACATGGCGCAGAAGGGGTTACGGAACAGACTGAATTCCTCAAAGTAAAATGCCACAAAATATCATGAACTACGAACTCGACGCAACCCACAGGTATGATGGCGTCCGATTGTATTTTGAATATACAAGAAAACATAACTATGTTGCGCTGAAACTATGCGCTGAAACCATTCATTCCGGCGTCTTATACCAAGAATGTCGGCAAGATACGCTATGTGCCAGTTGAGTATACAGAAGAACAACTGGTTGACTTCCTGAAGGACTTTGGCGTGACATCTGCCCGTCGTCAGGCACGCTACAATCGCCAAGAAGATGGAGCGGCAGAATCACGCCCTCTGAGATCTGTCATTCTCCATTTTAGAGACGATAAACCAATGCCGCAACGAGTGCATCTAGGTTTCACGAGTCATCCCGTAGAAGAATATCCTGGCCCTGCTCGGAGATGCTACAACTGCCAGAGATTTGGACATCTATCCAAGAACTGCCGCAGTCCACGTCGCTGCAAGATATGCTCAGAAGACCACGACCATTCAGAGTGCAAGTCTGTGTGTCAGCCAAAGTGTGCCAACTGTTCCGGAAACCATACAGCTTCCTTCTCCGGGTGCCCTCAGAGCAGAGCTGCCTCAAGGTTGCGCAGACATGAGTCGAAATACGGAAGGCTGCCTCCTCGTAATGCGCCCCCACCCAACCTTGATGCTGTAAGATGCGCGCCTCCAACTGCCAACAAAGAGAAAGAGCAAGTGGTCAATATGAACTATTCTGCAGCTCTAAAGCACTCAGGTCGACAACATTCTGGCAGCGAGCGACACAATCCACCTCCAGAGACCACTACTCATCTTGCCCAGGCTTCGAGTGAACTTAGCCGACCTTCTAAACAACGCCCTGTACCATTGACACAGCAGCCTCACCTAACATCTGAGCGACTACCTCAACATTCGCCTCAACCACACCTGTCATCCCAGCGACCATCTCAGTCAGCTCTTCAGCGACCTGCTTCGAGCACACATGGAGCTTGAGCGTCGTTTGGTGATTACGCGTCTTTACCCGTGGCACAGATGATCCTGCCCGTGCTATTCACAGCTCTGCGTGCAATTCTCAATGCCATTCCACACGCAAACAACCTTCCAGAGGTAAAAGCACTGCTTTCTATGGAATCGTTGGTGCTTCCACAACCACCAACAGCTCCACTGCAGGCTTACAATGAATAATCGTTATAACAATGTTTTCATATTTCAGTGGACTGCTAATAGCCTTCGAAATAAGTCAGCTGATTTTCGCAAACTACTAGCTCAACATAACTTTCCTGTTTTATGCATACAGGAAGCACGCGTACGAGATGACTTTCGTCTTTCGAACTATGTTATATATAAATCATCGCGCATTGCTGGAAGTAGTAGAGCGATGTTATGCGTGAGAAAAGACCTGCCGTCCTATTTAATACAGTCGAGCGATTCAAACATACCGGAGTTCGTAGCATGCAAGATATCTTTTTAGAAATACAACCGTCACAGTGATCAGTATTTATCTACAATGTTCTAGCAAAATATCAGTAGACAGCTTGGTGAATGTGTTTGGTATCGCAAACTCACATGTGCTGGTTTGTGGGGACTTCAACGCACATAACGTCATCTGGGGCAGTCAATATAATGATTCCTGTGGAAGCATTATAGAGTCTGATTATAGATCTGATTGTGTTAAATGACAGCTCTCCAACGTTCTTGCGGGGGTTTCGTTACTCAAGCTGTATAGATGTTACGCTCTGCTCCCAAGACCTTCTTGATGGTGTTGAATGGTCAATGGACATAGAAACGCACGGTAGTGATCATTTTGCGATCCTGGTCAAACATCGCCTCATACGGAGTGAAGGGACCCGCCGCTACTCAAAGTATACTAATTGGCAAAGTTTTCGGCACCATTTAAGTAATTCATTGGGTGAAAACCCGAACTTTTAAAGTTTTGCAAATACATTGTGTGAGTCCTACAAGAACTGCACAAAGCAAGTCATTGTTCCAAATTAATACGCTGCAGTCGACGGCGAATATGAATGCCTAAGAGCAGTTAGAAGGCGCGCAGAACGGGCTTACCGCCGCAGTGGAAAGCTGGACGACTACAGAAATGGCACAGAAAGTTCAGTCAACTTCGCGCAGACGCTTACAAAAATTAGGTATAAGAAAATGGCGAGAATACTGCGCGTCGTTGTCTCCGTTTACTACAGTTCCCAGAATATGGTCCGTTGTCCGATCTTTTAGTGGTCCAGTTACCCAGAGCCATCCCTTTCGAGCCCTTGCCATAGCTCGAAGCACTCCGGAAACATCTGTTGCTGACGAATTTTGTCAACTTATATCCAGACCAGGAATTCCGTTTACTTGCCTACAATTTGCAAGTTCGACAACACTAGCAAAACAGAAGCTTCGTGCGTGCTTTATGTCACAACATCCACAACTTGATTGTGAGTTTAGTTTAAATGAATTGAAAAGTGCTCTTTCGTCATGCCGTACAAAGACAACCGCAGGCCCAGATGGTGTTACGTATGTGATGTTAAAGAACCTAGGTCCAGTAGGAAGAATGTCTCTTTTGGAGACATTTAATGATATCTGGATAAGAGAGACTCTACCGGATTCATGGAAATTAGCTCGGGTAATTCCAGTGCTAAAACCAGGAAAGACTCCACTTTGTCCTGACTCCTACCGACCCGTCAGTCTCACAAGCTGTTTTTCCAAACTAATGGAGAAGATGATAGACAATCGACTGCAATGGTGGTGTGAACACACACATGTGTTTTCCGACCACATGACCGGTTTTCGACAAAATCGTTGTACAATGGATGCAGTATTAGATATTGCCACATACGTCGAACATGAACGAAGCTGCGGAAATGTGACAGTAGCAGTATTCTTAGACATTCAAAGAGCATTCGACACTGTAAGTCACATACACGTCCTTGCTGGTATGTTAGAGCTTGGCCTACACGGTCGAACGCTGCGATGGGTGTCAAACTTCTTGAAAGATAGAAAAATATTTATGGAAACAATAGAAGGAGAAAGTAATTATCACAGCATCAGGCAGGGCGTTCCGCAGGGCAGTGTTCTCAGTCCATTTTTATTCAATTGTGTCATGGCAGCCTTGCCACAAAAGCTCCCGTCTGGTCTACGGTATTCTCTGTACGCAGATGACATCTGCATATGGGCCTCAGGTTCTAATATACAAGACATTCAAACAACGCTGCAAGAGGGCCTTGATAGTATCGACACCTTTTTAAAAGAAAGAGGCATGAGTCTTTCATACACAAAGACAGCCGTACTTCGTTTCACTAGACGACAGTTGATTAATTTCCAACTTAGGCTTAACGGGCAAGCTTTGATGTTTGTGAGAGAGCATAAATTTCTTGGAGTTATTCTTGACCGCCAACTTACATGGGCTTCACACATCCGCGCAATTGAAAAACAGACCGATGCAGTAATAAACGTACTTCGGCGACTCGCAGGCACAATGTGGGGGGGATCAGTCTCTTCGCTACTACAAATTCATAACGCAGTCATAACACAAAAAAATTGCCTACTCGGCACCTATTCTCCATGGTTTATCGCAAACTTCTGAGGAACGTCTTCAACGTTTACTAGCAAGGGGGCTGCGAGTGTGTCTTGGGGTTCCGCAGGCTACCTCGAGTTCTTTAGTAATTGCTGAAGCTCGTCACCCCCCATTTCCAGTCATACGAACGGTTGAAACATGCCGACATATTTATCGCATCTTAACCCAACACGAGAAGCATCCATTAAACCTCGCGCTCACCGAAAGAAACAAAAGCAAAATTCACGATGTTGTTCGAGAACATAAAGCATTATTACCAAGATTTGAATTATGCAAAGTGGATGTTAGTTACCCTCCCTGGATGTTAACATACCCTGAAATAGAGTTATCGGTTGACGGGATTATATCTAAGAGAGACATGTTCATAGTAGCCGCACAGCAACTGGCACTCTACCAAATTTACTCATTATATTCCCAGTACATCCACGTCTATACAGATGGTTCGTGTCATAAAAATTCCTCGACTTCCGCATTCGTCATTCCACATTTAGCGCTAGAGCAAACATTTAAATTATCCAGGGAGACATCTTCCACCATGGCAGAACTATTTGCAATCCTGTGTGCTTTGCGTTTCATAACTTTAGAAAAACATTCGCAAAAATGGGTTATCTTTAGCGATTCGCAAGCCGCTCTCACATTACTACAGAGCAATAAGAAAAATTCTTTGAACACTTCGATATTGTATGAGACGCTCAAAGAACTTACAAAAGCAAGCGCAATGAACCACGTAATTGCATATCAGTGGATTCCTGGGCACTGCAATATTCCTGGTAATACTGCAGCGGACGCAGCTGCGAATCGAGCGCACAATAACGCAGAGACAACCAATCTTCCCCTATTGCGTACTGAAGTCCGTCTGATCCTGAGACAGATTTCTTGTCGTCTCAGCAAAACTACCTGGTTTGACCAGCAAACTAAGAACTCGGAGTTATACTCAATAGACCCAAGTATAAACTTATCAATGCCGGAAATTCTAAGAGACAACAGAAAATTTGAAACTTTGGTACACCGGCTGCGTCTTGGTACTGCATTTACGAGACACTTCTTGTACAGAATAAAACGTGTCTCTAGTCCGCAGTGTTCTTGTGGCCATCCAGACGAAGATGTGCATCATCTTCTCGAGTGCTCGAAATACGATACAGAAAGAACGGTACTGCAAGCTAATTTGTTTATATTAGACAGAAGATCATTGACTCTAAAAAAGATACTTGGCCCATGGCCAACTGCGGGCCTTCAAAAAAGAGCGCTTCTTGCTCTGAAAAAGTTTTTAGAGGAGACCAACATTTCGGCGAAATATTAAGTATTGGATGATCCGAATACGCTAAATGAGTTACATAAACGTTGTTCGTGGTGCGTAGTTGGTTTATGTGGGGATCGAAACTTTTACGCAATACCTATAATTCTGTCCTGTACTTGGAGTGTATTACAAGTGTTGTTGTGTGTTTTGGCTGTTCAAAACATCGGACTTCATATATGCGTACGTGGACTGAACTCATGCACAGAACTTTGCGACTCATGTACTGTTGGACTGTATATTTTTTATTGATCCGGTGTTCTACTGAGTGTTATATTTAGTGTCGCTATTCTCCCTTTTTGCGCAAATTTGTTTCGTCAGCCAAGTGGCAAGGAGTAGCCGGTGCCACCACATAAAGGCGCCTACCTCTCCTAACATTCACTTCAATAAAAAAAAAGCCTTCAGCTACGATATAGTCATACATCATCGCATCACATCTCCTCGCTAGAACTCGTATCTTGAAACGATGGAAGCGCTTACCATTGACAACATTAAACAAAGATGTGGAAATAATTATCCAAATATTTCTGGACAACAAGGCGCATGATTAACGATGTTAAGGGTGTGGAAACAGTGAAATATTTATAATAACGAATCAAGTCGTCTCTATGAGGAACCCTGATATTTTAACAAGAACGCTTATTATTCCGTGGTCCACCATCAACTTACTGTAAAGGATGTGACGTCGGAGCGAACACGTAACATTTAGCGAAGTACTGAATCAAGAGACTATCGAGTGCCGACATTGCGCGCTTCGATAGTCCAGCCATAGAGAAAGACGGCGTAGCGGAGGCCTCAACGCGGTGCGGCCCGGTTTAGGCCGTGGAAGCGTTCTGGTGAGGGGACAACACATTTTCCGCACAGGGTGTGTCTTTCGCTTCTGTGACGCCTCGTCGCCTACGGAGTGCAGCTTCAACGTGCATCGGCAGTGCTTACACGCCGGCTGCTGCGTCGATTGCGAGGGCACGAATTAAGAAATGTGCAGCGCTAAGCTGCTCAAAAAGGCAACGAAGTTGACGGGCGAATCTCGCTTTGATGCGGCGAGAGACGACGTCGTCGTGAAGCAGAACGCCTTCGCGCATACGAATCGCACACAGCGAACTCTACCGCTCGCATCCCTCAAGCTGAAAGCGTCGCAGCTCAACTGGCAGCCAACGAAACAACGGAGCGGGACCAAATTGCTTGGACCTTCGCTGAAGGGACTCGGCATCAGGACGCCGCGCGCTAAGCGGGCAAAAATCGCGGCAGCCGAGCCGCCAATTGTGCGGCTCTTGCTGCAGCGGACCGTGAGCAACGGACTTCTCAGTTTTTATTTGATCCATTCTCAAGACCGACTAATCGCCCACTACTAGAGATCGACTACTACAACGCAAGGGTTAGAATAAAGTGTAAATATTCATTTTCGTTCGTTAAGACGTAATGCGACATCTGCAATGGAGTGTTTCACAACAACCGTCCATGCACCCATTACGCGAAAATGCTGTGTCCGTGTCAAAATATGAAAGGACAGATAAAGGTAGCACGCTCAGCTAAAGCAACAGGCCAAGCACCAATGAAACGAACAATGATGTGACCGCGCTTCTCTTAAGGTTACACGAAGCTGTCAAGACTGGTTCAGAAATCAAGAAGTCCTAATTTATTGTAACAGCTTGAAACTAAAACCTGGATACAATAAAATGAAAGAATAAAGAACGGCGAAGACTTCCAGCTGGTTTACTAAAAGAAACAATTTTGTACGATTAACTATTTGATGGTTTTTCTAATGGGTGTTGACGTATCTCGTTGTCGTGTCGGGCTACTTGTGGGGGTCCACATATTGCAAGGGGGTCCTATAGAAATTTATACACGAGGTCTCTGTGCACCTTTTGTCCAACCGCAAATGGCTTGGTCGTTGGCTATCTGTCATGGCTATGGGAGGCAGGCTACTGCTGGGCTACTGCTGGCGTTACTGCAGGCTACTGCTGGCGCTGGGTATTTCTACATAAAATAGGTACTAGCGCATTTCCGGCCACCTGTTGAGTCATAATTCAATCTCAATGCTTGGAAAGAGCTATTTCTCTGTAACATAAGGCCGTCCGCACCTAGTCGTTGCTATGGAACCAACCGTACATGGAAAATTGCGGCTCTGGGGTCTGTGCGGCCACCCTCTTTTTATTATTTGATTGCACCTACACTGTTCGGCCCTTTTTTGTGGTGTGGGCAACTGCACAGGACGTTTCACTCGCAAAAGAATCCATATGCTGGGCTTGCATACGACTGTACCCATTGGCAAACTCGATGGGCATCTGCAGGCAGCGCGATTTAGGTCCTCACATCTTTAGGCGGACAATCAATCGCGGGGCTACAGCTACAATATTCACTGTTGCATAAGACGCGTTCGCGCTGTTAGCATAAATAGGTCCGAACGACTAACACATAGATGCACCCTGAACATAGTGCCCTAGATTTTAGCCCACCAAAATTGGTACTTGTACTGCTGAATATAGATGCCTTTATCGACCCGCCGTGGTTGCTCAGTGGCTATGGTGTTGGGATGCTGAGCACGAGGTCGCGGGATAGAATCACGGCCACGGCGGCCGCATTTCAATGGGGGCGAAATGCGAAAACACCCGTGTTCTTAGACTTAGGTGCACGTTAAAGAACACCAAGTGGTCGAAATTTCCGGAGTCCTCCACTACGGCGTGCCTCAGAAAGTGGTTTTGGCACGTAAAACCCCATAATTTATTTTTTTAACTGCCTTTATCCAAACGAGAGGAGTGCATATCATCTTACTTCCACTCATGATGATAATTCCGATTTACACATGAGGTTAAGTTGATCAATGCGAACTGCTTCTTGATCACGTTCAAAGAAGCTTGAAACATAGCACTGCAAAAACATTTTCCTTATCGGCGCCTTCCGGTCATCCAGCTGGAGAGCGGATGTTGCATCGCCGTTCCCAACGGCCTTATCGTAGTGAATGCTATCAATGTCGTCCCCAACATGCCAGATCAAACAAATGAACAGCGGAGGTTTCAGCCAACTTTGTGATCTCAATCCGGAGTGCCTTCATGTGAAGACTATGACTTGATTGTGCGCAGTCAGCAGCGGAGTCGGCCTCCTGGGAGGAATGTGGTGCCTTGAGCGCTGTACCGCTGGCTTAAAGACGTTCTGTTCGGATTTATAACAGTACATGTTAGTGACTCTACGGGCGCTTTCAAGGAATAAAGACAGCATTTGAGTAACCTTATCTGACTTCTCATTATCCATTCCGTGCGCTATACGGGGAACTTCTGGTACGAGTTATGTATTTCCTTAGAATGACACTACAATACAATAATCTGTTCTATCTTATTTGGAGGCAAGACAGTACACCTAATAGACCTGCGTGCTGTTAAGCACAATTTTCGCAACATTTGGTCACATCGGCTGAATGAAAGTATTTGCGCCGTCGGGCCTCCGTGACTCGAGGCAGCCGCTCTCATGTGCGGTGCAGTAATACGCCTTTCCCATTCCAATGAACAATATTTCTAATATAGTAAAAGAATGGTTGCCTTTTACACTCATTGAAACTTCATCTAACAAATGAAATGTGTGTGCTTTTGTGAGAGAAATTTCACTGAAGTGTAGGTAGTGTAAGCTGCACTTAAATGTAAAAGGAATTTTCCAAGAATCCTGTTCGTCGTTTCCGTTTCCTTTTAGGGCGAATAATTGTTTGCCTTGTGGCGACGAGCGACCACGTAGACCGTTAAAGTCTCGGGCTCTCGCGAGAGAGCAAAAACGGACACTCGATCTCTTAGCGTAGCATTCTTTTAATAATATTTCGGAACGCTAGCCCGTGCCGGACTGTGCCAGCCGCTCGTGCCTCGGGCAGACACGAGCGTCTACATAACTCTCAAGCAACGCCGATGATGCTGCCACTACAGCCTCATTCCAGACACTTTGTGGGAGGCCGGCATATTCAATCACGCGACACATCGAACACCTGTAAAGCAGGCAATGCATTAACCACACCGCAACCGAAAATCTACTTGCAAGCAGAGAAGCTATACCTACAGGGCAATAACCGCATGCATAAATCATCCTGTCTTGCCAAAGCCACATGGAGACGTCTGGCGCGGGATTCACGTGCCTGTTTTGGACTTAATTTGCTCGTGACAGCTCGCGCTTTGACGCAGGTTGCACTGCACCCGCTTTCGCTATCAGCCCACATTCCCCAGGGGTTTCGTCGTAGCATTTACGCTTCGCAGAAACGTTAGGACGCTGTACCATATTCATAATTAGCCAAGTTTGAAAATGTGCAATCATTTCTATGGCGGAATATAAATTCCATCGCTATTTTAATATACACGGCATGACATAGCAATAGGTAAGCAAAGTTGTATATGATGTAGCGTCGGATGTAGTAATCATCCGTCTTTCACTTACGCTCGTCTAGAACCTCTGTAGAACTCAACATTCGGCACGTTGTCAGCCCGCGCCGAGCTGAACGGAGAAATAATCGCCTAACGCTTTGCCTAAGCCCTAACGATGATGCGTAGCCAACTATCGCGAAAGTGCTTCGCATAACATCGACTCCCACTTTGTATGGGATCTGCTTCTTTTTTATTGCATCAGCATTGTCAGGTTTCTTCACTCGAAAACGTTTCCGCCGGGTCGGCCGTGCGCCTGTTTGGAGAGCGTGACATAATGCGCTCCCTTGGTATGCATGGGTCCCTATGGAGGTACATATGTGTATGCCCTATGACTACTGAGATTTATAAATGTTTTTATATATCGCGAGCCCTGAAGAGATATTAGGAGTAATTGGGGCGACAACAAACTAGTTGCAATTCATACGATGTAAATAATACTAGTAAATAAGACTCCTAGGGACTCATTAAGGGCACGGAAGCCTAATGGAGACTAATTACACTGAAATTGTTTAAGCGGAATGACAATTATTTCATGGTATTAGGAATACCGAAACCTATTGAAGTATAGCTTAGGAAAAATATTAAGCCTCATAAAGAGTAATGAAGGTTGAAATTATTACCTTTTTTATCATTTTTAAGGTTACCTAAACTGTTTTATACCTGATTTCGATTGATTTCCACCTAGTTGATTACGAGTTATGAGGATTGCTTACGGGTAATATACCATGCTTAAACTTAATTACTTTAATTACTTTAGTTGATAAATATCTATCATCATGTTGCTTTAACACTCCGATTCTTTAGATTATTCGCATGCAGAAAAAGAAAGAAACCGAGAAAAGGTCGTCATAATAGGACCAGACGTGTTCGGATAAGGCAAAGACGTATGTATGCAAGATGAGCAACTAGGAAGAATGCTTAAGCACAATCTGACAAATCGCCCTGGGGCGTTTCTGCAGTAATTGTTTTCTAACTTTTGGTCACTGTCAGTGCATAATCGCGACTTTATATGTTGTACGCCTTAAATGCTTGAACAATTCAACGATCATAGAAGGAAAAGGCATGGCATCGTTTTTTGCTTTTTGTTTTTGGTCTTTACCTCGTGCCCTTTTAAGTAATTATGTAGAGCCTTCTTCAACAGCAACCATCATAACTACTCGGAAAACTCAAAGGTGGTGCATAAGTTGTCGACATTGGCTAAAAACGCGTTTTATTTTTAGAATATGGAAAAGGTGCAGTAATAATGCTCTCGCACGAAATTTGTTTCGTAATGTAAATGATTAGTGGTCTAACTTCACCTTTAAATTTCTCAATATTAAATTTTGTTGATTGTCGATAATGGTGAGTGTTCAAGTGAAAACTGGTTGAACGTTAGGAGACAATTCATAAAGAAAATGAACTTCACTCTTTGAGACCTATCCTTCTTCCCGCGACAACTGCATGCTTTTCTTCACAGATGCATTTTTTCGCACAGATGCATACTTTACCTGCTTCGAAGTAAAAGACCAGGGACACGTTCGCCAAAATATTTATAGCAAGGACAACACACCACATCTTTCGCGCCGGGTAGACAAAGCTGACATCTGATGCTAGCCCGACCAGCTTTTGGATAATGAGGTTAACTTTTTGAAAGCTTTATCGTGGACATTTACTAGTAAAGTTTGTGTTTGTACGTTCCGGATAGCTGACAGCTCCAGCTGTAAATAAAGTCTTTCACTGGCTGTGATTCCTGCTACAGTGCACCTTGACTGCACTTTGTTGTGCCAGTCACACCAAGCCATGGACCTATGTGAGACCTGTCCTGCTTATGCTTACTTACCTACTTAAACCTCAGTTGACCTTTGAGTGCGTCCCCATTGTAATATCTTTGCACCAAATGTGTGCCTACACTTGAAACCCCGTCGTCTTTTCGGAGGTAGCAGAACGGGTCGCCAGAGCCGATATTGGTCACTTTCACCTCCTAGGAACACCAGCACCGCACCACTCTCACTGAGCACGCCTGGAAGCTGAGCAAGGTTCCAGCAGTTCTTTGCTCTGAAATGCAGGCGCGAAATCCCGGGCGCAAGTAACAATAAACATAGCAATACAAAAATCAACTATAGTCAAAGATATCCCAATAGCATAAACAGGAATACGAAAATTTATTTATGCATGCTCTCAGAAAAGTCCCACCAAGCCGCGCCGACCGAATATTACCGATGCCTTAAAAATCATGTTTCGCCATTGAACACCCGTGTACCCGTTTCACGGGTTGGCCACGCCTTCAGAGCATACATAGACATATTTTGCGTTTTCTGTTTTTGCGCCACTTTTGTGCATTTGAGTTGATAGCAGGCGTTTTCATTGTAATTTTCGTTCCCTCTTGTGTCCCTGCTGCCTTGTCCTAGGGTGAGGGATCAAATCCCTGCCGCGTCTGCCGCATTTCCAAGGAAGTGAAACGCAGGAACACTAGTGTGCCGTGCAATGAGTGCATGTTAAAGAACCTCAGGTTGCCCAAATAATACAAACCGCCCAAGTATGGCGTACCTCACAAACAGGTCGCCGTTTTGGCACGTAAAATTCCATAATTCTTTTCTTCTTGTATCTGTGCTTGCCATTTAGTAACATTCTCAATGACAAGAGCTAACATATTGCACCTAGTTAGCAAGCATTCCCAGGTTGCATGGTTACCGTATGCTCTATAGGTAAGGAT
This sequence comes from Dermacentor variabilis, assembly GCF_050947875.1. Classification (NCBI taxonomy): domain Eukaryota; kingdom Metazoa; phylum Arthropoda; class Arachnida; order Ixodida; family Ixodidae; genus Dermacentor; species Dermacentor variabilis. The sequence continues at coordinate 63,676,679 of NC_134574.1, forward strand.
ACCCTGATTATATAGCGGTTTCTTTTTATTTTCTCAGCAGTATCAACGAAGCTGCGGCAGTTTATTTCTGCGAATAGGCTACGAAACTCTCGCTGTGATCTACTTCTTTACGTGTAGTTGTGACGAGTGGAGACGAGTGTGCTGGGGAAAATCGTGGACGAAGAGGAAGTGTGCATGATTGTTCGCGGCGTGCAGGCACTGAGGAAAGTGCGCTCTGCGGTTGGGAAATGCACGTGTCCGCAGAACGTGGTCCGGGCGACGAGGGCCTGCTGGGACGTGCTCCAGTGGCGATACACACGACTGCCGCTCCGCCTTGGCGCCTGGAGCACACACCCGCCCAGCACACACCCGAGCTGCTACCAGATCATTTAGTCACCCGTCACTTAATTTCCTTTCCCTTTATCCTCTGGTAATTTAGACACTAGCTAAACGGGGAAGGTGTTTAGCGTCCGAAGACAGCGTCCCTCGATGATTCGACCGCACGGTGGCGGCGCGAAGGAAGCGCCGTTGTACGTTAAGGAGACGCTTTATTCCAGCGCCGAGGCGTCTGTCCGAGTCCAAGCCAGAAGCTCCGCTCCCTCTCACACAACGAATACATGACTTTAGACCCTCAGCTGCACAAAAGAGTCACAAACCAGCCAGCCACACATGTGCCTTCAGCCCATTGGAGCCAATAGCACAGCAACCTTCGTGCCGCACGCGCAATAGGTGGAAACAGTGTCACACTTTACAACACGCCATGGGATTGGTTGGCTCAAAGATAAGCGTCATCTCCCTCTCCCTACATTAGGCTCTTAGTATCCGCCTAGATGTCCTTCCTCCCCTTTACTCCTGCAAGTGGCCGCCACACAAACTGCGAAAATGTTTCCACGAAACCACGGCTTATAGACGAAATGTCAGCGGGACAGTGGGCTGCCCAGCTCGGTCCCCCACGCAGCTGTGGGCTGGGTCACCTGAAATCCACAATCGGGACCCGACGGCCGTTGCACTCAAACGAATTCATTGGGCGTAGCCGGTTAACTGCTCCTTAAGATGCCGCCGTTTTCACAAGCCAGTTTCAGAAGGCGCACTCTGACGCCAAATACTGAAACTCATAGCGGATGGGCGGTGTATATTCGTCCAATTTCCGATTTCTAGAAGCTTCCGATCGAGACGGTCGACGGGACATGTAGGAAGCGCATGGGCATTGGCTGTGGCAGTGACTTCAAACATCCCCTTCCTTTTATCTTCACGCCCGTCTCCCCGAACGCTCTCCTGCACCTCGGACCGGCTTCGCTTTTGTTCCGAACAAGGAAGCAGATCTGGCTCTTCTTCTACGGCGCAACGACTAATCCGATTTCTTTCCACGTGTGGGTGGCTCTCGCGCTCTATGGCATGAGGTCTCTTATATTGAGATACTCAATTCAGACACGTTTTCATTTGCGGCTGCAATCGTTCAGAACTTGTAAGGCGCCTTCGTTAATCATAATGTTCTGGATGAAAAGATTATCTCTCTCCTGCAAGATAAGCTCAAGGTCCAGATCAATGCTCTTTCCCGAAAAAAATGGGCGCTATACATAGCGGCATTATACCCCTAGATGACCATTCTTCTAGCAGCCGTTGACGTTACGAAAAAAAGAATGGAGCTGTGCACGCAATGTAAGTTGTAGGATACATGAACGGTGGACAATTAGACTTACGCCATGTGTGCTAAGGGAAAGAAATTGCTGACGAGGACGGCAGAAAATTACTTGGGGTGATGAAATATGCGAATTTGCAGACGCAAGTTGCCATCGGCAAGCGCCAGGAGTATCTGGCGATCGCCGGTAGAGGTCGCCGTCCAGCAACGGACATAAATATAGGCTGATGATGACGATATCGATAATGTTGATGTTGATGATGACAGGCCACCATGGACGCCACTCGTTCGAAGGGAGACACTGGTCTTTAAGTTTCGCATATAGTAATTACTGGAAACAACATATTGCCCTAACAATTACGTGAATTTGGCCAAAAGCTATGGCGTTTTTTCTTCATCTGTATAAATTAGGGTAATAAATACAATTGAGCAAGATTACGTAAAAATTCTGGGGTAAAGTGAACTAATCTTGCGTTCGCTTGTATTCTCGATGTGTCTAACAAAAAGTAAGGCAGCCAGCTTTGTTAACAGTATTGAAGCGATACAAAAAACGCCTTTATAGGTGCGTATAAGCCGTCGGATATTTCCCTGTGCCATCATGTTACCTGTTATGCAGGTGATATATTAGAAAGCTTCTATTTGCACAATATTAACTCGGTAAAACAAAGACCATAGAGAGACAGAGAGATCAGTGACTCTTGAAATCATTTCATGAATTACTGGCAAATACAATCATGAGCACCCTATCGTACAACACGTGACAATTGTAGAGTTCCCCCGCAATTCGTCAAGGAACAGTGATACAGATGTCAAATCACAAAAATATATCCTGGAAGCCCTTCCGCAAGTCTAAAAGACTCCCATGCCATCTTGAGAAGCGTGCGCTTTACAAGAAGGATACCCCTACATAGGTGTTCAACACTGAAGCAATAAATCTGACATACACTATTGGTGCATCTCATGCATTTAAAAACGCTACACATCTAACTTGGGCTGAGTTGCCGTGCTCTGCGCGAAGTGGTCTTGAGTGAGTGCCATTCTTTGACAATCCCTGTCAGTGAATACGTGCCACTAAATCGCCGCATGTGCTACGTGAGCAAAATCGGACATTGTATGCACGAGAACAGCACTGCTTAAAACATTCGGCATTCACAGTACCCCGTCAAAACAGTGTCTGCTGCTTTGCGCAATGCGGCGGTAATGTAAGGGTTACATTGCTTGGAGCAAGAACTCAAGATTGTATTTCTAAGAGCTACAAAATAAGATCTTTACGTCACGCTGTGCTATGCGTTACGAAAAGCATGGTGATCGAATGAACGAGCACCATACATCCATTTTAACAGCGAAGCTGTTTAGGGCTCGCAATTCTAGTTGAGCGTGGTTGTCAAAGCCAGTCTGTTACGCCAGGTAAAGGTTCCACCTTGGGCCGACAGATGGCACCACCACCACAATATGCGTCCGCGAAGAGGTGCGTTGCTTTAAGCGAAGCCTAGCGCCCACCAGGTGGTGGAAGAGAAGAAGGGGAAAGTAAAGAGGTATACGAGAGCGTAAAGTGGTATAAGAGAGAAAACCTAAGGGAACGCGTTCCCATGGGACGGCGTTTCGTGCCATGGACACCGAAATTTTACGAGCGCCTGGTGCACGCGCCCCCGTTCAACTCCAGCCCACACCCACTCCGGAAGCAACGGACGTCAGCGCGGTCACCTGTGAGCGCCAGCGCCGTCCAAGAGTGAATAATCCCTTGCTTCGCGCTAAGGGAACAGCAGCGAAACACCAGCGGAGACAAACGAACCCCAAGAATGAGAAGCAGCGAAGGCGCAACGCCAGCGCAGAGCGGAGCTGCCGTTCTCCTGTGTTTCACTAAGAAACACGAACCGCAGATTCTAGCTCGACGCAACGATATGGATGATAAATGAAAAGATCAGAGTCATCAATAAATTGACAGGATAATCACACCACACTAATAATTACTCAATAAGAGGATACATTGTCCCAACAAAAAAGATAATCACACGAAAAGAAGAGACAATCACAAGATCAGAACAGTAAAATAACACAGATAACCAGAAGAAAAGAACAGACACACAAAAGAAAATCAGAAGCCGAACACAGGAGAACTCCATATATGCTGTTTCCGGACATTTCACAAGCGTGTACCTGGCATTGTTTTCTTTCACGCCGTATCTTTAGGTCTCCAAAAAGGCGCTCTTCTCTGCAAGAGGGCAGGCCACACACACTAAACTAGAAGATTACGATTACTTTCTTGAGCGTTGGTTTTGTTTCAGTTGGCATAGTTTGATATCGTGGTAAATAAATATCACAAAGGTATGCTGTAGTGTTTTGGCAGGCAAGGGGCAACGATAATCAGTCGCGCTGCTCGACTAGCTTTTCCGCACCTTACATAAATAAGATACAGCTTTCGAATTCGTGAGAATTGAGTGGAGGAGAGTAAAAGAAATGGTACATAAATGGATGAATGTAGAACAATTCAATGCGCTTTTTCGTATAGATATCTGCTGGGTAGACTGGAGGTTTAAAGACTTCAATGTTCCTCAGTGACATAAGCACAAGCTGTTGTTCATCCCGTCCCACCAACTGGGAAACAAGAGCTACGCACGCTCTGTTCTCTTAACTATCATAGGGCAAACCAACAAATTTGTAACAACGACTTCCATCACAACGAATACGAAATCTCTTAACGAAAATAGAGCAATCCCTTCACAGGGAACACGCCTACATCTTCTTCCGTATTCTGGCGAAGATTGTATTGCATCATTCGTGTCGGCGTTGGTGTTGCCATGCGAAACAAACTGAAGCTGCAAGAAAATAAAAAGTGCTTGTCGGGCTGCGAAACCACCAAGCTATCCGAATCATCCATTATCGGTTCATCATGGGCGCCCTTTAAATCGGGGTTTTATGTGCACAAAGAAGCAGACGCAGCGCAAGGCACTAGCCAATCACAGGCGTCGCAATCTCCTGAGGAACGCAAGGGTGCGATCGCGTGTTCGCTTGCCAAGCACGCACCGTACCGCGCGAGTTTAGGCCAGGCTTTCAGATGGGGAGGCCGCGCTTAGTTTGCCCCGCCGAAGAGAAGGCTTTGTTGAAGGAACGGCACCAGGAGGTGGCCGCGCGTCCGCCCGAAGAATACGCGGCGTTTGATGAACACCGCCGCGAACTCGTTCGAGAATGGTCTCGTCGTCGACGTGCCAACCTCGTCGTGAGGCTGCGCGAAGCGAAGGCGATACAACAACGAAGAGCGGCGCAAACGGAGCTTCGCTTGCACCACTCTTCACAGTAATGGAAGCGCAGATATTTTTTTATTTCCAAAACGGTATATAAATGTTTAGCTCCAACAGAACAGCAAGATTGCCTCGGGACCCACTGCTCGAAAGGCTGCACAGGAAGCTGACACCTCATTAGTATATTTCTTTAACGTTGAAATTTAAACCGTAACTCCATCAGAAAATGCATTTAGCTTCACAGAACTGTTGGCCCAAAATTGAGTAGTCTCTATCCTCTCCGTATGCTGCAAATCCTCCCAGTATGTAATGTTTTTAGCTTTCTTATGCTGCTTGTGAAAACAAAACTGGTTGTTAAAACAATGCCTTCTTCCGCTAAACATATTTTGTATCGCTGCAACGAGAGGGCAAGCACCATCAGTGGTCACTGTGTTGTTAATTCTGACAAAATAGTGGTAGGAAATAACGAACTACAGCGGATAGATTATGGAAAGCAGAAAGCAATAGGACTGCAGAAAATTGATTACAATAAGGGTAAGTAAATGCCTTATAATTTATTAGCACGCTACATTATAACGGCCCACAACAGACGCAACAGGAACACAAAATGTAAACATTGTGGTCGTAACAACCACCACTCCGTTCGCCGGCAACATATCATTGTTCATTCCATGTGGGTAACGGCGAGTAGGTTGTTCGTGGTAAAACCCCTGATAACCACGCCCTGACTGATTAAGGCACTGTAGGCTGCCTCTGGTCCATTGTTTCCGGTTGTTCTTCAACAATCAAGCCAATCAAAGCACTCCACACAGCGAAGTTTAGTCTTTAAGCATCGGAGGCCGCATTAGTTCCCTGCTCGAGCAGAATCGTACCGGTTCCTCTTCAAAAGACGGGAATGGTCGAAATGGCGCGGGATATTGACTGTGCACAACACGAGAGCCCCGCACATCTCTACGATGTCCTGGCGCCAACGTGTTCACGGTCCAGCTCTACGGGCGAATTATGTTACTTTTGCAGTGCACTTCTTCAGGACACCCAACCGAAAACTAAGCACAAAGCAAGATATCTGAAAACGCATAACAAGGCTACCCGTCTTCTCACTGAATTCTTGCATCATGTGCATAGGAGAGAGCATGGTACTCGCAATATTTTATTTGGGTTTAAAATTTTAGGTCTGAAATGCTGTCCTGCAGCGGATTGTTATCGTCGTTATTGATCTATTATTCTCCCTTTCCATCCCCCTTTGGTGGTAAGTGATGCAGCAGAACACGAGTCTTCAATTAGTCACATTTCACGATTGATACTGTCTTTAGGCGGATGCAATATCGAACGGAAGCTGAACACCCCCCCCCCCCCCATTTGTGGGTCAAAGGGAGGCGTCAAGGTTTTAATATTTTTCTGTAGTTCTCTTTGTATCACAGATATAGCCGTAAGAGTGGGAAGGTGAGTGGATTTCGTAACGGGTTCACTGCGTATATTGCAACGAGATTGCGTTTTCTCCTAACAGCTCAATCAGCATAGATACACCTCGCCGGAAACGTTGCGTGCACACTATTGTTCTAGAGCGTATATATAGGCGATAAATTAACTGGGGTCGTCATTGCTGTTCTAGAAGGACCTGAACAAGATGAAGCTCTACATCTTCCTGGCTCTCGTCGGCACCGCGTTTGGTGAGTAGTAGCTGCAGAAGGTCGCAATTATTTTATTTCATTCGCTAACACCAAGGCCCTTTCTGTGCCCATGCTTGATTGCACAAGAAAATCAGTACGTCAATTCTACCAGAAAATTAAATACAAGCAAAACTGCAAGCAATTTTGAACGCCGGCCATTCATAACGATTTTGTTTTGTTTACACAACTAGGACGCCTTACAATGGACTCTGGGACAACATTGAACGAGGGTTGTAGCTACTCCTAATTTAAAACATTGGCTAGTACTATGCGAAGTGGCACTCAAATAAACATCTTCCGTCAGAGTAACCTGCGTGGAATTCTTGTTCTTCCTGCGGAAACCTGCATATGGGATATGATTATGTATGTCCTAGCACATCGATGCCGATTTATCGCGCTATTTGTCATCAATATCGTTCGAAAAGTGAAGCTTTAAAATTTATCATAGAGAAAGTATTGTTCAAGGTCGAGTGGTACTTGCATTACGATGCAAAGTTGCATTTAGGAGCACCCGTTTTTTTCTGATTTTTGTTTTTTTAATAAGAGTTTAGCAATAAGTTGTTATGAAGCAAAAAGTTGGCTGACCAGAATATGTATATATCTCTATAAATGTAAACTTTAGAACAAGAGATACGTGAGATCACTAAGAAATTTAGTAACTCTATGATTTCTTAAATGCACAATGAAATTTACGTGATACATTAAACCATACACCTGGATTCTATACTTTACCGCCATTAAGACCTACCACCGGGAACTTTAATAAGAATCATTCCACAGTTCTTGTTCCTACGTGTTTTGCACGTTCCTTACAAATTCTAGAGAGAAATAGAGAGAGCGATAGAGAAATATATTCGCAGAAAGGCAGAGAGGTTGTGCTGAACTGTAGCTTGCTTAGGCCTGTTACTCTATAGAGTGAGTAAGGGACGGTGAGGAAAAGGGGTGACCAATGATGAAGAAGCTGGTGAAAACAATGTGCGTACATAGAAGTTCCCAACATTGTAGAATTCCTAAAGCAGCTAGGCTAGCCCAGTGGCTTGTAGAAATGCTGCAGTGACACTTGTAATCAAGGCTGAATAAATTCTGTCTATACAGTATACTACTTTGAACAATACGATAAAATCAATGTATTAAAGGTCATTCCTAGTAAATTCCAAGCATCATCTTCTAGGATTCAAACAAAGAAAGGAGGCTATAAGATGTCGCAGAAATTTAGAATCTGCCTTGACCTGTCGATTGATATGCCAGAAAGAAAACCTTGCTTGAGAAACAAATTTTAGGTTGTTTCATAATTCTACAAATCGGAAATATTGACAAAGATTTTCACTATTGCATACGACACAAAACTTTCGAGGGCGAGGCACTAAGTACGAGCCAAGTTTAATGGAAATACTATAAGCGGAATATCACCTTCTCGCAATTGTCCTAAATCTCCCATAAATCCTGTCCGTCCAATAGCGGCGAGGAACTTCGACAGGGAATGCCGCCAGGCACCGGACAGCGGATTCTGCAGGGCACAGCAGCTGATGTGGTGGTTCAACGTTGAAAGCGGAAGGTGTGAGCGGTTCTACTACGGTGGCTGCGGCGGTAACGAGAACAAGTACGAGACCAAGGAGCAATGCCAGGAAAACTGTTCGGCTGAAAAACGTGAGTAGCTGAAGCACCTACGTTGCGAGTAGTGGGTATTAGAAAAGTCAAGTAAGACGAATTGCATTCGAGGTTGGATAAGCCGCACACACGTATATAAATATATGTGCGTGTGTGCTTGCGCGCGTATGTACCGTGTAACTAATATGAATTCACTCTACCTACATACGCAACGATGTTTAGACAACAATCATGGTACCGAATAAACTATGTGCTCCCGGTTGTAATGCTCCAGGTTATTTCAGCTTCGGTTATTTAGGATAAATTCCCGTACGGAAGAAAGCAATTGCCATCAATAGAATCTGAAACCCACAAGGTGCGCAGAATACGTGCGGTGCTGAAGTCATGGAAGACGCACGACGAAGACGGTCAACAATTCCTCCAAGAAAACGTATGGCCTGTGCAAATAATCTTGGCTGGCGCATAGCAAGGCTATTGCAGTTTCTGAAGAGCATGTAGCATACAGAAAGCACCATGCGCACTGCTGACACAACAGAAGGAAACTGTCCCGAAAAGCCTGCAATGGTACATCAAGGCATCATGGCTACCAGGCATCGCGCCACTGATATGCAATCTGAATAAAGCATCAAGAGGCGCAGTAGAAAATAGGAATCACGTGAAGCCAAATTTGTCGTTTATTTTGCTGGCCTGCATTCGTCTCACTGTTTTTCCTGCATATATAGCTCAGCTAAATAAACGACAAACTTGGCTTCACGTGCTTCCTATTTTCAACTGCGCCTCTTGAGTCTAAAATAAAATCCAACTATGACAGCAGCAAAATAATAGCATCACATAGTAGCAATATATATATATATATATATATATATATATATATATATATATATATATATATATATATATATATATAGCAATGCAGTAATATCACCGCGAAGAACACACTATAGCAATCTGGAAAGATTGTAAAAAGAAACATAGGGGGTAGGTTAAATACGGTTAATGAATTCCAGTCATTTATTGTGCTTGGAAAAAAGGAACATTTGTAGACATTGGTCCGTGCAAAAGCGGTGATAATGAATATGTGCGATAGAATCGTGTTTTTCTTGCTGACGTTGGAGAAAGGTACGGTGAAGTGTAGAGTCTGATTTGATGGTTACGAAGTAATGAAAATGTAACCGAGAGTTTCGCGCTCTCACCTTAGGTTGATCAATTGCATGGACTACATAAAGAATATGCATCAGTTTCATGACGAACCACAATGTCTGTCCAGATTATTAATAAAAACTACCACTGCAACATTGCCGTAGCTTTCAGATCAAACGTAACGATTGCACATTTGAAGCCCAGGAGCAGTAACGTCATATTAACGTGAGAGACATCCTAACACTAGCTCAACATTCCAGATATATTGATCGCAACGCGAATCCACAAAGATCTTCAGGGATGCACTGTGTTCCTTTCTTATAAGCTGAGACGCATTCACTACTTCTCAGCGTCTGACTTTTAACGAAATCATGAGCCCTCAGTTTAACAATTGGAAGTATACGTAGCTTTCTTTTTATCCACCACCCACAAGTTCCACCTTTTCTGGGACGCTGTCGAACCGCGCAATTTGTGAGAACGTAGGTTGCAACTACAGAAGATCCACCATTGACATACCAGTGGTTTGTGTGAAATGCGGTGAGACTGATTTATATGCAATCTTGGTACTTCATTGTTTGTTTCAACATGACTACTCAATCACCTTCAGCTTTCTGAATGTGGCTAAAGATATAAATACAAGAGAATTAGAAAAGCGCCCTCAAGTGAATTTGGCCGGTAATTGAGATCTCCTCAAGTTTTCCAAGTATGCTTACAGACCACAATAAAAATGATCGATTGCGTTATTTTTTCATTTTCAGCGATCCTCAGACCATACCCACAAGATGCGCCCTTATCGGGAATGACGGAGGACTTTGTTTCTGGTAAGCCTTGATATGTGCTTTTCGAGCTGTGACGGAATACGTCTGCTGTCAAGAGCAGGTTAAGTCGGGTATCAAATTACAATCCACGAACGAATCCGCAGTCGGCAGAGCGTCTCAATTCTTACAGCGTTGTAGGTCTCACCAACTATCAGTATTTATCACAGTGGGTTTCAAATCAAACGCTTTCTCGTAGCTTTCATTGATTATGAGAAAGCGTTTGATTCTGTCGAAACCTCAGCAGTCATGGAGGCATTACGGAATCAGGGTGTCGACAAGCCGTATGTAAAAATACTGAAACATATCTATAGCGGCTCCGCAGCCACCGTAGTCCTCCATAAAGAAAGCAACAAAATCCCAATAAGAAAGGCGTCAGGCAGGGAGATACGATCTCTACAATGCTATTCACAGCGTTTTTACAGGAGGTACTCAGAGACCTGGATTGAGAGGAATTGGGGATAAAAGTTAATGGAGAATACCTTACTAACTTGCGATTCGCTGGTGATATTGCCTTGCTTAATAATTCAGGGGACCAGTTGCAATGCATGCTCACTGACCTGGAGAGGCAAAGCAGAAGAGTGGGTCTAAAGATTAATGTGCAGAAACTAAAGTAATGTTTACCAATCTCGGAAGCGAACAGCGCTTTACAATAGGTAGCGAGGCACTGGAAGTGGTATTGACTTAGGGCAGGTAGTGCCGGCGGATCCGGATCATGTGACGAAAATAATCAGAAGAATAAGAGTGGGCTGGGCTGCGCTTGGCAGGCACTCTCAGATCGTGAACAGCAGGTTGCCATTATCCCTCAAGAGAAAAGTGTATAATAGCTGTGTCTTACCAGTACTCAGCTACGGGGCATAAGCCTGGAGGCTTACGAAAAGGGTTGTACTTAAATTGAGGACGACGCAAGGAGCTATGGAAAGAAGAATGACGGGTGTAACGTTAAAGGATAAGAAAAGAGCAGATTGGGTGAGGGAACAAACTCGACCTAATGACATCTCAGTGACATGAGGTGAGCACGTATTGGTCGCCTTTGTTTACCTCGAATAGCAAAGCGTGGCAGTTTTCTACGGCGAATATAACTAAAGTGACAAGCTGGTGCTCGGCTATATGACTGCAACATTGCAGCTATATTACTGAGTGATTCTTCTATGGAAATATACTATCGGCCCTTGGCAACAGAAGCACACGAATACATTTGTCTACTGATGCAAATCAGGTTGGCTCAATTTTCGGAAAATATATTGTACATTCTCTCCAAAGAAATGAAAGGAAACGATAAATAACACAAATACCGCGCAGAGGGCATGACTGCGAACTAACCAGCTTTCCTGTGCATTTATTAAGCACATCTGTGCTACGACTTTTTAAGCTTTTCGCCACGCTAGCACCAAGTTTTTCTATTTTCTTGCGTTTCGCTAAACGCATTGCGCTAGATGTTTTAATATTAATTTCTGAAGATAATAGCTAGATCTGACGATCATTACGCAGAGGTGCGGCATGTAATGGAGAAGGCCTTGTCGAATGATGGTAATCTGTGGCTGATTTCAACATTCTTTTCTTTTTTTTCCTGCAGCGTCCGTTGCATCCGTTTGTTACTTGCAACCACATGCGGGACCTTGCCAAGCATCCATCCCCCGTTTCTACTACGATTCCAACGCTAAAACCTGCCGCCCCTTTGTGTACGGTGGCTGCCACGGCAACGGCAACAACTTTGAGTCTCACCGAGACTGCATGTTCTTCTGCGCATCTCCAGTGCCCCTACAGCCCGAGCCACGCATGGCATAAGCAAAGCGCTCGCTATGAGTCAGTGCCGACAGAGGCGGCGCGCTGAGAAGACATTGCTGGCTGAGAGGCATTCCCGAAAAGCAGCAACCACCACGAAGCGACAAATAATGTATTGAGATGCCGCAAAAACAATTATTCTGGGAATCTGTAAAGTAACTTTTCTAGAAACCAAGCAACTGGTACTGGAGAAGTGATTTTTAAATAACTCGCAGATGAGTCATGTTTCTTGCAGTGCTCTTGGAGAAATAAAACGCTTTTTTTGTAAATCTACCCAACATATTTCTTCGCAGGAAAAATAATCAGTAAGTAGTAGTTTAATCTGCTACTTGGCTTGCAAGAAGTAGAGAGTAAACAGAGAGCGAAAGGCTGACAGCTTGCGGCTGTTTTCTCTTGTACTGATAAGTAACGCTAGAGGATTCCTCAGGCTGTAGAATTGTTAAGGACCTGAATATCAATTTTTGGGTGCCTTTCAGCGACCTTCACAAAGCTATCAGGAAGGCGCCGCGTCTTCGGTCATTTACTCCAATGTGGCTTTCATCTTCGTTAATTATCAGACTCTCGATAAGGCGCTTACTATTATAAGCATTACACCTGGGTGTTGGTTTGGCTTTAGGTATAATCAGTAGCTGCATGTATTCACCTCGACATATGGGATCCCATGCATGTGGCCTAGGATTATTGTTGAGTGCATTACCGAACGCAGCCTTCTTGAACTCCCAGAGTCTCACGCCATCAAAAGTTGCGTTCTGTCGATTTCGCCGGCCCGAAATTCTTTGCAGCCTTTTCATAAGTTATGGATTTTCGATTAACCCGGCATCCTTCAGGCATCCTAATGTTTCATATATAGGTATGTGTTCATCATTGTTGCTAAACTCTGACTTGCTACTACTGATCGCCTGGCCGCATTTTCTCCGTGAGAATTTTCGCTGCTGTTTACAATATGACTCGACCGGGACGACGCAAAACACGGCATCCGCCGGGCGTAAGTGTTGTCGATCTAGAAAGTGAAGACGGTAAATGACACGGCTAACGGAGTCGGTATTTATTGCTAACCTGCTCCGTATAATTATCTCTCTAAATTTTGCACAATGTCTTCTCCAAGAGGAGTGTTGCAGCTTCCCTGGTTCCACCACCATGCACCTTGTTATACTTTAAGCCCGCTCTGTGCGTAATCTGTTGAGCACCTGGTTAGAGCGGAAATCTTGATCGATTGCTTGCTGCTATACGAAGGAAGATGATGCAGCTGTAAGGCTGCACTCTCGCCACTTATTTATTTATTTATTTATAGAAGTAGCTATAGCGCCATCTAGTGGCATTCTTGTAAAGGGGTTTACTATAAAAAAAGAAATCATCATACAAGAAATAATAAAATGCGTTATGCAGCAGACGTGAAAATTTTAAGGGCATACGATAGATGGTACAAAATACACTGGCATTGACATACACCGAAATATTTACACCTTGATGAAAGTAATTGCCATCCCTATGCGCCGACAATTTCGGTCGTTCATTTGGTGAAGTTGTAAGTGCCTATATTCCATAAGAACACGTAGGAGTGTCTGTTCCATCCATTAATCTGTAAGTAGAGGCTGCGTTTCTTTTTGTTTTCTTTTGTAAACCTAACGACGCTGAACTTCGACATGCTGAGCTTCATCTTCCATTTGCTGCACCACTCTATTATTGAGTCGAGATATTTTTCGAATGGTTCGGAATCCTTCGTGCACTTAATATTTACGCAGCAGTAGTCTGCGTACAACCTCATATCGCAGCACACACATGCAGCAAGACCACTGATAGGAACAAAACAAAAAAAGTGGACATAAAAGGGAGCCTTGTGGCAGGCCCGATAAGACTTGTAACAGGGCTATTGTCACCGAGTGCACTGAGATGGGTTACAATGCGAGAACAGTCACAAAAATCCTTAAGGATCGCGGAACCTTTTAAATAATGTGAAGCCCTCGACCAAACGTACACCACAAAATGTAGTGTGTCACTATGGGGCATAGAAAACCACAATCAAGGATTTCCTTGTGCAGAAGAATGTTCTGACAGCTCTAAATATGCTTCGCCCTACCTACAGGAAAGAACGTTCGTGAAGTCCACAGGTAAGGCCAGCGTTTCCTGTGACATGGTTCGAACGTAAAGTAGTTAACACTGCTTCAGGCTTACATTTCCAAATTACAAAAGTAATATTCAGTGGAAAACTAAGTGCAAGTCTAAAGAATTGTAAACACAAAGTCAGTTGCCTTCTATACTAAAGTGGGGAAGGCCACAATTTACTGTATATAGTACACGAATTGAAGATAAAGGGATTGAATCAGTGAAGATCACTTTTACGGAGCCCAAACTCCTAGGACAATATGTAAGGCACGAAAAAGAACAAGACACAGCACCTCAGCGCTGTGTATTGTCTCTTCACGTGACTAAGCTACTGTCCCACTAGTTCGTGCTCCTAATCAGGCATGCTTCCACGTCAACTCGTCCATTTTTAGCGTTTCACCTGTTAAAATGCTTTAGATGTATTCGTTTCCGGTTTGAAGGAATTTCAGCAGCTGCCGCAATTGGCAGCCAGATCGAACGGAGTCACCGCCTGGCGGACACTGGCTGGAGCCCGACGGCGTGGAAGACGCGTGGCGTCGTCTGCTAGCCGCTGCTTGTTTACATGTGCACGTGCCGCCCGCATATCCTTATCTTTGTTCCATGGTAGTAGCGAAGTCATAAATGGTGGTATGCATTTTTTTCGACAATGTAGAAACTAATTTGGCTTTGCGCTGTAGTATTTGCGTTGCAATAATATCGGTTACCGTGCGCGTCGAGCTCGCGATGCGTAATCGCTGCGTAAGCCAGAGCGAATAAAATGCTGTGCTTGCAGTGTGATTCAAGCATTTCACAAAAAGCATTTCGCGTTGTTAAAAAAAAAATAAAGGAGTCGCTGCGATACCTAAACGCAGCGCTTTAGCAATTCCTTGCAGAGATGAGTTGATATTCCGCAATATTTGTGATACCACGAAACAGCAAGGAAGTTGCCCAAGATCGTTCTGCAGCAGCAAGGGAAATCTCAAGGGCTGATATGAAGACGCAGGATACAATTGATCTTAGGCGTAAAATATCACTGAGATCGTGGCTAGCCGCTACGCAACTATCCTTAGTTGTTTCTGAGGCGCTCTTTAAATATGTGGATGTGCCGCTACGGAGAAATAATTTTGCCTCGGCAGTCAATTTTCGTGCTTTCGTACGTTTAGTCTCTGTTGCTAAAGAGAAGCGGGAAGCAAGCATTGCAAGTTGATCATGTGTAACGTTCCAGTGAGCTCACAGTTGCTGGCGGCTAGTATAATGCGCTCGTTGGCGTGGTGTTGTTAGCTTGACGCGGGGTGGCAGCCATCATTTTCACTAAAAACAAAACAACGTAATATGGTTGGTTTCTAATTTAATACAAACTTATTCGCACTGTTCTCATGAATGTGAGGGTACGTGAATGGTGCACACGCACCATTCTCATGCATCGGTGCAATCATGCAAGTCATTCTTGAGACTAAATGCAGGTATTGCAGGTGAAGCGGAAAAAAAAAATGAAGCGCGTGACGCCACAGAGATATGCTGCCAGTGAGGTGTCACTGATAGTGCGGTAGCTTGTTTAACTAACTACCTTGAATTTGGCAGATAATTGAAAAAGCATTGACAAGTATTTATCTATGGGTTCAAATGGCGAAGTAGAGTCACAATTACTGGCTGCTTTAACTTCACTGTACATGAATACACGTATTTAAGGATCAGTGCAGGAATGGAACAAAGTTGTATTTCGCAACATTAGCGCCACCCATCAACGCTGACTCCTCTACGCAGAACACACTTGGAGGCCGAGCTGGTTCCACAAGCCCAGCCGTTCTCGTTCCTCTTAGGGTTAGGCCAACTATCCTGATTCTCATAGTGTTCCCTGTGTTGGTTACTGCAATCTCAACACAACTTCCAGCAATGGTGCGCGACCTATTCAATGCGGTGGCACACCTGGCATCGTGGAAGGCCGATGTCGGCGCGGGAATTTCTCATTGTCCGAGGCGCTGGAGGACGGCATGCGCAATCTTTGACAGGATTTAGTTGGTCCAATAACGAGGATATGGAGTTCGCGATCGCGTTTATGTTCCTCTCGTCGTTGGTGGCCTCTTGCACGCATTTTCAGTCTGCCTGAGTGCAGATATGGAAACACGTCATAGGCGACTGCATTGTTGGAACAGCCGGTGCCACTCCAAGGGGACTTGTCGAGACATTTGGGGACCACGGCTGCCGACCACTACAGAAAAATGTGCTAATCGCTTCTGGCACGAGTAAAAAAAGTAGCCTGATTAATATGCTGCCAAATTTAAAGGAATGCAGAAGTGTTCCGTGCCTGGTATAAGCGAGACCTTACAACGCGCGTTGCGTTGTAAGCTTATATAGAGATGACCCGGAGGTACCTTGATGGGCCGTAGATGGTCTGCGCTTAACAATGCGTTCTGCACGCACAGTCCTGGAAAGTGTGTGAAATAATTCACCACGAGGAACCGAGTAGCTGAATAATAGAACTTTTGTTTTTCCTACAGCGGCGACCGACTTTGAGAAGCAATGCGGGCAGAAGCCTGTGTTCGGAATTCTCAAAGCTGGGACGCCGTGGTGGTGGTTCAACAAGGAGACTGGAAAATGCGAAAAGTTCTATTACGGAGGCTGCGCCGGTAATGAAAACCAATACCTGACGCAAGACAAGTGCGAAGAGACATGCTTACCGGGCCAACGTGAGCCGCCATTTTATCTTTGTAAATGAGTTGACTGATTATATCTCTGGTAATCAAATCGACCTTAATGAATGTTGTGCGCTTTTAAGGCGCACTCGTCAAACTTATGCTTTCGAATAGGCAAGGTACATTAGCGTGATTGCTTCAGAGGAGATATGATGTGCCATAGTTGTCAAATTTCTTCATAGGCCTCGCGATAATTGCTGTATTTAGGTGTATATTCACCACTGCCACCACAAGGTAGTAAATTTTGGCATGCATTCTAAGAGAAGTTTGTTTCCATTTAATTTCGGTCCCTAGCCACCCAAAAGTTCCTCGTTGCTGATGACGCTCGCATTTGTAACAAGGATAAACTCATGGTTGGCAAACTCAGGCAGCTTTTGTTCTCTTTTTCCCCCACGGCTTTCGTTCTCCGAAGCACTCAATTATTCACGCGATGAAATATCTGAATGTAGCGAAGTGAGGCAGACAGCATTGTAGGAACACAATACTTGACTTGCAAACAAAAGGCTTGCTTTCCTAATTTCTCTCTGAGCCTACAGCTACTTCGCTATTGTATTATCAGGGCTAGCACTGATGGGGTATTGGATGTGTGCCGAACGATACTACTTTCAGTAAAATTACATCGCTGCAGGTTTGAATTTTCATTTTTTTAACGACACAGGCTAACCATATATTGCACCCTGTCGTTGCGTATACTTACTGTAATTCCTGAAGCGCAGGACTTCGCCTAGTGGAAACACGTTTTGCACTGCGATGATCTGAACTATTTTAGTCTACTGTATTCTTATTACTGTAGTGTGCTGCTATGTTCGGGAAATATTTTTGACAATATGGTTATTTTTACAGCCGTGTGCCGAAAACCATCGCATCCCGGTCCTTGCCTGGGCTCCTTCCCACGGTTCTACTACGACCAGGAGACCAATTCTTGCCGTCCCTTCGTTTATGGAGGATGCAACAGCAACGGCAACAATTTCGAGTCGCCCGTGGACTGCATGCGATTCTGCGGGTCCACAAAGCCTGCAGAGCCCATGCCGCGAGTCGCATAGTGTGTTAGAAATCAGTTGCCTAATAATATTTATACATTAAGGGTCAGTGCATAGAACCACACCAGAAAAAAATAGTAGAGACATTATCAAAGAAAATCAGCATGCAGGCGACATTGATCAAGGCGTTGTCCGGTGTTTACTATGCATCATATTCGATTATTTACTTCTGCTCTACGTGTTCCCGCAATCAATAAATGTGTTTCCAACCTTATTGAATAATGTTTCGCTCATTATTTGTTCGAAGAACTAAATACCAATCGTTTCAAGTACAACCAAAGTCAGGGGGGTGAGAAGAAATGCGCAAAATGCGGTTGTGATATCCAAACAAATTTGCACATTCGTCATCTATAGGATCACAAGAATAATTTGCATGGTGAAGAAATAAGAAGGTATGGAATCCATGTTCCTGTCAAATTACTGAATTATCGCCATACAATTTCGATATTGCCAAGCGCTTTGTGTGAATGTTTCGTAAATAATATTAGGTATAGTGAGCTGCCGTAATCTGGATCATTCATTATGACCTTAATGTCTAACGTATGACATTCTTGCATGCTTTTGTGTTGGATCTATTTGCGTAAGCAAGGAGAACGCTAATATCAGAGCAACAAGTTCATTTAAAATGACGGTTATATGCAGTCCGCTTCCGCTGAACACAGCTTCTGCAGTGCTTTGTTTAAGGTGAGCTCCGCCAGGAGCGATAAGTATATGGAGATTCGCTCGTATATATACATTGAAAACGCTGCTGCCCATCAGCGCGACTTTTGTATTGATATATATTTCTTTTTGTGTTTAATTCGGCTTATTTCTGGTTTTCACGTTCGTAAGCTAAACGTGCTATCCTGGCTATATACAAGTAAAAAGAGGTTCCTTCTTTTGCACACTCCCTTAATAAGAACCAATGCACCCTTTGCGGCAACAAGTATATGAAATCCTGAAGTAAAAGCGTTAATTATTACCAAAACTAGTCGCAGACAATTCGAGACAGAAAATATGTAGTAATACACACTGGAACAAAATATAGTGCAACAATATAATTTATGTTATAAGAATATTTAACTATAGTATGTTTTATAATCCCGTATTGCACCTTTCCTTAGAATACAGCGTCATAAAACCTAGGACAGCGCTGGGGGACGTAGTACGACAAAGGCACAACATCAATTCCGCAATGCGCAAAGAAAGAATCTAGCACTGTTCAATGAACTGAAGTGGTATTTCGTGAGCATACCCTCTCTCACGTCTTCCGTCACTGCTCTACTAAATGTTTTCTTATTGTTTATCTAATTGTTTGTTCTCGTTGCCTCGTCAACTCCGCGTTTACTTGGGCATGGTACTGGGGAGGACGCGAAGCTCGCCTGGTCGCTGGTCGAGCTGCTAGCAGTTCGCCGGTCTCCTGGGCACGTCTATCCCGAATCTGTTGCCAAGTACGTTCGGCCTGGACTTGCCGTTTAACGATGACTTCGGCATTGGTAGATTCGCCGCGGTCTAGATGACGCTTACGTTGCATGTTGGTCCTTCTAACTCACCAGTGAGCTTAAGTATAAAGAGAGAGGCACGTTCTGCCCATAGTACTTCACAGCGGTAAAGCGCCGACTGGTCCAAGGTATATGTAACCAGGTAGCCAAGTTTCCTTAGGAGCCCACATGTCGAAAAAATTGCGGCTCGTTGCAATCATCGCCATCTATTTATCGCTGGAAGGACTAACTTAGGAGAAAAAATGAAAAAAAAAACTGTCGTCACAATCGCAAATGGTAGCGACGTCAAACTATTTTGTTGCTTCCCGTGAATGTTTAAATTTCTTTCATCATTATCATTAGCCTATATTATGTCCACTGCAGGAAGAAGGCATCTCCCTGCGATCTAAAATTACCCGTGTCCTGTGCCAACCGATTCCAACTACCGCCTGCGAATTTCTTAATTTCATTACCCCACCAAATCTTCCGCCGCCGTCAACTGCCTCTCCCTTCTGCTGGCGCCCATTCTGTAATCCTAATGGTTCAGCGTTTATCTAAGCTACGCATTACATGACCTGCCGAGCTCCATTTCTTTCTCCTAATGTCAATTAGAATATCCGCTATACCCGTTTGCTCTCTGATCTACACCGCTCTCTTCCTTTCTCTTAATTATACGATTAACGTTCTTCGTTCCATCCCTTTTTTGCGTGGTCCTTAACATGTCCTCAAGCTTCTTTGTCTTCTAGTTTCTACCCCATATGTAAGTACCGGTAAAATGAACTGATTGTACACCTTCTTTTTCAACGATAATGGTAAGCTTCCATTCAGGATCTGACAATGTCTGCCGCATACTCTCCAATCCATGCTAACTCTTCCGTAAATTTTCTTCTCATGGTCACGGTCGCCTGTGAGTTATTGATCTAGGTAAGCGTACTTCTTCAAAGACTCTGGAGGCTGATTGGTGATCCTGAACGCTTGTTCTCTTACCCTGCTATTGATCATTATCCTTGTATCCTGCGTGGGAATCTTCAACCCCACTCTTACACTTTCTCTGTTAAGGTCTTCAATCATTTGATATAACTGGTCTATAGTATTGCTGAAGAGGCCAATGTCACCCGCAAATGAAAAGTTGCCGAGATATTCGC
The DNA here is from genome assembly GCF_050947875.1 of Dermacentor variabilis. Classification (NCBI taxonomy): domain Eukaryota; kingdom Metazoa; phylum Arthropoda; class Arachnida; order Ixodida; family Ixodidae; genus Dermacentor; species Dermacentor variabilis. Next base: position 63,696,974 of record NC_134574.1, read on the forward strand.
TCTCCTCTCACAACTAAGCCTGCCTAGTTTAATAGCTTGAATACTTCTTCCAAGCATGCAGTGAATAGCATTGGAGATTTTGTGCCTTGTTGTCTGACCCCTTTATTAAAAGTGTCTTCCTATTTTTCTTGTGAATAAGTAAGGTAGCAGCGGAATCTGTCTAGATATATTCAAAGATATTTACGTAAGCATACTATACACTTTGATTACTTAATGCCTCGCTGATTGTTGGTATCTGTAGAGAATCAAAGACCTTTTTGTAATTTATGAAAGCGATATAGGGACGCTGATTGTACCCTGCGGGTTGCTCGATTACCTGATTGATGACATCATTGTGATAAGCCCTCAAAAGGTAAACTAACATTGACAGCGCAAACGCCTATTTGCGTTCTCGCATTGCAGTTAACTTGCCATTAGCAAACACATATGTCTCCAGTGTTGCCTACAAAGTATTTACGAAGGTAATTGCAGATAGAATCAGGAACACCTTAGACTTCAGTCAACCAAAGAACCAGGCAGGTACCACAAAGGCTACCCAACAATAGACCATATTCACACTATCAATAAGGCGATAGAGAAATGTGCGGAATATAACCAACCCTTATATATAGCTTTCATTGATTACGAGAAAGCTGTTTGATTCAGTCGAAACCTCAGCAGTCATGGAGGCATTGCGGAATCAGGGTATAGACGAGTCGTATGTAAACATACTGAACGATATCTATAGCGGCGGCACAGCCACCGTAGTCCTCCATAAAGAAAGCAACAAAATCGCAACAAAGAAAGGCGTCAGGCAGGGAGATACGATCTCTCCAATGCTATTCACAGCGTGTTTACAGGAGGTATTCAGAGACCTGGATTGGGAAGAATTCGGGATAAGAGTTAATGGAGAATACTGTTGTAGCTTCGACGGGGCGGCCGGACGAAAGGTTTA